>NC_140653.1:20596709-21988043 GCF_978046115.1 Saccoglossus kowalevskii | reverse complement strand
AAACAAGAAATGTGTTAATCGGGCGCGTCTGGAAGTTCCCATTGACTACTTTTCATTATTAATATAATTTTAGTTTTTTTATCACATCGCGAGACAAAGGCCCCCTTAGTCGTGAATGTGGCTGACGAATTAAGCGAACTAATCAGTTTGACGAGCACGCGAAAAATAATAAATGATGAGTAAGCACTTTAATCATCTCATAATTGGTGATTTCTAAATAATTTGAAATGTAACCACTCAGCCGAGAATTGTAATGGTCGATACTCCATACTATAATGTTACCAAGGTTATTAATACATGTATGTAGTAATCGAAGATGCATTCCTGTTTCTTTCTTTTTCAAATCTCGAAGTTCGGCAAGAAAACCCCCAAAATAAATCACATGATGTACTACATGTGTGAAATTCTATACAGTGTTATTGTCATGACATTTATTGCCAATCAGTCGCGATATAACCGGATATCGAAGCGGTGTACGTCACAACGTACACACTACAGAGTGAATTGAGTTGTGCGATGTCACGGTAACATGGTGCTTTTGAACTACCACTCTGTGGTCATTCCTATATTTCTTTGATTCGGTAAGTTGGCACTATTACATGACGTATTTCATAGTCTGAGTATGTGCAAATTGCGTGGAATGTCTGAGAGTGTGCCTTTGTTCCGAATACTGCAAGCCGCTGTTTAAAAAAACAAATGAATTCGAACACACCACAGGCTCTTACTAACAGGGTATGTGAACAACTGAAACCGAACAAGACAGCGTGAAGCCGGAATGATCACATGGTCTCATAGATACAGCCTGAACTGTTTCCTCTACGCCATTTTCTGTTTAGTCTGTTTCATCACTTTATACACTACATTTGAGAATGGTCACGTTGCTCGAATTTTGTCCGGTATATTTAAAAATTACCTGGGCCTACGATGACCTAATACTATATAGTTGCATTTTCAAAGCAGACATTTTCTTAACCCAATCAAAGTACTGATCGTTTTTCTGGGTGTGTTTGTCCAGGTAGTAAAAATTGAAAAGTTTTTTTTTTTTTTTTTGTATTCGAGGTATTCCAAGTAATAGAATATACAGAACAAGTTCGAATTGAGACACAAGTAACATTAAAAAACGTTGAAAGCTGCTAAAGTGCACTTATATAATATTCTTCGGTGACAATACACAACGCACAGTATGGCAGAAATGACTATGATGGCTGAACTGACGGTTCATTGCATTGACTTTCGTCATTCTGCGCAAACCATCGTGCACTGTGTGTGATTTGTGTGTAGAACACATAATGTGTCGGTCCACAGACTCGAAAGTCACGTGGCCACTGCTGAATCGAACAGACAAAATGTACTAGAGTTACTGAGAATTAAATATTCAGTTTATGAAAGTTGAATGAAACAAAAACTTTTGTTAAGTCTTTCTTTTCGTGTGACAAACGTAAACGCAGAAAATAGTTACTATTTAATGGCAGTCTAGTGTTATGGAGATAGTGTAATGTGTTTATCCTATAGTGGTCTTAGGTTTATTATAATCTTGCAGCTTTGAATAGTTGATATAGTTGATATTCTCTATGTTTCACATTTTACTTTGAGATCAGCCTTAACACCATTTGTGTGATAGTTAGATTACGACATGAGAGTGCAACATAAAAAATTGTTTTTCAAAAACAAAATTATTTTATTTTTAGTAGGCAGTGATTCTTGGAGAGCGGAGATAATCATCATATTTACAGTGAAAGTCATTATGTTGTCAAACTTCAGTGTGATTTGCATATACCTTTTCCCTAATAGCGGTCATTTTGTAAAACTAGTGAGATTTGTTGGATGTCGGGGAGATCATCACGTTGTATAGTATTTGAGGCATGCGCAGTAGCAGCACATGATATATTACTAAGTAAATGCTGCAACTCATAAACTTGTATTACATCAAGAATTGAGTTTTTTAATTGTTTCTGATTGTCATTGGGAGTTGACTAATTTAAGTGTGTAGATGTGGGTATCATTTAAGTTCATCGAACATGTATTAGTCTGAAAAGAGCCGTGACATGCACATGGCCATTGCCCAACTATAGTAAATTTTCTTTCAAAATTCCAGATGTCGCCAATGTTAGTGCAAACCACTGTAGTGCCATTAATTCACAAATAGGTCTACATTCCCGCTTTTTTTAAAAAAAAATTTAAATATAGTTTTTAAGACATACTTTCATTTCTTCGCAAAACATGAGAGAAATGTTCAAATTGAACGGGTCATGTTTAACTTTGTATTGTAATAATAATAATAATAATAATAATAATAATAATAATAATAATAATAATAATAATAATAATAATAATAATAATAAGGATTTTGAATAAAATGCAATACAGATGCGAAGAAATACTAACAAACAAATACAAATAAAAAAAAATGACAAGCAAATTAAAGTAGAAAAAAATAATAATTGTAATCATAACGCCTCACAATTACGTAATATTACGTTTATTTCAAATAATTCAATGGCTGTTCCCCCAATGCTTTTATCTTGTATAACGATAAACAATCTACCACAAAATAACATAACTTTCCAAAAGACTGTCATGCAATTGTATTGATCAAACGTAAGACGACAGACTCAAAGTGTTGCGCAAGTCTGATTAAATATTATCTGACATATTTACTCCGCACTTTACATTTTCCCGGGATTTTGGTAGAAATCCCCACCGGCTTATGAAACATCCGCTTCACCCCCTATCCTGTACGCATTAGACGATTGAGAAAAAAACACGACGTCGACGATGCTCGGGTCTATATCTAAGACGGGTTACATGCGATTGCACCATATTGATGAGGTAAACGAACCACTGTGTAACCTAATAACAAAGTACATAGCAGCATATACAGGTGACGGTACGACGGAAACTGTATATATCACGGTGATGGTACATCGCCTTAGGAGACAAAAATATCCCAAATTGATCAGAAATTTGATTACAGTGAATTTCCTCATGTTGCATAGGCCTGGTAGAGACGTGTCATTGATATATAAACATCACGCCAAATCATTCTATTCGTTCGCATTGTTCGCTAAAAAATAGAACTCGACTCGGGAAATGGCCTGCGGCACATTAATTTACGTGGTCATGCAATACTATGTTCATAACACACAATTCCAGGTAAGCGGACACTAATAACACCTATGAGTTGGTTATTCATTTCATTTCAGACCGGAACATCCTTCATCATATTGTATATATCAGTGTTCACCCTCACACGCCAAGTCAAGTAGTATGATTGTATTTACGACCCCCCCCCCACTCGTCTTATTACATTGTACTGTGGTTCAAACATCTGAGCTTATTCTATGGCCCTGATGTTTTCATGGATGGGACACAGTTTCAAATTATGATTCATATTGTAAGAGTTTGCAGTATTTTTCTCTACGTTTTGTCGACCTATGGTCCTGGCGGCTAATCACAGGCAGTCGCCTGCACAGCGAATCTCGCGCCACAGTGAAGACACTATAGACAATTATATGCTAACAATGCGGCTTTTCCTTTGGTCAGATGCATGCCACGTTTGTTTCGAGGCTTAACTTTTTAATCCAATAAACAACCGATCGAACTAACGCGACTATAACGTGTTAATGCAATGTCCTTTATTATTTCATCAATTAACGCGAGATAGTGCGAGATGTGAACAGGGAGTATTATTAGTTGGGTCGTAGTTATTTTCCTTTTTTCTTGGTTAAATAATCACCACAAATGCGACAAAGCATATGCAATTTATTTCTGTGTTTATTCTCCATATTTCTGTGATTATAAACCAAACAAGAATAGTGATAGCTAAAATTTATGCTCCAATAAAGAAAAAGTCAAGGAAAACAACATAATTCTGCCAGATAAAAAAAACTCCACAAATGTAAGACAATGTAATTTACAGTTTTTTTATATCATTTTATATTCTCTAGGTATTCATATGTTCATCACTAAAATGTAAGGGATTGTGGGTAAAGTGTGAATCATATCTACTGTTGTGAACAAATTGTGGCCATAAAGAATAGAAATTGTCACATTTCGTCATAAATGCGTGGAATTTGGAAAAATTTGTAATTTATATGTAATCGGTCGAGAAGGTATTTTATATTTTGAGGAGGTATGTTTTTTGGTTACTAAGATAAATTTGTGAATATTTTGTTTCCTCTCTTGTTATAAATATAGTATTAGTGATTTTCTTAAATTTTTATACTTAAATTTAATGACACGTGCTTAGTTGAACTTACCAAACTGTTTTAATTCTATAATTTCTATTTTGAGAAAGGGTAAGGTCCCGTACCGAGACATAGTCGTTCCGTCCTATGGACATCCATGCATTGGCACAAATAGATTGTCAGTTGCCTGTGTTAGTATCAGACGTTTTGGAGATGTCGAAAATCGGCATAGTTTCATAATTAGTCTGTTTCCGTTATAAAGCCAAGGCTTTGAGTACACGGATGCATTCGTTCAAGCAAGTTATTTTTAGAAGCCACACCAGCAAGTATTATACGGAAATTAGATTGCAAGTTTTCCACAGCGTTTGAATTTAAAACAACACAGAACTGAATCAGACCAACGTACGGTGTTATAAAGCGATCGAGGCCCAGAGCAAAACACATAGTACTTTTTGCCGGGCTATGAACCACGCCGATTTTCCTTTGTTTCAAACGAGAATCTGGTCAATATGTTAGCAAGTTGCTTTGGTGGTATTCTCAAAAACAACTTTTTTATTACGTTCATATATACCAAAATCTAGTGTCACTTTATACGGTCACGTTTTTTTATCTCTGAATAATTCATGAGAACACGTAAGCACTCTTTCGATGGAACTATCAGGGGAAAATTCTTCTCCACGGGGTTCTCCACACTTGCCAGGGGGGAATCTCGTCTCGTCTCTATATCTCGTCCCCTTGAGGTACGGGATCGGGGAAGTCACTTAAGCTTTACAGTCAAATAAGAAACACACAACGAATTACGTTTCAGCTCTCGTCTTAGTCGGTCAATCGAGCACCCTATAAGACACGGCGCCCTGGGGAAAAGTCCCCAAGACTATCGCAAGGCTGACCCAAGACTCTTTTAGACTGCGTCAAGGCTCGCCCCAAGTCTCTCCAGGACTGGACTTGTTCTGGTCTACTCGCCAAGACCAACTAAAACTCTCTTTATTCATTTTCAAAACGAAAACGTTTCAGCTCTTGTCTTAGTCGGTCAATCGAGCACTCTATAAGACACAGCGCCCTGGGGAAAAAATCCCCAAGACTATCGCAAAGCTGAACCAAGACTCTCTTAGACTGCGTCAACACTCGCCCCAAGGCTCTCCAGAACTGCCCTCGACTGTGTCTCTCGTGGAGTATTCGCCAAGACCAACTCAAACTCTCTTTATTCATTTTCAAAACTCTAACCAATTACAAAACAGTAAAAAGACTCTAGGGCGTAACCTTCAATCATAAAGCCAATCACACTAAGTACTGAATACGTCATATCTTTTGATTAATCGTTCACTACATTAATAACTACGGATACCAACTGTCAGAAAGAGTATAGTCAGAATAGCTACGGTTATCTCGTAATTAGTTCCAAATCACTGAGCCAAGTTCCGTCCAAAACTTCAAATAGGCCTAAACGATGACAGACATAACACAGCAATTCGCTAATAATCAGCTAATTAAGTCGGTCAACAGATACGCGAAAACAAATTCAACAAAAACTGTTTGCTACTGGACCGTGAACCACATCGATTGTCTTAGGTGTCATTGAGTGTCTGGTTAATTTGATTAACATGTTCCACAGTTGAGGGACTGTGCATGTTCCTTACGTGGTCCAGTCACATTAATTACATTGGCTTACGTTCATGAATATCAAACTCGGGTGTCACTTTAGATATTCCGCACTAAAAATTTTATGATAACGCGATTGCACTCAATTGTTCGAGTGTTGTTGTTTTTTTCAGATAAAATCAAACGTAGAATACAATTGACCACAAAATAGAATCCGACCAAAGTATTTTACCATCTTTAGTAGTAAAGTGGTCGAGGTCTACACCAGAACAGATGCGTCACTGCCACATCGTTGTTTCTATTTCATGACACTGTCGTTGTGGTGATACCGCAAAAAAAGGTCAAAAAAGGCGTCCGGGTCTTGGCGATTATCTGTGGACTGAATTATTTCTCCGTCAAGAATGCTACGATTTTGTCGGAGTTAGTTTTCGGATTATTTTTGTTTATTGGTGTGTCTGTCGACGTAATCAGTCGAAAACGTGTGAACAGGATAACTAACAATTATGTTTTATAACGGCAAGTAAAACCATAAAGACAAAAAAACAATAAATAAAATATGAAAAAAATCTTAATGAACATCAAATGTTTTCCCATCATGTTTTGTTTCATCCTAATATCTAACTCAAATGGATTGAAACCATGTACATGTGCGCTGATTGTGTAAATAGATGACTTTTAATAGTTTATAAAATTCTATGCAATTTAATTAGCTAACAGACGCAAATATTTTGTTGGAAAGGTAGTTTTGAATTAATTAACCCAATTAATTTGCATATTAGGCTATTAATTATTACATGGGGCATTCCAAATCATGTCCGAGTCTGTGTGTCATAAAATTATTTTCTACAAATTAATGTTTTGCATATTTTTTGCACCATACTATTCACAAAAGTGTACATATTGCGGAATACAGTCCTACGCAAATATACTACGTTAGCCGTTATGGATCCAGAACTGATTTCTCGTGAGATTTAGCCAATAAATATACGTTATCCAATTAATTTAAATGAGTCAAGTTTTCAATCATGTTTGTGGCATATTTTTTCAAAATTGTATTTCCGTTTTGTTTTTAACTGTTTACCACCATTTGCCATCCGGATGATTCGGACTCACACACATGTTTTATTACCAAACGCTTCAGCGTGGTATTAAGATTTTGTTTTCAGGCTTGGGTGGTACCAAGGTGGAAAATGGTTGCACATATGGGGGGTAATTCCTGGAATTGCAATAGAGAGGGTTCAGGCCGAAATACATATATATAGTATTTCCATGTTTCGTCTGATATTTCTGTGGTATTCTGCTGCTGTAAATAATGCGAGATTTGTTCCGAAATTCAGTGTGTTGTGTGCACTCCAGGGTTATTCGTTTTTTTGCTCAAAACACCCCTATTTTTTAATGGCAGAGTCGAATAGTTTCATTCCCACTGGGAAATCTGCATTGTTACTTGAATGAGAGCTAACTAAACACATTTTCCAGACCAGCGAAAGTGTATGCAACAGCCAATTTTAACAGCCTATCACGTGATTTTAGTCTGAATGTCAACATCAAAAGAGGCTAGTCCATTTACGCAGGTATAACTGGGAATAGAATATGTGAGGGATTGTATCAACAGAGATGTGTATAATGAAAAGTAACATCTATCCTTCTTTTGCATCGCTGAGCATGTCTGTGTTAGTATACTGGTTTGAAAATGTTGAATTTGCATGATTTGCAATGTGTTTTTTTACTGAAACTCCCCTATTGATCGAATCCCGGGTTTGAAAGAGAACGGCACACCACGTGATTCGTTTGAATACAATGGTGAAGGCACGCAAGCATGACTTACGTTGTCAGCAGTAGTCGCTGAGCTTCACGCTACAACTTCACTTGTGATGTTGCTTGTTAGCCGTGGATTGAATTAATTTTGATTACCGGTTAAAATGTTGCTTATTTGGCGTTGGTGATCTTTATTTGGAACTGGGTAACGTCGCCAGCAGAAACCTCCTGGGATTTTGATGTTGATGGTTGCGCCTCCAAGGCAATCGCTAATTTCACTGCGGGTGGATCTTCCAAGAGCCCTTCGGGGTTTATAAAACTCATTCAACATACATAAAGTTCTCTCAATCGTAGTAGTCCATGTGATGTACACCTAATATGCCAAACATGTTGCTGAACGATTTTGCCAATGAAAACAAGCCGGTTGGCGATCCACTCCACTAAAAAAAAAACTAGCAATATGTTTTCGGCTGTTGCCATGGTAGGACATGAACGTGAAGCTAACGTCGGTTTATAACTAAAACCGGGCACCGTATACAAAGTTCGCAAAAAAACATTCAGTCCTTAGAAGTCATTTTATTTTATTGCTAGGACGTATGCTGTTGTTAGGGATTGGTCAGTTACTTCGGCCTGGGGGTGGATCAGTAGGGGGGTTATCCTGTTTTTGATTTTGCGAATGGGGGGGGGGGTCACCCTGTTTTCTACAATTCACACACGCGCTTATGCATATATTTTTTTAAATTTTATTTCAGAACAATAGATTAAAAAGTTAATCGTACAAATGTGTTCTTAATAATAACTATTACCCATATTGCCTATAAATTTGTTGATGCAAAAAATGTTATAGGCTAAATATTTTGGGGTTGAAGTTGACAAATAACTAACAGATTATGCAATGCGGCAGAGCCCCATGCAATTATACAGTTAAGTTTTGAACACATCCCAAGTCCATGTGATATCAGATTATTTTATTTAAAGTCTGAAGTCACCATTGTATAAGATATTTACTGGATTTATCCAATTGTAGCTGGAGACGGAAAAACACAGCAATTAGTACAAAGAGCAGTGACAGTTTTTGTTCAGCAAATCAAAAAAGTTAAATGGATTCATGTATATAAATAAATATTTTTTTTTGTTTTTTTAACTTTTAAATATGCATATTTTGCTCTGTAAAGTACCAAAATCCAACACAAATTTATACAAAAATCAAAGTGTCCTTTGTTTTCATAAGCACAGACTGTGCTTCAGGTGTAAAGCTTTCCTGGTCTATAAGATATGAAAGATATATTAAATCCAAATTAGTTTTCAAACCGCCTAGATTCAAATCCTCTTTTCCTATCTTATAAGGGCGTTTATCAAGTGAGTACTCCACAGCTTTGTTTTTATTTACTATCTTTAGCAGCATAGATTTCCCTACTTCCTGCAGCCTTTTCTGTAGTCGTTTTTTGGCTTTATGCTTCCCCTCCCCTTCTAAGGTGACTGGTCTATTAAATGCAAACACTAAAAATTACGGCAAACCACGATATTTTCAATGCACATCATACATTTTGTAATCATGTCAGAGCCAAAACTGTTAATGTTTCTCGGGGGGGTCAGCATGTTTTAAAATATAATGTTAGGGGGTCGCCCACTTTTTTTTGTTGATAGGGGTGGGTCAGCTGAGATTTACAGCTGACAAAATGGAATCTGCCGACCCCCCGGGCCAGAGTAACTGAACAATCCCTTAAATTTATTATTTCCAACCGATAGTATTTTCTAGATTGCAGGCAGCATTTACAGTTCATTTAAAGTTCAAAGTTGCGTCGGGATTACGTTGATACAGTGTAACAATGTCGGCGTCGGTGATCTCTTACCGGTGTGCAACGTAGCCAAAATAAAAGGCATGAATACAAAACTAGTGGGAGGTAATAAATTTGGGGTCGAAAGTATTCAAAAAACAGTTTTTGGCTGTTGCCATGGTAGCTGTGGACCAGGATTGTTTTGCCAATTAGTGACGGTACGACCTGCCTGTCAATTATAAACAAAATTAGCTAAGCCAAAAAAAATCTCAGTAAATTGTTGCCCACACTCAAGCGGATTAGAATGAGCTACGTCCATGCTTTTTAATCATAGAAATGTAGGGTGTGATACATTTGGCGTGAAGGTATTAAATAATTCAGTTGTTGGCTGTTTCCATGGAAACGGTGGTCAGAATTTGTTTTCAGATTTTACCAATAGTAACTTTGTGCCCACACTCAAGCTGAGCAAAATGAGCTATGTCTGAGGTGTTGTATCCAAAATTTGTAGGAGATACATTTCCTGATAACTAGGGTGAAAGTGTGACCTACCTGCTAAGTTTGAGCGAAATCGGCCAAGCCAAACAAATCACAGAAGAATTAATACGTGAAAACACTAGAAATCACACACACAGACAGATACACAAAATTAAAGTGATTTTAAGGGCAATCCAAGTGGAGCGAATCGCCAATATCATGTTCATTTGCATATTGACCGTGAAAATACCAAAAACATCATTGCATGGGTGATATGCAAATTAGTTTTAGTCAAAATAAGTTACTGCTTAGAAGTACCATTACTGTTGTTCAAATTTCATTTCACTTGGCAAATATATTCATGTACCCAAACGTAAAGTATCGTACTTCTAAATATTGTTTATTTCTGCTATGTTTCGAAAAACGCTACTCTTGAACGGACTACTTTATTCGCTCTCAGACCTCATTTGCATATGGGGTGTGGAAGTACCGATTTTGATTTCAGGGACGAATCAAAATAAACTGCAGTATATATGTAATAATGTGGAATACTTCCTTTCACTGTGAACATTTTTCCGCTAAAATAAATTCCAGTGAAAATGCTATTTCCCTCATACTCTATTGAGACTTGACACAACACAGTGAAAATTTGATTCACACAATAGGCTTGAAAACTTTTCATCGAAAATAAATTAAGTGAAATTCTGTGTGATTTCATGAGAGTTGAAAATGAAAAAATTATATGACACCCAACCCTACCACTCCATACACAATGTAACCACACCTCAAAAACATCCTTTCACCAGTGTATTCTATTTGAATGCAGGAGAAATTTAAATAAACAAATTATATGACAACGAACTTAATTATAATTTCAACCTCGAGTTCAGCACTGATTAAATAAACTACCTCGTCTTTATGCCAACTTAAAGTTATTCAATGCCTACACCAGTGACTTCAAAATCTATGTTTCAATTCCAGGAATTTCACTTGCTATTAATTGTATGGGAGTGCCAGTCTTTTATTTTCTATTGTAATGTCAATTTCTTGTGATTACTCGGAAAATGAAGCTGTAACCACAGACCACAGTGCTGCAACTGAATCCTGGTTTTGAGCACCGGTTAGGCAGTCTTGAACTATGCATGTGGAGCCAGCTGAGAGGTATATCCAATCCTATAGATTTCTCATTGTTTGGTAACTATTTGCTGCAAATGCAACAAAAATCAATATAAAAATATTACCCACACAGCATTCTACAGGTTACTTGTATCTTATTGATTTAGTCTTGCAGCTATATAAGTTGGTACGCGTACAGCTTCTTGTCACGGGCTACGAAGGCAAAAACGCTATCCCGTGCTAAGAGAACGTGCGCGAGCGATTATTGAACTAAGAAACGTTAAACACGAGCTAAATCTGCACGGGCTAACGACTCGGAAGTGTGCGCAAACGTTTATTTCAGGCTAGGAGCCCAAACACCATGATTGCATCAATGTCTGTTTGAAGGATTTAATATTTTATTCATAACTATTTTCGGTTGCAATTCCCAACACGAAACTCAATGCGAGTACATTATTCTCGAGAAAAAAAAAATGAACTAACGACGGACGAGACTGATTCTACTTCCTGTTGCTCTGCAATCTGCACTTTCTTAATTTGCATTGTTATTGTTTTAAAACCACGTATCCTCGGGCGCGGACATCCGGGCATTTTCACCGCCTGGCAACCCGCGGCGGTGAAAACAAAGGCCCAAAACTCGCAGAAAACGGTACTTTGGGATGACTGTTGAGACTCCTCTGAACAGTGTAACAAGATTAGCCCTACGTGTGTAACATATATAAATTTGGTTGTTCGGGATTACTTCAAAGTTGAGTTTGTGTTGTTTTCTCGAATTTTCACCGGCTCGACCGGCGTTCCACAGCAGCGCGCACAGAGCCCATAGAAATGCATGTACAGTGGTGCGCGTCTTAGCAACATGGAACGTCTTGTGACGTAGCTCCGCCCCCGAGGATACTTTCCTAGTTACTGTTACTAACTAACTAACTAGCTAACCGTGTATATAGTCATGGCGATATGCTAACACAGGAGATTAGCCTAAATCCCGCCTAGCACGTTGTAGCCTAAACACGCCGTTGCAATTGCGGCGATTTTGTTTTTATTTGATTATAAATCCTACGTTGCGAGTACTGCTTAATTATAGTATTTACTTGTAACTCTAAGTTGAAAATATTGCGTATTTGTAATTATTTACCAATAACTAGTAAGTACAAGTACGTCTTAATTACATTTATTTACTTTCCGGGTGGCAAAAGGTGGACGAAAGTTTTTATATTCGTTCCTCCAGTCAAACATGGCTGCTAGGGTGTAGCTACACAAATTGAACCAATTTTATGGCTAGAGTATAATCAGAAGAATGACATGTTATCGAAGCTGAATGGCTCAGTCCATTCTACAGGCGAGCGAAACTAAAAATTGCGATAGTAACAGTTTTTTTCACTATTAAAACAGGACATTTTTTTCTTTACAAGAAAACAAAACTGCTTATAAAAGTAAACAATGGCCTGTCAAACTTGTATTGTTATAGCAAGTGGATTTTTGTTATATAGCTTTGCCCGCTCGTTATTCTGTGATAAAATATGAAAAAATATGAATATTGGCACAGTACACCTAATCCAATTTAAACCTAAACAAATGTAAAAAAAAGTAACAACTAACAGATGTTTTCAAATGTTAAATCTACCTGTTTTTAATGGGATTAAATGTACTAGAGATTAAAACCTACATTGCACACAGGAAGAAAAAAGAAGATGATGTTCCTCAGACTGCTTTAGAAGGTCTAGGTTGTTGTTTTTTAGCAAACTTCAAAATACATGCACCCGAATACCGATTATTCACAAATAAGCTATAATATCAACTTCATCTAAGCCTCTCCTTTTAATTTGCCAAGTACTCATATGAGTAGCAGAGCTTTTAAGCATATTAGTAGCAGAGCTTTCAAGCATAAACTATTATTTAAGGATATATTAACAATAAGATTATTCGCATATCGCACAGGGTCCCGAGAACTGAAATGTGAAAATGTCAACTAATTAATCGATAAAGTATGTAACATCATAATAATGGGTTCCCAGTGATCTGTAAAGTCAAATGATATTGACAGATTATAAGACACGCCCTCAACTATAAAAGTATGTGGCACTTCACGTGTCTCTAGTTTTGTTCAACATGGAAACGTACTACATATTGCTGATTGATTGTACTTATCAATAGGACTCAGGTCCAATCCGTTCCAATAAAAGTCGTGATTTCCCGGATAGTAAAAATACAACGTCTTTATAACGTGTACCTTTACGGCACGTTCGGAAGAGCAATTGACATTTTAATTAAAAAAATAGTCTCTTTGTTCGAATTCGTTAGTTTGTTAGATGAAATATTTAAAATTGCATTAACACCTAGTGAGGTACTGTCCTCCAACCAAATAACATGTACTACATTATCACATCTCACTGTTGTTACGCATGCTGTGATTGGTTGAGACTCGGTCACATTACATTAAATAAAACTGGATATCACATAGTATATTAACGTCCCAATCAATAACATATACTACACTATAACATGCTGAAATTGTGGACGGATGATAAAAATAACTGTAGAATATATTAACTAATTTGTACCTCGCCTGCCGCAAATTTAGGGAACTGTTGTGAATATGCGTAGTCAATTTGTTGCATATTCGAGTTGTCGATACTTTGATCTCATATATACCAGGTTACGGCGTTGTGTCGTCACAGGAAGCGCTGTCCCAGCACAGACCTGTGTCATATGACGCTTTGATAGCCGATTTTGGCTAAAATAGCGCTCCGCCGCCTCTTTACTCTAGTGCTTTTTACAGTTTAAGTTGCCTTTTAATCACGTATTTTAGTGAAATATTGTTTAGCGAGTGAAATATTAATGTCATAAATAATTCAGGCTTGTAAATAACATAAACTAACACATGATAACGATAATCGAATTTGTTTTTGAAGTTCGAAAGTACTTGCGTAATTTCCGGTTCCAACTAGTTCGAAAATAGAACGTCCTTGAACGCGATAAAATCACGCGCAGAACGCCTTCCGAACCACAGTCAGCTGGCGCACACGTGATAATAAAATAAATACGATATTTACTATATGGGGGCCGCCATCTTGAATGACGCATAAAACTAAATAAGAGACAAGTTGTGAAACGCGTTTTTCAGATTCCTGCAAATCAGGACAAAAATACCAATCTTTCACAAAAATACGGTCCGTTGGGGTTGTATTAAGCCAACCGATAACAAAATTCGGCCGAATTCGTCGTTTTTGTGTGGAAAAATCCCTTGCATACGGACACCTAATTACGCGAAGAACCTAGCCCTGAGTACAGTCCTGTAGGTTGGCCTCCTTCCGTTGATCATTCGGCCCCCACAGTCCTGAGAAGTCGCATAGACCGGGGATTCGACACCCGCCTACAAATTTATGGCGGAGAACCGTTCTGCAGTTTTCATGATTGTAACCAGCTAAAACATCTATCGACTAATCTAGCGATTACAAATACCTTTTTTGTGGCCGAAAAATGAACCTACAGCACTGGAACGTTGGCGAAAGCAAGTTTTACGCAACGAAACAACGTTTTGTTTATGAATGCGTCAAGAACAAGATGGCGGCGTATATTTTCGGTTGACGTTGGAAAATGTCGATTCTATCGACCCTAGTGGGAAATCTTATGTAATTTCGCTTCCAGTTAAGGTATTTAGAATAGTTAGACGTATCGACCTGCTTATTTTTTAACTGCAAAGCTGAATGCCTCTTAAATCGCCCGATACACTCTTTCACAATAGTGTCGAATCCCCGGTCTATGCGACTTCTCAGGACTGTGAGGGCCGAATGATCAACGGAAGGAGGCCAACCTACAGGACTGTACTCAGGGCTAGCGAAGAACCTTGAACACTAAGCCGGGGTATTTGAAACCGAAATTGTCATCTAAGCGTTAGGCCGTCGCTGATTGGCTGCTGTGTTGGAATGCCAATTTTTAGTTTCAAATACTCCGGCTTAGTGTTCTATGTTCTTCGCGTAATTAGGTGTTCGTATGCAAAGGATGTCCGCCCCGAGGATAATCACCTACATTCTAGACCGACCATTGGTCAATTCAAGACAGTAAAAAGTACCGGACATATGTTCAGAACTTGCTTGTCGTCCGTCCTGTTTTGGTTAGATAATAGATCAACGAATGAGGGCGTGATTTGGACACTAACCAAATGGGTCCCAAGTGATAAGAAGGATTAACAATTATATTACGCACGTTTCGAGTACCCAACGTGTGAGTGTTTATTCTGTACAAATTTAACTTAATTCAAACAGTTCACTAGAATGCATATCCGTTCACAATCTCTATATTTTATAGTGTAGTATTATTGGTCAAGAGATGGTACTTCACAACATTTGTCCATGAAGGTCAGTTTGTATGTTTGTCTAAAAAATAAGAACATCCAGTACTCTAAAGTGTGTTAAAAGGACTGAATATCCACTTTAATATTTTGTTCATAGCAAATACAAAATAATTTTCACACATTTTATGTTTTTAGTCTTGGGAGTGACGTTTAACACACTGACATTAAATGCAACTTTATTGATAGTATTCAATAAACAGAAAGAAATAACATTTGTATGGAACTGACCAAAACTGGTCAAAGCTGCATTTAACCAGCCCGGAGATATAATCGGCTTGATATAGTGGAATCGTGTTTTGATCTAGACGCTATGTTATTGAGACAGAGAGTGACAGGATGTATTCTTCACAGATCAAGTAACTATGCAAACAGATCATCAGATTGTTTGTGCTGTTCACAAACCCAAAATAAACTACAGCCATTGGACTATTGCTTTGCATATAAAATGACGGAAATCGCTATTTTAGTGAGCACTTCATCGTTAGGTTTCCATGGTAACATATCATATCACATCACACACAATGTCTGGGTAAGATATATTGAGAATATGTCAGACACCTATAATGTATCTATAGTAGAATATATAAAATATAATGTTTTATAATTTTTTTTATTTCATATCTGACATATCTTAAAAATAAAATAATTCGCGCCGTGTTCAAATAAAGTGTACATTGATTAAAGACTCAACTCACAATTAATTATTACGCAACAATTTAAACAATATGTTCAATGCTCAGACACTCAATTCAATTCAGGTATAATTTATTACATTCATTTTATGTCAATATAACAAACACCGAAACAATGCATCCAAACTTGTTTTCGTGTTAAAATACTTAGTGTAACGCTAAAGTCACAAGAACCATGATTCTCGCGCAGTAATGGTATTTATCATGACTTACTTTACGTCGGAAAAAATATCAAAGATTCGATATGTATTGCTTATTTTATTGTACTTCGAGATAATCCGGTCAATCGTGGCCGAGCATTCGAAGTATTAGAGGTAAATATTTTGTCACGATGTTCCGTTTACAAGATGTTACGTAATTATCAATCAAATCGCTACAGTCGTGGCAACGCGTCCTGTTTTATATTAGCAACGTTTACAACGCGTGTATATTAATTGATGTTTGAGAAATTTGGATTTTTCCATGAAAAATTACAAAGCCTTGTTTATATTATAATAGATTCCCAGATGATTTCCTAATAATTCATGACAACCGTTTGTTAGTATCTAACGACTATATGTGATTGTTTTGACGTTTTTTTTTTCTTCAGACCTTATGTGATTGCTTTCAATATATATTACCTTTCACAATTTCGGGGTATGGTGCTTACGAGGTACGAATATTTAACCCTTTCTTTTCATGTGCCACAAGGCTTCAGCTTGGTAAACCACATGTTGACGATCTCAGTCTGTGTATTTTATAACTTTTGATGTCACTTGAGGCACCCACAAAACCCTGAACCGCAATTTTATTTTTGTTTTTCTTTGTTCTGAGATCCCTATTGTTTTGAGGCGCAGCTGCTTTCACTACATGTAGTCAAAATCAGATGTATATTGGTAATAAAATGTGAGAAATAATGTAGTTACGAGAGAAACATATATTTTATTGAAATAAATAATATAATACACATACTACTCTTCTTCAGAATATAATACATTTCAAGTAGATGTCACCGCAAGTGTTTTTAAATTAAATTGGGCTCATGCATCCCAAGTCACTTAAGATTCTCTGTGAGTCTGTCCGAACTATAATTCGTTGGATTCTCATGCCAGAGGCACGAACAACCCACTCCTTGCATAGCAGGGGCATAGACTGGGCGATTGGTCAATATGACATTCGGACAGGCAATAGTGAAACATAGATCCTCTTTATTGAAAGATATAAAAAGACTTTGGCACAACTATAAAAAAAAACGTGATCTTCGCAATTAACCAATCTTACAGACATTGCTCTAAGCACACGTGAGTAACTGCTTATGTTTCCACCTCCGAACACCGGAAACTTTAAAATCTTACAAGCTGAATCAAAGTACAGCTACGGCGCGCCAAGTGCAAAAATATTCTATCATACAGAATAATAAAAAACAGAATTTTGATTTTGAGAAAAAGGCTATGAAATTCTGTTTTTTATTATTCTGTATGATAGAATATTCTTGCAACACTTGGCGTCGTAGTACAACAACATATATTTACACTCAATGCTGAACTATTACGCAATAAAAAATAAAACATCTACTCATATACAATACATGTTCAGACGGCATAGTTACTGGGCATGCGCACTTCGTACTATCAGAAAATATATATCAGATTCCATATGTATAAATATAAGATAAATATTGCACTTCATAAAAACATCGAAAAATAAACACGGAGAATATATGTACATTAAATCCAACTCAGTGTTACATCAGTCGGTCTTTTCCCCCCAATTTTCGAGAAAAGCGGTTTAACAAACTGAGCATGCGCATTTTGAAACCACGTGGCAGATGACGCCGAACTCTCTATCTCGGATTCGCGAAGAAATCAAACGAATCTGATTATTTCTGTTGCTATGATGCATTCAGTCGTATTATATTGTAGACGTCCGTCTTGTGTTCCTGAAAGAACAAAGTTAATCGATTGTTAAAACATGTTTTCATAAGGTGTCATTGTGAAACTACAAACGTACTCACTATCTGTTAGGGAAAAATGGAAAAAAAAAACATGTAATTTTTAAGACTGTTGTTGGATGATTTATTCTGATGAATACACTGAATTATGTGTTATCGTAAGCTATACACGCTATTTTAGCTCACAGCTGAGTATTCGTGCGCATGCGCACCGATCATTGTTGCAATGTACAAAAAGAATCGCATCACTAGAACGAACACTATATAGTTTTTTGGCAAAATCTACATTTTTAGTTAACGTAAATCATGTCGTATGTAATCTAGATATTGCGTCCTGGGACGTTTTGAGGCTGGCTAATGATAGATAATTGAATATATGCCAATGCAGAGTTAGTAGCATCGTCGCATGTCTTCGAGGGCTCGGTGCCCAGATGAACCCCGAGCGGCGTGATTTCATATAACGTTAAGATATGAAATATGAAGGACGCATCTTGTAACATACAAAGTTAAGATTCGAGGTGTGCTTCCAACGTACATTATAAATATGGAACACGATCCAGAGGTCCAAAACTGAATGCACAACACCTCGAACAGGTGTGAGTTGTATTTAATAGTTAATAATACAGTACTGTAACAGGAAACCCCGTACGAAGTCGCCAGCAAGTAAGGATCTGAATAGTTAATGAGATCGGGGGATATGTTACTCGGCATGAGTAGCCGGGGAGAAAGGGGGTGAACGGAATATTTAAAACGTACCCGTATAGTTCCATTGTTCTGGCTGTTGATATTCTGTTCTCGGAAGAAGATAGGTTGAGTTCTGACGGATGATCCGTGCTCGCGTCGCCGTTCATTCTCATTGGTACCATAGCTCTCCAGTGCTGCGTGGGTAAGCACGGGGCACCGAACATAGCCAGCCTCCAGTAGGCGAAGGTACGGTCGATATCGGAGCGGTCAGTCACTGACTGCGATGACTTTCGAAGGTGTTGAGCCAATGCCATTTCGTCTCCTTTCAGTTTTTGTTGGATAGCCAATCGAGCTTTCCGTTCTTGATCGAGCTCGTGGCACAGTGTATCTGTAATTAAAAATTAACAAAATAATGGTTGAGCTATATTTTAAAGCGCGGTGGTCGTCGCGCAGCGCGTGTTTGAATTTCATGTAAATAAACAGTGTATTTTACACGCGTTGTATACGTCGCTATGAGTCCCATATCGAACAGGACGCAGCACGACGACTGCCGCCCTTTAATCTAATAACAAGTGCAATATACATCATTTTGGTAGCTTGTTCCGATATACAGCAATTAGATGAGAAAATGACACAAATTTGTTTGTTTTTTCGCGTGTGTGTTTTGTTCCCGTGCTTGTAAGCTTGTAGCTTGACTCGGGCACCTCAAATGAATCTAAATGAATCAAATGAATCGTTATCTTGAATAATTGTTCTTACAATTCACTGAACAATATGTAGGAACGAGTTCCAACATTTGATTTTAAGTTTCACAATAGTTGACAATAGTCACGTGTGATTATACTGACGATAATCATGGTTGCCTTCTGTTAATGATAATAACTCCGCTGAACTTTCTAAAAAAAATACTACATAATTAGAATTGATGTAGTATGTTTTACGTCAGTGGCTCAAGCTGTCATCTGTCCTAGACACGGTCGGGAAATTTAAAGATCAGAAAAAAAAACTCACGAAATCACTTTTTTTTTTAAATTACTAAAATAAACGATGCAATCCGAAAAACTAGTTAGTATTAGTGATTGTCATTTGCATAGTTGTATTCGGTTATTATGGTCATATTTAAATAAATAAATAAATAAATAAATAAATAAATAAATAAATAAATAAATAAATAAATAAATAAATAAATAAATAAATAAATAAATAAATAAATAAATAAATAAATAAATAAATAAATAAATAAATAAATAAATAAATAAATAAATAAATAAATAAATAAATAAATAAATAAATAAATAAATAAATAAATAAATAAATAAATAAATAAATAAATAAATAAATAAATAAATAAATAAATAAATAAATAAATAAATAAATAAATAAATAAATAAATAAATAAATAAATAAATAAATAAATGGTTCCAGTTTTGTTGCCCTGATGTCAAACTAAGAGGTTATTGTGGAACTCGTTTATTAATATCATTTCTTTGAGTTTGATTGATTGTCATGTTTATTTCATCAACGAAATGACCCGTTCTCAGTATAGCTTTGAATAATGAAATATAGCATCTGCTCGTTATATTGGTAGGGGATTGTTATCAACACTTGGGTACTAATTTAATCTACTATTCGTGACAGTTAACGGACTGATACCCCAACTTACTTACATTGCCTTACTACTTGTGTAGTACTAGACCGTGTAATTAATGATTTATTTGAGGAAAAAACTTAATTACGCTTGATATTTAGAGGACAATGGCGTGTCACGAATCGACATCTGCCATTATCCAGTGGAAGTGTTGCGTATTTGATGACGTTCCAGATACACATAAACTCGTAAATTTCAAGAACCTACCTCGGACTCTTTGCAACTGGTGAGCCATCTCCTCTCGATAAGCCAGCTCTCTTTTCACTTGATTTTGAAAGGTATCTGTAATTGGACAGAGGAAACAGATGGGCTCACTATTATGACATGAAGATGAAATTAATCTCGGAAAAATAAGCGCCGAAATCGGAGGAAAATCTGTGGAATTAACTGAGAACCCCCGTGGAGAAACACTCCCGCAGGACAGGGTTTAAATTAGCCAAAGTTGCCATTTTTTATAATCAGTATAGCGAAAATGGTGCTATTGTCATGTTTTTTTCCCATACAGCGACCAGGACGAGAGCGTCTGTCACGTTATAGGGTTTGAGGTAATTAGATTGAAGGTGAAGAGGGATTCTCACATCATTATTGGCACTGTTTTCATCGGTAGTGAGACGACGATATCCATCTAAACGAATTTACGTCTCGGATATACTAAACAAATGTTCGACTTAGTATAAGTAGCAGTGGTAATAATTACGACATGAACTTGATGTCAAGTTGAAAGATGTGAATCTATTTTCTGGCTCTCATTTATAAACACACGTGTCGAGAATTAAAATGTTTCAAAAAGCCTAGGATCGTTACTTAAAACCTTCAAAATGTTAAACACATTTGCCAAATCTGAACTTCTTTGTCATCGAGTAAAAGACATGAACAAATCGATTGATTTTATAAACACGTCCAATCACCACGTTGATGTCATTTTACTTTAACGGTCACGTGCTTTTAAGTACGACATAAAACAGACAAAGGAAAATTGGACTGCTTTTGTCTACACTCAACAATATAATCAAATGCTTAAAACAAATACTAACTATTTGTTCTCGCTGTTATTGCCCATATGGCGAGTGCTCGCTACCGTTCCCTCTGATGTGTGAAGTGCCGGCGAGCCGCCTTTTGTGCACAAGTCAAGAACGGTAATAGGAGAATGCAGGGCGTTTGACTTCTGTGCCGCAGTCACTATCCACGCTTTATGCGTGCACGCTGAAAGGATCTCTTTTTATTGGACGGTGTTGGGGTTGTTGAAAATTTGAGCAGCTACCAACAGCGCAACTATACAGAGGCACGTGTCGCATCCATTATATTGGAGACGAAACCCTGACAGACGGTCCCCGGTTGAAAAAAAGGTATCATTTGTGTTGGATCTAATAGATGAAATTAAACCACTTCAGCCGGGCCTAAGTTATCGCTGAAAAGTGTTTTATTTGAGTGTTATCGGTAAAATTAAATAAAAATACACACTTTTACACAACACAGATTGCAGACAGTCGACGACTATGACGGGCGTCACGTGATCTGGGAACCCCTTAACTACCCATAAGGTTTTAACCATATTTTCCACCTCGATCACAGGAGCCACTAAGTTACGGTAAATGATTTCCAGATATTCTTTAATTTCTATTCCAAGAATTATCCCTTTGGGGATACAGACAATGTATGAACAAACCTACCATTGACACACACACGAAGGATTCTTATCCGACGTTCCGTATACTCATGTATGCTTTAATTAATGTGTGTCCTT
Source organism: Saccoglossus kowalevskii (assembly GCF_978046115.1). Classification (NCBI taxonomy): domain Eukaryota; kingdom Metazoa; phylum Hemichordata; class Enteropneusta; family Harrimaniidae; genus Saccoglossus; species Saccoglossus kowalevskii. Next base: position 21,966,085 of record NC_140653.1, on the reverse strand, counting down.
TTGTCAATTGTCTATCGTGTATATTAGATAAAAACGGTATATGTATATGTAGTTATATATAGTCACTGGTTTTACATCGTCGTTCTTACCTTTTAGGTGCTGACACTCTTGCTCAAATTTCTTCCTAAGCTGAATTTGTCTTCGCAGTGCGTTTTCTAGCTCGCCTAATCATTAAGAAGATGATGATAATGATTATGAGAAAGAGAAAGATGATGAGGATAAATCAAATTACACAATTTAGTAATACACATTAATAATACGTGCACCGTTATTATCAACTCAAATGTATTCAATATAGATGTTATCTGATCACTTCCTTCATAAAAGTCCTTATCAAAGTCTCATTTTTTTAATATCAGTCCTTTTCAGAAAAGCGGCAAATTAAGCATTGTTAACAATTAGTATCACGTGGGAGGGGGTAATTTCAGACTAAAGTATATTTTGTTTAAACAAGTTTTGGATGTAAAACGGTTTCTGAATTTAGTTAAATTTGTTTACCGTAACATCGTTTTTTTGGGGGGTGGTGGCTAACTGATGTGCGATGTGGGACCAACTCGAAGGAGTATGAATCAGGATTCGAATTCGGACTGAGCATGTGGACCCGTCAAATCGCGAGTCCGTGAAAGGTAGAAAGATCCTTGACTTCACAAATTTGAGGATGTGGATTCAATTTGGCGTGTAAACTTCACAACAATATATTATGAAAATACAAAATGGAGTCACTGACATTTTTTTTTCAAGTAGAGATCCATAAATAACCTTAATCATTTCACAGTTCAGAATGTCCGTGTGTAAACTTAAAATTAATACAAGAATGAATAATTGATCAAATAAGTTATTGACAAGATGTCATTGCCATGGAAACCATCTCTTACCTTTGTCCATTGAAGTCATGTCTTTTTCTGAGGAGCATTTACTTTGAAAAGATCGGATATCGATGTGCCTGTCTGTGAACAATAAATACAAGTAACTATTATTACAGACTGACCCATATGTAGTGTGTTTGCGCGGTGACGCGGAAATACATTGTCAGGGCAATGTTAGTTACAGCCATCGGATTTTACGCACTCACCAATTTCACTGCTGTGGTTCAGACAATCCGGTGAGGGCGAATCCCTGTCCTGGTTTGAGACAAGGTCCGTTGGTGGAATAACTGCAGTGTGAACTGTCAAAGGAAGTAAAAGTTGAACGCAATTATTATTAGCGAATGATGAACGACAAAAGCAACTTTAAAACGATCAAAATGTTATTTATTTCGAGAATCAAAATAAAATTAAAAACAACCACATTGAAGTTGTCGCGGTAAAACACATACTGTAAAAACTTACCATGAGTTTGCTGAAGCCCGTCTCCGGCCTCGGATTCTTGTTTTGGTGTGCTCCCGCTTCTACCCAGCGGAGTCTTGACACGTACACCTGACAGAGGCCCAGTGGATGAACAGTGTGACGTCACATCGCAGAAGGGTCGTGAAACCTGGCGGAAAAGAGGAAAGAATTAACAAAATTATACATCTATAGTAAGTGCTCTTCAATCAAAGTTTTTTTTCCTGAGATTACAATCATGATGAAACCATTTACACTTGGAGACAGAGCGAAGAAAAATCGTGGAATTTTCGAAATATTGTCCCGGGTGTGAAATTGATGCTCTACAGGGAGTGATGAGAGAAAGTAAAGGGCCAAGTCGAGCATTAAAAAAGCACCTCATCGGCGACCGACATGAGCAAACCATGCAGAAGGTGTCGAATATACGGTGGATAACAGGGACCTTGACAACACACTGCATCATTTGGTGTGAAGAAAATTTCACAGGTTCTCAAGTTAGTATTTATCGCTTCAAATATTACAACTTTTAAAATTATTCTGTTTATTTTATTTTATTTAATCGATCTATGCAAATAAACACATTCTAAATAAAATGTATTTGTGTGCGGGTATTCTGAAGAAAAATCGTTTTTTTCGAAACAATATGAATATGGCAGACGTCCGCTCACTCTATCAAATTTACAAAATCGTCCCCGTTATAGGCAATAACATCGAGTGTGTTCAACAACAGACTTTACCTCATCTCGATTAATCAACAAAAGACTACTTTAATTTGCTTTCCCTAGTCATGCCCCTAGGGGAGCCCGAGTACGAGGCGCTGATGTGTACAGTGCATTAAATATCCCTATCGTTTAACCAACATTTATAGTACTAATGCGAGTTTAAATTTCATGTCCGCGACAGCGAGTTAATTCACGGTGATTTAGCGGTACGAAAACAGCCTACTGACAGACCATACTTATACTGGATGCGTTTTCGTTACATATCTTTATTTTCATTCACTCGCCTTATCAAAATTTCACAGGATTGTCTTAATACGAACAGCCACAATGGCACCAGACAAAAACGTGTCTGAAAACGACAAATACTATAAAAACCAATACCTTATCACGTTGTATAAAGTTAATGTTTTAATCAAGTCCAATTTTCTTTCCGTGCGTGACAGCATCTCCATTTAAATGCTATTAGCAATGCTTTCTAACCCATTTCATTTGAGCCCTTGTTTCGAATGACCACACACTGTACTAATACATTTAATATAAATTTTATATGAGTACACGTACGACTGTTCAGTCCGCCATTCAATAAACCCGATTACCGCCAGTTTATTCGCCAGTATACATTTGTAAGATTAAAGAACACTCGCTCTTAGCCTTCAGATAAATGTACCTGATGAATAAATGATGGGATTTTAATACGTCCATATTTTAATTTGTTTGACGAAACATTGCTTTTGAGCTATTTTGGATTATTTCTTTTGACAAGATAAACGCCGCAGTGTGGAGTCATTGGAATGGTTTATTCATTACTCGCAACAGTAACTGCTCCACTCCGATTAAACCCATCAACGGTAGAGAAAGAAAAGGAAGACATCGCCAGTAATAAATCATTATTAAGACTAGGTATATTTGCACTCTCGTCTCTTAGTTATAACTAAATATCTACTCTTCCTCATCAATATTGGTCGTTAAGGGATGGCTATTATGTCGAGTCTTGTCCGCCGGGCGTGAATAAAGCTCACGACAGTTAACAACGTTACTAAACAGTCGACACAGGGGGTACACACCTCGGATCTAAGTGCTAGGTGGCAGATACGTCAGCGCACAATTGGTCAACGCAGAGAACTTAATTACTTTTCAGGATGGACACTTAGATGAACTTTTCATTTGAATCCCGTTCCTTTTTTTTTTGCTTACCGGGAAATCGTCTATTTAAAACAACTTTGTGTATAACAGTTTAATAACTAAATGTGCACGCTTGCTTTTTTTGTTTTGTTTTTTTGCGTGTGTGTAAATTTATGGTATTTTGCCATTAATGGTATCACGAAGACCGGACCTTATCTGTGTGCAAAGCTACAATTCCAATAAATTGTCTGAAGTAATAAATAAAATGGTGCCCACTTACTGGCAGATTACTGATATAAGTCAATTTATTCGCACCATTGGATTCGAATGCTACATTGTAATCGTGTGACGTTCAGTCCATTTTAAAACCACTATTTCTCAAATTAACCAGAAAATGCTGAAAATGTGGCGGAATGTCTTCTTTTGTGGTCGCCTTGATTAGATTTGCATAGTTTACAGCGCTGTTCGACATCTGCATTTTAAAGGTGGGAGTGCAAGTCGTTTCCCTTATAGCTATTATATAGCCCTAATTTGCTTACTCCTGCGCGTACAAAGCATCACTTTGGCGTATTAACACTATTGGGCTTAGAGTTAATTGGTTTAATATAGTTCTCCGAATTAAATTTGACCAGTTATCTGTAATTGGATTCTGGCAAATATGGTTTAGAACTTGAAAAAGGAGGAGCAAATCAGTTTTCACGAAAGTGGAATAAAACATTGCTTGAATGTACTCCTAATTACGTTAGAATTAATAATAATAAGGGCATACCATTAGAATAAGAGATAATCAAAACAGGTGCAGAGTATAGAAAATTGTTCTTACCTGTCCAATCACAGGGGAATGCCGGAGTTTTGTGATCGATAACGATACTGGTGCTACTTCGGTCGGACATTTCACAGAATTTGGCGATTTCTTCTCATTTTCATTCATGATCAAGTGTTCCATTTCTTCGCCATGGTGCTGGGTAGCTTCGTCGTCGTTTTCGTTTGTCTCAGCTTCACCAGGGCGATTGTTGTCGTTGTTGTTGATGTTGTTGTTGTTGGTTTTATGCAGTGATATTTCGATCGGTGTCGACATTTTGTAAACATCATCCACAATGTCAATATCGCTGCTGTTGTTGTGGCCGTGGTTGTCTTCTTCGTCTTCGACGTCATCGTCGTCACTCAAGTTGTCGTCAGATAGGTCTGGTCTGATGTTCTCATCGTTATCACGGACTGTATTATAGTTTGGCGACTGGTCATTCCCGTCTTGGAGAGCGAGCTCTTTAGATTGAACGAGTAGTTTGTCTGACGAGTGATTTCGGTTAACGGGTCGAAAAGCAGATACATATTGTGCGTCCTGCTGTTCTTTGGTAACCTTCCTGTTGCTGCTCTCCCCACTGTCACCTACTTTATCACCCTTTTCAGCGTGTTTCTTCCTCATTTCCAAGTCCCAGGGGTTAAATTTCTCATCATCTTCTCGCCTGTTGAGGTCGACATCGTCCGACAGAGGCGATGCGAGCTGTGGCGATAGTAGCTTGTTTCTTTCTGTGGCTTGGTGCATGGGGTATGTCTGTCCCTTGTATGACGGCATGCCGCCGTTTGTGATCGGCGCCGGATAATAACTTCCGATTCCCATTCCGAATGTCTTTGTCCACGGGTTGTTCATAGGGTACACTTCCTTCGTCCCGCCCCACATCATATCAGAAAACCCGCGTTTTAACGAAGTCGGCGATAGATGCTTTTTAGCTATTAAGTCCATGGCAGGATAAGAAGAGGGGGACGTTGCCGCGGCCATGTCCGATTTCTTTGGCATGATGGTGTCTCCTTGCATCGCATACGATTTGTTAGGTACTGGTATCAGAGGGTAGCTGAATGGGCGTGATATTGCGTTATTTCGCATGGTTTGCTGGTCATAGTCTAACCGGGTCCTCTTCTCGGGCTGGGAGCTGTTCAACCCGAAATCAAAAGAGGTGATCGACGATGACGAAGATGAAGCATGTGATTGGTGGTGATGATGGTGTTGGGGTCCGCTCAGCGCTCGCTTTCTGCTCCCCCCGTTGAACATTGCTTTCACGTCCTCCCAGGCATGCATCAGTTCGTCAGAGTGTTTACCGGTCAGTTGTATATGCCGGCGCCACGAGTTGAAGTTAGCTGCATCCGGGTGGTTGTATTTTGAAGTCGGTGTGCGGTGTGAGTGAAATATGAACTTGTTTGGGGAAAAATACATGTTGCAATATGCACACTTGATGCATTTGGCGCGGCTGCTGTTGTAGCGAGATGGTATAAAGCTACCCCGGCAACCCCAGGCACAAAAATGCTCCACATCAAAGGCGAAGTTTTCTGGAAGCTTGGGAGGCGTGGTTTCCTCTAGAAAAGATTTGCAAAGACGTTCTGCCTCTCTTTTGGTGATCATTCCACATCGCCTTGACGAGATTGGCATCGCCCCGGCCCTGCGGAGAATTTCAAGTTGTACTGGGGTACATTGCACACAGGTGATTCCGAGAGCCACGCGTCTGTTGTGTATTTCATTGTAGCTATACCCTTTGAGTAAAGTGTTAGATATCTGAGCCAAACATAAACGCTCCGCCCTGTCAATAACCAACGAAGCGATGGGCACGCCGTTCAGAATTACAGTCCTGCATATATTTGGATTGGGGTTGGCTGACGCATCACAGGCCGGGTCAGGGTGATCATCTTCCTTGGCGCTATCGTCGCTTTCCCTGGAATGGGAGTAAGGCGAATGACGAGGTGATGTGGTCGCAATAGTTACCATGATACCTGAATCCGCATGTGCAGAGCCTGTACTGGATTCTGGCGACAGTGCCATTATTGATCCTAACAATATAATAAATACAAAAAAATATGCGTTATTAGATGTCAGAAAAACACCTAATCACGTGATTGTCATCCGAGAATCCACTGCCGTGGTTAACACGGCGGTAGAAGCGTCTACACAAAATAGCACAAATACTGGTCAACATGAACACGCCTATCTCAGTGGCCTCACCGCTGAGGCCGCGCACACAACATTGAAAAAATACTCACGCAGGAACTGAAAGACATTCCAAAATACAGATAAGAGAAAAGGGATGCGATTAAACAAAATACCGATTACTGACTAGTTAAATGAGACGAAACTGCGATAGAGAGCGCTGGTCAGCTATGACGGGAGTTGTTAAACCTTTCGATGGGCTTCTTAAATGGACGTAACTAACATTATTAATTGACGCGGGTGATGTTACTGGACTGTAAGTAGTCGCCATTATATGGTTGTATGTATGACACACACATGCTTTAATTAATCAACTTTTTAGAGTCGATTGTGACGTACAGACCCAAAGGAAGGCAAACCTACTGAAATATTTATTACGGTAAAACTTCATCTCATGGCTATTAGAGACGAAAAGATGGACGTTTTCACGCTGGGTGATCCCATGCATAATCCTTCACACAGAGTCGAGAAGCCGTAATACGGTTAGAGGGGTTCAATTCCGCTGTTCGCCCCATCGCTATTCAGATATTCCACGCCGGGAACGCTCTGTATTTTATCGCATCCAAATTTGATCAAGAGCATAAGCGATTTGTTCATTGGAATAGTCTAACAGTAATTGGACTTGTATCCCGGATGCTAATTGAATGATAATGGTAAACATGCCGATTCAATAAAAGCTTATTACCGGCTACACCTTCCCAGTAGTGTATTGTGCACACAGACCACGTAGCGTTTCCTATCAGCGCGAATCATGGAAAATGACTCTTTTCCTTATTGCATCTAAGCATTCTACCCAACCAAGCATATCAGTGATCGTATCAGACCAGTGGGACTCACTCGTAAAACTTTTGAACATTGCCCCTTTTCGTTATGTCAGGCCATGAGGGAGACCCCGGTCTTACTTCCCATCTGTTTTGTGTTGATGACTTTCTAAAGTGGATGTTATCTTGTTTTCAGATAGCTTCTTCTCTTATCAGTTCGCAGCGCCAAGTAACGGCTCATTACCACAGCCGCGAAAACTTCGATTCCCCAACAAATACGCATTTTCATTTTTTCGTATGTCCAATCATTGCAACTTTTCGAGTTTTTTAATCAATTGTTTATTTGCGAAGTATGATGATGTCAGTCCTATGCATTTGTGTTAATCAGATAACATCGTGACCTCACCTGAGTTATCTCTGTTGAAAACTGGCACCCACGTCAGACACTGATCAAAATCACATATGCAAGTTCACCATTATCACATAAGATGATAACTTTTTTATGACTCCTGGGGCAAACCTACTACTGCCGCTATGATTCACGTTCGTCTGACGTTTATATTATTTCTGCGGTATTCACCAGAAACCTTTCAGTTATACAGTATATATACAGACGGGTATACGAGCAAGTCTGAAAACAAGTCGGTCTCTACGATTGCGACTATGTTACTCGTTATTCATAACTTCAAGCCTTGGTCGGTAATTGCATAGGGCATGTAGCAAAGAGAAAGAACCCAAGCGAAGCGCGTCACAGACTCGAGAATTATTAGCGTTGCAGCTCACTTTAAACACCTACCGGAGGCAGATTTTTAAGTCTTGTCAATATTTTAAAACAGGTCGAGACATTTTCGAATGCTATATGAGCGGAAAACCGATGATTTCACGCTATAAATCAATTCTAGTTTGCGAGTCATGCAACCGTACTCTCATGTCGTACACATGAATGCGTTCGGCAGCTAGATGCCACGTTTTGATCAGTTGCGCTCTGCACTCAGTAGAGAATCAGATAAATGCTCGTACAGATAAAAGTGCTCAAATTTAAATTCAACGCTATACAGGCAGGACTTATCTTTGTTTTTTTATTATTAATTATTATAAATATTTTTTACTATTATCATTAGTATCAACATCAACCAACGTCATTATTATTATCATCATCATCAGCGTCAATGTTATCATTAAGCTCATCATAATCATTATTAATATTATTGATAATTTTTCAAATTATAAAAGTCTCTACTTTTGCTTGAATTTTTACAATGGTTATTTATACTCTTTGACCATGTGTTTACAACAAGGTAGACATGCAATTAAGAAAATCGCGATCTAGGGTGACTATCGGACAATGATTGTCATGATATACCGCTCGAGGTATTTAGCTCAGTCATTGTCTCCCAGTTACCATCAAAATGCCGTTTTATTCCATGCTTACTTGTTATATTGATTAAGATCGACACAAGGCCACGCACAAACATATTTCCTCTTAAAGGGGTCAAATTTAACGCCTTGTTCGTTTCCTTCTATTACGTCAACTTAAAGAAAGTAAAGACGCGTGCGTTTCGGTTACTATGTATATTTCATGCGGGCTTTATCTGTCTCGTGACACTAGAGCGCTCACGCGAATAAGACGCGCTATAATATAGCAAATCATTTTTTTTTTCGTGAAAAAAAAAACAACACACATCATTGGTTTTAAGAAAAGTAACACGTCTTTCAATAGTTTACTTGTCAAGTTTATTCCATCGTATCAGGAAATTAAACAGGCCAATAAAAAGTGTGTAATCAACTCGAAGCACGATTTTAGTTATCAAGTGTGGTGGGACGGAAAACAAATGGGCGCGACGCAACAAACTGTGAAGGAAAGAAAGACGAAAAACATAAAATATTCAGTGGAATGCGTAAAGAAATATGAATGACACGCGAGTAGTTCTATGCGACAAATAATTACTCGGATCCCTGTGCCGTATAGACTTAGTATATGCAACTTTAAAACCTATTTAGCAATAGCCGGCCGCATTCAATCGAAAACTCATTAAAAATGGACGAAATGCGATAGTGGATGATGAGAACTTATTTTCGTTGATGTGTCATCATGAAGAGCATTCTTAATGATTTCACGTGTTAGACAATATAATAGACACGTCTCTGTCGTTGTGCCTATACACGTTATATCATGGGAAGGGACGCAACTCCACCACCATGATGGCGGTACGTTACGGGTACCACGTCAGACTTATAGATGGGACATTTAATTTAAGTTATTCCGTATTACATGTCGCGTCGACTGAAATGCACCCGTTTTTTTCGTGTGTGTTTTTTTTAATGAAATATCCTCCGTATAAATATGAAGTACGAGATTAAGTTAAATCAGCCTCGTGCATAGAGAACTGACTTGTATAAATCACAGTAAGCGCAAAAGCCCGGGATGTAAGTTTTGTGCTTGTAGTTCTTCATATTAGAATGGACATTTTTTTTCTCTTCATCGATTTCTTCGCAGAATTAAATTACGCGCTCGGTTGGTTTGGTGGATATATCTTGGGGTATGTAATAAATTGGCAATGCCAACAAGGAAAGTGTATCGGGCTCATTGTTTTAAATAACAGGTGACAATCAGGCTGAACAATTTCTGCTTCACTTGTCTTTTTTGTGGGAAGATCACACGGAGTCATGACCCTCGGATTAAGTTGTTAGTAACTATGATGGCCAGGGGTGACGACCCGACATTCGATTTGAAGATCGTAGCATTCAGCACATTGTTATACCTGTGATCAAGTTTTCAAATCGCCTGAATGTCTCAAAAATAATCATGGTGGTGAATGTACTCACATTCTTCGACTATTTTCTACTAAAACCAAACTCTTGATGGACACTTATGACCTTAACCCGGCGGCGATCGACAGTCGTGTCTCTTGCATAAAAGACACATATTTATTTTTTATTGGAAGATGTTTGGTCATAGCAACTGATAAATAATATTAACGATAACATCACAGTTGATATAAACTTGTCTGTTTTGTATCGCATCTATAACTTCATAGAAACATATAAGAGTGTGGATTGGTTTTGGGGATTGCCATGCAATTATACAAACGGATGGTCGGACGTCGTGTTATTATTACATATAAAAACAAAATAACCGTTAGATTAGTAAAAATTCAATCGATGTGCAGTATCGCGATTCAACGCCATGGAAGCAGAGTATATCAACCATACGGGGTGCTTTAATGACGGGGTCCGACTTTTGAGGACACTGTTCGGTCCGGGTCGGCCGCGTTTATCAGTGTCGCACCGTCGACTGAGGCAGTGACACCGAGCTTATTGATTTACGTAAATGTCGAATTCACTATAATAGTTGTTTCCAGTACTAGACCTTTCGTACGTCGTAATTATTTTATTATATTTGTATTGTGTTAGCTCAAATTAACGGGAAACTAAAGATTGGTATATCCTCGGTCGTGGAACGAAGAAAGCGGGTTGTTCTACAGCAACTGCCAACAACTGAATGGGAGAAAGGAGCGATGAACGCCCGTAAATTTACGTGACTCATCGCTGCATTAAATAAATCGAAAGAGACAGGGACATGCAAAAATGTCTCTTTCGTTAAAACATATTAACACTGCGGTTGTTCCGTCGAAGCTGATGACATGGTATGTAATCATGACAATTTGTTCTATTTTTTCATCAAATCATTTGACTTTGACTCAAAGCAACATTTTTTACGAACTCGATAATAATATAGTAGAACGTCAATCTCATGTATCAGCGATTTTTGTAGAAGCTTGGCTTACCTCTGCAGACACGCCAAGTACGTAGTCGTACTGTTATTGGAGTTCGGTATTGTCAAATACTTTCGAATAAATATATGTGTTATTTTTACTATTATGCTGGGTTAGACATTATCGTGGAAGCTCTGCCATAGTTTATCTAATGTTGTACTTGGTGATAAGAAGGTGCTTACAACGATTGGAAAAACGGCCCTAACTTAACGAGCAAGTTGTCATGGTATTTTGGGAATCAGAATTTATATACAGTTTATATTGCTCACCTTTTTGCTCGTTCGATGATGTATGGCGTCTGATGGCAGAAAGGATTTCCGACGTAGTTTGCCGGTCTTCAACTCCAATAATAATCAACAGACAGGTGATTTTCTCCTCGTACGGAGCACGTCATGGGATGTGTGGGCCACTTGTTAACAGGCAACTGTGGAGGTACAACAACAAATCAGTACTCCTGTTACTAAACCAGGACGGTCCGTTCAGTTACAATGATACTGGGCGGCAGTGCTACGAATGGATAGATATACACTTCATTATCCCGTGTAAGTGTGCGTTACCGGCATATTCCTCCGTATACTTCCCCCAAATTAACTGTCTGGTCGTATGTGACGAGTGAGTTTAAATAACTAGCCGGAGTCCCTGACATATGGCGAGCGCACGCTATTGTGAATTTTCTTATTGACGTCCTTTGAATATGTGAATATAGCCGGCGATTTGGCATCCCATTAGTATTCACACAGGAGTCCAAGCAACGTTCCACACTGGGTGCAATCTGTCGCTCTTCGCCCTCAAAACCCGGTTCAAAATTGGGACATTTGATATCGCAACCTAGCTGAAACTCACTTACGGGTAAATGCCGTGGTGGTCGGATATCCTCAAAAGTTCGTTTTTGTGCGATGTTGACGGTAAAAGAGATAAATTGGAGGAAGTGGAGTGAACAGTTAAAGCTGGAGGTGTGCTGAATCGTGAGCGTCACTGACGAAACAGTTGATTAAGCTGAATAATGTCATAATGAAATTGCCAATGGGAATTATTAATATAATAAAAGAATGGGAATGCACACTCACACCGAACACAAAATCGGGGACAAAAAAAAAACCCCAGCAAATGTAGAACGTACCCATTAGAAACGGCATCGAGCCGGCGGCTCCTATCGGTGATACTGATGTAACCTGCACGGGGTCGAGGGTACAAGCGCGTTCGGTTGGACGAGTGGACTGACAGCGTTAGGTAGCAGCCTACTCCGATAGGTCACAAGGCTTATCTGTGTGCCTGGCCCAATCAAGACTCCAACTACTTACAAGTTGAAACGTCAAAACGAACACAAACTATTATTATTCAGAAAATAGGAGTTTGATTTACCATACGTTTAGCGACGCATGCGTGTTAAGCAAGGCCGCTCTTCACTCACGGGGGACTTTGGGATTATCTTTTTGCATTCAGAAACATATTTCCTTAGCGATAATTACCCTTTCGTGGCGTTTTGTTAAAAATGGTAATTCCGCCAAGATTGTCATATATTTAAAATAATGAAATGTGATTAGTTTTTTCAGAGGAGATGACTTCTTAAATTCGTCGTAGTGTGGCGGGTTTGGTCTTTGATCGGCGCCGCACGAACAAAAGCCCACACGGTGATACGTCCGGAAATTTAACGATATTTTCCGAGTAATTAATTACGGTGTATTGATACATTGCGTGAATACACCGTTTACTGCCTGTGTTAGCTCGCAACAACAATGGCGTAGTACGCTACACAATCTCGGATATAAACGCTAATTTTACAGAATAAAAACGAAGTTAAAAATTCTCATCTATAAGCTGCCTGTTTTTATTGTGTTCTGGCGCCGAGCAGTATGTGCTATTGCATATTTTCCGCCGTTTTAAACTCTTTTTGATTCCAATAATGGGGTATAATGGACGGATTTGGTGCATAAAGTCCTAACATATGTAGCGAGTCACACTGAAGCATCTAGTTATAATTGCGTAAAACTCCCGTAATTAATCGGTTATCATTACAAGTTAAAAACGGACTTGACGGAAATTCTTATCTTCCTTGATGTTGTAGATAGCATATTTGGGTCAAAATATTTTCTTTTTTTTTTAAACATATCTGATCTATTCATGCATAGTAAGAAACAAAGGCGTGTTTTGAATAGATTAAGTGTTAAATGTCGTGGTAATCACATTAGCCTCATCTGTTAATTCTACAAATGACATCTGGGGAAATCGTAGCATTTTTGTCTCTGATATTCGCGTTGGCTGAATTGATATATTCCTGTGAAGTCCCCGTGATGCGAGTAAATTGAGAGGGATTACTAGTATACGTGCATACTAGTCAGCTGCTTTAGGGTGTATAGGGAAACCCAGTAGGGAACGCAATGTTGAACGAAACGCACCCCCCCCCAGCCGTAAACAACAGGGTTGATGTCGGAGATCGTGGTAGCAATCGTGGTTATCGTTAACTGTTGAACATAACACAGCGGATGCATTGTGTCATCGGTGACTGTGATTCAATAACCAACAAATGCAAATTTGGGGGGAAATTGGTTAAGCTTGTGTTCGACTCGACCAGGTTTGGCTGACATCGAGATGACGCAAAAAAATACTCTCATTAGTGATAGGAAAATAGCACTGTCCAAAATGGGGTGTGGTTTCTGTGACAAAAATGTACTGTCATCACATACATTAACGAACGAGACATTGTCTTTAACTATCGCCTGATGCAAACAAAAATATCTTTTAAAGTGTGCTTTGAAGAGACTCAAGACGAACATGCGATGGTATACAAACCAAATTGAAATGTGAATCCGCCGTAATTGATGGCATTTTACTTATGACGCACCAGTGGGCCATGGAACTGCAAACCATTTTTTGTAGTTTCATGGTAAAACGTTTCGTGTTTTAACGTATCAGAGGCAAATATATAGATTTGTATCATATCTTATTAGATTCAATTATCTAAAAATTATCTGTAGTTAGATGATTAAACAATATCGTTTATTGTCACCATCTTTCAATTGGTCGGGAAATATGGTGAATTGTTCATTGCTTTCCTTGTGTACTTATCGCTACTAAACACAGCGACAAATTGTGAAATTATTTGTCGATAAACACATAGATAACAAAACGAAGGTAATGCTCATCAGGGGGAGGGAGGAGACGGAAAATTTATCACTTACTTCCAACACTCTATTCAAGTTCGCCGTGAAGGAAAGTACAAGCCGCTCTTGGGCCTATATTATGATTTGGTCGTGTCTAGGGTAAATATAAGAATTGCTTCTGAATATAAGTGAAAATCATTCACCCCGGGAATGCCAATTGGTTCGCGCAAAGTGTTACATCCAACATGTTGCGACCCCCTCCTAGTTGTACTGTCTTGATTACCGGCCTACATAGACCTCGATAAACCACACGCTAGTGTTGTAACTTTCGAATGCAAATAAACAAGCACTCGCGTCGTTAACACCTCTTGTGGCTGCCCCATAAGTAGACTAATTACCGGTGACCGGTACCTTTGTTAATCGGCGTTGATGACGTCATCGGGGACTTATATCTAGTGTTAATGTAACAAAACCTCTATTAAATCATTGGTTATTGTTTTTTATAGCATATGTGTTTTCTCGATATTCGGTCTTTTATTAAAGGGATCGTTACGATGAATAATCTTCACCGGAGCTACTTTATTTAGCCTGGTTCTCGGAGAAGAAACAGATTTAAGAAAAAAATGTTTGTTTCAAAAAAACGAAACACCCCCCTTGTATTATGCGTTTTACGGCAGGCTGGACAGATACTGATATACACACTATACACACAAACACAATGGGATGAATGTTCAGGCCGACCTCTGACTGTTGTTTGTTTTGTAGATTGTATAGTGTTTATTTTGCTCAATGAGTGCATATTGTTTGACAGCTTAATCATCTCCTCGCGAGAGTAGATGAGAGAAGTACAAAGAATATTTACTATTATATTTCCGCATATGGATCAGAGCCCCCGTTCTAGGAGTATCCGAGATCGCTTGTCCCTCTAACACATCAAGGAAGTAGTTTGTAATAATCCCGTGAGAGTATTGTAGATGACAATGTCCGTGCACATGTGACTCCGTTACCCACTGGACTGAATTGGGCGATTATAAATACGTATAATGCCTTTCACTACTTGTAATTCGGTGGATGTTAGTTTAGTATTATCACAATACAGCGCTGTACTATGATAGTTATGCGAACATCTACTATTTGGAGCGTCACTTTCTCAAATACCTGTAACCACGGCCGCTTATCTTACGCTAATAGCCGTTTGTAAAACAAGAAAAAAATACATTAATTATGTAATTGAACTAAAAGCCGATTAACATGTAGTCCGGAAAATAATCGATCGTTTTGCGAGGGTCATTTGTTTTGTTGACGAAATTACAATAATTAAAATTAAATTAATTTCACATGCGACAGTAGGCATTAATAGGAATGGGTGGCGCGGCGACGAGGGTGCTCTCGTCGGGATCAGTCATCGGTAAACAATCGCGGAATCATGCCGAAGACTTTCGGAAATACAACGCTATATAGCAGCTGCCCGAGAGCTGGCAATCTTGTTAACTCTTCTCTGTGTATTTGCATTAATAGGACAAAAGCTAACGGGAAAGCGGGCACGCGAGCTGACGGTTATTAAATGAAAATGCCGGGTCCCATCTGGTCGTCTTACTTAATTTGATCACATCTCTGTATTTCCTTTGTGTAAACACCGTACGAGGTCTGTCCGTGGTATTTTGGCAAGAACTGGTCTTCCTGTCCTGCCCATTGTTGCCACATAAATAATCCCTTTACTAAATCTTTAATTCAATCCAGTTTTGAAGCATGCTTACATTGTAGAATGTTTCACGCGGGACTCGTTCTTCCTGTCGAAGTCGCGAAGATCAGTGATGTACGCATATTGTTTTTTTTGTGTGTGTCATAGTTGATTGAAATTAACAACAGTGGTGATCCTTCCGACGCGTAGAGACGATTGAAGACCCCGCGACCCGTTGCATCTTTATTTTCATCGCTGCCAACCACAGATGTTTCACGATTCCACTTACAACGCATCAGTGATATTATATTTTCCCGAGAAAAATTAATTACAGTCTCGATTAAGCGAAATCAAAAGTATACTTTTTAATTATAATCATCGCAGTACTCGGCGGTCGCATAATCCGTTTCGAGTTACCAAACGCAGAATTCAATTTAAAGTTGTTGTTGTTTTTAATTCAATTTAAACTTTTACTTACACCGTGTTCGTTGTTAGCGTCGACTATGTTAGCGGTTGCGCACGGATGTGCTGACAATTGAATATTTTACGATAGTTCGTCTTCAGGTTGTTTCTGTGAGCTTGAAAGTACTCTTCTATATACTTTTTCAAGTTTTTGCAGCCTGTATTTGAATTCTTTATTTTATTTTATTTTATTTTATTTGCGGATATTTACTTTCCATTTTGTGTATATATTTTCATATGATAGATTTGTCGTTTTGCTTCGACATAATATATTTCGTTTATTTAAATTGCAACATGGTGGGCGGCATGACGAATTACACAATACGTTTTCCCAGCAAGTTGCCACAATCGATCTCTCAGATTGTATTAGGTTAATCTTCGCGGCCAAAGTGGGGGAAAGGACACAACAGTCGTTGATTTCAAGGAAACAAACACAGATTTAACTGTTAACGTTTATTAAAGGGCGGCAGTCGTCGTGCCGCGTCCTGTTCGATATGGGACACACAACGCGTATAAAATACATTGTTTATTTACATGAAATTCGACCACGCGCTGCGCGACGACCACCGCGCATTAACATCATTGCATTATCTGTTGCGCAGCAAGTGATTCGCACATTGTCCTTGCACGCATATTCGAAGAACACTGTGGGGATTTTCTCAAATAAAACAGAGATATTTAATGTAGTTGTATAAAATAAAATGAAAAAAAGCGTTTCGTAATGGCGACAGGATTCTTGCGGGAGTGATTTCTCCTCTTTCCTGTTAATACAAGCCGCAGGAAATCCTCAGAATTTAGCACCCTGGGAAAAAAATTTAATACTTGGTACAGTATTATCTCGTCCAGCGAGTTTGATTAGAAATTTAATTTTAGATAATAGCAAGGTCGAATTTCAAGCAAAATCATTCGGATATATCACTGTATCAATCTTTCGATAAGATTCTGAGTTATATATATGCACCAAACGTAAAAAAAAACTTCCCTAGGGAGAAGACCAGCCGCCGGCGCGAGACAATGTTACAGTGATATTTAGTTTTAATTCTTTATTTTATCTCAAACGCCAATTCAAGTGCAGTATTATTAGATAACACAAGCTATCAACATTAAAGAGATACTTCTCAATTGATTTTTTTTTCTTTAAAAAATGTCTTGTATTTTATCTGAACAGCGCTTCAGTGGCAGAACTGTCAAGAGATCGAACATTCCTAGCCGAATGAGAGATCTTTCATTTTACAATCGTAATCTGCCGTTAGCAATAAAAACCCGAACATCGCGATAAGGCCGCGGTGCCCGAAGCTAAAACAAGCTACATAACATGTATGATGTCGGATTTAGATGTACAGTTAAGAATTCTTCCTATACAAGTATCTCTATATTGTATACTGGAAAGATTAAGCTATGATGATGACGACGACAATAATCTTTTACAATTGTTCTGTAATGTATTGATACCTGAATGTAAGTACCGACAATGTCCTCGCCACGATGTACTTTAGCGTATGGCGCCTATCTTCTGTCAAAAGTCAAACAGGTGTCGCCAACGGTAATACGGCAACGATTGGAGGTTTCAAAATAGATAGACACGCGTAAATGATCAACATAGCAAATGTGCAGAAACATTTTAGAAATTGTTTGAACATTCGTGTTGTGTTGAACGCGCGTAAGTTACACGTGAAAAAGTACGCATCAAATATAAGAAATGATTGACTATTTAAGAGAAATCAAATCCAAATTGTGTGTATACACACGCATCATACGCACGCGCACATTCATCCTTGCTAACTGACTCATAATAATAACAATACCGATAAGGGGAAACAATAAATCCATTGTGCGTAACAGAAGTAATAATCACCGAGATGAACGGCTCGTATACGTGCATACCGCCGCCTTCTAACCGAAACAACTGATAGTAATCACTGCTTTCATCAGCTCATGCCGGTGATGAATCGCCTATGAAGGATTTCTTAGAGGAAATGGAGGAATTAACCCAAAAACCATCATCAGCAATGAGTGTCGGCTTATCATCTGCGACTATCATTAATTACTTTACCCAGATAAACATTGTCTTTTAATAGGTACACCTAATCTATTTTCTAATCAAATCTGATGTCAGGAATTCGTGTCTTCTTTAAAACCATAGTGGATCACGTATAATGGATAGTAACATATGGATGACTATTCGGGGAGAATGACAAAATAAATCCCGGAAGTTAAAGTAATCCTCATCAGTTGGGAACCCATGGCAACAAACCACTCTAAATTTAAATGAAGTGTGTAGTATGTAACGGCTCTATCAAACCAAGAACGGCGAGTTTTACAGTTGTGTGTGTGCGCGTGTTTGTTAAATATTTTGTCCGAGTGTTTTGTTTTTAAGTAACTTTCAACTTATCGAATTCGCGACTCGGTTGCAAAGATTCGGACTCTCTCCATGTATGGATTCATCACTAATTAGTTATTGTGTGATCTTAAAAGATACGCAAATATACATCCCCACCTTTGTATTATTACTCCATATTAGCCATCACACAGTGTAACGCTCAGAAGTGATTATGAAACTACTAGTATATGTAGGTTGAAACGAGAGTGTGGCGACGACTCAGAACACTGACGCAATAAAGCAGGAATGATCTGAAGTTGTATTAGACATCTCAGTAAGTGCACCTCTCAGAAAAATCTCACTACACACATTCCGTCCAGTCGCGGCATATTCTTAAAAACAAAAATGACGTAAAAGTTCAGCACAAACAAACAACGCCAGCCCCATTTATTTATCTTGGAATGACTACAGCCGGGGACTCGGATGAAATTAACATTGGTTGAGTTATAATTCAAAAAAACAAAATCGATAAATTCATCAAGTGTTTAAATATTTTGATAACTTCCAATTTATTTCGATCGAGCACTGTGACGAGAGCTGGTTCCATCTGGGTACCATTATTAATCATCTAATTCTGCGGACTTTTGAAAAGGACATCGGATTATATTTATTCTCTGGGAATTTAATTTTGAGTTAGCAGAAGCTGATAAATATTGATCTCAATCTTTAACTGGATTTGGGGGAGTTGTCGTACAAGCTATAATTCAATCACACTCCCATGGAATTGTTTTTCGCCCATTCCCGAACACAAAGCAACTATTGGTTTCCAGATTAATACCACTTTTAGGGAAGGCAACATAATAGAGCGTTTGAACAATAACAAAGAAAAGCAATTGGGCCGAGTTCACGGTAGATGTAAAAGTAAACTGAAGCCACTATTTTAATTATACGGAGATGGTACGTGTTGGAGGTGAATAAAAAATAGAAAAAGCATGCGCATGCGCCGTATAGACTGTGTTCAAAGATTACCTTACCAATAATTATTACGCTGCATTACGCAAAGAAGCGAATTCGCCTCATTTCCTGACGTAGTTAAATTAGGAAATTAGGAATAAAAAAGGATACAAATATAAAAAAAAAGTTCGTTCTCATATAAACTATTCTCAATGATGGAGTGTCCGGATGGGTTCCGTTAATCTATCTCAAGATATGGCTGTATGATTTTAGCAGATACAAATTGTAATGTTACCGAAAATACGGCTCGACTCCGAATATTCAAATGTTTTGAACCACTGCCCACTGACACCTTCGCCGTGTTAACTAATACGCACCGAATTTATCAATAGATGGACGTGGGTTAGTGTGATTAGGAATACTCTGTATTTGACTCGTAATTTATTTGGAAATACGATCGTCAACTTGAGAAGCTCTCATCAGATATCCGCCCGGTTCAGTCTGTCGCCATCGATAAGTCTATTCTGAATACCCAGCGACCTAGGATGCTAATCCGAGGTCCTCCGCTAAATGAAGGGCGGATACGGTGACGGCACTCTAGGCAAGAATTGTCCCTACTCAGACGCAATGCGGTACATCGGGAAACGAGTTTACTAAATCCCCCTATTTAAACATAGAGGGTTGGATAAATAAGGCAAAATACCGTATGTCCGCCAACTATTAAACAGACGAATTTGGAGAGATTTGATATCCCGCGTATCTTCCTGAAGCAAATTACCCCTGCTGTCAAGACAAGAGTTAACGATCCAGTTAACATGTCTTATTTTCGTTTTATTGAGGTTTTAAGAAAGAGGAGATTTACTGTTGGCAAGCTTTATCAGATTTAACGTCTTTATTCCAATCAGTCCCATCTCACTATGCCGCGACAGATGTGACTGAATCATCAACAAATCCCCAGTAACTATCCTAACTTTACAGGAACACCATGTTGTTCCCGGGTCCCGGTTGTTTAAACTAAGCCGAGTCACGTAATTCTTTTGTGTTTTGAATAAAAGACACGGTAGCGGTCAATAGACCTGATTTTCACAAGAAGATCTTATAGTAGTGAGTAATTACAACAACAAAAATATGTTCGGCGTAAGTTGAATTCCAAGATTTATCATTAAACGCTGTATTTAACCCCCCAAACGTAAAGTCTTTTCGCATTTTTATATTTTTCTTTTCTGAAAACCTTGGACACACTTTTCACATTTGTTAATAAATATTAAACAAAGATGAATAATATTCGGTTGGTATATTTTGAAATATATCGTAAAAAGCGGGCATTTGTGACCAGGAGTGGAAAATATTGTAATAAAACAAAAATGTTATCGGTCAGTGCAAAATCGCGTTTATACATGTACATGTAGTGCCGTTGCAGCAGTCGACAAATACCCCACTCATCCCCGGTGTCCAAGTTTCAATCCCGGATGGAAAAATAGATAGCCGCGGCGGCGAGTTCATTGGTCCAAGTGTTTAACCTTTGCCCCACTACGTCCGTATTCTCATCAAGTATTATATATATTTTATTTATTCAAGGTGCAGATGTCACCGGCCTATAAGTACAAGTAAAATATGCCAAGAATGTATTACAGAGTGTTTAATAACTGTAATTTGCATGGTAACTAGGATAACAAACCAGAACACAAATAAACAGAAACTTGCATTACAACAATACTAAATATCTATCTTTTTGTCTTTACGTTTCTTAGTTGCATAGAAAAAAAAATTGAAAAGTTTCTAACAACAGTCACATTAGTGGTGTTCATTAAATGAATAAATTTATCTATTGTCGAGAAAAATAAAGAAAATTCTTTAAGAAATATTTTATTCTCAAGGTATTAAAGTTATTGATTTAGGAAGACGAAGACAGTGGTATGAGTGTTGTCGATAATAACAGTTGTGTTGGATAACTACCAAGACGACTACGTTGAGGGTCTGTAGACTTAACTGTAACGTGAGCGCCGCCGTGTGATCGCGCGTGGTAGGTTTATACGAGATATATACGAGACAGCAACTCGTCATCGGGTTTACCACCATTGTTAGAAAACACAACCATTAGAAAAACTTAACCTTTGTTATTGGCACGTGACTGCATTCGACTCTGCCAAAAATGGCACTGTGTCGGGTTGACGAAGTCATTAATTGGGGGAGTTGTTGGAATACTCTGTTTCGTATTCAATCAAGTCACTGTAACTCTCAGTCTAATGGCCCTAATATTCCTGTTACTAATCCACTATTTCCACGTGCTACTTTTTGACTTACGCTTAATGCCATGTCTTTAAAATAAGAGCCTCATGTCAATTACTATACGTTCAGACGAACCGGTGATGACAACAGTAATGTCCATTTCTCATAGATAAGAAGATTCCATAAATAGTTTAATTTAAAAAGAATCAGTGTGAAGAAACACGGTAAAAAGAAAACAAAAACGCATCGGGCAAATGACAGACACATAATATATATTGTACAATCCCAGTTAACAAAAACAAATTATTTGTTAATGATATTTGTTATTTTGATTCGTTACAAAGCTCTGTGATTGATAATTAATTGTCCGATTTTTATATTCGTATATACATGCCTTTTTTAAAGCACATCGGAGAATATTTCAGAAACAACAGTTTGTAAGGTGCACATATAAAGAATACATAAAACAGTTACCGTGCACACAGAATACAGTTGAGTCGATCGTAAATATAATTTATGCGTATATATCATTTATGTCATTGTGTATCTAACGTGAAAGGGGTTTTATTTTTTAATTGAAATATTCCAATTAAAACAAGAGACGCGTAAGCTGATGCTACTACAAAACAAGAATAAATATATACGAAACTACATCAACTATTAACTACCATGTGTCGTAGTTAAGATGAATATTAATAATATGGCGGCCACTGACAGTTTAAGCTGTCTGCTTGGATGTCATTTTGGGAACGGAGATAGCGGTGTTGCGTTCATTTGCTTCACAACTCGTTCCCGACAGCTCAAATTAATGCCGGCAGCTCGTACTCGGATTACTGGTTTAATAACTTTTAGAAGGCATATTAATTAATTGATAGTAATTTCAAAATAAACGTACATTTAAGTCCAAGGTTCACAAGTGTGAAACTTCGTCGATAAATTCTCTTTATTCCTATACACTCAATTCACTGTCGTGTTTTTGTCACAACGGATGTTCACAAACGTGGTTAACGTAACAAGAAAAAGAGATTTGTACGATAAGTTATATAATATATGTAAGAAAATTGATTCTTTTCTAAGAGGATCGTTGCCTCAGGAGCAGATGGCTTCAAATAAAGCGTTCGTTTTTGAAAATTGGAAGACAAGAAAAGACTTAGCTTGAGAAGACACAATTTTATGCGAGGCTAAGCTGAAGATGTATTAAACGAAAGTAGACTGGCAGCGAAGAGTGATTATAAGGGACGGCAACACAGTCTGTTTCTGTCCCTATTTAATTACGCTAAACTTGATAAAGCTGTGCTGTCCATAGTCCCTGCTATGGGATTTGGGGAAAATAATCCGGCAGACTTCTATTTAGATTATAATTCCCATTATGGTATCTTGTATAAACCCGTACACTTTGACTAACACACAGTAAATTAGAAAAATATTGCAGAAGAATCGACGCTAGAGTAATTGATTTCGCTACTCTCCTGTTTGTAGACATAAACGTCGCTTTTTAGTATTCCAACCCTTTTAATAAGGTTAAGCTGGCAGGCAGCGATGGGTGTGTAGATTTAATTCAAATGTATTAATTTAATGAAACACACCTCTCTCTCTTCAATTGACTCGGAAAATGTATATATGCTCAGCAAACATTCTGTGATGAAGGCAATGACGCGTTATGCGATTACTTTCATACATATTTTACACCACCGCAGATGCCTTTGAAACGGGGCGTATTTGCTATATAACAGAGAGAGAGAGAGCGCGCGCGCACAAGAGAGTGAATCTACACAATATATCCCGCCTTTTTCAGGGAATTAAATTTTCAATATTGATGTGATCGTTTGTTTATAGGGCTGTTACTCTCCTATATTTAACTCAAATCCAACAATTAATCGAATTTCCCACCTGAAGCATACCGGATAACGGCGTTGAGTGATGTTGCCTCGTCACCGGGCACTTACTTACCCACGTACACATTCAGGTGTTGACGCACTCAGTGGTGACCGTAGTTGCATACGTGTATGATTGTACGATTCCGTGTGTTTTTCTCCGTCCAAATGTATAAATTCCGGAAAAGAATTTTAAAAATACGATCTTTTCAGAGTAACAGTCCCTTTTAGCTGTTTAATGGAGAGAAAAAGTCGCCCGCCTCGGCAACTTGAATCCATTCATCATCCGTATCGGCCGCGCAGTGCCGTCACGGGTCGATATGGCACCAACTTCAAAGTATGCTGTTAAACAACAAAACTATATTTTCAAATACTGACAATGTTTTTCTTTCATAAGCTAGCAATTGACTAAATATCATAAAATATGGCATGACGCCATAGCGTAATTATTCTTCACACGTGGTGTCTGACGTTGACCGAATTCCGTCATTCTGACAGAATCCCAAATCCCCAACTCACGTCGCAACCTAAAGATACAATTATCCTTCAATATGCACGCAACGATGTTAATGTATTCGATCGGTTGTCCCTTTTCGCTTATCACGAAAAAAAAAACACTTTAGTGAAAGTAAAAAACAAATTTCGAATTACTGAACTAGTAAATTCCTTTATTCGGTTCTCTTTAACAAGCACTAGACGTATGCGTTTACTACTGTATAATGGTAATCATTTTGAGGCTGACTACTTTGCACGAAATGAAGGGATAATTTCCCTTATATTACTCGCTCATTACTTCGACCGACCCGTGTCATGCCCAAAATTCAATTAACGATTTTAGGGTCGTAACGAAAACAAGAAACACAGCGCTGCAGTAATACGGGCGAAGACGTCAAGAACGATGATGATCATTGTTGTGATGAGAAATTATTTCGATACGAAAAATGGTAATTACGAAAGGATTTGTCTCATAATGTTTACAGCTGTAAGGCCAAACAGGTACAAGAGAAAGTTCATACAGTATTACATCTTCCAAAACAATGAACTACGGTTCCGATGAGCATAATAACATCCGTATTTGCCTCTCATTACCATCATTTGTAACACTGACAAGCTCCAATTATCCACCGCCTCCGGTCCAGATAGACCGGTGAGGCTGAATATAAATTACATGTTTAACTCGGGATTTTACCTTGTATCCTCGCTGCTCCACAAGCACCAAATGTGGATATGTACTGGAGAGTATAGACATCGTCATTACTGATTTGATCTTTGTTGTCTTTATCTTTTGGTTACCATGGCGATGATATCACCGATAACCATACCGAGGGATAAATCTGTCTTTGATGGTGTTTGCACTATGTTATCGATGCGCAACAACAACATCAATGAATATCAAGTGTTCAAAAGAATACTATATTACCATTATGCGTCATTGACATTGTTTCAATGAGTATTGCCCATGCGTTTCGTGAACAATTAATTAGGCAAAGAATAACAAATTCGGCGATGATTTTCATCCGTCCTTTTTGTTGACACTGAGCAATGTATCGGACGATAACTGTCAAATACGTTCGTCCATGAATATTGTCCATGCATTGCGTCGACATTGAACAAATAAATCGAATAAGTATTTGATCTGTTTATGCAATGACATTTGAAGACAGTGCGATGAGTTTCTGTAATATTGAGGCTTTACACAAAATACACCAGGTTCCATGGTTCATTCACACACAACTACTGTCTTTGAGCAATAATAATTGGAAATTGTACAGTAAATTAGTTTTTTGTTTGTCTTTATTTACACAGAGCCATTAAAGACTCTTCACGCTGGGTGTCACCATATGTCAACTGCACGTATCATTAATGTATTTTCAAATCTACGTACAAAATGGTACACATGTTATTCGTCTATTTTGACATCTCGGCATGGATTGGGATAAGTGATTTACATCTCAATACCATATGTCACCAAAAAGTGTCATTAGTCGATTTTGACATCTCAGCCTGGATTATCATAATTGAGTTACATCTTCCTACCAAACGTTACAGGAAGTGCAATTATTCGATTTTGACATCTCGCCAACCTAAGTGTTATAAGTGATTTACATACCAAATGTCACCAGAAAGTGTCATTAGTCGATTTTGAAATATGTACATTTAATTGGAATAATAATACATTTACAGCTCTATACCAAATGTCACCAGGAAGTGCAACTTGTCGAGTTTGACATCGCCGCACAGATTGGTGTAGGTGATTAACATCTTCATACCAAATGTCACCAGGAAAGGTCATCAGTCGATTTTGACCTCTCGGCACAGATTGCCATACGTGATTTTCAGTTCCATATCCGGTGTCACCAGAAATTCCTATTCGTCGCATTTAACATCTCGGAATGGGTTTGCATTAAGTGCCATTTGTCAATTTTAACATCTCGCCGTGAATTTTATTTATAAGTGAGTTACATCTTCATACTAAATGTCAGCAAAAAGAGTCACTTGTCGATTTTGACATCTCGCCATGGATTGTTATAAGTGAGTTACATCTTCATACTAAATGTCAGCAAAAAGGGTCACTAAACGATTTTGACATCACGCCGTGGATTCTATTATTAAGTGAATTACATCTTCCTACCAAATGTCAGCAAAAAGGGTCACTTGTCGATTTTTACATCTCATCGTGGATTCTATTTATAAATGAGTTACACCTTCCCACCAAATGTTACAGGAAGTGCCATTTGTCAATTTTAACATCTCGCCGTGGATTTTATTTATAAGTGAGTTACATCTTCCTACCAAATGTCAGCAAAAACGGTCACTTGTCGATTTTGACATCTCGCCGTGGATTCTATTTATAAGTAAGTTACATCTTCCTACTAAATGTCAGCAAAAAGGGTCACTTGTCAATTTTGACATCTCGCCATGGATTGTTATAAGTGATTTACATCTTCATACCAAATGTCAGCGAAAAGTGTCACTTGTCGATTTTGACATCTCGCCATGGATTGTTATAAATGAGTTACATCTTCATACCAAATGTCAGCAAAAAGGGTCACTTGTCAATTTTGACATCTCGCCATGGATTGTTATAAGTGATTTACATCTTCATACCAAATGTCACCAAAAAGTGTCACTTGTCGATTTTGACATCTCATCGTGGATTGTTATAAATGAGTTACATCTTCATACCAAATGTCAGCAAAAAGTGTCACTTGTCGATTTTGACATCTCGCCATGGATTGTTATAAATGAGTTACATCTTCATACCAAATGTCAGCAAAAAGGGTCACTTGTCAATTTTGACATCTCGCCATTAATTGTTATAAGTGATTTACATCTTCATACCAAATGTCACCAAAAAGTGTCACTTGTCGATTTTTACATCTCATCGTGGATTCTATTTATAAATGAGTTACACCTTCCCACCAAATGTTACAGGAAGTGCCATTTGTCAATTTTAACATCTCGCCGTGGATTTTATTTATAAGTGAGTTACATCTTCCTACCAAATGTCAGCAAAAAGGGTCACTTGTCGATTTTGACATCTCGCCGTGGATTCTATTTATAAGTAAGTTACATCTTCCTACTAAATGTCAGCAAAAAGGGTCACTTGTCAATTTTGACATCTCGCCATGGATTGTTATAAGTGATTTACATCTTCATACCAAATGTCAGCGAAAAGTGTCACTTGTCGATTTTGACATCTCGCCATGGATTGTTATAAATGAGTTACATCTTCATACCAAATGTCAGCAAAAAGGGTCACTTGTCAATTTTGACATCTCGCCATGGATTGTTATAAGTGATTTACATCTTCATACCAAATGTCACCAAAAAGTGTCACTTGTCGATTTTGACATCTCATCGTGGATTGTTATAAATGAGTTACATCTTCATACCAAATGTCAGCAAAAAGTGTCACTTGTCGATTTTGACATCTCGCCATGGATTGTTATAAATGAGTTACATCTTCATACCAAATGTCAGCAAAAAGGGTCACTTGTCAATTTTGACATCTCGCCATTAATTGTTATAAGTGATTTACATCTTCATACCAAATGTCACCAAAAAGTGTCATTTGTCGATTTTGACATCTCATCGTGGATTGTGATAAATGAGTTACACCTTCCCACCAAATGTTACAGGAAGTGCCATTTGTCAATTTTAACGAGTCGCCGTGGATTTTATTTATAAGTGAGTTACATCTTCATACCAAATGTCAGCAACAAAGGTCACTTGTCGATTTTGACCTCTCGCCATGGATTGTTATAAATGAGTGACATCTTCATACCAAATGTCACCAACAAGAGTCACTTGTCGATTTTGACATTTCGTCGTGGATTCTATTTATAAATGAGTTACATTTTCATACCAAATGTCACCAACAAGTGTCACTTGTCGATTTTGACATTTCGTCGTAGATTCTATTTATAAATGAGTTACATTTTCATACCAAATATCACCAAAAAGTGTCACTTGTCAATTTTGACATCTCGCCGTGGATTGTTATAAATGAGTTACACCTTCCCACCAAATGTTACAGGAAGTGCCATTTGTCAATTTTAACATCTCGCCGTGGATTTTATTTATAAGTGAGTTACATCTTCATACCAAATGTCAGCAAAAAGGTCACTTGTCGATTTTGCCCTCTCGCCATGGATTGTTATAAGTGAGTTACATTTTCATACCAAATGTCAACAAAAAGTGTCACTTGTCGATTTTTACATCTCATCGTGGATTGTTATAAATGAGTTACACCTTCCCACCAAATGTTACAGGAAGTGCCATTTGTCAATTTTAACATCTCGCCGTAGATTTTATTTATAAGTGAGTTACATCTTTCTACCAAATGTCAGCAAAAAGGGTCACTTGTCGATTTTGACATCTCGCCGTGGATTCTATTTATAAGTGAGTTACATCTTCCTACCAAATGTCAGCAAAAAGGGTCACTTGTCAATTTTGACATCTCGCCATGGATTGTTATAAGTGATTTACATCTTCATACCAAATGTCAGCAAAAAGTGTCACTTGTCGATTTTGACATCTCGCCATGGATTGTTATACATGAGTTACATCTTCATACCAAATGTCAGCAAAAAGGGTTACTTGTCAATTTTGACATCTCGCCATGGATTGTTATAAGTGATTTACATCTTCATACCAAATGTCACCAAAATGTGTCACTTGTCGATTTTGACATCTCATCGTGGATTGTTATAAATGAGTTACATCTTCATACCAAATGTCAGCAAAAAGTGTCACTTGTCGATTTTGACATCTCGCCATGGATTGTTATAAATGAGTTACATCTTCATACCAAATGTTAGCAAAAAGGGTCACTTGTCAATTTTGACATCTCGCCATGGATTGTTATAAGTGATTTACATCTTCATACCAAATGTCAGCAAAAAGTGTCATTTGTCGATTTTGAAATCTCATCGTGGATTGTGATAAATGAGTTACACCTTCCCACCAAATGTTACAGGAAGTGCCATTTGTCAATTTTAACGAGTCGCCATGGATTTTATTTTTAAGTGAGTTACATCTTCATACCAAATGTCAACAAAAAGTGTCACTTGTCGATTTTGACATCTCGCCATGGATTGTTATAAATGAGTTACATCTTCATACCAAATGTCAGCAAAAAGAGTCACTTGTCGATTTTGACATCTCGCCGTGGATTCTATTTATAAATGAGTTACATTTTCATACCAAATGTCACCAAAAAGTGTCACTTGTCGATTTTTACATCTCATCGTGGATTGTTATAAATGAGTTACACCTTCCCACCAAATGTTACAGGAAGTGCCATTTGTCAATTTTAACATCTTGCCGTGGATTCTATTTATAAGTGAGTTACATCTTCATACCAAATGTTACAGGAAGTGCCATTTGTCAATTTTAACATCTCGGCACGGATTGTCATAAGTGATTTACAACTTCATACCAAATGTCACCAGAAAAGGTAATTTCAATCAGTCGCCATCAATTATTTACATATTCATAACAAATATCAACAAGGAGTATAATGAGTGCATTTGACATCTCCACAATGGTGAATTATATCATCACGCCAAATGTTGCTACGAAATATCATTAGTCGATTTTGACAATGTTTGACATCTCCATACCAAGCTCCATCATTAGTCGATTTTGACAATGTTTGACATCTCCATGCCAAGCTCCATCATTAGTCGATTTTGACAATGTTTGACATCTCCATACCAAGCTCCATCATTAGTCGATTTTGACAATGTTTGACATCTCCATACCAAGTTCCATCATTAGTCGATTTTGACAATGTTTGACATCTCCATACCAAGCTCCATCATTAGTCGATTTTGATAATGTTTAACATCTCCATACCAATCTCCATCATTAGTCGATTTTGACAATGTTTGACATCTCCATACCAAGCTCCATCATTAGTCGATTTTGACAATGTTTGACATCTTCATACCAAGCTCCATCATTAGTCGATTTTGACAATGTTTGACATCTCCATACCAAGCTCCATCATTAGTCGATTTTGATAATGTTTGACATCTCCATACCAAGCTCCATCATTAGTCGATTTTGACAATGTTTGACATCTCCATACCAAGCTCCATCATTAGTCGATTTTGATAATGTTTGACAACTCCATACCAAGTTCCATCATTAGTCGATTTTGACAATGTTTGACATCTCCATACCAAGCTCCATCATTAGTCGATTTTGACAATGTTTGACATCTCCATACCAAGCTCCGTCATTAGTCGATTTTGATCATGTTTGACATCTCCATACCAAGCTCCGTCATTAGTCGATTTTGACAATGTTTGACATCTCCATACCAAGCTCCATCATTAGTCGATTTTGATAATGTTTGACATCTCCATACCAACTCCATCATTAGTCGATTTTGACAATGTTTGACATCTCCATACCAAGCTCCATCATTAGTCGATTTTGATAATGTTTGACAACTCCATACCAAGCTCCGTCATTAGTCGATTTTGACAATGTTTGACATCTCCATACCAAGCTCCGTCATTAGTCGATTTTGACAATGTTTGACATCTCCATATCAAGCTCCATCATTGGTCGATTTTGACAATGTTTGACATCTCCATACCAAGCTCCACCATTAGTCGATTATAACAATGTTTGACATCTCCATACCAAGCTCCGTCATTAGTCGATTATGACAATGTTTGACATCTCCATACCAAGTTCCATCATTAGTCGATTTTGACAATGTTTGACATCTCCATACCAAGCTCCATCATTAGTCGATTTTGACAATGTTTGACATCTCCATACCAAGCTCCATCATTAGTCGATTTTGATAATGTTTGACATCTCCATACCAACTCCATCATTAGTCGATTTTGACAATGTTTGACATCTCCATACCAAGCTCCATCATTAGTCGATTTTGATAATGTTTGACAACTCCATACCAAGTTCCATCATTAGTCGATTTTGACAATGTTTGACATCTCCATACCAAGCTCCATCATTAGTCGATTTTGACAATGTTTGACATCTCCATACCAAGCTCCATCATTAGTCGATTTTGACAATGTTTGACATCTCCATACCAAGCTCCATCATTAGTCGATTTTGACAATGTTTGACATCTCCATACCAAGCTCCATCATTAGTCGATTTTGATCATGTTTGACATCTCCACACCAAGCTCCGTCATTAGTCGATTTTGACAATGTTTGACATCTCCACATCAAGCTCCATCATTAGTCGATTTTGACAATGTTTGACATCTCCATACCAAGCTCCATCATTAGTCGATTATGACAATGTTTGACATCTCCATACCAAGCTCCGTCATTAGTCGATTATGACAATGTTTGACATCTCCATACCAAGTTCCATCATTAGTCGATTTTGACAATGTTTGACATCTCCATACCAAGCTCCCTCATTAGTCGATTTTGACAATGTTTGACATCTCCATGCCAAGTTCCACCATTAGTCGATTTTGACAATGTTTGACATCTCCATACCAAGCTCCATCATTAGTCGATTTTGACAATGTTTGACATCTCCATACCAAGTTCCATCATTAGTCGATTTTGACAATGTTTGACATCTCCATACCAAGCTCCATCATTAGTCGATTTTGACAATGTTTGACATCTCCATACCAAGCTCCATCATTAGTCGATTTTGACAATGTTTGACATCTCCATACCAAGCTCCATCATTAGTCGATTTTGACAATGTTTGACATCTCCATACCAAGCTCCATCATTAGTCGATTTTGATAATGTTTGACATCTCCATACCAAGCTCCATCATTAGTCGATTTTAACAATGTTTGACATCTCCATACCAAGCTCCATCATTAGTCGATTATGACAATGTTTGACATCTCCATACCAAGCTCCGTCATTAGTCGATTATGACAATGTTTGACATCTCTATACCAACTTCCATCATTAGTCGATTTTGACAATGTTTGACATCTTCATACCAAGCTCCATCATTAGTCGATTTTGACAATGTTTGACATCTCCATACCAAGTTCCATCATTAGTCGATTTTGACAATGTTTGACATCTCCATACCAAGTTCCATCATTAGTCGATTTTGACAATGTTTGACATCTCCATACCAAGCTCCACGTCCGAATGCCATAACTGTATCATACCTCTACGTCATTGACATATCCACGTGGTTAGCTATGGGTGATTTGTTTCTTTATACTAAATCACATACGGGACTGGTATTAGCGAATCCGTGTACCACATCCCACTCAGAACCCAATCGGACCACTTACATCTTTTCTCATTGTGGTCAACAATGGCTAGCAGGAAGAGCTCAAAAATGTATCGACTAAATAATACGGTCTCTTGACCGTGCAAGTGAATTTGCATTTTTTTTAACTTGAAGGAAACATGGCTTACCTTGATATTGTTGTAGATTAAAGCTATAAATGATTGTGTTAATCTTTTCAAAATGCGATTTGTTGAAACAAGAGACAAGTAAACTAACTGGCCAGATACAATCCCGATGGTTTTGCCATGAATGCAGACAAATTAAAGCACCGGAGTATGAATCATAGAGGCGATTCCGAAGCACAGAAATGTTCGTTGAGTACAGAGCTTTACAAAATCACTTTTAAGATAATATGTCGCGACAAGAAACGTGCATTCTGAAAGAATTTCAGTAAACATGTCCATTTTGAAGAGGCGTCTTAGCTCGTGGGCGTTTTTTTTCGGGTAAAAATTACGAGGCTCAAGCAGGTTACAGAAAGTTGTATTTTTATAATCTATGGTACAGAAATATTTGTCAAAAAAGAGAATGAATTATTACTGTGCCTTTAAAACACAGTCAGCTGGCGCACACGTGATAATAAAATAAATACGATATTTACTATATGGGGCCGCCATCTTGAATGCGGCATAAAACTAAATAAAAGACAAGTTGTGAAACGCGTTTTTCAGATTCCTACAAATCTGGACAAAAATACCAATCTTTCACAAAAATGTGATCCGCTGGGTTATATTAAGCCAGCCAATAACAAAATTCGGCCGAATTCGAATTTAATTTTGTTGATGCAATCTGTATTTTGAGCCATGGGCCATTAACTACAATAAAGACATGATAACAAAACCACTTGGAATGGCGCTAATGACTTTACTTGACATGACACCAGTGACTCTCTACTTGGCATGACACCAGTGACTCTCTACTTGGCATGACACCAGTGACTCTCTACTTGGCATGACACCAGTGACTCTCTACTTGGCATGACGCCAGTGACTCTCTACTTGGCATGACACCAGTGACTCTCTACTTGGCATGGTACCAGTGACTCTCTACTTGGCATGACACCAGTGACTCTCTACTTGGCATGACGCCAGTGACTCTCTACTTGGCATGACGCCAGTGACTCTCCACTTGGTATGGTACCAGTGACTCTCTACTTGGCATGACACCAGTGACTCTCTACTTGGCATGACACCAGTGACTCTCTACTTGGCATGACAATAGTGACTCTCTACTTGGCATTACATCAGTGACTCTCTACTTGGCATGACACCAGTGACTCTCTACTTGGCATGACCCCAGTGACTCTCTACTTGGCATGACCCCAGTGACTCTCTACTTGGCATGACACCAGTGACTCTCTACTTGGCATGACACCAGTGACTCTCTACTTGGCATGACACCAGTGACTCTCTACTTGGCATGACACCAGTGACTCTCTACTTGGCATGGTACCAGTGACTCTCTACTTGGCATGACACCAGTGACTCTCTACTTGGCATGACAACAGTGACTCTATACTTGGCATGGTACCAGTGACTCTGTACTTGGCATGGCACCAATGACTCTCTACTTGGCATGACACCAATGACTCTCTACTTGGCATGACACCATGACACCAGTGACTCTCTATTTGGTATGGTACCAGTGACTCTCTATTTGGTATGGTACCAGTGACTCTCTACTTGGCATGATACCAGTGACTCTCTACTTGGCATAATACCAGTGACTCTCTACTTGGCATGGTACTAGTGAATAAACGTAACATTACAACATTGACTCTATGTGACATGGCATCAGTGACTCACATTACCTCATTGACTCTATGTGACATGGCACCAGTGACTCAACATAATATTACATTGACTCTATGTGACATACACCAATGGCCATATGTCACATTGCATCATTGACTCCATGCGACATGTACCAATGATTTTATTTAACACTGCATCATGGCTCTATGCGACATGGTACCAATGACTCTATGTAACATTGTATCATTGACTCTATGTGACCTGCCACCATTTACTATGTGACATGGTACCAATGACTCAACGTAACGTTGCATCACTGACTCTATGTGACATGTCGCCAATGACTCTATGTAACATTGCATCATTGACTCTATGTGACATGCCACCATTGACTATGTGACATGGTACCAATGACTCAACAAAACGTTGCATCACTGACTCTATGTGACATGTCGCCAATGACTCTATGTAACATTGCATCATTGACTCTATGTGACATGTCGCCAGTGACTCTACGTAAAATTGGACCATTGGCCTTATGTTAAGTGCCACCAAATTACTGACTGGTACTGACTCTATGCGACGTGCTACCATTGACTACGTGACATGGTACCAATGACTCTACGTAATATCATTGACTCTATGTGGCGTGCTATTATTGACTACGTGACATGGTACCAATGACTCTACATAACATTGTATCATTGACTCTATGCGACGTGCCACCATTGACTACGTGATATGGTACCAGTGACTCTATGTAACATTGTGTCATTGACTCTATGCGACGTGCCACCATTAACTTCGTAACATGATACCAATGACTCTACGTAACATTGTATCATTGACTCTATGCGACGTGCCACCATTGACTACGTGATATGGTACCAGTGACTCTATGTAACATTGTGTCATTGACTCTATGCGACGTGCCACCATTGACTTTGTAACATGGTACCAATGACTCTATGTAACAGTGTATCATTGACTCTATGCGACGTGCCACCATTGACTACGTAACATGGTACCAATGACTCTATGTAACATTGTATCATTGACTCTATGCGACGTGCCACATTGACTACGTGAAATGGTACCAGTGACTCTACGTAACATTGTATGATTGACTCTATGTGATGTGCCACTATTAACTACGTAACATGGTACCAATTACTCTACGTAACATTGTATCATTGACTCTATGCGACGTGCCACCATTGACTGCGTGATATGATACCAGTGACCCTATGTAACATTGTGTCATTGACTCTATGCGACGTGCCACCATTGACTTCGTAACATGGTACCAATGACTCTACGTAACATTGTATCATTGACTATATGTGACGTGCCACCATTGACTACGTGATATGGTACCAATGACTCTACGTAACATTGTATCATTGACTATATGTGACGTGCTACCATTGACTACGTAACATGGTACCAATGACTCTACGTAACATTGTATCATTGACTATATGTGACGTGCCACCATTGACTACGTGATATGGTACCAATGACTTTACGTAACATTGTATCATTGACTATATGTGACGTGCCACCATTGACTTCGTAACATGGTACCAATGACTCTACGTAACATTGTATCATTGACTATATGTGACGTGCCACCATTGACTACGTGATATGGTACCAATGACTCTACGTAACATTGTATCATTGACTATATGTGACGTGCCACCATTGACTACGTAACATGGTACCAATGACTCTATGTAACATTGTATCATTGACTCTATGCGACGTGCCACCATTGACTACGTAACATGGTACCAATGACTCTATGTAACATTGTATCATTGACTATATGTGACGTGCCACCATTGACTACGTAACATGGTACCAATGACTCTACGTAATTTCGTGTCATTATCTTCACGTGCAAATGAAATTAATGACAGAATTTTTTCTGTTATTGTAATATTGCTCATTACACATAAACAGATATTTCATAACGATATTGTGCTTGTGGGTAGCCTAATTGGGACCTTTCTTAAATCATCGAATGAAACTCAACACAAAGTATTTTAGTTTTTTGTTTATTAATTTGTTTGTCTGAATCGAACATATTCTTGAATAATCTGTGACGTCGCCTATCGGTAAACTTTAAATCAAATCAATATTCTGACACGTTGGGTATTTTTCCCAAAACAGTTGCTGTCTTCATGCGTAAAGGTACGCTACAATACGCAATATTTGCCCCGAGTAACTCTTCAAAAATCCACCTTTTTAAACATGAAAACCGAACTTGAATTGGCAGTGGTGAACCGCAGTCCGTGGGCTCGAAACGAAGAATCCTCTAGTGGTCAAATTGTCTCGATAGAAACTGATGAGTGATATTGAAATTGAAATTTCTTAACACTTCTAAATTCGTTGACAGTGACAATAATTTTTATTAGAGAAGAGCGCACTAGATGGTTTCAATTATTGGTAGAGGTCATATATTGTCACATTCAATATTGAATACGGAAGTAGTGTTTTAATCTTTCAAAAACAATTACGCTGCGCTGAAACGAAATACAGGATGCGATATCCAATAAAGAGTTTAACAAAAGTTCAACCCAACGGATTCTACCCATTTTAGTATTCCTTTATCTTCGGGAATTCCTCTGCGACTAAACTTGAATAACTTGAAGATGAATGCCTTATTTAAGGCTTCTTTCAATCTTAATTCGGAATCATTGTTTTGTTTTGTTTTGTAATCGTAATTTTTTTAAATCTTTAATTAAAATAGCATTTTCTCTTTTCTGCGAATTAGTTAAATGATGACGTCATCAATAAAAAAAATACACAAAACATCATTTGTATAGCTGTATGTGTTGCGTGTTGAAGGCCTGTTAACAAAAACCCGTATACCGATTACTTCCACATCGTTTACGACACACAATTGTAGATATTGGTTTTACTGGATTTTATGGTCATATGCAAGGTCTAGATGCCACACACGTAAAGGTAAAATATGAATACATGCATTAACCACACCGTCCAACAATGAAGTATGCAGACGAGCTTCGAAGGGTCTTTAATTTACCGGTAACCGTGACTGTTTACGGATCGGCGTCGATGTTATTCGTTGTTCGAGTGTATTGCTTTTTTTAGATTTTAAAACAATAGTTGCACTCTAAAGGGGTAGTTTTTGAGAGAAGCCATATAATAGAAACGTTTTGTCATTTTCTTTGTCACCTCCAAAATTGAATCTGATTTGTTAGAATGGTTGTGCAATACCGTACACTCAGTCGGCTCATGCCTCCACACCTTTCAAGCCCTTTCCATCACCGAGAGTATGTTTTCTTTTGTGATGACATACCAGTAAACCCCGTTTTCATTCAATGCAGATCACTGCGATGTTTCGTTGTCAGGGTAACAAGTCATCCACTCACATTGTCCGACTTCGTTAATTTACCATCACTGTGTAGTTCGAGCTCATCTCGTCTTGACACTCTACTTCCGATCATTATGTAGTAGGGTAAAATAGGATGTGATGACACTTATCCAGATTTCCGTTTAATAGATTGTGTCATAAAGCACTTAAAGTTACTTCTCGCTGTTTATATGGATAATTTATAGTAGGAATAGTATATAATTCCCATGGCAACGTCTGTGTTAAGGTAAATTTAATGTGTTTTATTTAAAATTAAAACAATTTCTTGTTAGTTACAGTCTGACAATTGTTTAGATATTGTTTGTTTTATTGATTACGTCAGTCTAATCCTTATTTCGGATCTGTTTTGAAATCCCGTAATGACCACCATTGACCGACAATTTACGTGATAAATGGACCGTCGATACGTTACGCTCTGCTACTTTGAACGTGATAAGTAACGTCTTAATATTTGGAAGCGAAACGTACGAACGTCCGATGACTTGTTGGAGATACGTAAGTCTGGTACTTTGCTGGTAGAACGTAACGTCATGTTATGAGCAGGCAATACGGAACGTCCGATACTTTGTTGCAGATACGTAAGTCTAGTACTTTGTTGCTCGAACGTAACGTACTGTTATGAGCAAGCAATACGTAACGTCCGATACTTTGTTGGAGATACGTAAGTCTGGTACTTTGTTGCTCGAACGTAACGTCATGTTATGAGCAGGCAATACGTAACGTCTGATACTTTGTTGGAGATACGTAAGTCTGGTACTTTGTTGCTCGAACGTAACGTACTGTTATGAGCTGGCAATACGTAACGTGCAATACTTTGTTGGAGATACGTAAGTCTGGTACTTTGCTGGTAGAACGTAACGTCCTGTTGTGAGCAGGCAATACGTAACGTCCGATACTTTGTAGGAGATACGTAAGTCTGGTACTTTGTTGCTAGAACGTAACGTCCTGTTACGAGCAGGCAATACGTAACGTCCGATACTTTGTAGGAGATACGTAAGTCTGGTACTTTGTTGCTAGAACGTAACGTACTGTTACGAGCAGGCAATACGTAACGTCCAATACTTTGTTGGAGATACGTGAGTCTGGTACTTTGTTGCTAGAACGTAACGTCCTGTTATGAGCAGGCAATACGTAACGTCCGATACTTTGTAGGAGATACGTAAGTCTGGTACTTTGTTGCTAGAACGTAACGTACTGTTACGAACAGGCGATACATAACGTTCGATAAATCTGGTAATTCGTTGGCTGGTAACTCTGAACATAGCTGCGTACACTTTTAATCGCTGCGTAAACATGGCCGGTCATTTAAGTTTTCCCGTAGCACACTTTCATTCTGTCCATCGGCCCACAACATTATTCAACCTTTGTTCGATCAAAAAATATCTCGATATTGTTCGGGCAACGCGAGATATTAGAATGCATTATTCCCAAAAAAACGAGGTCACAATTTGAGCATCCAAGCGCGTGCATGTTCTTCAATGTGTCAAATGGTAAAATGGGGTGCCGGAAATCTTGAAATGCGATTGTGACAATAATAGCGACAGTTATACGAAGTGACACAATTTCCCGCGTGTACCTGATATTACATTTGTTCGTATCAGGTGATGACGAGTAGTTCCACAGTCGGCGTGCCACTGTGCATACAAATATAGATATGACTCAAAATGATAGAATACGTGCACTATTGTACGCAATGCCACAATCCTAATAATTATATGTCAATATTGGCATGTCGTTATCTTTTTTGTTTGTGGGATTCGTAAACATTGTATATGTAAACACTGTATATGTAAATATTGTATATGTATACAATGTATATATAAACACTGTGTGTGTAAACATTGTATATGTAAACACTGTATATGAAAATATTGTATATGTAAACTCTGTGTATTTAAATATTCTATATGCAAACACTGTGTATGTAAACACTGTATATGTAAACACTGTATAATGTAAATATTGTATATGTAAACCTAGTGCATGTAAACACTGTGTATGTAAACACTGTATATGTAAACACTGTATAATATAAATATTGTATATATAAACCTAGTGCATGTAAACACTGTGTATGTAAACACTGTATATGTAAACACTGTATAATGTAAATATTGTATATGTAAACCTAGTGCATGTAAACACTGTGTATGTAAACACTGTATATGTAAACACTGTATATATAAATACTGTATATGTAAATATTGTCTATGTAAACACCGTGTATGTAAATATTGTATATGTGAATATTGTATACGTAAACACTGTATATGTAAACACTGTATATGTTAACACTGTATATGTAAACACTGTTATGTAAACACTGTGTATGTAAACACTGTATATGTAAACACTGTGTATGTAAACTCTGTATATGTAAACACTGTGTATGTAAATATTGTGTATGTAAACACTGTATATGTAAACACTGTGTATGTAAACACTGTATATGTAAACACTGTATATGTAAACACTGTGTATGTAAACAATGTATATGTAAACACTGTATACGTAAACACTGTGCATGTAAACACTGTAGATGTAAACACTGTGCATGTAAACACTGAATATGTAAACACTGTATATGTAAATATTGTATATGTAAACACTGTGTATGTAAACACTGTATATGTAAACGCTGTATATGTAAACACTGTATATGTAAATATTGTGGACGTAAACACTGTGCATGTAAACACTGTATATGTAAACACTGTGCATGTAAACACTGTACATATGTTACGTCACTCGCGATCGCATCTCTAGTAGTTTACACTTTAACGATTACCGGGTGTTGAGGATTGGTTACTCGATAATGACGATTGATTGTTATAAAACAGATAAGTATTTATTTGATGTAACACTAACTACACGCACACGTCAAACGTAACATTAACACCTGGAAATATACAGTAGCTTTGTACCGATTTGGATGAACTTAAGCCCTCGGTGCTAGTCATGCGCGAACTTTAAGCAAGCCTGCACTTTTCTGACGTAATGGATCAATTATCATGTACATTCCGAAACCCGCAAATCGTCTAACCAGAGCGAGACAGACTCTATCACCACTTTTGCAGCTCACCACGCTCTGGTGGACAGACAGACACATGGGCCGGCTTTTGCTTAGTCCTTGTTTTTAGTAAATATAATCACCTCTGTTATATTAAGTGTATACAAATGAGGTCTCACAGAATCGACACCGTTTGGACGGTTTTGTTTTCAAACAAAAAATTCATGTTTCAACTTCTTGCATCATAGTATAATCATGAATATGTTACGTGACATGCCATATCATAGGTGTCCATTCATTCGGTGCCACAGATGTAATTCTGGCTAAGTATTACGTGCATTTTATTTACTTCCAATCGTATTACCCAGTAACACGTGGATTAAATCGGAAAGCATTGTTACTCCAGGCTGTCCAAGACACAGCGTCGACCGCTCTGCGGGCGTTGTCAAATTAACTTCTCCTCGGAGTAAGACAGCAGTCGTTTATTTAGTTTGACTTTTTTTATAACAAACAATTCATAGAAAGTATATATTTTAAAATTAGACAAATGATAAAAACACATTCCTCATAACCTATTCGGGGGAAATGATAAATAATGCAAAAGAGCGTCTGGTGTTCTCATGTGACAATATAGCAATTGGGATAGCAATTGACCCATCCTGGTCAAATATTTGCAAGGCGTCGTTATCTTAGAACAACGAATTATATAAAACGTCTGAACGTTTCGATATGGGACTCATAGCGACGTATAAAACATTGTTTATTTACATGAAATTCGAACACGCGCTGTGCGACGACCACCGCGCTTTAAGTGCAAACAAACCAAACTCAACTATCCGAGATTCTCAAGCAATATATATGCACTCATACATATTGGAACAAAGAGCTCCCACTGATAATAATGTTTGTAAGAGCCACGTGAAGCATTTTTTTTTTTTTTTTTTTTTTTGCGAAAAGAACATTACACCAAACCACAGGGAACCATATCGTCGTACATAACGCGTGAAAAGTACATTTGTTTACATGAAATTCGAAACGCTTTGTATATCCGTTGCATGGCACCCATGCGACGCGGCGAGAAGTATTAATATAGGACTTTAATTGAAAAAGTTGTCTGGGCCCTTCCATCATCGCTGGTCAGTAGACAAGATGCCGAAGTGAAATATGAAAAAATATATTTTGCTGTGAAAAGTCGTACAAAAAACGAATGCTTAATGAAGGTATATCTCACCTAATATGACGTCATTGTTGTAAGAAATCGCCCTCGTTCTTCTCAATTTTGTGTTGTCACCAGTAACCTAGTTCAGTTGCTGCACGTCAATTTCTCTATTTTATATAAATGAGTTGTCACATACGGAAACATCATTAATTTAGCATAATAATTATTTGATTACACTTAAGCATAATTACATTATTTATGCATGATGAAAGACTGACTGTGCGTTTCGGTTAAATGGCGCGAGCCAATAGAAAGATCGTAGCCAGGTTGCTTTGTATCTTCTGGGTAAGTCTAGGCCATAGGTCATCTCCCCCTCTACAATATGTCCTGCATTAGCGCGCTACGGCGGGGTACACACGCCGCATACATAACCTATACACACAAAATTGGCAAGATGCGCTTCGTGGGCAGGGAATGAAAGAGGGGGTTTGGTTTGAAAAGTGAAGAGCTCTCAGCTTTAGTGATTAATTCGTGTCTATTTCGTCCCATTTAATTGGGATGTAAAATTACTATTTTACGATCACTTAACACATGTATATTGATTAAATAAAACCTAATATTTTAAAAATGGTCCAATTAATGGAGGTTGAGTCCCAGTGCGATTTCACCTCTCTGCTATAAATACTATTACTACAGCATTCAACGCAGTTTGTGATCCATAACTTCCATCCCCAAGCGGCCATCAATCTCGCGTTTGCAGCAGTATGGCTTTTGTCTGAATTACGACACGGTGAAGAAAAGCGTAAAATACGTCATAAAATTTTCAACACATCTCGAGCGAGGCTCTTTTGGTGGGGATCTAATTAAAATTGATGCACACGTATATTTCTGGTTTTTATGCTCTACTCCGCTATAGGTATTTGTTGCGGTGATGATGTTCACAATGAATATTTCAGTCGCATTCTTATTAATTGCTGTAGAGCGGGAGAAAAACGTACGCAGAGCAAATACTTAATTTGCATTTTGTCTACTTGTGTGTCCGAATGAGTAGCATTAATTAGACCTATCGCTGGCGTTTTGTTGTGTTCTACCGCTAAACGATCACTAAAAGCGGGGAAGCAAATTTGTTGCCCGGGGCCGCGTATAACGGCGTATAACGAAGTGGTGAACACAGTGAATATGTATTATTTGTAGTTGTAATCGGAGCACAATTAAAGGTCAAGGGTTCATTTGACGAAACACTGCCAATATAGAATGCCGAGTTTATTGTCGTTCATTTAATCTCAATTAGAAGCACGTTCTTTAGAGTGTTTGTGTGTGCATTCAGCTATTGTCGTCAGCCCTCAAGTCTAGTGTCGGCAGTTTAAATTGGTTTTGTGCATTAGTTATATGATACAAATAATATTAATAAACATTAATTGGTGGCACATATTATCGTTAACCAAAGATAATTTGCTGATTACTATTTATGTATCGACTGAAAATGTATTTAATAGTTTCCATTAATACACCGAGTATATGCGATAAAGATAAAATTAAGTTTTTAAAACTAACATGAAATGCGTTTTTGTGTATATCTTTGGATACAGGGAGATCACATCTAATTATTTATTGAACACAAACAAAAAGTACACGTCCCGTTAAAATTTATCACTTCACCAAATTAGAAACCGGAAGAGGAATCGTCATGCGCCAGGTGTACTGGGTTTGATGTGGATGTAGAGAATCGTATTACCGAACATCTTTAAATCGACCTGG
This sequence comes from Saccoglossus kowalevskii, assembly GCF_978046115.1. Taxonomy (NCBI): domain Eukaryota; kingdom Metazoa; phylum Hemichordata; class Enteropneusta; family Harrimaniidae; genus Saccoglossus; species Saccoglossus kowalevskii. Next base: position 21,922,922 of record NC_140653.1, on the reverse strand, counting down.
AGATAGCACATACACGATTAGGGAACACGGTTTAAAATGAATCATTTACAGTTGTATGTCTCCCCTAGTCTAGTGGGGTTGCTGTAATGTGATTTAAGTAAGATAACAGAGAGTTAATAAAAAAAAAACAAGGTACAAGAGCAGCTCAGATCCGATAATCCAACAAAGTATTAACTCCAATTTCAGAAATCCCGTCACCGTTACCGGTATACGGGCCTCTACGCCATGGGTACAATCAATTCACCCGGGACCAGGGAGAAAGAAAATACGGCACCAGAACATGACACCGCTCCTGAGCATTTACGAAATTTGATACATGGCTGTCACGGCGGAATCAGTGAGTCAGGTAGGCCTTTGCATTTAGAGTGGTGGACGGGCAGAGCCCGCCAGGCATCGTGATAGGATTGCATTATCACTTTACTAATTAAACGAATTAAATTTGCATCCGAATTAACAATAGGATAAATGTAAAAAACTGCACATATTGAGGTCGGCTCCCCAAGGGATGTTAGTGAAACACATACACCGTCGACGAGACAACTAAACGAGGCCTGATGAATACGACATATCTTTTGCTGGGCTTGATTGAATCAGAAATACCATCGTCACTAACCCACTAACAACTAAATCAGTCCCCGGCGCCCATTGCAGAGAAGATTGGAACATTACATATTGTCCGATAGCCATAGTGATAACAGTCTATTCTGCATATCACTCCATCGTGTAATCATCCGCGGAGAATTATCTCTCGCGGGATTCATCCGCCAACTCACCGAATACACAACGTGCCGAAAACTAAGTTCCGGAATTTCAATGGGTTCTTGTTTTATTGTTTTATTCACCCGTTATCTGTTTTAAATAGTTCTGGTGTAGTCTTTATTCAAAATAGGGTCGCCACAGATATCTTCAGAAACACGTGGCTATTGCAGAATCACTGGAAACAAAAACAATGCAGATTAAAATACCGGAAACAAATGCAAAAATATGATATTGTATACGAGAGTATCCAAAGATGCATCCGTTGCCATGGTAAAGTGAAGATCGTTCTTGCGAAAACACATTGAAACACTTGCACCTGGCGATGAAATTAGCCTGTATGAACTACATGCAATACTATACACCCACAGCGAAATCATGAACCTTTCGCCGAAACCCGGAACTCGCTTCGGTTCGTGAACTTGATCGCAAGGATAAAAACGCATACGTACGTGTTTTGGTGTATATACATATTTGGACACTGATATACGTGAGCTTTGTTATTGTCATTATACGCGTATTACCCGAGGATGCTGGACAGTTTGAATTCGACATTTAGACGTTTCAATTTCCACCGTGACGGAAAGCCCGGCAGCCCCGGGGCTATTGTATACTACAATACTAACTGCTACTCAAGGAAAATACACATAAAAGTATGTTTTCTACACAATAGCTTAATTGCAATTATGGAATCGTGGAAGAGCCAAACAAAGAGCTGTATTCACGAAACCAATCATAGTCATGTGGGGGGGGGGCACTTAAAATCAAGCCATCATGTAATAGCATCTATACAATTACTCACTTGGCGTATATCATACACTGCGTATTCAGTGAGCAGCAATTAATTAGACAGTAACGAACGCCAATATTCGGCGCGCTATTGAAATCATCGGGTGGTAATTTATATTATTATACCCCATAGCCCTATCAATCGATCAGATTCGCGCATTTGGCGGTCAATATATTTGTATATTGACTTCTAAGCGGTTAAAAACGTAATATTATGCTTCTGCGCTTGCGCGGAAGTTATGATTGGTCTTAAAACTACTGATTCATCGTTGAGGTTTGTCGGCGTTTTCTCGGAGAATTATTTTTAATTTGTCGAACAACTGTAAACATTATCTGCTGAATAATGTTTCTTGTATAACTTGGGACGTGTCATGTTCTATGTGAACCAGGAGATAATCATCGAACAACACGATGACATTAGTCGTCGACCGTGTACGCTAATGACTCGAATTTCGAACGGCGTTTCAGGATGTGTCAACGTCGTATACCGGCGTATAATGCTTCTATTTATTTCGTCAAGGTAATTTTATTACTCATTGTGTATCTTACAAACGCCTAGGTTTCATTAAATTGTTTATTTAACCGGAAATATGTTGTTATATTGCGTTTTACTTAGGTCCGAATGGCCCCAGTGTTCGCGCACGTCGTGTGTAAACGTCACGGCTTCAGAAATGTCAAACAGTTATCCGTATATAGATAGTTGATAGCTACGAACATTTTAAATGTGACAGTAATTTTAGAATGGATTATGGAATATAAATATATACGAACCATTGGAAGTGTAAATGGTGAAACTTGTGGATGTTGTCATTGGAAACTTGAGCGGGAGAGATCTTACAATGCAGCCTTTTACAAAGTTTTTTTTTTTTTTTTCCGGTATAATAATACAAATATTTTGCCCAGCCTCGAGTGCCTCGGTCGACAATGCTCTCTTCTGGTCGACAAATCTTTATATAGCGACCTTTGCCGGGTCAATATTTATAATATCATACCAGCTAATTGATCGATGTGAACATCGAGACAACGTGTCGTTGCTAGGTAGATGGGTGTTATAATTTGGCAGGGTGTAGTCGTGTGATACTGCTGGCCTAAACAAATGCACTCTGTTTGTCACTACAATTATACTATTCCGTGGTTCCTGAGCTGTGAATGTGGTTGAGGCAAGTTAATTCGCTTGTAGGATTAGTAATTTATTAATTTCTTTATTCACATTTTACCAAGTAAATAGCCATACATTTACCCTATCCTTTCACATGTATGTGTGCTTGTAGTGTTGAGACCTGTAACGATTCAATGGCTATTGCTGTTCGCATGGTCTAAAGTGTCCCACGACGTGTTCGATCCCCGACTTAGCGCTATTTCAAACGAAAGATATATATATTCGCACGAAATACGTGACTCTGAAACGAGAAAAGTGTTCACTAAGATAAGTAGTGATAGTTCTAAAGATGATGCTTTTCTGAACTCGGTAATATAATCGTAACTGAACGCTTTGTGCCTTTGGCCAATATTAAATAAATCCGTATTTGTTAAAGCTCTCTTGTGCACGGATAAGACACTGCGCCAAAAAAACGCAGAAACGAGCCAAAAGTTGTTTTGCCGTTATAATGAGCTTATAGGTAAATATGATAACACTGTCACAAAGATGATTTCAGATGACATCAATGTCACTTGTCTGATGTAGTCTAGTGGGTGCCACACGTGGAGCCTGACATCATATCACGGTTGTATTTCTTGACGTCCACGTGCATTCAAGTTCTCTTTCTAAATTGAATATATATCAAACATTTTTGTTTTTTACTTTATTCAGTCTTTGGTTATGTTTCATGGTATTGGCTGAGTGTAGTTGTCAATAACAAATTTGCGTGGCGGTTTGGCATCACATTATTTATTACGAATCCAAATCGAACTTTCGACATTTCTCTCGTTGCGAAAACGTACTGAGCAACGCCACGGTGTCGGCCAAACAGCACTTTAAAAGCCACTTTTCGTAACGGTGCCCAAAAAGTTGTAATGTTTAAGCCAAAGTTCCCTGTGTTCTAATGTTCAAGCCAGAATCCACTTTCGACTTTTTTTCCTTTTTCGTGACATAATGGCCTATAATATGTAAGCCAGACAACACTTTCGACATTCCTATTCTCCTGCGACAAACGTATAAGTCAGCCTTCACTCTTATGTTATTTTATATATTTCGTGTCAACAATTACAGTGTTACGTAATTATTTCAGCATAGGCATGTAACTAAATGAATTTTTAAAGTAGTAAGGATCTCAGAAAGCACCATTTCCACTCATACCTGTGTCTTGTGCAAAGCAATCACGGGGGCCATATATTTGTATTCGGATTTTTTAAACAACAGCATAAAAAAATTGCAAAATTGAAGGGAGTCCAATGATTTGTTTTAATGGTAGCCAACTTGATGACAGAATGTCAATATAATAGGTACATGTGCGTCTTTTGTTTCTCTTTCACATATCCGCGCTTGCTCAAGTGATACAGGCCGCCAACGCCAATGCAATGTTCTTCTCTGTGGGCCATGGCTAATACGAAATTAGTGTTTTCATTGAAAGTCAAATGTATTGGGTTGGGATAAACAATTTCTTTCATAATTCCTTAGTACTGGTATTTGCTTTTATTTACCCAACTACAGTCCTCGGAAATTAGAATAATTCGTGACTTTAAAGGTCGGTGGTCGCCGCACCGCGTTTTGTTCGATATGGGACGCATAGCGACGTATACAACGCATGTAAATTACATTGTTTATTTACATGAAATTCGAGCATGCGCTGTGCGACGACCACCAACCCCTTAAACAAATTGCTAATAAAACCGAATTGTTGATCAGTCAAAATTTAGAAATCCAAAATTCAATTACACTGCCTGTTGCATGTGAGTTCTGTTTCTGAGAAATATTCACCTTAGATTACACTACCTACTTTAATTAAATCCAGCATTCAATTAACAATATTCTTCGGTTACCGCTGGAATGACAATGTCACCAGCATATAAAAGTATTGGAATTTGAAACTCAATTGGAACAACCAGCCCTAATTTTCTGAGTCTAACCGCCAATTAATAGAGAATGGGGACTGTGATAGAAGGTCATACTGGGGTATTCCATTAGTGGTTTTAAGCCAATCAGTAAATTTAAACCAGTAATATTAACAGAACTAACAGGTGTTTATTAAATATACTGAATCACCTGATCCTGATTCACGAAATAGCAAATTTTGATCGACAAATTCATTCGTTATTGATCCATCGATTAGCAATATTTCTTGAAAAGAATTAAAGATAAGTTCGTGACGATGTAATACACGTCTTACCATATCGTATGTTTTTGTTTCACCGCGTTTCAAAATATTGCGTAGAACAACTTAGTGTGTTTTTTTGTTCAAATCTGTGAATAATGATAATTACCTAATTTGCAAAATTATAATAAGTTTGAGCTATCCCTCTGATTCTAGATTGTGCGCTCCCATCCAGTCACGGTAAGCGCTGTCCAATACATTCTATTTTGTGGGACTATAAATTAGTGTGGTATGATAGGTATCACGTCTGTCCGTAGTTTCTGTGATCGTAATTTCGAATCTCTTGTTTCAAGTAAGTGTTGTAACTCGTATATGTTCTTTTCAACATACTTCAATGAAACTTGGTACATCGGTCCTCTGCGCATGAACCTGATAAATAGTTATTACGCATAATAAATATGCAATTGTAAGCTTTTTCTTTGTTATCTCAAGAACCATTTTTAAATTTATGGATCTATCAATGGCATTGGCAGATGAAATCATCCACAGAACTAAAAGTAATCGTACAATTTTCGGTTATTCCACTGATACACAATAACATGCATTCCTTTGTAAGGATGTAAGTAGTCTGTTATTTTTATTTACACATTGTGTGACTGATAAATATAACATAGCAGGCTTATTGTTTAATAGACTAACCATAATTCTTGAATATTTCCTTCACCAAATTCATGCCTCCATTCGTTATCGTCAATACTCAGCAGTAAACTCTACAAACATATACGGAAATGATGAAAGCTACTGTCACAACAGATGAGGACAAATATATATATATATATACATAGGTACCGTGCAACCATTTCCTGATCACTTAAAGATAATGCATATTTTATAGATTGGTTAAAAGGAATGTAAACATTAGAATCTATCACTTGCGTATCCGTGGCGTATAACAAAATATTTTATCATCTATAAACTTCGCCATTATCGGAATAATTGAATTCAGTAGGCAGTGTGTTATGGTGTATTAATCCTGTAGTATTCAATCAAGTCACTTATACACAAGTGCAAAGAATCAAGGCTTCAATAGGGTTTATATAGTACATAAGTATACAATTATACATGAGTGCAACAAATCCAGGCTCCAATAGGGTTTATACAGTATATAAGCATTCAATTATACCTAAGTGCAACAAATCTAGGCTCCAATAGGGTTTATACAGTATATAAGTATTCAATTGTACCTAAGTGCAACAAATCCAGGCTCCAATAGGGTTAATACAGTATATAAGCATTCAATTATACCTAAGTGCAACAAATCTAGGCTCCAGTAGGGTTTATACAGTATATAAGTATTCAATTATACCTAAGTGCAACAAATCCAGGCTCCAATAGGGTTTATACAGTATATAAGTATTCAATTATACCTAAGTGCAGAGAATCCAGGCTCCAATAGGGTTTATACAGTATATAAGTATTCAATTATACCTAAGTGCAACAAATCCAGGCTCCAATATGGTTTATACAGTATATAAGCATTCAATTATACCTAAGTGCAAAGAATCCATGCTCCAGTAGGGTAAATACAGTATATAAGCATTCAATTATACCTAAGTGCAACAAATCCAGGCTCTAATAGGGTTTATACAGTATATAAGCATTCAATTATACCTAAGTGCAACAAATCCAGGCTCCAATAGGGTTTATACAGTATATAAGTATTCAATTATACCTAAGTGCAGAGAATCCAGGCTCTAATAGGGTTTATACAGTATATAAGCATTCAATTATACCTAAGTGCAACAAATCCAGGCTCCAATAGGGTTTATACAGTATATAAGTATTCAATTATACCTAAGTGCAGAGAATCCAGGCTCCAATAGGGTTTATACAGTATATAAGTATTCAATTATACCTAAGTGCAACAAATCCAGGCTCCAATATTGTTAATACAGTATATAAGCATTCAATTATACCTAAGTGCAACAAATATAGGCTCCAGTAGGGTTTATACAGTATATAAGTATTCAATTATACCTAAGTGCAACAAATCCAGGCTCCAATAGGGTTTATACAGTATATAAGTATTCAATTATACCTAAGTGCAGAGAATCCAGGCTCCAATAGGGTTTATACAGTATATAAGTATTCAATTATACCTAAGTGCAACAAATCCAGGCTCCAATATGGTTTATACAGTATATAAGCATTCAATTATACCTAAGTGCAAAGAATCCATGCTCCAGTAGGGTAAATACAGTATATAAGCATTCAATTATACCTAAGTGCAACAAATCCAGGCTCTAATAGGGTTTATACAGTATATAAGCATTCAATTATACCTAAGTGCAACAAATCCAGGCTCCAATAGGGTTTATACAGTATATAAGTATTCAATTATACCTAAGTGCAGAGAATCTAGGCTCCAATAGGGTTTATACAGTATATAAGCATTCAATTATACCTAAGTGCAAAAAATCCAGGCTTCAATAGGGTTTATACAGTATATAAGCATTCAATTATACCTAAGTGCAACAAATCTAGGCTCCAATAGGGTTTATACAGTATATAAGTATTCAATTGTACCTAAGTGCAACAAATCCTGGCTCCAATAGGGTTAATACAGTATATAAGCATTCAATTATACCTAAGTGCAACAAATCCAGGCTCCATTAGGGTTTATACAGTATATAAGTATTCAATTATACCTAAGTGCAACAAATCCAGGCTCCAATAGGGTTTATACAGTATATAAGTATTCAATTATACCTAAGTGTAACAAATCCAGGCTTCAATAGATTTTATACAGTATATAAGTATTCAATTATACCTAAGTGCAGAGAATCCAGGCTCCAATAGGGTTTATACAGTATATAAGCATTCAATTATACCTAAGTGCAACAAATCTAGGCTCCAATAGGGTTTATACAGTATATAAGTATTCAATTGTACCTAAGTGCAATAAATCCAGGCTCCAATAGGGTTTATACAGTATATAAGTATTCAATTATACCTAAGTGCAACAAGTCCAGGCTCCAATAGAGTTTATACAGTATATAAGCATTCAATTATACCTCAGTGCAACAAATCCAGGCTCCAATAGAGTTTATACAGTATATAAGCATTCAATTATACCTAAGTGCAACAAATCCAGGCTCCAATAGGGTTTATACAGTATATAAGTATTCAATTATACCTAAGTGCAACAAGTCCAGGCTCCAATAGGGTTTATACAGTATATAAGTATTCAATTATACCTAAGTGCAACAAATCCAGGCTCCAATATATTTGTATTTCTGTAGATGGAGAAAAAAGGGGAGACAGTCCACCTGTCTGCACATTGAGTACCTAGCAATCACATATATTAGTGAGGGCATTTGTAGTGAGGGACTCGGGCAATTACGCCGCAGGGTGAGAACAATTGCACAACTGCTTGTTTTCATATGAATAAAGATTTTTTTTTACTTTTACTTCATTCGCTATTCCTGTATCAGACATGTATTTAGTAAATGGTCAAATCAAAACTGACTAAACTCTTAATCTTAAAAAAAAAATTAAAAAAAGCAAAATCCAACCCCCAAATAAATCCAATTTTTATTCAGATTCTCATAAATTCAGTTGAAGTGGAAAACTTAACATATATCTTTAACAAGATATAATGCTTATGTGAATCGGCATCGTCTACCCTTATTAGTCCCCGTTCGGACGCAGTCCGAAAACGGGGACTTATGTTTTGCCCTGTGTGCGTCCGTCCGTCCGTGCGTCCGTGCGTCCGTGATCACCTGTATCTCGAACATGCATGGACCGATTAAGTTCAAACTTCACTCATACATCACACATTATATGGGACATATGCACATGCATTTTTTTCATGATCCGATTAACGATAGCCGAATAGCGGCCATTTTAAGGCCAAAAATGCATCAAAATCGCACATTTTCACCATTCCGGACCCGGATCTCAGTTATGCATGGACGGATTTTGTTCAAATTTGGTACATACATTAAACATAATAGGACCTTGATGCACGTATTTTTTTTTTTTGGATCGGGTTCGAAATGGCCGACTGGCGGCCATTTTGTTTTAAAGAATTCAGTTCTGGATCCGTATCTGAGACATGCTTGGATTGATCAAGTTCAAACTTCACACACACAAGGTACATCATGTCACAAATATGTATGTGCATTTGTTTCATGATCTCATTAACGATAGCCAAATGGCGGCCGCTTTAAGGCCGAAAATGCATTGAAATCGCACATTTTCACCATTCCGGACCCGGATCTCAGTTATGCATGGACGGATTTCATTCAAATTTGGTACATACATTAAACATAATAGGACCTTGATGCACGTCATTTTTTTTTCCGGATCAAGTTCGAAATGGCCGACTGGCGGCCATTTTGTTTTAAAGAATTCAGTTCTGGATCCGTATCCGAGACATGTCTGGATTGATCAAGTTCAAACTTCACACACACGAGGTACATCATGTCACAAATATGTATGTGCATTTGTTTCATGGTCTCATTAACGACAGCCAAATGGGGGGCCGCTTTAAGGCCGAAAATGCATTGAAATCGCACATTTTCACCATTCCGGACCCGTATCTCAGTTATGCATGGATGGATTTTGTTCAAATTTGGTACATACATTAAACATAATAGGACCTTGATGCACGTCTTTTTTTTTCGGATCAAGTTCGAAATGGCCGACTGGCGGCCATTTTGTTAAAGAATTCAGTTCTGGATCCGTATCCAAGACATGTCTGGATTGATCAAGTTCAAACTTCACACACACATGGTACATCATGTCACAAATAGATATGTGCATTTGTTTCGTGATCTGCTTAACAATACCGGAAGGATGGCCATTTTTAGGCCGAAAATGCATCAAAATCACGTTATTTCACAATTCCAGAACCGGATCTCAGTCATGCATGGATGGATTTTGTTCAGATTTAGCACAATGTGTTGTACATATGCAGGTGCATTTCGGTCATGATCTGCTTTGAATGTATATGTCGCTCAAATATGAATGGAACGGGGACGTGTCATTGACAATGACTTGTCTTGTTGAATGTCATAAGGATCCAGCCAAAACTATTGCGAAATTTTGATATAATAAATTTTTCTATCATTTCTTTGTTAATTTTGAATCAAGTGCATGTAATTCCTCGTTTTTGAACAAAAAAAATATATAAAATGTTACACAGGTTTATTTTGTGGCATGCTACAGTTCATAGAATCGAAGATGCAAACTAGACGAAAATATTGTGTTTTTTAAGGTAGAGATGCAGGTTCGTGGGCACTTGGGAGTGAAATTATTATTTTTTTTTGCTTTTTATTATCTAAACAGTCTTGGCTATAGACTGTTAAAATTTTGTACAATCGTGAATAGTGGAACATTCTCTCTTTTGAATGCTTAGCAAGATTTAGCAAGGCAGTACATAAATAATAAAAAATAAACATGGTGAAAAAAAGAAATGATGGGATCTCTATGATATGCACTATATTTAAACTTTTAACAAAACGATAGTACATTTAAATTTGGAACTGTTACAGCCATTTTAATTATGAGCATTAGCAAACTTCTTACTGAGTGAATTGTTATGTAAATTAGCAATTATCTCAGCTTCTTTTAAGTGCACGTCCCAGAACTTTAAAAAAAATAGCTCCTATACGCTTTGACCTTTTGTTTTGAAATTTTCACAAGTGATTGACAATGTGTTTATCTTCAAAACCCGTCGGGGCATTGTTTTTGGTTGAACAGTGTTACAACAATCGTACAGACAACTAGCCTGGGTGTTAATTTATGCATAAACTTGGAGTAGTGAAATTTGAGCTGCCGCCCTGCAAAATTGACAACTGGTAGACAGTTTTCAAGACGGCACTTTCTTCATAGTACACAGATGTACCCATAAACCAATTTTGACAGGAAACAGAAGCATGGTTTAGAAGCTAATTTTTTTAAATCACTTTTGACCAAAAAAGCACATTGTTGTGCGTATTTCAAACTACAGTGTCCATAAAAAAATACTAACAACATTTTAAAATTCATACAATAAGCTTTCCGAAAATATATAGTTTTGTGGACAAGGGAGGTCATCTTGGTTTCCTAATTAACTAATTAAAATACTTGTCAGGTAAACTGCATCTCTACCTTAATGTCGTTGTTAGACTATACGACATGTTGGAGACAAAATGGATTAAGATTTATAGTAAACTAAAATGTAGATTTTGTAGCTCAGTGTATAGTATTCGTTCGTTGAAAAACTCTACTGCGCATGTACAGAGATTGATTCAAGTCCTTAAAAATTAATTTTATAAGGTACATGTATTATTTTACTGATATCTGTGCGCTCAGGTTACAAGAGCAAAAGTTGATTCCAGTAATGAATTATGCCGTTTATTTATAATCACGTGACCTGGAAACACAATCTAAAATTCAAATCAATAAGAAATGTTAAACTTCAAAATTAAAAAAAAAAAAAATAACTCCGGTTTCCGCACCATCGAATCCAATACTTGTGGTGAGTCTGCCGAGACTACAGCTGACCTTTGACCGTTGTTATGTTATCAAAGCTGCCACCAGCGAGATCCATATCGGAATTGTACCCATGGTTGGGTGTCGACGACGCCGAAATATCAGCTTTTTTTTATAATGCATTAACACCTGATGGTGATGTTTTCTCTCAGGGCTCAATCTAACATAGGGTTCGTCTGTTTTTCAGAGACATCTGAGATCGAGCGCACACTGCAATTCGCTGGGAGCATAATGATCACTTACATCAACGCATACATTTTAAGCAATCACTCCGGAAATTGGAAATTCGACAACCTGGCAAAGTTTAAGAGAACAACAGTTAGAAGAAAAAAAAAAAAAAAAAAAAAAGAAGACGGCATCGACGCTACGCGGTCTCATGCTTTGAACCTCAAATCTACCTTAATTAAGTTGGAAAGTATAGTGTGGAGATGCCAAATATTGTGTTTTTGTTAACTGCAATATTGTTTTAATATAATAATTCAAATAACATGTTATTTTGATGAAGCAGTCATTGTATTTTCAAATTAAAACAAAACGATACTAACATAACAAACAACACCAATAGTTGTTGTTTTTTCTAATTGGTCTTTCAATTTATCAACATCACAACTATCAGGCGCTGTGTGCTGCGTACTTTTTCTGCTTTCGCCGTCTTTTTTTTTATTTTTTGTGCAAGCCACCACAGTCAGGAAACACCAAGCATTTACATCACACAGCTCGTCGTACATAGATATTACGACCCCCCCCCCTCCCCTCCAAGCCTCGTGAATCGCTGAAATAATGACAGGTCACAAAGTTCGATGTAATTGCTGAACATCCCGGATCATCTCAACATTAAATTCATTTAAATATTTTAATAAACACTGACTAAAGGCAATATTAAAACCAATTAATTACCTACTATGTTCCCATTATTATATAGATGAAATAGAACAGTGCGGTATTCATTCTACAAACCTCATCGACTTGATTGCTGCGTGTCATACCACCTGACTTCCATAAGATGGGAACAAATCGGAGCGACCTCCTCATTTACTAATTAAATTGTAATTATATGAAAAGCGTCTTTCCTGGAGACCGCGTCTGGTGATTATGTGTTTTTTTTATATTTCCCATTTATCAGCTAATAATGAAGTGTATTAATTACTCGGTGAGAAGACAATTACATTGATTAATTGTATCACTATAGTACGTGTATTATTGTGGAGCGATGATAAACATACAATGAATATGGAGCCCTGAGTTTAACGAGTTCGTATCACATCTACTTGCACGCTGCAGAATAATGATTGATCTGTTAACGTTGTGAGTCTGATATATAGTGTCGTCCTTTCAACGCAGTTAATTTCGATAATTGATGTGCTTACTATCTCGTCGACGCCGAGATGCATTCATCGCGTATAGCCATGCTAAAACGACCACGTGGAGACAACGTTATCTTTAATTAAAATGGAGCCCGTTTATGGTTAGTGTGTCCATTGCAAGTAAAATCGATTTGTAAAAAAAAAGTGAGGGGAGGGTACTCAGAGCTCATAGAGTGTCATCCATGAATTTATATGCTCATTTTAAAGATTCCTACAAAACGAGACATCTATTCATCTTTATTCCGTACTTCCTCTATTTCTTTCTCGGTTAATGCTTTATCCCATCGCTGCAGGCAACAGGTATGCTTTATTACGAGTGGTACAATCGCGCTAATGCGTAACCTCTGGCCTATTCTATGCATTCTCCGGTGTTAGCGCCACCATATAAACTTTGCGAGCAGACTTGTTACATTTTGCTCAATTAAAACCCCCTCGGGCTGTTTCTTTCATAGCATACAAGCGTGCCTTCAAAACCCGTTTCTTTCACCGTTTTATGTTTGTTTATTATTAATTTGCCAAATAATGTAACAGTCGCGGTGAGAAATGCATGTTAATGTCGGCTGTAATGTAGTCGCTCCGATTTGGCGCCAAACATGAGTGTCGGTAACTATGTGCCAAGATTTTGGACGACGACGAGAAAACTGCAATGTCGTATTGATGCAGCGCCCTCTGGTGGATACATTGAGCATGGAAAATAGTCGGACCATGGAAGGTACTATGGTAGGACCTACCTTCCATGCATTAGCATTGTTTTATCAGCATTGTCTTTTTTTTTAAATTACGCCGGTCTTGCTATCACATTGGCAACGGATTTCATTATACTAGCCTTGAAAACGTCATGGAAAAACTTGTGTTTTCATTTGACGACATTTCAAATTGTATCAATGACAACTTATTTGAAAGCCCCTTCATTGTTAAGTAACATGGCCAAACATCAGATCGTTCGCGAGTTATACTGACTGAAACGTGACGTTTTGCTCTGTTTATCGTCAATAAATCCCGTCATGCAATTCTGTTTCCGGTGTTCTTGAAAATAACTAACCTAGGAAGTAATAAAGTTCGATGTTCAAAATTCACTCGGAACCAGTGATAACATGAGTAGAATATAAATATAAATTCGTAAGTGGTGCACCTAATGGCTATACAGGAGTCAAGAATCTGGTGTACATCTCAGATGACTAATCTTGGTGGGAAATGCTTCGAATATTCGTCTTTGGTCGTTGAACACTAAGAGAATTCTAATTACTTGACGACCCCCTAAGATGATGAAAACACCGTCAGTCACAGGCGCATGTATATTCCCAGTACAAACAGAAGAAAGCCATTGACAAAGACGATTCGCTAGAGACGTGTTATTAATTGCAGTAGTAGTCATATGTAAAAGAAAACAAAATAATAGAATATTAAAGTATAGTAATTAAAGAAATCTAGTTATAATCATCAAAAATAAATGATAGGTAATAAACGAAAAGAAAAAAACGTCGTAAATTGGAACGCTGAGAAAAAGGGTGACCACGCATTATAGGGTATATGGATAATGTATATTGCATCACGATTTAGCCATTTGTTCTCGTGAGATTAGTACGTTGCCTAGGAAACGACACGACACTAATGGTGGTTCCCTGGTGGGGATAACATTGTTACGCCTTCCGCTGTTATGTTTAATTACGAGTGTTGATAGTTACTATAATGGCGTTAAAATTTCTAGAACAGATCACCAAGCATTTCATAGCGTACAGGTAGTTGAATAATAGCCAATGCACCAACTTTCAATTGTTAATTTTAATTACCTGATTTTGATATGATTATGTAATATTGTTTAACAACAATCGTCTTTTGGTAACGGTGGCATCACGTGACAGACATCAAAATATAATCAATCATGATATATTCAGAATATCGTGGACGTTACAATAATTTAGTGGTTCATTCTCCAAAGAAAAAGAGTTGTGTGGCGTTATATGTGTTCCGTCGTCGTCAGTCCTTCCGCTCGTGTTATCGTATTTCGGACAAGCATACCGATTGACCTCAAACTTGGCATGAAAACAAGCTTTAAGCCACTGCACACATATACAGCATTTTTGCTTCTGAGCAGACATATTTTTTTTTTAAAACTTGCTTTATTATTGCTACCAAAATACTTTCGGGAAATGTGACACCGCACAAACCAGTATATAAAAAGGGCGTTATATCTGGTGCTGTTGTTGGCTGTGATTTTAAAGATGCACAAGACGAATAACGACATATATGTCGAGAACCGTAAATTTATTATACTGATCCAAGAATGTGGGATCTCTGTGGCGCATCATTGCCGGCTACACGGGTCAACAGTTGCGCAGAACAGAAGGTCAACAATAAAGACAATAGCTCAGATAGGACAGGGGAAAGTAATTAATGTTTATTGCAAATATGTTGCAATCTTGTCAACTGATTTCCCAATCCATACCAATTCAATTTGTTTAATAGTGAAATGGTTATTAATTTATACAGCATGGCTTTCAGTCGACAGTTGTTTAATTATTAAAATTCAATTTGATATAGAACGTACAATTAATGAGAGACAGACAACAGAGGATGGAATTCAAAGGGGAAATCATCAGTAAATTAAAGTCAAGAAAATGACAAAAGCTTCATATCAACGTATTAAGTCTGTTCTTTGTAGAGCGGGCAGTAAACAGAACGGGGTTTGGAATCAAAAGAGCTAGGTCCGTTTAAATGTGGAACTTTTACCTCATCGATGTTTAATCGATTGAATATATAAGAAAACTGCTGGAGCGGATAAAATGCTGGTGAAGTATCATTGTATGCCTCTAGTAAAAATGTGTCATGAATAGTATCATTGGTTATCAGTGACTGCGGGTGGTGGGCATGATATGATATGATATGATATGATATGATATGATATGATATGATATGATATGATATGATATGATATGATATGATATGATATGATATGATGTGATGTGATGTCATGTCATGTGACGTGACGTGACGTGACGTGACGTGACGTGACGTGATATGATATGATATGATATGCTATGCTATGATATGATATGATATGCTATGATATGATATGCTATGATATGATATGCTATGATATGATATGATATGATATGATATGATATGATATGATATGATATGATATGATATGATATGATATGATATGATATGATATGATATGATATGATATGATACGATACGATACGATACGATACGATACGATACGATACGATATGATATGATATGAGTTATTCAGTGAAAATAAAATGCAGCGATTATACCTTTTTTCCTATATTTACATTCAGTGAAAATAAATTCCATACAAAATACCTAAAAAGTCTTTTCAGCGAAAAATAATTCCAGTGAAAATAAATTATTTCACAGTAACACATCATCAGTTTAATGTCGTCTTGAACGCAAATCTAAGTAGTCATATCACGTCGTTTTAGTCACTTAGGGAGTCAGAGAGTCATGTGTTCACGGGAATCAATCATTCCAAATAAATAGGAAAAACTAGACAACAAATTTCCAATCAGATTGTAATTAAAGGAGAGATAAAAATGTAATTACAAGAATGTTGTCCTCGCCTTAATATGTCGTCAATATTTGATGACATTCAAGCAATTTTAATTTAAGAACGAGATAGGAAAAATGAATGTATGGCGAACTGCGAGAATGATGGTGAGTAACTGTGATTTCTCTATGTCAAAGTCCAATAATTAACAACAAATTTACTATTATTTAAATCGCTAGGGGAAAGCATAACAGTGTGGCTGTGATTGCAAAGAAACGTTGAATAATTTACAAACGTGTCAACCAATAAAAACTGTTGACACAGGAGACACCGTCGGTGCATATACGAAGTAGGTGTAATCAGATGGGATGGTTTCCATTGTAGTCCGATTTCCACAGTGGGGGTAATAATGAACGTGTCAGTCAATAAACCCGCAGTGAGCGGAAGAGAATGTGTGAAACACTCAAATTTGATAGCGTTAGATGTGGAAATTACTAAGACGGGATACTGAATGAGATGTCGATAAGAATCTAATTAAACACCTTTTCTGTATCTGATGTGTGTTGATTACCGTAAATCATTGTGGCGCGATCCACGTCGGTCATTATGCGCATGTGCAGGAAGCACCGCAGGGGAACGCGCAAGTGGGACATATGCAGGAAAGCAGTGCCTTGTACTATTATGCTTGTCTCTAGACGTGTTCTCCAAATGTACACATAAAAGTCTGATTTGTTTGGAAGATGTATTTATTTTTTTAAACGGGGCGAATCAAGATACTGCTCAAAAGTGTTGTGAGGAGATCGAGCGAGGTGTTGAAAGTTATTGTTATCAGTATAGATTGAATAAAGAAACAGTATGGGAGGGCGTGTGCAAGTACAGTAATGCCGGAGTCAAGGAGCTAATTACCGGCGTAATTAGGGTATACGTGTTAATTCATCAAAGCTAATCACGGAAATCAATTGTGTACACCAAATCGTGTGCGATTAAATGTATGGGATTAAATAACAATTGCATTTGCACCTATAAGTTTTTTGGTTTTCTCAGTTCAATCATGGAGTCTTTTACTTCCATGGTTAAATTTAAAGGCCCTATCAGTCGTCTCGGTGACCATTAATATTTCCCATTGTTTACTACCTGTATTCGTCTTGTCACTCGCACATTAATACATCGACTTTATCATCTAGCATAGCGATTATGACCCATCTTTGCCTCTAGCCACAGACTACGCAAAACCCAGTTATAGATAGAAGGCCCGATATTCAATTTTCGACCAAGACTTTGGTTTGTGTATTGACAATACATGTATACATAAAATCATAAACCTTGTTTTCTAAGGTCTGTGATGAAATATATTGTCGGGGTACTTGTTGTAAAAGATTCTATTCGTGTTATCAGTTTACTTTATATGTATGAAATATCATTATATTCAGCCCGTTTGCGCCTTTCTAATTCGGTTCTATCCCATCATGGCAACGTACTTCGCGCACAACAAATCATTTGTAGAAAACGCGCCCTCTATTGTTATATATTGTGTGTCTGAACTATCTCGTTAGAGGGCGGTTGGTATGATCTATCGATTACATTTCTCATTTTCCAGACCCTGGTCAACTACATATGTAGCTCGTTGGTTGAATTATTTTTTCATAGCAAAGAATGGTTGTGGATAGTTATAAAGTGGGTGATTTATGGTGATATTAATACAAATTAATACTTGTTGCTATTATTCAGAGAGTATGGCATAACGTATGAATGATATTGAAACTGTAAATGTTGACACTGAGTTCGCTGCGATCCTCGGGGGCGGAGCTACGTCACAGACGTTCCACGTTGCTAAGACGCGCATCACTGTACATGCATTTATATGGGCTCTGTGCGCGCTGCTGTGGAACGCCGGTCGAGCCGGTGAAAATTCGAGAAAACAACACAAACTCAACTTTGAAGTAATCGCGAACAATCAAATTTATATATGTTACACAAGTAGGGCTAATCTTGTTGCACTGTTCAGAGGAGTCTCAACAATCACCCCAAAGTACCGTTTTCTGCGAGTTTTGGGCCTTTGTTTTCACCGCCGCGGGTTGCCAGGCGGTGAAAATGCCTGGATGTCCGCCCCGAGGATACCCTCCATTAGGTTAAAATTAAATTGTAGTGCTAAGATACGATAGCCAAATTAAATTACCTTAAAACATTTCGATCTCCGATTTAACACATAGATTACAGATGTGTCGAGGCATCAATAACAACCCTTCAGTTGATACAGAGAACGTGCTGAAGATTGTCCTTTTTTTCAATAAGGTGCGCCCTCCCGCGTCGAAACCCAACTGTGACGTAGAAAGAAGTGTGGAGTATATTTTGTCCTTGGCCTCACATCCGGGATGTTCACACTCAAATCAGCAGACGGTAGCCGTGGTACAGATATTACGTCATAATAGCGGAAGCGATCTATTCGGCATTACGTTCATAGCCGAATTTGACTTAGATGAACTCCAAACTTCCCTGTTGCTGTCTTCGACTACGAACTGTGCATAGTTCATTCTAGGTCGCGATTTTCCCGCCATTATTTATAATTACTTTGTAGCTTGTATCGCAAAACTGTAGAGACCATACGTCGTAAATAAATAAATAAATAAATAAATAAATAAATAAATAAATAAATAAATAAATAAATAAATAAATAAATAAATAAATAAATAAATAAATAAATAAATAAATAAATAAATAAATAAATAAATTGATCATCTCAATAGTTGAAAAAGTCTGTGGTCATGCACTAGCAAGCACCTCACCTCTTCTCACCTCAAGTGTTTTGTCAAAGCTTTCCGAGATAATATCCCTTATTTATCAAATCATGGAATGAAGTCTGGTTATGACAGCCATTTAGAATGATAAAATCCACCTCAGCACCGTGCCTGATCGCCATTCTTTGAATACAACGGAGCGGAAACTGAGGCCTGTTGTTGGGCTGTTCCATCCGTTGGGCTAGAGTTATCGTGGGGTCGCATAATTTTATGAAAGCATGTACGAAATCATGAGACTGTTTTGTTTTTTTGCCCATGTGTATTAAATTGAATATCAATTAATGGCCATAGATTTGAATAAAATACAAAGAAATCAAATCAAATCTGTGTAACTTCATACGACTGGTCGTTCAAATTTTGCGTAAACAAAAATGTATTTTCAGTGTAGATGTATTTTAAGGTATAGATGCAGTTTATTTGTGAATTTCAATCAAAAATATTTTTTTTCGTTTTTTATATAGATTTTTATCTAAAGAACATTCTGTGAAAATTTGACCAATGAATTCTTATTAGAACACCGTTAAAATTGCTGGTTATTTTCTGATTCAAAATAAAAAAAACACTCACACGCATCTTGAATTTTCAAGGTGAATGTTCCGGCGAAGCACTCCACTATCACCTTGAAGTATTTCATTAGGAATATGTGTATGTGACAATGCCCTCACAGTTTGGAATCAGTTTTCCAACAGCCAATCATATTGCTTCTTTCGTCAATGCGCCTGGCCAAGCTATCAACATTGTCGGCCGGAGTCACAAGACGCTTTAAAGACGCGCACCACTCTACCATGTATTTTTATGGGCTCTGCGCGAGCTGCTGTGGAACGCCGGTCGAACAGCACAAACTTAACTTTAAAGAAATCCTAAACAACCAAATTTAAATATGTTGCATATGCAGGGTAATCTTGTCACACGGTTCAGGGGGTGTCAACAACCATCCCTAAGTATTGTTTTCGGAGAGTTTTTGGCCTTTGTTTTCACCATGATGGTTGCCAGGCAGAGAAAATGCTCGCACAGTGGAAGCTGTGTTGGCTTGCAGTGGATGTCGAGGCAATACAATATTCGGACAAAAGCCGTTCAGGGTACTTAGTTCCGAGTCTGATGTGTTCGTTTTTAGTCGCAGTGGAAATGGTAAATCATTATGTTATTATGCTTTACCAGCCTTGCGACCATCGAGCGTGGTAATAGTGTTGAGCCACTGTTGAGTATTATAGAAGAGTAGGTGTTATACCTCAAAGCTCATGGTGTCACTGCAACATATATTGACAGAAATGAAGCCGAAGATGAAGACATCAGAAATGCAAAGCCCCAAGCGCTTTTTGGTAGTCATTGTAACAAAGCTTTCTATTGGTCAGTAAACTTTATATCGCGCAACCACGTGACATACACGGTTATGAATAGAATTACCGCACGGTGTTGTGGAGGGAGGAATGTTCGAACGGAGCAACACCGTGCAGGCGGACGATGCTCACACGTGGCAATGTTTATGTCCAATTGCCTAATTTGCATGAGTAATCAAATAACAGGACCTTCGATTGACAATATGCAAATCGAGATTGTACGGGTCATAGTTCATTCAATTCACGCGCATGTGCAATTATTCTCAAATCAGTTATCGCTCGCTAGCAAACCAAACATTATATTTCCTCAGCGTTTTTTTCCTAATTTTTATCATTACATTATTCGTGGTGTGAAAAGAAAGAGAGGTAGAAAGAAGATTCAGATAATTTCTATGTCGGAAGAGGCAAAAGCTACACTGAAGGCATCAGCCCGCCGAACGAAAAACAAAATCGATGTGAGCGTCCAAACGTGACTTTCCCTGAAGGCGTGAATCCGAGTTTCTGATTGACTGAGAGATTATATTTTTAAATAATTGTTCTCAAAAAATAAACTGAGCATGTGAAGAATAATTTAACATTGTTTACAGTGATAATTGCTCATTGTCGAAACGAAGCTTACCCATTCACGCTAGTCACAATAAACATCAGACTCTTGAATAGGCGTCAATGACTACGGTAAAACTTACGACTCTATTTTAGGCATCAGGAATGATTGAAATGTCCGAAAATGACGCCAAAATACACCTTAAAAGTCCTATTTTATTTTTTTTCTAAATCCCATCCCGAATTTACGACAGAATCTGGTCCCTAAAATAAGGGACACGTGAGCTTAGATTCTAACCGGATATATTGCACTGGGTCGGGGAGATACAAACTTTCCGATCATTCGCAAGTTTTGCCAGGTGGTGCGAGACAGCTTTGTTTGCAACCGGACGAACTCCGTTTAATTCAATGAAGCAAACAACTGACAATGCTAAAATAAATTGCAGAGGTACGCTAAAATTAATTGAAAACAAGCAAATAATGTCAATGAAAAATACATCACAGAGAGAGGTAACTTGATATATTAACAACTCTTTTGACGCGCTGACCGCTTCTCCGCGTCTGATGTTTTGTTTTCCTTGTCATAATACTTACTGATTGATGATTTTGTTTTGATTTTTGAGTTTTTTAGCCTGCAACTCTGCCACGACCTTTGCTTTTTCCGTGAAAAATGTGGAAGTTTACGTCAATTTAACGGACATTCCATTTTTTTAAACTAACGAACACACTGTTTAGCACTCCTATTTTTTTCATTTGCTGATTTCTATTCAGAAAAATTCGACCGCTCAAAACTGCACCTTAATTTTGCACTCTTAAAACATGTCAGATTTCCAACACTAATTATTTAAAACTGGTCGAAATTTTAAAACTTTTACGTTAGGAGCTGGAGCTCTCTTCTTGCAGGCGACCGTCGCCGGTAGTACAAAAGCATGTTTTGTACGTACATCCGTGCGCTGATTGTCTGCGACTGTCTTAGAAAATCCCTAAATAAGGCGTTACCAAAATCGGAAAAAATAAAAAAAAATGCCTCCTTAAAAAACGAACAGAATTCAAATATTTCTTTTAACAAATATGTTGCAGTGGGAAAAATGGGATTGGAAACGCTGAACAAAACTTCTGTGCCTCGCATTTCGATTCTAGGATTACGCGATTTATTCATTATTGTGCGTTCGCTTCCTGGAGTTGGTTCTCAATACTACATAAAAATCATTGAGATAAATAATTTAATATCTCACTTTGTACTCTTCACGGTAAACCATAGGCTCTGAAATACTCGTAGATTTTTTATTGAAAATACATCGAAGAGAAGCCATGATGTTTTGATCGTGATAAAAGGTCACCTTCCTAGGACCGCCCCTGTTTACATGTAATAATTCATGAGATCACGTAATGTTTACTGGGCATTGACACGTGTTTTTACCGACCCCACCAAAACACTGGTATGAACAAGTAACCTGTAGAATGCTGTGTTGGTAATATTTTTATATTGATTTTTGTTGCATTTGCAGCGAATAGTTACCAAACAATGAGAAATCTATTGGATTGGATATACCTTTCAGCTGGCTTCACATGCATAGTTCAAGCCTGCCTAACTGGTGCTTATACAAGGGTTTAATTACAGCACCTAGATGGTCTGTGGTTACAACTTCATGTTCCGAGTAATCGCAAGAAATTGACATTGCAATAGAAAATAAAAGACTGGCACTCCCATGCAATTAATAGCAAGTAAAATGCCTGGGATTGAAACATAGATTTTAAAGTCACTGATGTAGGCAATGACTAACGAGGTAGTTTATTTAACCAGTGCTGAACTACAAGCTGAAATTATTAAATTCGTTGTCATATAATTTGTTTATTTCAATTTCTCCTGTCAAATAGAATACATCGGTGAATGGATGTTTTGGAGTGTAGTTTACACTGTGTATAAAGTGGTAGGATTGGATGTCATATAATTTGTTCATTTTCAACTCTCATGAAGTAACATAGAATTTCACTTAATTTATTTTCGTTTTCAAGCATTACGTGTGAATCCAATTTTCACTGTGCTGTGTCAAGTCTCAATGGAGTTTGAGGGAAATGGCATTTTCACTGGAATTTATTTTAGCGGAAAAATGTTTACAGTGAAAATGAAGTATTTAACATTATTACATATGTACTGCAATCAAAATCAGTATTTCCACACCACATATGCAAATGAGGTCTGAGAGCATACAAAGTAGTTCTTTCGAAACATAGAAATAAACTATATTTAGAAGTACGATATTTTACACTTGGGTACATGAATATATTTGCTGACTGAACTAAAATGTGAACAACAGTAATGGTACTTCTAGGCAGTCACTTATTTTTACTAAAACTAATTTGCATATCACCCTTGCAATAATGTTTTTGGTATTTTCACGGTCAATATGCAAATGAGCATGGTATTGGCGATCCGCTCGATCTTGGCTTGGCCGATTTCGCTCAAACTTAGCAGGTAGATCACACCTTCATTAGGAAAAACATGGGGGAAAAAATGCCCATCGTTGCCATAGCAACAGCCAAAAAACTGATTTGTTGACAGCTTCACGCTAAATGTATCTCCTCCAACAAATTCAGGATACAACATCTAAGACAGCTCATTTTACTCAGCTTGAGTGTTGGCACAATGTTACTTTTGTAAAATCTGAAAACAAATTCTGACCACCGTTTCCATGGCAACAACCAAAAACTGATTCTTTTGATACCTACACGCCAAATGTATCACACCCTACATTTCTATGATTAAAAGGCACGGGTGTAGCTCATTCCACTGTAACACAGCTTGAGTGTGGGCAACAACTCACTGTTTTTTTATGCCTATTTTCATTACCGAGAAAATTGGCCCCAACGTTGGGGTAACTTTTCGCCAGCAACAGCTTTTAACTCCTCTCTGAGATTTTTTTTGGCTTGGCTAATTTTGTTCATACATGACAGGCAGGTCGTACCGTCACTAATTTGAAAAACAATCCTGGCCCATAGCTACCATGGGAACAGCCAAAAACTGTGTTTTGAATACTTTCGCCTCAAATGTATTACCTCATACCAGTCTTGTAATAGCAATGTTTAAATGATCATGCCTTTTATTTTGGCTACGATGCACACCGGCGCCGACATTGTTACACTGTATCAACGTAATCTCAACGCAACTTTGTATGAAATGTAATTGCTATTGAAAAACGGTTGCCAGTTCAAAGTATCTTTTCAAAAATGGCTGACCGCTCACCTTTTTGATTTTGTGCCCAATTTTGGTTCGTTTGTGACTCGTTTGGCTCATTTTTGGTCCGTTTGGTTCGTTTTGGTCGTTCCATGTTTTGTCAATCGAAATGGCGTTCATGCCATGTTATAGTTACTCGTATTTATTTATTGAGCTGTCATGTTAATTACTTGTATTTATTGAGCTGCAAACTAAATATTTTCGAGAAATTTATTTCCATGACATGGCGATTTTCGATGTCGTTAACAAATTTGATATAGTTTTATTTTGTTTCGTTTCGTTTCATTTCGTTTCGTTTCGTGGAAAAGACTAAGCCCAACGAACCGCATAATTGTGATTGGTTGATGACAAATGCTGAACAGGCCACGCCTCCAACGGTGTCGTGCGTTCGGACTAACCGTTAGGAATTCCTAAATGGAGTAAATTTGTGTAGTTTTCTTGATTTATTCTGCAGATATCGGTAAAATGTAGGTAAGGCTTTGGCGAAATTCGAAGGAGCAACTAATATTCTTAAACCTGGTATTTTTTTTTTATTTTTATTGTTTATTTTTTTCGTCTGTTTTTTCGAGTTTAAAAAATGTGAGCTGGCTGGAGCCTTCATTACCAAACGCTTCAGCGTGGAAGAGTTTGTTTTCAGGGGTGGGTGATACCAAGGTGGGAAATGGATGCACATAAGGGGTTTGAAAATGTTGAACTTGCATGATTTGCAATGTGTTTTTTTTTACTGAAACTCCCCTATTGATCGAATTCCGGGTTTGAACGAGAACGACACACCACGTGATTCATTTGAATACAATGCTGAAGGCAAGCATGCCGTGCTACTGTGGTACTCCACTGACGGGATGACTTACTAGTACTGCATGCTACAACTTCGCTTCTGATGTTGCTTGCTAGCCGTGGATTGAATGAATCTTGATTACCGGTTAAAATGTTGCTCATTTGGCGTTGGTAATCTTTATTTGGAACTGGGTAACGCCGCAACGTCGCCAGCAGAAACCTCCTGGTACTTCGTACTATGATAAAACTCAGTCAACATACACCAAGTTCTGTCAATCGTAGTATTCCATGTGATGTACACCTAATATGCAAAAAATGTTGCTAAACTGGATAAAAATAGCAGACGAACATTTATTTACAAAATAAAAATACTTCGGTTGCCAATGAAAACAAGCCGGTAAAAAACAAGCAATATGTTTTCGGCTGTTACCATGGTAGGACATGAACGTGAAGCTAACGTCGGTTTATAACTAAAACCAGGCACCTTATACGAGGTTCGCAAAATAACATTCAGTCTTTAGAAGTCACTTTATTTTATTGCTAGGACGTATTCAGCCGTTAAATGTATTATTTCCAACCGTTTTGCGATAGTATTTTCTAGATTGGAGGCAGCATTTAGATTTTATTCAAAGTTCAATTGGGATTACGTTGACAGTGTAACAATGTCGGCGCCAGTGATCTCTTACCAGTGCGCAACGTAGCCAGAATAAAAGGCATGATCATTTGGCCACTGCTATTACAAGACTGGTAGGAGGTAATAAATTTGGGGCAAAAGTATTCAAAAAAACAGATTTTGGCTGTTGCCATGGTAGCGGTGGGTCAGGATTGTTTTTCCAATTAGTGATGGTACGATCTGCCTATCAAGTTTGAACAAAATCAGCCAAGCCAAAAAAAATCACAGAAGAGTTAAAAAGCCATTCCTGGTGAACAGTTACTCTAACTTTGGGGTCAAATTTCTCATTAATGAAAAAAGATATAAAAAATTCAAATAGTAACTTTGTACCCACACTCAAACCGAGTACAATGAGCTATGTCTGAGGTGTTGTATCACAGGGAATTGGACAAACGTATGTATTTTAATAAATTATTGAATAATAAAATGTTATATAACTTTTCTTTTACCCCCTCCCCTTCCTGGTATCTAAATCAAGTAATCACTATTTTTATTTTGTAAACACATTTCTTTCTGCTATTTTTGTCAGGTTCAAATCGTTCACCAATCGTTCATTTTTGGCATGTTAGATGTACATCACATAGAATACTAGGATTGGGAGAACTTAATGTATGTTGACCACCTGGAAACTGAGTTTTATCAATCTTGAAGGGCTCTCTGAACATCCACCCGCAGCCTGGACCCGCAGTAAAATCAGCCTTTTCACTTTGGCGCGTAGATGTTTTGACTTGACAAGTTGTTTGACAGCTAGCAAAAAGATTGTGCGACGCGCATCGTCGGCGGTGTCTTTTTTATGACGTTTTGAACACTTAGTCAATTTGAGCAGTATTTATTCGGACAATGACTCAAGTTTAGACGTCTGATTATTTTATTTTCACACGTACAGTGACACGCGTTCTACACTGACACGCGTTGCTAGGTCGCAGCACTGTCTTGGAGCATATTAATGGGCAATTGGGTTCCCCGACCTAAATTTCTATCCCGATTTGTTGCACGTTCTTTCTTTAATATGAAATAATCAAATATGGGACATATGTAATAATAACAGAACCCCATACACTCCCAGTGGCTTCGCTCGTGAAAGTACGGCAGCAGGATACACCGCATCACTCGTGAAAATAACTTCCATACGCAATGAAAGCCACGGGGAGGGTATGGGGTTCTGTCATAATACTTCATTATCACTGAAAACATTTTCCCCCTGAAAACGTTTTCCAGTGAAAATGCCATTTCCCTCACACTCTATTGAGACACAGCACAGTGAAAATTGGATTCACATGTAATGCTTGAAAACATGTCAGCAAAAATAAATTAAGTGAAATTCTACGTGACTTCATAAGAGTTGGAAATGAACAAATTACACCCGACCATACCACTCCATACACAATGTAAACTACACCCCAAAACATCCTTTCGCCCATGGGTACTATCGTGTTTCACCAGTGTATTCTATTTGACTTCAGGAGAAATTGAAATAAACAAATTAATTATAATTTCAGCCTCTAGTTGAGCACTGATTAAATCATAAACTACCTCGTCTTTATGTCAACTTTAAGTTATTCATTGCCTACATCAGTGACTTCAAAATATATGTTTCAATCCCAAGAATTTAACTCGCTGTTAATTGCATGGGAGTGCCAGTCTTTCATGAATTTCTATTGTCATGTCAATTTCTTGCGATTACTGGGAACATGAAGCTGTAACTAAATCCTGGTATAAGCACCGGTTAGGCAGGCTTGAACTATGCATGTGAAGCCACCTGAGAGGTATATTTAATCCAATAGATTTCTCATTGTTTGGTAACTATTTGCTGCAAATGCAGCAAAAATCAATATAAAAATATTACCCACACAGCATTCTACAGGTTACTTGTCCCTTGTATATTTCTTACACTAGATACTAGCCGATAGCCCCCCCCCCCCCGCTCATAGAGACTGCGTGTTACAGTTGATTATAGTTCCTGGGCTCCCTGTGATCTGACTAATTTCACGCAATTGGGATGTTTGTTTTAAGTGTACATCACATGGAATACTACGATTGAGAGAACTTGGTGTATGTCGAGTTTTATAAACCCTAAAGGGCTCTTGGAAGACCCCCCCCCCCGCAGTAAAATTAGCGATTGCCATGGAGGCGCAACCATCAACATCGAAGTACCCGGAGGTTTCTGCTGGAGGCGTTGCGGTGTTACCCGGTTCCAAATAAAGATTACCAACGCCAAACATTTTAACCGGTAATCAAGATTCATTCAATCCACGGCTAACTGGCTACATCACAAGCGAAGTTGTAGCGTGCAGCTCAGCGACGACCGCTGTCGAGTGGAGTACCGCAGTAGCATGGCATGTTTGCCAATGCAAAATTCTGAGGAACTTTTACATGTAACTTCAACCATAAATTTGTGTCAACCTTTCCCCACTGTATTCAAACGAATCACGTGGTGTGCCGTTCTCGTTCAAACCCGGCATTCAATCAATAGGGGAGTTTCAGTTAAAAAAAAAAACATCGCAAATCATGCACATTCAACATCTTCAAACCAGTATACTAAAACAGAAATGCTCAGCGATGTAAAAGAAGGATATATATTACTTTTCAGTATACACATCTCTGTTGATACTATCCCTCACATATTCTACTCTCAATTATTCCTGCGTAAAATGGACTAGCCTCTTTCCATGTTGACATTCAGAGTAAAATCACGTGACATGCTGTTAAAATTGGCTGTTGCATACACTTTCGCCGGTCTGGAAAATGTGTTTAATTAGCTCTCATTCAAGCAACAATGCAGATTTCCCAGTGGGAGTGAAACTATTCGACTCTGCCATTAAAAAATAGGGGTGTTTTGAGCAAAAAACGAATAACCCTGGAGTGCACACGACACACTAAATTTCGGAACAAATCTTGCATTATTTACAGCAGCAGAATACCACAAAAGTATCAGACGAAACATGGAAACACTATATATTGTATTTTGGCCTGAACCCTCTCTATTGCAATTCCAGGAATTACCCCCATATGTGCAACCATTTTCCACTTTGGTATCACCCAGCCCTGAAAACAAACTGAAGCGTTTGGTAGTGACGTGTTTCTGATTTATATATTCAAGAGCAGTTGTTCTGGTCCAACGATTTTACATAAAATGTCTATGTCTATACGTTAACTTTCAATTTCAATAGTCTAGAAAGTATGACAAAGTATGACAAAGCAGTAATTCCCGGTTTAACGCGCAAATATGCAAATTAGCCTTTTTCTCGTCTTCTATTTTTGGTGAATTCTTGGGATTTAAATTAAAATAGCTGATAGACGCTTTGGCCATTTGCCTC
This sequence comes from Saccoglossus kowalevskii, assembly GCF_978046115.1. Classification (NCBI taxonomy): domain Eukaryota; kingdom Metazoa; phylum Hemichordata; class Enteropneusta; family Harrimaniidae; genus Saccoglossus; species Saccoglossus kowalevskii. Next base: position 21,894,031 of record NC_140653.1, on the reverse strand, counting down.
GAAATTTTCACACATTATTGACAAGGTGTTCCCCTTCAAAATGCGTCAGTTTATTACGGCGAGTGGAACAAAAATAGCAAGTCCGCAATTAACATGGATATATAAATTATGCAAAAATAGAAAATAGTGAACTTTGAGGTCATGCTGTGCGACTTTGAAAGCCGTTAGAGAGATGAGTGGACGCATTTGAATTAGTAGTATACCAAGGTATCCAGTGATGTAATTTTACCCACAAACGGACTTGAAGTTTTTAAGCTAATTTTTTTTAAACCACTTTTGTCCAAAAAAGCATATTTTTGACCCAAAATCAAAAACGCATTCTGGATATTTAAAATAAAGACAAGTTTTACAAAGTTTGTATAATAAGCTTTCAGAAAATATATAACATGTTGGATATATAATACCATCTTCATTGTCTAATTACTCAATTAAAAAGCAAGCCAAATAAACTGCATCTCTACCTTAAACGCGTATACTACGCGTAGCAACATGCCAGCATACAAGTAGCGAATTAAAGACCAAAATTGTTGTTTATTTACAACATTTGAACGTTTTGGAAACGCACGTGGTCCCGATTTCCACCACTCTACGAAAGATGCTATATACGATAATAAAAAAAGAAACCGTTTAGACAAACAAGGCTTTACGTATTACACACAGTGGTCTTCCTGCCTGTGCTCCATTTCCCCTTCTCGAGCGATTATTAAAGCGGGAGAGTCGTCACCTGCGCATGCGTCAGATAACTATAGCGTGTCATTGTTTACAAACAAGCGTCTACCCATGAGCATTTGCGCTTTTAGCGTGTGTTGTTATCGTCTCTTGGAACTCAATTTCCGCGCGTGCGCAGGTGACGACCCTCCCGCTTTAAGGTGTGTTCTGGTACACGATAAATGTGCGAGATAGTGGGTGACATGGAATCGTGCGTCATTGAGAGTTCATCAAATGAAAGGGGGACGGCTTCTGGGTGACTGGATCAATCATTGAATCTGTAACAATTATTAAATATTTTGGCGATATTAATGAGAGAATCGTGTCTGGTTAGGTAAACAGTGCGTGTGGGTGTTATGACATGTTCCGTGTTTGGGATTCCGACAACGGTCAGAATGTGACAATGATATAAACAAGACGTTTCAGAAACCATATACACACGTTAGTCCAATGCACATAAAACATTATTACTGATCGTATACCTCTAACTGGTTGTGCTGCGCCGTCACTGTTTCTTAGCCATAAATGACTTATGTAAATATATTCCATTCGAGCCAAAACTACAGTAAAACAGTTATTTTCACTGACATTTAATCTCACTATTTTGATGCTTTTAGCATATTCATTGTGTTTTAATTTCACGAATTTGTCAAGAAAACATTTTTTTTATTTATTATTTTACATGTTCACGTAGATTTAATTTATCGGATTTTACTTATCAGCGGAAACAGCTAAATTAAAACCCAGTGAATAATTAATACATTCAGATATAGAGTCCAGGGGCCACACAGTGACGTCACTGAGTGATGCAGTATTGCTTCGATCCAATCACGTTGAGGTGTAACAGTGAGATGCTTACGTCATCATAGTGTATCAATAATTAATCTTAAAAACAAAAAAGTCGAAAGTAAGGATATTTTTCAAGAGGGAGCTGACATATACAAGTATTGTCCCCTGATACTACGTAACGGCATTCCGATCACTAGGGTACGATAACCATGATATTGACCGTAGCCGAGAACACTATCTGTTTTATTATCAAGAAATATAACAATGAGGCAGTAAGCAAGGTAAAACTGTGAGCCAAAATCAAATTTGTCCAGTTAAAATACCCCCAGTGGAGAAACGCTTTGGAAAGTGTCATCCATCCTATTATCATCTGCACTAATGATTTAAGTGTCCCGGATGTTATGACAATGGAGGGCAGTGACACACAGAACGATGTCAGAGACAAGAAATACGCTGGGAGAGACCAACATCATTATTTATCAAATGATCACGTGACCGCTTTCGAACAATGGCACTGATTGTCTTATACTTAGGGGATAACAAAAGTAAATGTCCTACATCTTCCAGATTTTCAACTTGGAATGTAAGTTTCAAGTTCATGCTCCATTTCATCATATTTCTCTTATTTCACACATTGTCAAAACAACTGCTTCACAAGTTACATAGTTTCCAAATCAGCTTGAGTTTCATATCCTAGAGAAAAAAAATTCCTGAACAAATTATCCTTGCCGATGGGTGCGCTATTTCATTATATACGGGATATTTATAACGGATATTAAAAATCAGTCAAATTTCTGTCAAGTTCTGCGCTGTTGACATTTAATTGTTTTCTTCGGCGCAGGTAAATTATTGTTGCCGGATTATTTCCCAAAAATTTGACAATTTTAGCCCACATCGTTCATGATCATAAACTATTAAAAGTTCGACTGCCAGTTCCTATGTTACACTCAGTTGTATGTTACTATGGCAACCAAAGTATCTTTCGTTGAGTTTTTTCCTTTAACCCGCACAAGTCTTGGCAGGTAGACCGTTTGATCACAGGTACCACAAAATACCCAAGGAATTATAGTTTGTGATGACTGCACATACAATCTTCAAATTACATTTGAATTATTTTGTCTACATGACGTGTGTTTTTTGTGATGTGATGGAACCACTAAAAAAATGGACCTGTGAATACGTCATCATTACGCATAAAGTTCGGAATGTGTGATAAATCAATAATTACCTCACAATATTCTCCGCCTCAATTATGGCTTTATTCAATATGATCCAACTCACATGTTCTCAATCGAAATGCAAATTTATTTACCAAGTCAACTTGATTAAAATAAGGTCCTAACTCGGGTTATTTTTATCATATATATTTTTTTATTTTAAATTTGTATATGATTATTGATACTGTTATATAATGTATAGTGTTTTAATACATTATTTACGTTTTGTTACTTTTGACAGTTTTGGTAATTTTCCAAATAATACAAAAAAATATGTGCTTAATGAATAAGTTATAGAATATTAATGTATTTAATATGAAATTCACTGACGCCGTACAATACATCAGACTTTAATTGGATTGGTTGTCAAATCCCGGATTTCAACTTATGGGAATAGGTACCAGATGGTTTTAAATGTATGATGAATATGTTTATATAAAAAAATTGTGTGTGTTATTTTTTTATTTATTTTATTTATGAGGTTTTGTTTCAAAAAAAGTACTAATTCCAAATCTGTGCCCAATATCATTTAAATTATGAAGCGGGGGACTGGACTCGATTAATGGGTACACAATTGTTTTGTGCCCTTCCATTACTGTGTAAGGTTCTGTTCAAGTGTGCATGAGACTGTAATTACGAGGAATAAAGAACTGAACGGTACTAAAGTGACTTCCCCGGAAACTATTGATTTCCAAATATTCAACAAGAAGCGAATCAACTTATTTCTCCCGGCGGCCATGAATGTCGTTCTTCGTGTGTGAGCACGCCGGAACAACGAACAGGCGGCCGTATCACGTGGTTCTCAGAAAACCATATCGTGAATTCAATGTGTATCTCGTGTCAGAGTTCACACAGATTTTAAATGACTCACTTCGACTGTCTTCTTGTGCCGATGAACTGTACACTATACCACGAAAACACTCTCTGGTGAGCTTTGCTGTGAACTGTGAAGTTTCTAAACAGGGAACACTTCAGCGACGAGTGTGAGTAGGAACACCCCGGGCTAACTCTACGTATTTGGCATGCCGATGGAGCCACTCCAGTAAATAGTAACCGTTCCGAGTGGTTTTAATTTTCGCCGCCAAGGCCCGACTTGGCGCGCCATCACGTAGGGACCAAAACCACGCTCTTAGTCCATCGGGACAAATAGAAAACGCCGAAGATTGAGAAGAAGTCGATTTGGGATAACGTCTGATCAAAGTTTAAGGAGCCGGTTCTCTAACCATGGCAACCATTCGATGTCCGTTAATGGTTGTTTTTTACAGCTGTATGATGTTGACGATTAGTGCATACGTTCCTAACGGATACATGCTCTCTGAAGGGTGAGACACTTTTACCTTTACAGTTACAACTCATTCACTAAATGCATTACGTTCACTGTACCTAGTATTGTTTAGTACGTGTGACGAAGTATTACGTTCAATTTATATAATATCGTGAATAATTAGAAAGACACGCCGCCCATGATACGTCCTTTCGACCCATGTTTATTCTGAATATGGTGTAAGTTTCGGTTATCTAAGGACAGCGAGTCAGTTGAAAATGATTTGCAGCTTTTTAAACACCAACGTAAACAACTGAAGTGGTTTAATCTATCACCTAAAGCAGGGCTGTCTAATAATATCAAGTTCGACCCAAAGCGTTTGTGGCAGATAGGGAATGAACACGATAACAGCGACAAGAAAATCAGCGCGAGTCTTTCCAGAACGTCACTTGTTTTCAACCGATCCTATTTCATTCAAGGCTGCCCTTTGCTTCTGCACATGTCACAACTTCTAATATCCATTAAGACGACGGAAAGAAATAAAAAAAAACACGACTTGAGTAGATATACTTCAAAGCATTGGGAATATAAGAAAACATTTCTCCACCGGCACTTCAACATATTTTTGGCATGCTTTCTAGATGTCATAACAGTGCGAGCTATGCGATTGGCAGTGCTCGTGGCTGGAGTCTCTCAGCAAGATAGATACCAACGCGAACCCCTGTGTATCGATAATACACCAAGTTAAGACACTCCCATGGATGTGTGTATCTATTTTGTTTTTGGTTTAATTCTCCTGTGCCGCGCAAATGCAGTCATTTTGCGAGTAAGAGTCACAAATTACCGTCGGATTTGTTCTAAATTTAGCATGCATTCACGTCATAACAATTTATTCTGAAATGGAGAGTCACCGATGTGACATAGATATTATATATTACTCACGATTTGAATTTAAATGGACGCCATTTTAGCTAGTAATGATATGAGATAATATAAAGATGCAAACATCCGATATACCATGGAAAATGATCTTTTTTTTAAATATCAAGACTTTTGGCCTATATTAAATTATGCATACTTAGTCCAAAATAAATGAAGAAATTATGTAAATACATATTTGCAGAATGTTGCACCCGAATTTAAGTGGGGAAAATATGCTGCTCGAAGAATTATTATCAACACTTTACTCACATATTTACTGTTTTATGTGGACCGATTTCTTGGATAATGTTTACACCATATCTCAACTACCAGACATGGAAGAGCAGTTTAATTATTTGCTATGGGCTTGAACTTATATGAGTCCTATTAACTTAGTAATGTCACGTTCGGGCTCTAAACCACATCCAAAGCAGCGTACGCCAATAAAAAACACATCAAACACTGTTAATGGTATCAGCCTAGTGAATTGAAATATTTAGGTATCAATGGCGTGTGTAATTTACTAAAGTCGATGCGTAAATAACAATTATCGGAAATAATTGCGTATTCTCAAGTTTATGCTTCGGTAATTTTAATGTGACAACGTACCGATTTACAGTTTAGACAATATTGTAACGTCAAAAAAAAAACAATATGTAGACAAGGAATTTACGTGTACGTTTGTTTATTTGAAAAGAAGGCGGCGTTGATGTGTACTGAACACAGCCTAGAATGCCGAGGAGTTTACACATTCATTCATACATTCATTTGTATTCCGGTGGTACAAAAAAATGCGGGAAATCCGACATATCCTGCTAATCTGACAGACTCCTATTGTCCGACTCGTCAGAAAACAATATTATTCGCCAGAAAGTTGGGTGGGAATACTGAATGAGTTCATCTCATGCTGTTGTTGTTGACGGAGATTTTTATACTTGCCAGTCAAGGGTACAGAGTGTGTTCTCGTCGAGAATGCGACACGGGTGATATTAACACCGGAAAGCAGGTCATAGATCGAGTGTCCGTTTCCCCCTTAGAAATTCAGCAAAGGGTGTGGGCGAACTTGGTAAAGTATTGAAAACTCGTGTTTTTTTTTAAGAAAATGCGACGTTTGTTGTTGTTTACGAGGTATGACGACACTGCTGATGCGTTTAACCAATGGAGGACTGACGTATAACAGAATAGTATAAAGTGGCTCCTGAATACCGGAATGGTAGCGAAGGGAAAAAGGCTATTTATAACCGAGAGTGCGTGACAACTGTGCATTCTCACATACCATTGTATTTAGCAAATAAACATTAAGATATCAAGAGGAAATAGCTGAACAAACTTAAATGTCGTGAGGATAATAATTTAATTTAGGCCTGGTCGTGGGGGATGCCCCTTCCCCTTGGGTAAAGCGTAATGCCGTCAATGTAAACTATACGTAAGTTTGTATTTAACTTGATGTAATGTTGCTGATAGTATTACAAGTCTCTGATTCATTTAAATAGGGAACTGAACCGATTTCTGTGTCTGAATTGTTTCACGGTCGATGAATATATGTGAGTCGGTCTCCCAACAAGTTGCATTGGTTCCGTAACTTGCGTCACCAAAAACTATTTGTTTTTCTTTTGAAAAAGAAGCTTATATTGTGCCCGTGATTCTACGGAATGCTCCCGTGTGATTACTTAGGTCGGATTAGTAAGAATTGTAGTGCGATATGATTGGGCCAGCAATGGTGACCGAACACATACCGGTGTTAGATTTCAGAGGTGACACTGGATAACCTTAGCGGGATTGAGCTGGGCCCGTTCTTAGGAGCGAGAATTCCTCACCCACCCATGTGGAGGAAATGGTTACGCTAAAGATTTTGATGGAAAGTTATGTTCAGTTTGTTTGGCTCTTTTATATATGTGATAATAATGCTTAAGGGGTGGTGGTCGCGCGTCCTATTCGATAGGCGACGTACAAACCGTGTAAAGTACATTGTTTATATGAAATTCGAACAATCGCTGCGCGACGACCACCGCCCTTTAGATATACCCTCAGGCCACGATCAACTCTAACGGGTCGTGTCGTTTCACTCTTTTCTCCCACACAGAAAGGACAAAGTAGAAGAAGAGTATTGTCCGCCGAATAAAATAGTGACAAATGTGTACGAATGCCAAAACAAAAAAGGGGAAACTACGAACTGTGTTAGGTAAGTGACACTTCCTTTCACGATGATTCACAACTAAATACAAAACACGAAATAAGCGTTTCTTCACAATGCTGCCTCTATGCATTTGAAATTCACATGATTTTTTCTCCATTTTTATTTATGCAGAAAGTCGTGTTGCCATGGTTTCATTTACGTAGACGGTAGATGTATATCAGAAGGTGAGTCATTCACATTTATTATATCGAAGTTGTTTATTTTATTAATAATGCGAGATTACTTCACGTATGTTTGTAGCTATTTTAGCGACAACTTTCAATCACATCGCACAACTTTCACCACGGTTGAATTTCTGGTTACTGTAACACAAATATATATGGAAAACATTTATTGCATTTCGTAGAGTATAGAGCTCGTTCACTTCCTAATAGACTGAATATTTATTTTAGATACCGACGTATGTGCTAACGCACCGTGTGAACAACAATGTACTAATAATTTTGGAAGAGTGCTGTGTACTTGTTATCCCGGGTTCGTTTTTGACCGCCAAAGATATGCAGTATCAACGCCACCATACTGTGTAGGTGAGAACAACACTGTCTTTCGTTTTTTGTTTTATATTTTGCTTAATCAGTGACATTGCAGTGGCGGCGGCAGCAGATTTTATGTGAATGTCAACAAATCTCGCGCCAAAGGCTCCGGGGGCATGGTCCCCCGGAAAATTTTGATATTTAGACCTTCTGAAATGCTGTTTCCTGCATTTTGGGGAGCAAATTTTGATGGTACACTTACGTTCTCTGGAGATGGGTGTATGACTGTTTCACTTCATTTTTTGTGGGAGCGACCGCCCCACTGCCCCACGGTGCCGCCGCCACTGCATTGAGTGTGTCTGCTACAACTTCAACACTTGCACCGAGCAAGCATTATTATATTGACATATTAATATTGCTTTTTCATCAGAGTTAATCACGTGTCTTTGCTAAGAACATAAAACTATGTTCAATGTAAAATGAAAGCGAATATTAATTATCCACTAATGGCGCATCGTTTTGTCTCCTAAAACTTGAAACTCCCATTAAAATAAAATCAGACCTGTTTTCCGAGTAACATGATTAAACCTTGGTGCTAAAAAAAAAGCTCCATGATTAAACATACCGCACTCCCTGTGAAGAGGCTGTGAACAGACACAGAAATCCGGACAGCATTTATGCAATGACACATTTTGTCTAGAAAAATATATCTGTTTGTTTGTTTGTATATGTCATCCGTCGATGTGGTCATTGCGTAAGTGTGTTTTGTTACGGCATCCGTGAATGTGTACATTAACTACGTGAATTTTGTTTTTCGTCATATATTTACATAAATATAGCATGCGTGAAATCCCCGTTCTTATTCATGAGCTCGCTAGTGACTTCTTACATTTTGTTTTGTTCTCACAGACTTAGTTGAGTGTAACTATAGCAATGGTGGTTGTTCACACCATTGCAACAATACGGATGGTAGTTACTACTGCTCATGTGATAGTGGGTATCGTTTAGCAGATGACGAGAAAAGTTGTGAAATAGGTAATACGGTAACGTTCGAGTGTCTTTCTGATAAATATAAATTTGTGATTTTCATAAAAACTTGTGATGAGTTCGGCGGTAGTCGATCTTTAGCATTGTTTTTTTTATAAATGACATCATTAATATTAAGAAAAGAAATATTCGATTACTATTGCATGTAATTTCCGAGAACCTTTGTCAGGTGTCTGATCAAATTCAGCACAAGTATTTATTACTTTGTGCAACTTGTCTTTTTGTCGTTATCGAGGTTGTGCTCTATACATAATTCTGCGGGAATGTTTACACATCATATCACATTGTCTGCGGCGAGCCGAAGTCGCCGACGTTCACTGCGCATGCTCGCTGTCACTGACAACTTGAGCATTTCAACACCCACGTGTTATTATCAATACCATAAACATAGTGTTTTGTTTTTAATTTTGTTTCCATGACTACAGATGACAGTGTTCGCGAATCTGCTGTATTAAGTGAATTTCGGGTGGAACAGCGATGTACTCCGAGCTGTTCTGAACTACATGAAATGAAAAACACAGTCGTAGAAGTGTCGGAAAAGGTAACATCACGCAACATACAAGCTCTTTTATTTTGCGAGTTTAGATTTCAGAAATGTCGATGACAGTTTGTGTTTAATTCCCAATTTCATTTCCGTGCGTACATTATACATTGTAATCTGACCGGGCACGTGATTCGTTTAATTCAAATTCATATTATTTTGTGGGTGCGGTAGGGAAGAACGAAACAAGGGAGGGGCGACAAACGAGGGAGGGTCGTCACCTGCGCACGCGCGAGTCACAAACGATTATAAAAACACAAGCTAAGAAAGCAAAGGCTCATGGGTAAATATTGTAAACAATGATACGTTATAGCCACCTGACTCATGCGTTGGTGACGCTTTAATGCAATAAGTTGATATGCTTGGTAAGGATGTGATAGGGTGTAGTTCGATCCTGTCACCTCTTCCAAATTAACGTGAATCGAGGGATGAGCGCTACGATGGTGCTGTTCAAGATTTCCCCTGTTTTTATATCGTGCAACGGTACTTGACTTCAATTGTCATGTGTTTATTCCTATAATTACGACTCTTATCAATGGATCACAACAACATATGTATGTATATATGCATACGATTAAAATAGAATTTATTTTCAACAAATGAAATGCTACATATCCCTCTATATACAACTGGATCGATAAGTACACCTTGTGTTAAAACCGAGTCGGCGAAATTCAAATACTAACACACTTCGTCACAACAGACGCGCAATGCAACGACAGTCAACACCATTTCGCAGGTCCAAAGTCGTATCGCCATTTTCTGCTAAACGTAGAACAGCATAGTGAGCAAATATACAGGACGGCTTACAGTGAACAATTATTAAGTGACAAGTTTTCGAATTAATTAATTAATTAATTAATTATGTCGTACATTTGGTTTAAGCTTGCCTGATACGTGTTCATTTCAATATATCCAATTAAATTTGTGTTCGCCCAATAGATGATTTTACTAGAAGCTCTTGCTGATCAGACGAGGCTGAAGGGTGATCAAGGCCACCCCGGCCCTAGTGGTCCTCCGGGCAGGGCGGGCATACCAGGTGAGAGAGGACGTCCCGGTTTTCCGGGCCAAACTGGACCAATGGGCCCCGAAGGGCCACAAGGTTCTCGAGGTATTCCTGGTCCCCCTGGACCTCCTGGTTCGCCGTCATTGTCGTCAACACCTCCGAGATCTGGTTTATCTCCCGATGCTACGTCATTAAAAGATGTAAAGATAATGCAGGGAAGACGCGGAAGAAGAGGTCCAATGGTAGGTATAATATACTAGTAGTCGCCTGAATCACACATGCACATTGTTCGCGTTGCTGTATCTCGTATTATTCGTGACTTGGGCATGACAATACAGACATGTTCTTTCTACATGTAGTTTGTCCTAAGACAATATTTCATAAACACTATACTCAGCAGTTATATTTCCTTAATCCATTTCTATATACTAGTATAACTCTTTGAATAATATTGTTCTATTTTCACAGGGCAAGCCGGGCGCACCTGGGCCACTGGGTCCTAAGGTTTGTAATGTGTTTTTTTTCTTTCAATAATTTTTTCAGATTGTTTTATTTGTGTATAAAATATTCTCTTTAATTGCTATTGATGTGAAATACAAGCTATCAGAGTGTTTGTGACATGTAATTCTTTCAACAAAAATATAAGTGGACAAATCAGAGATATGGCACTAGATCCACATTCACTAAAACAAAATGGCCGCCAGTCGGCCATTTTGAATCTTATCTGAAAAACAAAATGATGTGCATCAAGCTCCTATAATGTCTAACGTATATACCAATTTTGAACAAAATCCATCTGATGATTTTTAGCACAAAAATGGCCGCCATTCGGCCATCTTGAATCAAATCGTGAAACAAATTGACGTGCATATGTATAATATTATGTATGATGTATGTGTGAAGTCTGATTGTGATTGGTCCAGGCATTTCTAAGATACAGGTCCGGACGCACGGACGGACACACGGAGGTCAAAACATAAGTCCCCGTTTTCGGACTGCGTCCGAACGGGGACTAAAAAAAGATGGCCGCTCACTGTTACTGCAAACTGATTGGTTCAATGTCGTCGTACATCGTCCTGTGGCTTTAAAGAACGTGTTCATTAGCTTTGATAGGCTTTAAGCAAAAACTACATCGATGTGGCTCGATTGACATCGTGGGTTTCATGTTGTGTACGAATGTTTTTCCTTCCATGAATTCGATTCATAACTTCAACATATTTATTATAACATATTTATTAATCTTTTATTTAAAAAAAAATATCTCTTTTGCTCCGTTTGCTGTGTTTTTTGGGGCGCATTTGCACGTCTTATATTAAGTTAAACGGTTAATATACGAATGGTACTTAATTCATAAATCTTCGTTTGAAAATTAAACATATGATTTGAAGGTGGAATGTATTTTTCATCTACAATCGTTATGACCCATTGACAGGTTTTGTCCTTTGATTTGTGTCATCATACCTTCCACAAGAAAAGAGACGTAAAAATGAGAACCGTCAATAATAATAGTTAACAGATCGATCGTAGTTTGAAAATGACTATAAAAGCTATAAAGAGCTATAAAGTTCAAACTTTACCTAATTTTCTCAACAGGGAGACAAAGGAGAAGACGGTTTACGGGGAGAAAAGGTAAGTGGACTCTCCATCGTGGAGATTACTCGAGTCTGACGTTTTGGCTTGTTCTTCCGAAGTTCCTAAAAACAACAGTTCTTTATCATTTTATCAATAGCATGCGTAAAAGACTACAAGAGACAAGAGCGAAAAAGAGCGGTACACCTTTTTAGTTTTTTTTGTGTGGCGTAAATTGTTTAGTATCACGTCATCAAATCTTGCAAATATCCACCGCCTTGTTCGCATTTGTTTGAAGAAAATTTAGTACTGCTAAATTATGAAAAATAATTGGTCTAATGAAATATTTTTTTTCGTTAGGGATACCCTGGAAACTTGGACTTCGTTTTACTGATTATGGCTGGTCTTCGCCGAGACGTTCTCGAACTCCAAAGGGCGGTATTTCGCGACCGTGTGAATGACATCCCGCATTTGCCCGAGATCACGAATAGAAAAGATCGCAACGAGATCCTGGGCTTTCACCTCGGCGAGGAGTACGTTTTAGAATATCCAGACATAGCTTTGGATACATTTTACGACACTATGACATTTGATTCTGAACTTGGCAGTGGTGATCAATCAGCGGGTTCAAAAAGCAATTTGAAGTCAAAAGAGGACGATCTTAACTGGATGTATTCATCGAAAGACCCTGCGCTTGAAATCGAACAACCAAAGCCACAACTCATGCCTACAACAGACACGACCAAAAAATCATCCCTGGACATTTAAATTTATTATAGTTTATAGAGCATATTTTTATGATCATTTATTAATTTGCTGTTTTATTAATTGATTTATCATATAAATCTGTTTTTTTTTATTATATTCACACGGTGATTTTTCGTCCAAAAATGTGTCATGCGTTATACTACCCGCTACTAACGCCTCGTTTTGTTGTACTATTTTAAAGAAAACATAAAGATTAGCCATAAAAAGACATGTTTCATTTTTAATAAGGAAGTTTAGGTTGATCATGTTACGTTCTTAATGCTTTCGTACATAATTATCATTGCTGTAATCACTCAATTCTAATTTACTTCATAGAGGGTACTTCTAAACGTTGTTTCCGGATTCTAATGAATAAAACTTCTCATGAACCGTACACAATTTACAGCCCTTATGATCCTTACATGGGTCATTGATAGGTCATTTCAGTCTATAAATCTTACATAACATAAGGAGTTCAACTTTAAAGCGGATGGGTCTTCATCTGCTCACGCGCGGAAATTAAGTCCTGGGCGACGATAGCAACGCATGTTAAACAACTTGAAGGGTAGACACTTGTTTTTAAACAACTACACGCTATCTCGTTGTTCTACGTTGACCGCCTTCTTCAGAGTTTCGGTCAAATTCTATAGAGGTGTGTAACTAACGCAAACACTTGAATACGTCCTTATTGATGTTTTTGTTTTCTCGTTTATATTTAATTTGAAACTTTTGAATGCCATGCCACAGTCCCTCTATCATAATGGAGAGACTGGTCGTGCATACTTTGGCGTCAGTTTATTAGATGTATTCTTTGTTCGTGCAAAGACAATAATGTCTTTGGTTCATGTATATTCATGGTTACTCGTTTAATGTATTTATAATCGTGAAAATCATAAGAATAAACCATTGATTACCCGTTTACATCTAGTTTTACTAAAAATTCCACTTGTATTGTACCTTTCCCGTTTGTTTTTGTCCCTGAACATTCAGAGTTTCTATGAAATTGAAAATAACTTTTTAAAAACTTATCAGTATTGACCCGATGTTTGTTTGGACATACTCGCCGTGTTCGCTAGTTCCTGGTGTTCTGATAATAGACGTGCCGTGAAACTGAAAACGGGGAACCTATCAGGTGGTTCGTGGCGGAATTACAGAGGGGGAGGCACAGAATAAGTATGTCCTCAAGAAGTTCCATGGCACAATATATAGCGCATGTACGTAGCGGCAACATAGTTTGATTCTATTTCGTCATTGGTTTCGGGAATATATTATAATAATTGCTGCTGAGAATGTTTGAGATGGGTGAAAGGTGCATAGTTGAATGTTGAATGACGGGATTATCATGTTTGCTGTGCCCGTGTTTTAATTATTCATACCCCCTAATGCTTGCACGACAACTGCGCATGCGCTTGTCTTAGTGTGTATAATCATTATTCGTCAAGGCGTCTCAAGTAACAAATACCATACCATCCCGACCGAGTCAAATTATTTTTTCTGCAAATTTATTCTGTACATTATTTCGAAGTTAAAATTGCGTTACGTTTAATACTTGTAACTTGTTAACTTGTAATACTGATTTTTATTCAAGTTGAAGATGTTTTTACCCTGACAATAATCATTATATTTCCAACTCGTAAAACATAGTTGACATTATCTTACAATATTTGTGTTAAGCCTGCATAGAAATATAAACTACTAATGCGCTTCTCTAGTATTTTATCTACAGAAGATCGCATATGAACTACATATCAGATACTCTGGCATCGTGATGAATCTGTGATATATATACGTATCACATTCTGAGTTGACAGTGTTCAGTGCTGTCGAGGCCTAGATAATTAACGACCGTGTTCGCGTTAATAGTGTATAATTCAATATGGTGAAGTCATTTGTCTAGGTCACTTGTAATAACACGTCATGGAAATGTCATCAAGTATTATCAGGTCACAGCGTCGCTATCGCCTATATGGTAGAGCGTCTGTGATTGGCTGTTCGTGTTATCTGATGAGAATAACATATACGTATTACTAGTATGTTGAGTCGTAATCAGTCCTCGGCGTTGAAATTGAGGCAGAAGACCAGACTAGGTGGGGTGAGGCGGGCAGGGGACCAGACTAGGTGCGGTGAGGCGGGCCCTTTTGGGTGTTTCAGGGTCGTCGAACCTTATTGGTTCAGGTAAGTCACGTGGATGGAACAACGAGAGATTGAATCATTTTAGAGAGTGTATGTTTGAGTTTGTACCTTATACTCTGCAGATTGCCACTACGTACGACGATATACCTGCTGGGAACGTGCCCGGGCCATTTTGGGTATTTTAAGTATTATTATGGTTCTTATCGTAGGTTCAAACAGCGGTATTAGTCACGGTGTTAGGTAACGACGAGGAATCTCTCGTGTGCAATTGAGTCAGATGCTGTTCTCGGGATTGTGCCCAAGCAACGCTGCTGATTTGCATATTAATTTGCATAAATTAACATATGTATTTAGCATATTTATTTTTTACATAACAATGTGCCACGAACGCTCGGTTATTTTACTCACTCAAATGCATCCAGTACTGAAGGTAACACACACAATATTTTACAGTGAGGCTTAATTGAATCATTTATACCCATAAATTATTAATCTGCTTGGCCCAATGTGTTGCAGCGCTTAATCTGTCTGCTGGTTTTTATTCTGGATACAGCACAACAACCTCCATCACAGTCTGGAAAAAAGAAATCGTATTTGATTTCATAAACACGTGAATCAATACAGATATATATTCAAACGTTTTTTTTTTAGTCGATATTTAGAATGAATACAATTACTTACCAATAGTTGAGACAGGTACAGGTAAACCAATGCCAGCAAGTTTTCACAGATTTGGTGCTAGTTCCCTGTAGTTGGTGACAATGGTCTTCAGCATTCCTTGGTGTGATTTATCATGGGATGTAGTCTCCATCGCCACTTTAATAAGAGTGTATTCTCTGACTGCTCCTTAATAATGTCCCAGCAATGCCTGTAAATATGAAGATAAAAATAACAAAGTAAAATACAAAGGATTTTATAGGACAGTGATCAGTAAACACGCGAAAGACATAAAGAATAAACTGTTTCAGAGGTACATTACTTGGGGTTTGTAACTACGGTGACATGATACCAAGATCCCGTCACAATCTCGCTCTCGCATAAGCGTTCCAACTCAGAAAAAATGCGAATGCGCATGCCCGAGGTAACTAGGATACTGGGATGTCCAGGTGGATCAAAATAGCTGCCCACGATATGACGGATTACGAGAACTATATTTTCTGTACATTTTCGATGTATTACATTTTTCACTATGATGGTGACAAGAAAAGTTTATTTTTTTCATTACAAACCTTGAACATTGATATGCGTCATGTCAGAAGGTCGTAGCCTCAGTCTCGCTATCTACGAGAAGAGACTTGAATGGGATCTTGACATGATGTCACCATACAGTACTATGCGAGTTGCAAACCCCAAGTAATGTACCTCTGATTGTTTATACGATTGCTTCCAGCTTTATTTGCATCATCGCTCACTGGACTTGAATCAAGTAAACTGAATGCTGAAGTCAGGAGGATATATCGGAATCTGTTCTCTGGATCGCTACAAACTGCACTTATACACTTCACATAAACCCGTGTATAAGAAGAAAAAAACGGAAACAAATTAAATAGGTGATTTTCCGAACAATTGCGAGATCTCGCGAGATGCATGAAAGACGCGCGTCGAACGTATGCCGCAAAAATCGAACGATTTGATTTTGAACTAGAATTTCTTTATTTCGTAGCTCACATCGACCGGCCGATCTTCGACAGAGGAATATTGCTTCCGAATACCCTCACTTAATCGAAATTACCTATCATCAAATGTGGACAGCACATTATTAAGCATGGAAATGTCCCCGAAATACTTTCGCGTTTGTCGAATCCCACGCGATGTTTGACGCGACTACGACGCTATGACCTTTGTTTGTCCTGTTTTTACGTTCGATTTCACGCATAACGCGTGATTCTCGCAGTGTACGGAAAATGGTCTATTACTACTTATACACAATTGCATGTACAACACTCACTGATTCAATTGTTTTTATCTGTGAGCAGTTCTACTTATTTGAATGTATTCTCGTTATGCTGTGTATCCTTGATATCAAAGTCTTTTTTTGATTATATGATTTTATGTATTCCCTTGCCTCAATAACTGTGTGATGATTATCGCTGTACTGCTCACCACTGGTCTCCAATATGTAGTAGACAGATCCTTGTTTCTGGAAGGAAATAATTATGGATGATTTGGTGACAATATGAACAAATCCATTTGAACTATTCGTCTTTCATTACATTGGAATGTATTGTAACATTCTGTAATAATAATTACTTGAAACAATGAGGGCAGTCTTGATAAATGAGGTAGCGCGTCACTCAGCATGTGGAAACTAGCAATAAATGGAATGAGATCCAACCAGTAAAATGATTGCCGTGCTTTCCTGTTTCCTTTCTCTCTACACTTGTAATGACTACAGGAAGGGGCGTTCTCACTGTATTTACTGCCCTTTGTTGTGCGGACAGTATTTGCCGTCCTCGCTGCCCTGTCCTGATATAAATAGAATAATTCTTGTAACGTTAAACACACGTGAGCCACTCCATTCATAACTTACACAGAAGCCAATGACAGTACACCATTCACAAAATATGTCTGTACAGCCAACTTCTGAGTCATGAAATCTTGACAAAAAATTAACATACCTTTTTATCAAAAACTAAAAGCCAATTTCAGATACTGCCTGTATGATTCAAAATTACTTTGAAATTTAAGGAAAATTTTGTAAAATGGGTAAAAATTTACGTTGAATATTTAGCGGTCAGAGGGTCAATGTACTTTTAGCAGTGACTCGTTTTCCTCCTTCAATTTAGCTGTCAATTACTAATAGATTAGAATTATGTGTATAGTGTGTTTGTTTGTTTGTTAAATGTACACCACCAACAATACATGTACATGACTGCAACCATAGACCCTCTTTTTAGAGGGTCTATGCTGCAACGTGACAACACACAATACTAGTAATAGCAAAGTCGTGTAAGCGTATCCCACTGCACCATTAGAATTAAGAGAATAACACTTATTATCGAAAGTCAGAGAATAAACTGTCTGTACTCTTCACAATGTTGTCAGCTGTACCATCCATGACGTCATCAATATTAGTGAAGGATGTTTTATTCTGAAATAAAATAAAAATAGATTAAACTTTCCAGTATTCCAGTAAAAATTAACAAATTATTCTGTACATAGTTATGAGAAATAATTAAGTATTGTCTGTGACCTTTATCTATCTAAAAACCTGTGTGATCAACTGCTCCAATATGGCTATATCTGTGGTTCCATTCATGTGGACTTCAAACACAGAAGTGTCATGTAAATCTGCGCGGATTCCATTACCAATGACAGATGCAATGGACTGTAAAATATCATTGGCTTTGTGTTCAGAGGTATTATGTGTAATACAACCAAGCAAATAATAAAACATGTATCTGTCTGTATTAATGTATTATCCTGTTTTTTTAGTAACCATGATTACAGTCACCAGTCTCGGGATGAATGTGGTTGTGGGTCCCTTTCATGCAATGAAATTCAATAACACCATGGAGGCTTGACTTGAGGGTTATATTGTCTTTAATGCGCACCATCTATCACATAACCATGCGTTACATGCGATATGACACGATACGATTAACTGAAAGATACACAAAGAAATCAATAAATACAGTACTCAAATATTCTCAAAATACAAACATAAATGTCCATAGGCATATACATGTACAAGTCACACAAGAAAATTTAATCCAATAAAATATAAGTATAATAGCATAAAGAACCATGTCTCACCGAAACAATTTCCCAACACCTCCAATGGAAGGGACTAACATCAGCTTGTGCTAACGGCTTGCTTTACAACAACTGTCCTTCAATACTGGGAAAGCAAATAATAAAATATTGTCTATAAACCAGAAACCACTAGATACCGGTAAAATTCTATAGAATATAACAAATACAATATTTCTGAAGACATAGAATTACAAAACTATGCATAAATCAATAAATCAGACGTAAAATACAGCAAATACTCTCACTAGTGAAATCAGTCAGCGCAAACATATGCAAATGAGTCGCGAGCGATAACATAACGTACCGAGCAGAAGTCACATAGTTGAAACAATTCAGCAACAAAACCTTTCAGAAATATACAATAATGTCAACTGTATACTAAAAAATGAATTGGAAAACATAGTAGAATAACAAACTGTACATACCAGCGTGCTTTACTTGGCGTCGCTCACTACACAACAAGTTTCTCTGATCAACAAACGGCTGACTGCACGAGACCAGGTCAAACAAAAGTCTAATCCCCATCTACCAAAGAGGGCGCTCTACCGCAAACCGAACATAAAGAAATTTGGTCTCAACACTCCCGCCCCTGAATTGCAACTCACAATTCCAAAACTACAAAGAGAACAAATTTCAACAAAGAGTTTACAACTGTTACTCAACTCAAAATACAACTACTTATTCAGTTCTGCCTTGACTAGTATACATAATTTAGCGACAGGTCTTTCTAAGATTGACGTCTTGGTCCTCACTCTGCAAGATCTCACATCGCCTTTCTTGTCCTTGAAAGTTGTTTCTACTACTCCCATCAACCAACTATTTCTGGGTACCGACTTGTCAACAACAAGCACAATATCTCCAACTTGTACATTGCGTCCTTTTCTCTGCCACTTCGGTCTCTGCTGCAGGGTAACTAAATACTCCTTTCTCCAGCGACACCAAAATACATCTATCAAGTACTGAGATTGACGCCAACGTTTTCTTGCATACATGTCACTCTTCTCGAACACTCCAGGCGAACTAAGTGCACGAGCTCGTGGATTAATCAGCATGTTAGGTGTCAATGGAAGTAAATCATTAGGATCTGATGACGTTGTAGTCAGTGGCCTATTGTTGACAATATTCTCAGCCTCACAGAATACAGTACTGAGCGTCTCATCATCAACAATTCGGGGTTGTTCTCTCAACAGGCTGTACAAAATCTTCCTTATGCTACGAATCATTCTCTCCCACACTCCACCAAAGTGAGATGCTGCTGGAGGATTGAAGTGCCACTCTATGCCTTCTGCACACAGAACATCATTCATTCTAGACTGGTCCAAACCTTCAAGTGCATGTCTCAACTCCTTTTCTGACCCAACCAAGTTGGTGCCATTGTCAGATCTGATGCTTCTAACAGGACCTCTTCTGGCCATGAACCTGCGTATAGCATTTATGCATGCATCAGTTTCTAACGAGTGCGCGATCTCTAGGTGGACTGCTCGGGAAGAAAAACAAGTGAAAATCACACCATACCGTTTCACCTCAAATCTCCCTCTGCGCACAGTTAAAGGCCCAAAATAATCCATACCACAGAATGTAAATGGTGATACTTCTGCAACAACTCTATCAGCTGGTAAGTCAGCCATTACCTGCTCACATGGTGCTGCGTGATACCGTTGACATGTGACACAACTTCTCGCTACTCTTTTCGCCAACTGACTTGCTCCATATATCCAATACTTCTCTCTGACTTTCGCCAAAATACTATTTCTTCCCAAATGACCAACAGTAGAATGAGCATCCCGAACAATCATTACAGATACTTGTGAGTTCTTTGGTAACACAATCGGATGCTTTATCTCATAAAGCAAGTCTGCCTTCTTCAGTCGTCCACCAACACGAATAATACCATCATCTGTCAACACGGGGTCATACTTGAAAAGAGGACTTCTTTTTGTCACTGTCTTGCCTTTGGACAGGACTTCTATCTCATCTATGTATGCCTTCCTTTGAACATATTTAACAACTGCTACTTCACTTTCATATAACATCTTTGGAGTTAGGCACTGGACAACTTCTTCAAATTGGCATTCCAGTTTTCCTATGAACTTGAGGAACTTGTTCTTAGCAATGATGACCCAGCCCATTACTCTCTTCAATTTCCACCAACCAGAAATTCTCGTCAATAAGGAATCTATAATTGATGTGTCTTCAAACTCAATGGTTGCACAGCTAGTCTTCACTTCTGGGTCATTCTCCTCTATCCGCATGGAAATCACCTGTTCTGGCCATTCCGCTTCCTTCTCCCACAGAAAGCCTGGTCCACAAAACCAATTACTATTATTCAATTCGTTAGTTGTCTTAACACCTCGTGATGCCAAGTCTGCTGGATTTCTCTTGGTATCCACATGATGCCACTGTTCAGGGACTGTAGCTTCTCTTATGACTTGAACACGGTTGGCAACAAAGGTGTGGTATCTTGCTCTGTCATTCCTTATATATCTCAAAACCGCAGTGCTGTCTGTCCAGTAGATTGCTTTGTCAATCTTGAAGTCTAACTCTCTTTGAACAATTGAGACTAATCTCACTGCCAATGTTGCTGCTGTAAGTTCTAATCTTGGTATTGTAATTTTCTTCAAAGGAGTTACTCTTGCCTTCGCGAACACAAATGAACAGTGTATATTTTCACTTGAGTTGATTTGTTTGAGGTAGATAACACAACCATATCCAATTTCACTTGCATCAGCGAAAGCATGCAGCTCTCTGTATGTCACGTTTCCGAATTCAGCTGGTACATAGCATCGGGAAATTCTTACTTCTTCCAAATCTTGCATGCTTGTTTTCCACATCTGCCACTTGCCATGTATGTTATCACTTGGTTCATCGTCCCATCCAGCTTCTTGTTTGCACATCTCTTGAAGCACACTCTTTGCTGGAATGAGGAGTGGAGCTATAAAACCCAATGGATCATAAATCGAGCTGACTTCAGACAGCATTGACCTTCTTGTCACCTCTGTCTTCTTGATTTGGCACTTGAATTGGAACTCATCCGTCTCTGCATTCCACAACACACCTAGTGTTCTCTCTGTAGGAAGCTGCGATGATTCCAGATCCAAGTCCATCAGTTCTTTAGCTCGATCATCCAGGGGAATCTCTCTCAAAACTTCTCGTTCATTGCTAGACCACTTGGTGAGGTTGAAGCCTCCTTCTTTGCACAAGGCCTTTAGCTCCTTCACCAGTTGAATGGCTTGTTCAACATTTTCCACTGACTTCAGTCCATCGTCCATGTAGAAATTGTTATGTAGTGTGTTGACTGTTTCTTCTCTTGCATTGCGTATGTTGTCTATACCAGTTCTTCTCAAGCTATAATTAGCACATGATGGTGCAGACACAGCTCCAAACAAATGCACTGCCATACGATAAACCTTGGGCTTCTGGTCTAAGTCTCCCTTTGGTAACCATAAAAATCTCAACAGGTCTCGTTGACTCTCAGGCACCTTCACCTGATAAAACATGCACTCAATATCACTTGCGAAGGCTACAGGAAACTCTCTGAATCTCATGAGTACTCCTTTAAGATCATTCATTAGGTTTGGCCCTGGTAGCAAGACATCATTCAGCGATGTACCATCACACTTCGCTGCACAGTCAAACACCACTCTGATCTTGTTTGGCTTTCTAGGGTGATATACACCATGATGGGGTATATACCATTCTTTCCCCTTCTTAGCCGTCACTCCATCAGGAACCTTTTCCGCATACCCATTTGCAATCACCTTCTCCATGAACTCTATGTAGTCTGCCTTGAATTGTGAATTCTTGTTCATTTTCGCCTGCAGACCCTTTAACCTCTGCTCTGCCATATGCCGATTGTTAGGCAATTTCACATCTGGATTTCTCAGAGGGAGATCCACTTGATAATGACCATTCACCATCTTACAAGAACTGTCCATCACTTCCATAAAGCGCCTGTCTTCCCACGACCATTCTCTTCTGTCATCAACAGTTCTCTCTGGAAAGTCATAGTTCAGACTCTGTCTATATAACTTCTCTAAACTATTGTCAGCAATGACAAAATTACTTGAATACTTCATCTTTCCACCTTTCTTAACTCCCCAGGCAACCCATCCTAAAGGCGACTTTGTAGCATATGGACTCCCTGGTGGTCCTGTCCTTACATCTATAGGTGCATATGCTGCTGGAACATTGTTACCAATAAGCAAATCGATATTGCTACTGATTTGCAACCTTGGCAACTCAATATCTCCCAAATGTTCCCATGTGGATACATCTTTCTGGGTAGGTATATGCCACTTCTCTACGGGCAAGCTTGACTTCGTAAATACAGGAGGCAGTTGCACTGGAACCCCGTTACCACTGATGGCTTCTATTCTCAGACCGGTTATCACCTTCGTTGGCATACTACATGAAGCACCCATTGTCTTCATAGTAAGTTTCATTCCAGTACCAGTTGCCTGCAACTTCTCTGCCAAACCATCAGTGCAAAATGATACATTACTGCCAGGATCTAAGAATGCGTAACATTCTGCTGTCTGGGACCCCATGGTCACCTTCACTGGAATGATAGGCATCGTACAACCACTAGTATTGACCCTTGTTGGCTGGTCAGCAGTTGTTGCACTACTGGTAAGCTGGTTGTCGCTATTCTGCTTCTTTTGTCGGGCAAAATCATGCAAGAGGGTGTTGTGATTGCCTCTGCACACATCACAAGTTATCTTCAGGTTGCATCCAGTGGAAAAATGTCCTTTTCCAAAGCAAAGAAAACACACCTTTAATTTTCTCACAAGATTTCTTCTATTTTCTAGAGACATTGCTTCAACTTCTGGACAGGTAGCTAGTCGATGTGGTCCATCACAACTCCAACATTTTAGTCCACTACTGCCAATATTTGTAGCAGCAGACACCTTACGCTGTACATTGTCTCTTCTCTGTCTTCCATCAGAAGTCATGCTATCTCTGCCATAAATTGGATCATTCAGCTTAGTTGCTTCTGATTGGATAAAATCTACCAGGTTACTAAAACCAATTCTCTTCTCATTTCTACGAAGACCTTGAACAATACTTCTCCACCTCTCATGCATACTAGGAGGCAACTTCTGAACAATGCGTATCAAGTTCTCTGAATATTCCAGTACACCCAAACTACCGACACAGTGGGTTGCAGCCTTGCATTCCCTCAGGAACACAGCAAACTCATCCAGGGCCTTTGCATCATCACCTCGGATATGTGGCCAAGACAGCACCTTCTTTATGTAAGAATTAGCAATCACCTCTGGATCACCATATCTTCTCTTTAGTTCCTTCATGGCAGCTGGGTAACCAACATCAGAATCCAGGTACGAGAAACCAACTACAATACGGTGTGCATCACCTGTTGTGAACTGCTCCAGATAAGCTATTTTCTCATCATTGGCACAGGAACTTTCTATTCTTGATTTGAACTGTCTCATGAACTTATTGTAGCTTAAACAGTCACCACCAAACTTTGTTATCTCAAGTTTAGGCTTCTGCATCTCAATCAACACATCACTGAAGTTCTTGTTAGAAATCTTCGAACTGTCAGGCAACAATATTTTGTTTGATACTGATTTACCATCTTCAAGCTCACTTAGCTGACCTTCATTCTCAGCACCATTCATACTGTCACATTCACTGCCCAAAGACTGGCTGTCAGTATCATTTTCAAGCTCCTCTATCAGCTGACTTCTGGCTCTGGACACTGCTAACTTTGTTTGGATCTTGTGTGTTTCTGCTTGGTGCTGCATTTGTATTTCCAATAATTTCAGCTTCATCTCTAGTGCTTGCTTATCTCTGACCAACTTCTCCTTTTCTATTAACTCCGATTCCTTTACTCTTTCAATAGACTTTATTGAAGATCTCTTACTTCTCATTGAACTCACTGTAGACCGTGATCCAGTGACAGCTTTGACATTTTTTGACATAGATGAAAACCAGCTCTCTATTTGGGACTTTAAATTTGTGACCCAAACATCTTTCTCATCATACCATTTCTCAAAATGTTCAGCACGATCATGTTCACTTAACAAGGCACAGTACTTATCATTGGACTTCAGAAACTGTTCATATTTATTCATCCACTCAGTATGAATATCTTTAACACTTTCAATCAGAGGGTTTTCTGCCATCAGGGACTTTATTTTCTCAGATACAGACTTCACACTCCTCCATGCTTCCCCAAGAGCCTTAAACTTTACCTCTTCAGCATATGTCTGTCCTTGAGGGGTTAACTTCCGGTTTCTATCTTCATCCATTTTGACGAATATCCCTTCACCAATAGAATGTTTCGTTAATGAGAGATGTGGGTCCCGAAACAATTTCCCAACACCTCCAATGGAAGGGACTAACATCAGCTTGTGCTAACGGCTTGCTTTACAACAACTGTCCTTCAATACTGGGAAAGCAAATAATAAAATATTGTCTATAAACCAGAAACCACTAGATACCGGTAAAATTCTATAGAATATAACAAATACAATATTTCTGAAGACATAGAATTACAAAACTATGCATAAATCAATAAATCAGACGTAAAATACAGCAAATACTCTCACTAGTGAAATCAGTCAGCGCAAACATATGCAAATGAGTCGCGAGCGATAACATAACGTACCGAGCAGAAGTCACATAGTTGAAACAATTCAGCAACAAAACCTTTCAGAAATATACAATAATGTCAACTGTATACTAAAAAATGAATTGGAAAACATAGTAGAATAACAAACTGTACATACCAGCGTGCTTTACTTGGCGTCGCTCACTACACAACAAGTTTCTCTGATCAACAAACGGCTGACTGCACGAGACCAGGTCAAACAAAAGTCTAATCCCCATCTACCAAAGAGGGCGCTCTACCGCAAACCGAACATAAAGAAATTTGGTCTCAACAGTGGTAAACTATTGAGTTCATACTTTACATTATGTAACTACAGTAACTAGATTGTGCCTAAAATATCAAACTTTATTTGATATACACCTGGATTATATTATTGCACTTCGGTACTATATAGGTATAGATTTGGTAACTGCCTTTGAGTAGAAATAAGGTCACAATTTCGAGAGCTCGGTAGCACCTCACTCCCCAGCTATAAATCAAGCACTCCCTTTCCGGACAGACAGTTTGATGACTTGGATTCCCGCATTTCATAGTGAATAATATGTATAATAAGGGTTGGAACATTTGATTTTTGAGGGGGGGAGGTCAGCTCAGTGAAAGGCAAATTTTTTTTTTTTTTCTATGTGTTTTTTTTTTATCAGTAGGTTTGCTTGCAAATTTTTTTTTTAGGAGTTCATCGTATTCAACATTTTTTTTTCATTATCTTCAACGCAGGTAGAAAAGACTTGATATTTTACTGCTATTTTACGTTTTTTGACAAAGTGGCCTCCATTTCGACAAATTTGATCAAATCTCAAGACAAAACAGGCGGCCATTTTGGTCCAAATTTTGACAAAAAAAATATGACGTGCACGTGTAACCCAATATACATGATCATCATATAAAGTTTGATTGAAATCGCCCTATTCAGCTTCGGGAAACAGTTCCAGGCACGTTACAGACTGTGAATTTAAGATATTAAACAAAATGGCCACCATTTCGACAAATTTGATCAAATCTCTAAACAAAACATGGTGTTGTATTGTCTTGAAGTATAGTATCTATGTAAAAACTTTCAAGTGAATCAGGCGATATCTTTCAGAGGAATCAGCACAAAAATGAAAAAAAAAATGAAATGGCCGTGAGTTGGCCATTTTGGACCGAAACTTGAAAAAAAGTGACGTGCACCAATAACCCACTATGCATGATCACCATACAAAGTTTGATTGAAATCGCCCTGTTCACGTTCAAATATCAGAATTTAGCAAATTTGGGGGATAAAATGGCTGCCAGTCAGCTATATTTAATTGAATCGTAACGAAAATTGGCATATGTAGGTCATCATAGATTGTCTGTATACCAAGTTTAATAATCCCCATTTTCGGACTTCGTCCGAACTGGGACTAAAAAAGTTCGTCGGCAGTCCGAAAACAAAAAGAAAAAAAGAAGAGAAAGTGTGCATCGTCCCCACATCCTGTTACAAAGCAACAAAAGATCACTGACATTGTAACAAAAAGGACTAAAAGGCAGGTGACTGCTACATGTACTAAAGTGGCTGATGACAGTGGAATGGTTGGTGCGAGTGAGGTGGGTGGTGAGAGTGGAATGGTTGGTGAATGTGGGTTGGGTGGTGAGAATGAGATAGTAGGTGTGAGTGAGATGGGTGGTGAAAGTGAGGTGGGTGGTGAGAGTCGGATTGTAGGTCAGAACGAGATTGCTCTGTAAGAGTGTGATGTAAAACATTTGCTGACAAAAAAAAAATCTCATTTATTTTAATATTTATTTTATTACATTTTATTTATTTTTGACTCCCGTGTGTGAAGCACACAATGGGAGTCTTTGCAGTTACCCTGTCTGTATGTGTGATCTGATATCTCAAGAACCGTATGTTGGTTTTTAATGAAACTTGGTGAATAGGTGCTCTGGGTTAATAAGCAGATTTGATTAGGTTTTGATTAGTAAATTTTTGGCTTTTCCACTGATATCTCAGGTACTAATCATCACATTTCAATGAAACTTGCATAGATACATAGAACGATGCATAGACAAATATGAGAAATATTAATTACCTAATTTGCTTAATTAATCAATTTTTAGCTTTTGATATTTCAAGTACTATTACTTCATTACTTTTCAATGAATCTTGGTACATAGATGTTCTAGGACAATACACAGACCTGATTAGTTTTGGGTTAAAATCAGATCATATTAATTACTTAATTTGCATAATAAATCATAATTTTGGTTATAATCACATTTCAATGAAACTTCGTACATAGATGGTCTGTGACAGTACTTATCTTAATTTAATGAATCTTGGTACATATATACTCTAACACAATGTGATGATTATGTTAGTTTTAGGTTTATATACATCTATAATAATTATATAATATCTATAATAATATAAATCTATAATAATTTACTTTTCATCTTTCAACTAATTTAGTTATGATTAATCATCACATTATAATGAAACTTTGTACATGTGCACCCTGGAACAATATACAGACCTAAATCTATACATGGTAATAATTTCTCAATTGGTATAATAATTCATTTGGTTCATTGAGGTAATCCACAGACATGATTAGTTTAATGCATATTGATTATCTATGATTAGCCCATTTCTGATAATGTATTAAACTAAAATCAGATTTAAATTGAATTCATCGCAGAGGTGCTCTGGAATAAATTAGACTAAAAACCATGGATAAAAAATCAAATGTATTTTCTGTATGTATTATAAATAGTGATAATGTGAATCACATTTGTTCATGTTGTGCATCTCAAATAGCAGACATAAATTAGTTGCCAAGCTTCTTGTTTGAAAAGCAAATCTTAAATTTTGATTAATTTTAATGTGTCTCCAATACTCTCAGCACTCAAGAGTTCTTTCTAAGCTTCCTTTCTTTGATATTTATTTTATTTTTTACTTGTTTAATACGACATGGTTCCATACAATCATGAATGTATCTTGTCTATTATTGTGGTCACATAACATAGCGTGGAATGCTATATTTGCACTGGCATTTTATTTTCCCTGTTTTGTCTGTAGTCAATTTTCTGCAAAATAAATTCCAGTGAAAATGCAGCTTTCTCTATACGTTGCATTGAGCCTTAATACAACATAGTGAAAATTAGATCCACACAATGCCAGAAAGCTGTTTTCAGTGAAAATAAATTCCAGAGAAAATAAAGTATTTTACAGTAGTCAGCAATATTGCAAGCAACTTTTCTAACAATGTTTCTGTTTTAGTCTGTAAATGTATTTAAACTAAAACAGCTAAATTGTTAGAGATATTGCATGCACTACCGTATTTGCTCTATTAGTAGCGCATGCTCTTATGTAAATAACAGAGGTGTTTCTATGGTCAAAATACATCATATTTTAATAAATCAGTATACAATCAATGCAATTGTTGCCGTACATGTGCTTCTATTGGAGATGCTCTTCTAAGAGAGCATATATGCTATACAATCTAAATGCAACCAGAGTGAAATTGTTTTTGAAATTAATATTGAAATGCAATATTAATTTTCCCTCTGCTATTAATTAATCCACAAACCAGAATTATTGACATCCATTTATATATGACCTAGTTTCTTCTTGTACTCGGTGTCCTCTTATCTTGGCAGAAAGAATTGCAATATTTTTCTCTAAGTCATATAGTGACAAATATTTTTTTTTTACACCGGTGAAGCAGCAATTTTTTTTTTTGAAGAACCCTTCACTTTGCAATTTTTTTTTTTCGTTTCTGACCTCCCCTCCCCTCAAAAATCAAATGGTCCAACCCTAACGTTGTATTAACGTTGTTTAGTTAAGTACGCCCTCTGTCGATTGCTATTTCAAATATAATGTATATGACGTAGAGGGCGCTTGTCGTGCAATTTGTGGGGCTCTAACGAGCATATTGCCAAATTACCGCATTGGGTTTTCTTTTTTTCTCTACGCGTATTCAATTTTTTTTTAAAAATGGGGAAAAAAGATTAATCCCTTAAGTCTATGTAAACATCAAAGTCTCACTGGCACCCGGCGTCGAAACAAAAAAAGCGACGCTGAAAACAACAAAAGTCTACCAATGTACTTGCGTAATACATTTTACCATCACTATTTATCACGAGAAATAACATATATATGTGTTCATTTATTTGTATTTGGGATAATTAATTATATATTGATGCAAGGTGAAACGATCTTAAAGTTTATACAAAGTTCACTGTGCGCCCAAGGCGGACCAAAACAGGCGACTGTGTGTGGTCGTGTCTTTAACTTGTATATGTATAAAATTATTTATTTAAAGCAACATGTGAATGTGCTTTTAAGGGTCAATTCGTAAAGATATACCAAGATTTAATCAATAACACAGTGATATAAGATGGCGGATACCAGTAAAATTACCACAGCAGCGAAGTCGTTATCTAAAAAAAGAAACTGAAAATCTTACTTCACAAATAAAATGAGTACAAACATTTCAAGAGACAAAGCAAATTCCCAAACATTCGCCTCTGGACTAAAAATGAACCAACTTTGTGGTTAGAATACAGCATTTTATTAAATCCGAATATCCCACCGGCATTGATTAGGAGATGGTAACAGTTTTCAATCCATTATGAAAACGGGAAAAGGTAACAAAAAAAAAAGACTCGTATTCTCTACAAAGAAACAAAAATGCATAAATTAAATTAAACAATGACCTGTCAAACTCATTATCATTATAAAATGTGGATTTCTTGTATTATATTTATAACCGATATAGCATTGTCGCGCTGCTGTGTAATTGCAGTGGGACACACATTTATGACACGAATTAATCTCGTCCAGTAAAAAAAAATGTCGCGTTACGCTTCGAAAGATTAGCATAATAAAAAACAACGTGACGTCATTGCTAGCCTGTAGGACGAATAAAACTAATGGCGATGACGTCATAATCCGTGGATAAAACGGAAATGTTAAATAAAAAGAGAGATGCAGCTCATTAACCAAATAACTGTCCATGCTAAGAGAATAAATTAAAGAGAAACGCGCAATGATTTATTAAGCAATAAAAACGGAAAAGATAACGACTCTTTCGGTGATTGATCATAAACCACTATCATAAAAATTAAAATTACTTTTATGTGTATCGACTGGTTGGCGTTTGACCAGAAAATAACTCATTTTTTTTCATTTTTTTCCTTAATCTTTTTTTTAATTGTTTTCAATATTTTTAGAAACCAGAAAAAATCGCGAACAATTGGGAGATGGGCTAATGCCATAGATTCTATGGGATCTATATGATAATACTTACACTTGAGTTTGTGAAATCGTTGTAAAATGTTTAAATTTGTAAGATATTAATTGCATTTCGAATAATAGAAATAAAAAATGCTATGACCAAAGGAGTTTTCCTGTGAAATGCGTGTTTCGTTTCTCAAGTTGGTTTTCAGGCTTGTTGTCAATGTAGTAGCGCCACCTAGCGATGGCTTTCGTAAACAATGTTGGGACGGTACGCATACTCTACATTGTTCACGGTTTTATTTTGTTTAATACTAGTAGTTCCATTTGAAGTAAAGCGCATACATTGTGAAACAGGCCTCATTTTTGAAATATACATGTAATATGCGCATTTATATTAAAAAAAATACAATGATTTTTTCCGGTGAGTCATTTGAAAATGGTAATTTCACATCATGGTTTCCGGTGTTTGGTTCAGGTTACATAACGTGTGTAGCGTGAAAAAACGTTAAAACGTTTAATCTAAAACATTCTCGTATAATTGATTTCTAAGTTTGCAACTTTGGTCATGAATTTCACTGGAAAGGCACCACCCCTCGTAAATAGTTCGGTGATCCATGACGTCACCGACTGGCTTTTGGAGGTTACGTGTCGGCGTTTTTTGTGATGTTTCTTCCGCGCTGAAGTTCGTCGTCGTATGGAGTGAATTTCACTTTATTTTCCGTGCTATCCATATCACAATAACCGGATCACATTGGGAGAAAACCGACTCAGCTCTGGGTGCACTTGTCATCGACATTGATTTCCTGAACGCCAATGTGAGTACACAGTCTTTGCACATAGCTCACCTCTCTCGGCGAGAAACCTAACATGCGCCAAGTCTGTTGTTTTTTGCTCGTAAAATGCTGAATGTTTGTTCCTTCAAGTCGACGATGCTATATGATATGTACGGAGCGTGACGTTTATGTGGTGAGTGACGGTTTGCTCGCCCTTTTTCATATTTTTGTCGTGGACCGGTGCCTGAATGGGTGGTGTCAGGGGGATAGAAGCATTGTTTTGATGATTTTGACTGAACCAGTTTTAAACAATAACAGTCCGTATCAAAGCCTAATCATACGTGAAAAGTCATATTTTTTGCTTAATCAAAAGTAAATTAGCTAGAAGAAACATAATTATTATTATTTGTACTATTTCTACTGTTCAATAAAGCCTCTGATTTTGAGACTGTAACTTAATTTGCCGCATTGGCGGACGTACATGAACCAAGTAACCACTACATTCTGGAAGTTGATGTATAGTGCGGATGCCTAAGTAAAACTCGATCGTGAGGCTTGTCTAGAAATCGAAAAAATGTAGTATTTAGTATTAAATTACATGGGTTTAGATATTGCGCTGTGGGACCAACTTTGTGCGTATCGATTAATCACTTCAAGTTGCCATTTAAATAGAATGGTTCGCATTCACTGTATTTTAATTGTATGTGCGGTATTGGTACACATTGTTCATTGTCGCCGATCGGCGGAGACACCTCACAGTATTTTTTTTATTAAATGTCCTCTGTTCTGCATATTCCGTATTGTTGTCGCTGTAAGGAACAATGACAGTGTTTTTTTTTAGTAGCGTGTGGATGGACGGTACATGTGCTTTCATGTTCTCTGCTCTGAATGCGACTCCGTCATTGTTGTCCAATTAAAAAAAGAAACAGTTGTCACCGCACCCTGTCAATACAAAACCTCGCAATGCCGGTAGGCACAGCCTTCAGGATCTCGCACCCGTGTGTGACCAATTCAGTGAAGCGAGACAGATAAAACTGTCTTTTTATCGTGCCACATAATTTTTAAATTTAACCGTCATCAGTGGCTGTCACAAATAGTGTTGTGCGATTGTCACGCCCACCAAATTGGTTAATAAATAACCAGAAGCTCAGTATACAGTGTTTTTAAGAGAGTGCCCAGGTCTTGTGATTATTTATTGTACCTTAGCAAAGAAGCTCTTGTTATGAAGTATTTTTAGATAACAAAAATAGTTACCGCATATAAATCAAGTAATTAAGTACTGCGTATTATTATAACTTAGATATATAAGCCCAGAGCAGTACATGATTTATTTACTATATGTGTTTGATTTGCCTGGTTCATAGAGTTGCAAAGGAATGTCTGTATATCTGACACGTAGTGTAGACATGCGAGGTCCAGATCTTGTATGTTTTCACTGGGATTGTCTTTTCCTTGGGCACATTGATTGATTTTATGCATGTAACTGTTAAAATTAAATTTTCAATATGCGTATTGGTTCTTTCAAATCTCTTGATTGTTCTAACTGGTCGTCTAGGTGACATTTGATCTTGAACTTTTGCTTTTTCACAAATGTAAAGATATTGTCATTTTCTTCATTTTTACATATTTGATATTTTCAAGTCACGAGGATGAAGAAAATTGAATAAAAATATGGGGTCATCGTACTCGGTTCAGAGAAAATTGATTGATATACAAAATGGAGGGCATTTTACCATTGTTTCCTGTGCAACAGATAATATCTCAAAATTTTGTCTAATGACATTTGGTGAAAAAACAGGTATATATATATATAAAATGTCTTACAAGGTACTTTTGATGTTTATAAATGTTTTTTTTATCGAGGAAATGTTTTCATTGTGGTCTATGAAAACTGCTGCTGAAATGTCATTTTATGCATATTATTTTACCATATAACACAAAGAACAGATTGACAATGAACCAAAAAACTTACCACATACTGTTGACTTAATACTAAAACAATTAATTGTAGACTAATTTTTACACGAAATAGTGTCACTGCTATATACACGTAATTATTATACAACTAACTCTGTAACCTATGGCTACAATAATTTTTGTTAATGGATTCTGTTTGACCTTTGAACTCTTCACCTGATCAATGAAAATAAAAAGCAAATAATGACGGAACATATATTCCATAGTGTACAGTGTAAAATGTACAAGAACCTAAATCCCTTTATTTTGTCAATAACCTCATTATTGTGCATTATTTTTTAAAGACGTTGAAAAGAAAAGGTCGGCTAAAATATCGCTTACGCTTTCACAATTAGTTTGCCACTAGGGGCTGTTAGTGATGTATTTGAAATTTGCTTAATCGTAAAAAAAAATCAAAGATTGTAATCACTCTCCTATGCATTCATAAAAGCTATAAAAACTGTTGAACAAATGTATTTGTGCAGTCTCATTACGGATAGCTTTAGAAAGTATGTAGTAAGGACCAGAAGATATGATCAAATTTAAAGATAACCGCTGCCGACATTTTCTCAGTATATAAGTATAGTGAAATTTTAATAAGTTCTGAGTGTCAGTAATCATGACCTTAATGGCCCCTTAATGTTTACATAACAGTGCAACTGATAGACAGAGAATGTTTACATGACAGTGCAACTGATAGACAGAGAATGTTTACATAACAGTACAACTGATAGACAAAAGAATGTTTACATGACAGTGCAACTGATAGACAAAAGAAGGTTTACATGACAGTGCAACTGATAGACAAAAGAATGTTTACATAACAGTGCAACTGATAGACAAAGAATGTTTACATAACAGTCAGCCTAGGAAGTTGCGAGTACCTACTCGCAAATGCGCCTAAAATATACGTCTATGCGAGTACAAACTTGTAAGTATCTGCATTTAGCTTGTAGATTTCAGAAACTGTCGTATTTTGCGAGTGAAAATTGAAGCCCTACACGCAGCTGAAACGTGCCTTGCACACGTGTCAGACTAGACGAGATACCCTGCACGATATTTAGGCTTTGAATAATTTACGATGTACTGGGAAAGTCATAATAAAGGAATAGTAACATTGTAAATATGTTATTGGCAGTTGTTTTGTTCTAGTCAAAATACGGGCATACAGGTTTTACACTGTCGGCAGCTTTTTGATTGTCAATTAAATAATTTTCATTGGCTAACACGACGGCGTTTTTCAGTGTCAATTAAGTTGTGTTGGAAACATCAATAATCAAAGTCACACTGTCGCATTTTCGGCTCGAACAAGACATTGCGAATAAGCAGATTACTAATTTCATTCGGCCGGTTGAGCATAACAAAATCCCAACAACAAACTCCGGGACATCAGATCCACAGTCAGCTGGCGCAAACGTGATAATAAAATAAATACGATATTTACTATATGGGGGCCGCCATCTTGAATGACGCATACAACTAAATAAGAGACAAGTTGTGAAACGTGTTTTTCAGATTCCTACAAATCAGGACAAAAATACCAATCTTTCACAAAAATGCTGTCCGTTGGGGTTATATTAAGCCAACCGATAACAAAATTCGGTCTAATTCGTCGTTTTTGTGTGGAAAAATCCCTTGCATATGAACACCTAATTACGCGAGGAACATAGAACACTCAGCCGGGGTATTTGAAACCGAAATTGTCATCTAAGCGTTAGGCCGTCGCTGATTGGCTGCTGAGCTGGAATGCCAATTTTTAGTTTTAAATACCCCCAGGAAAGTGTTCTATGTTCTTCGTGTAATTAGGTGTTCGTATGCAAGGGATTTTTCCACACAAAAACGACGAATTAGGCCGAATTTTGTTATCGGTTGGTTTAATATAACCCCAACGGACCGTATTTTTGTGAAAGATTGGTATTTTTGTCCTGATTTGTAGGAATCTGAAAAACACGTTTCACAACTTGTCTCTTATTTAGTTTTATGCGTCATTCAAGATGGCGGCCCCATATAATAAATATCATATTTATTTAATTATCACGTGTGCGCCAGCTGACTGTGATCAGATCCTACATCCTCGCATTCAGCTACAAAACGGAAGATGTGGGTGATCTAATACTTATCTCTGGAAGGCCCTAGCATGGCCGAATTTGATCCTTCAAGTTCTGTTCCCAGATGGATGCAGGAATCGGTGCGGGCAAGACTACCAAATGTGAAACTGGAGTGGCCTGATAACATCGTACATGCAGTGTTCGACCAGGATACAAATCAAGACTTTTTGTAACAGAACAGTATCTCGCATTACAGTATGTCATTATTGTAGTTGTATACGCAAAGTTTAACATAACACATTTTATTTTTTCTACGCATGAAACAATTTTGCTCCTAAAATTTTAGGTTTAGGAGCATTTTGCTCCTAATTTTTTAGTGCTTAGGAGCATTTTGCTCCTTGCCAAAAAGTTAACTTCCTAGGCTGACAGTGCAACTGATAGACAAAGAATGTTTACATAACAGTGCAAATGATAGACAAAGAATGTTTACATAACAGTGCAACTGATAGACAAAAGAATGTTTACATAACAGTACAACTGATAGACAAAAGAATGTTTACATAACAGTGCAACTGATAGACAGAGAATGTTTACATAACAGTGCAACTGATAGACAAAAGAATGTTTACATAACAGTGCAAATGATAGACAAAGAATGTTTACATAACAGTGCAACTGATAGACAAAGAATGTTTACATAACAGTGCAACTGATAGACAAAGAATGTTTACATAACAGTACAACTGATAGACAAAAGAATGTTTACATAACAGTGCAACTGATAGACAAAATGAATGTTTACATAACAGTGCAACTGATAGACAAAAGAATGTTTACATAACAGTACAACTGATAGACAAAAGAATGTTTACATAACAGTACAACTGATAGACAGAATGTTTACATAACAGTACAACTGATAGACAAAAGAATGTTTACATAACAGTACAACTGATAGATAAAAGAATGTTTACATAAAAGTGCAACTGATAGACAAAAGAATGTTTACATAACAGTACAACTGATAGACAAAAGAATGTTTACATAACAGTGCAACTGATAGACAAAAGAATGTTTACATAACAGTACAACTGATAGACAAAAGAATGTTTACATAACAGTACAACTGATAGACAGAATGTTTACATAACAGTACAACTGATAGACAAAAGAATGTTTACATAACAGTACAACTGATAGACAAAAGAATGTTTACATGACAGTGCAACTGATAGACAAAAGAATGTTTACATAACAGTGCAACTGATAGACAAAAGAATGTTTACATAACAGTGCAACTGATAGACAAAGAATGTTTACATAACAGTGCAACTGATAGACAACAGAATGTTTACATAACAGTGCAACTGATAGACAAAGAATGTTTACATAACAGTACAACTGATAGACAAAGAATGTTTACATAACAGTGCAACTGATAGACAAAAGAATGTTTACATAACAGTGCAACTGATAGACAAAGAATGTTTACATAACAGTGCAACTGATAGACAAAGAATGTTTACATAACAGTGCAACTGATAGACAAAGAATGTTTACATAACAGTGCAACTGATAGACAAAGAATGTTTACATAACAGTGCAACTGATAGACAAAGAATGTTTACATAACAGTGCAACTGATAGACAAGAGAATGTTTACATAACAGTGCAACTGATAGACAGAGAATATTTACATAACAGTGCAACTGATAGACAAAAGAATGTTTACATAACAGTGCAACTGATAGACAAAGAATGTTTACATGCCAGTGCAACTGATGGACAAAGAATGTTTACATGACAGTGCAACTGATGGACAAAAGAATGTTTACATAACAGTACAACTGATAGACAAAAGAATGTTTACATAACAGTGCAACTGATAGAAAGAGAATGTTTACATAACAGTGCAACTGATAGACAAAAGAATGTTTACATAACAGTGCAAATGATAGACAAAAGAATGTTTACATAACAGTACAACTGATAGACAAAAGAATGTTTACATAACAGTGCAACTGATAGACAAAAGAATGTTTACATAACAGTACAACTGATAAACAAAAGAATGTTTACATAACAGTACAACTGATAGAATGTTTACATAACAGTACAACTGATAGACAAAAGAATGTTTACATAACAGTACAAGTGAT
Source organism: Saccoglossus kowalevskii (assembly GCF_978046115.1). Taxonomy (NCBI): domain Eukaryota; kingdom Metazoa; phylum Hemichordata; class Enteropneusta; family Harrimaniidae; genus Saccoglossus; species Saccoglossus kowalevskii. The sequence continues at coordinate 21,856,890 of NC_140653.1, read as the reverse complement.
AGACAAAAGAATGTTTACATGACAGTGCAACTGATAGACAAAAGAATGTTTACATAACAGTGCAACTGATAGACAAAAGAATGTTTACATAACAGTGCAACTGATAGACAAAAGAATGTTTACATAACAGTGCAACTGATAGACAAAGAATGTTTACATAACAGTGCAACTGATAGACAAAAGAATGTTTACATAACAGTGCAACTGATAGACAAAGAATGTTTACATAACAGTGCAACTGATAGACAAAGAATGTTTTCATAACAGTGCAACTGATAGACAAAGAATGTTTACATAACAGTGCAACTGATAGACAAATAATGTTTACATAACAGTGCAACTGATAGACAAAGAATGTTTACATAACAGTGCAACTGATAGACAAAAGAATGTTTACATAACAGTGCAAATGATAGACAAAGAATGTTTACATAACAGTGCAACTGATAGACAAAGAATGTTTACATAACAGTGCAACTGATAGACAAAGAATGTTTACATAACAGTACAACTGATAGACAAAAGAATGTTTACATAACAGTACAACTGATAGACAGAATGTTTACATAACAGTACAACTGATAAACAAAAGAATGTTTACATAACAGTACAACTGATAGACAAAAGAATGTTTACATGACAGTGCAACTGATAGACAAAAGAATGTTTACATAACAGTGCAACTGATAAACAAAAGAATGTTTACATAACAGTACAACTGATAGACAAAAGAATGTTTACATGACAGTGCAACTGATAGACAAAAGAATGTTTACATAACAGTGCAACTGATAGACAAAAGAATGTTTACATAACAGTGCAACTGATAGACAAAAGAATGTTTACATAACAGTGCAACTGATAGACAAAGAATGTTTACATAACAGTGCAACTGATAGACAAAAGAATGTTTACATAACAGTGCAACTGATAGACAAAGAATGTTTACATAACAGTACAACTGATAGACAAAGAATGTTTACATAACAGTGCAACTGATAGACAAAAGAATGTTTACATAACAGTGCAACTGATAGACAAAAGAATGTTTACATAACAGTGCAACTGATAGACAAAAGAATGTTTACATAACAGTGCAACTGATAGACAAAAGAATGTTTACATAACAGTGCAACTGATAGACAAAAGAATGTTTACATAACAGTGCAGCTGATAGACAAAAGAATGTTTACATAACAGTGCAACTGATAGACAAAAGAATGTTTACATAACAGTGCAACTGATAGACAAAAGAATGTTTACATAACAGTGCAACTGATAGACAAAAGAATGTTTACATAACAGTGCAACTGATAGACAAAGAATGTTTACATAACAGTGCAACTGATAGACAAAAGAATGTTTACATAACAGTGCAACTGATAGACAAAGAATGTTTACATAACAGTGCAACTGATAGACAAAGAATGTTTTCATAACAGTGCAACTGATAGACAAAGAATGTTTACATAACAGTGCAACTGATAGACAAAGAATGTTTACATAACAGTGCAACTGATAGACAAAGCATGTTTACATAACAGTGCAACTGATAGACAAAAGAATGTTTACATAACAGTGCAAATGATAGACAAAGAATGTTTACATAACAGTGCAACTGATAGACAAAGGATGTTTACATAACAGTGCAAATGATAGACAAAAGAATGTTTACATAACAGTGCAACTGATAGACAAAGGATGTTTACATAACAGTGCAACTGATAGACAAAAGAATGTTTTCATAACAGTGCAACTGATAGACAAAGAATGTTTACATAACAGTACAACTGATAGACAAAGAATGTTTACATAACAGTGCAACTGATAGACAAAGCATGTTTACATAACAGTGCAACTGATAGACAAAAGAATGTTTACATAACAGTGCAAATGATAGACAAAGAATGTTTACATAACAGTGCAACTGATAGACAAAGGATGTTTACATAACAGTGCAACTGATAGACAAAGAATGTTTACATAACAGTACAACTGATAGACAAAAGAATGTTACATAACAGTACAACTGATAGACAAAAGAATGTTTACATAACAGTGCAACTGATAGACAAAAGAATGTTTACATAACAGTGCAACTGATAGACAAAAGAATGTTTACATAACAGTACAACTGATAGACAAAAGAATGTTTACATAACAGTGCAACTGATAGACAAAAGAATGTTTACATAACAGTGCAACTGATAGACAAAGAATGTTTACATAACAGTACAACTGATAGACAAAAGAATGTTTACATAACAGTACAACTGATAGACAAAAGAATGTTTACATAACAGTGCAACTGATAGACAAAAGAATGTTTACATAACAGTGCAACTGATAGACAAAAGAATGTTTACATAACAGTACAACTGATAGACAAAAGAATGTTTACATAACAGTACAACTGATAGACAGAATGTTTACATAACAGTGCAACTGATAGACAAAAGAATGTTTACATAACAGTGCAACTGATAGACAAAGAATGTTTACATAACAGTACAACTGATAGACAAAGAATGTTTACATAACAGTGCAACTGATAGGCAAAAGAATGTTTACATAACAGTGCAACTGATAGACAAAAGAATGTTTACATAACAGTGCAACTGATAGACAAAAGAATGTTTACATAACAGTACAACTGATAAACAAAAGAATGTTTACATAACAGTGCAACTGATAGACAAAAGAATGTTTACATAACAGTGCAACTGATAGACAAAAGAATGTTTACATAACAGTGCAACTGATAGACAAAAGAATGTTTACATAACAGTGCAGCTGATAGACAAAAGAATGTTTACATAACAGTGCAACTGATAGACAAAAGAATGTTTACATAACAGTGCAACTGATAGACAAAGTATGTTTACATAACAGTGCAACTGATAGACAAAAGAATGTTTACATAACAGTGCAACTGATAGACAAAAGAATGTTTACATAACAGTGCAACTGATAGACAAAAGAATGTTTACATAACAGTGCAACTGATAGACAAAAGAATGTTTACATAACAGTACAACTGATAGACAAAAGAATGTTTACATAACAGTACAACTGATAGACAAAAGAATGTTTACATAACAGTACAACTGATAGACAGAATGTTTACATAACAGTACAACTGATAAACAAAAGAATGTTTACATAACAGTACAACTGATAGACAAAAGAATGTTTACATGACAGTGCAACTGATAGACAAAAGAATGTTTACATAACAGTGCAACTGATAGACAAAAGAATGTTTACATAACAGTGCAACTGATAGACAAAAGAATGTTTACATAACAGTGCAACTGATAGACAAAGAATGTTTACATAACAGTGCAACTGATAGACAAAAGAATGTTTACATAACAGTGCAACTGATAGACAAAGAATGTTTACATAACAAAGAAGCTTTTTTAACATTGTTGTTTGTTCTTGAAATAAAATGTTTTTAAAGTGTTACACGTATCTGGTAATCACTATTCCAGACATTTGACGAGATTTAAATAATTTTTCATCTTTTTATGTCTTTAATCTCATAAAAATGTACACTGCTGATGCGAAAAAAAAAAAATATATATATATATAAAAATCCACTGACGTGGAACCACACCGATGCTGCACTGGACGAAATAATACACAATGCATTCATGCACATTAATAATATAACAATCAATACAAGATTTGAGAAACCACCCCCCCCCCCCCCACACACACACACACAACATTGGGTATTTATTAGCAGTTTGGTAGTGAGTGCATGGTGTAATTGTTTGATTTCTATATTCTTTAATGTTTTAAGACAATGTAATTATTAATCCTGACTTCAGACCAATAAATTTATTATCTGCCCTGTAACATGAATACCACCTATTGAGTATATGTTGGTACAGTAGAATTTGAAGCAAAATGATTTTAATGATAATAATAATATAATCATAATTTTTTTTCATAATTATTATTATGTGTTTATGACAAATGGCGCCTTGTGTTAAAAAATCTTCAAAATTTATTATTTCTTTCATTCTAGAATTGGATTTTGATCACGTATGAATGGATTGTGTTTAAAATAAAAACAAATAGTAGATTATATTGGACCTTGTTTCACATCGATTTGTTTTGCAGATGGATTTAAAATGGCTCCTTTAGTCAGCAGTTTTGTGTCAATTGATTCTAGTGAGAGCTTCATCTCTGACATGTCTATTAATAAATTGGGTGTTTCCGGTCAGACCCTAGGTCAAGCAATGCTACCCTGGACTTTTTTTTTTAACTGCTTCTAGGTTTGATATTTGATATTAGATTTAATAAAAAGAAAACAGACTTCAATGAGATCTGTCAAGAACAAGTGTACTTGATTTGGACTGTATTGTGAAAAATGATATCACTTTTTACAATATTTACCCCACAGCTGAACTTTAAGACAACAATATTGATATTTGCATCCCATAGTTTTCATCATGAAAAGAATATCTGACTACAGTATAACCAATGGGCTGGTTTGATGTCCTCTTCGGTAAAGTTTTTTCCAGTGAAATCTAGCTAGTTTTCTTTAACCAGTCGAAACAGATGAGGCAAAGTAGAAACCTGAATTTCCTATAACCACAATATGGAATAAAATATAGCTCTAAATTTAAGTTACATTTTATAGTAGACATCACTACAATATATTGTCAATTATTGATAAAAAAAAATTTTTTTTTATAAAAAAATCGTTCATGTGTGTACATATGCATATATAAGATGACTAAAATAAAGACTGAATAATAATGCTTGATAGTTTTCATATTTTCACCTCTTATGACAGTTTGACTTCAACAAAAAGTTATTTTCATTGTTAAGTTGAAGAAGAAATATTGAAAAACAAAAACGTGGTACATTCAACTATAGGACATAATGAGAACGTGATGTCCATCTTTTTGTTGTTTTCAGTTCCGATTCACAAAATGACTGGCTGGCTGGCGGCCATTTTGATTTAATGAATGCTGTTTCAAGGCTCCACCTCTGTATTGAACAATGTAAAGCAAAATAAATCATGTCACGCGTCTGTTTCATGACCCTATTCCATTTTAAATCTAACATCGTCATGTCAAGTTCTGATTCAAAATGGTTGAATTGTTTCAGTTTTGTTCAATACTGCATGGCAGTGTTGGTATCATGTCAACACCATTCATTTTACATAATGTACAAAACATCAAAGTAAAATAATATTAAATCGGTCTATACATAGATTTTGTTGGAATAATTTTTTTTCAAAAAACCTATAATGCAATTGCTGTAATATTATTTTTATTTTCAGTATTTATTTCTTTTTCTGTTTTGCTTTTTTATATGAGCTTATTCTCAAAATAAAACGTTATTACAGTAAACTTGCGACATTAACGATTTTGATATATTGGTGTTAAAACCGATCATTAGCACCTGCAGTGCTGCAAAATGTTTTGTAATTAATATTTATGTGTCAATATCTATATTATCAGCATTAAATTTTATTAATAGCGAACTATTATACATACTATTATACTATTTTGTAAAAGTACGCGTATATTGAAAGGTTCCATTTTCGCTTGATTGTTGATGTTTAAAATGCAGTTTATAAAAGAAAGCTAGGTTTGTAATCCAACATTTGGCTTATTTCCGTAAATCCTCCCTCCCTCCCTATTGTTATTTTCACCTAAGATTCTTATTTTGTATGTGCTTTAAAAAAAATATAAATTGAATAATTACTGCTGTGAATAGGGGAAAGTCTGTGTTAAACATTCGTGAAAACACCGACCAATAATGGCAGATTTGCTCCGTTTATACAGCTTTGCTGTCTCTGGGGTGTGATGATGGTGATTGGAATAGCTATAATGGTAATTGCTATTTGCCTGACACATACATGTTCATGCTCTATGATGTACTTGTTCTAGAAATATAAGATACTGACTACAATATTAATTATATAGCTTGAATTTATATTCTCTTGTGTCATTTTTGTCACAAGGACCTATTTTCACAGCCCTGTGATACAGTACTAGACCCTTGTATTAATAACGTTTATAATTATTAATAATACATTGAATGGCCGGTTAATAAGCAATAAACTATATTATCCCACCAGGGTCTGTTTCTCCAACTAGGACATGGTGATGATGCGAAGATAAGTGCTGGCATTCCACTTATGATTTTCAAGTGCTTGTACATTTTGTAGTAGGTACGTGTGTATGGTTTTAGGCGTCAGCTACCTACTTTAAGCCTTGACATTGGATTAAATTTGAGAGATGACCTCAAAACTTCTTAGAAACCCAACAAATGTATTTTTTTAATTTTTTAATATAGAATTCCCTTCCTTCCAAAAAAACACACATACTTTGAAATACTTTATTTTCGTTTGAATTAATTTTCGCTGCAAAGACATATTGGCCATTTTGTATGAAGTTTATTTTCACTGAGTTGAATGTAAAATATTTGTAAAATGTATTTTCACTGGATTTTGAATAAATTAAAGTTCTTCACAGTTTAAGAAATTAAGATTGAAAGACGTATCAAAAAGCGTATTGCTGTATGTACAGATTTAAAAGGGCAATTTTTTTTTGTGTATATTTGTGTACATATCTATGTACCAGTAAGTCGCCAAAAAAGTTGTGAGACCAAATAGACATACTCGTGGGGATATGTCTTGTAACATGGCATATATTTAGGATCAAAACGATGCAAATACTGTGAAATACTTTATTTTAGCTGGAATTCATTTTCGCTGAAAAGGCATTTTGGGTGTTTTGTTTGGAATTTATTTTCACTAATTTTTTGATGAGTTGAATGTGAAATATATGAAAAAAAGTATATTCGCTGAATTTAATTTTCACGGAATCATTCCTTCAGTGAAAATAGCGAAAATAAATTCCAAGCAAAAATAAAGGTAGCTGGAAAATAAATTTTTGAAATGAGCAAAATCCATTTCCAGCTGTGCACATTGTAGGTACTTTTTGTACATTTATAACAGGAACATCCAAATTATTTTATCCTGTATGTTTATTTTGGCTCATTATTCCATTGTTGAAAAAATAAGGAATAATACAGCATATGTTTGCGGTGTCTATGTCATTGATGGATGATCGTTTTTGACTGTTTGATTGACTGCAATTTTGTCTTGTTTTCCGTTTCAGCATTTATCATGGTACAACTTCTTCCTGTCTCAGTCCTCAAACGAAAAATTTACGTTTTGATAGTAATTGGAGACAGCTCCTTTTTTTTCTTCTGGTGTAATTTTTTTCTCCTTGTCACTTTATATAGAATAACTTTTTTCAATAGCTTTTAGTCACATTGCCAACAATGTGTCTGATTTTATTTCTTTAATTAATTAATTTAATATGAATACACAAATATTTCAAACTGGAGCTGTATAAAAATTATTGTCATAATGTCAATATATTCATTCATTGATGCAGAAAGGCAGTCGAGCAAGTCAATGAAAGAATAGAAAAAAGAGTTGTCATACTCTATCATCGTGTATACTGCAATGTTTATATTTAAGTATTATATATATATATTTGTTATTGAGGATATATATTTTCTGTGTTACTTAAACCGTAATGAATCTCCCACAATGCCGTATTGAATGAAGAGAAGACTAAGATGATGTGTGAGGCAAAGCCAAACACATTATCACGTCTAAACCCTTCTCTAAATCCTATATGACGCTGTGGGCGATTCATTAATGTTGAAATAAATCTCCACCATCAGAATTACACAAATTGAATCTAATGTGGTGGGCTTTTTGTTGAATTTATTTGTGAATAGTGTTTTACATTAACGTGTGTATAATGTGAATCTACCTACTTTTTTAGTATATCTGAACGTGATTGGTCACGGTCAGAATTGATTTTCTTTCGCAATCTCGGCATACATATAGCCTCTATTTTGCGGAAAAAATTATTACAATGTAGTTTTGAAGATGTTGAATGAAAAAAAACAAAAGTTTTACCAAAATAATCATAATCTTTGCATATGTATATTTATAAATAGAGAGATTTGGTATTCGTGTTGTTCATTATTTTCATTTTTTACATTAAATAAATTTAGAACAGACTACGTTTGAGAGCTGAAAGCAGAATTGAACTTGAGTGGATCCCGATGTGTATGAAGAAACAACACTAGAATATTAGACTAATTTGCATATATATATATATATATATATATATATATATATAAACAATATCAACGAAGCTTGGTTGTTAGGTACGTGTAATAACAAACATTTATAAAGACTAGGCCACTTTGACAAATATGTTTCAATTGAAGATATGAATAAGCAAGATTAATTCAAAAATGCAAAATGCCTGAAATACACACTTTTGAAATGAGTGAGGAATCAAGCAAAACAACCCACCCAGACTCACTGATTTGTATTATCTTGTAGTAGTGGATATGTACGTTTGTCTGGCAGTTTTGTGATCATCTTGGAATTCGTTTGATTCTAAAGGTGAATCTCTTTCGCATATATCACACCAGTTTTTAGCCCCGCTCTCGACTTTGTCGAGCTGAGCTTATCATATGAGTGATTGTCCGTCGTCGTCCGTGTCAATGTTTTACTTTTTCTACTTCTTCTTGAAAACTACAAGCCTGAATGCTTTGATACTTGGTGTATATGTATCTTGGGTAGACCTCTCTTAGGTTTGTTCATTTCATGATGATATCTTCTGTTCTCTAATTGAAATGTGCATTGCTAACAGTGGAGCTATCTCAGCCGACAGATTGCTTGTTTACGGTATACAAGGTATATGTACATTTATAAACCTTAACACGTGCTGAGAAACATAATGCTGGATAGCTTTTTTGGGAGTTTCTTATCAGTTCGTTTACATTTGCATTCTGTATTGTGCATCACAGTGGTTTATATTTTGCTCTGCTTTCACACTTTTGCACTCCTTATTGACATGCCGTTAGGTCACCATTCAAACCTTAAATCCTCTCCACCTGTATGTCAAGTACCGGGGTAGTGGTTGAACACACAAATCTGGGTTGAGACATGCACTGCGATTCCACGCTATAAAACTAACCCGGACTAGGACTACCTGGGGTACATGTAGTACAATTAATCTATTAACAGGTGTTATCCAACAATAGGTTAATAGTAATTAGCTCTGGGTGAAACGTCTCGTTTCGCTTCACATATGAGCACTACATTAGTACAGTAACTTGAAGAAATGGTACGAGTACAGGTGTTATTTTTTATTGTGCAAATTTCATGCATTGACAATTAGCTACAGTGTGATAAAAGACACACTCAATCTTTCATAGATTCTAATTTATATCGGCTTGCATCTAAATATTTTAGCAAACCGAAGTTGCATTCGCTTATACATCTCATTATTTTAAAGTCTGTCGGTTGCATTGGCATATCCTATTATTTTAGCGATTGTATGTTGTTTTTGTCTGTATCTCAATACGTTTTTTTTTATTTTTTGACAAACTTATTTCTAAAATTGGAAGATAAGCGATTTAAAAAAAAAAGAAGAAAACGAAAAAAAAACAGATAAACCTTAGAAGTATATTGTGCGTCTGTCCTTATGACAAAAGATTATAACAGCGTCAGTATAATTCAAAACTCCGGTTGTCATGTGATTTCCCAGTAATTTACATCAGAAAGATTTCATGCCTTGGGCAGGGTTCGTTATTCCAAAACTTGAAATCATGTGAATTCAGTATTTGACGTCATTGTGCGTCAATCACTCCAGTCAATAGAATGTTTGCTACTGTAATATCAAACGTGCCGTGGTGGATATATTCATGAATGACGTACCCCCCTCCCCGACGTACCCCACTTTGATGGTATACTGCAGTATATATATATATTGCTTTGGGGTATATTTCCATGCCAACCGTAAAATGTTATTGTTAAAACAAGTAATATTGACAAACTCTCAACTCACCCTTCACGTGTATGTACATATTGAGAACAAATTGCGATCGCTGCTCTTTAAGGTGGTTCTGTACACGTACTAGCATTAGCAGGAAATGTCACAGCACTGCGTACATTTTTGAGTTTGTTGCTGTACAAAAAGGTAAGGTCAAATAAGTGACAACAAGAAAATCAAAAAAATCGCAGTATTCAATCTCGTTTCCATGGTGATACAAATTTTTTTATTTTTTTTTGGCTTATTAAGGTATAAGCTGACTTATGGATGAAAATACAGAAAATTATCCATTACAATTAGAGTTGACTTTTAAAAAAGCATTTTTTTTTTCAAAGACGATTGATTGATTGATCTTGATTGATTGATTGTTTGTATTTTAGTAAATGACCGACATTTTGTAGTATATACCATTGGTTAATATAGTAGTAGACATTATGCCATATCAGAAATTGTTGACTAATGACATACAATGTAAGGTGAACAAATAATTTAACATGACTAATGTGATACTGTTTTCATGATTTCATAAAGGGAGAAAAAAAGTAAGCAAATTGAAATAGCAATTTCGAATAATATTGAGTTTGTTTTCTCAAAATACAGTACTGTAACACACAAACGATTCTTACTACAACTAAGGCTCCATCATTGTACAGCAATAACGATGAATTATAAAAAAACTTTCTTTACTAAACTAAAAAATATAGTTTGGGGATTCAAAATTTGTCTCAATGATTTTCAAGCAGTTGTCACGACAATTTCAGGAAATTTCTGAACAAAATTATATCCTTAATTGATTTCAGAAAAAAACATTTCAAACTATGAACTCTTGTATTTCGAATAATCAATAATATTGATTTCCTATATTCAATAACGTTTGAGGTATGAAACATTATTGTAATGACAGAAAGTCAATTCGCTATGATAAGGTTAAAGGTCAAATCAGGTCCTTTAAGTAATACTAGAAAGACAGTACGATCCAAATAACACATCCTTGGGGCGTTGTTTATTTCATATTTTTCACTTTAACATTTCAAATGACGTACATCGATTTTCACGACCCAATTATTGTGATTTGTGCGATGGTACACATATATAGGACACTGTTCTCGAGAAATGTTCCATCCTTGAATGTATAAAATTGTTTTCATGATTGGGAGTGTGTGTGTCTGCACTATCATGTATGCGAGAGTTTGTGTGTGGAGACGTTCTGCGCAGAAATGCAAAATATGTAAAGTGTGATAATTGTGATAGCAATCGTGTCTGCCGTGGTATGGTGATGATCGAATCAGCATGTTCCAGATAGCGTCTATTTATCCACTACTCGACACTTCTATGGGGTACAGTCATGAAATCGTAATGTTCGATATCTCCATACTACATATTATTAATGCTCTTATACCTAATCTTATTGGTCATTGCAAACAGCTTGACGTGTTGACACCACTGACTGACAACATCCAATGTGACAGGAAAATATAACTTATTTGGTAATTTGGACAATGTATGAATGTGATTCTGAAAACATGAATGTATTCATAACTGAAAAAACTAAACTAAACTATAGACTTGTATATATTCAACCAATGCTGATCCTGTATGCAAATGAGATTGCCTGTGCTAGTAAATTCTTAGATTCGCACTCATATATTATGACTCCCCTGTTAGTTATAGCTTGACCCTACAATATCCAATTTATTAAATTTGTGTATTTGATTTCTGGTGGCGGGAATTTATTAGCTTTACGCTAATACATCATTGTTTTAATAAAAGCTTCCCAGTAGCCTTATAAGCCAAATCCAGATGGGGGAGAGCGACTGTTACAGCATCCATGCAGATGCTTTTCCTATAGTTTATTATTTCAATGAAAGTGCCTTGTGAAATATGCCACCTAGTCGAACAGCAGAGACTCTGTCTGTTATTAAAACAACAGCGACATGAGAACTCTGGAGTTTATTGACAGACGGGACAGAGTAGTTTTTAGTGTGCTGAGAAATGCCTGACCTTACAGTTAGGCTACTGGTAATTGCCAGCATGTGTCCCCTGTGTTTACATTGTCAATATTATGACAATCAGGGATAATACTCTTCTCCCTGGTACTGATGATGATGGTGATGATGATGATGACTTTATTATTAAAACGAGTCACCAGCAAGCAATTGCCCAGTCGATCAAATATTATTGATCAGTCTGCGACAGGCTCTGCAATGTTTAATTCATCAAATGTTGTGACGGTTCAGGTGTTTGGTTTCCTTCGCAGCTGGAAACTAAAAAGCTCATACGCATTAATTGATTATCGTCAATGGCGGATGATTAGGAAAACTTACATAGGATGAAGGGTGTAACCAATCAATTCATTTTGCATGCATTTGAAGTTTTAATAAGTCTTGATGAACTTATCTTAGCTATAAAAAAAAAAAAAAACGTTTTTCACCAATAAATTGCTAAACCTTTTGTGTGTCGTCATCAACTTGAAGTAAAAATATCAATTTTTTCCATATTTTTTTTATCCCAAATTGTTATCATGACTTGTAATCAAGAAAAATTATATTTATATGATTAAAAATCAACCAATACATGAAATTGTGCAAATTTGCTTGAAAGAAGAATATACTGTAAAATGACTAATTTTCACTGGGGGGGGGTAAATTTTGCTGATTTACCATTTCAGGCATATTCAGTGGTTTTTAAATTCACATTTTTTTTTTCATTTATATAATCTGTTCTATGCTAAATTTTACATATTCACTGGGTTTTAATTTAACGCGTTTTTCCAGTCAGCGAAATAAGCAAAATTAAAACCCAGTGATTTCTTTTACAGTATGTAACATATTTTTAACATTTCTATATAGTTCATATTTGTTTAGACCCTGGATGATTATTTATGTAATAATGTAAACAATAATTTTGTCGGTCTGTATTGTTTTGTAATTCAAAACACATTAGGTCATTATAATAGCACAACACAACAGCAGCTGATTTTTCATTCTCACAGCACCCCAGAACTCCCGTGTGTTACCGGTAACTATACTTATTTCATTGCACATCATACTATTTTGGAAGTGTGGCCAAAACAGTATTTTTAGTTTTAAATCATACATATTCTTCTGTGTGTTTTCAGACACACGTATGGAACAACAAAATCTAGGACTTTACGCTTTTATGAAATCATTCCTATTGATACATATCCAGGGTAAATTTGTATCATATGTCTATTCTAGAATTGTTCTTGTATGAAATTAAGCCAGCATTTTCCATACAGAGCTTTTCAGAGCTTTTACTATTGCCCTGCAAGGAAAGGATCATAACAGGTAGCGAGTAAATTATTAGTTTGTATCCATCCAGAATTATTATTCGTTATTTAATGTTTAGATTCTCAATGGAAAAGGTTGTAATAATTACGCTATGTTATTTTATTATCAAGACATTTTGAAAATTGATGTTATTCTTGTTAATAATTACAGTCATAATGCAGAACAAGTTCAAACTAGGTATAAACGAACATAACATCATCATGACATTTCTATCGAACACTTTGATGTAAAGCGTTTTGAACTTAATGTTTAATAATGTATTACTGGTACACCGACTTTCTTGTGTTGCTATGAATTTTTTGAGGCTTTCCCCATAAAGATATTTGCAAAAGTTAAATAATGTCTCATTGTTCCCCATGATCAAATCTAGGAGCACACAGATTAATGGAGATTAATGAAAACATTTTGTTTCATATTCTTTTTAATAAAAAAAATGTGATCAAGACCTTGAAATTTTTTCCCATTTGGTCAAAAATTAGCAATGAGATTAGTAAAATTAATAAAAATGTTTTTAATGGGAAAAATGATGTTCTTCCCGTGCTTTTGAAACATAAACCTTAAAAATATTGTGGCTGTATGCAATGTTTACATTCGGTTAAAAGCAAACTAAATAACAACGAAAATAATCTTAATTATGAAAATTATTCATAAATATTTATGCTGGCAATATACGAGGTAAATGTACATCTATAAGCACCTTGCTATTATAGAATCGTTTATTATTTGACAATTGAGCAAATATAGTTACGAATACAGCACGGAATTGATAATATGAATGATGACAATGCTGAATTAGTTGTCAGTTTCAGTCGAAATAAGTGTATGTTGATTACCGTCACAATATTCATTATCGTAATATTGATTCAAAGCTGTCGGGATTGCCCGTATAACATGAAATATCTCTTCCTCATCGGCATTTTGATATTCACGTCTATAATGTCAGGTCAGGTAGTGCACCAAAGTTGGTAGTTCGGTGTATCCAATTATAATCTCCAATAACCTAAGACTTCAAAATGTCGTTTGATGAATTTCGTAATTGTTTGGCGGTTTTACGAATCATCTAGGCATGCTTGTACATGTGTGTATAGCACGTACAACAAAATAGTTAACTCTGCGTACATTTATCACCGATGACAAATGTAACCACTTCCAACATGAGAGACAACTTGATCTCAGTCAAATTGCTAACTGTCATTTGTAATTACAATTGAGCATCACATATAACGATTATTATGTAATTCCTACGGTAATACCGCCGGGTAGTTTGAATTGCATTATTTTAGCTGCAATTCAGTCTCGCTGAAAACCGTAAAATTAGGTTGATGTATGTGACATTTTTTCACTGATTTTTAATAATAATAGTTCGCTAAACACTAAAAATACTAATGATAGAAAAATTCCTAGTGAAATAAAGTATTCCAAAATAGAGGGAATTATTTAATTTACCCGGAAACCATATGTTGACGATACTCAACATGTGTAATCTCGAGGGTCATCCAATCAAGATTGATGTGAAATAGAACACACTTAATTATGCTCAGGAAGTTTTTTTTTTTTTTATACCAAGCATGAATACGATTTTCAGTCGATTTACACCATTATCAACATCAGAATCCTACACTTGCATGGCCACAAGTCACTAAAAAACGTGTCTTAATGCCCTACTTGCATATATTGCTTTCTTTGTAGATATGCCCATGTACTGTACGTACCGTACTTTATAAATAGACATGTATATGCACTTGACACATGTCAGTTTAAACTGAATACTGAATCTTTCATGTTATATATGGAGATAAAGCATAACTATCCGTGATTGCATCCTGAGTAATCAAGAAATCCAGTAGTTCACTATTCTGCATGTTATTATCGGCTAAGGGGTTATTTCGATGCCAAATTAGCCGAAAGTAGAAAAGGTACGCTTGGATGCATGCATATTACATTAGCTGAATCACAAAATGAAAGTACAACTACTCTAACTTTTTTTTATGCGTTTTTTTCGTCTGCTGAAAGCCTCCCCAGGTAGCTGAAATGAATGAAAAAACATTCGACGTGGTAAGCTCGTCGAAAAAAATATGCATCAGTTCAAAATGTAAAGTTAACATACCGATAGAAGCTAAATTTTCATAATATTAAAACCATTTTTAAAAGAACATTTTTATGACAATTTTAAATAAAAATTGTTATTTAGTTTTGTGAAATACCGGTAGCCCATATTGATTTTGTAAATTGACTAAAAAGTTTTTTGTTTTTTTTAAAGTGTGCATCATGCATTAATTTCTCCAAATAATTTGTTTGAATGGTAACAAGGATTAAAGAGGGTATGCAACTGATGTTGTATAATAAACTCAATGTGAAGTTTCGTAAATTGAGAAGTAATCGGAAAATCACAAGACAATTGTGAGCATCATTTCAAAAAAAAATACTATTCAAGTGAGGTACATGTCGTCTGTCTGGTTTGTGTTCATCTCGACCATTTTTGATAGTGTCCCTTGTTATTTACTAAGTGTGTATAATGTGCGTTTTGTGTTTTGCAATACAGTGATATAAGTCACACTCACTTCTGAACCTTTATCTTTCTATAAAACCTCTGGCCGTTCCATGATGCCAATTTTATTGCTAAAAATGGTCAACCAAACTGGCTGATTCACGCTTGAACAGTATATTTCTATGTTGTTTACTACAGCTCACTAAATAAGCGTTCAAATTGTGATAATATTTTCATGTTCGATGTTTTTAAAATGTACTTAATCTGTTTCTTCTCATTTCTGTTTTGAAAATATGGGTTGATTTTCATATCATGTTGTTCATTGCATTTCTATGATCAGTGTATAATTGCTGTTTCATTGCAGCGTGTACAAAATAGTCTCTGTTCAGTTTGTGTTTTGGATTTCGTATGGCGATCTGTTTCTATTGCTAGTTTGTGGTACTTTGCTTGTTCTAAATTATGTTATTGCTCTGGTATATCTCTGTTATAAGATGAATGTTTAGTCCTATTGTGATTCTGGTTTTAAAAATACTTTACATTCGTAATTTTTTTCATTTTCTCCATTTTCAATGTTCCATAATAATCTCAAAAAAATTTTCTGGTATTTGTAACAAAATACATATAAAATATGAATCGCTATGTGTATTTTTTCCTGTGTTATTAATATAATAAATATTCAGCGTACTTATTAAATTAAATTAAACTGTGGACCCTTTTGTTAGCTGTGCATGTAACTTTAAAGAGCCCAGTGTGTTGTGTGACTGGGATCAGTTCTCACATATAAAGTACGTGCTCTCAACATCTCAACCTCTCAATTAAGTTATTTTCCACATATACTAATGGAAGATGTATTCTGTGATAGGAATGCATTTATATCGTACATGCTCACAATTTCAAACTGAAAATGCAAAAAGGGTATTAAATGATGTTGTTGCTATGGTAATCTTGTTACTCAATACTTTGTGTGTATATACAAAATGTCAGTCTCGGGCACAACATTATATCATTATGTGTATTTTGATATGGTTGTCGTGTTTGATAGATTCTTTAACTGAATACTATGGTATCCGATTCTAGTAAGAATGATGTTATTCTGTGAAAAACGTTAAATATTGTAAAGGCATCATTTTTCACTGGTATTTAATTTCACTATTTTGATATTTGAACTTTACTGGGTTGTAAAATCTTATACTTTTTTCTGAAACAATGAGTTCTATTGTAAGTTTATACTTTGTTCACATGATAACAAATTTCATTTATCAGCAAAAATAGAAATCCATGGTTTTTTAGCGAACCACAAGTCAACTAAAATTCACCAATGGCATACTACTGAGAAATACTTTATTTAAGCTGGAATTATTTTTGGCTGAAAAGACATATTGAATGTTTTGTTTGAAGTTTTTATTTTTTATAAGTTCATTTTAACTAATTTGTTGCTTCAGTAAAAACAGCGAATTTAAATTCTTAGTAAAAACAGCGAATATAAATTCTGAGTGAAAAATAAAGAAATTTAGTGTCATTGAATTCTGACCTGATCAGTTGCAAGCATTGAAAATTCAAATTCCTTCTAAAATTAAATACCTGTGTTTAGCCTAACAACTAGAAGTGAAAAATTTGTCACAATTTTTGTTTTAAAGAATGTTGCATAATTATTGTTACAGATCATCGACTTTTTAAATTGCTGTCTAACATGATACAAACTAATTGAACAGTTATAATGGGAAGCCATATTAAGACAATATTTTATAAAAAAAAAAATATTAGCAATAAAAATATCAGACATCAGAATGTCTTAATAATTCATGACAACCATCATTTTTCATATCATAACAAGATTTTTTCACCATATGTAACAAAACAAAATATTAATTTATGGTGAGAGAAGATGTTGCCATAGAAACCATTGATAAAAAAATGTAGCTGAAAATCTACTATTTTCATGGGTACTTGACCTATGTATTTTAATGCGAATAGTATAAAACAAGTCATTGAAAATGACACAGTCCCCGTTAAATTTTTGAAAGTTCGATTTGTGCTCGTCATATTAAAGCGGAGGAGTTGTCGCGAGCGTGTCCTTGAAACTTGAGTTCCAAGTGGCGTATACAACAGATTGTTTATTTACATCAAAACACGTGTTCCTTGTAGTAGTAATATGGCCAAAAATAAAAACAGCCATTATTCGGCCATCTTTGATCTGATTATGAAACACACTGATATGTATGATGTATGTGCCAAATATGAATGAAAATGGTACATAAATTGTGGAAATATAGCAGTAAGGCCAAGAAGTCAGATGGCTGTCAATCGACAATCCTTGACCAGATTTTGAAACAAATTGTCATGGACATGCATCCTAACATGTATAAAGTACATGTATGTGCCAAATGTGAATGAAAACTGACAGAGCACGTCCAAGATACCGCATAAAAAAACAAGATGCCTGCCAGTCGACCGTCTTTGATCCAATTGTGAAATAAATCGTCATGGACATGTATCCTAACATGTATAATCTATGTACCAAGTTTGAATGACAACTGACAAAGCATGTCCAAAATACAACATTTTCAAAAAACAAGATGGCTGCCAGTCAGCCATTCTGAATCGAATCGCTAAACCACTGCATGTGCATATGTCCCACATAAAGTACTAAGCACATGCAAAGAATGAACGGAATCGGTCCAGGGGATTCTGAGATATGACTCCAGACGGATGCACTGACGGAGACCGAATTATAAGTCCCCGTTTTCGGACTTCATCCGAACGGGGACTAATAAAACCATAGTATGTTTTGTCTGTAATTTGTCATTGTAATTTTTGTATATTAATTAATAGAAAAAAAAAATGTGAAAAAAAAATAAATAAAACCATATAGTAATAATGTCATGGAAATTTGTTCACTTTTTGTAACTACCTTAAACATGTATTAAACCATGTGTGCAGGGTGTGATGTTATGATTAGATAATTATATGTATGTATTCAAGCAATATGTTTCTTTATGTAGGTTTCCCCACTCTGTGAATAATAATACTGCACCTGGATAGCCATGACCCATATTTTAGTGTTGATATATTCCACTGAACTCATTTTGAAATGGCAGTAAAAAAAGATGGAGGAAGAGAGTATACCGGTACATACATGTACCCTTTCATTGTTGCTAAAATTTATTTTAATTAATTTAAAGGGAATTTATGTTTTGAATATTTTGATACTATCCTCATCGCTATTTGAGTTACCATTCATCCATGCTGTTTTCGGTCTGGAATACTTGCGAATCAATCAGTGGTTCTTTAATATACAAAGAATGACATTTTTGTCAGTGTAAAGACATTTTCACACTTTCTGGGGGGGGTTCAATTACCAGGAAAGCTTAAAAATTACACGCTCACTACTACATTAGCCTACTAAGCCCGGCTTTAATTTGGGGATTTCACTTTCCTTAATCTAAATTCTGTGTGAATGTAATTTGACATCCCTTAAGTAGTTGCTGTTTGTTCATATAGCTTTATCCTTTGTGCCATATGCCTCTATCATGTGATACAGTCTGTTGGATATTTTGGATGTTCCTCCTCTCACACCCCAATCTCGATGTCTAAAAGGCTATTGATAAGGTCGTCGTGACGTAATTTCTAAATATGCCAAAACACTGTTTTACAGGTGTTGAATTTTAACACTGGTAGTTTCAAACATTTTCCAAGGTTTGTTTTTGTGTAAAAGATCTTGATTATTTCTAATTAATTCTCCCAAACTTTACTCAATTGGCAGTGCACCGGATTTGTTTCCTCGATGTACCGGTTGCCATGACTGATGTGAAAGGCAGCTGATAGAAATACTTCAAAAAATAATAACAATGTTTCCAATATTTTCCTGGAACTGTCAATATATTGATATCCCAGAAAATAGTTTGCTTCAGTAATAGCGTTACTGTATACAAATAAAATTGCTCTCTGAGGTTTATGTGGCTGTCTGTTACTGGCGATGTTTTTCTGTCATGTATGAGGTTCATTTAATGCTTGCTTCATGGAGAGTCGATCATGCTGTCAGATGTAGACCTCTAGCCAATGAACACAATCAAACGTTCAAAAATCAAATGCAACTTTAAATCCAGGAACTCCTGCAGTGTACTTTTCAGTTGCTCATGTAATTATATGCAGTTGTATGGAAGAAGGATAAAACATGTGTCAAATTTGCTCTATTAAAAAACGCATATGCTTTAAATGATAGAGGTGAATCTAGTTTCAAAATAATTTGTTCAGCATGTAAACTTAATGTTTGTTTCAAGGGCGCTTTTATTGGAACTATAGTTCTAATGGAGGAAATACTGTACTCGGCAGTACTAGTACAATTTATGTACAGGCACCTCTAATTTCAAATATGAACATACACAACTTAAATTTGGAATGTTGTTAATTTTAGCCATCACATGTACTTAATAGTAAAAGGTCAACAAATTAATTTGCATTTATAAACAAAAAGCAGCGAATATGTAATTTGTACCATAATTCACGGGCAAAAACAAAAGAATCTCACGAACACTGCTTTACCAGTTTGTCTTGTAATATTGTAATATTGTAATATTTCTTGGAAATTGATGATGTTGATTTATTGAACATCAATTTGAATATTGAAGCGACTTCGAATAAACATCTTGAGTTTGACCGTGCTCCACCGAGTCCCAATCTTAGTAATTGATTTTGACTAATTTCCCGTATAGCATTACATCTAATCTGCTGATACATTCTACTGATAAGAGAACGTTGCTCTTACTATAGTCAGTGGAAACGAGTATCAAATTTACTGTGGAATACTTTATTTTAGCTGGAATTAATTTTCGCTGAAAAGGCTTTTTGGGCGTTTTGTATGGAATTTATTTTCACTGACTTTTGATGAGTTTAATGTGAAATATAGGAAAAAGAGTATATTCACTGGATTTTATTTTCACAAAATCATCCCTTCAGCGAAAATAGCGAAAATAAATTCCAAGCGAAAATAAAGTATTCTACAGTATTTCATAAATTTTGCAGAGACGTCAACTCACAGAATCGCACATATTTTTATTTCACACACATGCAGCGGCCAATCTTGTTTAATAATGTGCTGTGCACTGTGATGTGTAAATTTGCTGGTGTTTTATAAAACACTTGGATGTATCCAGGGCAACATCTGGTGACTATATCTCGTGTTTTTGTCAGCTGTATCCCACATAAAAATGGTTGTGTCCAGGAATTTATGCTTTTCGCTAATAGGATCGAGTATCAATGTGGAATCCCAGAGTACCAGTAATGATAATCCTGAGAATACTTCACTGTTGTCGTGATTACTGATAGGGAAATCAAGGTTTTTTATACTTTATTCTCCGTTACCCACTGTTAATTCATTCATTGCCAACTTGATGGAAACTGACATTTTCTCAAAATTCAATTAGAAGTGGATTTGGGTGGTCAAGCAGATTTTGTGATGTGCTGCAATCTAGGTAATGTGTGTCTGTGCATATCACACATGTATTTGTTTATGTGTCATTTTCAATCCGAGCAGAGAGTACGCCTCATAAGTGCATTGTCTCAAATTCATTTTTATCATCAATTTTAAACAAGACACTTGTATAGAAAATGTCAACATTTGTCTAGTGCAGAGGGTTTTTAAATAGAAGCTCCTTCACATATTTCAAAATCGTGTAAAAAAAAAAATGATACTCACAAATGCAAATGAAGCCAATCAAATGACAGAAATTAATATCTGTCTACAGGTACGTCTGGATCAATTCTACAACGCTCATTGATATATATTCTTTAAGAAACCAGTTTAGATTTCAGAAATTATTAAGTGGTATTTTAATCATCATTTGGATCTGCTCTGCATAAAAAAAGGATTATTCAAACTATGCATAGGTGTTTATACTAGAAGTAGGGATGTTGAATAAGTCTTTAAATTGTGTGTTTCTTTGCACTAATTGTCTTATGTACTTTTCATCTAATTATTATGTGTAAGGTATGAGTAGCCTTCAAAATTCAAGTGCTTTCAAAAAACTGACGCTGGTTAGAATCCAGTAACATGAACTTATTGTCATTTGAAGCTTGTATGTTACAATAAAAGTAACACAAATTTGTTCATTAGTTGTATTTTTTATAGATTTTGTTAAAGCAGGTTTTCCATCAAACTTGAACTTATGCAAATGAATATGATCTTATGTAAATGATGAATGTAATTTATGCAAATTACATGTACTCTTATGCAAATGATACATGTACTCTTATGCAAATTACATGTACTCTTATGCAAATGATACATGTACTCTTATGCAAATTACATGTACTATTATGCAAATGAATATGATCTTATGTAAATGATGAATGTAATTTATGCAAATTACATGTACTCTTATGCAAATGTACATGTACTCTTATGCAAATGTACATGTACTCTTATGCAAATGTACATGTACTCTTATGCAAATGATACATGTACTCTAATGCAAATGATACATGTACTCTTATGCAAATGTACCATGTACTCTTATGCAAATGTACCATGTACTCTTATGCAAATGTACATGTACTCTTATGTAAATGTACTCTTATGTACATGTACTCTTATGCAAATGATACATGTACTCTTATGTAAATGTACATGTACTCTTATGTAAATGTACATGTACTCTTATGTAAATGTACATGTACTCTTATGTAAATGTACATGTACTCTTATGTAAATGTACATGTACTCTTATGTAAATGTACATGTACTCTTATGTAAATGTACATGTACTCTTATGTAAATGTACATGTACTCTTATGTAAATGTACATGTACTCTTATGTAAATGTACATGTACTCTTATGTAAATGTACATGTACTCTTATGTAAATGTACATGTACTCTTATGTAAATGTACATGTACTCTTATGTAAATGTACATGTACTCTTATGCAAATGTACATGTACTCTTATGCAAATGTACATGTACTCTTATGCAAATGTACATGTACTCTTATGCAAATGTACATGTACTCTTATGTAAATGTACATGTACTCTTATGTAAATGTACATGTACTCTTATGTAAATGTACTCTTATGTACATGTACTCTTATGTAAATGTGCATGTACTCTTATGTAAATGATACATGTGCTCTTATGTAAATGATACATGTGCTCTTATGTAAATGTACATGTACTCTTATGCAAATGATACATGTACTCTTATGTAAATGATACATGTGCACTTATGTAAATGTACATGTACTCTTATGTAAATGTACATGTACTCTTATGTAAATGTACATGTACTCTTATGTAAATGTACATGTACTCTTATGTACATGTACTCTTATGTACATGTACTATTATGTACATGTACTATTATGTACATGTACTATTATGTACATGTACTCTTATGTACATGTACTCTTATGTACATGTACTCTTATGTACATGTACTCTTATGCAAATGATACATGTACTCTTATGCAAATGATACATGTACTCTTATGCAAATGATACATGTACTCTTATGCAAATGATACATGTACTCTTATGTAAATGTACATGTACTCTTATGTAAATGTACATGTACTCTTATGTAAATGTACATGTACTCTTATGTAAATGTACATGTACTCTTATGTAAATGTACATGTACTCTTATGTAAATGTACATGTACTCTTATGTAAATGTACATGTACTCTTATGTAAATGTACATGTACTCTTATGCAAATGTACATGTACTCTTATGCAAATGTACATGTACTCTTATGCAAATGTACATGTACTCTTATGCAAATGTACATGTACTCTTATGCAAATGAATATGATCTTATGCAAATGAATATGATCTTATGCAAATTACATGTACTCTTATGCAAATTACATGTACTCTTATGCAAATGATACATGTACTCTTATGCAAATGAATATGATCTTATGTAAATGATGAATGTAATTTATGCAAATATACATGTACTCTTATGCAAATGATAGATATGAACTACAGAAATGATGTACATGAAAAATTAACTTGCGCAAATGGTAAACGTAAACTTCTGCAAATGCACATGAACTTATGTCAATGATGCACATAATCTTATGCAAATGTGAACATGAACTTAATATGCAAATGATGTAAATGAATTTATGGAGCATGTAATTGTATATACCAGTACATGTATGCAATAATTATTCACTTAGTTTTAATTTTGCTATTTTCATCGATTATTGGAATTTTGTATTCATGAAAAATCTTGAAAAAACCAAAAAATTCATAGCAGCGAAAAATAACACAAACATCTTCCCCCTTTGCTGTCATTACCACAATATCATATCCAAAAATGAACTGATCCAAGGGTAAAACATCAATAGCTTAAAGAAGACTTTTCAGTTTGGGTGAAATAGATGTGCATATAAACATCTCATAGCTGACATGTGACCTAACGATTGAGACGCTATAAATCATTCAGTAATGAGATTGTGTTAGTTTTTCCTCCAAACAGTTGATTTATGCAGGTCGTGAACTATGTGACCCCTGACCTGTATATAAACATGACCTTTAACCTGTACATTACTGGTA
The DNA here is from genome assembly GCF_978046115.1 of Saccoglossus kowalevskii. Lineage (NCBI taxonomy): Eukaryota > Metazoa > Hemichordata > Enteropneusta > Harrimaniidae > Saccoglossus > Saccoglossus kowalevskii. Next base: position 21,832,628 of record NC_140653.1, on the reverse strand, counting down.
CATGCAAATGTAGGGGTTCATTTAACTTCATGTAAACATATTGTGTTTCTTGTATTTGATGTCGTTAATATGATCTATATGCTTCTATTTTCAGTCTCAAGTCATTATTGCCGACACACAGAATTATCAATCGGTGGTTGGGTTCAACCAGAACAGCTGATCAATGGCCACCAGAAAGGGAAAGCTCGGTAAGTGAAATGTACTGCATGCGTGTCATTTACCGTCAATCAATAACTGCGCCGCGATGAATGTAACATTGAAATAAGGAAACAATAGCAAACCCTTTCACTTCTGTGAAGCTATAACCGTTTTTATTTCCCTGGACAAACGTGTTCATACATGTATATAGTACAGACATTGTAATTATAGTCTAGGATATACACAGCATTGCAATCTCATTCCGATTTATGCGAATCACAATACTCTATAAGATAATGTCATATTAAGTGACCTGCAGTTTAAATGTTGTACCTCAAAAATCCCCCAATTTTATAAGCATTCTCCAGATGTTCAGCTCACGTTTATTGCTGTCATTAACAGTCAAATAATCAATTAATAAATGCTACAATAATACTAACATATAGTTTGTGGAAAATGCTTAAATTCAAGGCAAACCCACATGCATGTGACTTGTACATTACTAAAACTGCATGGGGAAATACATATGCAGTTGCCAGGTATTAGTGGCCATTCACTTTTCCATTATTTGAGATGCAATGTGATTCACTCTATAACGCAGTGAAAGTCTTTAGATATTAATGTTAAATATTACAATTAAAAGACTGAGCACTTAATGTTTTTTCACTGTATAAAAAGAAAATATGTTATTCTCAAATTACCTTGATCAGTTTCATGTCTAGAAACCTGATTACATTTACAATGTATGAGATTCGTTTTTCACCAGTTTTGTATTTGATAATAAGAAATATGCTCACAGGCAGTTACAGAAACAGTACTGGCACCAGTATCTCGTCTTACTTTTTTATCGTTTTATTACATATTTAACGATGCATTTCGTAGAAAGTTAATTATCGTATATGAGTTTTATAGTATTTTCCAATATCGATATATTTTTGAATGAGTTCGCCAAAGGGTCATGTCTGCCACTGCATGCTGTTTCGACAAGATTTACTGAAATATGTTTTTTAAACTTGTTGATCTCTGCAATGTAAAATTATCTTCTGTCCCTTGAGGGATTATAATATTTTTCTTAAATCTCTTTTTTTGGAAATCTATATTTGTGCCCATCTGTGTTATGGCAAATATGTTTTCTGTGTAACCAGCTCTTTTATATTTGTGAGTATTTTCTGTGCACAATTATGGAGTGCTCAGGTAAATTCACCTTTCTTCATATGACCCAATCAACATCTTAGTTTGAATATGAAATAATTCATTTTGTGATGTTGTCTTGAGCATTCATAATGATGCCAAAATACTGTAGAATACTTTATTTTCGCTGAAAGGATGATTCCGTGAAAATAAAATCCAGCGAATATACTTTTTTTCCTATATTTCACATTAAACTCATCAAAAATCAGTGAAAATAAATTCCATACAAAACGCCTGAAAAGCCTTTTCAGCGAAAATTAATTCCAGCGAAAATATAGTATTCCACAGTAGTAATGTAACATTTTTGCACTTTTTTTTCTGTAATTTTGTTGTTAATTTTGAACAAATGAACATAAGCTAGATATGTATAAAAATGCACATGAACCAACAATTGCATTAATACTATGCTTTGTTTTGACCAAAGATACACCACTGACATTTACATATTAAAAGCACATTCACTTCTGACATGGTATATCATGTGAACAACTGTGATATCCACAGTGTCTTTATTGTTTTAGCTGCAGCAATATCTTACAGTATTTAATCCACATTATTATAACCCCACTGTCATTGGTCACACCTGCAACCTTGCCAGTGCTGGTCACTATCAGGGGCGTCGATCATGGGGGGACAGGGGGGACACGCCCCCCCCCCCCCACTTTCTGAAGGGTGGGGGACACAATATCAACTGTCCCCTCCACTTTCCTGACTTACCCAAATATCAATAATAGGCTTATATAAAAGCCTGCGTTTGTGTAAGGCCTTTGGTTCTGTGTACATGTACTGTATTCTTAATGATCAAGAATGAAAATCCCCAAGTATGCACCAAATGACTTCATTTTGGTTGCATTTTTCAAAAATTTCTACCTTCTGAGGGGGACACAACCCTCCTCGGGGTTACACACCTATATTCCGACACCCCTATATTCCGACACCCCTATATTCCGACAACCCTATGTTGAGATGCTAATAGGGTTCTAACACCTACGAAATTTTAGAAAAGTTTTTGACATTTCACTGCGTTTTTATCTCTTTACTATAAGAAAAGATATCATTATTCTTCTTCAAATATTATTCTACGCTCACCTTTTGTGACACAATGTTACATTTCTTTACATTAAAAAATAACTATGCCGGATTATAATACTTGCCACTCTTCTGGCCATGGGCTTTCATGGAGGTGTTTTTGTGATCATCGTCGGCAATATTCTCAGGCGCGATGTAACCTATCAAGCTTCAGACGCAAAATATTTTTTTTTTTAATTATTGCCAAACGTTCAGATCAACAATAAACTATGTACCTGACAGTCTTCATGTGGGCCCCTGACAACTTGTACTCGGGGAGACCTAAATTACATTGTTTAGTACTTTTATGTTCGACGATCATCCAATAAATTCTGAGCCGGCCAGATGTGTCATATTTTCAATGTAAATATGTACGCCAGTGGTCGGAAGCCAAAATTGGATAAATACCCCTCGCCATGGTAGAACAAAGCAACATGTTTTTTCTCTGTTCAGCGCGATCAGTCTAGTTACAGAATACTGACTGTACAATTAAAATTAAGACAAGGCTGTCAAATTTACATGCCATAGAATAGACAGAAACATGGGAATTAATTCGGTCAATTTTGGCTGTAGAATCTGAGCCGTTTTGCCCCCGAAAATCGGGGTAAATGTGTTAGCTTTAGAAAATTATACACAGCGTCAAATAAAAATGGAATTTTATGGGATCAACCTTATACAAAGATATAATTACGTAATAGCCTGTCACATATTAAATAGGAATACCTCAGACAAACACCATCATGTTATATATCAAATTAAAGCTATATTGGTGTAGCGTACAAGTATTACGTTGGATATTACATCGTATAATCCATTACTTATTGACATTGTGAATTCATTAACTTTATTATACGTTATTCAAAATCATCAAATGGCATTTTTTCTGGGCAAATCCTGTCTATGATAAAATGAATTAGTCATGACATATTCATGTATTTGAAGATAAGTCTTTTTATGCTTTCTCAATATTTTATTTATTTATTTAAGAGAACGCTATTACACTGCCAAGAAATTACATATAGATAAAAATGGAATTCAAATAGATGGTGAGACGTTGCCTGACGATAAGATTTACATAAGTGAATTAAACATATGTAGCAAAGAAGTTTGTGTAATTCACACAAACGTAAAATACAAAATTGACGACTGCAGAATGGAGCGAATAGGCAGTTTCAAATACATCTGCAGAACACGAAGGATATTGACAAAGAAATAATGTAAAGTATAAATACGGGATATACATGTTTTGGCAGATATAAGGATAAGTATTTAAATTGTGTATTATACCAACTGTAATTTATGAGTGTAACATATGGGAATATTTTCAGAATAAAGAGGAATATCAGAACAATGCAATGGAACAACGAAGAATAGAATAGAATAGTGCTTTCTGACTTCCTTAAGGAAATCTGTCTAATATGGAATGATGAATTATGCATCAAATTTGCAGGTAGTATAAACTTGTGCAATATCCTCGCATTAGAGGAAGCCGGCCGATTGTACATTTGAATTATCGAATAAATATCTGATAATTCTCGATGTTTTAGATTGATATTAGACAGGGTCTACAGCTGGGTGGTGGTTTAATTTTTTTAAACATGGAATTCTCTGAGACCTATCAATGTCTTAGATTGATAGGAAAACGTATAACGTGTGGAGGTAAACAAGGAATGTTGGCCGAAAACACAATATAGGAATGGAAAGAGATAGTGTGAAACCTTTGTTTTTTTTGGCAATCTCAAAAACTTGTGCAAACACTACGGAATGCTAAATGCAGTGCCTATTCATCTCTCGCAAAATAAATAAATGAGTTTAAATAATATGTAGATAAACTTGAAAAGGTGTTACCGGATGTAAACGGCAACCTTGCAATTCCGCGACTGATGAATATCGAAGTACAACTTTCATAAAAAAGGTAAAATAATTCTCCGATAATTATCGATCTAAAACTTCGATAGTTAGGCAATCGGAGGATTTAAGGTTGGAACCACATCCAACAGACACGGATATTGTCATATAATAGTCGAAGTCTTAGAATGATACAATGGGCAACATTGTTTGATAATTATCCGATAACATTATGCAAGATCCCTCCTTCACGGACTTTCGAGCATCATGGCCGGACTACACTACAGTTGGATTTCCAGTATTAACCCACAGGACATCCTGGTTATATCAAGGTAGTAAAAGGTGACGCACGGCTAGTCAGTTTAAGTTTGACACAAGTATACTGTGTGTCGGAACATAAGGGTGTTGGAACATAGTGGTGTCGGAACACAGAGATGTCGGAACATAGGTCAGTCTCCCCTTCTCAGACACCCCCCTGTTCGCGCAAGCGCGGACATCGGCCGCTTACGCGGACACAAAAGTGTCCCCCTCACTTTTCAGAACGGTTCGACGCCCCTGGTCACTATAACAACGAAACTATTCTGATTCATGCCATTTTACTCATTTTCGGTTAAGAACTGCTAGGATGTCATCCTGTTCCATGAAAATAGTCCTCGGCGATTCCATTCCCGAACGTGGATATTTTAGTTATCTGCATGCACAGTCAAAATTATTCACAAATTTAACATTACGGATTCTAATTTTTTCTGCATGTACTTTGTGAGAATTCAGAAAATATTTAATATTCATTATTATTATACATCTGTCACCGTAACGCCATAAGTTACAGCGTGCCTTAATTTTGCGGTATTTTAATCCTACCATATTAGGAAATGTGAATTCGAAATATAGAGTGATTACACGCGTAAGCGTTCTCTAATAAAAAAAAAAAACATGGCTGCCACCAGGGTTTGACCGGACTCCACACAAAGATGTTTGCTGATTCTCTTTTGGCATTCCCATGATGTCTACTTGGAAGAATAATAAGGTTATTACGAGGATACCTAAAAGTATGCACTCAGACCTCCACTGCTCATTGGTCGATACTCCCGCTGTACTGTCTTCGTGCATACTTTAAGGTATCCTCGTAATAACCTCATTATACAATGGGATTATTACGAGGATATTTATAGTATTACGGTGACAGATGTGTAATAATAAGATGTATTTTAAGTCAGATATACAGCAAAGCAAATCGTTTGATGTTAGACTGTGTAATCCCCGCAAGTCTTCGACAAATTCGACAACGATAATGATAAAGTACGTGCACTGTCATCTCTGCAGCTTTTTTATTTCTCAGCTGCTACTTTTCAAGTTCATCTTTTTTAGCTGACAAAATTAAGTATTAATTTATGCCAGGTATATGTACTCTGTTTATTCTGTTGTCAAAGCACATACTTTTCCGATTGTTGAACAACCACAAAAGTTTCTAAATACATAAAATTGCAGCATACACAATTGCGACAGTGTTGTAAATGCCACTTTTTAGTAAATTCCGTGAAAAGGATAGGTTTTGTTATTAGTGCAATTCACTTAAAATTTTCATTACAAATTACAACATGTTATAATACCGTTATAGCTTATATTCAAAATATATAATGCTAGAAAATACTACTACTATACATACTGCTGTTTACAGTACGTACCACACTTCGATATTATCTCGATATTAGCCGCAAATTAACTCTAAGTTAGTTAGTATGAAGGTTATCACATATAATTTGTGCTGATGAAGCATGATGCCTAAACACTCCCCTACAACATAAGCTACGTGATATGTGACAATATGCGATATCATGCGATAAATGTACTTGCTTTGGAATTTTCGAAATCTTCATAAACGTAGGTGAAAATTGTTATTTTAAAGGACAAAAAATCATGGTCATTAAAAATTATAAAAGTTGCCAGCATGGAATTCCTCTCCTTGTGAGTAAACTTTTTATGAAAAAAACAAACAAACATTATTTCGGATAAGACAGCAGAATAATTAGTTGGTCTTCTACATAACTCAATTTATGTCGCATTTCCCAAAATAAACCCTTTTCTCTGATTTTTTTAAAAAATTTACATTTAAACCATGCACACAAATGTAAAATTATATACACTTGATCCAAAATTAACAAAAATGTGGGTATGGGTATGTAGTTATTCTAATTTTCATGGAAGCCAAGGAAATGGTTTTATTAGGGTTACTGAGATACTAGTATGAAAGATGTACGTGTAGTGTGAGTATAATGTAATGCCCGATTACGAGAGTCAATTCTCTCACAAGGTCACAGATTTCATTAGCTATGTACTTATACGTATAGCAGCTGCAGGGCAAAACCCATGGTTTTTTTTTTTGTGTACGATTTTTGTCACTTTCATTTGAAATGTAACGATTTCACTGGAGTACCTGACTAATTACTGTCATTAGGTGCATCCTTGATTTCCTTTGCTGAATGCATCAGCAAATGTACGTGACTTTGTCGAATGATGTGGCATCAACTTCACGTTCAAGTTGTCTTGAAGTACACCTGTCGCTCTGAATGAGAGCTTAGGCCAGACTTTTATTATCTGTTGTTTTGCGAACCCGCCGAATGAACAGGAGTCGAAAATTAAATAAAAATAAAATTTTATTTCAGCGTAATTTCTCGCGCCCGCCGACTTGTAAGTGCAAACAATTATTCATTTTTTTCCGCCCGACGCATAAAAAATCCAACTTACCTTTTCGTGGGAGTATCATGATCAAAGTAGCAAAGTCTCGCGCAGATGAGAAACAAGATTATACATGGAATAAAATTTTATTTCATTTCTTCTCTTCGATCAATGATCTCACTTTCAATTCTTTGAGAATCACACAAATCTAATGGAAAAAAAGAATTAATTTTATTTTTTTTCTGCCCTCCTCAAACAAATTTGCCTTATAAAAACTCAAGAAACAAGGAATAAAAAAAGTCTGGCCTTACTATATGATAACTGCAATGTACACTTCTGAATGTTTTGAGCACATTGTAAAATTATAAAAAAAAAAAAATCACATGTGTCACAGTACCATAGTAACAGCTGTTGCTAGGGTTAGTAAAATATTCTTCCTGAGAAAAAGAAGTGTGGTTGACAGTGATACATTTTTGTAAGCACTTTGTCATGGTAACCCTGGGTGCATCATTGTGTGGTTCGTGGCAGGGGTATATCTTTAATAATTTTAGTAATACTGTTATTGGACCAACCTCAAGCATATAGGATCATTCACCTGTGATATAATATATACATGCAGAGCTTGATTATTTGCTGGGTTTTATTATCACCTATTTTACCGACAGCGAAATGCACTAAATTAAAATCTAGTTACTTTGCAAAGTTAACAATATAATGTATTGTTTTCTTTCCCAAACCAGTGAATTTAAAACCATGTGCAACATTAAATCTGCTAGAACTAAACCCAGTGAATGTGAAAAGTACAATTTAGACAAAACGGAATCCATGTTTTTCCTCTTGATTTTTGAGTACTAGTAGTTGTCAGAATAAATGGATTATAGGGGTTTTGGTATCATTTATTGAATCCCCTGTACAAAAAAATGGAGGAATTATAAAATAATTTTTTGTATCCCGATCACAGATGTGACCTTAAATTGTCTCAAAACGAGGATCCCTCGTTAATGGCAGGAGCCGAGTAATCCCTGAATATAAAATTAACTGCACAAGATGTAATGGAACCGAAAGCAGTTTTGAGCCATTCTAAATGTGCCGCTATATTTAATTACTGTATATCTCTAATGATATTACGGGCTATTGAGATTGGTTTATTAGGCGGGGAGGGGGGGAAGGAGTGACTATGATGGACTAGAAACTCATTGACTTAATATCTCCATGGACTAGCCATTTTAACACGTGTTCGTCATTCTCACTGAAAACTCGTTGTATCTATGTTAAATGCTCATCCTTATTAACCCCTGCAAAGTCTCGCAATGAAGTATAATTATACAGGGAACATTGTTCGTGTTTTTCACACCTGGTTAATCTTGTCTAGGGAATTTGGTAATTGCCTGCACTTATAGAGTTCTTTATTAAAAATAGAAATTTATGGAGCGACGCATTGTGTGTCTGTAACGAAGGATGGAGACTCCAAGCCCGTTAATGTGCAACTTGAGATAGATGAAGAGCACTTACCCTGGTTTGAATCTTGTATCAGAATGTACGTCGCAGGATTCTCCACCAAACAAACCAAGAATCAAACCTTCATTGTCGAATTCTATTAATATCCAACGCTTCGTATGCAGGTACTAAAGTACGTATTTAGTGGCAGCAGTAACAAAAAAAAAATGCTTTCCAGACACCATTTATTGGTATTGAGAGACGCAGAATTATTTTTGACCATTTCTCTGTACTTTATAATTCTTATCTGGAGTCGCTACAAAAAAAATGTATCTCTGAGATAAAAAAATACACCAGACATTGAGGGAAAAGTGGTTGGATTAGCCGAATTTTAATACGATTAAGCTTTTAGTAAACTATCCTATTTTTTGTGTAAAACTTAAACCTATTTTTAGCTCTGCTGTCGACTTTGTCGAGCGGAGCTTATCATATGAGTGATTGTCCGTCGTCGTCTGTTGCCCGTCGTCGTCTGTGTCAATGTTTTACTCTTTTGACTTCTTCTTGAAAACTACAAGCTTGAATGCTGGGTGTATATATACCTTGGGTAGACCACTCTTAGATTTGTTCATTTAATGATGATATCTTCAATTCTCTTATTTTGGTGAATATTTTTGCCATTTTTGGTAAAAAGTGATATTTTCGACTTCTTGTTAAAAACCGCAAGTCAAATTGCTTTGATATTACATATATAGGTACTACATGTGGACCTCTCTCAAATTTGTTCATTTTGTGATGATATCTTCAATTCTCTAATTTTGGTGAATATTTTTTTCATTTTTGCTTAAAAGTGATATTTTCGACTTCTTGTTGAAAACCGCAAGTCCAATTGCTTTGATATTGAATGTATAGGTACTACATGTGGACCTCTCTCAGATTTGTTCATTTTGTGATGATATCTTCAATTCTCTAATTTTGGTGAATATTTTTTTCATTTTTGCTTAAAAGTGATTTTGTATTTTCGACTTCTTGTTGAAAACCGCAAGTCCAATTGCTTTGATATTGAATGTATAGCTACTACATGTGAACCTCTCTCAGATTTGTTCATTTTGTGGTGATATCTTCAATTATCTGATTTTGATGAATGTTTTTGTCATTTTTGGTAAAAAGTGATATTTTTGAATTCTTGTTGAAAACAGCAAGTTTGATTGCTTTGATACTATACATATTGTTTATTTTCTAATGATATCTTCTGTTCTGTAATTGCAATGTGCATTGTGCTAACAGCAGAGCTATCTCAGCCGACAGGCTCCTTGTTTTTTAGTAAACTACCCTTATGTTTTGTGTAAAACTAATGTATATTTTTAAAACTACCCTATTTTATTCCTTCTTTATAAATTACTGCTCAAACAAAATTGCTGAGTTGTTTTCTTCGTCAAATCCAATCCAGTAGGCAGTAACAGCAGGATTGTACTGATTCGTTGTTGCTATTGTTCAGTTTGGGACCAACCTGTAGAAATCTTCAGAGAATTAAATTCAATCCTACATGGGAAAAACCCTACAGAAAAAAAGGAAAATAGGAAAAAAAAAAAGAAAAAAAAACACACACACAAATTTGATTGAGGATAGTCTCCCAAAATGAAGCTCACAACTAAATGCTAAAAAAAATAGACTAGTAAAAAAAAATATGGAAATTCATTTAAAAAAAAGACTTATTACTTGTACCTACATTGGATATTAATCAAAATAAACTAATTGAAGAAATAAAAACTGAGTTGCATAATTGAATATGCCATCTTCACATCTTAGTGTTTCTAATGGTCAATTCTTCAACAGCAGCAAATACATCTTCCATGCAATCATACAGATACCAAGATGACACCAATTCTGCTGTGCATAAATAAATTAAACAAGAGAATCTTCCTATAAAAAAAAATAACATCTGTACAAATATGAAGCTTGCATAAATTAAAAACCGTATATCCATATAATGACCGGAAGTTTAGAAACACTTCTTTGCATACAAAATGGTATCCTAGCAACCAGAGAACTTGATGCTTGTTTTTTGATGTCCCTTGTATAGTGCCCAACCATTCTCGCCTTTATTCCTCAGCTCCTGAGAGCGAGGTTATTTGTAGATATGCTGGCGATCGCCTCTGTGTTTCCGGAAGTACTATGGGGGATTGCATGATGGGAGTGGAAAGTCTTTTGATCGTAAAATAATTTTAGAAAAGTAAAAACTAGAGTGACTGGTGAGTGAGTGAAATAAAGGTTGGTTTTAAATATTAAATATCGTGGAATCTTGTAATACATGTGATTGCGTGAATAGAAAAATACTAAACATACAAGTCCATACGGTACAGCAGTGTAATAATCAAGTAGCCGTATTAGTTGTAAATGTCCACCATCTGCTCTGACACATTGCTACCATCTGTCAATACAATGGTAACAAGTTTTCACTTGTGTTGTGTTTTGTTTATGTAGTTGCCTTTAATTCAAAAATAAATTGAAAGTACAAAGTCTCACTACATCAATTTCAATCTTGAAGGTGACGTTGGAGATGTAGTCTTGGTACTTGACACCAGTGGTAACATTTGGAAACAGTGATTTGATTTATTTATTGTGATTTTTATTTTTGTTTGAGCTTGAACTCTCCATTTGACTAGGGAGTCTTTTTATTTTATATGGCCGCCCTACAGCCATGTCATACCAACCAATTCCCATCTGTACTTGCCAATTACCATTCAAGACGAGGTAACTCGATTGAAAATACGCAAAGTCCTTGTGGCTAGCAGACATCCATGATACAAACCGTGACTTAATCATTACCTGTCAGTTATATATCGATGGTTTCAAATCGGTGTTACTGGTAGTTGCCAAAAATGTTACACACATGTTACTATATGCTTGCATATAAGTTGAATTTGTTTCAATAATTATACATGATGAATTGAAAGGTATTTTATAGTTGTTTGTTATAATGTGTTGCATATACTGACAGCTGTGTTTAAATGTTGGAATGAACTTAGAACATAGCTCTACTTCCTGTAGGTAATGTATCCAGCTGAAAATGAAAACTCTTATGTATCCCACAATTCATTGTGACCTTTACATGCTTTCAATCGCTTTGATATCTTTCCCAATTGTGGGGCATATATTCATAGGAACACTAATATTAATCTGTCGGGGGAAAAAAATCACAGTATATGTTATTTTGCAAAAAAAATTAATAATTGCTCTATTGTTTAAGATATCAGTAGTCTGTGATAGAACTCTGGATGAAATAACATTTTGAGAAAATTGATCCATGTTTCTGTTGAAAGAGTCGTCTATGCCTCGAGGTGTAACCTACAACTCAAGTGGAGATCACAACTATCTCTTTCTATCGTTCTGATCTGTTAATGTCCTATTCTCTCTCGTACTCTTCATCATTCATCCTCGTTATTCAGGAGAAAGATTACCAGTCTCCAAGCAACAGAGCCTCCTTCAATCAGATGGAAAACCATTAATTTTAGTTTGTAAATCCACTCTGAGCTATTAGAACGGTTGAAAGCAGTAGAGTGAAAACAAGAACGAATTTCATTTCTCTACCATAGCAAAGCGAATGATTCATGCCCAAAAAAGAAAAAACTTAAAAATTGACAATTTTGTTTTGCATCTGAATCAGCTAAGTGGCATATACTTTTTACCCGCATTTAATCAGAAATCGTCTAAATACATTTACTGCATTGCATTGTGGGATATCTGTTTTTATTACAATCCATCCCTGAATGTAAACAGCACGTATTCAGTTTTGTGGTTTAAAAAAAAATGGCAATATATTTAGACTTGATACTTTTTGACTCCCATGTTAGAAGTGCACAATGGGGTCTTTGTGATTACCATGTATGTGTGTCTATGTGTGTGTGTGTGTGTGTGTGTGTGTGTGTGTGTGTGTGTGTGTGTGTGTGTGTATATATATGTTTGTTCCACCCAAGAACCACTCATCAGATTTCTATGAATCTTGGTACTTATATCGTCTGAGTGACAATTGTACCTCCTAGACTATAATAGCGATGAAATGCATACCATTCGGCAAATTTCATATAAAAAAACTGTAATCTATTCATGTTCATACATTGTAACTAAATTGTACCTCTATTAGTAATGGTTATATAAATGACATGGGCGGACATGTACTAGGTCATATTTAAATTATCCAGAATACAAGAAATGCAATTGTTCATTTATACCTGTGCTAATCTAATGGAGATGTGCTTCTAATAGAAAAAACAAGATTACACTATAACTAGACTGTAAGTTTATTAACTTGTTCTTTATTTGACCTTGTCTATTCTTCATCGGTACAAAAAAACTAATACTCTTATTCGATTAGCTCTAATACGCGATTGAATCTGTCCAGCCAGATATTAACACTATTATTGGCAATAGAGGCTCAAATGAATGGTTGCTTTACAATTAATACCAGCTGTCACATGATATGAACGAACTTAAGCATCATCATTCGTCTTTTGCTCGCAGAGCTCCAAGGTGTAAAGCTTTAAATACGTTTATTTATTTTTTTATTTTTTTACTGAATATATTTGCTGTGTGAATGAAAGCTTGGTAATGTTTATAATTTATTCATGAGTCACATGGGCACTATAGGCAATTAATAGATTAACTTACAGAAGCCTGTGGACCTTTTAGATTTCCGCCTGTTGTACAGCTGCATGCTTATAACTGTCTCGTATTTGTATTTGCGATGAATTTCTACGATTTATAAGAACTCTAATTCTCCTGAGATAAAGTGACCCGGGGGTGGGGGTGGGGGGGGGGGTGGGGGGTAGATGCAGTTAAACATAATGGATTGTATTCTTGTATTCAAAATTTGCCGTATGTCGTCATGGTTGGAAACTGGTTGGAGATTATCTAATGATTGTAGTGATTGTTCGCTGATAAGGATGATGTAATCTTTAATTCAATTCCCTAACATACAAAATTTGTTTTCAAAGCCGGACATAGCCAGACTATTCATTTATATTTAGCCCACATGACAAGTTGCTGTCATTTTCTGTAATATATATATGTGTGGCAGATCAGTGTTTTACTATTAGTTTCAACTGTTTTGTTGAGTCGTAAGAAATAATCAAAAAAACAATTTTAATAGTGAAGTGAAGTGTAAATGATAATCATGGGTTGGAATGTACCACCCCAATTATATATTAACATGGCATGCCCTTTAATATTTAAAAAAAGTATTGGTAGTTACAGGGAGCCTCTTCCCCCAAACAGTTTGAGCATAAAAATACTAAGCAAGACTGCTGCAGGGAATGGCACTGTAAATTCCTTTAATTTCTCATGAGACAAAAATCCAAAGACTGTGAAAATTGTGAAATTTAATAGTCCTTTAATTAAGACAGGATGTCATGATGACTTTTACAATATAGTCTGTATAAATGCCCTCAAAACATTTCCAACACTGAAAATATAACGCATTACGTGTTTAATGAAAAGTAAATACCGGTATCCTAGTATTGGTCACTTGTGAATTGTGGGCCAAATCATTCTGTTAAATTAAAGTATGTACCCTATATATTCCAGAGGAAGTACCCTACTGCGTGGCTTCTTGTAGATTGTGGAAAGGAAAGGAAATTGCATATGCGTGTCATTTCAGAGACTTCCACATATTCTGTACTCTTCAGTATTTACTGCTGCATTTTTATTTGTTTTTGACTTTATTTGTGTCTGTCTTTAAATCTTTGAAAGTCATCTTCTGTCATCTTTCAGGTAACTGGTATTTTGAAGGTACACATTTTGACCCCCCTGTGTTAATTGTGGTTTCTCATTCAAAGCAGTCCCCCTCATCTTACGTTGCTGATGTTAATTACAGTATACGAGTCTACCTCCACCAGCATATTTAGTTTCGTAAAGTTTTCTTTCTCAGGACCATTTTACTAATAGACTAATCACTTGTGTGTTTTTTTTGAAAAATTAATTTGATTAAATAAAGAAACAGTTGAATTTACTGCAAAACTACACAAGAATTAATTAATTCTGACAGGGACTAGACGCCAGACTAGGGTCAAATAAAGTGGAACACAATCAGGTTTTTTTATGTAGTTTTCAGATACATGTATGTTTTGTGTTGTATCTTTGTTATCTCACGCTGATATGTACATGTAATATGAATACCAATAATATGTGTATTATGTCAGATTTCTTTCCAGAAAGGTTACTCCCCCTCCCCCTCTATGAATGAACAATTACATGTATATTGTACATATACATGTAGGTAAAAAAAACGTTGAACTGTTGTAATACTGACATTACTTGTTCGGAGTGAGATTATTAAATTAAATTATTAAAAATTCATGTCAAGTTATAATTTATTCATCCCTTGTGTTGTTCTCAAATAGTTGTCTATTTTTACTGAGATGAAGTGTACATGTACTTTATCTCTGATGAGGGCGCTGTTCACTCCTAGCGTCAGTTGTGTATTTCTTCAGGGTGGTGGGGGGCCCCTCATCTTGCTGTCTTCCTAGTTGTAATTGCAATATGATACAATCAGTATAAACCTTTCAGTTTATAAAAGCACCTACCTATACTCTTTTAATGTCAATTATGACCTACATGTGTTTGACCTTTGACCTGTGCATTATCCTAGCATTGATGCATTGACCTTTGACTGTATATTCTTGATACAATGGCTATAGCACTAATGACATTAAAGCAGCTAACCTATATTGAAATAATGAAATGAAAATCGTCTAGCTCGAATTAATATCTGTTTTGTTACGATTTATAACTGGGTGTTTTTTGTGTATTTCACAAATAGGTAGGATTGTTTTATTTTTTAAGCAATTAGTAGTCATCGTGACAAAAGAGAAATTTCTTCAAGCTAAAATATTTTATATATCTGAATCAAAGGATTGTGAAAAGCAAATACTGTGTATACTCCCTATAATTCAATTCCACTACCACAGGTTGATAAAAAAAACAATGAAATATAATACTATCGCTGAAATATTCTTTCAATATTTTTAATACGATAAAAAGTATAAAATCGGATTTAAAAAAAGACAATTGTTTGACGTTTGAGATTCTTGTTTACAATAATATAGGTCATGATGTTATACAATGAGACAGGAAGGTAGGGTACTTGTGTTATTGAATTATAATGAAAAAGTAAGATGATGCATTTCCATGACAATATTTTACTGGCAATGATGGTGGCAATAAAAATTTGTTGTTTATTAGATAACTTTTCATGTTGTGATATTCTCCACACTATTTATATACATATGTACATCTACACTGATTTTATTAACACTCATGTAGTGTAAAAATATCTGATGCTAAAATTATCTGTCTGGCATCTTGTAAACTGTCGTATAGCTCAGCTGTCTGCTGACATGGAAATTAATATTATGATTGATTACGTCAAATTTGCATGAAAAAAAAAACACTTCTAAACAAAACATGTTTGCTGTATTGAAAAAACATTTGCTTTTCAACTCTACATGTATGAGCCCCTAAGTTATGTCATCATTCACAACAAAGTTGTCATACTTTTCAAAAAGTTTATGTCCATTTCATCCAAAACTAGCAAAAAAAAAGTAGGGAAAATTGTATTAAAATATACAAAATTTTGTGCCAACATTTCGGCGGAAAAAATTATGACTTTCAAAGTGTTAATTATTCTGTAAGTGATCAACAAATTTATTTTGTTCTTATAATTATGCCACAAAATTATCATATCACAAAATATGATAGCAATGAAAATGAAAAGAAGTTAATTACTAAGAATTATGGATACTAGTAATTTGCATAATAATGATGTAATTTGCATAGTTTGTTGTTGAATCAAAGATAACTAACATATCAATATCAAAGCTTTTTTTTTATAAAAGTTTAAGGCACATTATAATAAAACTACTCAGGGATTTGCAAGAACATTTACTGCAGATTTATTTCTAATATAGAGCAAATACTGTATTCATAATATTTCATTATGTGTCAATCTGCAGTTTTCTATTCATTTGTAGTTTGCATGTTTTTCTGACTTGGGCTAAAAATATGATTTCCAACAGCCTTTCAGGTTGCTTTGCTATTTCTTGTCCAGCTGCCTTCAAGCAGATTCTTTCATAAGTATTCATTCGCTGATCAGATCTTCAGATTTTAGACATTTTTTGATTACTTTTAAATCCAAGTGGTGGATTCTTTCAGTGAATTTTACTCGCCAAATTCATCTTGATTAGTTCACGTCTGTACACAAATCTGACATCTTGCACAACTGGGAAATAATAACTGTCATCTTTTATCATTTTAATACCATGGTGTGGTATGTTGGTTTTTGAGGATTGGCTTTTTGCATATATATTGAAATTATAGATAGATACACTGTAGATTGAAGTATTGAAATATGAGTTGTTGTTTTTTTAACTTTGATTGAAATGCAGAAAGTGATCAGTATCCATAATTAGTCAAAGGTATATGGACATAGATTCACAGCATTGACAAAATGAATTTAACAATTATAGTAGGCTTATGGCTCATACTGTCTTTTCAAAACCACATTAAATATTGAAAGCTATTTCCTCATTCAAATGCAACCTGATCACAGTCACACATTATGCTTTTTTTGCATATCATCACATAAACTTCATATAGAAAATGGTAGATATGATGGTTTAATTAGGGTATTGCAAGTTTGCAGGTGTGTCGATGTGTCTGTGGAGAACATACTTTACTTCCAAATGGTATGTCCTTTGTATAATGAACTCTGTATTTTGCAATATATGTCTTTTGGAAACCACTGCTCAGTGTGACATGTCCCTTGGAAACTGCTGTGCATTGTGACATGTCCCTTGGAAGCAGCTATGCATTGTGACATGTTCCTTGGAAGCAGCTATGCATTGTGACATGTTCCTTGGAAACCGCTATGCATTGTGACATATATGTCCCTTGGAAGCAGCTATGCATTGTGACATGTCCCTTGGAAACCGCAATACATTGTGACATGTCCCTTGGAAACTGCTAAGCATTGTGACATGTCCCTTGGAAACTGCTAAGCATTGTGACATGTTCCATGGAACTGCTATGCATTGTGACATGTTCTTTGGAAACTGCTATGCATTATGACATGTCCTTTGGAAACCACTATACATTATGACGCGTCTCTTAGAAACCAGTATACATTATGACATGTCCCTTGGAAACCGCAATACATTGTGACATGTCCCTTGGAAACTGCTAAGCATTGTGACATGTCCCTTGGAAAGTGCTTATATTTTTTCTTTGATTTTATGGTAAATTTGTGAAAATGATCAAGCATACATGTAAATGTTTAAACCGCTTATTGTGTAGTAGTTTCCCTATTTTTTCGAAAACCTGTGTTGTCAAAATTTTGAACACAATATTCTAGTGTAGTGTTTTACATACAGACTGTTTGTTGGGAATTAATACAGCATTTGAAAAGCCACCACAAGCAAGTTCTTAGAGAATGTAACATTATAATTTAAAATATTCATGAAGATATTTCAGATGGTGATGTCATCATGCAGGTGGGTAGATATAAATAATAATATAATAAATATATAAACAGTTTATTATGTCGTTAACAACTATAATAATAAAAAAAGAAATATATTACAGTGAATTTCATTAAAGCATGATAGTTTATATTAAATATTTACAACTGTTTTATGAATTTCAAATGATGTTACAGATACAGGACAGTAAATCAGCCAATGAATGAACAGTAAAGGAAACCGCCAAAGAATCATGTGTTAGTGGAAATTACCAAATGGCCTGTGAAGCATCGTGTCTGGATTTAAATAAACATGAGGGTCTTCTGGATTTAATATTTGTTAAATGAAACATTGTGTATGATAGTACTAAATTTATTCACCACCTCCTATTCATTACAAATTAATATGCAATACTGTGGAATACTTTATTTTCGCTGGAATTAATTTTCGCTTTTTGGGCGTTTTGTATGGAATTGATTTTCACTGATTTTTGACGAGTTTAATGTGAAATATAGAGAAAAAAGTATATTCGCTGGATTTTATTTTCACGGAATCCTCCCTTCAGTGAAAGTAGCGAAAATAAATTCCAAGCGAAAATTAAGTATTCTACAGTATTAGTTTTGTTCTGGTGTGAACCACAGAAACAGTTCTTGATAAACTACCAGTACTCTAGTCTGTGTCCCTAAGGTGTCAGGATAAATAAAGCATGTACTTAGCACATTAAATCTCTTCATTAAACATCCCATCCACTAAAAAAAATGTTTTTAAGTGAAAACAAAAATAATAGACAAACATTTAGAAACACCGGTATAAATTGAAATCACCACCCACCGACCACCAAACAAAGAGATTGTATTTGTTGTGTCATTATTTTTCTCTGCCCCTTGGAACAAATATCAAGCTTTTTAAGTATTTCCAAAGGGGTGTGTAATA
Source organism: Saccoglossus kowalevskii (assembly GCF_978046115.1). Taxonomy (NCBI): domain Eukaryota; kingdom Metazoa; phylum Hemichordata; class Enteropneusta; family Harrimaniidae; genus Saccoglossus; species Saccoglossus kowalevskii. Next base: position 21,813,828 of record NC_140653.1, on the reverse strand, counting down.
TTTTGAAAACATACTGACTCAAATGCAAATGGTGAATATTATTGTTTGAAAAATCAAACCATGAAATAAAAGTAAAAAAAAATGCAGACTAATATAAAATATTAATTAAAAAGTTTCCTGATATAATATATACAGGCTAAGTAAATATTATGTCTACAGAAAAATCATACAATAAAATAAAATGTTATCTCTTAAGAAAATCAAACAATACAATACATTAAGAATAAAATGAAATGCAGGTTAAATAAAATGTTGATATTTAAGATAGTTTTTTCAGGGACATTGAGAATGCGATATAAGGTATGTCATCCTAGACTTTAACCTTGATGCTGCACTTGAATAGAACCATGCTGTTTTACTGACAATCAAGACTGTGATCTCCATTGAATTAGGTCAGCATCACCTGTAAGGTTTCATTACTTCAACCCTAATGCTCGTCAAGTAGTGTGCATACATACACTAACTCACTCACAAGGAAATATTTATGTTTGTGCGTTTTGTTGCAACCTGAGTGCTGTACTCTTTTCAGAGTTAATTGTACAGAGACTAAATGAATCGTGATCAGATTTATAATTGCCGATGACAGCTGATGAACGGTTACAGATGCTTATTCATGTATACGTAAGCCAGTCGTCTAAGTTAGCATATCACAATGTGCCTTTAGCATACTTAAATCGTACCTCATTGTGTGTTCTCTTTTTTTGCCACTCAATCGGTGCTTCTACTTTAATCACAGAAACAAATTGAATGACTACATGCAGCCCTGTTCTGACTAGTTTCTTTACTTTAATAAATAAATTATCTCTTTTTTTTTTTTTTGCCATCTGAAGTACTTCCATTCAATTCCAAGACAATCTGTGTACTGTATTTTCTATATTAATTAAATTATTAAATTAAGTAACTTTAATGAGATATTCATGTATTTTAATAAATGTAGAAATAAATATACCAATAATGCTTCGTAGCTTGTCTGAGTTGGCTTGATGACTTTAATGTGTAGATTGTATCTGTGATCCAGGGTAATGTACTCATAATTTTGTTTTCCCATGATCAAATGTAGGTCAATTCTTGTAGCATAAGTTATACATATGCTTCTTGCTGAGTTGTGGATAAGATTAACGCTGCAAGGGGAGCATCATCGTCGGCAAACATAACAATCTACTGGCTGTTAACAGGAGAAAGTAGGTCACCTGGATACTAATTGTAACAATTCGCCAACAAATAATTGTACTTGTTTTGCCATTGCCAATTCGCTATTTTCGCTGAAGGGCTGATTCCGTGAAAATAAAATCCAGCGAATATACTTTTTTCCCTATATTTCACATTCAACTCATCAAAAATCAGTGAAAATAAATTACATACAAAACACCCAAAATTGATAGTGTTCATAAGGTTATTGACCCAAGTAAAACTTTCACTGCTAAAAAATTTTGCAGTTTTTTTTTTTTTTTTAAATTTCTTTGTTAATTTTGGGCCAGATACTGTCAAAGGACTTGATCAAATATTTGTCAAAAACAAATAACTAGGAACGTTTTATATTTTAGTAAAAAGTAACGTAAATTGACGAGCAATTTTAATACTGCACTTTTGTTTGTATGCTTATTATGTTAATTTGTTACAACATTTTTACTTTCATTTTTATCAGCTGCTTTATAAAAAAAAATTAAGTTGAAATTAAAAAATCTTTTATTTTCTACCAAAAAGTGATTTTTTTTTTTCTCCTCCCAGAGGGAGTGTTTGATACAATATGATATAAATATCAAACACTGAGTGTTGACTAGGAAAATATCAGATAACCTGTGTAGACAAGAAGGCTGCTTTAATAAATATTTTTTTTCTTACTGTTTCAAATTTGTATAAAGCTAAAAACTGAATGTCATTAAAGCGCGGTAGTCAAGTCAAGAGTACGAACAGAGACGTTTCCAAGGTTTAATTAACTAATTTTCATGTTATTTTAAAGGCATCGAAGGAGTCGCCGGCGGTAATCAGTGCAAGTCACGCCCAGGTCAAACCTCATACTTGTGATTTCCATTTGAAGAGCGCATTGGATTGTGGGAAAATCAATGTTTATCAACACAAATGTGGCACATGTGCAGCGCGACGACTACCACGCTTTAATGTCACTGCAGAATCAATCATTTTATCATTTCCTGTCAACTTGTTGTTTTTCAGAAACAAACTTATTGATAATAATTAAACATGGCTGCATGTTTTGTGACATGATTCATAGATATTTTATATAATTACTATCATTAGTTACAGACACTTGACAATCATCTTTGACTTTTCTCACCTGCACATGGTCTACATTTCCCTTTCATTATTTCACTGATGTCAGTCGATCGGTTCTTTCTCTATATTTCAGCTCGATGTGCATGTAAACTAAAAAGATTTTTTTTATCATTATAACTTGATAGATTACAATCTATTAATATGTCCCGCCAGAATTATTTACCAGTAATTATTCCCAAATGGCTCTTTGATTGTCAACTTGGAACACATCCATCAAAATACTGAAAAGCGCTATTTTTTCACAGCGTATTAATACACAAGTTGTACATCATTTGTATTTTCTTCTTCAGGGCTGTGTCGCAGTAAAAACTGTAACTGTATTTTGTTGATTTTTGATGCTTTGTAAATTTGGCTTTCCGATAATAAAATAATCGACCCACTCCAAGTTAACATCACTCAGCGACAGATGCCACTAAAAAAACATTTCCACAAAATATGTCTGAAGAAAACTATCCAGGAAGCAAGATTTGTTTTGTTTTTGAGCCTGGTAAATACTTGAAAATTCCTCATAGTGTTTATTAATGTTAAAAACATTTGGATATTAAAATCAAAAACTTTTATTTACCTAACTTTGAAAATAAAATTAATTGAAAACAATATGATTAACATGTTTGTCATCGAAAGCTTTATAATACAAGATTGATTTTCCTTCGTTTGCTTATTCACATCATGTTTGGCGTAGTTTAAAAGACATTAAAACGAGCCAGCATAGCCTCGACTATGATTGTTGATTGCCTCAATCCATTTTGTATGACAAACATGGTACAAAAAAAAAATGATTTTATTTTCTATAGGCAGCGACAAGAGTGTTGTTGTCAACGTCAGTGCAAACATCCTGTGATTGCATTTGTACATATGGTCGTTACTAAACAAAAGATTATCCATAATGGGGTTTTACCCTGTCATATACATCTGCTTTCTACTGGCTTGAATAACTCATGCATATTTCATCAGTATAAGGCCTCCAAAAAAAATATTTATGTTTCTGGTCACTGCGCACAATCAGTTGATATTTTAGAAAAAAATAAAAAGGCAAATTTTAGATTTCATTCAAACAATTATAAATTAACACAAATAAAAATTTACTAACGCATGACGATTTTAGCAAACAAATTGACTATAAACATTTATTTTAATGCCCTAATAGCAAAGGTCACTTTAAAGCATATCTGGCAAGATAAATTTATCGATTTTTTTTTTCGTATGTGAAAGGAGATCATAAAACCATGATGTTGAAGGTCAATAAAAGTCGTACCATGGTTTGAGCTCAGTTCGCTTGATCAAGTACGTCATCTCTTCTTAGCTCTCGAAAATAAGAAAATCCAGCATGCAATTGATTTAAAATAGTACAGATATTTGTTTATACTCCATTTTTAATTTATCTGTGTTTTGGTCATAAAACCATTTTTCTAAATTTTTTTTTTTTTTTTCCAATTTTTTTGTTCATTTTCACAGAAGCCAGGGAAAAAAAAGCTGTGAGATGGCTGTTTGAACTGCCGCACATTATTTATTGTTTTCTTACCGGATATTCATGTTTTTGTTGGGTTACAATTTAGTTTTATCAATGAGTTCTTTGCCATGTAATTAATTTGACACATTTCATCACTTGAATCCATAATTACTGCATTTACAGTGAACTGAATATTAATTGCTGTGAATACTAAGATCTGTTTACAGTGTGTGGCACATGACCGTACACTGCCACAGGCGTGTTCTAGGATCTTGTTGCAAAATGTACATGCACACATATAGTTGCAATATAGATTATGTAAGACATGTCAGCTTTTATTTACATACCTACTTATGGTAGATAATATTGTTACGAAACATGAAAAAAAAATTATGATTTTAAACAATATGGCATATATTTATAATAGTAATTAATATTTATGCGTCGATCAATCGATAACACAGTCGGAAGAGTGCGTTTTTGACTCCCATGTGCAAAGCACAAAATGGGAGTCTTTGCAGTTAGTGTGTCTGTATGTGTGTGTGTGTGGGTGTGTATGTGTGTGTATGTGTGTCCGACTGTTCCACTGCTATCTCAAGAACCATACATCGGTTTTTGATGAAACTTGGTGCATAGATGCTCTGGGCCAATGCGCAGATTTGATTAGGTTTTGGTAAAAATCCATGCTCGTTAATTACCTAATTTGCATGATAATTAGCTAATTTTTAGCTGTTCTATGACTGTTCCACTGATATCTAAAGAACCACTCATTGAATTTTGATGAAACTTGGTACATAGATGCTCTGAACATGTGCGCAGATTTGATTAGTTTTTGGTAAAAATCCGTACATATTAATTACCTAATTTGCATGATAATTAGCTGATTTTTAGCTGTTCCATGATTGTTCCACTGATATCTAAACAACCACTCATTGGATTTTGATGAAACTTTATACATACATGCTCTGAACTAATGCTAGGTTTTGATTAGTTTTTGGTAATAATCCGTGCATAATGATTAGTCAATTTTTGGTTTTTCCACTGATATCTCAAGTACTAATCATCTCATTTCAATGAAACTTGGTACATAGATGTCATATGACACTGCACAGACCTGATAGTTTTTATGGTAATATCAGTACATATTAATTACCTAATTTGTATAATTAATTAATTTTCAGCATTTGATATAAGTACTAATCATCACATTTCAATGAAACTTGGTACATAGATGTCATATGACACTGCACAGACCTGATAGTTTTTATGGTAATATCAGTACATATTAATTACCTAATTTGCATAATTAATTAATTTTCAGCATTTGATATAAGTAGTGAGCATTACATTTCAATGAAACTTGGTACTTACATACTCAAGGACTATGCAGAGATTGATTGTTTCCGATAAATATTTGTGCATATTAATCACCTAATTTGCATGATTAGTTAATTTTCAGCTTTTCCACGGGTATCTCAAGTACTAATCATCGCATTTAAATGAAACTTGGTACATAGATCCTTTAGGACTATGCAGAGACCTGATTAGTTTTAGGGCAAATAATTGTGCATATTAATTAACTAATTTGCATAATTAATTTTCAGCTTTTCTACTGATATCTAAAGTACCAATCATCACATTTCAATGAATCTAGAATTATGCAGACCCAATTAGTTTCCGGTAAATATTTGTGCATATTAATCACCTAATTTGCTTAATTAACCAACTTTCACACTGATATCCCGGGTACTGTAGGACAATAGACAGACCTGGATAATTGTGGGTTAAAATCTGTACATATTAATTACCTAATTTGCATAATTAACCAATTTTAAGCTTTCACACTAATATCTAAAGTACTAATTATTCCATTTCAATGAAACTTAGTACAAAGATGCTCTACGACAATGTACAAACCTAATTAGTTTGGGGTAAAAATCTGTTCATATTAATTCCCTAATAAGCATAATAATTCATAATTTTTTGGTTCTAATCACATTTCAATTAAACTTGGAAACATAGATTTTCTGTTACATTGCACAGACCTCATTAGTTTTCACTCAAATCTGTTCATATTAATTTTCTGATTTGCATAATTAGTTTTCAGCTAAGTAATTTCGAATTATATTTAATGTGTCTCCAATACTCTCAGCACATGGGAGTTCTTTCTAAGCTTTCTTTGATTTCTGATTTAGATCTTAAGGGTTATGTGAAGTTGTCTCAACCACTACACTTGCGTGTTTGTTATCATTGTAAGGTTTATTGATTTTGAAAATTTAGAGTATGCATACTTTGATTTGATTTGGTTTGATTCAATGTACTAGGTCATAGGTCATAGAGAACTAATGTTGCATGATTTCTTTAGCTAGAAGTTGTCTGGAGCGTGAAGTCATTTTGAATAGCTGTCACTCTCATTCCGAATTAAATATTGTATCAGTTGTGAAGAGTAAAGAAAACGTGCATCAACATTTGTATTGTCTTTTTCAATTCTCTTGTGCTGCCATATTGCTTTTATGTCCTTGCTAGTAATAAAAGGTGGAGGGAAGGTATAGAATTCTGTCTGTCCTTGAAGTCATCGTTGTCGTCGTCAACAATTCTTGTTATTGCAATTTTCCATTTTTAGTTTTATTACCATGTTTCATTAGTTCTAGCATATGTATAAAGTGTATATATATTTTTTTCCAAATTTTAATATATTACTTTTATTTACAGGGGCTGAAGCCGGTGCTGGGTTTGACTCAAAAGGTATCGGACTACGTGCACAGAAAAAAATTCTTGGGAAAATGTCCACAAAGAGAATGGCGAAGGTTTTCATAGATGATTCCACGGGTGAACTCTTGGATTACTTGTACAAACTGACTAAAGAGTATACTGGAAGTAAGAAAGAATCCGAAAAACTTATGAAAGACATAATTAAGATTGTTGTCAAGATAGGGATTCTATATCGCAATGACCAGTTCAACAAAGATGAACTTATTCTCGCTGAACGATTCCGAAAAAAATTCCGCTCCACAGTGATGTCAGTCATCAGCTTCTATGAGGTGGACTATAGCTTTGATCGGAACTATCTTGTGCGATCACTTAAAGAGAGCCGCGACATGTTAAATTCGCTGATTGATCGTCATTTAACAGATAAATCTCACGGACGTGTGGAACACGTTTTCAAGTTCTTCGCCGATGAGGAGTTTCTTGATACTTTGTTTGAATCTGACAGTCAACTACGCCAGCATTTGGTTCGGATTATCGCAGTGCTAAATAGAATGATTGATGAGGGGAGTATTTAATTATTTATGAAAACTATATCTCAGATTAATTAATTAATTAATATATTATGCAGACTGTATACCTGTTTTATAAACAAATCCCATGTACAGTCATATTCAGAATTAACTGTATTTTAGATAGGACATTTTTACTAAACCAGAGCTTTACTAGTCATTTTTTTTTTCATATTTTTTAACTTTTTTTTGTCAAGGCAATGTGTAATATTTTTCAGTCTGTGGAACTACTTTTACAAGTTTGTCGTTTATTGAATTGTTTTGATTTAAATCAGGTCAGTGTTTGATTAACCGTGCATGTAACAATTTACGTCTGATTTGACACTACAAGTCTGTTGACATGTTTTGTTTAGGAATGGACCATTATTTCTCGTAAGGGGTAGGATTTTTATAAAGACGTTTTGTCTTGTTTTCAGCAGCACTTTTCTTTCCCAGTGTTGTGCCCAGAGAGCATGTGCAGGTGGTTTGATCCCAGTGTGGATCGTTATCCTGTGTTTACGTTTTATTAGCACTATGTCTAGCTGCCATCACTGGTTTAAAATTCTGATTTCCACAGAAGGATGAGAAGTACCGGTAGTTTGTCAAATTATAGCCATATAAAGCAGTGTGTCACTTCCTTGGTTTACATATTGTCATTGAGAAAATTCTCCATTCCATCGAACACTATCTTCCCCTGCTAGGATGAGATCACTTCCATTAATGTGATGACAAATTTACTCACTGTTATAGAAAGATCTTCATCATTTGACCATAGATGGCACTGTTGCCTTCCTTCCTCAGTTTCCAGTTTGTACAGTGTCCATTGGTATTTTGTAATTACTTTACATGTACTCCGGGAATATTCATGCTTTGACTACATACAAAAAATTTGTTTCATGTCCTTTAAAAGTGAATGAATGTGATTTTTTTTGTTTGTTTTTTTTGGAACCATCACTCTTAAATCAACCCCAATAAATATGTGAACAGTTTTAGTCATGTTCTGCTTTACAATCAAAATCATAGATTTCAAGATATTTTTAAGATATATCAGAGCATGTGTCTCTTTAACTGATTGGTAGCGAGTCCATTAATGATATGCAAGAGTATTAATGCTACATGCAAACACACATATGTTTCCATGGTCTGGTTTTAGATATGATTCTGCTAAAGAAATTCAATTTTTTGAAATATGCACATGGATTTTACTGTGTTTTCCCTTGGTAAGGGTGTTTTTTTACTGTGTGATGTTCTGGGATTGGTTTTTTACTATGTGTTGTCCCTGGGTAAGGTAGTCTTTACTGTGTGTTGTCCCTGGGTAAGGTAGTCTTTACTGTGAGTTGTCCCTGGGTAAGGTAGTCTTTACTGTAAGTTGTCCCTGGGTAAGGTAGTCTTTACTGTAAGTTGTCCCTGGGTAAGGTAGTCTTTACTGTAAGTTGTCCCTGGGTAAGGTAGTCTTTACTGTAAGTTGTCCCTGGGTAAGGTAGTCTTTACTGTAAGTTGTCCCTGGGTAAGGTAGTCTTTACTGTGTTGTTAGTGGTTTTTAATGTTTCTGGGTTAACAGATGGGAACTGTTCTGCTTACACGTACAATGTATATTATGAAATAGTTGCATGCAATTTTTTTAGAGAATTTTATTGCATGAATTGACAGTATCCTAATTCAGCTAAAAGTTCAAACTATCTCATTATATATCCTTTCTGTTAAATAAGCTACATCTTGAATTAGCAAAATTACAAATTAACTAAAATAACATGCTAGCTAAAAAGTAATTCACAGTAATTAAGATGCATCTTTGTGTAGTATTTGCAAACGAATATCAGTATTAAATTTTATTTCTACTATCAAAAAAGTATAGTATAGTGTTTTTACTTATTGACATAATGTTGCATGATTTTATTTGACTATTGTTAGAGGCGCTAATAGAAAAATTGATTAGGACGATGTAGATCAAATACAAATTGAAACGAGTTATTCATTTTGTTCGTCACATATACTGTAAAATACTGATTTTCACTTGGAATTAATTTTCGTTATTTTCCCTGAAGGAATAATTTGGTGAAAATAAAATCCAGCGAATATACCTTTTTCCTATATGAAAATAAACTCCATACAAAACATCCAAAAAGGTTTTTTCAGCTAAAATAAAAATTTTACAGTATACATTTATTTAACACTGTTTGTATTTTGTATAGTTTTGATTCATTCAATGAGTGTTTAATACTTCATTATTTTTTTAAAGAAGCATGTAAATTAATCATTCTACTTTTGTTTCGTCACTTTGAGATTTGAGCTTATCAAAAAAGAGCTATGTTTCCTGTCATCACAGCCAATTATAGCAGGTTTTTCCCAAACTGTATGAATGATCAAGGGCTAATTTAATAGCGTATTTGAGCCGAATGTGTTTTGTCATATCACATGACTTTTATCTGTGCGCTATAAGATTTGTTAGTATTGTATATTTATTTATTAAGGTCATACTAGCATGTACATAACTTTCCAAGACTAACAGTTTAATACGATTTAACATATTTTGCTCCTCAATGTTTAAAGAATTGCTATCATTTGAGAGATATTTCAAATCAATGTTCATTTCAATTGTACTGCTCCTGTATTAAGGAAATACCTCCAAGAAGAATTGTTGAAAACTTATAATTGACACATATTAGGTGTCCGTGGAAAAAATACTGGTACTTCGTAGATTCTACTGTGGGGATACATTCAAGGCAGAACACAAAAAGTTGAAGAGACTACAGAGAGGGAGCTGTATTGGGTAGATTTATGGTCTGAAACATTGACAATGAGCTTGGAGTCTTGAATTCCTGTTATCGATGGTAGTACCAATACTTCAAGTGCAATATCATCACATGTCATGTCACATACAAATGACAAGAACTGTAAAAGCTGCTTCATCATTTCTGACTTTGAGCAAGCCACGGAACAGCTATGGAGAATTTACAGTTTTTTTTTTAGCAGGGAGTTGATGATTTCCAGTAGATTTGTTACTCATTTGTTTTCAAACGATAAAATATTAATGGCGTGCAGTATTTTATATCAAAATTTTTTTTGGTGGATGTTTTATGAAATACCCTGTGGTGCTACTCCAACTCAAGTAATTCTTGTTTTGATTTGAAAGAGGTGTTGTGGTTTTATGCTATTGTAAAAATCTGCACACTGCATGATAAATTCATTGATATTCAAAAAAGTTCACAAAGACCTGTAGCAAACGGGAAAAAATGTTCGTTTGGTCCAAAATAATAAGAATGTTGCATTTTCCCCCAAATTTTGAATGTGCATGGTATACTCACATAAGAGGGGGGGGGGCAAATTATTGCCTGTTTATTTTCCAGTGACCATGTTTTAATAACAGGTGAAGTTTTTTGGCCATAGACATACATATTTTTGGTATAACACATTTGATAGCCAGCCTAAGCAGCCAGATTATGAAGTACTGTACAGAAATCTCAAAATGGGAATTTTATTTAAATTTTGATGTGATCAAAAAAAAAAATAATCAAATTTAGTCTTACCAGCATGTCCGAACAATATGCAAGTTTATATTCCTGCCAATCTGATCTGTATTGCACAACACTGCAATTATAAATGAGCTAACCTAGGGAGAGTTCCACTTAACACACCTTTCCCGTTGTTGATTCTGGTACAACTGTGGGAGGTTTTTTAGCAGACAATGTACTAAAGGGCTGGGGGCACATCAAAAGACTGTTGATTGCCACTGGGAGAGCTCATTGGCTTGTGGAAAAATCACTCTTCATCAACACTTCTAGAAATTGGATCATATTTTTTATTATTGTATTTCTGTCATTTCATGTGTTGCTGTTTCTTGGTTATCCAAATATGAGCTAGGTTATGTATAGAGGACAAAAAACATAAAAATCTGGGGGGGGGGGGGGGTGTTGCCATGATGATTTGAAGAGGTTTGTTTTTACTATTGGTTTCTATGATTAACTACACTGTAATAAAAGAAATCATGTATAGTAACTAACAGACTTTTTGTTGTACTTTCTTGTCATGCATTCTATATAAATAGAATTTCAACATAATGCAACACAACTATACACTCAATACGAGTTTGTACATTATTCATGCCCAAGACAAATTAATTCGATGAAAAAGAAAGATGGCGGCAAATCTCATCACAAATTGTTATGAAGATGTATGCAAATCAATGGTCATGTGACCAGGTAAATTGTTTCTAAATGAATTTACAGTATATGATCAACATGACTTGCAGTCTAATATATTGTCACAAACTTTATACCTGTATTTGTTATTTCTTGCATCTTTGTATCCAGACTTGACTAAAGTGCACATCTCCAGTATCGAAAGTGTGTATCAACTTATTTGTTATGGAGTTACCCAATGTTTTCATGATGGGGGAAATTAAGGTACTTTGCAATTTAATGAGAAGTCTAACATGAACATGTACAAAAAATTACGAGACTGTACATGGTTCTCTTTGAGAGTACCTGGTAGTACGGCAAAAAGGTTACTAGCAGTAGACTATCTTTGATCCAATCATAAAACGAATCATCATGCATCATCTGAAATGACAACAGTGACAAAACATCAAATACATGAGGTATGTACAATACCCGACAATCAGACCAGTTTTGAGACGAACAGATGAAGATGCCATTTGACACCGAATTTGTAACAGATTTAGAGACTCTCGGATGCCACGAAGACCAACACATAGAATTCTTTAGAGTCTTTGGTAAATAACAATTAAATCCTGCTTTATTGATTATATACATTGAAGACAAACCAACGAATAATTACACAAAACCCAAACATATGCTCACCAATGAGTGTTAATCAAAGTGCCTTTACTGTTGAAGATTACCAAATGTACATGCACATTAGTAAAACTAAAATAAACTATTTCAAAAATTAAAAAATATAATATAAATTAAAAACTAAATACTATTTGAAATGTTATAATTTGAGCCCAGAGTCTGTATTTTGACCCCCCCCCCCCTAGTATGCATATAATACAAGGGAAATCATAAACCTGTGATAACATATAAAATAACTTTCCATGGCTGGAACATCATTAATTAAAACAAAGTTGAAGTCTGAAAAATAAATAAACAAGCCATGCATGGCACAATCCCTGTTTATCAAATTTAAAATACAAAAATGTATATAGTTTTGTTTATAGTAATACAATCAGCCAAAATGACTTTTATCAAGGACCCATAAAGTCTAATTTATGTATGTACCAAGTCTCAACAAAATCCATCAATAAACGGCGCAGACCCAGTTCCGAAATGCCAGAAATGCTTGATTTTTTTGATGATTTTTTAGTACAAAAATGGCCACCATTTGGCCATTTTGAATCAGATCGTCAAAGCATGTCAGAGATATGAAACTAAAAACAAAATGTGCATCCAAGTCCCATAATGTCCAATGTATGCACCAAGTTTGAACAAAATCCACCTGTAAACAGCTGAGATCCAGTTCCAGAAATGCTTGATTTCAATGATTTTTTTTCAGCCATCGTGAAACAAATTGATGTGCATATGTATAATATTATGTATGATGTACGTGTGAAGTTTGAATGTAATTGGTCCAGGCATGTCCAGATATACAGACACCCACACACAGGTTAATCTGTAAGTTTTTGGACGGTGTCACACACTTGAACATTAAAGGAGTCAATTGAGGAATTTGCATATTATCATTTTAAGCAATGTGAAAATGAAAAAAAAAAAATGTTACCAGACTCAGTTTAGAAAAAAACAAGTCCCTGTTGAAATTAGGGGGAATGTTATTGATGCCAAAAATAAAGTACATGTAATATGAACCAAAAGCACAGTTAGTTAGCCATCTTTGATCAGATTGTAAAATAAATTATCAGACATATAACCTAAAATGTACAATGTATGTACCAAGTTTGAAAACAAATTTATGAAGCATGCATTAGATACCACATTTTCAAACAAGCAGCCTGTCGGCTGAGATAGCTCCGCTGTTAGCAATGCACATTTCAATTAAAGAACAGAAGATATCATTAGAAAATGAACAATATGCATAGTATCAATGCAATGGGACTTGCTGTTTTCAACAAGTTGTCAAAAGTATCACTTTTCACCAACAATGACAAAAATAATCATCAAAATTAGAGAATTGAAGATATCACCACAAAATTAACAAATCTGAAAGAGGTTCACATGTAGTACCTATATATGCAATATCAAAGCAATTGGACTTGCGGTTTTTAACAAGAAGTCGAAAATATCACTTTTTACACAAAATGACAAAAATATTCACCAAAATTAGAGAATTAAAGATATCATTACAAAATGAACAAATCTGAGAGAGGTCCACATTTAGTACTTATATATGTAATAACAAATCAATTGGACTTGTGGTTTTTAACAAGAAGTCGAAAATATCACTTTTTACCAAATGTGACAAAAATATTGACCAAAATTAGAGACTTGAAGATATCAACATGAAATGAACAAACCTAAGAGAGGTCTACTCAATGTACATATACACCAAGTATCAAAACATTCAGGCTTGTAGTTTTCAAGAAGAAGTTGAAAAAGTAAAACATTGACACGGACGACGGACAATCACTCATATGATAAGCTCGGCTCGACAAAGTCGACAGCGGAGCTAAAAACAAAATGGCTGTCAGTCAGTCAGCCAGCCATCCATCTTGGATTGAATCAGTAAACCACTGTGCGTGCACATGTCCCAAATTTGGTTCACAAGGTTCTGAATTATGACTCCGGACAGACAGACAAACAGAGACCAAATTATAAGTCCATGTTTCGAACTTTGGTTGAACGAGAACTAATTAACCAAAATTTTCGGTCATTCTATTATTGTTTCCCATGGCAAGGATATATCTCAAAATTTTGCTGTGATATTGAGTGAAATAATTATATATATATACACTCTATATACTTCTGACTAATACTAAAATGATTAGCTGTACAGATTCAGAGACACTACTATTACCCCGGTAGTGTTTGAATATTCTACGTTAAAAGCCACAGATAAGTTTGTCCACGTACCAAAAGTATATAAACATGTATTAAAATGTTAACGTTTGCTATTTTTCTCGTAAAATACGATGTATTATTCGATGCACTGTCAGTGTCGAAATTTTTAACACAATTGTTCAATGCATGCTCGATAAATCAATATGGTCATCAGTCGGCCATATTTAATCGGATCACTAAAGTAACATGCACCTGAAATGAAGTGTTTTGTCAACAAACAGTATAATTAGAATTTTCTCTCCAAGAAACGTCCAAGTATAAAAGTCATTCAAAATGGCCGTTAGTCAGACATTCCTGATGAATCAAAAACATGTATCTATGTGCATACATGCATGTATGACATTTATGTAATGTCTCGGTAACAAGTCTGACAGAAATTGGTCAATGTATGTCTGAAAAGAGACTTTGGACCGCCACGTAGACAAAACCCTTATCAATATTCACAGTTTTGGATTACATCAAACTGTTGTAATTAAAGACACTGTCTGTATTTGAAATATTAAGATTTGCATCAATCATACAGAATATTTCGGTAGAGATTCAGTTCAGTTTTCTTAAAAACATGTATGAAATTTTGAAGAAAAAAAAAATATTATTATTGGCAAAGGCAATTTGGTGATTGGAACATGAATATGTATTTTTCATTTCAAACTTTTCCAAATCTTAGTAGAAAAAGCATACCATTTTGTCCCCATAACAAGTGTTATAAATGGTAATAATATAATATTTGCAGATAATTTCATGAGCACAGTATTATTTAAAGCAATTTAATTTATACATGATACTAAACTCTTCCTAAATTTAAACTTTAAACAGGAGTATGCGTCTTGGAAGGATGAGGAAGTACTGTCAACTTGTAAATCCACTAATGTCTCTATATTAATACAAAATAAATATAATACAAATTTCTCTAGCGACACACAACAGTTAATACTTATTCGTACCCAGCCAGTAATTTATGGTTTCATTCGCTGCAAATCAGCATGGTCAAGTTTTAGGTTATTTAGCATGATTAGAGTAATGGTTATACAATCAAAAACGGTGATAATGGACTTTCCGGACACACATGCTCAAAGATCACACAAGCAGATGTGGTAATGGGATATTTATAGATGAAATTGACAGCAGCGGTGATCTGGTTTAATAAATGTTATATTGCCTTGTTTACATTTCCCCAGCTTCATCAATGTCATCATTAGTATTAGTGCTGGACATAGAACCGCTCGCTTTGAGTATACCATCATAACTAGACACTGAGGATGAGCGGAAAAAGAGACCGGATGAACTGAACCACGAGGTACCATCTCCAAGCATTGAAGACAATCTGGAAGTGCGCGGAGAAAACGGAAACGCTGAGGTGAAATTCTCAACCATTTTCGCCGGTGTATCAAATGAGAAATACAGACCACTATCTCGACCTGATGTTTTCGTTAGCGGTGTGGAAGTTTGCAGACTGTGAATTTTCATGCGTAGCTGATGAATTTCATCCGCAACCATGCACTGTTGTAGATACTCTGACGGCGGCCCACCACCCACGATATGAACACTTGGCACCCAACGTAGATAACACTGAGTCCAGAATATAATATTTGGTGCAGATACTTCAGGTATAAGGACATCATTCTTCCTAGAAACTCCACTCACACTGATTTTCCTCTGGGACGACGAATTCTCCTCAGTCATTTTATTACATTGACTTAGTTTGCGATATGGCGACTTCTTCTCCGCAGGGATACCCTCATTTGCATTTTCATTCACATGATCCAGTTTCAGGTCAAAAGTCCTAACATCGTTCGTATTACAACCAGGACAATTTAAGTGTTGGCCATGATGGACGCAATACAGCGGGTTATTAAACAGTGCAATGTCCTCTTCTTTAAACTGCAAAGACCAGTCCCATACAGACACCAGCTGCGCATGCGTCTTGTGATCAGTCATGAATGCACGATACCGCTGTCTCTCACTATTAAAAATGAACGTTTCAAAGAGTCCATGGAGTGAGCAGTCCCACAACGTAATCAAGTACGTGTCGGTGAAACTGAATGATGATGGAAACTGATTCATTAACTGCCACACGCAAGCCAAGAATAACAGAAACACCGGTGACTGGAGAAAAAAAATTAAATTATTCAATTACTGTTATACAATTAAAATTATACAAATCTGCCATTTGTTAATTTAGAGTTTGCGAGTCAAATTGCCAATTCACCGAATAAGTGGTCAGTCAAATAAACACATCTTGGCTGGCAATGAAGTTCTTCCAACTTTATTATTAAATTAATTTAGCTTGCTCAATTTGGCAGAATGTGAAAAAAGAAAAATATACAAAGTCACATGTGACCAAAAGCACAAATATGTATTTTGTCTAAAATTAAATTAATTGTTTTTCATATATTATACTATAGCGACCACCCAATATTATTCCTATACTGGTTGATTATTTTTTTATAGATCACCAATTCATACATTTGATTAATATTTTTTGAGGGAATACAGAGATGGTACCAGTTTCAATAAAACCAAATTTATTTGAGTTGACGAAAATCAAACAAGTTTGACTGGAGGACATTTTTATAAACATATTACAAAATAATGCTAAAAGGATTTGGTCAAATAAGACAAGTCGTCTTTATACACAGGTCACTCATACTTCATGATTTGAATCTGCCTAAAGTGGTTACTGTAGGCAGGTGGTCTTTATACGTCACTAACACAGGTTTTACTGTAATATGCAAATTACTGTAGAATACTTTATTTTCGCTTAGAATTTATTTTCGCTGAAGGGATGATTCCGTGAAAATAAAATCCAGCGAATATACTTTTTTTCCTATATTTCACATTAAACTCATCAAAAATCAATGAAAATAAATTCCAAACAAAACGCCCAAAAAGCCTTTTCAGCGAAAATTTATTCCAGCGAAAATAAAGTATTTCACAGTAGCTAATTTGAAAAATCCAGTTTGGATTCATGGTTGTTTTTATTAATTTCACCAATCAGTTACTGTAGAATACTTTATTTTCGCTTGGAGTTAATTTTCGCTGAAGGGATGATTCAGTGAAAATAAAATCCAGCGAATATACATTTTTCCCTTGTATTTTACATTCAATTCGTCAAGAATCAGTGAGAATACAAAACATCCAAAAAGTCATTTCAGCGAAAATTAATTCCAGTTAAAATAAATTATTTTACAGTATATGAACACTTTGACAAAGCTTGACAAAGTTGGCAGTGGAGCTAAAAAGTTGACAGGAATGGCAAAGAGGAGTTGTATCTCACCTCTTCACCCTCTGTCAGTGTGACATGCTGGTATCTATCGAGAAAGGGATGTCCCATCACAACCCATTCACGTTGAATTAAACCTTGAAAACCTCTCTGTGTTCTATAATGCGGATCTAGGATGATCTGGACTAGAGAGGACACCAGACAAGAAAAGTCTCTTCCTTCGCTTTCTGAAAATGATAATGATTACTTCATTCATAAAGGATGGAATCGACACAGTATGTGTTCTGTTAGTTTTTACAGAATAGGATGTAAGTTACTTGTAAAATTTGTAGATTATGTGTTGGCTGATTTTTCATGCAACAAAATATGTTACATTATGATAGCAGAAAAACAGAACAGTTTTTTTGTTTGTTTGTTTATGAATGATGCAACAAAAACTGACAATATTTACCTTTTATAATAACTGATTTCCCCTGATTCCTGAGCGCAGAGGCAGTTTTTATGGCGGTTTGCAAACACTTCCTATCCACACGAAAAAAATAAATATTTAAATCATAAAAATATTGTGGAAACAGTGTTATTACATTTGTCTTGAAAACCATAGAAGCAGTCTCATCCAGCAAGCCATTCAAATATTAAAATACTGTAGAATACTTTATTTTCGCTTGGAATTTATTTTCGCTGAAGGGATGATTCCGTGAAAATAAAATCCAGCGAATATACTTCTTTTCCTATATATGAAACTCATCAAAAATCAGTGAAAATAAATTCCATACAAAACGCCCAAAAAGCATTTTCAGCGAAAATAAAGTATTCCACAGTATGTTGGTAATTATACCTTGTATAGTGAAGCCATCTCGTTGAATCAACTTGCGAGTACCATTTGTCGTCAATGTTCATAAAACTTTTCATAGATTCTGAAAAAAGTTACAATAATTGTGAATAACAATACAAGATATTGTACATTGCATATGTTCTATTGGAACGGGAATTAGTGATATGAACATGTCAGCTCGGCCACCCTTACCTGGTACACATAGATCTTTCAGTTTTAGGTAGGATGACTGAAGATATGCGATTGTTGGACAGGACTTTTCGACATCAATCCAAACTGACGGCAATTTTTTGGGATGACTTTCTTTCACTGCTGCGAGCATCCTATAAGGAAGAAAGTGAAGAGTGTGAACAATAAAAACAAGTCATTGTTGATGACATAGTCCCTGTTGCAATTAGGGGAAATGTTATTCTTGCCTTAAATAAAGTTATATTGCGAAAAAAGCAAGAAGGCTGACAGTCTGTTGTCTTTTATCTGATCACAAATTGAATTGTTATGGCCATGTATTGCTACATGCATAATATATACAATGAAATGTGAATGAAAACACAAGTCAAACATTAAGTGACTAACATACATTGTATATTTGTGAATATACAACTTGGGAGCATCAGTTAAAGTTTACTCACAAACATAGTCGTAATCTGTTGTATGAGCTAATATGCATCTCAGGAGGAAATTTATTTATGAATTTATTTGCACCCAGACTCACTCATGTTATACACAATGACCTACCGGTATGTACATTTTTATTATTTTTTGAATTTTAATTGATTTTTTTTACTATGAACATTCAATACAATCTTTGAAAGATATTCCTACAAATAAACATAGGCTTGTATTAAGATTTATGTGACAAAAACACAAGACTGTACATGTGCATATCTGATCATAAAACAAGCCAGACGGACATCTTTACAAATCAAAAAAATTAGCATGTATTCACTTTACATGTGTAAAATATCATTGAAAATGGCCAAAAAATAGAAATAGCTACCAGTCAACCATTCTTGACCAGATTGTAAAAACTAATTATCATGTATATGTACAATTTCAAGAACAAAAAAAAGCATGTCAACAATACATTTTCAGAAAAATAAAAACATGTATGATGTACTGTTGTATGTACCAAAGCATGTGAAGATACCGCATTTTTAAAAAAACAACAAGATTGCTGCCAGTCTGCCATCTTTGATCCGATTATAAAACAAACTAACATGGACATGTATACTAACATGTATAATATTTGTGCCAAATACGAATGAAAATGGTCTTGGAGATATAGTAGTATGGTCAAAAAGCAAGATGGCCGCCAGTCAGCCATCTTTGATCTAATTGTAAAACAAATTGTCATGGACATGTATCCTAACATGTATGATGTATGTAATAAACTTGAATGAAAACTGACAAAGTATGTCCAACATACCACAATTTCAAAAAACAAAATGTTGTCAGTTAGCCATCTTTAATTGAAACACTAAACCACAGCATGTGCATATGTCCGATACCGGTACTAAGTACATGAAAATAATACAGGATTCAATCCAGAACGAAAACCAAATTATAAGTTTTCGTTTTCAAACTTCATTCGAACAGGGACTAATAGACATCTAGCCAGTGTAAGTTTCATTTAGAAGTTCTCAATGTGATTGTACCTTTGTTCATGATGATCTTGAGTGGTGTCCATTCGGAGCGGTACCATTCTGTACAAGGAACTTCCATTTTTATGAGTCCAAGACCAAGTCTGTAGAAACAATTATCACAAGCACAATGAAATAGAATCACTAAAAATGTTTTATTAGGTCATAACGAAACAATTAATATGAACAGATGTTACTTACTAACACTCTGCCATCCACAAAATGATGAGACGCTTGGGTGACATCATTGTCAGTTAAACAGGAAGGAACTACAAAATATTCTGGAAGACTGAAAATGAGACGAAAAAGAATGACAATACACTTCAGATACTTTCATCTATGTGGTAATGATGATCAGAGTGGTACCTATATTGATAGACAGTATGGGTTTGAACACAAATATGAAAGTAAACTACTATTTCCATTCATAAACAGTTTCAAAATTCAGGAAAACATTTTCAAGTTATTTATTATACAATGAATATACAGTATGCTGGTAATAACTATTTAATTTAAAATTGACTAGAGAACAACATTTTTTAACACTCTGTTGAAAATGTTATAAAAAATTGCTGAATTTTGGTTTTAAAATTGGACTGAAAATTGGGCAAAATTTATTTAGTTGAAGATTTTATTTTCTTGCCATACAAACTTTCATGTACCAATAAGAAATTAAATGGATAATATATTTCCATTTTTTTTTCAAAATTGCCCAGAACCAGTAGCTACCGGTAATGGAAAAGACAATCAAGGAAATTACAGAAAAACACAAACAAAATTGCAGAATGAGTGGCATAAATGCTCAAGGGTTTAACATATTACATTACCTGTCTGATATTTTAAAATCTTGATTTGACATGGTAACACGAAATCTCTGAGCCCCGACTCTTATAAGTTCCCTCTCCCAGTCTGTGCAATCTCTAAAATGTAGCGTTGGTTCAGCAATGACTTTAGCAATAGGAGCATCGTGCCCATTTTCTTCCACATGTTGTTTGGGTTTGAAGGAGAACGCAAATAACAACGGCAGTTTGGTGGGGAACGCGTGATGTAGAATAGTATTCACGATCTGTTAAAAGAAAATTTACTATTTCTTAGATTCAACAATTCTCGTAACAAGACTTGGCAGGTAAATGCTTGATTTGACAAATCCTGCCAAGCAAGTGCCCATTTGAAATGAACCAAATTCCAACGAGACTGCAAGCGACAAAACATAATAACACAGTGCAAATAAAATGCAAATCATGACTATTCATGGTCAGTGGTTGATTCAACTGCTGGTGTTGGTAAGGGAACTGTAAAGATAATTTTTGAAAATCTACGCTCCACAATTCAAATTCCAGACATACATAGTGCTGTGTTTGCAATTCTTGTATATACTGCAAAGTCATTAATAACAACTAAAAGCACTGTAAAATCTGTATTAGAAACCATGGCTTGTATTGAAACGGTACGGTACAATCCAATTAAAGAGTAGCGGCTTCTATTAGAGCATCTACACATATGAGAAATGATGAAATTTTGGTTCTCAATTATTCAAAAAGAATGTGTGCGACTTCTATTAGGGATGCGGCTTCTAATACAGATTTTATGGTACTACCAAGATACTTCCAATAAGAAGAATCAGCAGAAAATGACATATATGTACATACAAAAAATTAATTATTGACAGTGCACTTCCAATTCGAAAAGGTTATACTTACTATTTTGTCATCGCCTCTTGGACTGAACTTAAAACTAAATGTGTAAACTCGGAAATCTTTGCAATGTACTTCAATCATTTTAATTGAACCGTTTACATTGCTGCCGGGATCTAATAATTTACTTCTTCGGGACGTAACTGAAAGGGAACAAGAGAGATGCATTTTTACATTGCTTAACTTCAGATGCATAAAGTTTCGTCTTTAAAGGCCCACTGTTTACACAGCCTAGTCACAAGATACATGTAACCCTTTATAATAGCACTTGTGGCTCAAATCACTACGACAATATTTATCGTCATCAACGTTCGCATTTGGCAAATTATTGTCATGAAGCAATTTGTTTTCAATGAAGAATTGATCTTTACTTGTTAAGGTCCATTTTAAACAAAATATGAGCTTCATGTTCATGTTTTCTTCATGTGAGGGATGTGTTTAAAATACAGTGTAACCAGCGTTAAAACATACGGTACAAGTTTTTCTATGAGGACAAATGAATACGATCTACACCTTCCCAGCCATTAAGGCCAGACTTTTGTTATTCCTTTTTTCTCGAGTATCAATAAGGCAATTTTTTTGAGGAGGGCGAAAAAAAAAAAAAAATTAATTCGTTATCTCCATTAGATTTGTGTGATTTTCAAAGAATTGTGAGATCATCGATCGGAGAGAAAAAATTTAATAAAATTTTATTCCATGTATAATCTTGTTTCTCATCTGTACGAGACTTTTTTTTAGCAATTTTTTGCGCTTACAAGTAGGCGGGCACGAGAAATTACGCTGTAATAAAATTTTATTTTTATTTCATTTTCAGCTCCTGTTCATTCGGCGGGTTCGCGAAACAAGGGATAATAAAAGTCTGGCCTAACATTTAATTCAAATTCCCAAGAATTGGCTAAAAATGTTTTCCTGGATACCAAACAGTGACCGCACAAAACTATCCCTAGTGGGTGTTTAAATGTCAATATGATCATTTTTAGGTAAACAGTGTTGCTTGTTCCGGCACTTGTTTCCATTCTGACTCAATTTCAACGAGTTTCATTCAAATCACCCACACCCAACGCTTCCGGCATATAATATACATGTAGCTTAGTCCGGCATTGTGCATCTTTGTTTCATTTTGATCGGGAACTTAAAATAAAATGTAGGTATTGCATGTTGGAAAATTTCCAGTGAAATAATTTTATCAGAGATTTCCTGTTGGAAAGTGACATTTACTGATAAAATATACCAAATCAAACTGCATATACTTCATGTTTCTTGAAATCTCACACACACACAAAAAATCAACATTATGCAGGACAGTATTTATATCAGCAATGACCTGATTATTTATCTAAATTAGAGAACTGAAGATATCATCATGAAATGAACAAATCTGAGAGAGGTCTACATGTAGTACCTATATGCATAATATCAAGCAATCAGACTGGCGATTTTCAACAAAACGACGAAAATAGCACTTTTTACCAAAACATATTCACCACAATTAGAGAATTAAAGATATCATCATGAAATGAACAAATCTAAGAGAGGTCTACACAAGGTACATATACACCAAGTATCAAAGCAATCAGACTTTTCAAGTTCTAGTTTTCAAGAAGAAGCGGAAAAAGTAAAACGTTTACGCAGATAGATGATGGCGGACAATCACTCAGTCGACAGCGGAGCTAAAAAATAATTAATTGAAACACCAATTTTTGTGAGAAAACAATCAAAGTGGTTTAATAGTTCATTCATGTTTGCATGCATACCATTCCAAAAAGTCTAGAAAGATATTCATGTGTTTGAATAAGTAAGTCATCAAAAATTGTGTACCAGGTACATGTAGAAGCAAATATACCCAAAGAGTTTCAAGATTTCATCATACAGGAATAAGCTATTTGAAATCAAACAACAATCAATGCAATTTGTCAAGGCCAGCTAATAAGGAAATGAATAACATCTCTCGTCTGATATGTCTAGCATAACAGGAAATTGAGGCATGATGCACCATGGGATAGCACCTTCATTTTATCACCAACAGTGTTTGCTCATGTACTGAATAACATTCTTCATAAAAAGTCATTTTAAAAGTGACGAATAATTATTGATATACACAAGACATTTACTTTTGTTTTATTCAGTTCAAAATACTTTTCTGGAATTATTACCATAGGAATTAATATTAAATTATTATTATATAAATATTATAATTTACATACGACTTTTTTCCCCCTATGTTCCTGAACAAAACAATGACCAATGATAAATAGCTGAAAAATCACCATTTTTAGTTCACTGTCCATATGTTTTTATGTGGATTTTGTGAGCAATGCCAAAAATTTAAGCTATTAGGCAACTACCTTAAGTGAAGTTTTTTTGTTAGATCTTACTATAAATGGTGATGATGCGAAAGTGAAACAACTTTCATGAAGTTCATTTCCTTACATATGAAAAACTACGATTTTAACTGTAATTGATGATGAGAATAGAAGTTCCTGTGTCAGTTGACCTATGTGACCTCAGATCCGACTAAACTTTCCAACCTATGACTCATTGACTACATACCTTGATGTACTGCGTCCACACATGTAAGTGGAATATCATTCTCAGAGACCAGGATGTTTCTTTGTCCCAACTCCATCTGAAAATAAAGTCATAATAATATTGATTAAATACTAATATTTTCAATTTTCTTCAAATTATAAATATGATATTTAAAAGGACTATTTCCAGAATTTAAGTGGAACAAATAGATGTTTAGGATTACAGTGGAAATACAAAGTGTGCACATCGAAGATAGAGATTTTTTTTTGTTCATGGCACCTTGAACTGCAGCTCCACAATCCACAGGATTACATCATTGCATCATGGGAAATGTAATTTGAAGGGCCAGACAATCGTTTTTACTATGTAAACTACCGGTATGTATAGTTTACTACAAACCTTATTGGAGGTGTTCTCAACGAACACTATAAACTAACAGTTTAGATTAACACATTGATTTGAATAAGCTGTGATTAGTGATAGTGATTATTCATTTTGAAGACTGTTTAAAGTGAACCTTCGACCAGAATTATGTTATAATTATCAATGAACTAGTAAACTATCATTGAAATCGTATTCTCATGGGCAGAGCTACATCACAGAAAGTTCATGTCGCTAAGGCGCACAACTACTGTATCATGTATTTCTATGGGCTATGTGCAAGTTACTGTGGAACACCAGTTGTAGAGCTGGTAAAACCAGCTAAAGTTGCAGAAACAGCACAAACTCAACTTTGAAGCTCTTCTGAGCACATGTAGGAGTAATCTTGTTCTTCTCTATAGTCTTTGGTTCAGGGGAGTCTCAACAACTATCCCAACATACTTTGTTTTCACTGTGGTGCCCGAATATACGCCTCGAGAATTCAACAAATATGCATGATTGTATGCAACAAAAAATACTTCATGCATTTTGATTATCAAAACGAATAATCTTGCAGAACACGCCTACCAAATGCGTCCACACAAAGTGTAATTTGCATGTCTTATTTTTTAATTCACTAATGTTAATATTGAAGGACGGGTTCTGCTGTCTTTTTAATTATTTGTTTGATTTCTTATCAAGTGTGTTTCACAGCAAAATTCAAATCAATAGTAACAGTTTTTAACAGTTTTTGTCGCAAATGACAAAATTCTCTGTATTTGCATAAAACATGCAGATTATGGAGAAAATTGGTTAAAATAACATATATATATATATAACGTGTATATTGTTGCAAGATGATTTTTGTGACTCGTTTGTTAGATAGACTTTGATTTTATTACAAAATAAAGAATTTAACATTTTTCTATTTTTTTTTCTATATTTTCCTAATTTTGAATTAATGGATTTTCTATGAAGGTCTTAATCGAAAAGCTTTGTAAAAAAAAATTTAAAAAGTTAAGTAGGTTCACTTTGTGGAAAACAGACTTCACTATTCAATATCATCAGGGTACATATACGGTACTATACGTTTATAATACGGGTAGATCAAATCACTGATTACAAATAAATGGTCTCTCAGGTCTATGCATTAAATAATGTATTGTTAATGATATGTAAATAACCATAATACTGGAAGACAGTACATGTCTTTAATGTGAATAATATCCTATTACATCACTGACATTTCAAATACCTCTTCTTATAGTTTAAGCTAGTCTGGCTAGGATGAGATTTAAAGTGCAATTGTGCAAAGATTTATTTATAGTTCAGTACATAAGTACATCCCCGATTGAAGCATGCATGGAGCTTGATATTGTTACTTATACAACTTCTCTTGCCTCTATATGTAAAATAATGGAAAATAATACAAGAATGATGACATCACCACCGGGGTAAATTTAGTTGTGAGAGTCCCGTCACAAATTTAACATTTTTATATTGAAGAGTTGGTCTAACTAGTATAGGCAGCTTAATACAGATAGGAGCTTTTTACAATACTGGTTTTATAAATATTCTACCGGATTCTGTCGTAAATTCACCCTGGGCCATTAAACGGCGGTTTGGGTTTTTAAACAAATAAAATGGGACCAAGATTTTTCGGCAGTTTTTAAAGTTGTTTCTCAAATATTTTGGCATCATTTTTCAATCTAAAAATAAAATAGTCTTATTTTTTTATTTCAAGAGTATGAAACTCATGTTGTTTTCCCATCAAAATCCAAGCCAAAAGATCGTAATACAACATCGACAAATCCCTTCCGCGTTGCATTCAATAACATTAACATATTTAAATGAGCTATGACAATTTGAACACGTTGGCATCATCCAGCATTTATGGAGATATGGGTCTAGAAACCCATTCATTAAAACAAAATGGCTGCCAGACAGCCATTTTGAATCCGATCTAAAAAATAAATGATGTGCATCAGAAACCTGTAATGTCTAATATATGTACCAAGTTTGAACGAAATCCATCCATAAATGCCAGAAATGCTTGATATTTGATAATTTTTTAGCACAAAAATGGCCAACATTTTACCATTTTGAATAGGATCGTCAAACCAATATATCTATCTATGATGTATAATGAATATTTAAAATTTGAACATAATCAGTGAAAGTAAGTCAGATTTATGACACACTCAATATTGTAAACAGAACTTTATTTGGCATCAAGGGGGGGCACGCTGCTGGGACAATCTGCCTGTACAAAGTTGAAAATGACTGACTGCCTAACAAACTGTAACTAAGCTATCTAAGATAACGTGTCCCACAGCGGGCCCCCCAGATAGGTCAGTTAGTGACAGTACTAATGACCTTTAGCACCTGGTAACAAAACATACAGAAAACTTCTTAAAAACAAACTGCGATAAAGATAAATAAATGTTAACTATTAGTAATCAGTAATGATTATGAGGTGAAGCTGTGGTAGCTGAGATAAGACTACCTGGTAGAACAGCAAAGGCTATTGACTACCTGAGGTAAGTAAGTTATCAGTAGTGCTGCGGAGGCTGCACATACTAGCAGAGACAGCGTAAGCCGAGACCACGTAAGGGTTAGTAAGGCAGCGGAAGCTGCCTGGCAAGGTAGAAATGGCGGAAGCCATAGCTACAAGTATGGTAGGTTAATATACATGAGGATGAAAATAAATACATACTATATATAAACTAAGAGAAAACACTTGGGTGAACTATAAACACAAGGATGACAAAAATACATACTAAAAATAAACTAGGGAAATAAATCTTGGGGGAACAAATGAGTATAATCCACTAATACAAAGCCCCCGAAATATGCTGCAATAAATAATTGCAGCAATGCCCCCAAGATGAAATTTAAGCGTGATCATAACAGCTGTTGCTCAATACTGCATGAGCATGACCGATGGAGGTATCTGTTGTATGAATGTACCTGACATAGCTGTCAGATGACCATCGTCCCAGGGCCTTTATCATGTGATCCTGGATCCCTGCTTCAGCTGCTGAGGAAGCGGCACCAATTCGGAAAGAATGGCCAGAATACTGAGTTGTATCTAACCCCAATGCAAGTAAAATTTGATGCAAAAACTGAAGGAAAATAGACCGAGTCATAGGCTGACCATCTGCAGTTACAAAAAGGGGGTGGTTTAACAAAGGTGAAGGTTGCATAGCAGCCCTAAAAGTTAGGTAACGCTGTAGTGTGCGAACTGGGCACATCCGAGAATTACTGTAAAATTTAATAACTGCCCCTTTACGAAAGGGATCAGTCTTAGAAGACTTCAATCTAAGGGAAGCTTGACCATCAGCGCTAAAACTGACATCGCCTATGCATAAGTGAACATTACTATCAAATTTAGATGAAACAGAGAATTCCCCACAACGCATAAATCCGAAAAAGGCTAGCAAAATAACAGTTTGCATAAGAATGTCGGTAAAACCAGTAAACAGTCCTGCCTGCAACCTCGAAAACATTGAAAAAATAATAGCTGAAGTGAAAGGAAGCCGTGTCCTGGAACACTGTCCCTGATCGCGCTTGATGGCTCTGAGTAATAAGTTTACACGCAACAGTGGTATATTAACTGAACTCTGCCAGGGATTTGTCACCCCGGCCTCAATGTACTTGAATCGTATACCAGCAAGATAAAGTCGAATAGTCGATTCTCGGAGGTGCAAATGTTTGTAGCAGTGTGTAATAAATAACTACAACAAATCCTCAGAAAGCACTGGTAAATTAAAAGTTGAACATGGTACATTGTGCATAGACAGAAAATTGGTAAAGAGGGCCAAGCCAGAGTCATACACCTGCCTTGTACTATGTGATATTGTTGCACTCCACAACTCACGCACTTCAATCCCTAAATAAGTGTTACTTTGCAAAACGGTGGACACAGTGTCTTGTTCAGTTCTGCCTCTGGTGTCAGACTGTGGAATTTCTGCAATTGAAAGCGTGATAAAGCGTCAGCAATAGAGTTCTGCCTGCCAGGAACAAACTGTGCCAACACAATGAAATTATGTTTCATGGCTGTTAAGGTTAAGCGGCGCAAGAGAGCATTAATAGAGTGGCAATGTGATGAAGCTCTTCCTTTCCTCAACACATGAACTGTTGTCTGGTTGTCACAGTTAAAGCGAATTCTCTGTTGAGACCAATGCCTTCCCCACAGCATTGCCGCAATTACAATAGGATAAAGTTCCAATAACGCCATAGATAGCTTATCATGTCGCACGGAGAGCAACTGTGGTGGCCATACTTCACTAAACCAACTCCCCTGGAAATAGCCCCCAAATCCTTTAGTAGATGATGCGTCAGTGAAAATATGCAGGTCTGAAGAACTAACCACTTGGCTGTTCAGAATCAAATGTATACCATTCCAAGAAATAAGAAACTGTCTCCACATAGATAATTCTGACCGACAAGCCGTAGTGAACGTGACATGATGATGTAATTGGGAAACTGACGACGCCAGCTGGAGCAAGTAAGAAATGAAGGACCTCCCTGGTATGATTACTCGGGCTGCAAAGTTCAGGTGACCTAACAAAGATAGTAGTTCAGAATCAAATGTATACCATTCCAAGAAATAAGAAACTGTCTCCACATAGATAATTCTGACCGACAAGCCGTAGTGAACGTGACATGATGATGTAATTGGGAAACTGACGACGCCAGCTGGAGCAAGTAAGAAATGAAGGACCTCCCTGGTATGATTACTCGGGCTGCAAAGTTCAGGTGACCTAACAAAGATAGTAGCTCCCGCTTCGTAACAGTGCGCTTAGTAGAGAATTCTGAGATTTTGGCAGTAATCCCGCCCATTTTATTTGTTGGTAAGAACACGGTCATAGTCTTAGAATTGAGCATGAGGCCCAGGTATTCTAACTCTTGCACAGGTCCAAAGGTTTTATGAGCTGCCAAAGGTACTCGAAGTGAGTTGAATATCATGGTCATAATTGCCATAGATCTCATAGCGACTTCCTCTGTCGGATCTATGGTTAAAAAGTCATCTAGTAAATGTAGGATGAATCTCACATTAAATCTATGTTCCGCAATCCAGCAAATGGCCTGCGAAAGACTATTGAAAATCTTTGGGCTGGACCTAGACCCGAAAACAAGTCTTACAAAAAAGTAGAACTTCCCATCCCACTTAATGCCATGTAGATGCCATACTGATGGATGCAGTGGTAATTGTTTGAAGGCATCTGTAATGTCAAACTTGCACATGTAAGCACACCCATTCAGACGCTTTATCTCCTGAAAGGCATCATCAATTTTAATATAGGACATGGAATATGTCTCCTTGTCTACGAGTTCATTTAAACTGGGAACCTGTGGATTGTTATGCGGTGCGGATAAATCAACTATTAGTCTCTGTTTTTTCAAATATTTCCCTTCAACCACCCCAAGTGGGTTGATTCTGTAAACAGGAAAAGGTGACGATTCACAGGGTCCTATAATATACCCCTTATCTAACTCTAACTGAAGTAAACGGGAAACAACTTCTGGGTTCTGTCTAGCAGATAAGTTATTGCGGCAGTCAAATGAATCAGTAGGTGCATTTTCAATCCCAGTCAGAAAACCATCTCGTAAACCACTGCACAAATATGAAACAAAGTTAGATTCTGGGTGCGCTATCAATAACTCTTCTAGTTTATCAACATTGATTGGTGTGGTGGCTGACTTTGGTAGTCACTGGGTAGCATTGACATTACCAGGAGCAGCAGAAGATCCCTTACTTTTTGCGATAGACTTTGAGCAAGTATTAACAGGATGGTTGGCTTTGCATGAAGTGCACACATGAATAAAAGGACATGGGTTCCTGGTGCAACCCTTATAAGCCAAATTGAAATTGTTGCAAATCTCTCTACCATTCCAGAAAACTTTAGGACGACCGCGACTGTCATTGCTGGAATCCCCACGTTGTAGAAACTGGGGAGTGAACTGTTTACGGGGACAAAAATCAACCAAGTGCCCAGTACTGCCACAGACTGTACAAGTATTACATCGACGTCCGGACGTAAGATTCATATAAATTTCAGAATCTCTAATCGACCAATCCACTTTAATATTACGCTGTGCTTGCCATGCTGCAGCTTGGTTTGCGAATTCCACATGATAATCATAAAACAAGCTACCCCCAAAATTGACGGCCATGTTGGTAATAAGAGCTTGGTAACAAACAAGTTCTTCACGACGATGTGGAAACGCTTCGCATATAATTGATTGATATTTGCCGAACGCCACCAAGAATTCATTGTGAGTGAGAACTTTGTTTAGTCGAGGGTCAGGATTTCCCTTCAGTTTAATCTCGTTACCTGTTGCATCAATAATAGTGCGACTCTCTGAACTGTCATGAGCTGGTATCAGTAAGGTAGCCAAATTAACATATTTACCTTGAAGTATACTGGTTTTCAAGGAATCTGAAACTGGCACGATTCTAGGTAATTCGTGCAAAGCTACGCCAAACCGTCGTCTCGCTGGTAAGGTAGCGGATCGATCCTGTCCAAGAGCCGTGTCGTGAAGGCTTGGTACTGTAACTGTACGTGGCGCGACGTTGTCAAATTCCTGAGGTGACCCCCGCGATGGAACAGCGGCCATGTTGTTTTCAACATCATCGGGTGAACGACGCCATCCGTGAACCGTTTCTCGCAACTCTCTGACCTCCTGAATAAGACTTTCCATATTAGTTGCAGCGTTAACATTGCCTGAGTTGTTGGCTGTAACATCCGCTGATTCAATAGTCTGTGAAGTGAGTTCTAAAGTTCCGCGATTCTCGATTGCATCACCGGTATGTGTAACTGTACCGTCACTGCTGGTGGTCGAAACACGGCCTTGGCAGTTCAATTTGTATAGTTGAATCGCCTCTTTCTTATTCATGGACTGTGGTACCGTTATGCCCATTTCCAAAAGTTTCTGTCGGACTTCAGCCGCCGTCCAATTGTTAGGGTTTGAGGCATCAAACGTTCGCGATCTCGATAGTTCGTTGACATCGCCCAAGGCGTTATTTGGTAAAGAAAGGGATCGATGGCGACCCCTACCACGGCCTCGACGACTTGATTTTCTCCTCGTGGCCGGCAACACTGGCTCTGTTGTTTGGGGTGCAGTAGGCACTCCACGTTTACGACCCCGTCATCTGGTATTAACTGTAGAATTCTCCATCGTGCGAAAAGTTGGTGTAAATTCGTACAGAATCCAGAAATAAACTTCAACTTGCAACAAACATAATCGCTGACACAGATAAAACTGAGAAACTGATGCCAAAACGAGATTATGCAAATCACCGTGTGATCATAAATACAGTCTAACATAAACATTAGACTCCCAGATATGGCACGAGAACCACATTCATTAAAACAAAATGGCCACTAGTCGGCCATTTTGAATCTTATCTGAAAAACAAAATTATTTGCATCAAGGTCCCATAATGTCTAATGTATATACCAAGTTTGAACAAAACCCATTTGTAAACAGCAGAGAAATGCTTGATTTTTTGGATTTTTTAGCACAAAAATGGCCGCCATTCGGCCATCTTGAATCAGATCAAAAAACAAAATGATGTGCATCAAGGTCCTATAATGTCTAATGTATATACCAAGTTTGAACAAAATCCATCTGTAAACAGCCGAGAAATGCTTGATTTTGATGATTTTTAGCACAAAAATAGCCGCCATTCGGCCATCTTGAATCAGATCGCGAAACAAATCGACGTGCATATGTATAATATCATGTATGATGTATGTGTGAAGTTTGATTGTGATTAATTAAGGCATTTCTAAGATACAGGGTTCAGACGCACGCACACACGGAGGTCAAAACATAAGTCCCCGTTTTCGGACTGCGTCTGAACGGGGACGAATTAGCGATTTGACCTATTAGGTCAACTCATGCAAGAGAAGAACATGGCGGATACTCGACAGCATCAAGTGTTTACATGCCACCGGATTCATTTGCTTATGATGAAACTAAGTTGAATTTTATTTGCATTTCATAACAATTCAACAAATTTATTTTTTGTACATTATTATAATCACTACTGAGTAATAATCAACAATTGTGAAACGCAGCAAGACCAGAATGCGCAACCATGATCATTTGCAGCTACGCAATGCAATTGTGTTCGTTATTATTTGAAACTTCGTTTAGAATATACTTTTGTTTCCAATAAAATAAAAAAATGTATTTGACCAGGTCCGTTAATGTGATTTGTTTGGAGAAAAATGACACTGGGTGACTATGTAATGAAATTTTAGGCTGTCTACTTTTTAATTCAGCATTTTTTGATGGTTTTGATTTAACACAGTCTCTTTCGCAACAATGGATATACACAAGACGTGCTATCATCATCACCCACACACATTTTAGTCATGTACCAGTGCGAACTGATTTGATTACGTAAATTAAACAAATTTAAAACGTCTGATCTTACCATATCATATGATGATCTTTCTGCAGTGACAAAGCTGATTTTAAAATTAGTGCAATATAAAGATCCTGACACGCCATGTTTCAGGTCACCAAACGTGTTGTATTTTAGTACGTGATGAGCTTGGGCGATAATTATTTCACCTAGAAAAGACAATGCAAACAAACATCAATAGCAATGTTTTTAAGATTTAAGATTAAGGTGTCCTATTATTACAAATATTGCTAATTACCATTTTTATTTTAAATCATTTTTTATGAAATCAATTCCAACAGATCATAGAGCAACAACAATAATTCACTTCCGCATGGCATTACTAAAATGGTTTTTGGAATTCCCTGAGAATTGCTTTGGTACAAATGAATTCTGCTTGGTTAATAAACAGACTTGACCTATCAGGTCAAAGGACGGTGTTGCAGGTCAAATTGTGCGTGAAAAACATAGGAATTCAATAAGGATAACCATGGTAAATTCTAATGGTATGTAAATAATATTGTGATACAATGTGCTTATTTGAGAATTTGGTATAATGTATATATATACAGATATTTTTTCACATTTAATGTAGCTAATTAAGAACATTAAACTACAACTGGGGCCTGAGAAGAATACAATATTACTAGCCAAATGTGATCCATCCGAGAGTACCACGTGTGATTTATAATTATTAAGCAAGATAAATTTGATCGCTAACTGTCCGAGGTGAATGTCAGCATAGGAAATGCACCAGGTATAATTAACACTGACTGAAATGTTTTTATTGTTTGCGTAGCGATTAGAGTGCATATACAGCTTCTAATCTTAGATGTACATGAGGTCAAATATGACTTCATCCTCAAAGGTCAAAACTACTTACACCTACCACAGAGATTGAATTGATTGAATTTGAGAGGCACCCAAATTTCAAGGCTAAAACTACATTTAAGAAAATTTAAAATGTCTATTTTGAAGAGCAAGGCAAGAAGTTGGTGCTATCTTGACAGTAACCTTTGTGGACTATGAGCCCTGTTACTTTGACCCACATACGGTCTGTGTTTATAGTGCTTTATTAGGTACTCGTACGTGTAAACCCACATCAATTTATATTGATCCTTTTTTTGTGAATTAACACTAAGCAAAACAAAACAAATTTTCGCATTGGTATATTTTACTGATATCAGAAACGCTACTTGATAAAATGAACTACAACACTTTCCCACACCTACACATGTCTGGCAAATAATTAGAATGGAATCAGTTTCATTTTAATTTACTGGTTTTGTATGAAGTTTATTTCCACTGATTCATTCCATCAACGAAAATAGTGAAAATAAATAATGTGAAAATTAAGTAATTTCCAGTATCAGGTCTGCCTACCCAATTTAATAGCTTCAAATAATTAGAGTAGCAACCAGACAGATGTTGATGTCTAAACAGGGACAAGGAACAAGGAAATATACTGCTATGTACCTGACAGAAGTTTCGGTTCCAACTTCTGCTCAAAGACATCTTCTGCAGCTTTGGACACCTGCAAGAGAGGATAATGTTATTACAAAACTCATTAATAATGTCTTACGAGATAATTGGTAGATGCAAACTACAAATCATTTTTTTTTTCATACATCAGTGTTGCATTCCATGCAGTGCTGCCTTACACCTTAGTATATATCACAAGTGTCTATAAATGGTAAAAAATTACAATTAATTACAACAAATGAAATTTTACATGCACATACATATAGCATAATGAAATAAACAAAGAAACAATGAAATATAGTTGACTCTACAACGAAGTAAAAAAAGTACAAAAAAAATGTATGTATGTGTGTACACAGAACTGACGGGAGAACACATTGTCTGGTGAGAGAGTGAGAGAATATAAATACTATTTCCTGGCACATTGAATGCAGATTTGAAAATGAAAACAATACATCCTGCACTACAGGGAAGTTTGAATTCTTAATCCAACAATCTTGTGTTAGTACAAGTAAAAAACATTTTACATACAGGTTAACAATTTCATTTTTAACCATTTGAACACCAAAGTCAATTTCTGTAACTTTTTATAAACAAAATCTGCATAATTTGTTTCATATTTTTGAAAAACTTGGATCAAAATTCTAGCCAATGCGAAATTACATGTATTTGATCCAAAATTAACCAATTAATAAAAACAAGTACATAAAACAATCTCAATAAAAAGTCTCCCATTGCAGAAGTACAAATATACTAGTATTTAACAGAAAAGTAAACTTCGCTCCCTTTTCACCAAAAACAAAACAAAAATCAGATATTTCTCAAAAAGACCTATAAAAAATTGGAAATTTATCATTCGATCCAAAGTTAACAAAGAAATTGAAAATCTAAATTTAATTATAAAAATGATCAAAATGTTGCACCTAAATGTATAGCATTGAAAAGATTAAATATTAATAACTTGTCACTTGATCTAAACCTTACTTCCTGAGAACCTCAGTACACCTTCTCAAGTAGTTTGACAGTAATAACACACACCAGTAGTAGTAGTAGGTAGTGATTGTGTTAAAGTGTAAACTGATTTAATTTTGTAACAGACTAATTCTACAAAAGTCAGAAGCACTGTTCCCTTTAATATTTTTGAATCTTGAAAATACTGTGAAAATTTGCCCATTTTTCCCTTGAAATGTTTTTTCTGCATACAAAATGCATGGAAAGTTTCTCAAAAGTCAAAAATTCCACTGAGAAACTATAATTGAATCTGAGAAAATTTTGCGAAAATAAGGCTTAGAGGGAATACTGGTCAGAAGATAATCACTCAATGTTGTAGCAGTCAAGAATTCATTTCATTAATTAAATCGGTAGAGTTGCCAGAACTGCACATATGTATTAGGAGAGCTCACAAAACAGGTGTTTAACCACCACAGTCCCTCTCAGGATAGAGGGACTGTGGTTTTACATATCAGTAACTGCCAATTTGTTGAGATCTGCTAAAAGCAGACTGTTGCATTTATAAGCCAGCTATTTAATTCAAAATAATTTTTTGTGATGATAAAGTACTAGTTATGATAGTGAGTAATGTTTATGTTTTGAACAATGTCATTTTAAATTAGGACAGGGAGTCACAGCGAACATTTTTAGCACTGACAAATTAAATAGTTTACAGGATAAAACCAAGGTTTTTTTGTTTTTTTTTCCAGTCAATTTTATTGGTTCTATAATCTCTGCATACCCTACACTGTAAAATAATTTACTTTCGCTTGGAATTAATTTTCATTATTTTTGCTGAAGGAATGATTCAGTGAAAATAAAATCAAGTGAATAGTCTTTTTTATCCTATAATTTTCATTTAACTCGTCAAATATCAGTGAAAATAAAAAATCCATACAAAACACCCAAAAAGTCTTTTCGATGAAAATTAATTCCAGTTAAAATAAAGTATTTCACAGTACTATTTGTACACTATAGTGACTAATATACTCGTTTAACAGAAGTTAATACATAACACACTCTTGGCAAAAGTGAGATACGATGGCACAAAGTTTTTTACAAAAGATGCAGATAAAATTATGATTCCTCTACATATATTAAATAGGTATTGGATGTTGGCGTGTTTTGCCCGTAATTCACTACAATTATAACATTAATATGATCTTTGACGTCTCATAATTGCTAATGGAAACCCCTGCAAAAACCACAACATTGAATATTTTTTGTATTTGCTTTAGTTTTGCATATGCACATGTAAATGATAGTAGCAGGTCTATGGCCAAAAGAAGATCATGTACATATGCTTATAATAGAGCAAATACTAGTATGGTAATTGAGTTAAAGTTACAAGATTTCAGAAAGGGACCATGTGCTGGCTCGGTCCCAACTGTTCACACACACAGACAGACAGACAGACAGACACGCACACACACACACACACACATACACATACATACATCATGCGTGGCACATGCTGTGACTTGGTGCAGATGCTCAGCACAGACAAAGAAGATCTTTAATCTGAATGCAACAAATGTATTTGGAACAGTTACCAACAGTTCAAATAAATAAAATATCTAAATAAATAACACTTTTCACACATGACATCTTTATGATACTGGATTCACCCCACTTATTTAAAACTGGGTGTGGATGCATTTGTTTACAATTTGCATGAACAGAGGAGGATGCAATGTGATAAAAAAATAATAAACAATAATCTTTTTGTCAGTAAATTAAAGTACAATGTGTGTGGATACAACAAATTTTGCAATGACACCATGAAATACGAAGAAAAGCAAACTTTAAATGTTTTGATTTTGAAAGAAGCGTAAATGCATTATTACACCAGGCGAGGCAGAAACAACGTCTTTCATGAATTGTAACTTACTGCCGCAATATCAGTGCGCTTTTTACTTCCATATGACCAATTAATATACGATTTGAAAGTACCACGTCGTTCACCACTTGATTCGATTGCCTCAGGGGCCTATAATGTAATCAAACTTGTCAGTAACACGCCAGAAAACACTGGCGGCACGAACAACTTAAAGGTCCTGTGAATAATTCGAGTTGTACGGTCCGGTTAACTGCGGTTCCGAAACATGTCCTGTTTGACTTGGGGAAAACATAAAAATAACACCCTACGGCACTACTTACATCTTTTTTCAAGTCGACGTACGACGTAAAGGTCGATTTTGAAGCGGAATTAGTCGTCATTGCTGATTACAGATGCAGGAAACTTGTGGCAACGCTAAACTATTTGTCGAGAACTGGCGATGTTAGTACATTCCCGACCTCGGCAGCCATTTTTAGGTTTAGTGACGTCAGAGGCGGTGAAAGGTCAAGGGGTGTGCCTCGTTTAGAACAGCTGATTTCGATGGGAAGCCGGAAATGGAACGATACGACGTCGTTGTAATTGGCGGGGGTGTAATCGGTTGCGCTGTTTTGCACGAGCTCACTTCACATGGATATACATGTGTTCTGTGCGAGAAAAAATGCAGAACTAGTGGATGAGGCCAGTTCTGGAAATAGGTAATAAGTCACTAAAAGTCATTGCATATATATATATATATATATCAAGACCGTCCATAACAAAAAGTTATATACATGTATAATCATATACCGGGTGACACAATATAATTACTGTGATACGTCATAATATCAAAATAAATAAAATGCTGAGAGCTAGTTATTATATATTAATTGATGGATTAATGACAATGATGCTGTTCTAGTGTAGCCTTTCGTTTTACTGTTGATTCATTTCTGGGACCATTTCCTCTGAAGGGGATGGACACTTGAAAATAAAAAGCTAGTGTGCCAGCAGTACCTCTAAATTCCTTTCCAGACAGCCAAAATATGTAAAAATGGCTACCCTGTTCAGACAAGTTTACAGAAAACATGTATCCTGTAGCATTTTTTTAGACATTGGTTACCGTATTTATGATATTAGCCATTTGCCCGGCCGAGGAGGAGGGTGTTACTCACTTTGAATTTTGATGAGAGTTGAAAACTGGTCCCAAAAAGATCAACCCTTTTTGGCTTGAAAAATGTCATTGGTTGGAGTCACTCAATTCTGTCACCATCAAAGACTAAACCATAATTAAGATCATTCCATTCATTCTTAAAGCGCGGTAGTCGTCGTTGTGTTGATAAACATCGATTTTCCCACAATCCAATGCGCTCTTCAAATGGAAATCACAAGTATGAGATTTGACCTGGGCGCGACTTGCACTGATTACTGCAGGTGACTCCTTCATACCATCGAATAACATGAAAATTACCTAATTAAAGCATGGAAACGTCTCAGTTCGTACTCATTGATCTGCGCAACAGTCAAAGTCGCCATCTTTGTTTATATGAGCCCCATATATCTCACGCATGCGCAGCATGACAACTACTGCACTTTAATTCTTGTCAGTAGAAATAAACACACAATATATGGCTCACAGAGGCACGTAGTGTAAGTGCATTTTCTTTGTTTTCAGTGGGATGGCGCATACTGGCTTTGATGCTCACCAGTTCAGGGAGTTACAATTACTGAAAGCTGCAAGGAAACTCAATACAAATGTATACAGGAAATATGAGGTGCCTCATAAAATGACAGGTGCTGTATTAGTCGCTTGGAATCAAGACGAGGTCAGTATCATTTACTTATTGTTCGATATTTAAGAAACCTATTATAAATAATTGTTTGGCTAGAATATTGGCCAGTAATCTAATGATTTTAAACACATACCGTAACCAGTATGTCATTATTCACATTTACCGCTAAACTCTTTAAATCTAGTCTTACTGTTATGCAAAATGGGTTTTAATTTACTTTTCACTCAAACCTGTAACTGTTCAATCTCTCCGATCGGATCCATTCCCTTTATTATTATTAAAATGTTTGTTTATCGTATTAAAACTAGTTATCAATTTTATTGTGTTCAATTTTTTTTTTCCATTCTTCATCAGTTGGCAAAGTTACCAGGCATCGTCCGTCAGTCCCATCTTGTGGGAGTGACAGATGTACGACAGATATCACAGAAAGCACTACGAGAAATGGAACCTCACTTATCGCATGATGCACTTGGTGCTGTGATTATACCTGGTGAAACTGTTGTGGATCCGTGGCTTTTGCCGATACGATTGGCCCATGATGCACTTCAACACGGTGCTCAGGTATGTTGATAATGAAGAATGTACAAGTTTTTTTCTCTATCACAAGAATTTTCTTGATTGACTCGCACTTTCAGTTCTCTTATTGAAAGCTTAAAATATTTTTATTAGATTTTCAGAAACTGCAAAGTTACAGATGGATACCAAACAACTACTAATGATTGGTTGCTAACAACAACAAGAGGTCAGCTGTTAGGTAAAGCTGTGATTAACTGTGCTGGTCTTTATGGAGATGAAGTAGAGAAGATAAATAAAGAAAGTTCTTTCCAGTAAGTTGAGCAGTTTGTCAAGAATACTGTTTTCTTAAAATATTTGTTGTATTTTCACCGACTTGTGCAAAAACTTTTTCTCACACAAAAATAAAGTGGTTAATACAGGGTATACCTGATCAAAATGGTGACTGTGAATCAGAACAAGATTCTTTAACTTTGCTTGTCATTTTACTGTTTGTCTGTTTGTCACAATATGAAGACAAAACTGTACTGTATTTATTGTCAATAGCGTTCGTTTCAAATGACTTCACTAATCATTGCTCCATATGGACATTCAACAAACAAATCAGCAAACAACCAAAATAGCGACACCTACCAACGGTATTAGTCGAATGGCAAAAATATTTCTGACAATTTTGTATGTGAAAGGTGTTCCGTACTACCTTGGTAATAACTCAAACCACCAACTCTTGGATTTCACCAGTTTGAAATAATTATTTTTTAGAAAATTAATTAAAAAATTATTTTGTTTCTCAGTTGATACTAAATGTACTTTATTAATCTCATGGTCCCTTCAATAGCATGAATTGGATAAAAGTTCCCAAATATTGCAACAATTTATCTCATCAAAGTCACACAGTAACCGCTATCCCTCAACAGTTTAATATCATGCGAGGCAAGTTAATGAAACATTATTGGTAAAGTCAAGGAAATCTGATCGTCTGTTTTAATTCTACACTGATGTAATTACTAGTTTACCACTGAAATGAAAAAAGTACATCAATTTTTTTTTTTTTTTTAAATGAGCTTTATTCTATTTTCACCTAGAATAATGCCAAGAAAAGGACAGTTTGCTATTTTTGAAAGATCCCCCAAGGAGTTGTTGAATGGTATGATATTACCAGTACCATTCAATCAGAGTTATAAAGGAATCATTGTATTTCCGACTGGTGAGTTGTAGGCCGGTAACATTTGACTGAAATGGCAATATGGAGGATTCATAATATTTTATAGCATTGAAAACAGTAGGCTTTTTTTTAAAGAAATTTACAGTGACTTTCTGTGAAATTTATTCCCTACAAGCAACCTCAATTAAATTTATTCATTGTATGGATTTCTTGCAGTTATACTTCATCATATATCATTCCTCCTATTACGTTGTATCTCCTTCAGTGTATGGTAATATTGTTGTTGGTCCAACAGCTGAAGATCAAGAGAGTAGAATCGATCGTAGTACGGACAAAGAGACCATAGACCAACTAGTCAACTATGCACGCAAGACTGTGCCTGCATTGAGAAATAAAAATGTGATTGGAACATATGCTGGAATACGACCAGCGACGCAAGCAAAAGATTACCATCTAATTACTCACAAAAATAGGTAGGTTTTTTTTCTAACACTAAGTTTGTTTAGCCATCGATTATTAAAAGTGACAGTGACACATTTGCAGGGGAGGGGATAAAAGTTAATTTTGTATTGTATACAACAAAATCAGACAAGATACTATGCAAAGCATAGACTGGAAACGAACATGAGTACCAAACATTGTACACACGATTCAAAAAATGAGCAACATACAAAATGGAAATGTACACAAACTGGACTTTTCATTCTTTGGGGGGGTGGGGTGGGGTGGGGGGGTTGTATCAGTTTCGAATGACTTCAACATTTCGGCTTTAAATATTACAGTTTATAGGTCTAAAACCAGATCTAAACCAATCTACCAAGGGCTTTGGTTTAACAGGGTTCACCACATTTTCATTAGAAATTACAATAAACAGCTCTAAATCAATATTTATTATGACAGTGCTATTATTATTTATTAAAACTTTTTTACCTCTTTGACCTGTGTGTGTGAAGCACACATCGGGAGTCTTTGCAGTTAGTGTGTCTGTGTGGAAAAATTTGACTTAAATTGAACTTGTGAAGCAGATGCTCTGGAATAAATCAAACTGCAAACCAAAGATGTACAATCAAAAGTGAGAAACAAGTTTTAAATTTTAAATATTCTCTATTTTTACTCCATACTCTCATCATACACGAGTTCAAAGCATTTTTTAAATGATTGTACCTACCATGTTTTTTTTTCAAATTTGACTAGATATGCAATTCCAGCAAATATATTGAATAAAAAATAAACCTTATAGCAAACCAGGACCAAGAACTGTCATCCATCCTGAGAATGTATTAATCTGAACTGAATATATTGATCTGCTGAAATGATTTCATGATCTTGCACAACCAGCTTTGTATTTAACAAGTTGATCTGCATGCTTTACTCTCTTCAGATCGTGGATAACAGTCGGCGGTATTCGATCAACTGGTGTTTCAGCTTGTTTGGCCATTGCCGTACATGTCAAAGATGAAGTAATCGACAAGTTAAAAATACAACCGTCAAACAATAGTCCTCATAGCAGGTCAAAGGTTGCAGGTCAACAGAGGTCATCAATCAGAGTGGATCCAAAGGGCCATCTACTTATGGATGGCTATTCTTACAAGATCACTCACCCGTTGAGTAGAGCGGGCTTGCTTGCAAAACCTAAATTGTAAATAATTTCTGATTATAATTAATTTGCATAATAAGAATGGTAACTACCAGTACAACAAATATCACATATTGGTATTTATGGTATTTATGATCAGCAAGCTCAATATTGCATTATATGTAAATACCATCCTTCACAAAAATTAACTTTGATCAATAAATGGTATCACTCAACAAAACAAAGTTTCCAATAGTGTTTCTCCAAGTTTTAATAAAATCCATTCAAATGTTCAAGAGTCATAAAATTGTTTTCACAGTTTGTCCAACAATTATACATATGTATCTGTATATATAGTATAAAACGAATTGTGTATTTATTTAGCCACTTTCTTGTTTCTGTATATGCAACCATGCCAACGTAGCAAGCAAACCACCATGTGGATACACACTAAGAATGCACACTACAAAAACATTTTCATATACAAATTCTGCAAAACTATTGTTCATCATCATGACTATTTTAAAATCAGATGAATAAATATTTGGGTTATGATAAGTATAGACTTCCACAGTTCATATATTCAAAATGGCTGCAAAAATCAGACTACATCATTGTCACCATAGAACATTGTGTGTACACAACTGGTGTGCGCATATTGATTTGATAAAAGATAGCATAGACCCTATTAAAACCATAGATGCATACAAGAATGACTCTGTTACAACATGTAAATTGAAATTGTACACTGCACATGTCAAGGGGTATATTATACTCAAAAAAAAAATTATCTTATATAAATATATAAAAAAAAAAAGAATTTGGCAGCGACACCCAGTTTACAACTTTTACACTTGCAGATCAAAGTTTTATGCTATAGTCTGTATGAATTTCCGAACCCACATCAATAATGTTCAGTACTGGCATTGTAGCAACATGACCGAGTTCAGTTAATTTTGATAATAGGAAAGACTTTGTGAATGGTGAAATCAAAACAGGCAGCTTCACTAGAGTCCATCTTGTGTCCACCCACGAGCAACTTCATCACTACAAAGTTAGTCTTGGCTACCTTGATGAGATTCAAAACCTATGTCAGAAAGAAAAAACAAAATCACTCAAGTATACATGTGACTGACCAAAGATTTTGTCATTGAAATCGCTTTGGATGTTGTGACATTAGAACAACTGGTTTCCTACATTCTACCAAAATATTGTCAATTACCAGCAGTCCCAACATATTCACACATGAGATTACATGTACCTGGCAATATTTTGAAACAAAATGAGGAGTAGCCTCAGAATTAGTTTGTTCAACACATCGGCCACTTACACCAATAAGAGATAGAACTTGTCCATAACACACAATAGACCATTTTCCGTTCACTGCGAGAATCATGCGTTATGTGTGAAATCGAATGTAAAAACAGGACAAACAAATTGGGGGATTCGACAAAATATTTTGGGGACATTTCCATGCTTAATAATGTGCTGTCCACATTTGATGATGGTAAATTTCGATTAAGTGAGGCTATTCGAAAGCAATATTCCTCTGTCGAAGATCGGCCGGTCGATGCGAGTTACGAAATAAAGAAATTTGAGTTCAAAATCAAATCGTTTGATTTTTGTGGCAGATGTTTGATGCATGTCTTTCCTGCATCTTGCGAGATCACCTATTTGAGAGGGAGGATGTATTATCTACGGTAGTATAATGCAACTTGAACCAGTTACTGGTCAAAAATAGTGAATATTAACTACTCTGTGTTAGCATGACAGTACGGTAAGTCAAATGTAAATGTATTTCCATCTGATATTCTAGGGGGCACTGTTTTTCAAGACACCCTAGCTGCAAAGCCATTTTATACTTGCCTCTTCACTTGGGTTTGGTATAGATTCAAATATCCCCTTAGCTTGCTGGAAGTATTTACATGAAGATATATAGAAGTCTATGGGTCTCAGTGGCGGATTGTATTTACTGAGGCTAGTCATTTCCATAAACTGTTGATACTGAACCGGGGGTGGCGTCAGTACGTTGCCAAATGGTGCGAATCGATGTTCGTATCGTACTTGCTCATTATCACATTCAGAGTTTGGTTTCCTAATTTTGTCAGCAAGGGAGAGTCCTACCATAGCCTGTGGTATTCAAAAAAAAGGAAAAATACATTTATAGTATTAAATATGAAAGGAATTAGTATTTGGATGGATTAAATTAATCATCTTTCATGTTAAGTGCTGGTTCAAATTGCACTACTTATTCAGCCAATTTTATAATGCCTAAAATTGACCAATGGTTGCTTTGATTTCATTTGACATCAGATCAGTCAAGAAATGTCTACAAACATACAGAATAATTTGTGTTCTGTCTTAGCACCAAATCAGAATAAAACCTCTGAGAACAAGTCAGATAAATGAGGTCTGCTTAAAAGAA
Source organism: Saccoglossus kowalevskii (assembly GCF_978046115.1). Taxonomy (NCBI): domain Eukaryota; kingdom Metazoa; phylum Hemichordata; class Enteropneusta; family Harrimaniidae; genus Saccoglossus; species Saccoglossus kowalevskii. Next base: position 21,769,332 of record NC_140653.1, on the reverse strand, counting down.
CAGATGGGTCATGCAGGTACTTGCATTAAAATAAATCAAAAGAAATGAATTCATATGGTACATACAAAATAACAAACAAGTCGCCAAGACTGTTTCTGCTTTTTATAACCCTTATATCAACTTTTACCTTCTTTCACAAAATAGCCCCTTAAATTTATCAGATTTTTTTAAACAATTTGGATCAATAAACAAGATAGCTCCGCTGTTATCAATGCACATTTCAATTAAAGAACTGAAGACATCATTAGAAAATGAACAATATGTATAGTATCAAAGCAATCGAACTTGCAGTTTTTAACAAGAAGTCGAAAATATCACTTTCTATCAAAAATGACAAAAATATTCACCAAAATTAGAGAATTGAAGATATCATAACGAAATGAACAAATCTGAGAAAGGTCTACATGTAGTATCTATATATGTAATATCAAAGCAAATGAACTTGAGGTTTTTAACAAGAAGTCAAAAATATCACTTTTTACCAAAAATGACAAAAATATTCACCAAAATTAGAGAATTAAAGATATCATTACAAAATAAACAAATCTGAGAGAGGTCCACATGTAGTACCGATATATGTAATATCAAAGCAATTGGACTTGCGGTTTTTAACAAGAAGTCGAAAATATCACTTTTACCAAAAATGACAAAAATATTCATCACCAAAATTAGAGAATTGAAGATATCATCATGAAATGAACAAATCTGAGAAAGGTCTACATGTAGTATCTATATATGTGATATCAAAGCAATTGAACTATTGGTTTTTAACAAGAAGTCGAAAATATCACTTTTTACCAAAAATGACAAAAATATTCCCCCAAATTAGAGAATTGAAGATATCAACATGAAATTAACAAACCTATAAGAGGTCTACCCAAGGTACATATACACCAAGTATCAAAGCATTCAGGCTTGTAGTTTTCAAGAAGAAGTCGAAAAAGTAAAACATTGACACGGACGACGACGGACAATCACTCTTATGATAAGCTCCGCTCGACAAAGTCGACAACGGAGCTAAAAATTGTAGAAAAAAAGAAATTATAGAAAAATATACAAAAATGTGAAAATATTTCATCAGAATATTGGCAGGTAATATACAAGTTAAAAATAAGACTCCATCAAATAAAAAGCCTTATATGTTAAACATGCAGACTTGAACAAACTATTCCGAAAATTGATAGAATTACAGTACCCCACATTTCATCAGAACCAGCCAGACTTTCATAGTACAGTATATACATTACCTTATAAAATCCATTGCAGAAATTTTGAAGTGCTTGTGCTGTTGCAATTTCTCTATCATGGGGTCTCTGCTTCTTCTTTTTACTCTTCTTCTTGCTGCTTCTTCCTTTTTGCAGCTGCTCCGATATTGAATCTTGTTCTAGCAAGAATCCTTCGGCTCTGGTCAATGTAGATATCAACCAACCATAGAGAAACTCACACAAATACCTGTAATAAATTATCATACATGGTTGGGTCGAGTTAAGCACCTGCTTTCCAATCATTAACTTTTTGACCACAATCATTTTTCCCACCAAAATTTTGCAAATTTTCTTTGTATTTTTATACAATTTCTTTGATAATTCTGACCGGATGGATGCAACTTCCAATTGCCTTCAAGTCTTGATCAAAAGTTTGGAGAAATTATGAGAGAGAAAAAATGCAGATTTATTTTGTGAAAAATGTGACAAAAGTTGGCTTTGGTGTCAAACATATGAAAGAAGTTTGATCATCAATACATCTATGACTATAGAACTAATAAATACAATGCATATATACTTTCGCCACAACATTCCCCCTCTATAGGTAGGCTCAGAATATGGTGCATCATACCCATCTAATAGGTACACCTAAGTTGACACAACCTTTCTTGCCACTTTATGCAATTGTCTTCTATCCATGTTGCTGTCACCTTTTCAACCCTGTCTATTCACCATTGGTTTAGCTATTTTCAATAATGACTAAGGACAATGATTACCAAATATTATTTATTATATTGATGGTTGTAAGCCTTCACTTTCCCCTTTTTTTCAGATATGGTTACTTCATGATGTAAAGTAAAAACAAACAACAGAAACACAAATAACATTTGCAGATGACAACTTTCACAAAAAAACATGCCAAAATAACATAAATTAAATACTTTAAAATGCTATATTTTTGCTTGGAATTAATTTTCGCTATTTTCGCTGAAGGAATGATTCAGTGAAAATAAAATCCAGTGAATATACCAAAAATCAGTGAAAATAAATTCCATACAGAACGCCCAAAAAATCTTTTCAGCGAAAAAATTATTCCAGCTAAAATAAAGTATTCACAGTACACAAAATACATTAAAATGAGCAACACGTTTTTGTCAAAAAATATTATTTTATAGTACGTAAAGGATTAATTGAAATGAGTGGGGATAAACTTAGACTGTCGACAGTCGGCCGTACCTACATGTAATATTAATCTGTTATTGTTATTAATAAATATTGTGTATAAACGTAATAGGTGTGAATAAATTGCGAACGCCGGGACAGGAAGTATGGAGTGGAAACTCTTTGCATTTACTAACTAGGATGTCTAGGATACACATTTACATTAAGCCCGAGGACTGTCGACAATCAAGGATAAACTCAGAAACCCGATAATGTAGAACTTGCGGTATGGAGATTACTTGGTTACTTACCAAAATACATAGTGGTATTCATGAGGAGCATAAAGTTCAAGTTCAAAGCCAGACAGTGTGTAAAGTATCATCACATGTAATGTGTGGTACAATACAAAACTACCAAAACATGCCAGATGCTGTCGTTGTGGTTCTTGTTTTATCAGTAAAGTATGCAGAGCAGCATCCACTTTATCTGCCTGGTAAGAATAGTCAACAAGGTATACGTTTAGTACCAAGGGTATATACACGTATCAAACTAGGTAGAATATAGTTATTATAAAGCCACAACATATTTACATTATTGAATACAGACTTGAAAACATCAATTTAGTACAGCATATACTGTGTGCCTCCCTTCAAATGCTTGCCCTTGTCAGTTCTCAAACCGTGATTTCTTTCACAAAGTGGTTGAATTGTCACAAACTAGAAAACCTGACACATTTCGTGCACAACCAGTTTGGTAATACACTTCTACATCTGTTGTTGATGAATGGAACACAGAGGGCAATGGTTTATTTTTACTACAAGAAGTACAATGAGGGCTTTGAAAATAAAATGTCAAATATGCTAGGAAATGCATTCATATAACAATGGGTGTGAAACAATCTGCTTCATTATCTTATCTGTTTTGCTAACACACAATTATTGAAGTGTGCAAAGACCAGAATCACCCAGTAAAACGTTTTGTCTTAAGCATTTAGGTTGGCTGAAAAACAACCATATGATGTTATTGTCAGCTTCACAACAATTTCAAAAAGTAAAATATCATAACATAAGCTATTATTACCTCATCCTGAAGGTTTGCCAATTCCTCTAATATATGAGCTAACTTGTCCCTCTGCCTTGCTCGGTTATGGCCATGTATTTGATACAATGCACATATAGGCTAGAAACAGGAGAAGAAAAAAAAAAAAATAATACTTGGATGAATATAGTGAGATGCAGAGATAATTGGAAGGCCAGGGTATACTGAGATATGTAGGAACCTGGATGACCAGGGTTTACTAAAATATGTAGGAACCTGGATGACCAGGGTATAATGAGATAAGAAGGTACCTGGATGACTGGGGAATACTGAGATATCCAGGTACCTGAATGTCCAGGGTATACTAAAAAATGGAGATACCTGGTTCATCAGAATACAGAGAGATGAGGTAGTGCCTGAATGGACAGGGTATACAGTGACTTGAACATACCTGGATGGCTAGGGGAATATGGAGATTACAAAACACCTGGATGGCCAGGATATACTGAGATAAGGAGACATCTGGATGGCCAGGGTATACTGAGGTAAGGAGACACCTGGATGGCCAGGATATACTGAGGTAAGGAAACATCTGGATGGCCATGATATACTTGGATAAGGAGACATCTGGATGGCCAGGGTATACTGAGATAAGGAGACATCTGGATGGCCAGGGTAAATTGAGATAAGGAAACATCTGGATGGCCAGGGTATACTGAGATAAGGAGACATCTGGATAGCCAGGATATACTGAGATAAAGAGACATCTGGATGGCCAGGGTATACTGAGATAAGGAGACATCTGGATGGCCAGGGTATACTGAGGTAAGGAGACACCTGGATGGCCAGGATATACTGAGGTAAGGAAACATCTGGATGGCCATGATATACTTGGATAAGGAGACATCTGGATGGCCAGGGTATACTGAGATAAGGAGACATCTGGATGGCCAGGGTATACTGAGGTAAGGAGACACCTGGATGGCCAGGATATACTGAGGTAAGGAAACATCTGGATGGCCATGATATACTTGGATAAGGAGACATCTGGATGGCCAGGATATACTGAGATAAGGAGACATCTGGATGGCCAGGGTATACTGAGGTAAGGAGACACCTGGATGGCCATGATATACTGAGGTAAGGAAACATCTGGATGGCCACGATATACTTGGATAAGGAGACATCTGGATGGCCAGGGTATACTGAGATAAGGAGACATCTGGATGGCCAGGGTATACTGAGATAAGGAGACATCTGGATGGCCAGGGTATACTGAGATAAGGAGACATCTGGATGGCCAGGGTATACTGAGATAAGGAGACATCTGGATGGCCAGGGTAAACTGAGATAAGGAGACATCTGGATGGCCAGGGTATACTGAGATAAGGAGACATCTGGATGGCCAGGATACACTTGGATAAGGAGACATCTGGATGGCCAGGGTATACTGAGATAAGGAGACATCTGGATGGCCAGGGTATACTGAGATAAGGAGACATCTGGATGGCCAGGGTATACTGAGATAAGGAGACATCTGGATGGCCAGGATATACTGAGATAAGGAGACATCTGGATGGCCAGGGTATACTGAGGTAAGGAGACACCTGGATGGCCACGATATACTTGGATAAGGAGACATCTGGATGGCCACGATATACTTGGATAAGGAGACATCTGGATGGCCAGGGTATACTGAGATAAGGAGACATCTGGATGGCCAGGGTATACTGAGATAAGGAGACATCTGGATGGCCAGGGTATACAGAGATAAGAAGGTACCTGGATGACTGGGGAATACTGAGATAAGGAGACATCTGGATGGCCAGGATACACTTGGATAAGGAGACATCTGGATGGCCAGGATACACTTGGATAAGGAGACATCTGGATGGCCAGGGTATACTGAGATAAGGAGACATCTGGATGGCCAGGGTATACTGAGATAAGGAGACATCTGGATGGCCAGGATACACTTGGATAAGGAGACATCTGGATGGCCAGGGTATACTGAGGTAAGGAGACATCTGGATGGCCAGGGTATACTGAGATAAGGAGACATCTGGATGGCCAGGATATACTGAGATAAGGAGACATCTGGATGGCCAGGGTATACAGAGATAAGGAGGTACCTGGATGACTGGGGAATACTGAGATAAGGAGACATCTGGATGGCCAGGATACACTTGGATAAGGAGACATCTGGATGGCCAGGGTATACTGAGATAAGGAGACATCTGGATGGCCAGGGTATACTGAGATAAGGAGACATCTGGATGGCCAGGGTATACTGAGATAAGGAGACATCTGGATGGCCAGGGTAAACTGAGATAAGGAGACATCTGGATGGCCAGGGTATACTGAGATAAGGAGACATCTGGATGGCCAGGATACACTTGGATAAGGAGACATCTGGATGGCCAGGGTATACTGAGATAAGGAGACATCTGGATGGCCAGAGTATACTGAGATAAGGAGACATCTGGATGGCCAGGGTATACTGAGATAAGGAGACATCTGGATGGCCAGGATATACTGAGATAAGGAGACATCTGGATGGCCAGGGTATACTGAGGTAAGGAGACACCTGGATGGCCACGATATACTTGGATAAGGAGACATCTGGATGGCCACGATATACTTGGATAAGGAGACATCTGGATGGCCAGGGTATACTGAGATAAGGAGACATCTGGATGGCCAGGGTATACTGAGATAAGGAGACATCTGGATGGCCAGGGTATACAGAGATAAGAAGGTACCTGGATGACTGGGGAATACTGAGATAAGGAGACATCTGGATGGCCAGGATACACTTGGATAAGGAGACATCTGGATGGCCAGGGTATACTGAGATAAGGAGACATCTGGATGGCCAGGGTATACTGAGATAAGGAGACATCTGGATGGCCAGGGTATACTGAGATAAGGAGACATCTGGATGGCCAGGATACACTTGGATAAGGAGACATCTGGATGGCCAGGGTATACTGAGGTAAGGAGACACCTGGATGGTCAGGATATACTGAGGTAAGGAAACATCTGCATGGCCACGATATACTTGGATAAGGAGACATCTGGATGGCCAGGGTATACTGAGATAAGGAGACATCTGGATGGCCAGGGTATACTGAGATAAGGAGACATCTGGATGGCCAGGATATACTGAGATAAGGAGACATCTGGATGGCCAGGGTATACAGAGATAAGGAGGTACCTGGATGACTGGGGAATACTGAGATAAGGAGACATCTGGATGGCCAGGATACACTTGGATAAGGAGACATCTGGATGGCCAGGGTATACTTGGATAAGGAGACATCTGGATGGCCAGGGTATACTGAGGTAAGGAGACACCTGGATGGTCAGGATATACTGAGGTAAGGAAACATCTGCATGGCCACGATATACTTGGATAAGGAGACATCTGGATGGCCAGGGTATACTGAGATAAGGAGACATCTGGATGGCCAGGGTATACTGAGATAAGGAGACATCTGGATGGCCAGGATATACTGAGATAAGGAGACATCTGGATGGCCAGGGTATACAGAGATAAGGAGGTACCTGGATGACTGGGGAATACTGAGATAAGGAGACATCTGGATGGCCAGGATACACTTGGATAAGGAGACATCTGGATGGCCAGGGTATACTGAGATAAGGAGACATCTGGATGGCCAGGGTATACTGAGATAAGGAGACATCTGGATGGCCAGAGTATACTGAGATAAGGAGACATCTGGATGGCCAGGATACACTTGGATAAGGAGACATCTGGATGACCAGGGTATACTGAGGTAAGGAGACACCTGGATGGCCAGGATATACTGAGGTAAGGAAACATCTGGATGGCCACGATATACTTGGATAAGGAGACATCTGGATGGCCAGGGTATACTGAGATAAGGAGACATCTGGATGGCCAGGGTATACTGAGATAAGGAGACATCTGGATGGCCAGGATATACTGAGATAAGGAGACATCTGGATGGCCAGGGTATACTGAGGTAAGGAGACACCTGGATGGCCAGGATATACTGAGGTAAGGAAACATCTGGATGGCCACGATATACTTGGATAAGGAGACATCTGGATGGCCAGGGTATACTGAGATAAGGAGACATCTGGATGGCCAGGGTATACTGAGATAAGGAGACATCTGGATGGCCAGGGTATACTGAGATAAGGAGACATCTGGATGGCCAGGGTATACTGAGATAAGGAGACATCTGGATGGCCAGGGTATACTGAGATAAGGAGACATCTGGATGGCCAGGGTATACTGAGATAAGGAGACATCTGGATGGCCAGGATACACTTGGATAAGGAGACATCTGGATGGCCAGGGTATACTGAGATAAGGAGACATCTGGATGGCCAGGGTATACTGAGATAAGGAGACATCTGGATGACCAGGATATACTGAGATAAGGAGACATCTGGATGGCCAGGGTATACTGAGGTAAGGAGACACCTGGATGGCCACGATATACTTGGATAAGGAGACATCTGGATGGCCACGATATACTTGGATAAGAAGACATCTGGATGGCCAGGGTATACTGAGATAAGGAGACATCTGGATGGCCAAGGTATACTGAGATAAGGAGACATCTGGATGGCCAGGGTATACTGAGATAAGGAGACACCTGGATGGCCAGGATATACTGAGATAAGGAGACATCTGGATGGCCAGGATACACTTGGATAAGGAGACATCTGGATGGCCAGGGTATACTGAGATAAGGAGACATCTGGATGGCCAGGGTATACTGAGATAAGGAGACATCTGGATGGCCAGGGTATACTGAGATAAGGAGACATCTGGATGGCCAGGATACACTTGGATAAGGAGACATCTGGATGGCCAGGGTATACTGAGATAAGGAGACATCTGGATGGCCAGGGTATACTGAGATAAGGAGACATCTGGATGGCCAGGGTATACTGAGATAAGGAGACATCTGGATGGCCAGGGTATACTGAGATAAGGAGACATCTGGATGGCCAGGGTATACTGAGATAAGGAGACATCTGGATGGCCAGGGTATACTGAGATAAGGAGACATCTGGATGGCCAGGATACACTTGGATAAGGAGACATCTGGATGGCCAGGGTATACTGAGGTAAGGACACACCTGGATGGCCAGGATATACTGAGGTAAGGAAACATCTGGATGGCCATGATATACTTGGATAAGGAGACATCTGGATGGCCAGGGTATACTGAGATAAGGAGACATCTGGATGGCCAGGGTATACTGAGATAAGGAGACATCTGGATGGCCAGGGTATACTGAGATAAGGAGACATCTGGATGGCCAGGGTATACTGAGATAAGGAGACATCTGGATGGCCAGGGTATACTGAGATAAGGAGACATCTGGATGGCCAGGGTATACTGAGATAAGGAGACATCTGGATGGCCAGGGTATACTGAGATAAGGAGACATCTGGATGGCCAGGATACACTTGGATAAGGAGACATCTGGGTGGCCAGGGTATACTGAGATAAGGAGACATCTGGATGGCCAGGGTATACTGAGATAAGGAGACATCTGGATGCCAGAATATACTGAGATAAGGAGACATCTGGATGGCCAGGGTATACTGAGGTAAGGAGACACCTGGATGGCCACGATATACTTGGATAAGGAGACATCTGGATGGCCACGATATACTTGGATAAGAAGACATCTGGATGGCCAGGGTATACTGAGATAAGGAGACATCTGGATGGCCAAGGTATACTGAGATAAGGAGACATCTGGATGGCCAAGGTATACTGAGATAAGGAGACATCTGGATGGCCAGGGTATACTGAGATAAGGAGACACCTGGATGGCCAGGGTATACTGAGATAAGGAGACATCTGGATGGCCAGGATACACTTGGATAAGGAGACATCTGGATGGCCAGGGTATACTGAGATAAGGAGACATCTGGATGGCCAGGGTATACTGAGATAAGGAGACATCTGGATGGCCAGGATACACTTGGATAAGGAGACATCTGGATGGCCAGGATATACTGAGATAAGGAGACATCTGGATGACCAGGGTATACTGAGATAAGGAGACATCTGGATGGCCAGGGTATACTGAGATAAGGAGACATCTGGATGGCCAGGGTATACTGAGATAAGGAGACACCTGGATGGCCAGGGTAAACTGAGATAAGGAGACATCTGGATGGCCAAGTTACACTTGGATAAGGAGACATCTGGATGGCCTGGGTATACTGAGATAAGGAGACATCTGGATGGCCACGATATACTGAGATAAGGAGACATCTGGATGACCTGGGTATACTGAGATAAGGAGACATATGGATGGCCACGATATACTGAGATAAGGAGACATCTGGATGGCCAGGGTAAACTGAGATAAGGAGACATCTGGATGGCCAGGGTAAACTGAGATAAGGAGACATCTGGATGGCCAGGGTATACTGAGATAAGGAGACATCTGGATGGCCAGGGTAAACTGAGATAAGGAGACATCTGGATGGCCAGGGTATACTGAGATAAGGAGACATCTGGATGGCCAGGGTATACTGAGATAAGGAGACATCTGGATGGCCAGGGTATACTGAGATAAGGAGACATCTGGATGGCCAGGGTATACTGAGATAAGGAGACATCTGGATGGCCAGGGTAAATTGAGATAAGGAAACATCTGGATGGCCAGGGTATACTGAGATAAGGAGACATCTGGATAGCCAGGATATACTGAGATAAGGAGACATCTGGATGGCCTGGGTATACTGAGATAAGGAGACACCTGGATGGCCTGGGTATACTGAGATAAGGAGACACCTGGATGGCCAGGATACACTTGGATAAGGAGACATCTGGATGGCCAGGGTATACTGAGATAAGGAGACACCTGGATGGCCAGGATACACTTGAATAAGGAGACATCTGGATGGCCTGGGTATACTGAGATAAGGAGACATCTGGATGGCCAGGGTATACTGAGATAAGGAGACATCTGGATGGCCACGATATACTGAGATAAGGAGACATCTGGATGGCCACGATATACTGAGATAAGGAGACATCTGGATGGCCAGGGTAAACTGAGATAAGGAGACATCTGGATGGCCAGGGTAAACTGAGATAAGGAGACATCTGGATGGCTAGGGTATACTGAGATAAGGAGACATCTGGATGGCCAGGGTAAACTGAGATAAGGAGACATCTGGATGGCCAGGGTAAACTGAGATAAGGAGACATCTGGATGGCCAGGGTATACTGAGATAAGGAGACATCTGGATGGCCAGGGTATACTGAGATAAGGAGACATCTGGATGGCCAGGGTATACTGAGATAAGGAGACATCTGGATGGCCAGGGTAAACTGAGATAAGGAGACATCTGGATGACCAGGATATACTGAGATAAGGAGACATCTGGATGGCCTGGGTATACTGAGATAAGGAGACACCTGGATGGCCAGGATACACTTGGATAAGGAGACATCTGGATGGCCAGGGTAAACTGAGATAAGGAGACACCTGGATGGCCAGGATACACTTGGATAAGGAGACATCTGGATGGCCTGGGTATACTGAGATAAGGAGACATCTGGATGGCCATGATATACTGAGATAAGGAGACATCTGGATGGCCAGGGTATACTGAGATAAGGAGACATCTGGATGGCCAGGGTATACTGAGATAAGGAGACACCTGGATGGCCAGGATATACTGAGGTAAAGAAACATCTGGATGGCCAGGATATACTGAGATAAGGAGACATCTGGATGGCCAGGGTATACTGAGATAAGGAGACATCGGGATGGCCAGGGTATACTGAGATAAGGAGACATCAGGATGGCCAAGGTAAACTGAGATAAGGAGACATCAGGATGGCCATGGTATACTGAGATAAGGAGACATCTGGATGGCCAAGGTATACTGAGATAAGGAGACATCTGGATGGCCAGGGTATACTGAGATAAGGAGACATCTGGATGGCCAGGGTATACTGAGATAAGGAGACATCTGGATGGCCAGGGTAAACTGAGATAAGGAGACATCTGGATGGCCAGGATATACTGAGATAAGGAGACATCTGGATGGCCTGGGTATACTGAGATAAGGAGACACCTGGATGGCCAGGGTAAATTGAGATAAGGAGACATCTGGATGGCCAGGGTAAACTGAGATAAGGAGACATCTGGATGGCCAGGATATACTGAGATAAGGAGACATCTGGATGGCCAGGGTATACTGAGATAAGGAGACACCTGGATGGCCAGGATACACTTGGATAAGGAGACATCTGGATGGCCAGGGTATACTGAGATAAGGAGACACCTGGATGGCCAGGATACACTTGGATAAGGAGACATCTGGATGGCCTGGGTATACTGAGATAAGGAGACATCTGGATGGCCAGGGTATACTGAGATAAGGGGACATCTGGATGGCCAGGGTATACTGAGATAAGGAGACATCTGGATGGCCAGGGTATACTGAGATAAGGAGACATCTGGATGGCCAGGGTATACTGAGATAAGGAGACATCTGGATGGCCAGGGTATACTGAGATAAGGAGACATCTGGATGGCCAGGGTATACTGAGATAAGGAGACATCTGGATGGCCAGGGTATACTGAAATAAGGAGACATCTGGATGGCCAGGGTATACTGAGATAAGGAGACATCTGGATGGCCAGGGTATACTGAGATAAGGAGACATCTGGATGGCCAGGGTATACTGAGATAAGGAGACATCTGGATGGTCAAAATACCAATTCAAAATTTCAGTTGATGAAAAAACTTACTCTAATCATGTGTGTAAGCAGAGCATCCACATACTCCTTGGCCTGGGCGTTGTTCATCAACCAAGACTTTGGTGCCAAGACTGGGGGACATAAAAACATTCTAATTCCTTCTCGGATGAAATCTTGAATCAATTCTGAACCAAATATTTTCTTATTCTGTGGCAGGAATATCATTTGTAGTAATGATCTGGATAAAACACATGGACTTTGTTTACTAAACTCTATGAAGAAATCCTGCCAACAAAAATAAAAAATAAATCACACAATAATGCAAGACATTTACTCGCATTCTATCATTTTACTTTTTAAGGCACATATTTACATTTACAATGTCTGATTTGTCTAGTTTTCAAATCCCAAAACTAGTTTCGTTTTTATACTGTAAAGCATACAATACATGACTAATCTTTGTGAATCAGTGAAAATTCTCATATGTGCATATTAATTAGGTAATTTGCATACCATTAACCATTTGAGCACCAAAGTCAACTTTTGTCACCATTCACAAAATAGTTCTATATATCGTATGTGCATATTAATTAGGTAATTTGCATATCATTAACCCTTTGAGCACCAAAGTCAACTTTTGTCACTATTCACAAAATAGTTCTATATATCGTATGTGCATATTAATTAGGTAATTTGCATATCATTAACCCTTTGAGCACCAAAGTCAACTTTTGTGACCATTCACAAAATAGTTCTATATACCATATGTGCATATTAATTAGGTAATTTGCATACCATTAACGATTTGAGCACCAAAGTCAACTTTTGTCACCATTCACAAAAAAGTTCTATATACGGTATGTGCATATTAATTAGGTAATTTGCATATCATTAACCCTTTGAGCACCAAAGTCAACTTTTGTCACCATTCACAAAATAGTTCTATATATCGTATGTGCATATTAATTAGGTAATTTGCATACCATTAACCATTTGAGCACCCCAGTCAACTTTGTCACCATTCACAAAATAGTTCTATATACCGTATGTGCATATTAATTAGGTAATTTGCATACCATTAACCATTTGAGCACCAAAGTCAACTTTTGTCACCATTCACAAAATAGTTCTATATATCGTATGTGCATACTAATTAGGTAATTTGCATATCATTAACCCTTTGAGCACCAAAGTCAACTTTGTCACCATTCACAAAATAGTTCTATATACCGTATGTGCATATTAATTAGGTAATTTGCATACCATTAACCATTTGAGCACCAAAGTCAACTTTTGTCACCATTCACAAAATAGTTCTATATATCGTATGTGCATATTAATTAGGTAATTTGCATACCATTAACCATTTGAGCACCCCAGTCAACTTTGTCACCATTCACAAAACAGCTCTATATACCGTATGTGCATATTAATTAGGTAATTTGCATACCATTAACCATTTGAGCACCAAAGTCAACTTTTGTCACCATTCACAAAATAGTTCTATATATCGTATGTACATACTAATTAGGTAATTTGCATATCATTAACCCTTTGAGCACCAAAGTCAACTTTGTTACCATTCACAAAATAGTTCTATATGCCGTATGTGCATATTAATTAGGTAATTTGCATACCATTAACCATTTGAGCACCAAAGTCAACTTTTGTCACCATTCACAAAATAGTTCTATATATCGTATGTGCATACTAATTAGGTAATTTGCATATCATTAACCCTTTGAGCACCCCAGCCAACTTTGTCACCATTCACAAAATAGTTCTATATACCGTATGTGCATATTAATTAGGTAATTTGCATACCATTAACCATTTGAGCACCAAAGTCAACTTTTGTCACCATTCACAAAATAGTTCTATATATCGTATGTGCATACTAATTAGGTAATTTGCATATCATTAACCCTTTGAGCACCAAAGTCAACTTCAGACACGATTCACAAATAGATCCATTTATAGCTCTCTGCTCCACATAAAATGTTGATGAAAATTTACAATTTTACAATTTTTTTTATCGAAGCAATGTCAGATTTTGTGTGTTCAGTTCAAAATCAAGATTAAAATTAAAGAATTTGCAGCTCTAAAGGTTAAAATCTCATGTCTTTGAACACCACATGCAATAAATACTTACAAAGGCAACATGTAAATTTGTACACTCCACTATATCAAAGATCCGATTTAGTCGGGACATCAGTTTTGATAAATACTGGACAGCCTCTTCTCGACTCACTATTTTACAGTACCTGGGGAACGTCGGTGGCAGTAGACGTTGGTTTACAAGTGGTTCAAATCCCATAATCACTGAATGATCTGATAAAGAAAAAGGGGTTTGATAGCATTCTAAATATTGTGTGTTATGAATGCATCATAATTTGTAGAGCAGAAAAGGTTATTGCATCCAATTTAGAAGTGTACCAAGCTATAAAAGTGGAAGCATCGTCACCTGCACATGCGTCAGATGGCCATAGCTTGTCATTGTTTACAAACAAACATCTGCCCATGAGACTTGGAGTTTTCAGCATGTATTGTTATCGTCACTTTGGGCTCAATTCCCACACGTACGCAAGTGACAACCCTCCCACTTCAAGTATGTCACGTTTCGAGGATATCTGTAAGCATATGTCATTTTACTAGTCTGGTAATTTTGTTCAGACATCATGCTACAAGAATTGGGACCAAAATTTGTCTAATTACCTATGTTTACTCAAAAATGATCTCATTCATGTTCACACATATCGATACAACTTTCAGAATCACATACAATGATGTGTGATGAAGATTTCATGAAAAGCAAACACTCACGATTTGCGAATGTTTCAACGTTACACATTTTACACTGTATTTACAGTGGTGTCAGAATAGCACACATTATCGTTTCACATGTACTGTCTGTGGTTCAAGGTTAAAATCATAGTGTTTGCTAGAAGTCAATTTGACAGATATACTACCGGTATAAAAGAAACACATTTAAATAAATTCTTGATATGCTCAAACTTACAGACACATTGGACATTCTTTATTCCAATACTGTTCGTACTTAATATTTCAAGTATGTGAATGACAAGTCAAAACTGTGAATTTTTGTTTCAGTTGATACATTTGTAGTACAGTTAAATAAATTAGGGTCGTTGCTGGGATAATAACACAGGGGTGTAGAAATACCAAGAAAATTGATACACACATTTGACTTGGTTATTCCCGCCATGTACAAAGAAGTGAAACATTTAAGCAATAAAAACCTAAACATCACATGATCGCAATATGACACACATTCTGCTATTTTAAATTCCCAAATTTATCAAAATGCATCAATGAATCTGGCAAAAAATCTGACGCAAAAATACAAAATTGTTGGCATTCTAGAGACATGAAAAGAACAAGTGCCACATGGTAGTGCAACAGCTGGAGTGAACAGTCAGATGATTACCGATAGTGTCAATACAACAAGGGTCTCTTTGTGTACTACGTGACCCCCAGTACTGAACATTTCAAAAGAGGGGATTTCAAACATAAATCTAGCGCACTGTGCACAGATCAAAACAATGAATTTTGAAATAGCAAATGTGTAAAAGTGACAATACATATCATACATAGATACAGGTACCAACCATTAACACTGGCATCTGTGGGAGACTGTATACCGTACTTGATACTACTCTGTATGCCCGCGAGTAGATGGTCCCCTTGTTGTACACACCTCCTGGCTTCTACTGAGCCTTGTCTCACCTGTAAGAAACAAGTTTTATCAGATATCCAATGTGAAAAAATCCCACACCCACAAAAGCTAATTTGAGAAATACACTTTAAGGACAATTTGCGATTTAATCATCTGAAGTCTTTACCATTTTTTCTTGACTCCTCTAAACTCATTTCACACAAAGTTGTAGCAGGTTACAGTGAATTACATTCATGCAATCTGCTGGAAATACATTAGTATTACCTCTTTTTTGTTGAAAGCCATCAAGGCTCCATAAAACATCCTACAAAATTTAATTCTGGATTGCACTGCTATAAACTGTTGATGCTGTGAATGAAAAAATAAACATGTATGCAGGGATTATATTACTGAAAATCATTTCTAGTGAGAATCACAATTACCTGAAATGAGAAACAAAATCATCTTTATGATAGATATGTTTTTTTTCATTGCATAATTCTAATAATTGGACATTGTTGGCATGAATTCTGCACTCTTGTTGGCAGACTCTGAGGTGAATTATGTTTGAGTCAATCTACAAGAACACAGTATTACCATACTTTGACTGTACTAGACGACATGTACATAGCTAATGAATCTGTGAAAAGTTAGGAACATGTCACTAAACCAAATATATGACCAATAATTTCAAGATGGATGGATTTTTTTCAAAACAAATAAAAATTGGTATGATCTCGGCCAGTTCTGAGGCTTATGTACATAGCAGTTAAACTTAGAAAAATGCTGAACAAAACTTTTTTATGAGGATAAATATGAAATACCAAGGGTATAAACATTTGTGACTTTTTGAACATACAGATATCGTGAGTATTTCTGTAACACCAGATCACTTTGTGGCATAATGTACAATTAGAGCATGCATGACTACCTGTGTGATGTATTCTTACTTGTAACTCTGTACTTTCATCCCTGTCTTCACCTTGTCTGAGCCGAGTACTCTGAAAAACAGGAACAGATGAACTCACTCATATGTTCAAAGAAGTGTACATTATGTAAAATTAAAACAAAATTCAAACTTGTTGAAGTACAAAGGCAAGAAAATAGAAATAATCCAAAAGTTAAACAAAAATAGAGCATGCATGCATTCATCATTTTGATGTTACAGTATTTATCATATTTAACAGACTTACTTTTATTTTTTTCAAATATTCCTCCTCTACTTCTCTGAGCATTCCACCAACTCTCATATCAGACAGGTGATTGGCTAGCTTAAAACCATATGTCATTGGCTGGAAATCCTCCTGTATATGCAATGACGTTAAATTACTACAACGACAACAGAATAGCGGAACTATTTCCTGTACATGCTTACTGTGGGATGTTCTCATGCATATGCGCATTGTTATTTTGAGTCAGTATCAATCTGTGGTGGAAGGAAGCCTTTAATGCTGCCTATGTACAGTGTGCATGCAATGCATACACTTTTCAATCGCCCATTGTATATTATTCTTGCATGTTCACAAATTGACAGGAAATCAATGTGTTCACAAGCACTGCAAAATACTACAAACTCTAATTTTAACCAATTTATATAAACTTCAGACTCTCTAAAATTCCACAAAGGTCAAAGTGACTCCCTAAAATTCCATAAAGACAATGTGATTCCCTAAAATTCCATAAAGACAATGTGACTCCCTAAAATTTGCTACAAGACAATGTGAATCCCTAAAATTCGGTAAAAGACAATGTGACTCTCTAAAATTCGGTAAAAGACAATGCGGCTTCCTAAAATTTGGTAAAAGACAATGTGACTCCCTAAAATTCGGTAAAAGACAATGTGACTCCCTAAAATTCGGTAAAAGACAATGCGGCTTCCTAAAATTTGGTAAAAGACAATGTGATTCCCTAAAATTCGGTAAAAGACAATGTGACTCCCTAAAATTCGGTAAAAGACAATGTGACTTTCTAAAATTTGGTAAATAAAACTGGTAAAAGACAATGGGACTCCCTAAAATTCGATAAATACAATGTGACTCCCTAAAATTCGGTAAAAGACAATGTGACCTTCAAAAATTTGGTAAAAAGACAATGTACCCTGATATACAAAAATACGTCTCGTGCAAAGAGCACAGCATGCATGGTAACTGCACTTACCTCTTCAAACACGGATGCTCTATTGACCTTCTCACGTACCATGTCGACTACTTTCAAAATAAATAATGAGAACGACTTGATGCATCGGTCTTCTATTATATCGGGATTATGTAGATATAAATTAGTAAATATAGTCTGAGCCAATGAGTGACCTTCCAACCACGTTACCTGTAAAGAAATCAAATATTTCAATTATATTGGCACATGGAAAGCCTGTTTTGTGTATTGATGCTAGAAGCATAATCTGTAACAGAATATAAACATGTTGCGTCATAAAGGATATTCAGTGAATCCAGATTGTGCACAATAAAGACCCAGATGTCTGGGAATGTCATGATGTCTGGGAATGCTAAGCAAAAGACAGATTTAAAAGCATGTTATAAACTGAAGGCAATCAAATGAACAGAGACTAAGTTTGTTGTCATGTAACAACCAATATACAGCAGTTGAAATGCACATGTGATGCACTCATAGATCCCATAGTAACACATTTAAACCACTGTGACAGTAACAATTTAATACTAATTTGCATAACATTTGCATGTAATTCTATAATCATTTAAAGCAGAAATGGTGATGAAAAACATTAAATCATTAAAACACTCAATGACACAATGCACACATCTATTTATTTTATATAAAACTCTTATACACAAGTTTTTAATTTTCAGCTATTTATTAATTTGATTTGTCAGCAAAGTCACAGTGTCACTCAGGATAATGACTGTGGCGATATCGCACACCGTTTGGATCCTGGGGACAACACTAGACCTTTTATTGGAGGTATCAAATTGGACACAGGTGGCCACATTACAATCTGCTGGTAGATTTCTTATCATATAAGATATGAGTCGCATATTTTATTGCCATGCATTCAACCAATAGAACAGATGACAAGTGTTGCAATCAGTAACAACTATTCCCTCCTACCCGCTATATAACTACCGTAGCACTTACCAAACATGCTAATGTTGCGTCTATGATACCAATAATCTGTGGTGGGGTTAAGTCTTTGATTTTCACAGTTCCTGCTTTGATAGACTGTTCAAAATTCAATACTTTTCTGTTAGCTTGATTGCACACCATACCTGCATCCATCTTAGGATCCATCATTTCAATAGCAGACATGGCTTCAAATAAACCAAAACTGAAAAACAAACAAAATAGCGACATCATAGCTTTAGTGTTAGTATTTCTACCCGTTTAAATTTCGCAGGAGATTTTCTGAAGACAGTAGTGAAAGTTATGGTGACAATCATGAAAATTTAATCATTATAAAAGCCTTCGATTTATTAAATCTTAAACATTGCTAGATGCGGAAGTTGAAGTTTTACAGCTTTACGTTTTACGTTTAAAGATTTTTACTAAATTTCCTTGATATTTGAGTAAACATCATATTTGAGTTAAACTTTTGTTATGTTTGCAAACTTTGTGAAATCCATGAGTACCAATAAACATAGTTGAACTCTGGTGACCTTGCCCTTTGTTATATACTGTGGAATACTTTATTTTCGCCGGAATTAATTTTCGCTGAAAAGGCTTTTTGGGCGTTTTGTATGGAATTTATTTTCACTGATTTCTGATGAGTATAATGTGAAATATAGGGAAAAAAGTATATTCGCTGGATTTTATTTTCACGGAATCATCCCTTCAACGAAAATAGCGAAAATAAATTCCAAGCGAAAATAAAGTATTCTACAGTAATATAATTCCTTTATCATAGTTTGTTTCAATATAAATATGCATTGTCATAATTAATTTTGAATACAAACAAGTTTTGGGGTTGAACCAACAGTGGGGAATCAGTCTACCGAATGTCCTTAAAAGATGTAAATATCTTACAAAAACATTGGTGCCTTATTTGTTTAATTATTTTAAGGAACATAATTTCCAGCTTTATTCAAAGTAATTCAGATATTTTAGTATAAAAACAAATGTCTCATTGAAAAAAAAAAGTGCTGCATTTAGATGTGAGTAGATTCATAAAACATGCAAGATAACAGAAAATTTTAGCTGGCTTTTGTCCAAGTATTTTGTACAGGTGTCTGACAAAAATTAATGATTCACTGAGACAAATATGAACTGCCTCATTGTGTGACTACTGTATTATATGAAAAGTAAAAAAAAAACACCCTTTATGAATAGCTATCATGTTGCAAGCTCTGCTTTGTATGCAAATCAACTTAAATAGTTAGTTGGTGTCCAGTGGAAGGAGTCAACAGTACTGTTGCCTCCTGAAAATCTACATCTTCAAACACTGCAATCTTTGAAGTGCGTTTTTAAACTAGTATTATAAAAACTATCATTCTGTTCTAATAGCTGAAACATATTCCTGTGAGTTTTCATTTGTCGAATGAACTGTTTGTCAAATACAGAATACATATATTTTAGAATAATTTTCTTTTTAAAATGTGGATGAAATGTTTTGCTTTTAATGTATTTTTTATGTATTGTTTTTGATTTGATAACTTTTGACTAAACAGATTTTCTATTAGCTTCAGATCTTGATCAAAGTTTGGCACCCAGTTCATAGCAGTGCTTATATTGATTTTCTGACATCTTGTTTTCTGTAAAGATTTTATTGGTAGGTTTGCAAATGTGTATCAGACTGTGCAATCTCTCCAGGAGTTGGTTTTGAAACCCAGTATGGGATTCTGGTATACATTACCAAGGATATTATTACAAGATAAATCATTTGCTTCATTGAACACATACAACAATGCATATTTCCACTGAGATCAGTGACCTTTGATGTGTATCACCAGTGATCAGTCAAGTAGAAACAGTCAAAATATTTTATCAGATTTTCTCAATTTTTGCATGATATTTTCATACAGGACATCTGTTGTTCAAACTCAGGGAAGACTTTATACTGATGAATAAGGTGACAGAGTTTGATAAAGTTTGGAATAGAATTAGTAAAGTTATTATGCACACAATAACAATTATTAACGACGACGACAACAACAACAACGACGACAACGCCGGACAAATTTTTTTCCCTTAATATACCTTTCCCTTCCATCTTTGATGGTACGGGCAAGGTAAAAAGTACAAGCTACACTTTTAAGAAACACTAGAGCAAATAACAGAAGTAAAATAGTACAATATATCAATGAGTTTGTCGTCTTCAAAGTCTTAGCTCCAAGCAAAACACAATTTATTGGTTCATGTGCATCTCTAGTAGACTGAGATATGCTTTTAAAAAACAAATTATGGTACATGGAAGAACGCAAGAAGATTCAATAGTATGCAATGTCCACCATCAATAGGAGAAACTCTCACTAAGCCTGGCAATGCAGATTAGTATCTTATTTATTAATCCATGGTCTTGTACACAATTATTTTTACTACCCCATTAGTTTTTTTTATTATTTATTTGTTTTTGATGCAGCAGAATATCACCCAGGTGGTGTAACATAATAGATAAATACGATGCATGTGTTAATTTGAAGTTAAGGTACTTTTCATGGTTCATGCAGAATCAAAACCCAATTGACTTACTCAGAATCATGTAAGAGTTCACCCAGCTTAAGTTCCTCGGTAGATTTGATAAAGTCCTCTGTAATATCTTGCCAATCATACTGGATGGTGTCGGGTGATGAGCCTGGAAAACGTGACACAGGAGAAAAACAAAAAGTAACAAAAGTGTAAATGTCACAGGTATCATCCATGCACCTGTTTATAAATGTAAACACTACTGTCTGTCATTCTAGTCATATATTTATCAAGGTAGTTCCTTATCTCTTGTTTGAATTATAAAGGAAATTGCTAAGTTGAATCAAATCAAATTTCTTGTATACATTTTTGATTATTTTATTTCCTGCAAAACATCGACTACTAAAACCAAGTCCAAGAACTCATTATAACTTTACAACAAATTGTTGAAAAACTGAATCTTACTTACCAGGGTTGCTGAATTCGCCCTGTCCCCAGCCAAGATCGTCTTCACTTCTGAAAGTAAAAATTAATTTAATAACAACTGAATTAATTAATTAATTCAAAATAAGTTACATTAAGGTAATTCCTATTGACAGACTAGAAACAGACATTACATAAGGTAATTAAAAGGGAGTTAAATATCAGTCACCTGTTGCAACAGTAAGCAATGGAACCACAGCGAGAGGGCGCTAAATACTGGAAAGGCGTATTTTTTTTAACCCGCAACAGTGTTCACTCTGATCGCTAACATATACATCCATGCATAGTTCCAATTTGTGATCTTTTTTTATAAATAATTTAATTTGTTATGTACCTTGTCTTGTTGAAAAAAAAAATAAAAGAAAAAAAAATAGTTCCAATTTACCAAGAACACAAAACAAACAACTGACAACAATCAACAAAACAATTGCTAAATTATTCAGTTGCGAACTATAAACTTTATTTATTAGGATTTCTGCATGAAGTTGCATAGGAAAAATGCATAATTATGGCAAGGAAAAACAATGTTTTTTTCTGCCCAGGTTATGTAATAAATTCTCAGAAAGACTTTCTAATGTACCCCAACCTCTAATCCTAACTAAAACCTGCCCCACACCCTCTCGTACCCCCTCAAATTACCTATAGTTATCTTGAGAGGGATATATATATACAACCATGGACCTCTAATGACCATTCATGGACGTACATCATGATACAACTAAATTGAGAGATTGGGAGGTGAGAATTAGGGTATGGTGTGGGGTACATTGGAATGTCTTTCCCAAATAAATTGTATTTTATGTACACTAAATCACTAAACAGACACAGTTGTAACATTGTTCAGTATAGTTGTGATCGTAAATAAACAATCGAACTGTCCCGGCGTCAGTGCTGGAAATGGAATGACCCACGCGTCAGTGTTCATAGTTATTTCTCAAATTCAAGTCTATATTAATTAAGTAGGGCATATATATGTTATTCGATGAACTTATCGGAACAAACACTCAGTAAATTACGAACAAGGCGAACAGGAATAAGACACACTTACAAATCCATGTTTTTTCTGGGCTGTTTCGGTTTCTCCAATTGTGGGTCGGCCATCTTGGAAATTTTGATTTGACTACCTAAGTGAGACAAAATTATAATCTAGGTCAATATTGTAAATAAAGTTGGTATTCAGATCGGAGATCGTCATTTATTGTACTTTACATTATTCAAGTATTTGATACAAATATAAAACTTCTCGAATACTAGAATATTATTATCGAGTATAAAGTGTTTTTCAAGTACTCTTACATTGACTTTCAGTAACGGCTTAGAGAGTTAGTAGAAAATAACAGTTACCAAACAAACAGACCGCATAGCGGCGCTGTTCAAGCGAACAAGAAAGCAGGTGAAAATTCTCACATGACAACATAAACATAAAAAGTAGGAGTAGATAGATTGCATTGCAGTTCGGATGCTGGGGAAGGCACATTTACAGTCCGCAAAGAAAATGGCGGAAATACCACACACCAAAGAAATGTTTGATAGGTTAACGATGGGAATTGTTAGATCTTTAGGTAAGTAACTCAACTCATAGTCACTTGTGTTGTGAGCTGATAATCCGAATAAAAATCAGTGCAATTCATTATTATTTTTCCCACGATTTTTTATTATTAATAAATAGTACTGTTCGAATTATTTAAATTTTAGCCATCAAGTAACTGTGTTCGCTGTAAGTGTAGGGTGTACATGATTTGATATGGTGAAAATGGTAATATTATTGTTAGTACAGATGTACTGTTGCAGAGTTTTTAACAGTACATAGGCACTTCATATAATGACAAATATTGCCCAGGCTACTCCTAACATGTACTACACATACTCAATCAATGTCATATGCACAGGTCAACTCACTTGATAACAGCTTTAGCTACAACACTATGCATAAAGTAAAATAAGTCTTTGAGAATAGGTGATTTTCAGCTCACAGCAAGATCTCT
Source organism: Saccoglossus kowalevskii (assembly GCF_978046115.1). Classification (NCBI taxonomy): domain Eukaryota; kingdom Metazoa; phylum Hemichordata; class Enteropneusta; family Harrimaniidae; genus Saccoglossus; species Saccoglossus kowalevskii. Next base: position 21,745,444 of record NC_140653.1, on the reverse strand, counting down.
CATAATGTGTGAAAGGCACACATTTTGTACTTTAATCTCTTTTTTTATAGTTCAATATTGAAATGCCTAGCTTTCAGAGGAAGTATAGTTTTGATATACACTTACTTCATAAAAAATGACCATCATAAAATGCGTATAGCATAGTGTGGAAATACCTCAAACATCCTTTAGTTTGTTGAATCCTGCATAATGATTTGATGCCACTATGATGTTATGATCTTTGTTGGTCCTGTTGTTTTGTTCAATTTCATGCATAACGCAAAATTCAGCAGTGAACAAAAAATTAGATTTTTTATAATCTATAATAATAATAATAATATTTATTGCATCTTTAGAAATACAGTATTTCTATCAGTACAGTAGCAATAAAAGTATAATAATAATGAAATAATAAAGAAAGAGAAAATATTATAATGTTAAGTATAAAAGTAAAATGTAATGTGTTAAATTTTTTTTACTAATACTAATAAGTTTAATAATAATAAAACTAAGACTAATAATAATAAAATTCAAAGCTATCAACTATCTATTTTTTCTTGAAAGGCTTTGTAAATAAACTGTGAAACCTTTTTTATAATTTCACAATCATCTGCACTGAGCAATCGAATGAATGTATTGTGTGCATCATGTGATAGAAAATTAAATTCAGACATAAGTTGTTGGGGCAAGTTTCCATATTTTGGACAGATCATGAGAAAGTGAAATTCATCCTCAATCACATTTGTGTTGCACTGTTTGCATTTTCTTTCATTTACTGGTGTTTTAGGGTGTGTGTACCTGCCCTTTTCAATTTCAAGTTTGTGTGTGCTTGTTCTCAATTTTAGTAATGCATTTCTATGGTTAATGTTTTGTAGTGTCAAATACGGCTCAAAAGAGTATTTAAATTTGATTTTTGCAAATGTTTTAAGTTTACTATTATCATTTGAGATTTGTGACTTCCACTGGTTTACATATTTTTGTTTTATATTTGCTTCAATGTTATTTATAATCTTATGAATGTTTCTTTTTGGAATACCTGTTGTAAAATTTATTAATGATGTGTAATAATTATCTTTTAATATTTTATTTACTGATGATAACCATGTATGTTGCTGTGATTTTCGTTGTTCATAGTATGCTTGTTTTGTTAGGTTATCCTCTGGCATATCTTTTAGCCTTAACCAGTATTTTATTAGCATTTTTTTTAATTTCTATTAATAGTGGTAGTTCGCCTATTTCGCTCCTACATGCTGCGTTGCTTGTATATCTGTTTAAACAAAGTGTTCTCTTACAAAATTTTAAGTGAGTTTTCTCAATTGGACATTTCTCCCATTTTCCAAAATCCAAAATGTCTGATCCCCAGACATCTGCACCATAGAGTCAAATGGGTTTAATGTTTGAATGAAATAATTTCAGAAAGAGTTTGATGTCAGTGTTCCCTTCCAATGTTTTGTTCAGTATAAACATAGCTTTGCATGCTTTCTCTGCTAATGTTTTCTTCGCTTCTATAAAATTTCCAGATGATGAGATTATTATCCCAAGATAAGTATAACTTGTCACACAGCTAATAATCGTATTTTTGTAATAGAAGTATTCAGATGTTTTTAATGATTTATTCCTAAAAATTAAGATTTTTGTTTTAGATAAATTTATTTCTAGGTTCCATTCAGAACAATATGTCTCCAAAATATTTATTAAATTTTCCAAACCGGGTGCTGTTTGAGACATAAGAACTAAATCATCTACATATAATAATGATGATACAGTTTTATCATTCAGTATGGCTGGATTGAGTTGCTCATGACTGGAATTGAATGATGTACTTAAATCATTTATGAAAAGATTGAAAAGCGTTGGACTCATCACACAGCCCTGTTTTACTCCTTTTTTAATTTCGAACATACAAGTGATTTTGTGCCCTGATTTTATGGTTGCGTATGTCTGGAGATACATGTTTTTTATAACTAAATATAGTTTACCATTAATACCAGCCTTTAAAAGTTTATAAAATAGCCCATTTCTCCATACATTATCAAAAGCTTTTTGAAAATCTACAAAGCAACAATAGAATTTTTTATTCTTTTTAAGATATTTTTCAATTATTGTTTTAATCAGTCATCTGAAAATATGTGTTTGATAAATCAGTTGGTGGCACGCTATTTTGCATGGTGGGGCGAGATTTGCTCATCACCCCTAGCTTACTAGGGGGATCCTCGGGCATACTCCCCTTAAAAATGTTGATATCTAGACCCTCTGAAACGCTGCATTTTGAAGGAAAAATTTTGCTGACACAAAGTGTTTCAGCTTGATTTTTTTCGAGGGGGCGACCACCCCCTCTGCCTCCCCCCCCCCCCCCCCTGTGCCACCACCACTGCATGGTCATGTGATGGTTACGTAACATATACAAACCACAAGCATGATGAAAAAAGTTGTTCATACGTAAAAAGTTCATACATACATGTACCATGGTTATCACTATTTGTGGAATGTAGGATAATCAACCTGTTCAGTTACTAAAGGAGTTAGTAACCATGTCCTACCATTGTCAATTTAAAAATAAATGGTGGTTCAGTACTTTGATTTTTTTTATTTTGCTGTCACACATTAGAGTAAGAAACAAAATAGGCTTCAACCTCAACACCATGTCACACCAGTATATGTATGTTGAAATTTTTTTCATTTTTTTTTTCAAAAAAGAAAAACGGCCTGGTGTTAGTGATGTTCGTCTGTTGGACAGAAAGCCAGCTGAAAGACACATTGTTGTGTCATGGGAACAGAAAAACTCATGTATGTTACCTGACGATTTGAAACGATTCTATTTAACTACTGATGGAATGTTACTTCAATGGAATATCAAATTTGATGGTATGTATTAAAATATAAAAATATTTATACATGTAAACATCTAAACTTGAAATTATAAACCAATGTTTCGGTCATTATGTATGAAACCACCTGTTGTGACAAATTTTACGATTTCTCAATAGAACATGTGGGCCAGTTAGGTCGAATGGAAATCAATGCTATGTCAAATGTCGTCAAGTTAGGGGGCAATAATTCCTCGAGTAATACTCCATCATTGGTGGATATAGATTACGACACAGATGACGAAGATAGCGATGGTATTGTTGGTAAGTCAGCTCGACAATCAGATACCATTTGATCATTGAAGTCTGTTTCAGATGACATGATTCTGAGTTGCCATCTTGAATATTATTCTTTTCTTCAATAAATTTCTTAAATTTTAGTATCCAAGTTGCTCTACATAATTCCAATACACTGAAATCAACAAATCCAAATACACTGGGGTGTATAAACCCATGTTTATACATTTAAATATTCATAAATTCTATTCATGTTTTCAAATGAGTCTCATTCAAATTCAAAACAAGACAATTGGAGGCACCATTTTGGTGCTTGCAAATCAATCAGAGAGAAACTACCTAGGTCACTGCACATGCTTATAAAATGTGTATCGTAACTGCCATTATTAATTTAAAGTAGCTATGACTTTTATGCAATCTAGTCTCTGTATACCCATTAAATTTACAAATAGTTTAGACTTTTAAGCGCTGAAGATAAATTTTGTTAACTTTCACAAAATGCAGCCCAAATCGTTTTTTCTTTTTTCAGAAATTGTGTCCGTTTGATCAAAGATTGCAGAAAAATTGGGAAAATGTAGCTCAAAAATGTTGTTAAAATATTGTTCGTTTATACTACATGTAGTTGTGTTTTCTCAAGCTTTATTGTGGAGATCATCATAGGTTGTTGTGAACTCACTTATAGAAGTTACTATTATTTCAGATAATACTGCACCCACACCACATTTTGATACTCGTAGCCGTGTGTTTGAACTTGACCCATGCGAAGGTTACGGTAAAGTGTGCTTTGTGTACCGAGATACAAAACCAGGTAGGTATAATACTTGTTGTCCATGACAATTCAACATCTATGATTCAAAGTAGTTAGTGTTAGTGTTAGTGTTAGTGTGTCACTGACGCATATAGACTTTAGATTACGCAACCAAAAATAGTAATTTTTGAATTGTCATTGATGAAATAAAAAAATGGAGTTCTCAGAGGAAAACAATTTACTTACTCTAAAAATAAAAGTTTAGTAACATCAAAACATATTGGAATTGTGTAAATAAAGCATGAAATTTCATTAAAAATCACTAACCGATGAAACCCAACTACGATAGTACTTTTACCCCAGGTTGACAAATCAAACGTCAAAGGATGCTATGCAATGTGTTACCAGTATACTGCTATGCATTGTAGAAATTGATTCAAATATCCTTTTTTGTTCACAAAAATCACAAACCACAGTATGTTAGAGAGCACACTGGTTGGTTTCATTGTCAGTATTAATGGTCTTCATAAGCTGAAATGCTAGTTATTTGATGGCCCAATGTGTATATACTAAAGCACTATAATTGAGTATTATTTTGGCTAAACAATGTGTGAAAGAGTAAGCAGATGACACAAAAAGTTGGTTGGTAGTTCACCAACCTCAATCTCCTAGTTTAGAACATGATTATATATTACTACAGTCATTAAATGAATAAAATGGCAATGTTTTATGAATATTTTATATGCATTTCAGCAGTTGTAACAAAACATGCATAAAAATAATCAGCTCCTCCATTTCCTGGTAAAGTAAATAGTGTACTTGTAGAGATATGAAGGTTATCATGACTGATTGGGTAATCAGTAACACCTAGAACAATAACAGATTGAACACATGGTAGCATTATTTGGATATTTTTAAACCAAACTCTATGCATTAACACATAGCCTGCTGATGCACTAAAATATGTTCATGTCAGTCATCCAGTGTGTAGGTATACTGCCCTCATGTGGCTGGGTTCAACAATGTCATCTAAGTCTATTGTTCATTCAAAATACATATTAATAATAATATATTCAAGCTTCTTTCAACATCCTCGCCAACGACTCAGACAACTGTGCACATCACTGCTAATTTTTAGTCAGAATTTTAGAAAAAAATAAACAAAAATTTCATTATCATGAAAAATCTAAATGAAAGAACTACTTTAATGGCAGTTTAAAAATTAAAATTAAAAGCTTTGTACACATCGATTTTGAAAACAAGTTGACAAGTTTAGGGGCCTAAAAATGTCAGCATATTTTTATTGTGCTTATGAAAGGTCTGTGAAATTTTGTGTGAATTCTCTTCACAAAACCTATAAAATCTCAGGGACAACGTCAAAAGTTCAATGTAGGATAAAAAACTTAATTCCCTTAGTTTTTTCCCAAACCCCGCTACCCCCCACTGAAACTTAATTGATAAATATTGACCATGGCGTCAGACTACATTCACCATTAAATTCAAATTGATAATCCGACAGTAGTATGGCGTAGCAATTGGTTGTCGAGTGGGTGTAAAAAGGCTTTACACTCGGACCAAACCATTTTCTCATCTTGGATGTTTTTTTTTCATTTTCTGTTATTTTTGTCCATGATTGGATAGAGAAAAAAACGAATTACAAATACTCCAAGATTTTTTTGACTTCATTAAAAAATAAAATCGTTTTTGTAGGATAGAAACTTTTTGAGGTCAAACGCACCACCTCCCACCCCCCCCACCCCCAAACTAAAGCAAATAAGTTTTTTATCCGACATCGATCTTTTGATGTCGCCCCTTACAGTATTGTTTGCTCACCATACAGGGTCACCAGCACAGCATCCAGAGATTTGGTTTTTAGATCGCTCCTTGCGATGGCATTACCTGGCGGACACATTTACCCAATATTTCAGACTAATGTTAATGCATCTAGGTCTACCACAGTGGCAGTATACATTCACAGATATTGGACTCAGTCCACAGGCAAAGGTAATCAGCTTAATGCAGTTGATCAATATTTTGGAAATTTTGATATCAATTTGTCAGAATCTTGTTGAAGATTTATGATAATGATGATACATGTGAAAATAATAATATTTGGATGACATAGATGCGGAATTTGTCATAACAAGCATCAGCCTCATCAATATTCATGACCTGATTACCATAATTTTAGAATCATTCAAATGAAATTTTCATATCACAGCGATACCATCACTCGAGTTGGTTTTCTCTATATACTGTTTGAGCACACACAGACTGATGGCGTTTAATGTGTATATTGCTACATTTATCTAAACGTCACAACTATACACTACTATATGTGCACCATGAGCATGTGATAATAACACTGTAAAGGTGGACATGCATCATTGTTTTGATTTGTTTAAACCATTTACTAGAACGTTCAATGTAGCACAGCTTATGTTGCCATGAGAAATAGATACCAGTATTAAAAACAATGATGATGTTGCAGTCACCATAAACTCCAGGAGTTTTCAAATCGGCATGCTTTCTGCATCCCTTTATGTCTAATATAGATCCGATGCAGCATCGATAATTTGTGTACAAAGACGTCTGTTTTCATGAAGTTTAAATCATGACTTATTTCATATTTCCCTTAGCAATGGTTTAACATGTATGCTCCAGTAAGACTGACAATGGATGGCGAGTTAGTTGAGCATAGAAGCAAAGAATGGCCCGATACAGACTCGGCACCGCCCTTGCCCGATGTGCCCATGAATAAATTAGATCTGGGGAAAGTGTTCAAAGGACGATTGGACAAGAAGTAAGTGTGGTTCCCATTATAAAGCATGGTTAATTGAAGCCAGCTAATGTTGGTACAAATAGATCGACAACTTATCTTGAAATAAGTCACAGTGTAATGATTCATCATGAAACAATTCACAGTACAGTTCATACGTCTTGTTGTGTGTTATTCATTAAATTTATTCTGCTACATTTGCTGTATTCAAAGCTGCGATGTTTTAGTTTTATTAGAACAATATACCAAACGTATCCTACTTGTTTAGCGATACACTGTCCCAAAAAAAAAGAGTTTGAAATAGCATGTAGTTAATGTTAATTTTATCCTGAACCACTTCAATCTCTTAATATATTGCAGCAGAGGTAGACTGGCCCAGCTGTGGTGATTTATTTTCAGTTAAAAAAAATGGAAAAAATAGTTTTGCAAAAGGTGGGGTGAACGCAAAACCACCACAGACTGGTCTTATTTGCAGCGAACCTGTTGCTATTATTTATTCATGATATGCAGTGACATCACTGAACGGATATAGAAAAGGAGTGGGGGCATGCACGCTGCATAATTAGGTAACATTGTGGGTTTTCTGTGCAGATCGCGCTTCACTGTAACCCAGGCGAGATAAAGCTACACGCAGGCTACTTCTCTCCATTAGAATAATTTGTACGGTATGTTATAAATAGTAATTCGTTTGTTATAATTGACGATCAAGAAACTTGAAGAAAAGTGAAGTCTTCAGGTACAAAGGTTTACTAGACATAGTTTAAAGGTCAAATTACTCTGATTGGACAACGTTCTTGCCTGTCATTCTGCTCATTAACATAAAAACTAGTATAAAAACACACTAGTTCCTGCTTTCACCACAGAGGGCATGGCAATAACGTCCAGTCTGTATGATTTCACGGTTACAGGGGATTTAACACCTCCATTTCGCTATTTTTTTAAATTTAAAAAGAAATAAATCGCCAAGTCTACAGCAGAGGATATGTAGCTAATAAGTTCTTTAGAGGAAATGACAGTGATTTTCAAGAAATTTAGTCAATCGATCGACCCTAAATACATATGGCTGTTGAGATCTCATTGAGAAAGATAGTCTTAACACTTGTTTCTTCCTCTTGAAAAGTGTTTTATTCTTCCTCATCATTACATCCTTTTGTAACCATGGTGATTGGAACAGTGGGAGTTATGATGATGTTGAGCACTTTTTAAGGTACAAAAACAACTCTTTGTGCTCATTTGCATTATTTATCAAAGGGGGTGGAAACAATTATGGTGAAATTGTCATGACTGATCTCCCACGCAAAATTTAACATAAAGTCTTCATTAAAAGAGTGTAGACCAGTCATGTGTTGTAAGTCTCAACCAATACAGTGTTACTCTTCTGTCAGCTGTTATAACACACATATCATTGATATACATAAAACATAACAGTAACATATGATCTTTTACCATCATTATAGAGCCAAGGGTGGACAAAGTAAGAAGAAGCCAGCATCTACTGCATCCACTGCAAAGTAAGTCTACCGATATATGGGATTTTTATTCTGCTAATAGAATAGGATAAAATATGAGAAGTCTTTTGGAATATACGGTAAAATCTTCAGGGAAAAAGAGGGGCATCCCCCCATTTTCAGATGGAATATGCTATAAAATTCTTATAACACTCGTTATGTATTGCGTGATTGTAGTACACATGTAGATTGTTACTCCTTAAGAATCTGTTCATAAAATTAATTGCGGCTGGTGGATCCTGTATACTCAAGGGTGTGCGTTTCAAATGGTTCAGTGGCCAGCATGTCTGAGCTCTGATTTTGAACCTAATCTTTGTGGTTTCTTCATAGCCTAGTAAAGCAGTAGTGTTCATCTTTGATATCAAGTGATTAGTATAAAAGTCCTGTGTTATCACGGCAATATGCACTGATACTTAATTTATCATTACGCTGTTAATAATTTTGATCACTTTCATTAGCACATGTACATAGCGCTATGGTTGGCTCATACAAGATGAATGTCTTAGCAAGAGGGAAAATTATTACCATTTGAATTGTCCCATGGATGACTATATACAGGACTGATTTCTGTTGTTTGTGAATGATTATTTAGTATTTGTATATTGTTATTTCAGACCTCCATCTGGTACATCCAGTGGAAGAATGCCTATGGGTCAAGGGTCAGCACAGAGCAAACCCAGATAACCATGAAGAGTTACGAGCATTGATTCTATAACCTCAGGAAGGGACAGTGCAGCAGAGTGGAGACGATCACACATGAATATGAATTATTTCGTTGTTTCCTAAACCATTTGTTCAGTGATGGCATTAGATTGTTTGAACCCAATGAACTGATTGCTGTCATGGTATCTTGTTGTGGTAATTTGTGAAAGAAGCCATGTGTTGGCTATAGAACATCATTGAAGGCGGCTACTCCAGACACTATTGCAATTCAAATCCTGCAGGGGAGTATGTGCTTATGAATGTTCCTAAATGCTTACAAACTTGTCAATGGTTGTATTATTTGGCATAGCCTAAGCAGGCACCTTATTTTGCTGTGTATTTGCATTAATCAATATTTGCGATTAATCCACGACATAATTTTGTCATGTTCAATACAAATGTACACCTATATGTAATCCGTCCATACATGTACACATTTGTATAAAGATACAAATTGTATAGAATGATTGAGTGCTTTTGGAGAATCTCATTAAAAACAAACCTCTTGGCATGACCAAAACTTGGTCAGAATAAATGTCCCAGGATATGACTGGTTTTAACATGGTCACAAACAATGTTTTGATGAAGCCCTACAATGCAGCATTTACATTTACCTGTTTATTATCAAGAAATATTGTAAAATAATAATTAAATCCCTTGAGCTTTCCGGATGTACAAAATGTTTTCAACTTAAGAAAGCTCTAAAGCCGTTTTGGTTTCTTTGAAACTATTTTTTATTGTATAATAAAAGTTATATACATTGATTGCACAGTGTAGTATTTATTGAATGCAACTGATGTAATCGCAGACAAACATGTCAATTGGTAAATGAAACTTCCTTTGTATAATAACGATGTTTAAATATCTTGTGCCACGTGGGCAAGGGAACTCAATCACAAAAAAATCTACAGAAATGCTTTGTGACATTTGCTTATAATTGATGCATCTTGTTAATGTAGAAAATACAATGCCATAACTGGAGTCCTGTTAGGACTGTGGTATTACCGGTAATATAATAATTAAGACAATCTTTATGGCCCAGCATATACACACATGATGCATCTTTGTTATTACACATCCCCCGTATCAACTTGTACTGTTCACAGTTTCACCTTCTCCAGTACTGAAAAAGAAATATAAAATGAAATGTATTCAAAAGGTGTTTCCAATATTTTCAGGGAAATTGTATGTACATGCATTCCTAAAGAGGCTGTGAAGACACTTGACTTGTTGGTGGCATGCAGGGGTTCAATGCAGAGAACTATATTTCATGTTTGGTAAATCAATATGAAGTGGTGAAAAGTATACTTTACATACCTGGGCAAATTTATGGAACTGTTCTACGACAGCTGCGAACACTGCAGCAGCACTGACATCAATCAAGGTCTGCATGTACAGTACCGCCTCCTCATCACTTAAATCTAAACGGAATTTATCCTGCACCTAAGGAAAAGAACAATTGAGTACATTGTCCCATCATAAGTAAATCTTGTAAATATATGTCTTGTGAGTATTAAATGAAATTAATAGATGGAATACTATTTTGGTTCAGATATCCACACATGTATATCAGTCAGTTATCTAATCTGAAAGCTAGCCAAATTGGAAGCATGTAATACACAAATAAATATTTATAGCCAAACAGTGACAGTTCCTTATACCTAGTGACTGACGTTAGTTGTTTTTTGTGCAAATTGCAAGTGGCTGACACATAGTGCATTTTTGCCACAGAAGTCATATTCATGTTTGGGACTACATAATGCACTATCCTGGCATCAACCAGGCTCGGTCAAACACAAGCACCTGTGGACCTTCACCAAGGTTCCCCAAAAGTCGTATTCATTAGTTAATGAATCTCCGCCAGCAGAATTGGCCTTTCAATTGAGTCTGTGGCACACTCACCCAGGTTAGGGGTCGACGCATTATGGTGTTCAGCCTGAGGTAGGATTTGAACTTGGGTCTACCGATCATGAGTCCACTACCACAACCACTATGCTACCAGTGACCGGTTGTTGTACAATTGATTCTCAAAAGTACATATATAATTGATTACATACTCACCTTTTTCACAGTTTTATCCGGTTCTAAAGCAATATCAGGCACATTGGCATCCACCATCAATGAGAACAAGTTCAGTATCAAATTAGCATACCTGAAAGATAACCAGCAGAAGATATCAAATTGTTGTGAAGAGAAGAAATTTATCTCTATTATCACACACTGGATTGACTTGGTAACAAACAGGGACTATGTCATTTACAGCTTTCCTTCCAACACCCAACTGTTATTACCTGATATACCCTGCATGAGAGAGACACAATGATTGGTCAAATAATTTTACATTTTTGTGATCTTGTCAAATCTATTTCAGTTTGACTGAAAACAACTGTAATCAGATCTACTATATTTACCTTCTAAGATGTAAAAATGCGGTGTAGCAGTATTTTCTGAATTCATGATACTGTTCGCTGTTAGCACCACCCATGGCTTCAATCATTTCTTTGCTGAGTTTCATTGGTGGGGGAAGCGGTTTAGGATCACGTCCTAGTATATAGCCAAAGTCTACATGGAACAGATGACCAGCTGTAGTCAGAAGAAGATTGTCTAGATGTCTGTCGCCGACACCTAGTAGGTATGTGATAACGCAATAACCAGCTGAAAAAGAGGCAACAGGAGTTAGGGATAGACCAGTTCAAATCAAGGAGGGGAAGATTTGACACAAAAATAGGGGCAAGATATTGCATCATTAAAACATACCCACAGTCAACTTTCAAGTCATTTCCCCAAGTCTGTAATGGCCCCTTCCTTATGTTGTAACCATAATATTTTCTGTTTAAATTGAAATTCAACTTTTTCAATTTTAGCTCCATCAATGAAGTAAGACATAAAATGACTTAACTGAAGATATTACTGGGAGTCTGATGCAGCATTGTGGTTTGAAAGCACAGGATCAGGTGTTAAAATAATCTTGAATATATTCATGACTATACACTTACCGCAACTTTTAATATAAGTATCCATTACATCTGTATTGATGCCATAAGGTCCGCTATCACTTGGTGAATGCTTTCGAAAGAAATTCTGCAAAATAAAGAGCATAAATTGTTTAACTAATTTGACAACACATGCACTGACAACATACTGGTAGGCCACATGTATAGTAAACTGATACGATATCTTACTTGTATACTGCCCTCTGTTGACAAGACATCAGCTACAGCTGTTGATTCAACAAATTGCACAAATCCATGACGACTGCTGGTGGCTATTGCTTTGTATGTTGTTAACTTTAAATCTAAATTCTCCTGACGAAGCAACTGAATAATGAAATAAATAATAGATAAACTTGTATAAGTGAAAACGGAAACAGTTGAGTCCCTTTCAATAAAGTACCATTTTTGTTGATAGTGTAAAAGCATTTATTATCACTGGTATTTAATTTCACTATTGTGAGATTCAGAGTATATTCACTGGGTTTTAAATTCACAGATTTTCCATTGGAATTAATTTAGCTGAATAGACCATTTTCCGTTCACTGCGAGAATCACGCGTTATGCGTGAAATCGAACGTAACAACAGGACAAACAAAGGTCATAGCGGCATAGTCGCGTCAAACATCGCGTGGGATTCGACAAACGCAAAAGTATTTCGGGGACATTTTCATGCTTAATAATGTGCTGTCCACATTTGATGATAGGCAATTTCGATTAAGTAAGCGTATTCGGAAGCAATATTCCTCTGTCGAAGATCGGCCGGTCAATGTAAGCTGCGAAATAAAGAAATTCTAGTTCAAAATCAAATCGTTTGATTTTTGCGGCAGACGTTCGACGCGCATCTTTCATGCATCTCGCGAGATCTCGCAATTGTACGGAAAATCACCTATTAACACATCAGTAAAAATAGTAATATGAAAACGCCATGAATAATTAATACATTGACAGTGATCTAACATTCAAGTTTATACACATAAATCATATAATCTGCTTTTTTTCTGGGCTACTTTAAGATCCACAATAATGTTGGTCTTAGACCTAAACTCTGAACTAAGCAGTGTGTGAATAGGAATGATAGGAAAAGCGCCCTCTTTATATTTGTCACAATATTCCCTGTCAAGCCAGGCTAACAGCATCAATTGTTGGCAGTGTTACGTCCCAATGTCTACAATGTATGTATAGTGAATACAGTAGTAGACAAGTGCCACGACTTGACAAGCATTTCAATTTTGTTGCACTTACACAGTTAGGCCAAACTTTTTTTATTCCTTGTTTCTCGAGGCAATTTTTTTTGACGAGGGCGAAAAAAAAAAATTCTTTTTTTCCATTAGATTTGTGTGATTTTCAAAGAATTGTAAGTGAGATCATTGATCGGAGAGAAGAGAAGAAATGAAATAAAATTTTATTCCATGTTTCTCATCTGCGTTAGGCTTCGATACTTTGATCATTATACTCCCACGAAAATGCAACTTGGATTTGTTATGCGGCGGGTGGTAAAAAAAATGAAGATAAAAATAAAAAATTTTTTTTACGCTTACAAGTCGGCGAGTGCGAGAAATTACGCTGAAATAAAATTTTATTTTTATTTTATTTTCGGCTCCTGTTCATTCGGCGGGTAATAAAAGGGATAACAAGAGATAATAAAAGTCTGGCCTTAAAGTGTTCAAATAAGTCCTACACTTACAGTATCCATCAACTGTACAATTTGTAAAATAAGCTGGTCCTGTCGTAGATCATCACCATTTTTAAATATTGTTACATACTCTGAGTTCATCACAGTTTTAAATGTTAGTTTACATGGCATCAGAGCACTCTTGAATAGGGTAGATTTCTCTATCGCGATACCATTCACTTTGACATCAGGGTCAAGGGGCAGAGGTAATGGATCAAAGCTGTCAAAACTCATTTTGCATATTTCCTTGTCTGATAATAATGCTTGGAGTCTTTCAATCTGTAAAAAAATGCAGATTAAAAAAATGTTTAATTACATAATTTTCTTATCTTGGTAGCAAAACATTTCATATATTCATGCAGGTATTTCAGAAGCAAGATTTTATTTCTACTAAAAAATATGTTCATACAGTATTTCCAAAAAATTTAATTTAATATAGCCATTAGAAGAAATGATTTGAATACTCATATTAAGGTAGCGGGACTATTATTTGCATACTTGTTTTCATCTTCTAATTGTGATTAAATGACTACAAATAGACCCGGGAAAGTATATATTTTTAGAATCGCCAGACTTCAAGCTTTTCACAAGTGTATTTTGCATGCCCGTATCTGCATTCTACAACGCGTTACTCAATCAAAGGTGAAAAATTACTTTTTCTGTAAAAAAAAAAATTACGCATTTATGCTGACGATAAGAAGTATTTTTTTCACTTTTCCTAGTTGTTCAATAGTCTGGTAAATTGAATGTGTCTGGTTAGTCTTATTCAAGCAACGCGTTTTAAAAAAGAGTGTCCTGAATTTCAATTACTGTTTTAGTCGCATTGCCCCCAACTCAAACCACAACTCGTTGGTAAATAATCGATGAAATAGTTTGTCTGGACACATTCAAGTTCCTCTCATTGTCACTTTAAAGCTGTGAAAATTTGGTGTTAATCCGACGACAAAAAGTATACGTTATTTTTTGTTAAAGACCTTGGATTTTGAAAAACATAAACTCCTAGAAAACGTCCATGAAGTAACAGCAAAGATTTTCAAGCTTGTTTATCGGCACAATCAATTTGTTTTCCCATCAAGATCTGTTTTACCATGTGTAGGGACATCCAAATGTGTAAGGCTATTGGAAACCAAAAAAATAAAGGAATGGGATAGCTATAATTGGATAAATTCGGCATATGAAAACACCAAAATCAATGATTATTTTCAGTGGCTGTGTGACCTTGTGACTGACACATTCATATGCAAATGACTAATCTGTGAAACAAACAGGGGCGGAGACAAACCACTCAAATGTTTGGAAACACTCATTGTGTGTCAGATAGTTACTGATAACACATCCTAACATTTCTTTGTCTTGAGTTTATCTTTGAAACTTATAGGCACACAGATTAAACCTGTGTTGTTGATTTTGGAAAACACTACTGAGGCAGCCTTGCTTCCCTTCAGAAAATCTACATTTTAACCAACTTACATGACATTCTATGTTATATTGACTTTATCATATGAAAGTTTATGGTGCATTTCATCAATTAATAAATAAATGTGAAAATCGTAATTTTCAACACAAATAATAGTCTGGCAACCTTAAAGGGGCACTTCCAGTTATTAAAAGCCTAATCTCACAACAAATTTACTTACAATGGATTACAAAAGATAGATTAACTTTGTAAACAACATAAACAATAGTGTCCCATGATTCTTTGGTGCAATCCATAGGAATGAGTGGTTCCCCTACAAGAAATGGGGAAATTTTTCTAAAAAAAATTGTCCATAGTCTATGGATTTATTTTGCATAAATTCTTTTATTGTACAAATAAGATTATATGAATTGTATATTTCCACCTTCCAGGTAGCTTTACATTGATTTTTGTTGGATAGTTAGCTGAAAAAACATGTTTTTCTTTTTACACATTTTTTTTGGGGGGGGGGGGATTAATAAGCTTTTGAACCAAACTTGTGGCAACATGTTTTTCCATAATATAATTTTTTTTCACAGACAACTTCACAAAACATACAGTAATAAATATGTAGATAAGATTAATTTCCTGTATTTACTTTAAGTTTAAAAGTTTCATTTTTTATACTTCCTTAAAGTTTTAAATTTTCTGTTTCTTTTTCATTTATATAGTATGTGCTTTTTCCAATAATTTTATTGCAGCTTCTAATTACTTACTAGTGAACCCCTGATGTAAAAGGGTAGCAACAAACAAACAAACAAAAATAAAAAAATAAAATAATACTCCTCTGACAATACATGCACTATTACATGATAACTTTTGGAGAATTTCAAAATGACAAATTCATTCAATATATTTATTTTCTCTCTACTGCTATTTTGGATCTTATCTTGTGATAACCTTGAAAACAATGCAGGATGAAATGTGGCTGCCATTTCTGTCTCAATAATTACCTTCTTTTTCCTATTACCACTCTCCCTAGCAACAGTTTTCATCAGAAAAACCAATCTATCAACGAATATCTGTTGTCGAGCCAATAAAGCGCGGCGAATTCGGCATTGTCGCCCACCCTACAAAGGATACAACATAACTCAACATGAACAATTATTATTATACATCTGTCTCTGTTTCTCCATAAGTTAAAGCATGCCGTATGTTTGCGGTATTGCACAGTTTGAGGTATCTCCATCCTACCATATTAGAAGATGTGAAAACAGTACAACAATATTATGGACTAAAGCTGAATACTTCATTTTAGCTGGAATTTTCGCTGAAAAGGCTTTTTGGCTGTTTGTATGGAATTTATTTTCACTGATTTTTGATGAGTTGAATGTGAAATATAAGAAAAAAGTATATTCGCTGGATTTTATTTTCACGGAATAAACCCTTCAGCGAAAATAGCAAAAATAAATTCCAAGCGAAAATAAAGTATTCTACAGTATTTTGACCAACATCATTTTTATTCACAAACTAATCTGACACTCACTTTGACCAATGCTTGGCTGAATCTTTTCATTACGTTGATATACATTTCAGATGTTTTACTGTCCTTTGACATACTGTCTTGGTCATCACATTCCACTAACAAATACCAATAAAAATAACTTGCTAATGTGAAATTATGGCAGGCTCTGTTGATGAGAAACGTGGCTAAATCGCAGCGCTGAAAGAAAAAAGACAAAACAATAATGACCAGTGGTTTCAATGACATGAAAGGAGCAGGAGAAGCCTGATTCATCAGAGGGAAATCGGATACAGTTCTTAGAAAAATTTGTATTTAACCCCAAGGCTGAATTGACGCATCCAATCAATACAGGGCAAGGAGAATTTAGCAGACATAATACAGTATAGTTTCTGAACAGATATACTGTAAACCAATTTCAATTTCTTGAAGTTTATGGGCGAGAATTAATATTTCAATGAGATTTTTGGGACATGAAGTTTCAATGAGTGTTATGATATTACAGCGGACGCCAAAATAAACTTATCAATGGAACCACTATCTCTCTATCAATCTCTCTTGCAGCATTGCAATATTCATAGGAACATTGTCAGCAGTGTTTGTTGGAAAATAAAAACTCACATTTGCATTGAAAGTCTCAATATAATTGATGGATGTGTTTGGATGTAAAATAGAATTGTGTGCCTGTGCACAGTCCCTCTATAGACGGACTGTGGCCTGGTGATTAAAATGTGTGCAAATGCAGAAAACTCATTGGATTCAATAATTCGTCATTTCAATGTTTCACGCAAAATCTGAATCTATTTTAAATCTAAATTCATATATCCCATTGGAAAATAGATGTGTCCAAGAGCATTGGCTTGTTGGGATTATAATGTTGAAATCAAAACAAATACTGCTGGGAATGTTCCTTGGAATATATTACAATGTGTATATCCAGTATTTACAGCAAATCAATACTATCATTTCAAAACTATCTCGTTTGATATGATTTCAATCATAGGTCAATTCCATGAACATTTTGGGGCAAATGATGACGAAATTAAGTTACTTACCTCCTCTACTTCTAACATAATATCAGACACTTCAAATTTGACTGGTAACTGTTCATTTGGTGGAGATTCTATTTCAGATGACTGCGATGACTGTCTTGATGTAGGACTCACCATACCAGGGGTACTGGGAAGTCTAATTTAAAACAAATATTTTTTATGAGAATTATTTGGATATCGTTCGTGTTCCCCTGTACAGACAAGCTTTAACTAAACTCCGGTGCTCTAACCATAAGTTACACATTGAGACCGGTAGATATTATGGAACTCCAGTGGAAAATAGAACCTGCCAAATATGTATAGATGCTGTTGAAGATGAAACTCATTTTCTGGTAGTTTGTCCAGCATACAACCATATTCGAAAACCTCTTTTTGATCAAATTAACCGCATTGAACCACAATTCGAGTTCCTTTCGCCTATCCATAAACTTACATATATTTTTTCACAGGATAACCATGAAATCATCCAAATTATTGCAAGATTTGCATACACAGCTTTTCAGATTAGATATAATTTGTTAGTGTGAGTTCCCCAATAAATGAGTTGTATATGTATATGTGTGTGTATGTGTATATATATATATATAATACCTTTGAAAATCTAATCTTTTGATTAAATCATATCAATTCTTCACCACTAAAGATGTGTTACTGGTATTTAAGCTAACGAGTATATGTCATAGAAATAATCATGATTTATTTCACTATATCACCCACCCTCTGAAGAATACTAAAAAGCCCCTCAAAATAAAAGTTGAGACTAACAAAAAGAGTACCGACTATACACCAGTGTAAATCTGACTTCCTACCTCTCTCTGTCTATAGGAGACATGTCTGGAGTTTGTTGTTCTTTTCTTGGTGGTGAATCTAATCCTGCTTTGATTTCATCAAAATTCTCATACTTTAATGCTTGCACTAGTTGGAGAAGATAAAGCTGTAATTTCTATACAGAGAAAAATAAATTCACACATCAATACATTTAGAAAAAGTTGTCTAAACCTGATCGAAAAAACTAGATATATGGTACATGTCAAAATTAGTGCCCACGGCACTCAGCTCCAAAAATTATGTTCTTAAAAATCATGAAAAATTAGAAACCTTCATTTAAAATCTATGTGTTTGTTGGTATGTTAATTCAATTGTCGTTCATTACCTCATCCTCAGCTTGTTGTAACCTAGCAACTGCGTACTGTCTGACAGTGGGATTAGTGAACTGCGGAGACAACAACTCCAGTGCATCAACAAAGTCTATAGGTTGCCATTTACTAAGTAGATCCAGTGCTTGTTTGGCTTCTTGAGGTAATGCCCAATTTACACACTTCAGGAATTTTGTCAGTGCCTGTTTTTGGTTTGTCAAATAAAACCTAAACTTCCATACTAAATCATCCTCTTCCAGAGTGAGCGATTTTGTTGGAGGGTAGCCAACAATTACCTGGGTACAAGAAAATAAAACTGATTAAGTTCTGTTAAAAAACTTGATACATCTTTCTCCTCAAAGAAGCCTGTGCTTTATATTAAGAGTGAACAACCTTAGTCCTAACAATGATATATTGAAGATAATATTTGGTAATCGTAGTCCTAAATAACTATTAAAAATAGCTAGACGTTTCGAGCAATGGCTCTTTATCGATAGCATAGAAGCAAGTGTGATAACGTATAGGTAGAACATAGGAACGTAAGAACGCACATGAACTATAAGTTAGAATCACAAAAAATTCCACAATAGAACAAATAACGCGCCTTAGGTAGTGAGCTCAACAAATGAGTTGAACTGTTTGTTAATACCATGGAGTTCTTTAGTTCCAAGGCGGAATATAGTTTCCTCCTCGACACGCCTGAGCTGATTTTCGTTGCCATTGACAACACATACACCAGAAATAGACATATCTGTAATATTATGTCCACTAGAATTAAAATGAAGTGAAACCGGATAATAACGATTATTCTGTCTAGTTTGCCGTAGATGCTCAGCAAACCGATCACCCAGTCGACGAACTGTAGAACCAATATAAAGTTTCCCGCATCTTATACATGAAATGCAATATACAACATTCATAGTGATACAACTGAACGGATATTTGACCTCAACATCTCCCTTGGGACCAAATATACGATTAGTGTCTGTAATAAAAGGACAAGTATTACACCTAGGACGATTACACGGGACAGAACCATATTTCTCAGGGTCTCCCCTTTCACCCGTAAGCACCAATAAACTCCTTAAATTAGTGTCACGGCGCCAGGCAGTAGTAGGCATTAGTGGAAACGTAGAACTTGTCTCCTCGCTGGTCTGTAAAATGTGAAAATGTTTGTACATAATGTTTTTAATCCTTCATTTTAATTCTAGTGGACATAATATTACAGATATGTCTATTTCTGGTGTATGTGTTGTCAATGGCAACGAAAATCAGCTCAGGCGTGTCGAGGAGGAAACTATATTCCGCCTTGGAACTAAAGAAACCCATGGTATTAACAAACAGTTCAACTCATTTGTTGAGCTCACTACCTAAGGCGCGTTATTTGTTCTATTGTGGAATTTTTTGTGATTCTAACTTATAGTTCATGTGCGTTCTTACGTTCCTATGTTCTACCTATACGTTATCACACTTGCTTCTATGCTATTGATAAAGAGCCATTGCTCGAAACGTCTAGCTATTTTTAATAGTTATTTAGGACTACGATTACCAAATATTATCTTCAATATATCATACTTATCAGTCCAAGCAGCATTTATTTATTTAGTCCTAACAAGATTGGTAATGATTAGAAATAAATAATTGTTCAATGATATTTTCATGAAGTACCAGTCTAATCTGAATAGCCATTTTTACACCAGTTTAATTTGGACCAGTTATTTTAGATGAGTCTAATGTGGACCAGCCATTTTACACCAGTCTAATCTGGACCAGTCATTTTTAGATGGGTCTAATCTGGACCAGCCATTTGTACACCAGTCTAATCTGGAGCAGACATTTTAGATGAGTCTAATGTGGACCAGCCATTTTACACCAGTCTAATCTGGACCAGTCATTGTTAGATAGGTCTAATCTGGACCAGCCATTTTACACCAGTCTAATCTGGACCAGTCATTTTTAGATGGGTCTAATCTGGACCAGCCATTTGTACACCAGTTTAATTTGGACCAGTCATTTTAGATGAGTCTTATGTGAACCAGCCATTTTTACACCAGTCTAATCTGGACCAGTCATTTTAGATGAGTCTAATGTGGACCAGCCATTTTTACACCAGTCTAATCTGGACCAGCCATTTTTACACCAGTCTAATCTGGACCAGTCATTTTAGATGAGTCTAATGTGGACCAGCCATTTTTAGATGGGTCTAATCTGAACCAGTCATTTTAGATGAGTCTAATGTGGACCAGCCATTTTTACACCAGTCTAATCTGGACCAGTCATTTTAGATGAGTCTAATGTGGTCCAGCCATTTTACACCAGTCTAATCTTGACCAGTCATTTTTAGATGGGTCTAATCTGGACCAGCCATTTTACACCAGTCTAATCTGGACCAGCCATTTTTACACCAGTCTAATCTGGACCAGTCATTTTAGATGAGTCTAATGTGGACAAGCCATTTTAGATGGGTCTAATCTGGACCAGTCATTTTAGATGAGTCTAATGTGGACCAGCCATTTTACACCAGTCTAATCTGGACCAGTCATTGTTAGATAGGTCTAAAGTGAACCAGCCATTTTTAGATGGGTCTAATCTGGACCAGCCATTTTTACATCAGTCTAATCTGGACCAGTCATTTTAGATGAGTCTAATGTGGACCAGCCATTTTTAGATGGGTCTAATCTGGACCAGTCATTTTAGATGAGTCTAATGTGGACCAGCCATTTTACACCAGTCTAATCTGGACCAGTCATTGTTCGATATGTCTAATCTGGACCAGCCATTTTACACCAGTCTAATCTTGACCAGTCAATTTAGATGAGTCTAATGTGGAAAAACCATTTTACACCAGTCTAATGTGGACCAGCCATGTTTACACCAGTCTAATGTAGACCAGTCATTTTAGATGAGTCTAATGTGGACAAGCCATTTTTACACCAGTCTAATGTGGACCAGCCATGTTTACACCAGTCTAATCTGGACCAGTCATTTTAGATGAGTCTAATGTGGACAAGCCATTTTACACCAGTCTAATCTGGACCAGTCATTTTTAAATGGGTCTAAATCTGGACCGGTCATTTTAGATGAGTCCAATGTGGACAAGCCATTTTACACCAGTCTAATCTGGACCAGTCATTTTTAGATGGGTCTAATCTGGACCAGCCATTTTACACCAGTCTAATCTGGACCAGCCATTTTTACACCAGTCTAATCTGGACCAGTCATTTTAGATGAGTCTAATGTGGACAAGCCATTTTAGATGGGTCTAATCTGGACCAGTCATTTTAGATGAGTCTAATGTGGACCAGCCATTTTACACCAGTCTAATCTGGACCAGTCATTGTTAGATAGGTCTTATGTGAACCAGCCATTTTTAGATGGGTCTAATCTGGACCAGCCATTTTTACATCAGTCTAATCTGGACCAGTCATTTTAGATGAGTCTAATGTGGACCAGCCATTTTTAGATGGGTCTAATCTGGACCAGTCATTTTAGATGAGTCTAATGTGGACCAGCCATTTTACACCAGTCTAATCTGGACCAGTCATTGTTCGATATGTCTAATCTGGACCAGCCATTTTACACCAGTCTAATCTGGATCAGCCAATCTCAGACCAATAATCAGGACCATTCATTTTTAGATGAAAATTCACTTTTACTCTATACTGAAGACTCACATTAAGTTGATCTCTAGTGGCAGCATTTGGTTTCAAATCTCTGTCAGATACACCACTTCTTAAACTACGAGCTAATTTGTGATGTTTATTTTCAACAAGATTCTCCTAAAAAAAAACAGAAAATATTACAAGGTATTATTACACACAGAGCAGTTTTCCTGAGTAATTTTGTAAATGTTTTCACTTGGAAAGTGAAAATATGTGCACTACCATTCCTGTTGAATAGGAATTCTGCCCGAGTTGGAAAACCAACACATGACCAAATCTTATTCATGAAGATTCTTTGCCAGCATAGGCAGTAAATGATTGCTTTTTAAGAAGATACTTTAGCAGACTGATGATAAGATATATTCATCAACATATGTAATAGCCAAGATGCGTGTGTGTTATTTATTACCAATAATTTTAAATTTTCACAGTGGCTCAACATGACAACGCCACTGCCATAGCATTTAAGGTGGAAGCATAGTCATTATTTTGTGTGTTACAGTTAAGGTTTTGAAAAACGTGTCCTAATATTTCTTAAAAATTGCTATTTTTAGAACAATTCCATAGAACACAATGTTTCAAAATTGCATTTTTTGACACTTTTTAAAACCCAGATTTGTTTAAATAATTCAGAACAACAAAAAGCACTCCATCATTAGCAATATATGATTTTTTCAGCCTATGTCACCAAGCTCAATTTTTATTTATTTTGCGTAATATCTCTGCCATATGAACCTATGGTAAAAGTGTTATAATAGTGTCAAAATGGTGACTTTCCACTAAAATACAACCATCAATTTCTTGAAAAAAAGGCTGGTGACCCCCAACTTTTTTTAGGTCAATATTTTTATATTGCCTTGGAGTACAGTTTATTGCAAAATCCATAAATTCTGGGTATTTTAATTTATGAGTAGGCTTCTACTTTAATATAGTGATTGTCCATGCAGTCAAATACTTAGAGAAACACATTACAATTTAGACCTGTTAACTCTTACCATCATAATTTCAGGATCAGGTACTAAGACAATCTCTGCATATGGTTTCACTTCAACTACTTCATCTGCATCCTGCAAATAAACAAATCCACATTCTAGCAAACCAGAATTTGCAAACCTGTACATTAGAAACTCGTATACCGATATTATACACAACATTATATAGTTTGAGATTTCTTGATGTTTAATAATCAGATTGTAAAACTATTATCATTGTGTCAAGAGTAATTAGCCTCAGGCCAACTTCTTGGTTTGGGGATTTTGACTTCAAAATGTAGGCATGGACTGGAAGAGTGATAATTAGCTCTTCTGGGTCTTGATTCAATCAAGTGATAGGTGAGTGGAGTGATCACTCGCCTTAAAAAGTAGGTATGAATGATCCATTTAGACATTTGAATATTACCTTTTCAAAGTAAACAATGGTATACTCCAACCCATCAAAGTGTACTCTGGGGAATTCTACCATTAGGAACATAAAATTAGAGTTTCGCTTCTCTTTCTGAAAATAATGAAACATTTTACTTATAAATCAATCTTTTTATCTAGAATATACAATAATTTATGAAGAGTCACAAAACAACCAGGATATCATCTCAATCTTTACAAATGTTTTTTGTATTTAATGAATAACACTGATTTTTCGTGTAATCAACAAAGATGGTTCCAGTGATTTGATGATGTAGTTTGGCAAATAAAGATAATTACAATGAAGTGAGAGAAAATATTCAATCATCTAGTAGTGATTCACTACTCTTGCCTAGAGGAATCTACTTGAGCACTGAGAACAAAATAAGCACAAATGGCTATGTTCATCTTGTAAAAATGCCAATCTACCAGATGCAATGTCAAGTGAATTGAGGGTTTGGCATATCAACTGATATGAATAGACTTTGAATTGAAATTAGGTATTTCTATTTCACAGTGAAATATAAAAGTCAGTGGATGAATAATGGTAGAAGATGGTAATTGTGGGTGGAAGTATCACTCTACACAACACCACACTGATGATGCAGAACAAAACATAAAAATTCCCATCATCACTTGACATGGTTAGTACCTCATTTATCATTTCAATCTCCCTAAATGTGAGTCTGTCCAACCAATCCACTTTGACCATATGACCCTTACGATGTTTCTTGGTCAGCTTGGCCAGTTTAGACATTTGGTCATCAATATTACCAGTAGACTTGCCAGAGGTGGTAGTGGCTGTACTGCCGTCAGCCTCAGTATTAGGCCACACCCTCAGATCATGCATCCCCTGACGAAATGTGCTGAAAAGAAAAATCCACATACATTTGATCAAACAGGTGCAGTCAGTTGACAAATTTTGTTGATAAATTCATTGAAAGCGTTGGATTTTAACTTACAGTACATTGAAATTGACATGACATTCTAAACTAAATTAAGAACTAAATGTTACCAACAGAAATATGGTATACCAAAAAGATTACGATGACATTTCCATCATTCTCACTGAAAGTTGCTGTACATGTATATAAAATCATGATTATTTCTGGCAGCAACAATTTTATAAAATTTACAGTACGGTGATTTAAATTTTAAATTTATTTTCCTGCGAAATTTTTAATACAAAATTTTGGAAATTTTCGTGTATTTTTTTATAATTTTGGATGAAATGAACAGAATTTCACATTAGCTGCACATGTCTTGATCAACATTTTTGAAACAATGGCAGAAATAATTATGCAGGTGATAGTGTTCAAAAGTGGGAGTCCTACCATGTTAAAGAAAAACTTACCCATATTTTCCAAACAAAGAAACAGTTGTACCACCAACTGGTATAGCTTTCCTAGGGCCATAGAGATCCCAGATAGTTAGTGCAACCTACAGGAAAACAAAAACTGAATAAGTCTACTATTTATAATGGCGTCAGACTTTATCATTACCGGTATAGCCTGCAGAATAAAAACTAGAACAACATGAACCCTGTATATTGTTATGTTATCACTGTGTTAAATTAATATGAAAATGTTTTGTAATCTATATGTTCATGCAAGGTTTATATACCTGTGCATTGCGTGGTAAGTCACAGAATCTAACTGGCAGAGTCAACCATTCTGTCCAGCTGAAAGAAATAATATACAAGAAAATTAGTTCATCTATAAACAGTAAAGAAAGCAAGGACAGGCACTTTAGGCAGACATCAATGGGAATAAACTTATTCTACATTATGTCTCATATTTGTCATATTCTGTTCTAAATCATCAAATTCATTTTTTTAACCATCTGAGCTCTAAAGTCAACTTTTGTCAACATACACAAAATAGTTCTATATACTGTATGTGCATATTAATTAGGTAATTTGCATGTCATTAACCCTTTTAGCACCAAAGTCTACTTTTGTCACCATTCACAAAATAGTTCTATATACCGTATGTGCATATTAATTAGGTAATTTGCATATCATTAACCCTCTGAGTACCAAAGTCTACTTTTGTCACCATTCACAAAATAGTTCTATATACCGTATGTGCATATTAATTAAGTAATTTGCATATCATTAACCCTTTGAGCACTAAAGTCAACTTCCATCAGCATTTTTCACAGATTCTTTTTCAATAGAAAATCATGTCCATTTGGTCCAAAATTACAGGAAAAAATAACAAAATGTTGCACCGAAAAATTCTGGCACTCAGAAGGTTAAATATGTTGAATGAAATTTGTTCACAACAGATTATTCATATTGTGTATGGTTGTTGCCATTTCAAAATCAGTGAATAATAATAATAATAATAATAATAATAATAATAATAATAATAATAATAATAATAATAATAAAATATTATAATGTTATGTATATGCACTAAGCTAAACGTCGCATGACAGTTATGTGTAAGTTGTATCAGGGTGCTGTAATTTTGAACCATTTTCTAAGTTGTTGTACAAACACTGTGTACACTGTGTTCACCGATCTAGTTTCCAACCAACTCGCCAAATATAATTAATTCAGGAAAAATATAACCACTTACTTCCAACGAGTGCTGAACGGTTTATACGACGTTCTTGTTGGCAGTGCAAGCGGCTTGCCGTCAGAAAATACTTGACAAGTCACATACAAATCCGAACATTGCTCTCGGTACAGACCAGAAAAACGTAGCTGTGGATCCTCCACCAAAGCTTTATAACTTTTCTGTTCTCTGTTTCCTTCAAGTGTACCTCTGAAATTGAATTGATAATAATATTTGTTTGTAAATAAAACTTGAAATAATGATGACTGTCAGAGCCTGGTCACAGTCAAATTACAAATCCAGGGGCGTCCACAGGAACATGATCAATAGGCTATCTCGTCCACTGTACGTGAAGTTGGACCGAATCACCAACAACGAGACACTCTGATCTAGCTTGTCCAAACCTAACTGAAAAATATCGCACTTACATTTTAATTTGTACATTTGCGTCCAATTCACAACTGTAAACATAGTTGAATCTGGCTGCTTCCGGGGCCGCCATATTGCAATTGAGCACCGATGCATGCTGGGAATTTTAAGTTCCCTGTGTGCGTAATTCAGGTAGCTATCTTGGTTATCGACGGCGCCCATCCCAATCGCTACCCCGGACCCGGGTGATCATACCGAATAACGGCGCCTTAATTTACCAAATATATATATTTGTAGACCCTTCTATTTAAATTCGATTGGAACATGATATTATAGACCATCGCGTCATAGTCAAACAAAAGCAATGAGTCAGCCCGTCGGAGGCGCTCTTTTCGTCCGTTGTGGGTTGTCGGACTAGTACTAGGGAGAGTTCAATTTAACAACTAGGAAATGATTGGTGAAATATTGGGTGGGTCATTTGCACTTGTTTCATTGGAAAGTTGTGTTATTGTAAGATGTAAGTATGATTCGAGTAAATAATTATTCGAAAATAATATTTTGAATTATTATCACAGTATGTATCGATAATGTACAATTTGGCGATTATTGTTTTAAAATGCGATATAGACAAAAACATATTTTTTAATCATGTTGTTCGAAACTCTATACTGATGATGATTTATTATTATAACCTAAAAAATAATGATTTTTCAAGACACAAAACAGTATTCGTTAGATGAAAAAATCAAGGTGTGTGCAGCACAAAAAACGTTTTCAGTTCATGATAAAAAAATAGCCCAATGTATCTATCAATATACAGTATCTAACAACAACACTGCAACTGATATGCTCTCGTCCATATCATGATTGCATCTTTAAAGGACGGCAGTCGTCGCGCTGCGCATGTGCGACATTTGTGTTGTTAAACATTGATTTTCCCACAATCTAATGCGCTCTTCAAATGGAAATCACAAGTATGAGGTTTGCCCTGGGCACGACTTGCACTAATTACCGCTGGCGACTCCTTCGATAAATTCCAATCACTTAAAAATATACTTAATTGAACCTTGGTAACGCCTCAGTTTGTACTCGTTGATCTGCGCAACAGTCCAAGTCGCCATCTTTGTTTATATGAGACCCTTATATCTCGCGCATGCGTGGCGCGACGACTACCGCCCTTTAAGCAAGAAACCTACAGATAAGTGTTAAGAAAGTTGGGCACAGATCACATGACAATTGTCATTGGGTTATTATGTACAATAATAGAGCTATAATATGAAACAGCAAGTTCTTACCAGTTTTTGATATTATAATTTGAAAATTGCTGTTTTCGGGGAAATGGTCAAGCCATCCAAATACTGACAAAATGGAAGCCCTTCACTGGAATACGACCATTCGATTAAATCATTTTAGTTGAAAAAAAAGATTAGGCCAGAGAGACTGTCGACAGTCTAGTTAGAGTTGTTTAATAAAAACTAAATTATACAATCTTCGCCAATCCCGTCATGACGCCCTCAACTGTATCTGTTGAAGAGGCGAGTAGCGGGAACTGCTCACAATTATTTGGGTGAATATTTTCAGAAATCATCATTGATAATGAATTTCTTCTCTGAAAGTGCCCGGATGTATGACTTTCAATGAGCTGTATAGTATTTATTTTGCTCACTGTAGAAACCATAGTAAAAACAGTTTCTGTAACTCTCGATAATTAGATCAGTACTTTTCATTATACTGTTTGTTTATTCCGATTTTTTATATTGTAGTGTAGCGACTGTCCACCACCATCCACCGAGCGACTGTTATATACTCCCGTACTGACGTCTCCCGGTGGTTATATAGTCGACCGCTCCCTAATATGTATACAGCACCTCAATAGATTCACAAATACAATAGAGAGGCGAAACTAAAGACTACGATCAGAGCTGATCGCACAACCGTAACGCCCTTGAAACCTTAGGGTTGGACTCTTCTATCGCCACTGCGGAGGTAGTCCAGAACGTAACAGCGCTGATTTATCGCGGATACTATTCATAACGTACAAGATTTGGCAGTTTTTTCTTCAGACACTTCGTCAACGGGGCTAGTCACAGTGAAATCGAAACCGATCGACTGTTTGACTCTTTGTGTGTATGTATATACCATTGGTTATAGGAAAAAGGGAATCGTCGCGGTGACAAACGCCGGTCGGAGAACATGGCCGAACCAAAACCCGAAGGGAGTGGTATCACCGAGTTGGGATCTGAGACGAATACTACGGACCTTGACTTAGCACCGGAGCGAACTGCACCGAGGCCGGCTGCGCCAGTTGAAAAGCGTATCAACGCCAGGGCGGCGAATAACGGCAGCGTGGTAGGTATACAGTTTGTGGCATTAATTGAGACATTCCATACTACTTCGTTGTATAAAATTAACAAATTATTATAACGTATGTATTCTATTATCACACGAAATACGCGAAGAGGTAAACACACGGGGCACACACATCAAAATAAATAACTATCATTAACACGATGCTGATATTTGACCTTAAGTCGCACTGGTCAGTTCTTTTGTAGCTCGACGAAGTTTAAAACATTGCCTCTTAGTAACATAATATGGAGGATGACGTACATACACGTAATCAAATCGATTAGAATAAAAAATCCAGGATATTTTCGATTTAAAGACAAGTTTAGTAATTAGATAAACATGGGCAGCCCAGAAGTACCTGAATTACGTACACCGTGGCTGCCATTTTGGAATGACTGATGTATACCTGTACATGAAAGTGAAAACTAGCCCGAGGGGACTTTTACTCTGCTATACAAAAATACAGTAGTCCGATTTAAAACGCTTTACTGGGGCTGCGAACAAGACGATGTTTTATAGCAGTTTGATATAATACGGTGCACATAACAAGTTTTAAAGATGTGTACGGAAATGTGCGTGATACGGTTCAATTATTGCTAGCTCTGATCGGGCACAGACAGACTCGCTGGGCTCGATACACACCGTAATTTGCAACCTAATTATATTATCCTCAGGTGGAACGCACACCTTTTCACTCAAAGAAACAAGAATGGATAGCCGTTAAAGAGTCGCCTTGACCGGGATTATTTTGGGGTGAAAAGATTCACGTCATTGCGACTGAATGCTTTTTATGTCGTTCGTAGTTGTATAGGGCTATTGTTACCATCAATGCCGACACCAGTAATCGTCCCGTTGGCGTGTTTGATACCAACACGGTCTCGTTGGCGAGGTTGTCTTCAACGTAACTTGGAAATACACGTATATATTGTAGACCAGCCTGACAACAAAACATGCTTCACTTTAAAAAGAATCTAGTTATAATCAATAATGGCAACAACATGTGATTGCGTTACGGGAAACAAATAACTTAGGTTCGACATAAATGAAGCTGTTCAAAAAAAAAAAAAAAAAAAACAATCGATAATTTCAATCAGCACATTCTAGACATGCTTACGGTATGTAAAAAGAAAAAACAAACAGCGAATCGATGTCAGCGTTCATTCGACCGGCATAGAAGCGGGTGCAGCCCCGATACATTGTATTGTGTACAGAGAGCTCCCTACGGGGCGATGACCGTGTGAAGCACCTCTCTATTTGGTTTTCCGACGAACAACGCCCCAATATTCTGACAATGACACAGGCATGCGTAACGAAATTGGCGTTCCATCGTCAATCTTATTGATTGCCGACGACCGATTTGTGCATGTCAATAGAAACATTCTACGTGTCGGAATCCGGTGGTACTTTTTGCTTAAAAGATGTTTTTGCACAAACGTTCTGAAAATATAATTCTCGATCAGCTGTGAACCATTATAGAGACAATGTGCGCAGTGGCCTCATCACGGCAACCTGTTGATTGCTCTGTTTAAAAACGTTACCCAAACGTCTGCTAAATCGGAGTCGTCTATTAAAAAAATAAACAATAGATTATTATCACTACAACACAACAATAATTAATATGGGTACTGTGTAATTTATTGCAGGTACTATGTCAGGCACATAACATTAATTGATTGGTTAGGTTGTACACTTCACAGAGATAGACATCAGACCACGTTTGAGTGATTCTGTGTAAAGACGTACACTACACTCGTCCAACAGCCGTAACGCTAGCACAATGAACACATAGTTTCTACTTTTACATGCATCTGAAACTAGTTTAGAGTTTGATGTATAATACACGCGTTTATAACCGTTTTCACATTGTGAATAGGTCTTTCATTTCCCACTACAATAGTTATAATAGGCATTGCACTTATGTTATGGGAAAATCATTATCATG
This sequence comes from Saccoglossus kowalevskii, assembly GCF_978046115.1. Lineage (NCBI taxonomy): Eukaryota > Metazoa > Hemichordata > Enteropneusta > Harrimaniidae > Saccoglossus > Saccoglossus kowalevskii. Next base: position 21,714,567 of record NC_140653.1, on the reverse strand, counting down.
CCGGAATGTGAGTGGCGATTGGACAATCGTAACAGTCATATTAAATATACATCATTTAATAATTTACCCAGCAGACAATGGGGTTATTTACCGGGGAATTATTAGAGGAAATCACTATAACTATTGTAGATTTCTTTAAAACCAATCACATGTCGTCCATTTTCAAACACCTTTAATCTGCATAACTCAAGGGCAATGATCATTCAAAATAATACAATTTACAAAACTTGCGCATCTAAACAAAACAGGAATAATAAATCCATGGTTTGTTCTTCCAACTGATGAAAAACACCCAGGAATGTGCTTTCATTGCATATAAGTGTGTTTGTTGCATTCAAGGTCCCGGATTGTGAAATTACAAAGGGGAAGTTTTGCCCTTTGTTTGTTTGGTACATCGAACTACTAGTATATAACAATCATAGAAAGAATATTGTTTATCAATGAAACTAACTGAAAACCTATTCCTATGCACTCTCACATCCTTTGCTTTATTTTAATATCCTTATTTGTCCCACGTGTTCACACCCAGATCAGCGACCACAACTTCAAGGATCCCACTACTTAGTCTCTATACAAGATATGTATTATGAAAATACTAGTTGCACACCTAGTAAGGGGTTGGGTAGATTACAAAGACATTGTTCGAATTATAGTGGGCTGCCATGTGCCACTTTGGTCGACGTCACTGTGACGTTTGCTTATCTCTATTGTTTGTAATCTGTATACACTCATTCGTCGGTGTTGATACGTTTTACGGATAACAATCCAATGTTGGCGTTAACTAAAATATTGTAATGTTGTTGCTCGCAACATCTCTATCGCAGATAAATGGGCTGTGCCTATGAAAATTACCGTGGACAGCAATCAGCCTCATTGTCTAACTTGTCTGCATACTGGATGAGACTTGTTTTCCATAGTCATCTATTTCTCCAAATCTAATTACCTGATATTTAATCAGTATTTTTTAAACTCGATAATTCCATATTCCATAATAGGCACAAGTGACATATTTTTGGAGATTCAATATTTTATATTAAATAAAAACTACGTAAAACACATAACAAACAGATGAACAATGCACAGGTAAACATATTTTTTTAACAGATTGGGACACCGATAAATGGGATAACACTAAGAAAACGGCATTATTTAGACGACCATAGCAACCCCCTGAATACAGTTGAGAGATTGTATCAGTTGACAAAGCCGTCAACAACCGGTCGTGAAGTCTAGCTCTGTGCATTTCTAAAATATTCGAATGTGCAGTGACGAGCTTAGTTGAGTGTATCTATGTCCCATAATACTAATATTAAAAGGCGATGGTCGTCACGCCGAGACTTGTTCGACTCACAGCGACGTACACAACGCATGTAAAATACATTGTTTATTTATATAACACGCGCTGCTCGACGACCACCGCGCTTTAACTTTATTGCTTTCTCTCAGTTAAACTATCAATACAGTGTTGTTAGGGTGAGGGTGAACCAGTAAAACTGGACATTAAAACGGTTTTAGTCACGGTCTGAGTTTGAAAGACCAATTGCATTCAATCCCACATATCACGGGATGTAATGTTAGCAATTCTGTTTGTCAAGAACCAATTACGTGGAATATTTGTTTCCATCGTTTCACTTCAAGGCAAAAATGTTAAACTCACAAAGCAATCACCGACTCGCAGTCCGGCTATATTGCTCTTTACTGAGCAAAGTGTAATTTGTTTTGTTTAGCTTCGCAATGTAAGTAGATTTATTAAAAATGATACATAGCTAGAATTTATGAGCCTTTCCAATGTGATTATAATAATTTGCCGCAAGATTTGAAAACTGCGACTCTGGGAGATCCTTAAAAAAGTAAAAAGGCGGTGGTCCAATGCGACGTATACAACGCATGTAATATACACCTTTGTTTACGTAAAATCCGATTGCTGTCGTGTTTTCGTAATTCAATGTTTTTGTTTTTGTTTTTTTTTTTCTTCTGGAAGTTTTGTTGACGTTAGTCACTTGAAAACTCTGGAAAAAATACGTACTCTTATTTGGTTTTCACATGTACCCGAATCTCATAATCTTTTAATTTTTGGGATACGTGTGGAGTATCGCAAATGAGAACTATGAATCATGGGTAACTGTTGAATACCGTTACAGTTTCCATCACAAGCTTATTTTGTTCTCTGGTTGTGGTCAAATTATTCGACTAGATCATGGTCATTCATCACAACTCGAAGTTATGACCCTATCGTAACAGGAGTCACAAATCACCAGCTACATGGCATCTTAAAACATGGAAATCTTTGATATATTGATTGGCATTCCTCACTGCAGCTGACCCGGTACACCAGCATGCTCGTCAAAATGTGGGAAAAAACTTCAATTTCATGGTCTCGAGACTTATTTAGTTTGTCAGTTTTATCAAATTAAGAGGGTATTTTTTTTTCGATTTAATTTAACGCCACTTTTAAAACTTTATGCTTTCAGTCACAGCACGGTTACTAAAACCGTGGTCACAGTGAAGATTTTGTTTAAAAAACTGACATGTTATATTTGCAAATGGAACATTATGTACATTGAAGTCTTCAGTTGCTTAGCATGAAACATTGAGAGGTTTTTCCTGAAAGGTGCAGTATTCAATGGAGACGAAGGGTCTCAATTAGTGCATTAGTCTGACAGTCACGGTACCGGGGGTACCTGGTGAGTGATCTCCTGTGAATATAATAATATTTACAGCATTTAGGCATGGTTATGCCGTTTTCATTCATTGTTCATTTCGACTCTTGCATTTGTCTGTATCGTGAAACCATATACCTTATAATATCATTCATCTTTGGTGACTGGTTTGGGAAATAGTACAATGCTGTTCGTGCGAATACGCACCAGAATTAATTTAAAGCGGGAGGGTCGTCACCTGCGCACGCGCGGGAATTAAGTCCCAAGCGACGATAACAACACACGCTAAAAACGCAATAGGCTCATGGGTAGACGCGTCTGTTTGTAAACAATGACACGCTATGGCCATCTGACACATGCGCAGGTGACGACTCCCTCGCTTTAAAGTCGTCTTCAGCCGGGGGGGGGGGGTCCATAGAAATGCACGCAAATCTACGAATTCAAATTTAACAGTTTTATTTCACGGGTGTCCGTAAAACAGAACCCGATTCGGTTGTGAGCACTATGATATAAGCACTACCAGGCAAGAACTCACGAGCAACGTATCACAACGTGTCACTGACTTACTGGGACTTATATGTGACGTCGTAACGTTGCAATACAATTCCTGTTTAATTGCTAGTGAGGCAATGTATATACCAATTCACACGGTATCTATAGTGACTAAAACGGGGGCATGTTCCACATTTCAGGAGTGACATTCAAACCACCTGTACTTTCGGTTCCATCATTAAATACTCTTCTGTCTGTACACGCCCCGTTCTTTTATTAAGAAAGTGTTTTATACTTTGGCAATACACATTTATATGCTGACGGGCAGTAATTTACGCTGACCCCACTCACCCGCCCTTATAGTGGACTCACCAGTGTGTGGCAGCGGCAGAGTAAAGTGTGCGTGATTGACGCTCCCTCGGAGCACAGCACAGGGTAACACTGCATGGCACAGTTGAGCCAGGATTACTGAATATGGCTGCGGTGGGGTTATTAGGTCATTAGTAATAACACACGGCAAGTTAAGTTAGTAATATCACGTTTTTCATTTAACAAATTGCTCAACATTCTTGACTTGAGAGATCGTACGATAATTACTGTAGTTTCACACCGTAAACCGGAGATTGACAACGCGTTGAAAAATGCAAGTTAAATTTAGCCCAGACTACCCGCGTAACATATGTGTTTACGACCCAGTAGTCATCAACATGCCTTACAGCGCACAAGTGTGAAAGGTTCAACATTCTCCATTTCAATTTTACCCATACTCATTGTTTTGTGTCCTTTTTTCTAATTTTGTACACATGGTATATTTTACTGCATATATATATATATTTATAGTACACTATCGACTTTATTTATTTGCGCGTGAAGCTCAGAAACAATTATTTGCAAAAGTCGACAATAAAAACTGTTTATTCGATACTGTTCATGTTAATGATCTACACAACCGTGTCCATTTCAGGCATCTGTTACCAGCCTGAGATAAAACACTCACGTTGTTATTGTGGTCGTCACTTATTTCCTCCAATGACCCCCGTTTAAATCGGCAATCGCCATAGTGTTTTTATTGAATTCAAGTATCTGCTTACTGAGATTGCGAATGACAAGGCGTAAATAACTAGATGGGATAATTGGCAATATTCTAGATGGATGCAATAGTGCACCGTTATTGATAATTGCAGGTCATGGGGTTACATTATAATGCATATATCAAAATCGTAAACTTTCAAGCAATACATAATTTGATTGAATGTCACTCCTTTCCATGGTACGGCCCAGGACGAGGCACTCAGGCTGACCATGTGACCTGCCAACATTGTTTGTACTGCTTTATAAGTAGGAGATTATTTTATTTAATTTTATTTAATTTTATTTTATTTTATTTTATTTTATTTTATTTTATTTTATTTTATTTTATTTTATTTTATTTTATTTTATTTTATTTTATTTTATTATAAAACGGTAGTATGTTGTTTTTGATTTCGTATTTTTTTTTTACTGACAAATGTATCGAGTATTAGTTCACAGGTGTACTATATAATGTTGTCTATTCCGGAGAATATTAGATTGATTGTTACTGTATAGTTACACTTTGTTTGGTATTTGAGAAATCTTTGTTTTCTATGATCTATGTTATTATTTCGATGGTCATTTTATGGTGTTTCTTGTTATATTTTGCCACCAAATCGACCATCACGGTGTATTTGCAATGCGAACCCATAACCATAGGTTCTCAAAACACAACCTTAATTTCAAACTCAAAGTTATACCCATTTCCTTTACATAATGGCTCTTGTTTTGAAGAGCTTATAGAAAATTGAAATTCTTATTTTAACCGAAATCTTCACTACAACTGAAATTTATTTCGGGTTTATTTTCACAGCGAATGAAGTTGAAAAAAGTTGACGAATACGAAGTCAAAGACGCGCAGATGAATGCTGTTTTCGGCGTAGCACCACGAGATGTTAAAAACACACTGAAAGTGAATCCATTATACGACCAGGGCACTGGAGTGATCGAAGTCTCTGAAAGCGATGCACAGAACGCACGCAGCAAACGTCCCAATGACGACGGGTCACATCGAAACTCGCGAGCAGACTCCGAAGAGGGAGAGGCGAAAATAGGATATAGCACGAATTTTATGTTGGGAAGGACAAAGCAGGAAAATGGCGAAGTTAAGAAACAGGAGAACGAGAAACGATTGGTTAGTATTGTTGTTTTGTTCTATTCCTTATTATATCCCACCACATTGCTCGTGAATCACTGAATAGGCGCACGCGCAGTGTAGATATAGACACCGTCCCTCAACACCTGTTGAGGGACGGTGATATAGACTATGAAACGTCTTTGCACCACATTCGTTCGATGAAAAAATGAAAATGCTTGCGCGTGTGCGCTGCGAATTACCTGTACGTACAGGTAAATACCGGCGCATGCGCTTTCGTATTGAAGGAAACCTGCCATATTTGCTCCCAAAAACAATGTGTTTATTGGGGTAAACTATGATAATATACCGGTTCCCCACGCACTTATTTAAAACACACACAAAATACTAAAACGTATCTATATTGCCACTTTAATGTACATTTAAAGGTGTATTTTATTCAGCACTCTGGGCCACCGATCCATATGGCATCGGTAGCTAAAAAATAAAATTGTTGGTAAAGAATAAAATTACAATGCACTCTAAACGCAAAGACTCATGGTTAGGCGTTTGTTTGTAAACAACGACACAATATGGCCGTCTGCCGCATGCGCAGGTGGCGACTTCCCCGCTTTAATCCCCCCCCCATAATTTCATTTGGATGATCCAATTCTTGTTGCACTTACTCCTGCATTTGTCAATACATGTACATTGCTTTCACAATATTGGGCTCAGAAAGTATCTCCGCTCACCACTTTTATTTTTATTTCATTTTTGAAAAGGAAAATATGTTTCACGGGATTCTGTGTAAAGTGAACAATTGATAAACAGTTGCTGGTAATCCATGTGACTAAAATATGTCTATTTCACTCATTGTCGCCATTGAGGGATGCGTCATTAAACTATTCTGGTCTTTCTTTCTTTTTATCAGAAAACACAGGGCAGGGTAATGCCATCAAGAATACACCGAGTAAGTATATTCAGATATCAATATGACATAAACACTGAAAATGAAAAGGGCCATGTTTTCATTTAGAAACGCTGAATGTGAACCGTGTATGAACCAAATGCGAACAAGCCACGCCGTTTTCAGTAACCCCGAACGAGGCAACAAACTGATGACGTACTTGAACGACATTTCGTACATTATCTATTATCTTCATTGAGATTGATAAAAAAATTCAGTGAATTGGTGAATTCGCTGTAAAACAAACAAGTATAATTTATATATATGTATATGTAATTGTTTATTTTAAATGTAAATTCAAATAGATTTTGAATAATGTAAAATTGATTTGAAAAAAATAATTATCAAATCGTGACATTTTGAAGCATTTAGTATTTTAATCCACGATTCACATGATCTCTGATTTGTTGACTGATTTATTCAAAGACTGTATACCTGCCCCATATGTGATAGAAAAGCCAGCAATGGCAACGACAACTACAAGAGATACATAAATCAGAAATAACAACATGACATCCATATTGAAAATTCTCTTTATCTGTTCTGATTCCCAGAATGCATCACTATCATCGATGACTCCCAACGGCGCATCTAATGGGTATTATAAAGACGAGGAATCATATCGGTCATCGCCACCAGACCAGCGCACGCGCAGATGGAGGCTTATTATGCTGTTGATCCTTATCATTCTGATTTTGGCTTTGGTCTTAGTCTTAGTCCTGTACTTTCTAACACAGGGGATAGCTCGGTGACGTCATTTCCGGAACATGTAAATTATTCAAATTAATTATGCCTTTTGGTAGAAGTCTGAAAACAATTTACGTGATATTTCTACCTGAATATAAAATCATGTGATATTTCTATCCTGAACACAAAACCAAGCATTTTGGGGTATGATTGTAAACTCAGTAATGACAACCAATTTTAAGAATTATGAGTAGCCCTACCTTATATTTGACGGAATTATATTTATATATAGAAAAACTGTTTTTTCTTACTTACATCGATTCGGATATATACGTTCAGATTACATTCAAATTTGAACAACGTGAGTGCATGCATTATGGAAGTATGGCATGTTTAAACTTGAATTGTTTTGTGTACAGCGACATTGTTTACAATTGAGAGATTTGTATTCTGTGTTTTTAATTTTTAAGTTAATAACATTCACACTACACCCCACAAAAAACACCGAACACAATTTTGTTATGTTGATAGGTATTACTCATATTCAAACCATAATTGTCATGGTAACGCATGCGCTTCATATATGCATATATTATAGCGTTATCAAGTTAATTTGCATATATAGTCATTATAATTTGCATAAATAGTCATATAACAGTTATTAATTACAGCACTTTATTATTTCCAATCTCAATTCATTTGACAATAAAACTGCAGCCAACAAAAGTGATTGAATACTGCATACAGATAATCCATTTTCAGCACAAAGAAAAAAAACTTATTCAAATATATTGATTTGAAAGTCAGATTAATTCCGTTGTCATGGCTACAGGACAGATGGCGCAGATTATCATTAGTAGTCCATATTTTATTTTAGGTATAAAATACCGACAGAGTCGGTTAGCCATATGTGTTTGTGAATATTTTTAGTAATATATTTACATTGCCGTTTCCCAGACACGGTTGTTTTGAAATGCCGCAAGTTTCTCATGATCGCTTCCATGGACTCGGAACTGAACTGCACACATATGTTTATATATAGTTATGTTATGTTATACTAATGTTATTATTTCAACTCGACCGCTTGGTCAAGTGTGTATTTTACTTGTATTCCTGGATAGAACGATTTTGTTTGTTTTTATGTGTTATATTAGGCCGGTGAGGACTAGCGCTCTTGCAGTAAGTATGACATTTGATTCCCACAATAATCTGGCAGCTTATTATCTATAGAGGGCGGTAGGCAATATGACTTCTGTCATCAAAATACCAATGTCCCCCCCCCCCCCAAAAAATGTATGAAGCCTGAATTTTACATATTTTAAAAATAAAATCTGTTATTGGAAATGACACATGTAATCCATTGTTGAAAGGGAAGTATGTTCATTGCAACTACGATATAAGATGGCAAATGTCAAAACTGTGGGTATGACCCAGTGACTTTGCTCATGCATATATTTCACATGATATGGCAGCTTCCGATCACATATGACGTCACACGTTATTTATTATTCATAAAGACGACAAACCAAATAAAGTACAAAAAATACGTCAGACGTATTTAAAGGTTTTGTGGCGTTAAAACGATTGTAGCAGTTGCTTTTGTTTTCAGGAAGTAGACAAGTCTCTCTCTGCATAACCATTGCGAAATGATCATGACGCAGATCAATGCGAAACTACTTGCAAGATTGTGTCTGATTGGCTACATAGTTCTAACACCCAACACGTCAGACCAATCAGAAAGCAGCTTGTTTGTTGACAAGTTGAGCTATCAAATTCTGCTTTATATGCAAATATTTGCCTCTTACATTTGTTTTCTGTATTTGACAGTTCATGGTAATTTTTGAAAACATGAATTGGTTTTCAATGAACATCCCTGTACCATATTTAAAAAAAGCACACAAGCAGCTATACTGGTGCGATTCGCGTCGTTGCAATGGTCGTTTCCCAGAACGATGGCACAGAGTAACGTGTTTCATGGAAGTATCCAGACTTATTTTTCCACTGTCCAAAGTTTTTCTTTCGTAGTACAACATTATGAATGCGTGGCTACACAGTGTTTTAGCTCACAGATATTATGTTTGCAAATAAATGTATGGTAAAGATACAATCAATTTGAACTTGTTTGTATTGCAGCTTCGCAACACGTATGAGAGGATGTCAATAACTGAACAAAAACACATTTTGAATCTTGGCGAGAAACGATCTCCCCTAATAAGTTGCAACAGCAGATACTTCATGGACAGAAAAGGAACCACATCAACCTCATTCAAATGGAAATATATATATAACCCTCTTTATCGTTAGTTTACGTGTATGTACTATTCGTTTCCAGAAACGTATCGGTACTTAAAGTGCGGTACTAAGTAGTCGTCGCGCCACGCATGCGTGAGATATATGGGTCTCATATAAACAAAGATGGCGACAGCAGTTCAACGAGTACAAACTGAGACGTTACCAAGCTATAATTGGGTATTTTTAGATGATTGGAAGGTTTCGAAAGAGTCACCGGTGGTAATTAATGCAAGTTCCGTCCAGGTCAAACCTCATACATGTACTTGTGATCTGCATTAGAAGAGCGCATTGGATTGTGGGAAAATCAATGTTTATCAACACAAACGTCACACATGCGCAGCACGACGATCACCGCCCTTTAACAAACTGACACCAAATTCGTTCGGATGTGAGCAAGATGAAATGGTCTTAACCCGATCATCTCGTACAAACCGAATCCAATTTCACAATACGCCGTTCACGTAAATCGCGCCCTCTGCCGAGTACCGACGAGTCATTTCTGTTGCATAATGGGGGGTGGGGGTGCAAGGAATGCTGTTTAGATCATCAGTCGTCTGTCGAAACTATTGTTTACCTTACAAGATTTGCTACATTCTAAATGAGGAAAGACTACAAAGCCTAAATAAGTTAACTATTTAAATAAAATTGCCTGTGACCAATTCCGTTATGTTTACGTCACAAGATCACTTCGTCAGAGGGCGTGACGTTTCGGTAAGGTGTAGTAAGCAGTTACATTGACACGTTCTTGGGAAACCAGTTGGCCATCGTCCGAATCGAACGGTCCCGTGTCTTCGACCTATAGGCCTCTACACGATGTTTAGAGGCTCGGCCGAATAAACTTAGACCTTGGCTAGCGAAAATGACAGTTGGCATGCTATTCAATTCTAACCTGTAAATTGAAATGCTGCTTTGTGTAGGCAACACGGATTCAGTTGTAATCTGATCTGTCATATACTTTATATATGGTTTATTGAAACACTTAAAATTCCTCAGAAGGAATTAAAATGGTTACACTAACTGCTAAAACACATATATAAAACATACAAATTTTACAAGAATTACTGTCTAAAGCACAACAATGGTTTAAAAAATAAATCAACAGACTACAATTACAAAAAATTATTAATAAATGTTGGTAATAATATTGGGAAAAAAATAGATGAAATAATAATAATAAAAAAAGCAATAAACAGTAAATCAATGAAAGATGGAAATGAGAAGAAAAAAACGTATTAAAGGAGAAAAGTATTTATGTTAATTTGCCAGAAGATGTTGCTGTCTAAGGTTCGTGTTATTTTTGATAAATTGGGCAACTGGTATTTGTACATTCAGATTTGTATCACCCATTAATTTAAAAAAAATGTTGTAGTCACTCATATTCGTGAAATTTATAATGTGCTTAGTAGTCTCTTCAAATAATGCTTTCCGCGATTGTTCGTAAAAGGGGCATTCAATCATGAAATGGTACTCATCTTCTACTTTGTTATTTGAACACAGTTCGCAGATTCTTTTTCCTATTTCGGTTTTTGGTTTGGTGTACCTCCCTGTTTCAATTTTTAGTTTATGATTGCTCAGACGGAACCTGCTTAGACATTCACGTAGTTCGGCATTCTTTATTTTGATCACATAACTTTCTAAAGTAAATTCATTTTTGAAATTTTTGTACGTTCTCAGTTTATTTCTTCTGTTATTGTTATTTTGGTTAACATCAGTCCCTATGTTAATTTCCATTTTCCAGTATAATTTATATATTTTTTCAACTTCCAAACCTAATTTCTTGGTTTTTCTCTCGTTCAGTATAGTTGTTGTTTCGATAATTTGTGGTTGGTTTATTTGAGTTAACAGTGTAGTTATGGCACTGTACCATTTGCTGTTTCATTGTTTGTTCATAATTGCTGCCTCCCTTACCAATTCATTTGATGTTTTCATTACTCTGTTGAAGTATTTAATTAATTGTTTTTTGATGAATATGTCAAGTGGGTATTTCCCCAGTTCCCCATAACACATTCAGTATAATAGGAAGAGTGAACATACAAGTGGATTATGATACTATCTATAACCCATTATTTGTTCTGTGATTTTTTAGAAAGATAGTACTATTTCTAAACTGCAGCGATATTTAGATTGCCCAACCTTAAAACGCGGTAGTCGTTGCGCTGCGCATGTTCAACATTTGTGTTGACAAACATTGATTTTCCCACAATCCAATGCGCTCTTCAAATGGAAATCACAAGTACATGTATGAGGTTTGATCTGGGCGCGACTTGCACCGATTACCACCGGTGACTCCTTCGATAACTTCCAATCACATGAAAATTACCTAATTAAAGCTTGGAAACGTCAGTTCGTACTCGTTGATCTGCGCAACAGTCAAAGTCGCCATCTTTGTTTATATGAGACCCACATATCTCGCACATGCGCAGCGCGACGACTACCGCGCTTTAACAAAAAAGATGGCGTACTTCACAAATCACCATTATTGTACTTTAGATTTATAAATTTTTGTTGTACAATATTATATATTTGAGACGCGTTCATTTGAGATACTGTAAAATACTTTATTTTCGCTGAGGGAATAATTCAGTGAAAATAAGATCCAGTGAATATACCTTTTTCCTACATTTTACATTCAACTCGTCAAAAATCAGTGAAAATAAATTCCATACAAATATCTGGGCGAGATGCAAATCATAGGTGTGTTTGTTAATTAAGTTTGAATTGTCTAGTTAGACTTCAAAATGTTTTCTATAATTAATATTCAATTCGCTGTATTATTTCTGTTCAGCAATAGTTTTGATGTTTAGTTTAGATTATTCATATTCCTATTATATCATACAAGTTGTATTTGACCTATGACGTTATTACCGCGATCAGTGATTGGTTTAGAACCGATCTATCACAACTTGAGTTTTGTGTCATGTGACACTTGAGGTCCTCGTGCCATTGTTATCGTAATTATTATTTTATGTTTTGTTGTTGTTTCAAGCCATGTCGATGTTTCCTTTTCAAAGTTCAATAAATGTCAATCCTGACATGAAACTTTCCGACTTCGTAAATTGTTCCGACCTATAGTGTACAGTGGCTATACTTCGAGCCAAATCACAGCCACAACAAAACACCCAAAAAGTCTTTTCAGCGAAAATTAATTCCAGCTAAAATAATGTATTTTACAGTACTATTCATTAATAAGGATTTGCTGATTCCCAGCATCCTTTTTACCAATGACACTGGCGAATGTTATGGACGAAGCTTCATATGGATTCATTAGGGACGGCTACTTGACATTTTAATTTTAATAATTAGCAACTCATTTACGAGATTTGGTGATGATTTGTACCCAGGATCCTTTGCTGCACTTGGAATGGCAAATTTAAGAGTAATCGTTTTTCTTTATCTGTTCATTCCAGCAATGAAAGTGGAACATGTAACTTGATGTGTTGAATATTTCAAGCACGTATTGAATGCTAATGATGTAAATCACATTTGTCTATTTCCCTGAGGGACAGTGAGTCATGTTGTATGTTTCTGGGAGCAAGAAAACTTATTTGCATTAGTAGTATGATCCACAGCATTGGGGGGAGGGTCAATAGGTGAATTGTTGGAACCAACCACAAAACAGATATTGACAGTGATGTGATATTGCAGGTTTTACTAATCTAATAATATTTTGTATTTCTATAATAAATATATAACAATATAATAAATTATGCAAATAAACAAAAGGCTATTAAGAACATTTTTATGAGACCACAACTTCTGACTAAAGGTGATACAATAGTAAAAATGCACAGAAACAGCCTTAGAACGCTTCACTTAGTGACTTCAGACATCTACAACCCCAAATCTTCCCGTTTATATAAGTATCTGCGATATTTGTAACATCATTGGCCAATTTGTCTTGCCACGATGAATGGGCAAACAAATTCTGTGTCCATTACAAACCATGAATTAATTTTGTACATACTAGTATGTGAAATTATTTTATGCTGAAACTGAATTAATCTCAAAATGACGTCATCGTTTGCAATTTGACCACTTAGCCAAATTGTCTTTTAATTCACTCACCCTCACCAGTAGTTTTAATTCTTTAATCTTGAATATATTAAAATTGAGAACAATGAAGTTTATTTTCCAGGATTTTATTAACCACAACATAAAACTTGAATACAAGTAAAATTCATATGGACATACATACACATGAACAACGAAGAAAAATAAGATACAAAGTTTCAATTTTGCTGACAAGAAGTGAACATGAACTACACATGATGATGAAAGCTGCCGATCAGAAACAATCAAATGAATGGTAGATGTAACTTATCTCAACACATCTGTTGGAAGTCTCTTATTGATTATGTGAAAAAGAGTCCTAATATATCAAGGGTTGTATTTGAGGGCCCAAATTTGACAAAATAGGCACGCTCTTATCAGTCAAGGTAATAACAGGGGATTATTATTCAATATAATATTATTAAGGAGACCTTAAAGACGGGATTTAGATAAAGTGAATCTTTTTTTCCATGATGAGTTATTTCACACCACAGACCAAAAATATCAAACATGAAATATTACAAAGAAAGCACCATGGAATCAACCAGTTATGTCCATATCGCCTACAAGAACCTCGTCGATATTGACATCATGATCCGATACAGGGATATCATCGCATATTTGTTCCTGAAATGCCAACGCTATGGTGTAGGGTTTACTTGGTGAGTGATCCACACATCGAGATTGGTAGTTGTCATAGTAACCCTTGCCACGTCCTAATCTTTTACCATCTCTTGTGAAACCAAGCCCAGGAATAATTATCATATCTAGTCCACCTGTAGTGAGATAATTAAAGATGAAGGTCAAAATATTCATGTCAAAGGTCAAAGATCACACACGATTGAGGAGAGTCAAAAATCATCTACACATGTATTATCATTGGAGAGGTCATACAATGATATCGAGGAGCAGCCTGTCAAATTCAAATACAATACTTGAAATGCAGAAGATCACACAACATTTGGTAGCCAAATTGGATTTGGCTAATATGTCCGGTCCAGAATTTCTGTAATTGTTGTCAAATGCATTCAATTTTAAATAAAAAAAAATCAGTGTAGCCAAAAACAGAGTTCTTTGGAGTCCTTCTAAGTTTGAATGTGACGCCTGACACACTCTCGGAGCCTGATACAACTCAGGACACCTTAATCATTACAACATTTATTTTCAGACCAGGAGGAGAAGGAATTTGTAACTCACCAGTAGACAGAGCTTCCTCTCGATTGTCGCTGTCAGTTGGCTGTTTTATATTCCATTTTGTTTTTGGCAATGCATCATAGTCTTGCATGGAGTTTAATTTCAGCATGTCCATATTATTACCAATGTATTGTGGAACAAAACATACTTTATTGGAGTCAAAGATGTGTTGAAGTATACCCAGGGTGTTGACTTCTTCTGTCATACTCAGGTAAACGCTGATACGTCTACTTGCTTCATACTTGGGATGTTTAATCAACTTGGATGAGAACGAAGAAGGCATGAAGTATGGTTAGTGTGATTTTTTTTTGTGATAGTGGAAACCAAGAAGTACATGCATTGAGTAAACCAATTCAATTTCACAAAAGACAAAATTTTTTGCGAATTTTGAAAATCATGAAATTTTGTAGCAGTGAAAATTTCTGTGCTGTGCAATTTTTGGAATGCCATATAATTATAAAAATTGCAGTTTACAGTACCCCCCCCCCCCCCCGCAGGTATCACAAGATGAGACAATATGTAACATCATTTAAACGCGATTTGTTCCACAGAATATGAGGAACAGTTCATAATGCACTCTAACACATGTTACAACTGAGCAGAGCTCAGAGTGGGGTCATATTCTCCAGTGTTCTAGATCCACTGTTTATCAATATTTACTGTAAAATTGTAGAAATTCAAAATCTGATAATTTTCTTTTTTTGAGCTGAAAAATATTAATCATTGGCAAATTGACAGTTTTTAAAATTGAGATGACAAAAATGTCAGATTCACACCTTTCCTTTTTCCGAGATAATAAAACCGCGGGCTGTGCACATACTCATACGTCTTTTCAGTGAACCACGCCCCTTTTTGCCATTGAACCTGGATTGATCATTACGACGGTGCGTATGACAGAAACAAACGAGATGCGCAAATGAATCGGAATTTTGCTATTTTACCTTTTGCGTTATACATTCTGATTGTCTTTTTCTTTCTGTCTCCGACATCCCGGCCAATCTTTTCTTCAGTTCTCGTCTGAGTGTTTGTTTCATCTGCTTCAAAGCAGCCATTTTGGCGTCCGTGTGTTTGTTAATTCTCGAACTGAATCTTAACTCAACTCAGCACGCTAAACGGTACTTGCATTTCAACAAGAACCCTGTGACAAATCAGTATTAGTGCGTGAACATCGTCGTAATACTAATGCCTCGAAACAGCTGATCGGCCACCTTGTCCTGATTCGCGGAAGAAAATACGATTCAAGTCCACAGCGCCATCATAAATAGACGAATCAAAACTTTTGTTTTTATCATTTCTGATAAGTATAGCCACTCTCACATCCATTGCAGTTCCCATGGCTACTGATTGTTTACCATCTCCATCTGGTCATAAAACTAGTAAAGTAAGTTGCAATGCTGAACCTACTCTGCAACATTCCTCTCCATCGGTTACTTATGCAGGTATAGTTTCGTCGCATACGTCTCATGAAATGAATGAAAGAAAACCTGCCCATGGCAAATTTAATATGAAATTACGTGACAAAAACAGTGATGGTTTTACCACCGTGAACCGTAAACGTAAAAATCAACGAGGCCCCAGAGTGGGCACTGCTGATCCAGACAGAGACTGTGCCATTAAAGTTGTTCATTACAATCCACCATTTAGGGTGTTTATTGCCAGGCTTTCACCTTTGACATCAACGGAAGATATTCAAAGCTTTGTTAAAAAGTCGCTTAACGTGCAAGTTAACTGCGAAAAACTCAAAACTAAGTTCGACACATACTCTTCATTTCTTATTGAAACCACGCGAGAGTTCTCTGGGCAGATTATGGACCCCACTGTTTGGCCAACTGGAATTCTTATTCGCAAGTATTACTAATAACAATGTCTGTACGAATAGTTTCATTCAACTGTCGTGGAGCAAAATCCTCTATTAACGATATTCACGCTCTCTGTGACTCTCATGACATAGTGTTAATCCAAGAGCACTGGCTTAGTAACTCCGAATTAACACTTCTAGGGAGTATACATAATGGCTTTAATGCATGTGGAGTTTCGGCAATGGATGAAGAGACGGGAATCCGCGTGGGACGGCCGTACGGAGGCGTTGCCATCTTGTGGCGCAAATCTCTTGGCAATAAAATTAAAATACGATATTTAAATGATAACAGACTTATTGGCGTGGAACTGCGTACTGAACATAGTCATATACTCATACTGTGTGCATATTTGCCCACTTGTTCAGATGATAATTTTGATGATTTTCTTAGCTATTTGGCTAAAATTTATTGTATTGTTCAGGATTGCAACGCTACGAATGCTATTATTCTAGGTGATTTTAATGCAAATCTTGGATCGCTATTTGGGCGCGAACTTGAACATTTTTGCTCAGAAAATAATATATATGTTTCGGATATATGTTTGCTTGGTCGTTCCACTGTAAACTTTACATATTACAGCGAGGCTCATGGTAGTACTGGGTGGTTAGATCACTGCCTTAGTACACCCTCTGCTCACAACGCAATTAAGAAAATACGTATTATGAATGATTTTATGTCGTCGGATCACTTTCCTCTCAGCGTTGAGATAGATTGTGCGGATCTGACACAATTTGAGCGCCAGCATCGATTTGGAAATTACCATAGAACTGTGCCGAAATGGTCTAATGTGACCCAACATCAAATTAGAAGGTACCAATCTAGGACTGCTCAGCTTCTGTGTACCATTAATACACCAAATAACGTACTGAGTTGTCGTGATCCTAATTGTAAAAATCAAGACCATATGATCGCTCTTAACAGTTATTATGCTGACATTGTTCAATCATTGCGGATAGCGGCTGAGGATACTATACCAACTGTCAAACCTAAACGACATCATGAAATTCCAGGATGGAATGAACAAGTTCGTGACTTTCATAACATTGCTAGGGATGCATTCATGGTATGGGTAAGTAATGGAAGACCTCGTACTGGACCAATATATGAATTGATGCGTAAAACGCGGGCAAAATTTAAGCTAATGATTCGAATGTGTAGACGAAACGATGAACAAGCGAGAGCTGATGCGTTAGCTTATAAGTTATCACAGGGGAAATCTCGAGACTTTTGGAATTCAGTTAATAATATGACTAACAATGTTGGACCTCTACCATCTACTATAGAGGGTTGTGATGGGCAAACAAGCATTTGCAATATGTGAAAAAAACATTATGAATCGCTTCTTCAGTCTGTAACAAATTGTCAA
Source organism: Saccoglossus kowalevskii (assembly GCF_978046115.1). Classification (NCBI taxonomy): domain Eukaryota; kingdom Metazoa; phylum Hemichordata; class Enteropneusta; family Harrimaniidae; genus Saccoglossus; species Saccoglossus kowalevskii. The sequence continues at coordinate 21,696,854 of NC_140653.1, read as the reverse complement.
AACAAAAATCATGTGATATCTGCTGTGAATGTCATGAATTACCACGAAGATATGATGGTCACCTGTAATGAAATCAAAGTAGCCATTAATAAATTGGAAAAGGGAAAATGTATTGGAAAAGACAGACTGTGCTCGGAACATATAATATTTGCGGATCAAATACTGTGTGTTCTACTAGCCTTGTGCTTTACTGCATTCTTTGTTCATGGACACCTGCCAGACTATTTTATGGATACAATGATTGTCCCAATTGTTAAAGATAAGACTAAAGATATCACAAGAGTGAATAACTATAGACCTGTTGCTATAGTAACCGTTTTATCGAAATTATTTGAGTTGTGCATCTTAAATCGAATTGAAAAATTTATCGAGACTAGTGATTTTCAGTTTGGGTTTAAACGCAAGCATTCAACAGAAATGTGTATCTTCGTAGTGAAGGAAATTGTCGACTTCTATAAAAGTCACAACTCGCCCGTTTTTGCTTGTTTTATGGACGCAACAAAAGCGTTTGACAGGGTAAACCATTGGAAGTTATTCAAAAAATTACTTGATAGGGGAATGCCTGTATTCATTGTGCGTTGTCTATTGCATTGGTATCGAGGTCAAACTTTTTGTATCCGATGGGCTTCAGAAATATCTGCGTCCTTTAGAGTGACCAATGGAGTTCGACAAGGAAGCATTCTTTCGCCGACGTTATTTTCAATTTATATTGATGATCTCAGTACTAGGCTGCAACAAGCGGGTGTTGGATGTCATTTAGCTGGTAAAATAATGAATCATCTTTTTTATGCTGACGATATTTTGTTAGTTTCACCTTCTGTCAAATCATTGAAAAAGCTCGTTGAGATCTGCGAGTGTTATGGTGAGGAGTTTGACATTCTTTTCCACAATACTAAGACAGAATGCATGTCATTTTTTCCAAAAACGTGGGGACAAACAAGGGTTCCAAGCGTGTACTTGTATGGTAAACCTCTGGTTTTCGTCTCAGTGAAAAAGTACCTGGGTTATATGGTGTCATCAGATGGCAAGGATGAAGCTGATATGAAGCGACAACTGCGGTGTATTTATGCTAGGGCAAATTTTATTTTACGAAAATTTATAAAAAGTTCAGAGTACGTTAAGTGTTTGTTATTTAGAACGTATTTATACAGTATATATTGTCTGAATGTTTGGTGTGATTATCGTACACAAATTGTGAATACTGTGCGAGTGGCTTATAATAACGCTATAAGATTGGTCTTTAGCCTTAAACGGGCTAGCAGCGCCAGTGGTAATTGCGTGAGTAGAAATATTTTCAACTTTGAATCTCTTCAGCGCAAGGCATTATATAACTTCAGTCAGCGTCTACTTACGAGCGATAATGCTTTAATTCGTACTTGTGTCAACTCTGACAGTTTTTTCTTATCCAAATTTTGGACTAATCTTAGACGTTGTATTTATTAGTGTTCGTGTTTGTTGTGTATTTAATATGGGACTTTTTTGGCCTGAAAAATAAAGGATTAATAATTGCGTCAGAAATTAATTGAATATGAATTTAATTACCATTTAGCAATTATCAACAACCACCGTAAAGCTTGCAACAACACTTGGCCGCCATTACTAGTATTTCAACCAAGAGCAAAGAACAAGCACAAATTCATACTCCTGTCATTAAAGGGCGGTGGTAATCGCATCGTGCTCTGTTCGATATGGGACTCATAGCAACGTATACAACGCGCGTAAAATACATTGTTTATTTACATGAAATTCAAACACGCGCTGCGCGACGACCACCGCGCTTTAACTTGACCTCTGAAATAAGAATGGTAACAAATAAAGCTGACAAATACTATCTCCATTGATGAATTCTCATTATATTGGTGTACATGCAAGTATGAGGATGGTCAGCTCAAGACCAAAAACTCATTGGTTTTGAAACGGTCATACATTTAGAGAAGACTCTTTTCCAAGGTTGCGAATATCGCTGGTGTCATTAATTCAGCTCGTACATTTAATTTAACATACTGGGATCACACAGTATACTATTTTATTTCAAAACTTATTAATACCACTGTAATCTTTTTTTTTTTATTTTGGATACTGAACTGAAGAATAATTGACGTGCAACGATTAATAGTGTTTGTTTGTATGTACTGACATCTAGCCACCCACACAGACTTGTTGTTTGTAGGTGCATCATGTAATTAAACAAATAACTAATTTAATGTATCCAATCTAATAAAAAGGCAATAATTTAATTTACCTAGTTATTCTAGTATTGCTCACGAGACACGCTGTTTGAGCGACATGTTTATTTCCATATGGGTTCATACCACTAATTAGAACTCCATAGACGACAATGTTGGCGCATCCAAAAAAGAAAGGGTTACAAAGACCAAAATATTGTTTTAATTTGTTGAAACCACATGTAATAGAGTTCTGGCCAGTAAAATGCACGTTGGCCAACTCACAATGGATGTAAACAAAACACAGATTTTCTACCTTCAATATTCTCAGAAACGCAGCCAGTTTGGGAAAGTCTAACCAAGAGTTGCCCGGATCTACAGGTCAGCGGTACATGTCAATAAACAAAGCTACACATACGTCCAATAGTACGCCCTCATACATCACGTTTCAGATAAAAAGTGGCGAAAGAAAACCCATTGGCTAAGTGCTACAACGCTGATAGGCTAATTGCTACAGTTGTATTCATATTCAGATTGTAATTTCCACAGTTGTATTCATATTGTAATTTCTAGTTGTAGTCATATTCAGACTGTAATTTCTACAGTTGTATTCATATTCAGATTGTAATTTCCACAGTTGTATTCATATTGTAATTTCTAGTTGTAGTCATATTCAGACTGTAATTTCTACAGTTGTATTCATATTCAGATTGTAATTTCTACAGTTGTATTCATATTCAGATTGTAATTTCTACAGTTGTATTCATATTCATATTGTAAACTACAATTTCAAATCTTGCATAACTAATATATATATATCTATATAATGTTTTTAAGTTTTGCTTTCTTCTCGTTTTCTGGGAAAGGATCAACATCAGATTACGATGAATCCAAAAACAGAATTGTGTCCATGTGTCCTGAATTACAATAGTATGTCTTGTCTTTGAACAAAATCTACCACAGCAGCTACTCCAATAATGACGATCAGAAACACAAGACTCAAACTACGCACCAGTTTTCAGACTGGGATAAATCAGGGATGATTTAAGCAAGGAAATTCAATAGCATTATTCTAATGTTAATTTGATATACCTTAATTACACTTACAAGTATTTATTGAATATAGCCGTCGACCTCATAATCATTTTTATTCGAGGAACCAAATGGGTACCAACTATATCAAATCTACAGATCCTGTGGCTTATACATTGCAGACAAAAACTGACCTTTTCAAAATTATTTTAATACGAAAGTTACAGTACACATCAATAATATACATATCCAGAGCTTTCAGTCATGTGGAGAATATTCCTAAGATGAACAAAGTTGAGGTGAAAATAAAGAAAAATTGAAAGGCTAAAAAAAAAAATGTTATACTCAGCTGGAAAATATTTCATTTTAATAGACCACCTTCTCTGCCATCCAACTGATTGACATACATTTTAAAAATAACATACTAAAAGTGAAAGTAAAAAAATAATACAGACTGGCACAGAACGAATTAGGCAGTTTTTAGTTTATTCAGCTGGGTAAAAAAACATGGTTGGTTGAAATGACATCGAGATTTACATCCGCAGAGCTCGGAACTGTTGGAAAACTTCCAGAATATGCTGGTCAATGTCGGCAGTAAAGAGTAACGTCTCAAGTGTGGTGATATACTTCTCCACTTGTTGATAGTGCTGTTAAAGAATCAGAAAAATTTGATAAAAAACAGTGAGTGACAGCATCGGCCGACAATTACCTAAAAGATGAAAATCCAAATAATTCGATCAACACAATCTATTGATTTTGGGAAAAATTAATAATAAATAATATTCCAGTATTCAAATTATGAATAACAATACGAGTATGAATACAATTGTACTTACGGTTAAGAATATTTGTTGAAGTCTTCCTTTAACTTGTTTGTACCATGGGGTATCGCAATCTTTACCTTCATTTTCACATTTCACTAGATGTTCACTTAAAATAATGATAAAGCGCTGCAAAAAATAAAGTTATTCAAAGAAAAAGTTACGTTACAGTCAGTGTGTTTGTGTCATTTCAGTATGGTTTTAATGAAAAAATATTCAGATTTTGTAGTGTTACTGCTTATTTGCATAACAAACACAGTGATACAAGTAAATAAAATTGTGTTATTGTGAATAAAATTAATTCGACAATCTATCTGCAATTAATTACAGACAAGTTAGTCTGATATATTTTATATAAATTGATCCATTGTGATCATCTGCATCTTTTCGGGGTTAAAATACACAAATTTGGAATTCTTAATTAAACATAAAAATTACAACAAAATTTGCAATGAAATGTTTTTAAACATCGCAAGAAAATCATACACTGTGTCACCATCTTGGTTACCTCAATCCAAATTCCCGCTTGTCACAATGTACATTGTGTTGCCATGGGCAACAGACTTTGATATTAAGGCACTATGAATTTTCAGAGGTCAGGGTTTGACTTTTTTTTATTGGCAGCATGGATTGAATTTCAAGCGCTATGGACAGAGGACAAGTGTCAAAGAATCATGGCACCAGAGATGTCAAATACTGTAGAATACTTTATTTTCGCTTGGAATTTATTTCCGCTATTTTCGCTGAACGGATGATTCCGTGTAAATAAAATCCAGCGAATATACTTTTTTTCCTATATTCCACATTCAACTCATCAAAAATCAGTAAAAACAAGACATGAAATGTCACAGTCCCCGTTATTTGATTATAAAGTAGTACAAGGAACATCTGCAAACAGGTGAATGAATATGTACTCTATGTGGGTACAACTCATCATAAAGTGATTTCCCATAATCTAGTTTTGTACTGACAACTAAAAACTTCCACTGACCCATGTTCAGAATCTCAGAGTACACAAGTGCAACAAAACTATTTGTCATACATGTATACTTGCTCAAGAAACTGCATTCATAAATCTGAGTGAACCTTGATGTACATGACTTCTTTGTTAATCAGGTCTCAGTATATTACCAGGACCTGGGTTTGTTTCAACATCACCACTGGGCATCAGAATCATTCTCATGTTGTCAAATACAATTTTTTATTAATACAGTAAGGTTTATTATTTAAAATGTATTCATTGTACATAGAACAACATCTGTTAATTTAAACAATTGTAAAAGCTATGTTTTCAGAGCAAGTACATGTAATAATTAAGGAAGCCAGTAAAGGTTGGTCTGCTCATAACCTTCAATGGAGAAGTAACAATAATTGTTTGAAGTCTTTTTAGTGCAGTGATATTATTGCATTTCATCATTATTAATGGGTATAAAATACTGTAAACCATTTAATTTTCACTTCTAGATATATTCAGGATTCTATGAAATTTCAATAAAGTCCCTGACACTCCATGTTGTAGGAACCCAGAAAAAAATTGCCTTGCAAAATTGAAGCAGTTCACAGCACCACTGTAAAAAAAAAAAGTTTAAAATGAGTATTGTTAAAGATATACACATGTGGGTTCATAAGACATATGTACCAATCTGAGCGGTTCTAGAAATTAGTATCACAAGATTTTACTCTCTGTGATTCAATATCAGCCCTATGTATAACGCTGTGTTGACCAGGCGAACTAATTGACAATGGCCCTACAGATATCGCTATGCAATCACAGTAGTTTTGTATTCTTCTTGCATTTTGACCATGGAAAAATATTTGTTTTTGAGAGTGGCCGAATTATTAGAAGAAAAACAGAAACTATTTTTTTTTAGTATAAATTCTAGTAACTGAAATGCAGGATTGGTAAAGAACAAGACAATAAGCAAGATTGATAAACCTTCAGCGAGCACTCCTGAAATTTCAGATCATTGGTACTATGTTTTTGGATACATTCAATAAAATTGGGTTATTTATTTGATGTAACGAAACATGCATTCACAGCAGACGGAAATTCGTTTGAGATGTTACTGGATTTTTGTATTCAGTTTTCCATTTCAACCACCATCATCACTTAGTATAAAGCTGAGATCATGCATAAATGCACAGTGTAGTGCCACCAGAAAACCAATTGCTTGAGAATATTTTGCACCATTACACCATTTCAAATATTATATTAATTCACAGACAACAAAATAAAGATTTCAATAACATACAAGTTTTCCCACAGTTGATGATTGTATGGCAATTACATGGCTTCACCAGTTTTACTCTGGAAGAAGTTGGAAACAGATAACAGGAAGGGGCTACATGGCTACATCTTTTTTTTTTGAATTTGAATCAAGCATGATTTTAAAATTTTTTTTTTTTACAAATGTCTATTTCAGGGCAACAGAAACAAAAACAATAAATGTGTAGGTAGGCATTTTAACAATTGCACAATTAATATTGGATGAAAACGTCATTACCGATATAAATCATAATTCTGTTCAAATTAAAAATAAATCACATTTAATTTAGTCAGTTTTCATAATTAAATACATAATAACATGTATTTATAAATTTGAGTAAGGTTCAACGGCTTTTTCATTTAGTGCCAGTTTATACACCATAAAACTTCTGGTTTAGGTGTCACACTCAAAGAGTGAAAGGCCTTTGGTTTGGCATCGCGAAATGTTGGAATTGAATCCCCCCCAAAAATTCAGTAAAGTTTACGAAAAGTAAAGTATTTTCTAAAAGAAGTTTCGAATAAATACAAACACGAATACATTGCTTAGTTGTTACATGGAGGGGTTTATAGTTCCATGGTTGTTAGTACCGGTAGCAAATGATCACGGTAGCACAATCTGGTCATTCTGTGTTTCGCAAGTGAATAACTTACTTGTTTTCGAAGTATTGCAATTGTTTATTATTATTCAGTAATGATTATAATACGCACAAAAAAATAATTCGTTGAATTTTTATGAATTGGAAGTAATATTCAACTTAGTTTCATCGTAAACGAATGATTTCGGTCGAATGTAAATGCGATGCGATATCCGCCATGTTATTTCAGTACACGTGGCTCATTTAAATATGTTAATGACGGCTCAGTGACCTCGTGGTGAACGCAACAGGGGATTCACCGATGTTTAGCAAGATCTTTATGCTTTGATTTTGACGGGGAAAACGGCATGATTTTTTTAAATCGAAAAATTAGTTGTTTTCAAAAAATAAACTGAGCATTCAAAGAATAATTTAACATTGTTCACAGAAATAACAGCCCATTGTCGAAACGAAGCTTACCCATTCACGCTATTCACAATAAACATGATACTCTTGAATAGGCGTCAATGATTACGGTAAAATATAAATTAGACTCTTTTAGGCATCAGGAGTGAATGAAATATCCAAAACATTAAAAAAAAACTGTCCAAAAAACGGGCGATTTCACGGTCCGTTCACAGACTGTGGTCCGTTGCAGACTGCTCGACCGACCGTCCATACACGTGTTGTCACTGTACCTCCGCCATGTTGAATCGCACAAGATCGCCAAAATCTTCATTGCAACTAACAGTTCAATGCTCACAACATAAAAAATACGAATATAATCATAGGCAACCTGCTATTATATCATGAATAAATTGATCGACACAGGGAAATTCTCCCCCCCCCCCCCCCCCCCCCCCCGAGTTGTGAATATTTCGGAAATCGCTACACAAGCAAAAGACCGGAAAACGATTTACCGGTACTTGAAAACTATGTCCTCGTGAATTAATCGTTCGTGTACAATAATTTGACAGGGTATACAATTCACAAACTAGTTTCGTAGATTAGAGACAATTGTTTGCTTTTTTTGGTTTTTCACAAGAATATAAAGCTGGCAATCATCATAATATTCACGTCCGTACGTCACGAAATGTACACCAATCGTACCCCAATAAACTGGAAAACTTACCTTTGCAAACACGTCTCTTATGCCGCCTTCTTGAAGTTCTTGAAATCAAATAAAGTTACTAGTTCTTCTAGTAACGAGTGAATGAGACCACTGAGCCGAACAGAATACATGTATAAACAGTACTATAATAAATTGCACGCAATGGAGAAATCACGTGCCGTAATAACAGCAGCCTTACTCACAGATCTAATCTACTGTAAAATATTTTATTTCAGCTGGAATTATCATTCGCTGAAAAGACTTTTTCTGGGTGTTTTGTATTGAATTTATTTTCATTGATTTTTGACAAGTTGACTGTAAAATATAAGAAAAGGGTATATTCGCTGGATTTTATTTTAACTGAAACATTCCTTCAGCGAAAATAGCAAAAAAATGTTGCAAGCAAAAATAAAGTATTTTACAGTAATTAATTTATTCTGAGCATGCGCAGACGTTTTGTCAATGTTGCCGGGAGAGGCAATTTTTGATAAAATCATGAAAAAGACCCACTTGGGATTTTCAGATCTGGAAAAAAAATTACGTGCATACTCGGAGGGGACATGTTCATCAACCTGCCAAGTTTCACTGATATCTGCTGTAGAATTTCTGAGAAAATGTTGGAGACGGAATTATGGACATAACCTGAATTATTAGTCCCCTTTTCAGGCTGTGCCTGAACGGGGACTAATAAATTCCATACAAAACACCCAAAAAGCCTTTACAGCGAAAATTAATTCCAGCGAAAATAAAGTATTTTACAGTAGCATTGTCCTCAAATGTTGGGGAGAATATTCAGAATGTTAAAAATATGGAGTTACTTCAAAGGTTTTGCTCAGTCAAAGTGACACCTCCAAAGAGTAAGATCACATCTCACCACAATCCACACAAGCATTTTGATTCAATTAACAAAACAAAACATTTGCATTCTTCATACAAAAATCAGTTGAAGCGTCAGAATCTTGTGAGAATCTTGTCACAAAACAAACTTGTGTGCATTAGTAATCCATTATGTGTGATATTTATACAAAGTTTGAATGAAACTGGCCCGAGCATGCCCGAGAAACAGTTTATGAAATTTCTTTGCATATTTTAGGGGACAAAAATAGTTGTCAAAGGCATCAACTAAAACAAATCAACAAGAGGACACCAAAACATGGCCACCAGTCGGCCATTTTGAATAATATCACAAAACTGACATGCATCTGTAACCCACGATGAGTGATGTAAATAGCAAGTTTGATTCACATCAGTCCAGGCATGCCTAGAAAGTGTTTTTTGACTAATTCAAATATTTTGGTGTTTTTTATAGAAAGAAAATGGCCGCCAGTCGATCAAAGGTCTACCAAATAAAAAACAAATCAACATGCATATGTATCCCACCATAACTTGTCTTCCTTCTAGCTTTGAATAAAATCAGCAGACAGAACTGATAACACAAGTCCCTATTTCAAACTCTGTCCGACGTGGACTACAAATTTTGTTTGTTTGTTTTTCTCACCTGAAATATGATGAGAAACAAATTTTTCTGTTCACTTTGAGCAGTTTCTAATTTTTCCTGTAATCGATCAACTTGTTCTTCTGATGGCAAGTCTGTATCGCTCTCATCACTGTCACTACCATGTTCCTATAATGTTAATATAATAATGTAAAATATATTTAAACTTTACAACCAATGATTTTTGGAAGAAGATGAAATGCTACAGTGACTGTAAATGAGTTAGAGTTGAGTGTGAAAGATCACACAAGTACTGATATTAAAGCGGGAGGGTTGTCACCTGTACACGTGTGGGAATTGAGTCCCAAGTGACGATAACAAGACACGCTAAAAAATGCAAAGGCTCTTGGGTAGACACTTGTTTGTAAACAATGACACGCTATGACCATCTGACGCATGCGTAGGCGACGACTCACCCGCTTTAAACTGTTCAGCACTTTTGAATACATTTAACGATAAATTATTTGTTAATTTTGGGCTAAATTTCCTTTTGTTTCAAAATTTTGGAACAAAAATAGTTGTATGTTTGTTTATTTTGAGAAAAATGACAAAATTTGATTTTGGCATTCAAATAGTTATTAAAAGGTCAAAGTTCAGTCGTTTGTTGTAACGCTTTTAGCAGGTGATGTGTTAAAGCGGGAGGGTCGTCACCTGTGTACACACAGGTATTGAGCCCCAAGCGACAATAACACACACTAAAAACGCAAAGGCTCATGGGTAGACGCTTGTTAGTAAACAATGACACGGTAAGATGCATTTACGCATGTACGGCCACGGAACGTTGTGTTTTCACACATTGTTTTGGAATTCAAGAAAAAAATGCTAGCAATCGGCAAAATAAAAGAATCTGATATGTTCTCGAAAGATTAGACATAAAAAATAGATAAATTGAAAAAAGTACGTGGAAAAGATAACTAAAATATTATTCAATTACAAATACTCGCGGTAAACTAATCCAGCAGCCATGTTTGATGTTTATTACCGCTTTCCGAATTCAGTACACGAACACCCAGAATGCGCTGTTCCCCTATGCAACTTAGATACTAAATCGTTACAGCGCCAACAGCGGTGGGTAGCAGACGGTCGTTGAATGGGGTAGGCCAAAAGGTCATCAGTTTGCCTTCTCCATGCTGTTTTCACAATGAAAATCGAGCGAACATTGTAAATACGGCTAGAATTTAAATTTTTGTTCGAGTTTACATGCAATCTGCTAATATATTTGTTTATTTTCTGTGCATATACATTTCGTTTGTATTTACTTCTTTCTTTCGTGATCGGAAGACGATTATTAAAAATACAGCTGTAAATTGAAACCACTGTAGTTGCGTATCGTGAGCAATAAGTGGCAACAATGTCGGGCGACAATGAATTCAAGCGATTGACACGTTTGCCATGAATACACTTGATAACTGCTTGCAGACTTCCAATGGACATTGTTTATGTTTGGACTGTTGAAACAATAGCAAAATAAAGGGTTGGGCAACTACTCTTTTGTTCAGGCTTGGGAAGAACAATGCAAGCTTTTTACAAATAATTTCAGCTGGATGTACGTTGGTGGGCGGGAGTTACTGTGCGGCCGTAAAACTTGATGGGCGGGCCGCCCGCCTAAAACCCCTTGTGGAGAACACTGATGACACGCTATGGCCATCTGATGCATGCGCAGGTGACTACTCCTTAGCTTTAGACTAACAAAAAAATATGCTTTTTGAAAACGATCATGAAGTTTATAATGATGATTGTCGGTGTCATTTTGAGATCCAAGCAATCAGGGAAATCAACAAATGTATATATACATTGTATTGTACTTTTGACATGCACGTACATGTTGGTCCAACTTAGCCCTGGCCTCCTGGAGCTCTTTCTCAATTCGGTTTTCATGTTTATTCATCTTGCGGATTGTGGAATGCATAATTTCCCAAACATACAACCTAAATACAAAGAAAAATAGATTGTGTTAGAGTTGACATGAAATAAAAATGAAGAGTTCTGATTGATCCACATCAAAGCTTTGATTGACAGAAACTAATCAAATCAAATGAAACTAATCCAAGTTATCAGTGACCTATGGCTGAAGAACACAACAGATAGTGAAAATATCACAAATTTTAACAATAATAAACTTTAACAACCTTCAAAATTTAACTTAAATACATTTTTGATCACATTTGTCAATTACAAAGATGTCAATGACCTCATTAACATAAATACAGCGTTAGCTTTCGCAAATAATTAAAACAGCAGCTCCAGACATATAAAGATAAAGATGGCAGCCTGATTTTAGAATGCAAAATCGCACTCAATGGTGAAACATCTGGTCAGAATTTGCAGTGAATTTTTTTTTTGATTTTAAGAATGCATGAGGTGCTGTATTTTTCTGTTGCAATGCAACCATGAATATTTATAAAGTATGATTTGGTGTTAGGGTTTAATATTAGAACAGGATTTGAGTGACTCGTCTTAACGTTGATGAGAAAGTATGAATTGTAAATCCAAACTGTTATAAACAATGCCTTTTTGAGACAGGCAGTTGTGTACGCAAGATGTTTGCATACAGAATTAACACAACAAGTGACATTTGTATACATAGTAAACGATGGGTAGGTCAATCAAATTACATTTCCCATGATGCCATGGTGCAATCCCGGGGATTGCAAAGCTGCAGTTAAACACCTTGCCTACTGAAAGCCTACACCGATAGCCAAAATGAATAGGACAAGTCATTGTCAATGACACGTCCCCGTTCCGTTCATATTTGAGTGACATATACATTCAAAGCAGATCATGACTGAAATGCACCTGCATATGTACAACACATTGTGCTAAATCTGAACAAAATCCATCCATGCATGACTGAGATCCGGTTCTGGAATTGTGAAAATACGTGATTTTGATGCATTTTCGGCCTTAAAATGGCCATCATTTCGCTATTGTTAAGCAGATCATGAAACAAAGGCACATATCTATTTGTGACATGATGTACCATGTGTGTGTGAAGTTTGAACTTGATCAATCCAGACATGTCTTGGATACGGATCCAGAAGTGAATTCTTTAAAACAAAAAGGCCGCCAGTCGGCCATTTCGAACTTGATCCGAAAAAAAAGAAGACGTGCATCAAGGTCCTATTATGTTTAATGTATGTACAAAATTTGAACAAAATCCATCCATGCATAACTGAGATACGGGTCCGGAATGGTGAAAATGTGCGATTTCAATGCATTTTCGGCCTTAAAGCGGCCGCCATTTGGCTATCGTTAATGAGATCATGAAACAAATGCACATACATATTTGTGACATGATGTACCTTGTGTGTGTGAAGTTTGAACTCGATCAATCCAAGCATGTCTCGGATACGGATCCAGAACTGAATTCTTTAAAACAAAATGGCCGCCAGTCGGCCATTTCGAACTTGATCCGAAAAAAAAAATGACGTGCATCAAGGTCCTATTATGTTTAATGTATGTACCAAATTTGAATGAAATCCGTCCATGCATAACTGAGATCCGGGTCCGGAATGGTGAAAATGTGCAATTTCAATGCATTTTCGGCCTTAAAGCGGCCACCATTTGGCTATCGTTCATGAGATCATGAAACAAATACACATACATATTTGTGACATGATGTACCTTGTGTGTGTGAAGTTTGAACTCGATCAATCCAGACATGTCTCGGATACGGATCCAGAACTGAATTCTTTAAAACAAAATGGTCGCCAGTCGGCTATTTCGAACTTGATCCGAAAAAAAAAATGACGTGCATCAAGGTCCTATTATGTTTAATGTATGTACCAAATTTGAACAATATCCGTCCATGCATAACTGAGATCCGGGTCCGGAATGGTGAAAATGTGCGATTTTGATGCATTTTCGGCCTTAAAATGGCCGCTATTCGGCTATCGTTAATCGGATCATGAAAAAAATGCATGTGCATATGTCCCATATAATGTGTGATGTATGAGTGAAGTTTGAACTCAATCGGTCCATGCATGTTCGAGATACAGGTGATCACGGACGCACGGACGCACACAGGGCAAAACATAAGTCCCCGTTTTCGGACTGCGTCCGAACGGGGACTAAAAATAAGGAAGTCAAAAAATAAATACGTTTGACCAAATTGATTGTGTCCAAGTTTTTAAATAGAATATTGGAGAACAATTGTGAATAACTACATATGCTATTCATATACTAACCTGGTAAAATCATTTTCCATATCCTTGGAAAAAAGAAAATTTGCTACAGAGGCACAGTCCACAATTTGAGTCCTCAGCATCTTATCAATGAGTACACCCATCATCTAGAAATCAACATCAGTTGTAGTTTTTATTGGTAAGTTTGCAAGTATTTATTGGTAAGTATGTAGCTACAAACTGCTTCGTTGAATTTGCTCTATTATACTACTGGTAACACCTGAGCAGAGCGAAATGACAAGTCAACCAGGGTTCTCCCCAGGGCTTTTTAGCGCCGAGGTCTGCGGCGCTATACCTGTGAATCTCGGCGCTTCACTTGGGACCTCGGCGCTATGTGTTCCCACCTCGGCGCTTGATTTCATATTTGACATGCCAATATCAGATGTGAAAAAGCTTTGTTCACCACGCCGGTCGGCCCCGACCGTCACTCAAAATTAGTGACCACCACGGAAATGCTTCCGACGAGGACTACCGGTATTGTCTGATTGTTGGTATAATTACGTACCGACCGACACGCATCCTGCCAGTCGTGGATTATAATTTATAAACAATAGACTTAGTCGCACGATACGTAGCGGCTAGTCAAATTTGTGGAATTAGCACCTCTTTGTTTGTAAGTAAATACTTTCTGCGATAGACACAGTCTTTAGATTGAAAGCTAAAATTATTTCAAAATCAATTCCACCTCGATATAACATGGTCAAATCGGAGTTCACGATCAGTTCACGCTACTCAAGAAAAAACGTGTTTATTGCGTGATTTGGTAAAATACATTTGAACAGTTATCATTGCGAATCATGTAAAAACTCTTCTTTCAAGACCTAATTTACCTTTTAAAAATTGCAAATCACCTCTTTCGAAAGCTGTCATGCAGTTTTCAATTGAAATCGATGCCAACACATCGTGCTACAACATCGCTTTACTTCCGCAATGTAATTTTTATGATCACTACCATTCGGAAAACTTGGGGTTCTACCGGCATTACCATGCGGCATTTTGATTGGTTAATGGAATTCTTGATCCATCGGGTCAAAGGACACATGCTAATGTTTCACAAACTTCATGGCGGGTCTGTTTTTTTTTACCGAAGCGATCAAGTGATCAAAAATAATCGCTCCCGATAAAAATAAGTCTGATTTTACTTACATTTCATATCAAAAAAAAAAAGAAGTAAAATTTGTTGAGGAATTATTGCTATAACTGGTGTATAACATCGCCAAGTAAGTTATGTCACGTCGTAACTTTGATGATCGTTTTGAAGCTTTATTTGTTCGCTCATTACTGTAATTGTAAACGTTTTAGAAGTTGATGGTACGAATAATAAATTACAACAATACGTCAATTAATTACGTGATCGATTTTTTGAAGGAGAATGTTTTTGGAGTGAATAAAATTATGAGATTCGTGAACATAAATCTGGCTTAATGTTTTGAATGCGTTTCCTTCAACGTTTTACAAAACAATTAAATTGCAACAATAATGTATTTGTGTTTGTTTTTAGTCTGTAGCATTTGTATTTCGAGAATGTTTCAAACTCTTCTAAATTGTGAAACATAATGTGTTGATTCCATTAAAAAAAATATTTGCCCTGTGACTGAGCTCACTAATATTCATAATTGTAAATAAGTTCCGTTAATCAATGAAGGAAAGATATGTAAATGATATGCAAATTATTATGCAAATTAGCCCCGGCGCTATGCATTTTTTCTGGGGAGAACCCTGTCAACGTAGTCACCAACAATGGCTACAGTGAGTGTGAAGTAATAATACTGTAGAATACTTCATTTTCGCTGAAGGGATGATTCCATGAAAATAAAACCCATCGAATATACGGTACTTTTTTTCCTATATTTCACATTAAACTCATCAAAAATCAGTGAAAATAAATTCCAACCAAAACACCAAAAAAGCCTTTTCAGCAAAAATTAATTCCAGCGAAAATAAAGTATACCACAGTATTATGATATGACGTTTCCACTAATCTTGGAATAATAGAAACTTAGCAACAGATGTGCGAGACACTGAAGGGGTCTGTAAATTACAGAATGTTTCATAATGAACATGCAAGGGTTCCCTTTTCGTCATTTTCAGGAATGAAAGGTGTCGGGTATTTTTGCTGTGTTGATATAATGTGTGATGTGGTAATGATATATAGGTCTATTTTACCATGATTTTGACCATAATTTATGTATTCACTACGAGATGTCATGTCATTTCTACGACTGCTCTTTAGTTTGCACTGATTCTGCATGGAACTACTATACGAGCTGCAGGTAATGTTGGCGTCAATAACTGTTTACTTTGAATGCTAGTTTTTAGCAGGAACAGTGTTGCACTATTATAAACATGGAACACAGTGCTTATCAGAGACCCTAGCATAATAATATCACTTTACACTCACTGTAACCACTAATTGTAACAAGGTGGTCATTTCGCTCTGCTCAGGTGTTACTGGTAGTAAATAGTGCATGAGCTTAATGCATAAATGACAGTGTCTATAGTCAAAATAAGGCGTATTTGATCCTTTTAAACTTGTCTGAAATGTATGTTGCCTATATATTTACTATAGTCCGTTGAGGCAAATGATTAACTACTCAGTTGTCTGCACAATTCTACAATGTCGGATACAAAGGTCGGACACAATGTCAAGGGTAGGACACAACGTCAAGGGTCGGACACAACGTCAAGGGTCGGACACAACTTCAAGGGTCGGACACAACGTCAAGGGTCGGACACAACGTCAAGGGTCGGACACAACGTCAAGGGTCGGACACAACGTCAAAGGTCGGACACAACGTCAAGGGTCGGACACAACGTCAAAGGTCGGACACAAAGTCAAAGGTCGGACACAAAGTCAAAGGTCGGACACAAAGTCAAAGGTCGGACGCAACGTAAAGGGTAGGACGCAACGTCAAGGGTCGGATGCAACGTCAAGGGTCGGACGCAACCTCAAGGGTCGGACGCAATGTCAAGGGTAGGGCACAATGTCAAGGGTAGGACAATGTCAAAGGGTAGGACACAATGTCAAACTGGGTTTACCTGGTGATGATTTTGCCAGATTTCATAAACTTTACCCAACATATACATCTGACTCTCCTCACCATCAGCTAACGCTTTGAACACTGGATGAAATCTACATCAGACATAAGATTAAAATAAGAATCATAAATAGATAAGCATGGGCCATGTCTATCATAATGGCATGTCCATAGACATTACTATTTCAGTACATGATGTATATGTAGAAATCAAAAAGACGGTACACTGTTGGTAAAATATTTCACCGCATTTCTCTAATTTAAGTGGTTGTGAATAACTAAGTACCAACAAATCTGTATTCAAAGCTGCATCCCTAATAGAAGCCACACCAATTCTTTTTGAAAAATTGAGAACCCAAAATTCACCATATGTGTAGATGCTCTAATAGAAGGTGCATGCCTACTGCTGCATTGCACCCTTTGAGTGCCATTGTCAACTTTTGGCCTAATCTCCAAAATGATTATGTAGTCTGCTCCTCCCAACATGAAATGTTGATAAAAATTGGCAAACCGTTTGATCAAAAATTGAAAGCAATATTTGAAACTGTCTGTTTGGTCCAAAATGATGATGAAATTTAGTGACAATTTAACAAAAAGTGAAAATATTTGCAATGAATTTTGGGAAGGAAAAATATCGGGCAGTCAAAGAGTTACTGGTAATAGAAGCAGCGGCACATCAAGAGTTTAAATCACATGAATGGCGAAGAAAACAAGATGGCCGAAATAATTCCAAATATACACACATGTTAGACTTACTTGGCTAGGGCACTAAAGGAATGACTGAATGATTTACTACCCATATGTAGAACAGTTAACACAAATACGTCTATTTTTAGAGGGTTGAAACTTGACTCGTCTGAAAACAAAACAAAATGAACAATGTGTCAATTAAAGAGATACTGGAGATGAAGACACTTGGTTAAAAGTTAGATCCAGAAACCTGAAAGAACGTTACACAATGTTAGGCAATCAAAAAATACATTACCCGGTACCTAAGTGTTAGATTCATCTACTATTAACTATAGGATATGTCTGTTAATTAGTAGTGTTGCAATTACCGATATGTCATGAAATGATGTACTGTGAAATAATTTATATATTGGCTAGAATTAATTTTCGCTGAAACAACATTTTGGGTGTTTTATTTTTACTGATTTTTTATGACTTGAATATAAAAAATAGGTAAACAGATTTATTCGCTGGATTTTATTTTCACTGAATCTTTCTTTTAGTGAAAATAAGCGAAAATTAATTCTAAGCGAAAATAAAGTATTTTACAGTAATCTAATACACCTCAGGGATATTTTTAAACAAGTGAACAGGAGCTCAGCAGATCTGGGGAGCAGATCCTCTGGCAACAATAAAATGCTGATTGACCAGGGATCACATGTGGCCACAGTCTTCAACTGTGACCTCTCTGATAGTAATTTTGGCCCCAAGGAAGGCATAGAATGCTCCATTTTAACTTATCAAAAACTCGACACCCTGGTAGGGAGAATCCTATCTCCCCCACTTGGTTGCGCCGCTAAATTGCAGTGCTCCCTCTTGCAGTTTTCTCCTAAAAAAAACCTTGCAAGTCAAATAGCATTTTACCAAAATATTCGCAAAATTTAGAGATTTCAAGATATTGCCTTAAAATGTTAAAATCTAATACTGCTGCACGAAAGGTACATATACACCATGTATCAAACAATTGGGAGTACGGTAGACATTTTCATGAAGTTGAGAATAACAAAAATATTCATTAAAAAATAAAGAATTGAAGATATCATCACAAAAAGGATCAAATCACATAAAGGCATACCCAATGAACATAAATACAAAAGCAATATAGTTAAATGTTTTCAAGAAGAAGTCATTTGATGAAAAAAATTTGATGTGGTATGGCGATGAATCATCTATAGGAACAGCTTCGTCTTTGATAACAGTAGAGCTAAAAATTATTTTGACCACAGAAACGCTTCTTTAATTAGGAGCACATGCAACTAATATAGCAAATATGGTTACAAAAAACATGTATTCCACAGACAAACAAAGAAAATGTATGTATTCTACAGACGATGAAAGAACATTGACACTCATTTTAATAACAAAGAAGATGATAACTGCCTGCAGAACAATAAAAATCCAAAGATTATTCTGCATCAGTTATGTAACCATTTCCATGGTTACAAAGAAATGTCATGGCAACTATAAGCTAAAAAGCTCATTACCATCATATTCCTGTTATTATCTGACTGTCTATCAATCAGTAAACTGCTCTGATTTTATATCTCATTATGTTTGACTAGACACAGATGCTGTACAAAGTTTTCTTTTATACAGGCACAGTGCGACTATAGGTACCTTAGTGGTCATCACGGAAAGTACAGCATGGCCACCGATACAAGTGGTTTCACAGAGACGACACCTGTAACTGATGATGTTTTCAACACAACTACTGACTTTGATCTCTTCACCAACTGGATAAATATTTGGAATTTCACTGTCTTGAGCAACGATGACTCGGCTACAGACACAGCTACAACTATACACAGCACTGATGTCACCCAGCACCTTGTCAACGTACCAACGCCAATTTTCGTCATCGGCATTGTACTTCTCTGTGGATCCACCATCTTGGGAGTGCCAGGAAATGTGATGATTCTTAAGGTTTTGATTAGGGAATCAAACTTCAAAACACCAACAAATGCTCAGATAGCGGCTGTTGCTGTGGCACATTTAGTATCATGTGTTGGAGCAGCACCAATTTATCTCGTTCGTCTTGCAACCTGGTCTAATGGTCAGCTGATGATCTCACAGACAGCATGCAAGTTTCACAGTTTCTTTGCCCCGATTGGTATCTATGTACCATTTTTACTCTTAAGTAGTCTAAGTATCAGCCGTGCTTTGATTGTGTGCCGTAATGTACACAACAGCAAATTAATAAACATCACATGGATAGCAGTTTCGTTAAGCTACGTCATGATTGGTTCCATGGGGCTGGCTGCAATCATCGACGTTCCTAACGCACACCTGTCTATTGACTGCTTAGACTTTCCAGATCCTGACAAACTGTTCTGCCAAGTTGTAAGGCTCTTTACAATAATAGTTTCCCCGATTACAGTCATCAGTTGTTTTTTTGCAATACTCTTTCACAATCACCACAGAAAGATAATCCCAAGTGACGCTAGCGACAATCAGCCCTCCGTCGCAGTACCAAACGTGACAAAAGTCAACCTGGCAACAACTGATATCCTGATCATTACATCTGTCGTCTACGTAATCACAACATTTCCAGTGATGTATTACCCGCTAGGAGTAAAAGGTAAGCTCATTTATGCAGATTTCATGCTGTGTTAACGATCGGTTAAGCATGGAACCTAAAACAGCCAATAAGTAGCATCACTTGTACCGGGGTAGGAGCTGAGTGGATTGGGTGCATTTTGCCAACGAATAAAGTATGGATTTAATACTAAAATGAATTGTTGGATTTTGTCCCTCATTGAATCTGAATCCTACAAGTTGCTCCATATTTAAAACAAGAAATAAACAACCCTACACTTACACATTGGTTGCATGAGAATTACCACAGTAATGCAGAGATGAAATCAAAAATATAAATTTAAGCGGAGAATAATCAGTATACATGCATGAAACTATGAGAGAAAGGGAAATCAAAATATGATTGTATATATGAAATATTTGGAGCAGTAATTTGTCTATGACTTGCTAAATTAAAATAAATCGTCATATTTAACCAGTTCAGTTTATAGCTAATTTCTTCTTTTTTTTTAATTCCTAGATGAAGGGCTGATATTAAATATGGAATGGTTGACACGCCCACTTGCTTATTTTGGATGCAGTATCATCCCGTGGATTTATATCATGAAAAATAAACGACTTTCCAGAGCAGTAAAAGTCAAGCAGACAAGTACTGAACCACCCCTAGAGCTGACAGATATTGGTGGTCATGCCTAGTACAAGCAGTCCAATCGGCTCTAACAACAGGTTAAACAGTTATTTTTATTTGTTGACTAAAGAGTATTGTGAGACAAAAAATTACACAAAACTCACTATTTAGTATTTTGTTCACTGCTACAAAAAATTGGCTATATTTTCCTGATTCATGAAATTTTGTTTTTTCTTAGAATGCTATTATTTTATCTGGTAACATTCTTGTGTAACATTTTTATTAATTTTCTAAAAATTTTTAGTTAATTTTGATCTACAGGGGTTGATAAAATTTAAAAAAAATTATATGAATAATTATTCAAATTTGTCTTGTGAAAGGTGACGCACCTTAGGACCAGAAATAAAACTTTTTTTTAAGCTTAATTCAATTTTCAGTTTTTTGATATGATAACAATTATTTTTCCATAAATTCAACAACGTTGTTTCTGAATTGTAATATTTTTCTTGAAATGAATCTGATTGTATTATTGTGTTTTTTAACAATGTAATCATAAATATGTAAACATAAATATAACTGTGTGCTCGAAAAATGTGCTTATAGTTTTATTTTTGTTCTAACAGAAAAAAAAAAGATTATTGAGACATGAATACAATATCTCAAACAAGCAGCCTATCGGCTGAGATAGCTCCGCTGTTAGCAATGCACATTTCAATTAAAGAACTGAAGACATCATTAGAAAATGAACAAAGTCGACAGCGGAGCTAAAAAAGAAACCTGGTACCCAGGGTAACAGAAACCTGTATTTCTGGGTAAACATTTTGAACTGAGTATATTTTCATTGTGTCAACTGTGTCATTTATTAAATGTTTCAAACTTATTTATTCAAGTTTATAAAATGTACTGTTTTTTTTGGCTAATGTACTGTTTTTTTATTTAGAGGTTAATTAGTGATGGCAGTGAAATAGATAACAAAAGAAACTATACAATTATGGATGAATAGAACAGGGTTCCATTGTCATTGCCTAGATTACTATGGCAACAAAAGATTGCGCTTAATCTTCTTCAGGAAAAGCTGGATGAAAGCAAGTCATTAGTAAATCTTTTGAAGTTTAAAAACCAGCAATATTTTGAAATTGCCCTGGATGTTGTAAGATTAGAACTGATTATCTACTTTTTTTCAAATATGGTTGACTACCTGCAGATTTATATGTCTGGACTTTAGACAAAGTGTACAGGTACTCAATAATATTTTGATATAAAGTAGGTAATCAGTTGTTCTTCTAACATCCAGCACAATCTTAATGACAAAACCTCAGTGGTTTTTATTTTAACAAGTTCCCCGAATTTTTCACCTCCAGTTCCCCCTTTTCTTCTAGTCTGCACTTTTCTTCAGAAGATCGAGACAAAAACAGCCAAATTTTGTTAGTAAAAACTAAAAATTTATTCAAATTTCACCTTTGCTATAAAATTAAAGTTACTATAAAAACTGTATTAGAAGCCACGGCTTCTATTAAAATGGTACAATGCAACAGAGGGGATGCGGCTTCTATAAGAGCATCTACAACGTATGAGAAACGGTGAATTTTAGATTCTCAATTATTCAAAAAGAATGGGTGCGACTTCTATTAGAGATGCGGCTTCTAATACAGATTTTACTATTTCCAGAAATATTGAAGAATATTAGAACAAAGTGCAAATAAATTTGGGCGAGAAGGTCTGGTGGTGAAGAGGTTATTAACTTAGATCAAGATAATTTACTGAATATATTTAAAATCCCCGTGTTTCAATTATGTAGTTTCACTTGAAAGCATAAATACACGAACAATTATTATCACGACTATTTGTTTGAATCAAAAATAAAGTCTTGTGCATATATCATTATTCATACATCATGTATTATTCTTGTATAAAGTTTGAAAATCTGCACAAGTTGTTTTTGGGGGATGGACGGACTTGCATAAGAATCGTGTATAAGTGGGAACCAGCGGGATATGTACGACACTTTACAGAGGAGATAAGCTGCCTCAAACTACAGATTAAAATTCAATTGATGGGCATAGAATACCAACATCACATGAAATCAGGCATGTTTATCCATAAACACATGAAATCGGACATGTTTATTCATAAACACATATAATCGGGCATGTTTATCCATGAACACATGAAATCAGGCATGTTTATCCATGAACACATGAAATCAGGCATGTTTATCCATGAACACATGAAATCAGGCATGTTTATCCATGAACACATGAAATCAGACATGTTTATTCCATGAACACTTGAAATCAGGCATGTTTATTCCATGAACACATGGAACCAGGCATGTTTATCCATGAACACATGAAATTAGGCATGTTTATTAATAAACACATGGACCCAGGCATGTTTATCCATGAACACATGAAATTAGGCATGTTTATCCATAAACACATGAAATCAGGCATGTTTATCCATGAACACATGAAATCAGGCATGTTTATCCATGAACACTTGTAATCAGGCATGTTTATCCATGAACACATGGAACCAGGCATGTTTATTCATGTACACATATTCCACCAATATTTTGGTAGAATATTTTGAATTTTTATATAATTTATTAATTTTGGACAAAATAGGCAGAATTTTCAACTGGCAACAATTATTGTAAAAAAATGTTGAAAAAAAATTAAGAAATATGTTTTTTTTTAGATGACAACAAAAGTTACCATGATGCATCAAGATGACATTATATGTTAATTAGCCATGATTCATATGCAAATTAGAAACATCGCTGTTTGATCTCCAAAAGAGGCATGTGAAAGCCAAAAAGATTTGTTTTGGTGTGAATTTAAGTGTACCAAACTCGTAGTGATCTATTCTCTGCAGTGAACATCTAAGCATTTTCATCGCCTTACAACAATCACTGGTAAAAACAAGTAACAAATTCTCAGAAAACTGTACTTTTGGTGAGTTGTTGAGACTCTCCCTAACAGTGTAACAAGACTAGGGGGTCTACATGTGCAACATGTATAAATTGGGTTGTCCAGATTGAGTTTTTTACTTTCATTGGCTCTTTGACAACTCAGACAGAGCAACATAGAACGTTCTGTGGCATAGCTCCGACCGAGAATTTCTCTTCTTCTAGCTGGAAATACGGGACATGAATTTACCTTGACAAGAATCGGAGAAAGCAGTGATACGACAAGGTTGACATAGTACTTCCAAATCTGTGCACCCACAACAGATTTGTGCAGAACTGTCAAATAAAAAAATAAATGTGCCCCACCTTCCATTTGTTCCTCATCCTGTTTAGGGTTAGGTATATCTTTGAGAATGTCGAGAACCTCGTCTGGAGTAGCCTTATTTTTAATTGATGCAATCAGCTGATTGGCTGGAATAGTTCCCGGTAATGAACCTATTAGAAGTGAATATCAAAACTCGTTTGAAATGTAATCACATTTTGTATTTGTAATAAAAACAAATAATTTGCTGGCAATTCAAATCGGGTGACAAAATTTTCGAACAAATACGTAACATGATGTTTGAACATGATTAATCCAGGCATGTCCCAGATATAAATAAAGGCATATACACAAATGTGCAGTTTGTTTTAAAAATGGTACCAATATTAGGGCTCAAGCCAAGGATGTTAACTTAAGGTAGAAGCCTACTCATAAAGTAAAAAAACCCAGAATTTATTCATTTCGCAATAAATTGTACTTAAAGGCAATATAAAGATATTG
Organism: Saccoglossus kowalevskii; assembly: GCF_978046115.1. Classification (NCBI taxonomy): domain Eukaryota; kingdom Metazoa; phylum Hemichordata; class Enteropneusta; family Harrimaniidae; genus Saccoglossus; species Saccoglossus kowalevskii. Next base: position 21,672,541 of record NC_140653.1, on the reverse strand, counting down.
ACCTAAAAAAGTTGGGGGTCACCAGCCTTTTTTTTCGGGAAATTGATTGTAGTATTTTAGTGGAAAGTCGCCATTTTAACACTATTATAACACTTTTACCATAGATTTCTATGGCAGAGATATTATGCAATATCTCAAAATCTAGCCTGGTGACATAGGCTGAAAAAATCATATATTGTTTATGATGGAGTACTTTTTGTTGTTCTGAATTATTTAAAAAATCTGGGTTTTAAAAAGTGTCAAAAAATGCAATTTTTCTTTAACATTGTGTTATATGGAATTGTTCTAAAAATAGCAATTTTCAGGAAATTATTAGGACACGTTTCTCAAAAAGCACAACTGTAACACACAAAATAATGCTATTTCATTGTACCATGGGACATTAGCTTCATGAATGTACATAATAAACTAATGAACATTGTCATACGATTTATGGTCAATTTTGTCAAAAATTATGACTAGGCTTCTACCTTAAAATGCACTTGAAATTTGATATAGAGACCCATAGCATTGATTACATTGTGAGTGGAGATACAGGTGAACTTACCACTTCCAATAGCACTGTATTTATAAATAGGAGAAGGTTTCTCTGGTATTAATTGGGCATAGTTCTCAGGTACAGATTCAACAATTCTTTGATGATACGACAATCTAAGAAAACAAAAAACAATTGACCATGATTTTAGAAACCAACAGGTATGGATTTTTTTTTTTTTTTTATAACTATTTCATCTATTTTCATGCGAGAAGCTGGTGTGGAAATCTTCAATAAAAGCTCCTCAATTTCACACAGATGAAGTGTGATCATTTTAAGTATGCTTTCTGTGAAAATTTAATTATCTGATCTACACTATTTTAATGATAAATTTTATCATATGTTCATTTTCTGGGTGGGAAAAAATTAACTAGGTATCTGAATGTCAGCCTTGTTCATAAATTTGATATTTTGGGAAAATTCCATTCCAAATTAGTTGCTGTACCATGTTCATATTCTTGCTCATTCTGCATGCTGATGCTCGATCTAATGTCCTGTAATTTTATTTTATCCACCCCGAAATAAACCAATCCTTAATGACCATACATTCCTCCTACAATGCACTATCATTCCTCCCACAATGCACTATTTAAATGACTAACAGTATTTACCTCATGCACTTCTCTAAAGCTTCCTTGACAAACTTCGGCTTAGGTGTTTCCGGATTCATACTGATACATTCTCCCCTAAAGAAAAAAACGAAAAGTTAACCATAACATAACAAGTCATTGTGAATGACATGTCCCCGTTCCGTTTATATTTGAGTGACATATACATTCAAAGCAGATCATGAGCGAAATGCACCTGCACAAGTACAACACATTGTACTAAATCTGAACAAAATCCATCCATGCATGACTGAGATCCGGTTCCGGAATTGTGAAAATACGTGATTTTGATGCATTTTCTGCCTTAAAGCGGCCGCCATTTGGCTATCGTTAATGAGATCATGAAACAAATGCACATACATATTTGTGACATGATGTACCTTGTGTGTGTGAAGTTTGAACTTGATCAATCCAGACATGTCTCGGATACGGATCCAGAACTGAATTCTTTAAAACAAAATGGCCGCCAGTCGGCCATTTCAAACCCGATCCAAAAAAAAAAAAATGACGTGCATCAAGGTCCTATTATGTTTAATGTATGTACCAAATTTGAACAAAATCCGTCCATGCATAACTGAGATCCGGGTCCGGAATGGTGAAAATGTGCGATTTTGATGCATTTTCGGCCTTAAAGCGGCCGCCATTTGGCTATCGTTAATGAGGTCATGAAACAAATGCACATACATATTTGTGACATGATGTACCTTGTGTGTGTGAAGTTTGAACTTGATCAATCCAGACATGTCTCAGATACGGATCCAGAACTGAATTCTTTAAAACAAAATGGCCGCCAGTCGGCCATTTCAAACCCGATCCAAAAAAAAAAAAAAAAGGACGTGCATCAAGGTCCTATTATGTTTAATGTATGTACTAAATTTGAACAAAATCCGTCCATGCATAACTGAGATCCGGGTCCGGAATGGTGAAAATGTGCGATTTTGATGCATTTTCGGCCTTAAAATGGCCGCCATTCGGCTATCGTTAATCGGATCATGAAAAAAATGCATGTGCATATGTCCCATATAATGTGTGATGTATGAGTGAAGTTTGAACTTAATCGGTCCATGCATGTTTGAGATACAGGTGATCATGGACGCACGGACGCACACAGGGCAAAACATAAGTACCCGTTTTCGGACTACGTCCGAACGGGGACTAACAAAGAGCCATCTGGATGCTGGGAAAATAAGAGTATTTAAAGGTGCGTTTTGGAGCAATGGATTGGCAAACAGGCAGAAAAGCAATTTCAAAGACTTTGACTTTGTTTTAATGAAAACTTGAAATATACATGAGGGTACGTATTATTATTTATTTTGGAAACTCAATTTTTAACTGAAGGAATTAAACAAAATTAAATAATAATGTTAGAAATGACAACTGTTCAATTCCGGACGTTTAATTGTACTTAGCGTATGTTACTATGACAATCAACCAATTCGAGAAAAACAGTCGACAATGACTAACTGCATGGTCACAGCCAAATCGCTGTTTAATTGAAATAAAAAAAATCAAGGAAAACAGAGAACTCTAAAACAGGAAGAGAAACACGATCGATGATCTCGAACAACAGGCATTACGAGAGCTACGTTTGTTTCACCTCGATCATTACAGTATTAACCAAGATGCACTATTCCCATAAGTGTGGGTATGTGGAAGTTCATAGCCAAGCGTACTGCGGTCAAGAACAAGGTAAGAAATTACGTGACAAGACCATCCCATCAAGATTTGCCGTTAATTTCCGGGTTCGGGTGCGTTTCATACAAGAAGATCGATACGAACTACAACGCCGAGTGTAGTAGACATAATCCCGATGGCAATAGGAAGTTCGAAGGAAGCTAATACAGTTGATTTATAACAGACGAAGTAAATGGAAATCACTTTTCAGTCGTCGTTGAGGCACGAAATATTTAGTAAACAAGAGACATTGGCAACTCCACGTTGTGGCAGATTTAATACACACGACTACAGTTCGACTAAAGTTTACAAACACCACGGTCAGTCACACAAAGTCCCCCAAATTCAAAAGGAATTTTTAAATGCACCTGGGAACACGAGACGAACAATTGTGCATACTTAGAAGACAACTCCACGCTATACATAGCGTGAAATGGCAATTTAAACTTTTCTTGCAGATTTTCCCCGTGATGATTTACATAATACTACAGTTCGATAACACGGCCAGTCACATAAAATCCATCAAAAGGGAACTGCAAGTCATATAATGCCAAAACAGTACCATGATTTCACAACTTTCGAAATTCGTTCGCTTTTATCGATGTCCACTGTACAACAGTTTAATGCTTTCCTGTTCGCAAGAACACAAGGCCTAAACTATCAGAAATTCGTACAATGTAACACATAATTCGAGTGATGGAATAAGAAAATGACTCATCATTTGTAAATTCAATCCATCAAAAAAATATATTTTTATAAACAATTTTTATTACATAAATAGACTTTGAAAAGAAACAAGATTCATAAACATGAATCTATTTGAATACATTCTCACTACAAATTACACAATACTTATTTTCTAATGGAGTTTCTTCACAGCACGAAGTACAGGAATCATGCAAACTGCGAGTACTTCGGTGACACATTTTATAGCTATGCCAAAAATAGTCCATCATTTATAGCGCAACTGTGACCACACGACATCATTCTGTTAATATCCACACATTTTCATAAAATCTCCATGCACTTTTTGACCTTTCATAAGTAAAATACACGACAATTTATTCCAGAAAAACAATTTTCTTGGTACATTCCTACATTCTTGCATACTAATGAGGGATTCAGACACATTCCAAGCTGAACAATTTTCTTAGACTAATAACAAAGCTGGTCAAGCCTTTCCCAGCAACAAACTGCACATGGCAGATATATACTTTTTGACATATCAAAAATTGCTAGATATCCCATGTTAGTTTTATTTGAAGTGGACACTGATCAAAATCGAGTCTACTTACCAATCCTCCCAACTCCAACGGAATTGAAAATTACTGAGATGATGAGAGAACCATGTGACAAATCTATCAACGCAGGTAACATTCATGTAATCAACACGCTCATAGAGTAATTCAGTGGCTTGTGCAAGCTGAAGCAAAATCATTAAGGATATAAAAGACATTGTACACAGAAAACCAATTAAGGACATTGTTGGCCATTCTTGTGTTCCAGTTTTGTCACTTTTCACAAAATAAATTTGCATAAATGTTTTAAAGTACTTTGTTTTTACATTCACACTTTTTGCAGAAGGGATGAACCAGTGAAAATAAAATCCAGTAAAAATACCTTTTTTTCTCGATATTTCACACATTTTCCTATGATAAAAACACGTAAATAAAATTCAAATGCAAGTTCTAGTGATTGACATAGAGAAACGCATAGTGGCTATGAGGAAAGAAATGTACCAGTAATTGGCGTTTTGAATAATAGAAATCACAGTGTAGCACATTTGAGGGCGAATGACAAGCAGGGATACAGAACAGGTCAGGAGAGGGAGCGTGTCTGAAAAGAGTCCTAGCCTTAAATATCCATTGTTTATTATGTCTGCATGTTCATCCCCATCAATCTTCTCTATCATCGTTTATAATGATATAAAACAAGGCACCTTTAACTGTTCAACAATACGATTTTCCCCACATACATGTACATTCTACAAGTTTTATGCATTTTTCAGTAATTTAAAAAAAAAAATTATGCTGGTTTTAATATTTTGTGAAAGGTGGCAAAAATTGACAAAGTGTTAAATACAAAAAATATGGTGAATAGTTGTTTCATATGTACAATGACCAGTCTTCTCCACAGCAAAATGTTCAAAAGGCACAACTAATTTGCATAAAAAGCATTAATTTATGTTGCTTTTTAAAAAGACATTACTAGTATGTGGAACCCCTTCAGATAAAGGATACAACTTGCGGAAGAGAAGACGGCTGCAGTTTACACAATTCAATGAGTAAAGACGCATAAAATATCTCGAGATAAGGCGGCTGAGGCAGGTTGAATAGCTGACCGAAAACAACTTCAATTATCATGTAATTCAGCGGCACTATATTCTTCCCATGGTAACTGACAAGCTGAGCGGCACTGAAATAGAAATACAGGAAGTAAAATGCGATGAATCTTGTGAAAAAAATGGAATCCATGAAACATAACGCAAGTCCTGTTATTATTATACTTGCATTTGTTTTCATATAACAAGTAGTGGATGATTGACAATCACAAATTAAGTTTTTTTTATACCTTTTAAATACATAATTTTCCTGAATATATCCACACACACCTGTTTTCTGCTGTTTCTAAGCTTTCAGAAAGTATTTAAATTGCTAATGAACAGACTGATTTATTTAATAAGCGGTTTGTTGCGGTTTCAAGTAACACTGTACATACAATACAGATACCGGGGAGGGGAGGGAGATAGTTCAAAAAAGATTCTTACCATTCTTTTCTTTCCTTATGATGTGTATGTATAATCTGTGACAACGTTTCTTCAATGAGGAATCTATCAATGGCATGATGTCCAGGCAAGTGTGGTCCCTGAAAAAACAGTAATTGCAAATAACTTTCAGTGAGGGCAGTTAATGTGTATTGATGAGGTGGCAGTTTGTGTTTAACTCCTCACTAGAAATATTCGGTTGAGTCAAAGCATACATGTGTGCATGTACAAGTAGGAATTTAATACATTGATAAATTTTTCAATAAACAAGCTGCTCTCTGATTGGTCTGACTGTTAGGTGCTTAATCAAACACAATGTTCAGATTTTTAAAATTCACTACGCCAATGCAACTTGATCTTGGGAAATTTTTCTTGCTACGAAATTCATGATTTTCTCAGCATAAATATTGTCTCTCGTGAACTTGGAGCATCATAATTATTTCCACAAAAATCTTGGTGCATTATTTTGCCCGTTTATATGTATTTCGCTATATTTCTTTTTGATAGCTTGTGTCCTAAATAAACATGATTTCCTCTTGGCTACAAGTATTGATCAAATTTTTGGACAAAATGAAAACAATTATGTGGGTAATATTTTGTGAAAGTTGACAAACTTTGGCAGTCAAAAAAAATAAAAGGGGTTAGAAGTAGGATTTTACACTTCTGATCACAGCATCACTATTAAATAAACTTTTGCAACACTCCATGTCTGAAAGACCCAGTCAAATCATCCGGATATTTTATGACTTTTTTTTGCAAATTTGCAAATAATTTGTCCCTTGCAGCATTACAGTGCTTTATAGTAATGTTGTAAAGATTAGGATGATGACGTGTATTCAGAACAGAAATAATCTTGGTTGCGCTTCACTTCTTATGCTTGGTAAATTTTACATCCATCGTATTTCTCTAGTAGAAGCACATCTTCAATATACTGTAGAATATTTTATTTTTGCTTGGAATTTATTTTCGCTATTTTCGCTGAAGGGATGATTCCGTGAAAATAAAATCCAGCGAATATACTTTTTTTCCTATATTTCACATTAAACTCATCAAAAATCAGTGAAAATAAATTCCATACAAAACGCCCAAAAAGCCTTTTCAGCGAAAATTAATTCCAGCTAAAATAAAGTATTCCACAGTATACACCAAAACCACATTGACTGTATCATTAAAATATGATATATTTCAACCATAAACATTTTTGATAATTTACATAATCGCAGTACAGCACATGTCGGTTTATTAGTTGGTTGACATGACATCACAGTCATCTGTTTGAGCATATTATGCGATATTCTCCTTATAGCCTTGTATCATTTAATTTTTGTTGCTAGGTGCGTTTACAATTTGACAATTTTATGGTATTCGTGAAGACAGAATTACACAACGATCACTCTGTCGTAAAACTAAAGATAAATTTTAATTCTGTTAATTTTTTTTATTATTTTCACTCGCAAAATCTGCCTTTTGCGAAATTAAATCGCTTTACTGTATTACCAGAGGAGTACCTACCTCGGGTGCATCTGTATAATCAAACATCCTAAATATAACTTTGGGTAAGGGATATTCCATTTCATCTGTGTGTGGGGGTGGGTTGATTGGTGGGAGGGTGTGTTGTAGCGCCTCGCACAACACACTGTCAAACGCAAGGTAGGGTCTCAGAATTGTCCGCTCAATCCATTTATCGTTCTTCAGTTTTGTAAGTTGAGCCCACAAACAGTCCAAATACTGTACAGAGAAAAAAGGTAGAATCAATGTTATGTTTAGGAAAAAATAATTTGTTTCATGAATAAATTAAATAAATTAAAAGGCAAGGCAACAATTAATAGTAAACTTTTCCAAATGAACAATATACGAAATAAACGCTCTGCAATTCTGATACTCAACTAAGGAGTGTGCAATAACTATTGAATTGCATACATTTGTTACTTACCTCTTCTTGGGGGTGTGGTACGTCCTTTTCCCATACTTTTAAAAATGGAAAATACTGTTTCTTACGTTTGCTGAAAATGACAAAAATCCGAGATTACAGACTAATATGGATTCTGAACTTTCATAAACACTTTTTTAAAAAATTTGTTGCGCCAAGCAACATTTCCATCTTTCTAATTACAAAGTAACATGCCAACCAATCTCCCAAATTGAATACCCCATGTTTAAATAGCAGGACAGACTGCACTGTGCAATTTTTATACTACTATGACTTCCTTCGAACAAGACGGTTAAGACCAGCAGGCTAAACACTGTACCATCGCTAAGGTCAACAATTGACGATAGGCTGAAACTGTAACGCACATGGTTGGTTGACTGAATGAATGAACTTCACCTCTCACAGACTGAATGTCTTTACGATTTAAATAGATGATTATCTGTAAAATCTCGTTTAATGCTTGAAAAATATGGATCGAAAGTCTACCACCAAAAACAAATGATTTGATTTTTTACTCGAATTTAACTTTTTTTATACTTTATTGTTGAGAGAGGAATATGGCATAGAGATATCCTTACTTCTTCAAAACTGACCATCATCAATTGTGTATAGCTTTATTGTAAACCTTTGTGTGGAAATTGCTCTAAAAATAATTGTTTGTCGAATTTCACACAATGTATTCATTTCACAAATAACTTAGAATCTCTCTGCAAATGGAAAATGGTCTATTGTCAATAACTTCTATAACTTACTTAATGTATTTCTCAATGTTTGAAAGTAACTTCTCAAATTCCATCTCCTTCTTATCATGCAACTCTCGTCCAATCTGTTGGTGACAAATGTTAATAAGTACGCAGAAAAACTACATGTTTACCAATATGTCAGCAAATCCAATGAATTTCTTTCAATAATTTATAATGATACAATATTTATTATAAATGAAACACACAAAATATGTAACGTTGATCATAAAACATAGAAGAGAATTTCAATATTTGTATACATGTACAATATAGGAATGAACACATATGATTTTATAATGCATAACAGTTTTGGAGTTCTAAAAAGAAGAATAAAACTCATTTTCAACACGTACCACCCCAACAATCTTGGTTGACCTTTCAGATAATTGATATGGAAGCGGCACAAATCAAAAACACAATATGCTCCTAACTCTAGTCCTACAACCCAGGGCGAGATATTACTTTTAAAAGTTTGTCTAGTTTAGTTCAGCCATAACAAGAATCAACACATTAATGAAAGACCCACATCACAGTTACAGGTGGTAAATTGTGAAAACAACGGAGAGAGAAAATGTGCGCAACATTCTGTTTGCTAAATTCATTAGAAATGTATGTCAGCAAGTCTCAGAAGTAGTTGGGCAGCAAGTTAGCAAACTCACACACTAAAACACCAACTAACCTACAATTCAGTTTGTCACCACTGAATGCTAGTCATCTCTAAAAACAAATTCTTATATAAGCTAATAAGGTTTTATAGGATTGAGAAGTTTGTAAAATTGTTTGTGTTGGTCAAAACTGTTTCAGTGTTCTCCACAGGAATTTAAACCACTGTGGTGGCCTAATTTGCATATAATTTGCATATCATTTACATAATAATAAAAATTGACCAAAGCACATTTACACCCACACAATAAACAACATATATTTTCAAAAACAAGGTGGCAGATATTTATTTGCTTCACACAGTGTTATAAACATTTTTATTTTGGGCACTTTTGTAATATTAATGAGCTCCGTCACAGTGCAAATATATATATTTTTTTTTGGAGTCAAAATATTACGTTTCACAATTTAAAAGAGTTTGAATTTAAAAATTTAACATTCTCGAAATGCAAATGCTGCAGACTAAAAAGAAACAAATAAATTGTAAAAGGTTAAATGAAACTAAATTGAAACGTTTGAGCCAGGATTATGTTCACGACTTTCATGATTTTATTTACTACAAAATTCTCCTTCAAAAAATCGACCACGTAATTATTTGGCGGATTGTTGTTTATTATTCCGACCATCAGCTTCTACAACGTTTACATTTACAGTAAATGAACGAACAAATAACACTTCCAAACAATCATCAAAATTACGACGTGACATAACTTACTTCGCGATGTTATACACCGGTTATACCAATAATTCCTCTTACTCGGTCATGATGCCATGCAAAAATTAAATACTTCTTTTTTTTATATGAAAAAAACGTAAAATTTGAGCTAGTTTTATCGGGAGAAATTATTTTTGATCACTCGATCACTGCGGTGAAAAACACAGACCCCGTTGTGTCGTCACCAGAAGCGCTGTCCCAGTAGAAGACACCGAACTGCAGCGTCAATGACACAGACCCGCCATGATAGCTGTGACGCGTTAGTTGACCGCATGTGTCCTTTGACCCGGTGGGTCAAAAACGTCATTAACGAATCAGAATGCCGCATGGTAATGCCGGTAGAACCCGAAGTTTTCCGAATGATCGTGATCATAAAAATTACATTGCGGAAGTAAAGCGTTGTCGTAGCACGATGTGTTGGTATGAATTTCAGATGAAAACTGCATGATGGTTTTCGAAAAAGGTGATTAGAAATTTTTAAAAGGTAAAAGAAGTCTTGAAAGAAGAGTTTTTACATGATTCACGATGATAACAGTTCAAATGTATTTTACCCAATCACGCAATAAACACGTTGTTTTTTCTTGAGTAGCGTAAACTGATCGTGAACTCCGCTTTGCCCATGTTACATCGGGTGGAATTGATTTTGAAAGAATTTTAGCTTTCAATCTAAAGACTGCGTCTATCGTCAGAAAGTATTTACTTACAAACAAAGAGGCGCTAATTTTACAAAATTGACTTGTATTGTTCAATCGCGGGACTATGTCTATTCTTTACAAATTATTATCCACGACTGGCAGGATGCGTGTCTATTGGTACATAATTATTATCACAATATGGCAATAGTCCTGGTGGGAAGCGTTTTCGTTGTGATCGCTAATTTTGAGTGTCGGTCGGGCCGACCAGCGTGACGAGATCCCCAATGAAAAAAGCACTGTGGCGGTCTTGCTAATTACCGTGGCGGTGTCAGACCAGTGTGGCGGCAAATCGAAGCACTGTGGCGGGACCGCCACGCTGTTTACATCCTGGGGAGAACACTGCTGTTTTAGTAAAAACAAAGTTGTCAGTGAATTAATGAGCAAGTTTGATAACTTGCTGTCCCCCAATACTTCTGAGACTTGCTGTGATACAATTCTTGATAGCACTCACCCACGGCAACGATGACATCACAGCATACATATACCAATCACTACGCACTTGAGGAATATCATCTTCTGAGGTCACTGCTACAAACGCTTCGTACATCACCAACATTGATGTTAAATCAATTACATGGCAATTCACTAAATCGGTCAAAAATCTCAGCAAAATACGCGCTTTCTCAAATTCTCCAACTTTCAATGCATCCCTCAGAGCTCGGAATATATTTTCTACGAACTAATGTAAAAAAAAAAAAGATGTAATAATTTATATGCAGCATGGAATGTTATTTTGGATTGTGTTGAATTGTTGATGAACAGTTCATGAAACTGCATTCTGTCAATCATGATATCAACAATTTCATTGAGAAGTAAAAATATTTCACCAAACCAACAAATTGACTAATTTTATTTAGAATAATTCTCATAAATATTCTGTGTACTCCGAAACACAATAAGAAACTGGAATGAGAATAATTCACTGAATTCGTTACTTACCTCGCCTCCAAAATTATAATTCCTCGCATTTAGCAGACCGACCAATGTACTGTATACACTGATCTTCTCAGGGAAGAACGTTGCACTGAGTAGCGATAAATAAATAGAAAAGAATGAGAGAAAAGTATCTGTGTTACAAAATGACTTCAAGAATCATGTATACATACTTTAATGTTGTAGTGGTCATGTTATGAGTATTAACAAATGGTGCTTCACTTTCAGTTTCAAATTGTCGAAAACTGTCATCATAAATCCGGGAATAGGAAACTGGGATTACAATTAGTCTCATGGCTGCATTATGTGCAGTACTTACCATGTTGCAAGAATCTTTGTTATTTTGGGTTTATAAGAGGTCAAGTCAGCTTCTAAGACGCTAGCCAATCCTTCTAAGTTACTCTCTAAGGAAGAAGTACTCTGCAGATGTAAGAAAAAGTATTTTTATTTTGTTAAAGGGGCACTTCCAGTTAAGCCTAATCTCACAACAAATTTACTTTCTGGATTAAAATTACAATGGATAACAAAAGATAGATTAACTTTGTAAACAACATAAACAATAGTGTCCCATGATTCTTTGGTGCAATCCATGGGATTGAGTGGTTCCCCTTTAACTGACCTTACTGTTGAAATTGCTCTGCTGTCATCGTAGAGTGACGATGTTCTGTATGATATTAACCATTTGCCATTGTGTTACCACAATGTTCTTGCCATATCACAACCATGGTAGTTTATTTGGTTATTGTCATGACAATTACTATTGTTATCTTGTTAAAAATCTCATGGAGGTCCACCCATGGACCCTACATACAGATTATTAAAGCAATTCTGCTAGTAGTTTTTTCAAGAAGTTTTTTACCAAAAATGACAAAACTATTTGCCAAAATTAGAGAATTGAAATATTGTCACGAAATGAACAAATCTGACAGAGGTCCACCCAAGGTACCATATAGCTCATCAAAGCAATCGGGCTGGTTGTTTTCAAGATAATTACCATTTTTAATCAAAAATGACCAAAATATTTGCTAGGAATTAATGAGATTGTCACGAAATGAACAAATCAGACCACCCAAGACACCAACATATGAAATCAATTGAGCTGGTAGTTTTCAACAAGATAAAAATGTAATTGATGGTGGACGAACAAACGGACAATCACTTATAAGAACAGCTTCGCTATATCATCTTTGATTACAGCAGAGCTAAAAAGTTGTGGTTGATGATAATCTATTTACTGTTATACACTAATCGATTAGTACTTACCTTCTCTCCAACTCTAGTGATCAGAGACTCCAATCTGTCTTCAATCTCAGTGTGATCTGAGGTAGTCCGGCGTCTTTTACGAGGACGTCCACCTGATAGACCAATAAAACAACACTCCTTCAGTAATCTTGTATAACCTAACACCATTGTAATGTTGGCATCACAACATTTATTTTCTGTTTTATTGGAACGCTTTAAAAATTGTGTTATATCCCACATGCATCAGTTATTCCATTTACAAAAGATCATAAAGTTACATGTAGTAAGTAAACATGTAAAGGATAAAGTGAGACCCTATGCTCTATGAAGCAATTAAGTACAGCAATCTATGTATTTCTAGGATGTTAGGGTGAAGAAAGGAATAACCATATACATTTCAGGTCTATATTTGCTAAAGGCATTAAGTTATGGAACAACCATAGTTTTTTGATGACCGGAGAAGTATCAGGTATTTACCGGTAGTCATATCTGTGGTTCTACGTTATTGAAACATTTTTTGGCAAGATATGCCTTAGATTTCTCTATATTAGTATTTATCATTTAATTGTGGAGCAAACCAGTCAGCAACTTAGCTGGTAATGTTGCTGTTTTGGTGTTGGAGCAATATGGCGATGTTTTATAGCTCTACAGTTATAAATTAGGTAAGGTAGTTGACCACCATTGAAACCATACTGCTTTATTTTATGCGGTTGCTCACAAAATCCAGATAAAAAGTATGATCATTTCTCATACCAAAAAACTGGACCCCATAAACAATTTTTTTAACTGTTTACTATTGGCTCATGTGACCAAAAATGGATAAATTTTGTTCAGGAATATGTGAACAATCATATATATGGATGACACAAAATATTGAGAAATTCTGACGAAATAATGCTTTAACATGAATTTCTATGGAAATAGTTCCAAAAAGGCCAATTTTTGCATTTCAGACAAAAAAAAATGAGGTAACATTGTTGATGGCTTGAATGTAAATTATTCAACACTTTTGAAAAAAATTATAATGATAAATATTCTTTTTGATTCAACAGTTAGAGTGCCTACAACGACTTTTTTTTTTAAGGTAACCATATGAACTGTTACACCATATACCTTAGGGAATATTGCTTTACACCGTGAGCTAATATTACTGCTTGTTGAAATTCTCTCACGGTAAACCATTTCTTTCACATAGACATATGCAGTTAGTATTTTTAAATGTAAGTTTATTTTGCAATTTGAGAAACTTCAAATGAGATCTTCATTCATATGACACATGTTGCATACTCTTATCTTAAAATAAATCCAGCAGCAGGGGTGGGGTATCGGCCCCCGTGGGTACCGAGTTTGGAGTTGAATTGTGTGCACCGATTATCTTTCACGGACGTGCGCCAATGAAACAGTTTCAATCTCCTGTCTGGTTAGCACCAAAGAACATCAAAACAGTGAAGCAAATGCATCGCACGCATTAAACGGAATAATAATTCAAACATGCAATATTGCATAAAATCAAGAAGCCATGATGATAACACTACTTATCTAACGCGTAAGTTGCTTTTGTTCGTCCCTCGACGCCGGCGATCGACAGACTCACCGCTTTTGTTTATTGCGTCACGTTGAAAGTTGTGTAGGAATGAATCAGCACAACTGCGACACTTTTGTGATTGTAAACGTTACACATTTGAAATTGCGAACGTTAGCTGAGTTTTCTTACCTTCGTCATCATCGCTGTAGTTTCTTCGGCGGGACATGCTTTCCTACACACAACAAAGATGGCTGAAAATACAAATGTGGAGCGTGTTGAAAACGCTGTTTGTTAGTTCTCTTCTCCAATCAATTAGTACGACTTTATTCAAAAATGTGAATATTTAAACCCAATGTTTTATATATGAATATATTTTAAAAAAAGTATATTATGAAGCTAATATTTTTCTATTTAATAAGTCAAAGATACAAAATATAATTTTCCATGAGAACAATATCTCGTGAATTTGAGAAATCAAATAACGAACACCATTCATGTCAGTTTGATCGTACCTTGTCCCAACATACTTTGCTTGAGTGGTAATAACGAATAACTATGGTTCAAGGTACGAATCTAAAACTCATTCTAAAGTTATTTTCAGATTCATATATGTACTGTTACTTATTGTACAAATTCTTCACGCGAGGCTCAGAGTACGATCGCAGTATATATCAGCTTTCGCATCGTATAACTCCATGATCTACATCTAAACAGATTTTAAAAAAAATGGACGTACTTGCAGCATCTAATTAATCTGAACAGATTAATCTGACTATGTAAACTGCAATCGGATTAAAACCTGTTGTATTGTACGGCCTGTATTTTTTTACTTAATTTATTTTATTTTATTATTACTTTTTAATCACTTCGTATTATTATTATTATTATTATTATTATTATTATTATTATTATTATTATTATTATTATTATTATTATTATTATTATTATTATTATTATTATTATTATTATTATTACTATTATTACTATTATTACTATTATTATGTTTTCTAGTATGTCCTTTTGATCAGCTGTTTTACAGTCCAAATGCCGAGTCTTACCCAAAGACCTGAGCCTAAAAGGAAGGATGACACAAAACGATAACCATACACACACAACGTACCAAATCATTACCAACAACACGTAGAGAGTCTGAATTGATAACGCTTTTCTCAGCAGGTGTGCAGTACTATCAATTTTCTGTATCTCTTGCAGACTTGGGTTTCCAGGAATTTTATCAACATTTTTAGGGTGTTTTTGTTGACAAGACCATGGATGTACTAACAGTACATTCATGACAAGACCAAGTGCTCCAACTACTACGGGTACGATCATTGTTTTTAAGTGCCACATTCTTTCAACTTCAATCTGTAAGTCTTAGTACTTAGACAGTTTGTCAAGTTCCTTTGCTGATACATTTCTGTCTGTAGGCACTGTCATGTCAATCATCATACAGGTCTTTTCATTGTGATTCTTTATTAAGATATCTTACAGATGTCTGTAAGCTTGGATGGTTCTGTCAGTATGTACACAGCCGATACCCCCCCCCCCGCTCATTGGGAGTGCGTACAGTTGATCATAGTTCCTGGGCTCCCTGTGATTAAACTGAAATCAAATGTGTGAAATACTAAAAATACTCTCAGCACTACAAAAACATTCGCTCCATAGTTATATGTTTATAATGTTTTCAAAGAGGTTTCTATTAGCTGATTAAGGTAGCGAAGAGAGAAATTTTCATTTTTTGCTTGATTTTTTTAAAAATTTATAAAACAGTTACTTTAGACCTTGATACATCATCCCAGCTTTTAAAAAGATCAGAATTTCGCAAAGACGCGGCTCAAATTGGGTTTAAACATTATCACAAATAACTACAACTGCTGTGTCGTGGATATTTGCATAATGTTATCTTTGGGACGGTTCTCAAGTGACGTTGCTGCGCTCTGTGCTCTTTGATTGGCTGGCTGATTCAGAAGTTATTGACATTTATAAATCTTATTTTATTGTAATAAAACAAAGCAGTAAGTTTATTCTAGAAAAATTCATTTAATCAAATAATAAATAAACTTATATTTATGAAGATGAAGGGATTGCCTTTGTTGCAAGGAGAGTCGATGTCATATTTGAGGTAAGTTTCCAGTAGATTACGAATCCGAACTGTTGAGAATCAAGCAATCTTAATACGAAGACTACTTTCATTCCCGAAAGTCAGTCGTAAAGAAAATGGCTGAGAACCATCATAATCATTTGGAAGTTCCGTCTGTTCTTGTGGATGATTACGATAATAACAAAAGATCAGTAAATGTGTCGTCGACGGAGTTAGGTACACCAAAGAAAAGAAAATTTAGAGATGTACGTTCACGTCGGGGAACATCAATATTAGTGTAATCTCGCAAACAAACACCACACCCCCACAAAAAATAGGTCACACATAAGTTCACGATCTTTACATTTTTGATTGCCAGTGTATTTTGTTTTTATACGACGACCAACCAGTGAATGTCTTAGTGCTGTTTTTTTTTTTACTTTCTGCCCTTGTATAAAAATGAATACGCAAACTTCGACTCGTGTATGGAAGTTGAAATCTAGGTCAAAGGTCAAGACTAAATATGTTTTGTTTACTTGTGTATTTTTTTTTTCAATTTTAATAATTATGTATTTTTTTTCTCTTGACAGGCCAACATCTACAAAGCATTGGTAGTTGCTGTCTCGTCAAGGGCTTTATTCAACGTCGAAGATGAACATAAGATATCTTATGAAAAAGGACTGCAAGAGTTCATAAGATATCAAGTTGAACATGAAAATGTACCATGTAAGCCTGGTACGGCGTTTGCCTTCATAAAGGTATTTGATTATATATTGTTTTCTCAAGTTTTTATGTTTTGAGATGAATTTTATGTTCACTTCGGTCCTTGTGACTTTTTTTCCAGTAATTTTGCACGAGGGACGAGATCTGCTCACCAACCTCAGGCTTGCATCGAAGGCGCGACCTTAATAGGGAGTCTGGGAGCATGCTCCCCCTTGAAAATTTTGAAATATAGACCCTCTGAAATGCTAATTCCTGCATTTCCAGGTGCAAATTTTGCTGACAAAAAGGGTTTCAGCTTGATTTTAGAGGAGCGACCCCCCGCAAACATTTTTTTTTTTGCCGCCAAAAGTTCTTTATATTTTTCTTGTATTTGGGACTGAATGGATGTCACTGGTATTAGTGCATTAAAGCATGGATTTTCTCTATTCGTAGAACATGCACTTACAGAAATGTGTGTGGTGATTAAAACAACAGTCTGCTAATCGTATTCACTATGCTGTTATCACTCCCAGGCTTTGCAGTACGTGAATGAAAAATTATTAGAGTTGGACCCCCAGGAAGAGGAAATATTTGATGTGGTTTTAATGACGCAAAACCATGGCGATACATCAATAAGACTGATAAACTCAATCAATCATTATGGTGAGTAATCAACAAGAGATGTGATTTCATAACAAGATTATTATTAGTTGACAATTATTTAAAATGCATCGTCAGACGTTAATGTATGGTAATACCTGTTCTCAAAACAATGATCTATTTCCAATCAAAATTAATTTTGAAGTACTGTAAAATACCTAAAGCTGGGGAGTCATCACCTGCACATGCACCAGGTCGCCATAGTGTGTGATTGTTTACAAACAAGCGTCTACCCATGAGCCTTTGCGTTCGTTTTTAGCGTGTGTTGTTATCGTTGCTTGGGACTCAATTACCGCGCGTGCGCAGGTGACTACCCTCTAGCTTTAATTTTCGCTTGTAATTTATTTTCGCTGAAAAGAATGTTCAGTGAAAATAGAATCGGCGAATATACCTTTTTCCTATGTTTTACATTCAACTCATGAAAAATCAGTGAAACTAAAATCCATACAAAACACCCATAATGTTAATTCAAGCTAAAATAAAGTATTTCACAGTAAATAGAAAGAATGATGATAATTTTGTATTTGTTATATCAAGTGTGTGTTGTACAATAAAGAGTACAAAAAAATTGTGAAGAAGAATTAACACAATTTGCATGATGATCACAAAACCGCAAGACAAACCTAAACTGATTAGTGTGTATCTCATTGTTGTTTTATCCAACATGGTTAGAAATACAGTTGATTAATTAGACTGTCGACAGTCCTCAGGCCTAATTTGTTAGTATACTAAATCAGCAAACACCAAAGTAGTTTGCGAGTAATGCCGCATTTCAGCAAAGGCCGGAGGCCTGAGGACTGTTCACTTCTGCAATCATTCTCTGTTCAGTACCAGTAGGAAACCATGTAATGTTGTGTGAGGGCGTTTACAAGCATTAACAGTCCTCAGGCCTCTGGCCTTCGCTGAAATGCCTGCAGTATTTCTTGCAAACGCCTTCAGCATTTGCCGATTTATTGCATATGACTACCGGTATACACTATTACTACAGGTAACATCTGAGCAGAGTGAAACGACTACTTGCCGATGATATCACGAATGATGGGTACATTGAGTGTAAAGGAATAATATTATGATTATTTCCCCAATAAGCACAGTGGGATGTTTACAATAGTGAACAATATTTTGAACACTTGTCACCGTATATAATTAATAAAATAATAATTAATGTCATTCACTAGGAGAGAATCCAGATCTACACTGACAATGATACTCTGTCCCAAGCTGATTCACCCGCATTTCCACAATTGGGTTTTGGTTCCCACTGAACTTGTGCATGAAATTACGATATTAGCTGCAGACAATATGGGCACCAATAACTGTTGAGTTGAGTCATATGAAAAAAGGAAACAGGAGGTGAAATGGTTAATTTGTAGTCCATTTGTCAGTACTTAGGTCTTGTATACTATGCCACATCACCAGGTTACAGCATAGGTAACCATGGAAATTTGAAAATGCCCATTGGCCAATACAAGAGGCTGCTGTGGTACAAAACATAATATATATTTTATATTTTGATCAATACTTTTGTTAGGAATAAATAGCAGAATGATTTAAAACATCAATTATACCGGACACCATGTTGTTTCGTAAACCTACTTGAACGGTTAGCTGGTTTGCTGACTGTTTTGCAAAGTAGGTTTACGAAACCATATGGTGCCCAGTGTAAATCATAACATGGAATTTTGATTCCATCCAGGTTATCAGGCCAGGGTCAGAGGTCACATGCAAAATAAATTAATAAACCTCCGTTTTCATTCATTTTTCATTCAGAACTAAAGATTGAGCGTGCCACTTTGTCTGGGGGTTCCAACCCTATAGAATATTTGAAAGCTTGGAATACATCCTTGTTTTTAAGTGCAAACAAAGAGTTAGTGAAGGAAGCCCTTGAAAATGGTAAGTCACAAAATTTTGATGAAATGCACACTTCACTTTGTCCTCAATTTATGTTGTCATTGTATCCCTCATTGTGTTTGATACGATAACATGCGTAAAAAGTGACCAGATGACCTTTATGAAATGTTGACTCTGTGAATGCCCTAATAGTCATTACATCAGTAATGTTCACACACTTCTGTATTAGGTTGCCTACAATGTTGTAAAACTGATTACAATTTGAACAATGTTTTTATATTCACTAGACAGTATATTACAGCCAAAACAAGGTCGACCACTCGCGTTGGAAATAAATAGAACGCGTTGTGACACAGTCTCACCAGCCTCTTTCACTCACGCAATATAATTATGCTATTTCCCAATGCACTTACATTTAATACATTGACTGACAAAAAACATCACAAGAAAAATGTAAATCAGGCTTGTAATTACTAGTAACTCAAACGCAATATTCATCACTGTAAAAGTGGGTAAATTTGAACCAGCCAGCTCATGACCAGAGACGTCCGATCGTCTTCGTTGATAACTCGCCAATTCACTACAATCAATTACCGTCATAGACAGCCATACAATCACTCTTCTTTCATCTCCGCCTCGTCGGGAATGATTCTGAGCGGCTCTGCCTGGCTCTTTTGCTTTTTCCTGTCCGGGTTTCTAGTGTGGGTCATTGCCGCAGCTGCGGGATCCGACATTCTAGCTGGTAGGATAAGTTTTTCTCGTCTTTTTACCCTTGTGTCGTTTTCCCCTTTGTGTGTTATGCTTTTCCACAACAAAGAAATTAAAACCCGGCATCACCACGTAACCACTTTTTGGTTTCATGGCGGCACCTTTTACAACTGTATTTCGTTTCCCTCATGCATGTCGTCTTTTATTTACAATGTATTTAGAAATGGATAGATGCACTGGCAATGCCAGAAGCTCGCCGCCGGTATTATCCCCTCAGTTTTTGAGGCGGGTCTGCAACCATTGTACACAGAACTTGCAGGACTGGAACCCACATGCTAAATGCTATCGATGTATTACTTGCGTACGGGGTTCGGGCGTTTGCCCAGAGAATATTTGCTATCACTGGGGTTCTGAAGCCTGGGATTCTTTGCAGCAGTTTGTAAAGACTGCCGAGACTGACCACGTTGCTCACTCGCGAAAAGGTCGCGTGGCAGGTGGAATGGGTATGGGTGAGTTGTGCATTGGCATGAGTGAGAAGTCCTCGCGCTCGGCTACCGGTACTCGTATCGGGATACCAAGGAAAAGGCCCGATGGTGGAGGTACCGACATATTTCGGTCTTCCCCCGCTGATCAGAGGGCATCTGCACAGTCTGTTCTTTCAGGCAGTGGGTTACCCGACTTTACCGGCAACAGCGAGGCTGTGCCCCTAGAGGTCTTTCCTCCTATGGGGCCCGCCCAGGGTCCCGTTGTGGAACCATCCACGCACGGCGCCGGTTTTGCCTCTGAAATAAGGGCGTTGGTCGAAGGTCTGTCGGGGCAGATTGCGTCCCTGGCAGGCTGGGTAGACCAAATGCAGTCGGAGCGAGCTGTCTCCACTGCGGCCTCCCAGCCGGCAAGCAGGAAGAAACATAGAAAGCACCGTTTGCATTCTAGACACGTCTCTTCAGGGGAACCCCCCGTTCCCAGCTGTGACCCCTCCGCTAACTTGGAGGAGGCCGAGGCTCAGGCTAGTGACACCGGGTCTCCTCGAGGACCTCGGACACGAAACACCAGCGGGGATGCTGGTAGCCAAGGCTCCGTTTTCGGGGCAGGACATACATTATAAAAGAGTCCGCAATGCGTAATGACTCAGTGAGCCACGCCGTTGGGGTGATGCGGAATATTATCAGTCCAGGTGACACGATGTATATTCCCCCACCCTCGATCCTAAAGCAACCACTCACGGTCGCTTCTACGCTGATGGGATCGCAGGCGCGGGGTTCCAGATCAACGACGTTGAGGGGCGGTCGTTGGTCAGCCGCAGACGAGGTAACGCCAAAAGCCCCGGGCTGGAGTAATCTTTTGCATAACCATTTTCGCTGGACCAAACGCTACCCTATCGGGGCAATTTCGGATTCGGACCCCAATTCGTGGGACGAAACCAGAAGCCCCTGACAGGACCCCAAGGCTCCTTCCCCAGACCCCGGTACCACAAATTTCTGTTTTGCTAACCGGGTAAAGGGGACGGCCACGTTCCATGGTCATTTTCATCGACCCAGTCTGAGACTATCCAACACGCCCTGAGGGCAGAGTTGCGACCCATCAATTTCCTAGAATTCGTGGCCGCCACACTGGAGTGCATTCTTGTGCGCGCCCAGGACTCTGAGACTTTAGACGCAGAACGCACTCGCCTCCTAGACCAGGCGAAACAGTTTATGGTAGGCCACCGCACGGCTATGTGTGATATCCTCCAGTGTAATATGGCTCTCTTGGCCGGGGCTACTACTGTGCAGCGGGACGCGGTTTTCGACGCGCGTGTTTTCGGCGGCGAACTGAGTCAGGGAGTACGCCACTGCCTCAGTTACGCAGACTGGACATCGCCCACCCTCTTTGATGGGGAGATAGCGGGTGCAGTCGCTGAGCTTCGGGGTGTAACAAACCAAATGGTCCAAGTCAAATCCGCTAGCCAGTTGGCCACTGCCAAGGGTAAACGGAAGGCGCCCCAAGCACAGAAAACGCCCTAGGACTAGCTCCGCTAACCAGAGTCAGCCAGGGGGCAAGCACTCACACAGCCTTCCGCAGGAGGGAAGAGTAGCAGCGCGCCCCCGGGAAAGAGAGGACCAGGTGGTAGCTCCTCCTCCTCCTTGGACGGTCGTCAACCCCGACAGCGGGGGAAGCATGTTTGACGCTTACCTCTGCGGGGGGCTGGTGGTGTTATGTTTGGCAAGGGATCAGGCTACGACTTAGTAACCCCATTGATCTCCGGGGAAGCTCACCTCACAGAAGAAGAGACCCCCCCCCTCCCTCTTGCTACCGCCGAACCCATGGCCACAGATCCCTGTCGCACGCAGATTGCGCCGGTGCATTCTGGCTTGGAGACAGCGGTTAACCGATCCCTGGACGCTCCAGGTGGTGACACTCGGTTACAGAATACAACTGACATCTCCACCGTTGGGGGCACTGCCAGGGGATCCCCGCAAGGCGGAAGCAATCAGACAGAAAGTAGACAGTTTGCTAAAAAAGGGCGCCATACACAGAATAGTTCAGCCGGCGCTAAGTCCGGGCTTCTACTTAAATGTATTCGTAGTACCAAAAGGTACAGACGGCTGGCGTCCGGTTCTGGACCTAAGCAGACTAAATCAGTATGCTTCTCGATCGGTTCTGCATGGAGACACCATCCAGTGTCCTACTCTCCATTCACCGGTTCAACTGGCTAGCCTCTTTAGACTTAAGCGATGCATACCTGCACATACCAATGCACCCAGCGAGTTGCCCTCTCCTTTGATTCGCCCACATGGGCCAAGTATTCAAATTTCGGGTGCTCCCCTTCGGGTTATGCACAGCGCCCTACGTGTTCACCAGAGTGATGAAACAGGTAGTACTGCTGCTCCACCAAATGTTGGTACACATCAATCCGTACCTAGACGACTAGTTGTTACACAACCCAGACAAGGGGTTGTTAGCCAGACAAGTAAGGCTAACGCAGGATTTACTCCACCAGTTGGGCTTTCTAGTAAATCAGAAAAAGTCCCATCCCGACCCGACTCAACAGTTGGTGTTTCTGGGCATGGAGTTCGACACAGAGGTAGGCCTGGTTCGCCCATCTCAAGCGCGTTGTCTAGCGCTAAGCAACCTAGTCTAGTCACCGTTCCCTCAGTGTCCCTCTGAGAACTAATGCGGCTCATCGGAATGATGACCTCCGTTCGAAGGGTAGTTCCCCAGGCCGCACTACACAGCCACCCGACCCAACGCTTGTTATTGGAACACCAAGCTCACCTACGGGAACTAGACAGGCGAAGGAAACCCTGTCCTGGTGGTCGTCACTGACCAACCTCGGGCAGAGGGTCCCCTTGGACCCACTCGTCACAGCTATGACTCTGGTAACAGACTCCTACTTCCAAGGGTGGGGAGCGCATGGAATATGCCCAAGGAATATTGCCCCCGCAGTGGGTTCGGGACCACCATATAAACTAGCTTGAGCTGAAAGCAGTATACCTAGCACTATTACGCTTTCTACCTGAAGTTCGAGACCACAGAGTCCTGCTCCGCACAAACAACACAGCGGTGGTCCCCTACATCAACAAGGGGGGGGGGCGTTCCCCATCGTTGTCGATCCTAGCAGAGCAAATTCTCCTGGTGCCTGGAATACAATGTGGAGCTAACCGCACACCACCTTCCAGGAGTGAGGGACGGTCTGGTAGACGCCCTTTCGAGGCGGCTCCGTTTTCAGAACACGGATGGCAGATACCCCAGTGGGTAGCCTCCAGGCTGTTTTGGCTGTGGGACGGTCCAAAGATAGACCTGTTTGCCGCACCCCAGAACGCCAAGCTCTCAACGTACGTAACACTCCTGCCAACACCAGGAGCCTGGGCCGTGGACGCCTTATCGATCCCGTAGTCCCACATGGATGTGTACGCTTTTCCTCCCTTCCCGCTAATTCACCGGGTACTGGAGAAACTTCGACAAGAGCCCACCTGCATATTAACTCTGGTGGCGCCCAATTGGCCGACCAAGGCCTGGTTTCCGCTCCTGCTGGAAATGATAGTCGAAACACCAGTAGTGCTTCCGGACATACCGGACTTGCTGTCCCAACCGGACGGCGCACTCCCAACAAGCCCAGCAGTGTATCACTCATGCATGGAGGCTCTCAGTAGACTCGCGCAGACGAAAGGTCTATCTAAGTGGGCTGCCAACGTCCTGGCCAGGGTGAACAGGGATTCCACCAACGCTGCCTACAACTCGAAATGGCGAGCATACACTAATTGGTGTAGTGGAAGGGAGATTGATCCATGCCATCCCTCTATCGGCCAGGTAGCAGACTTCTTTGTCCAATTGTTTGACGAAGTAGGTTTGTCCTACGCAGCAATCGTTGGCTACAGGTCTTTGGGGTCAAGTCTAGCCGATTGTCCTATTATTAACAGACTGTTTACTGCTTTCCATAATCAGAGGCCGAGGACCCGTATAAGGAAACCGCCCAATTGGGATCTGTCAGTTGTTTTAGCAGCCCTAGGCAGACCACCTTTCGAGCCCCTCTTTTCAGCACCACTCAAGTTTTTGACGTGGAAAACAGTCTTCCTACTGGCCCTCGCCTCAGGTAGGCGCCGGTCAGAGCTAGGCGCACTGTCCTTCGCGGACGGTTGCGCCGCCTTTCTGGACAATCAAGTTGTACTAAAGACACGAATCGGATTTCTCGCCAAGAACCAAATCCCAGGACACAATCCTCAGCCGATCGTCATCCCCCGGCTGTCAAATATTGTCGGTCTGGAGGATCAGGAGGAATTGCTTCTCTGCCCGGTTCGAGCGTTGAGTTGCTACGAGAACCATACCAGGTTTTCGAGACGGGGAACCAAACACATGTTTTTGTGTTACGGCCCTGGCAAACAGGATAAACCGGCCTCCCCGACTTCCATCGCCAGGTGGATTACTGCGACTGTACTAGAGATTTATAATACATTATCCTCTTCAACACAGACCTTGCAGAGCCACCAAGTACGAGCACATGAGGTCCGTGCGATCGCTAACTCACTAGTGCTAGCGTCAGGCGCCCCCCTCGAATACATTCTGAGGGCAGGCTTCTGAAGAACGCAGAACGCCTTCATCAACTACTACCTAAGAGACACCCAATCTATTTAGGTTAGGCCCCGTCGTAGCGGCTCAGGCTTTGATTACCGACCCAGCCCGAACGACCACAGGGGCCCCTGCGCATAGGCGATAAGTCAGTCTCGGCATTCTTGCGGACAGATTGTCTGTACCACTTGCACTTCCTGGAAGCTCCCAGGTTTCGCTTTTTTCGACCTACGCCCTCATGCAGATCTGTTTCGGTCCTTACTTCAAGCTTATTACCCCTGAAATCGAGTTGGGGTCTAGCTTTCTCGGACACAACGAACCCTGTCACCATAGCAGCACTTTGGCTTTTTGCTTCGGGGACAGCACAGGCAAGGTAAGACACCACCCTTCTTGGGTCTTAACTAAGGTATGAAGTTGATTATAGTTTCCCTGACTGGGAAAAGACTTTCATCATTTTTTTCTGTTTGCTCGGAAAACCCGCCACGTATCGGCGTCTGACTCTGCCTACAGTTCAAAATAGTCATTTTGACTGACCGGAGTCTATGGTGGGTAATTGAATGTAGTGAATTTAGGCAGAGGGTTCTCCGAACCCGCCTATTCACATAGTTCATACCCACCATAGACTCCGCCCCCCCAACCACCCCACTCTTTCCGTAGCGTTGGTCTAAGTCCTTGAGGCGAAGAGAAAGAAACCAGAGTGATTGTACTGCAGTCTATGGCGCTGCCATGTGGCCTCGGTCACGTGGGTTCGTGACGTAAGGGAAAGAGAATCTTGGGGTCATGGGGCTTCTCCTGACCTAGATTCTATCTCTCCGTCACCGGCAGAATCGCTGATTAATGCCTACAGTTCAAAATAGTCATTTTGACTGACCGGAGTCTATGGTGGGTAATTGAACGTAGTGAATTGGCGAGTTAGGAGAACCCTCTGCCTAAATTCACCATAATCGTGGTGGTGAACTGTTTAGTGGATTTTTCAAAAGATGGACATTCAATTCATATTCATCCCAACTTATTTGAATATTCTTTCGGAAATTTGAGACATTTTCAAAAAATCGTGTACAGTTATGTCTGATGTCAACTGATAATACGCAATTATTCAGCCAGTACTAGAAATTATTGCTGATACTAAACATATTTTGTATTGGGAAGTCCCCAGGCGTGTAGTAGATGAGCATATTCGTACTGTCACATGTTTTTCGTCTTAGCCTTGATTTTCATTTTAACCGTCGCAGTCCGCTTCTTTGAATGTTTAGTTTGATAATTTATAAACATATATTAAGTGTGAGACTGTTGCTTTCAAGTTGTGTTAATACAAAGATGATTTAAACTTGTCCCTTCCGTTGCCAACGTATTCAATATACGGAAATAGACGATTGCATTTATTTTGTACTTTCATACACAAAATCTATCGCTGGCACCATTTATTTTGTCATTTCTCACAACTGATGTCCAAGCTGACTTTGTTTTGGCTGTATGTTATTATCTGTTACCGTAACTCCATAATTACAGTGTGACGCAATTTTGCGGTATTGCACTGGGTATATTCATCCTACCATATTAGGAAACTTGAATTCCAAATATAGAGCGATTACGCGCATGAGCATCCTCTAATAATAAAACCAAACATGGCAGCCCACAGGATTTGACCAGACTCCACACAAAGAAGTTCGCTAAATCTGTTCTAAACTTTTTGAATTTCGGCATTTTCATGATTTATCCTTGGAAGGAAAAAATGTATAATAACGAGGTTACTGCAAGGATACCTCAAAGTATGCACGAAGACAGTACAGCGGGAGTATTGACCGTTGCGCAGCGAAGGCCGATGCAACGGCGTACTGTCTGAGTTATAATTAGTAAGTATAGTATGAACATTCAAGACAACATTTGTGATTGAAGTTCTGTTGTAACAACTGTAAATTTAACAGTAACAAACTGACCTTTGAAAGCTACAAGTTTTCTTGCTAAATATATTGTATATTTTTATGTTATTTTTCTATAATTTTAATCAAATAGACATAATCTTAACATTCGCTACAAGTCTTGAACAACATTTCTGGTATACCGGTATTATAAGAAAGACTAAAAAAATGAAGCTCAGAGCATGCACTTATGATAGAGCAAACATGTTTGCTACAACTCATGCACACATTTAAATTGTGTACTCTGTTTTTAATTGATGTCTAATACAAATTGAATATCATTCTATCCTTGTCTTATTACAAAAGGAATAGCAGCTGCCGCAGTTCAGCACCAAGATGTCAACCCTCCAACTCAACAACTGCGGGTCCTTTTCTCCGACGAGTCGGAAAGAATTGTTAAAGAAGAAGGTCTGGTAAACTTTTTTGAACATGAGACGAAATTAGCAAATGAACCCATTGGTGAGGTAAGACTAATTAGCCAATGTGATTGATTATGGATTGAAATACCGATAATTAGACATTTTATAAAACATGACAATCAGCAATGACCTCACTGAGAGGCAAGACTATAATTAGCTTGTACCTACATCAAATTTCAATCAGATCGTCATTTGGCCAGAGTAGTTGTTAGACTACGTAGCTTGGTAATAAAGTTTATTCGGTAGCGGTATTACGATACATTGATTACATAATTTGTAGCCAGGGACCCACCGTGAAAGACAGACAGATTAATTGGCCATTGAAACCAATAATCAATAATGAAAATCACGAAAATTGAAAGGGTTTGTTGGTTTTAATAGGTCAATGTATTCAGATGTATAGAGCCTATTATTAGTTGTAGTAGTTTTATTTTAACTTTCATGTTTTACAGACTTTCTCTGTACAAATTATGTATAAATTATTCTTTTTGTCTGTGTTTCATATCAGGGGCCACTGAAAAATTTTGCTGAAAAACTTGGACGTATTCAGAAAAAATTCCCGAAGACCTCTGCATCTTGCTGTGAAATGCCCATTCGTACATATCTTGTAACTGCAAGGAGTATGGCAAGCGCTGGAAAACGAGCATTGGTGACTCTGCGATCTTGGGGATTGGAGATTGATGAAACATTTTTCCTTAGTGGAGCAAAGAAAGCCCCATTCTTAGAAACAATCAAACCTCATCTATTCTTTGATGACCAAGAAATGCATATTTTAGCTGCCTCGGAATCGGGAACTCCTTCAGCACATGTACCACATGGTGTTGCTCAAGAGTACGGCAAGAAAGACAAGGTTAAAAAAACACTGTCATCTGAGTTTTAGCATTGTCCATTTCATGAGAAAATACTGTATACCTCCAACAAAATAGATTAATGTCCAAACCCTGCAATTTTCTAATTTAAATTTTTTTTTTTCATTTTTACCAGTGTTTTCACCATTGTACATATTGTACTTAATGTCACCAAGATCTGTACTGACAGCTAGAGCAAGCTTGTATATCAGTTTGGAAATCTCATTGTCATGCAGTACATCAAATTATAGATATACATGTATTACTTGTTAATTTAGTTATAGGTTTTGGTCGATATATAAATCTATTTGTCATTTTTCGTTATACATGTATCTTATTTTTATAGTTAAGCCAATAGGATACACAGGATGAATGGCAAAAAAAAATAATAGCGCGAAGTCCTATCTATGAATTGTTAAGGTTGATGTAATATAATTAATTAATATATATTTAAGTGTTAATGTCCAAGGCCTACGTGTATTTTGGTGCTAAACCTCTCAATTTATTATTTGTAGATATTTTTAAGGAGGTTCTGACCAAATTGAAGATTACATATTAATATTTTCATGCATTCATAATTATGGATAAATGTCATTATGATATTGAAACACCATAGAAAATAAATTTGAGTCATCTGAAAATTTTTCAAGATATTAAAGAGTACACAATTTTGCAAATTTGCATTTTTGTACTGGTTTCTATGACGAAATATTTCATCATATCTTGGAATTTCACTCAGTGACATGAGAAAATTCATATACCTGGGGTATTACTGCTAAAACATTTCAAACCATGGTTAATTTTGATAGCGAGTTTCCAGTGTGAAAACATTTTCCCATTATGAACAGTATGAGGTTGTCTACCATGTTTACACTATTTGCAGTAACATGCTCAGTGGTGCAAAATTAGAATTCAGTTTGAATTTCCTTCAGCACTCGCATTACATGAATTTGTTTGCACATCCATCATGTATTGGCAATGCTTGCAAAAAGAATGCACACAGCGATTCATTCGAGATTCAGCTTAAATTTTTTTAAACTTATGAAATATAAATGTATAAAATTAATGTACTTGCATGTACAGTTGTTTGTATGTATGTATGTGTGTGTGTGTGTGTGTGTGTGTGTTAAGCAGTACATTTTCAGAGTAAGTGATTACTATCACAATCCATTCCATTTTTAATAGATTTTAAGTATATATAGCTCTTTTAATCATCACATGACTGTTCAAGAGACATTTTTAGCTCACTGACTTTCATCAAAAGACTGGGCAATTTCATTCAATCTTGTTTATGAAGATTATATTTAATATTTCACTATAATGTCATGTGTAGTGGTTTGATTCACAATGGCTGACTGCCATTTATATATTTGAGTTACACATCAATTGTACCTATACATGACAACACTTGCTATATATACCATAGGTAACATGTCATTAAATTAGTTCTGTGAACACGTGAATGAAAGGAACACGTAACTACCAACATCGTCAACAAACTTACTAACGAATCCCCTGTGTTGATGTCTGGAGATTCAATTTGAAACACTTTGGGCCATCTCATTCTCAAAAGGAGGTGGTGGGATTTACTGAGAGGGGCACACTCAACTAGATACTTTATGCAAAATTTTCGTATTTTTTCTTGTTTTGCACTATTTTAAATGTAATAAATTATAAAGTACAATTACAATGATAATTATTTAAAATTCATATACTGATCATGCCCCTTCACAGTAATTGTTAGCACATAAATTCATTTTTTTTCATTTACATCCAGTGCCAAATACGCAGTATTTGCAATACTGTCCACTTTTCCATTAATAATTAGCTCAATCCCTCATGGTGACCATAACCTCTATTCTTTTGGTAGTGTTTTTAGCGTACACATTCAATACATTACTGGTACACATCAAAGAATACAAGATCACGCAATGAAGAGAAAAGTAGAACTACAAGTGCCATAATTGTTTTTTCTATGTATTTGGTGACCTTAATTTCAGGCAGCCACCATCTAGATCTGTTTCATTTATTTATCTTGTATAATTTAGAAACGACCAAAGGAAGATGTTTAGCCATTTATTTGCTGACTATGTCATGACAGATCATTTGTGCAGCATTGAGTATCCACAATATTGGAAAAATGTGTGGTTCCTCAGAGTTACTCATCATGTAATGATACCATTTACACTCAGTTTAATTTATTTGTACTGTTTTATTATTAATTAATGCAGTTTGTAGTGCTTCCACTTAACAGTAAATAAATTACTATTTTTTATGTGTAACTCTGTTTTCTTATACACGTGGTAAAAAATGGTAGTGATACGTAAATCATGATCTTATGTCCAGGAAAATATAACAAAATGTGATACAGCAGACCACATGGATGACCTCATGTCGGCCAAATATCCTCGCACTTATCAATGACAATTTTTCAGTTTTAATTCTCACTGAAGTTCAAAATCAGTTAAAAAATCAGGAATAATATTAGGGCAATCCACCCACCCCCAAATGCAGGATGTGTGATTTTAGGGATCATTTATTTCAAAACCATTAAGCATACATATGTAAAATAAAACCATATACTGGTATCTTGGCATCACTGCTCATTTTATGGTAGGTTTTAACTATTGTGTTTGCAAATACCGTACAATGTATATCCATAGAAATGTGTCAACAAGTTTTGCTGAATATGAAACCAAATCAGAGTGACAATTCCACTTTCTCAGATTTAACATTTTGACCTAAAGTTGCACTATGTGTGGCTTCTATATAGCAGCACTGACCCCCAGAATGTTCACTATCTATTGGCCTTGTACCCACGATACTGTACAATTGACCATATTTGGATAAAGTTTAACATGGCTGTTAAGGTGTATGCGGGAACGCATTTAAGTGTTGTCGTTTTGAAACAATCACCAATGTCCAAAAGCTATCGATATATTTTGCTATATTTAAAAGACAAGCAAATGAATCTGTATATCATATCAAAAACACTCGAAAATAAGTCTGTGCTATCTTGGGACCCACCTCCCATACCTAAACACATCTTTAGTACCGGTAACCTTGTTTGCAAACTGTTAAATATATTGTAATCCTGTGAGGCAAAGTACATTTAGCCTTTATTTAATACTGACATGACAACTCTGTAAAAATATAAATACATGTGCATGGACTGTGAGTTCATCAACATTCGCGTACACAAATCTATAAGTACGCAGCCCACCCAATATACATCTGACATAGATTCTTTTCTGCTACAGCTTCTTGTATCAGGTAGTGTGTATGTCCTTCAACAGATAGTGGCAGCCCTCGACTTTTATTTTTGTTTTTCAGTATTCCCTGCAGTCGCTGTTCAATGTCTTTGACATGGGTCATTGCCTTAATTAAATAGATCAAAGCAACAAGTTTTAGAAACTATTATAATTAATAGTACCGTAGT
Source organism: Saccoglossus kowalevskii (assembly GCF_978046115.1). Classification (NCBI taxonomy): domain Eukaryota; kingdom Metazoa; phylum Hemichordata; class Enteropneusta; family Harrimaniidae; genus Saccoglossus; species Saccoglossus kowalevskii. Next base: position 21,640,842 of record NC_140653.1, on the reverse strand, counting down.
CATATCTAAGTGGAGCAAACAAAAGTCTGAGACAGACAGACAGACAGACAGACAGACAGACAGCATCACAACATGTGGTTTACATTTGTGTGCTTTTGCATATGAAAGGTAATAAATATAGGAAAAAAATGTGCCGTCATTTACCTTCTCATTGTTGATTTCACCAGATTCTGCCAGCATTGAGGCACGGTTTTTGGACGGTTTACTCCACTCAACCAGTGGGTCATAAATAAATGTCTTTAATACACTAAAATAAAGAGACAATGTTACGACTATACTATTTTTAGTCATCAATGAATGTTTTCTCACATGATCTGACTCACTTTTTGAGTACTCATGAACCCATACACTTCCAAAATGCCCTAAATTAGACTGTCCAGTCATAAAACTTTGGTCTTTGATCATTATTGTGAATGCGTAGACCACAGTTACCTTGCGTAAATTACGCTTTGGTAAATACTTCATTCCATATTCAGGTAATCTTTTTAAAAAACAGTGTATCAGTTTTTAAAATTATGCAGTTTTTTATCCAAAATTAATCCCAACAGATCACAATTTGACATCCATAAATCAGCATTGCATTACCAGAATGCATTCAGAATTCCCAGAGAATTGCGTTGGTACAACACAGCATTGTGATTGGTTATATACACTTGACTTGTCTGGTCAAAAAATGTTTTTGCAGGTCAAATCGTTGCAAATCAAATTTTATTTTCTCCAAAGAGACGTAATATTTCCTTAATCTGGCACAGATTAAACTAAAATTTTCATTTGCATACTTTTTTGAGAGGGCTTCTCGGTAAGTGCCCACCCCATAAAATGCATGACTTTTGGAGCTGAGTACCCTGGGCACGAAGTCGGATGAGATATGATATCTGAGATATGATGTAAACATGTTTTTTTCAGATGATCCAACTCACCTAATAAGTCGATCTAATCCAACTTACCTCATGAGTGGATCTGTTTGGTCTCTCATTACTTTCATGGTAACTTCACATGATCTCCTAAATATGCCTTCATGCCCCATTGGTCCCATTGCTTCTGTCATGTTATGAGTCATTCTGAATGGTACAATCTCGGGACAATCAAAAGTTTCTCCCTGCATAAAATAATAACACACTGTTTGTATGTGCTCCATATGAGAAATCAATTCTTTGCTTTCATACTAAGCCCAAATTATACAATCATTTAAATCATATACACCTGCCAATGGGCGCTTGATGCAGGAATTCTGTGAATAAGATATTTATAAATACATTCGTATTCACATATATTATGTCTGTTTTTTCCATCACCTTACCCTTTTCTATACAGCATTACATTGTCCCCATCAGTGATTAAATTAAAATGGCCGGCATAGGCCATACGTCACTGAGTTTATATAGACAGCGTATAATTCGCTCACCTCATTGATATGGACGTTGCCGACATCATTGACAAATTGTCATCCCTTACGAAACACTAAACTGAATGTTCACAATATACATTTGTAAGTCGGTCTATTTTACCTTATTAAATAGACAATTAAAATCCACGTGTACAGTATCACCATTTGTTGAATCAAAGAGAATGTTTTCACCGTGTCGATCCCCAAGTCCAAGTATATAGCCCACAATCGACATGACGGAGGAGGTCCTACAGTAAGATAGACGTGCCATGTACCAGGATGTCGGGTCAGGAAAAGTCTTTAAAAACCATTCGTGAAACACAGGTGGAAACCGTGGCAACAATCGTGTTTTGAAAATATTCAGCTTAGTTCTGAAAATTGTAAAAGCAATATCAGTTAGAAGATACATAGTTTTAGATGATATGAAACAACAACCTTAAATCATTCAAACCAAACAAATTTTCCCATATTTTTTTTTACTTGTCCCAAATAAAACTCAGGAAACAAACATATGTTTTACGCAAATAATGTATTTGCCCTATTACGATAGTAGCGCATATGATTATATAAATGATATATCTATGTTCAAAGTCATATTTTAATGATCCAACATACAATGAATGCAATAGGTGATTTTCCGTACAATTGCAAGATCTCGCGAGATGCATGAAAGACGCGCGTCGAACGTCTGCCGCAAAAATCGAACGATTTGATTTTGAACTAGAATTTCTTTATTTCGCAGCTTACATTGACCGGCCGATCTTCGACAGAGGAATATTGCTTCCGAATACCCTTACTTAATCGAAATTGCCTATCATCAAATGTGGACAGCACATTATTAAGCATGGAAATGTCCCCGAAATACTTTCGCGTTTGTCGAATCCCACGCGATGTTTGACGCGACTACGACGCTATGACCTTTGTTTGTCCTGTTTTTACGTTCGATTTCACGCATAACGCGTGATTCTCGCAGTGAACGGAAAATGGTCTATTATTTGTGTATATGCGCTTCTATCAGAGATTCATTTCCAAAGGAACAAATGTGGTACCGGTACATAACGCGGGTGGTTTTATACAGGATGCGGAATCTCTCAGTGACACTCGCATAATGTAGATGAATTGCCATCACATTATCAAACTTCTAGGTACCATTCAATTACAAAATTTGATAATATGAGGGCATTTCTATGAAAACAAGCTTCAAAAAACAAATTGTAACTGCAACAAAATTTTGCGATCTTCTCATGCAAACACAAAAACTCTCTTTCATAAAATAAACATGGTACATGTTTGTACTGAGGGCTGTGGTTAATTAATATACCGGATTCTGCCGTTGCAGTTCGTTTAGAATATACTTTCGTTACTAATAAAATGAAACAAAATAATTGTATTTGGCACATGATGTTCGTTAATGTGATTTTTTTGGAGAAGGATGCACTGTCTACTTTTTAATCCAGCAAGAAAAAAATGTATAAAAATTTAGATTAGCAAAATCAGATTAGCTTCTGCAATATTTTTTTTCGTTTTGGGTGGTCCAACTGCCGGTGTTGAAAATCGGCGTAGGTGGATTTTTTAATGAAAATATAAGCCCCTAAAAATATTTGATGATAATTTTTTTTGAAAATTTGAACCCCAAATAAGGGCCCACCAGCCGTGAAACCGCCCAGGGCAATTTTTTGGATGGGCGAATTTACGGCAGAATCCGGTATGCGCACAGAAAACATCATCACTTCAATTATTAATGGTTTTTTTATGTTTTGCAACTATAAACTTTTGTTTAGGGTGAGTGGAGGTGATTGAATGTTAGAAATGAAGAGATCACATTGGCTTTGCTCTTGTTTCAATTATGCATGGCCCCTTACTCAATGCTGGAAGAATTGGGAGCGGTCATAGACTTCAAATCACGTCCTGACACATACATGTTTCTGGCTCTGAAAAAAAAAAAAAAATTAACATGAAACCTCATTTTTGAAACTTTTATTTTTATCACTATCACTATCAGTAAGTTAGGAGGGCTTTATTTGTCCTTAAACAGTTACATTAAATGTATGTTTGTCTAAGTGATGGGACCCTCCAGCACTCTCAAATTGAAATGAGTGAGAAACACGAGGCCAGGATATCAATATATCATATTTTTCACTAAAACATCATTCTTTTACCATATTTTATGTTTTTTAGCTTGTTCTAGGAATGATGCTTCATATTTTCGCAAAGTGGGAATGAAACTTGAAAATAAAAGTCGGCTTTGCAGACAAATGGAAAGACAAATGTCTTACTTGTATATTCTGTGCAGAATATGTCGAAGTCCCTCAGTATTAGGAACCCATTCAATCAAACCACATTCTTCATTAAGTGGAACAACAGCCTATTAAAAAAACCAAAAAACAGAATATTAATCAATATTCATGGAAATACAAAAACAGCATGAAAGAATGTGCACAAAAGTATGATGTGAAATGTCTGAAACATAATAAGAAAAGATCCAAGCACTCTCTATATCCCGGGTACATTATTAACAAAGCGGCAGTCGGGGCAAATGTTCTTTATCGTGTTTGTTCTATTAGAAATATAAGCGCTTACCTGAAATAGAAATTTTCCGATGGCCTACACAAGTTAAATTTCAATGATTCAGTATACAGTCAACATGTTTTTTTTTGTACATGTATATATGCTTTTCTATTAAAGATGTGCTTCTAATAGAGGAAATACTGTATATATGATGTAAGCCACTTTAATTTCTCAACGAAATTTCATAAATTTCAAGTCAGTTAAAATCATAAAATTTTTAGCATTCAAAATTTTTCTCAGGTCCTACAACACAGAGTGTCAGCCATTTTGTCTTTATGAATGCTATCGAGAAAATTCCTAGTAGCAAAGTTTAATTGGTTTACTATATGTTGTAAATACATGTATGTTGAGATGTCAAGATATAGATGGAGTACATTCAAAGTTCTTACATATGTTCGAATGTGAAGCTGTCTTTTTCGTGACTCTGCATCTTTCTTTAAGCATTTATTAACAACAGCATTGAATTCCATTAGACGACAGTCTTTTCTCAAATCGTCCTGAAATAAAATGTTTGCAGTGTCAGGTAAAGTGGGCTTATAAGTGTGTTAACAATGCAATGCGGCTGGTGGTTGTGTTTGAACAATGAAAGGTACTGTAAAATCTGTATTAAAATCCGTGGCTTCTATTAAAATGTTACAATGCAACAGAGGGGATGCGGCTTCTATTAGAGCATCTACACATACGAGAAATGATGAATTTTTGGTTCTCAATTGCTCAAAACAAATGGGTGCGACTTCTATTAGAGATGAGGCTTCTAATACAGATTTTACGGTACCTGGTAGGTGGTTGTTGTGTGCATGTACATATCGGTAAAAGAAAATTTCATTTTTATCTTATTTATTTCAAAGATAATCAACAAGAACAAAACCCAATTGAAAATTCTGAATTAGTTTCAGTCATCCCATGGTAATCCACTACTCAATATGACAAGTATACTGTAAATGTTGTACATTCATCGAGTATAAAAACAGCACACAGATTTACATCTCCTAGATATAACTGAACGCCATATTCCCAATACTGAACGCCATGGGCCCGCAAAATGAGCAGTATATGTCCTCGTTCTTTTCAATGCTGAGTGGACAGTCTGATATTAGGCCACACATATTGCCAGGGACTAGATTAGTTCTGCTAGAGCTGCCTCTCTGGTCCTCACCAGAAAAAATATATATATTTAATATTTATTCAGATAAAGTTACTGTACAATTATCTTTTTTTTCTGGTAAAATAAATCTATTCTATTCTATTCTATTCTATGGTCAACGACTACTTGAGGTCAGTAATGTATATAAAAATGTCCATAAATTTACTTCAACAGAAAATTAATATTAACTGAATATGTCTGATACCCTGTCCTGGACGATGTTTTTCACGGTGATAACAGCTAATTGTCAAACGGTATTCACCCATTCACACTCGTCACAATTTTATGTCATATTTATCTTAGGCATCAGCAACTACAAAATACTTGCATGTAAATTGGATTCTAATTTAGGTGCCAGGAAAGATTGAAATGTTCTAAAAATTACTCATAAAATAGGTTTCTAAGAATTTGATCTGCACTAGATATTTTCTGTAACTCTTGACAGCATTTTTGTAACCGAAAGATCACCCAGCTGCTGAAACATCACCCATGGCTGAAGTTTTGGATGGGCAATGTATTGGACAAATATTGTATAGCTAAACACAGCAATGCAAACTGTAGGGGGGGGGGGGGGTAAACAAAAAAAGGTAAATACTGACCTTGGGTTTACACATCATAAAATAAAGTTTTCCATCAGTGCCACGAATGCCAATCTTCTTTGGTTTTTGTAATGAAGGTAAAACTTCAATCTGTCACGAAACATCAAATATTGTTAGTTTTTCCCCATTTCAACCAGTTAAGATTTAATGGATTATCTGGTTTTATGGTTGACGATGTTAAAGCACCTGATAAGCATGCATGACACAGCACAGTACAAATTCCAACCACAATTATAAAATAGCACAATTTTTTTTTTGCCAATAATTTGGAGCATGAAATGTATTATTATCATATTCTGCTTCCTCGATCGAGGTCAAATACAACATTTCTTAATGCAAGCACAGGTTTGTGGGTAAGGCCTTCAAGGTTAAAGCGTGGTGGTCGTCTCACTGCGCATGTGTCACATTTGTGTTGATAAACATTGATTTTCCCACAATCCAATGCGCTCTTTACAAGGTTGACCTGGGTGTGACTTGCACTGATTACCGCCAATGACTCCTTCGATACCTAATTACAGCTTGGAAACATCTCAATTCTTACTCGTTGATCTGCGCAACAGTCAAAGTCGCCATCTTTGTTTATATGAGACCCATATATCTCGTGCATGCGTGGCGCGACGACTACCGCCCTTTAAGCTTCAACCGTGCAAATCGTACAATGCAAATATGCACAATTCACAAGATTCAATTGTTCAAAAAAATGTGAACTCACTTGATCATCAAACTCTGCAATATAGACTTCTGCACAAGGAAATGGATTGTGATTGGTATGTATACCCGGTGTACTTGGCAATGTAACGGTCATCGCAATTTGTAACGGTACGATAATAGGACTGAATTTCCTTGAAAATATGAAAGAAAATGACATACAAATATTTCTGAAGAGTATAATCAATTACTGTGTGAAATATTTCAAAATTTAAAATGAGCATTCTACAGTTTCAAATCCTTTTCTGAATTTCTGAAAACATTTTCGAGTCTTGAACAAGTTTCTGAAATCCTACAATCGAAAACAGCTCAGCAGTCCTGAAAACATTTTTGCATTCTTGAAAACTTTTTTGAATTTCTTAAAACATTTATGTATTTTTAAATTTTTTTTTGTAATTCTCAAAACTTTTTTGCAGTGCTGAAAACATTTCAGAATTCCTGAAAACGTTTTTGCATCTCTGAAAACATTTCTGAAAACAAAAACAATGGATAGCTGTATGTGGATCTATTGTTGATATCATTGTGCAGTCAGGAAATAATAAAATTGAATTCAGTAAAAAAACACAAAAAAAACATAAATACAAAAGACTTACTCATCTTCAACCATTCTCTTCAATGGCTTGAAATGCATACCCATACTCAGCTTATCGCAAGAACTTTCCACCGCATGGTTACACACTTCTAGTAATCGATCTTGTAATTTAGTGGCGTGCTGAATAACAAAAAAACATAACTATGATGCAGTGTCCTCTTGGCACAAGAAATAATGTATTCATACACACAACTCTTCACAGCTTGATATCTCATTGTATCCTTCCTCACATAAAAAAAAGACCAAACAGTCCTTATTCTGTTATAATCAGGATCAAAGGAAGAAAGCATATAAATGCTTTATGAATTCAGTTTTGAGTACATCTCATATACTCACATGTATAAATTTTTCCAAATCAGCATTCATTTCAATTGCACGACTGAAGATATCTCGACAGCGTTTTGTTCTCATTGCATAGGTAGACTATAGAAAAGAAAGGTTAATAGAAAGGCCTTGTTAGTGACCACTGAGATATTGTTTAATCCACATCTGATTCAAATATTTTCAACTAGTCCTTTGTTTGTCATTCATCATAAGACACATATTACTGTAAAATCTGTATTAGAAGCCGCGGCTTCTATTAAAATGGTACAATGCAACAGAGGGGATGCGGCTTCTATTAGAGCATCTACACATATGAAAAACAATGAATTTTTGGTTCTCAAATGTTTAAAAAGAATGGGTACGACTTCTATTAGGAATGCGGCTTCTAATACAGATTTTACGTACATAGAAAGATGACATTTATATTGCACTTGTACATGGCATAGTGAAATATGATGTCGGTGCAGTTCAAATTTACTGTAAACGTATTAATTGATCCCCGTTTTTAATTTCATTATTTTCACTGATAAGTAAATTCGCTAAAATGAATTTATATGAACATGTAATATAATGATAGAACTCATTGATTCACTGGCAAATTCTTGAACTTAAAACTTGCTCAAAATATCAAAAGCTACAAAATAAAGTACACTGTGGAGCTTGATAGTCATTTACATGATGTTTATTTTTTTTTTTTGGAATTTTCATGTTCATATATAGAATCGTGTGTATGAATTTTAAAACTGACGAAACAGGAAGATCTACCTTGTTAACTGCCATCATCATCCACACAGCTTGCTGAGGAAAAACCACTAGCAGCTTTGCTATAATTTCCTATCAACAGAAATTGAAATGAAGTTGGTGAATTTGATTTTAATATTTGAGGTGTTCAGACACAACTGCTACTGCAGTATCATGCTAGACTGATCCAGTAATCATGGTAATTGACCTAGATATGAAACGGTCAGATGGACTCAATATAACACTGACAACAAATGACAAGTGAACAACACTCATAGGTTTATATCATTCTAAGTACCCTCCAGCAGTCGTGTAAGCTGACCTGTGTTTATATTGATAGCCATATAATAATATCTACTGTGTGTTTGTGAACGAGAGAGGAATAGTTGCGAATAAACATATTAGACAATTTCTTGAATCAACACACTGAGAAGTACGAATGTATCAAGAGACAAAATCTACTGTTACAACCAACAGTGTTTGTTCTATCGATCGATCTGAAAACAAAATGTAACATCTCCTTTTAAAGTTTATATTTACCTTAAGTTGTTGGAACACCTGGGCATGAGAATGACAGATCCTTGATATGAGTTGAGAGAATGCTGTCAGATATTGATACGGAGCTAACCTTTCACAGTGATCTGCAATCATCTATGAATCAAATAAAATAACAATAAATATTAGTGGTGGAATTAATTAACATGAAATATTTTAATCCTAAGTTTGGGAAGCTTGTTGTAGCCAAATATAGGTTCCACATGAATATCTATAACTGTGAAAAATACTTTATTTTAGCTGGAATTAATTTGGGCTTTCTGTATGGAATTTATTTTCACTGATTTTTGACAGAGTTGAATGTAAAATATAGGAAACAAGTCATTGTCAATGACACGTCCCCGTTCCGTTCATATTTGAGTGACATATACATTCAAAGCAGATCATGATCGAAATGCACCTGCATATGTACAACAGATTGTACTAAATCTGAACAAAATCCATCCATGCATGACTGAGATCCGGTTCCGGAATTGTGAAAATACGTGATTTTGATGCATTTTCGGCCTTAAAATGGCCATCATTCAGCTATTGTTAAGTGGATCATGAAACAAATGCACATATCTATTTGTGACATGATGTACCATGTGTGTGTGAAGTTTGAACTTGATCAATCCAGACATGTCTCAGATATGGATCCAGAACTGAATTCTTTAAAACAAAATGGCCACCAGTCGGCCATTTCGAACTAGATCCAAAAAAAAATGACGTGCATCAAGGTCCTATTATGTTTAATGTATGTACCAAATTTGAACAAAATCAGTCTATGCATAACTGAGATCCGGGTCCGGAATGGTGAAAATGTGCGATTTCAATGCATTTTCGGCCTTAAAGCGGCCGCCATTTGGCTATCGTTAATGAGATCATGAAACAAATGCACATACATATTTGTGACATGATGTACCTAGTGTGTGTGAAGTTTGAACTCGATCAATCCAGGCATGTCTCGGATACGGATCAAGAACTGATTTTTTAAAAACAAAATGGCCGCCAGTCGGCCATTTCGAACTTGATCCGAAAAAAAAAAATCACGAGCATCAAGGTCCTATTATGTTTAATGTATGTACCAAATTTGAACAAAATCCGTCCATGCATAACTGAGACCCATTCCGGAATGGTGAAAATGTGCGATTTCAATGCATTTTCGGCCTTAAAGCGGCCGCCATTTGGCTATCGTTAATGAGATCATGAAACAAATGCACATACATATTTGTGACATGATGTACCTTGTGTGTGTGAAGTTTGAACTCGATCAATCCAGGCATGTCTCAGATACGGATCAAGAACTAAATTTTTTAAACCAAAATGGCTGCCAGTCGGCCATTTCGAACTTGATCCGGAAAAAAAAATGACGTGCATCAAGGTCCTATTATGTTTAATGTATGTACCAAATTTGAACAAAATCCGTCCATGCATAACTGAGGTCCGGAATGGTGAAAATGTGCAATTTTGATGCATTTTCGGCCTTAAAATGGCCGCTATTCGGCTATCGTTAATCGGATCATGAAAAAAATGCATGTGCATATGTCCCATATAATGTGTGATGTATGAGTGAAGTTTGAACTTAATCGGTCCATGCATGTTCGAGATACAGGTGATCACGGACGCACGCACGGACGCACACAGGGCAAAACATAAGTCCCTGTTTTCGGACTACGTCCGAACGGGGACTAAAAAGGTATATTCAGCGAAAATCAAGTATTCTACAGTATAACATGTCCCATCTGAATCTATCTATTTTAATATATATATACCGACATTTATGAGAAATCATGCACTACTAATAAGGCTGTAATGCCACACTTACTTTATTCAGATGTCCAAGAACTGTTTTATTTGACACTTTCTCTGATTTTCGACTTTTCTCTTGCTCTGAGACTTTAGCACCAAAATCAAGCCATAGTGAAAGAAGGCGTGGCATTGACTGATAAATATATTGGTTACCATATTGTAATGAGTTACCAAAATGCTTCATAATATACAATACTATCTCTCTGCAAAAACAAACAAAACATTAAATATAATAAATAATTTATATATTTAAGTCCATAGGCAGAAATTCGGGCACCAAAAACTGGCCAAATATTTAGCTACCCTGAAAACAAAATAGTTACAAGATGTAAATCACATAATCTTTTCAAATTCCTAGGTTCTGAAGTTATACAGCCATGCATTTTTTATAACTCAGTGACTCCAACCTCCAATAGGTGAATAAATATACATGTACTAACAAATGATATACTCCAATAATTTTGAAAAAAAACGTATCATAGAAACTGTTGTAAGTTGAGATCCGACAAGCCAATATTATGCCACGCCCCTTTATCAGGCTCCCTTGCCTCATGTATGTCACTCACTGCAAACTTAATAATTTGGGAATAAGACTTACCCATGTTTTTCTGGTCTATCAGCCACTGTAGACATTAATTTATCATAATACTTAGCTAGATAGAAATGCCCATCTTCCCATTCTTTGTGCACTGATATTACTTCTTTGTACTGTCTCATCACAGAGTTGCTCTCAAACTTAGCTGTCTCTTCCATGAACCGTCCAACTAATAGTAAAGCCTGGACAAACAGCAAAATATAAAATATAAACATATATTGCAAAGTGCCATAAACCATACATAAACTAGATATACAGATGAGTCCGTGAAAATTACAGCCTAAGTAAATCACGTTCTCATATAACAAAATCAAAATACCATATTTGGTCTCTCAGTTGTGCATACATTTACATAACTTACAGAGATTTTTCCATGGTCAAAATAACTAATGATTTAGGATACAACCAAACCAGTGATTTTTGGTTTACCTGCGCATTTAATTTGAGATCTGCTTTTAAAAGAGTAAATACACTACATAACCTCTTAAATGCAAATTTTTACCCAAAAAGCTGCAACACTTAGTACAAGTTAATTTTTTACAAAATAAACAATATTTTCCATTGACTACAAGCCTTTGTCATCATTTTGAAAAATATAGGTTTATGGTGTGAAGTAAAGTTGACGCTGACAATCAAAGTGTTAATGTTTTCATGCAGGAAGTATGTAAAAAATGTTCTACTATGAAAAAAAACTCGCAAAGTTATAAAACATTTGTAGTGCTAAAAATGTAAAAATGATGAAATGACATGTGTACACAGGTAACACTGACTATAATATACCTTGGCATGTGTAAATCTCTCACTTCGTATTGCTTCTGTATCATGTGATAATCTTATTCTTCTATCTTCATTGAAATTGTCCTCTACTCCTTTCTGTAATGTAATCAATGCCTGGTGCAGGTCACCCTAGGAAAAGAAAAGAAAAATAGTCAATATACCAATAAATTTTCAAACAGGAAATATTACTTCTGACGTGATATATAATGATCATACCTACCTTGGACCACAGCCATTTGGCTTTTTCTAGACAGAACTGTGACATAGAGTAGGCACTAGCATTTAATAGAGAACTATATGCAGTCTGTACATGACCATCTCTGTAATATATGGTAAGCACCAAAACACGCATTAAAATAAAGTTCAACAATAAAGTTCAAACAAAATTGATCAATACATTTCATCATGGGCATATTTTAAGTTCAACTTACTTTCTAGCTATTCTAGCACTTTGCAGCCAGCACTGTCCAATATCTTTATTAGAATTTGATGCATCACTGAAACAAACAGAAGAGAGTGCAATAACAATTATACACCTCATATTGCCTGGCCTCGTAACGCTATGGGAAGTGCACCTTCACATCAGGACAATAATTTCCCGTATCAAGCCTGTCCCGTTCAAAACAAAACACTTCATTCTAAATTACGTCATGTGTTTGAGGTAAAATTGTAATTACACCTATACGGTATATAATAAAACCTTTATGAACTGGATATGGCTTTTGCTGCCGGTGGCCGTACAACTTACACAAACTTGGACAGCAAAAGCCATAAAGAATTGTCCGGCATACTATTTGAATGTAGTAGAAATGAACAGCATATATTTGGAAATCATTACGACCAACAATTATCAGTCGAGCGATATACATGTTGGCTCCTTAACCATTTCCCTATCAGACTTTCTCGCCCAAATTCTCCGACAAAAATGCAGATGTAAAATAATAAAACTTTCTGAAGAAACAGACTTACTCTTCTACTAGTCCAAGTATTACTCGACGTAAACATAAGATAGGTTCTTGTGTTCTAAAAGATGGCTGGATTATGTCTAGTCGTGATTGCCAGTTAGTTAATATCTGATGTTGCGAGTCTTTGTACTCATCATGGTCATCAGACTTCAGTCCAACAAGGCATTTCACACCACGCTCAATTTCGTTTAGCATGTGTAATCTGAAAGGTAAAGCAGATCAGGTTTTAGTCTCAAACCACAAGGTAATTATTATTAAAGTTACAATTACAGCCAAAAAATAATTTTGCTATTTGCCAACCAGGTCTGCTGTGTGCAAGTTGGCTAAAATGGCTGCTCACACACTTTTTATTGTTGTGTATTTGAAGAAAAAACACAAAGACACAAATGAAAACTTAAAACCGAACAATGAAGAAAAAAAAAACGCATCACCAAATTTTTTCAATAAACCTGTTTATTTAACAAAATTGATATACTGTAAAATGATTAATTTTCACTGGGTTTAAATTTCACTGATTTAGCATTTCAGGCATATTCAGTGTGTTTTAAATTCACAGTTTTATCATTTAGATAATGTGTTCTATGCTTCATTTTACATGTTCACCGGATTTTTATTTAGCGCATTTCCTGTCAGCGAAATAAGCAAAATCAAAACCCGGTGAATAATTAACCTTTTTACAGTCTACTGGTACCTAGAAGGATTGCTATTGGTTTATCTATATGACTTTTCAATCAGTGGTTTTAAGTTATCACACTTACATGTTAGCTTACCTTACAATGTATTCATAGCCTCTCTGATATGATCCATTTTCCATACTTGCAGCTGAAAGGGGTCCCATCTGTTCATTTCTCACTGTTTTCAATCGTAGTCGGAATTCTTGTTCGTCATTCTTCTTAGCCGCCAGTAGAATCTTTCCCAATCCCACATACCAATTACTACTCTGTTCTATTTTCAAGTAGTTCTCCAGTGAGTCCCACTGTCCCAACTTCCAAGATGCTTCCACTCGATAGGAGTTCAGATCTGTTGTCCATTCAGTTCTGCATGCAAATGACAGAATGTAAAGATAAATTAGTAGTAAAGTTGGACATAAATTTGACAACTAGTAAGGCCAGACCCCTAAAAAAAATATTTTGCATACTGTGGAATACTTTATTTTCGCTGGAATTAATTTTCGCTGAAAAGGCTTTTTGGGCGTTTTGCTTGGAATTTATTTTCACCGATTTTTCATGAGTTTAATGTGAAATATAGGGAAAAAAGTATATTCGCTGGATTTTATTTTCACGGAATCATCCCTTCAGCGAAAATAGCGAAAATAAATTCCAAGCGAAAATAAAGTATTCTACAGTATTGCATATTTTTCAACAAGAAATCCAGGGGCTTCGAGTAAAGAGTATTTTTTTTTCACCAAATTCATAGCGGTAGTTACTTCTTCAAAGTTACTTTATGCTAAAAAGGATCAGTGGTTCTTTCTAAAACAACACATAGAATTAAACCAGATGGGGAAGTTTTATTTTCTGTATAAAAACCTATATATATTTGTATTTCTGTATCTTTGCACAGCACCCCCAATGGTTAATTTGAGCTACTATGAATTTCATTTCGCCATCTTCAAAACCAAAAGTAGGTTGAGGTAGAATGATATCTGTGGCTTGATGACTGAGCTGTATTTTATCAGGCGTCGCTGAGCAGGTTCAATTTGCAGACTTATGGATAACGCAACGTCTCATAGTATGTAACTCGTCTAACACCGTTTATTGTCAACTGAATAAAGTTTAGAACAATACAAAAAACTACGCTCTTGAGCTCGTGAAAACTCCAAAGGAAGAGCGTAATCGAACAGTAATAAAGTTGACACACTGAAACTGATAGGCAGCCTTTAGCTGGTACCGGTCATATTTATCGGTAATATTTAGCGCTCTCGCTGCATCCAGCGACAATATCATTTTGGTAAGAACAATTGATGATGGAACGTAGTTTTAAGTAAATAACTGCGAACATATTTTTTTAATCAAAAACAATTTGACATGAACGGTAGATCATTGTGTCTAGTCTTTTTACCAACAGTGAACAAAATTGGACCAGTCTGATTCTGGATCAACGTATAAATTCCAACTTATGAGTTCCTGTTAGTGTAAAGATAAGCAGGAAAATATACATATGCTGATTGTCAACTTTATCACAAAATGTTAAGATAACAATATGATAACATACCTATCAGCTAAAACCCCATTGACATGAATCAGGGCAGTACTTAGTTGTCCCAAATTCATTAAAGATTTTAACAATCCTTGGTGATGAGAGACATCATCAGATTCCAGCTGTATTGCACGCTCATAGCAGGCTGATGCATCACGTAATTGGCCTGCAGTAAGAGAGAAACAATTATCAGTAAAACATAGTAGAGTATGCACAGGAATTCATCAAAAGATTCAGAGCAACTCGATACTACAAATGAATGTTTGAATGAATGTATGACTGAGATCCAGTTCCAGAATAACACAAATAAAATGTCATACTGATGCACAGGGGTGAACTTCGCCAAAAATTAGGACTACTGTAAAATCTGCAGCTTCTATTGAAATGGTACAATGCAATGGGAATGTGGTTTCTAATTTTGCGAAATAGTAAATTTTCAGCTCTTAATTGCACACAAAGAATGGGTGCAGCTTATGTTAGAGTTGTAGCTTCTAATTTTAACAAAAATTTAATTCAAAACATTAATTTAAACAAGTCATTGAAAATGACACAGTCCCCGTTAAATTTTTGAAAGGTCCCTTTGTGCTCAACATATTAAAGCAGAGAGGGGTTGTCACGAGCGTGTTCTTGAAACTTGACTTCCAAGTGGCGTATACAACAGATTGTTTATTTACATCAAAACACGTGTTCTGTGTAGTAGTAATATGGCCAAAAATAAAAACAGCCGTTATTCGGCCATCTTTGATCTGATTATGATACACACTGATATGTATGATGTATGTGCCAAATACGAATGAAAATGGTACATAAATTGTAGAAATATAGTAGTAAGGCCAAAAAGTCAGATTGCTGTCAATCGGCCATCCTTGACCAGATTTTGAAACAAATTGTCATGGACATGGATCCTAACATGTATAAAGTACATGTATGTACAAATTTGAATGAAAACTGACAGAGCACGTCCAAGATACTGCATAAAAAAACAAAACAAGATGCCTGCCAGTCGACCATCTTTGATCCAATTGTGAAATAAATCGTCATGGACATGTATCCTAACATGTATAATCTATGTACCAAGTTTGAATGACAACTGACAAAGCATGTCCAAAATACACTATTTTCAAAAAACAATATGGCTGCCAGTCAGCCATTTTGAATCGAATCGCTAAACTACTGCATGTGCATATGTCCCACATAAAGTGCTTGGCACATGCAAAGAATGAAGGGAATCGGTCAACAGGATTCTGAAATATGACTCTGGACAGACTGATGCATGGACGGACGGACACATGGACGGACGGACGGACGGACTCAGGAACTCACGGACGGTCAGGACATGTATCCTAACATGTATGATCTATGTACTACATTTGAATGAAAACTGACAAAGCATGTCCAAAATACGACATTTTCAAAAAACAAGATGGCTGCCAGTCGGCCATTTTTAATCGATTCGCTAAACCACTGCATGTGCATATGTCCCAAATAAAGTACTAGGCACATGCAAAGAATGAACGGAATCAGTCCAAGGGATTCTGAGATATGACTCCGGACGGACGCACGAACGGGGACTAATTAACAATGAGAATATTTTTCAGCTATACCGAGATATAATGTCATTTTGTACAAACACAGAAACAGCACATGGAGCAACCAGCTATGACTCAACTTTACTCTTCCAACTGAAAATGCTGAGACAAGTGAATAGAAAACACTACTGGGTGGCCGGTCAGCTATAACAAATCACACATGCAGTTTACCTGGTGTAGGATGGACACACCTTCATACCATACAGGTCCACACACATGGAATGAATGAATGAATGAATGAATGAACGAACGAACACAATTGTAACATTTGAAAATATTCACAACTTTTAAGGGCAGGATGCCTCACATGAACATACCAGTGCTCTCATGTTCCAGAATTTGTTCATGCAAGGATGGATTCTCTTGCCTGATTGCTGATACTCCAGCCACACCATCTGGCTCGTCCATCATAACATACAATTTCTAAAAGAGCAAATCAATCCATCAGTATTATTATATATATATTTTTAAATTAGTGTATTCTATAAGCTCAATAATGCATCTTTCAAATATACCTTCATCAGTTACTATTCATGGGAAAGCCAGCCAAAAATTATTTATTAGCCTTTACAAAAAAGTTTCACTAATTAATGTATTAACCTTTTCACCACCAGTTCCCTCTTTTCATCACAAAATAGTCCTGTTTATAGTCTGCACCTTCCTTCAGAAGATTGGGACAAAAATAGCCAAATATTTAGTAGAAACTAAAAATTGACTTAAATTTTGTCTGTTGGCTCTAAAATTAGGGTTAATTTCCAGAAATATTGAAGAATATAAGAAAAATGGCAGAAAAATTTGGGCGAGAATGACTGGTGGTGAAAAGGTTAATCTGATAGTATTTCAACATCAAATGCATCCCTGCAATCCAGTTTTGTAAATACCTGCATGAATCCCAGATGTTGTTGTATATCTTGTTTTTTATTTGTAATAAACGCCTCAAAATGCATCAAAGACCTGGTATAAGCTTTGCAATTGAAAGACGCCTTTGCCAACACATCTTGTGGTATCTTCTCCAGAAAGCATTTGACCTTCTTGTATTGTGGATCATCTGAGGGTCAAATTACAAGCAAATCAGTAACGTACCATTATTACTACTAAAAACAAGTATTGTATTGTATTGTGTTGTATTGTATTGTATTGTATTGTATTTATTGTGATTTTTGATTTACGGATAAATAAAACAAAATTACGTTAACGGATGTGACTAATAACTTTTACTATAAAACCTTAGCATCCCGTAGGCAGGTCAGTCACACTGGTTCTCACTACAAGAGGTTACGACCCCCCCCCCCCCCCCGCCAAATGCTAAGGAAAACTGAAACATATATATACATATTTACATAAAATATTGTCCACCTATCTGTTTGTGCAGGAATTTTACGACCGTATGCCCTTACTGACGTCAACCAAACTTATTACGTGGGAAGTTGGCACCCAAAGCTTACAGGTACTACACCTTGCCCAAGGGTGACCTGGAGGTAGTTTTAGCAAAGGGTAACCTCATTCTCCCAAGTCCATAAACTTCACAACCGGATGTAGTTTAAAATCTTACCCAGGACAAATATATACAAATTTAAATAAACGTAAACGTTGCCATTATCAGGTAATACCTCACATGTGAGGTTGAGTTGGTGCGTGGTTTTTATGACCGTATACCCTTACTGACTTCAACCAAAGTTATTATGTGGGAAGGCTGACAGGTGCGACACCTTTTCCAAGGGTGACCTGGAGATAGTTGTGGCAAAGGGTAACTTCATTCTCCCAAGTACAAAAACTCCACAACCGGATGCAGTTTTAACGTCATGCCCAGGACCTTGACAAGTTGACAAACAGAAGTGTGAAAACGACCTCTGAACCATAATATCACTTTTCAACAAAAATGACAAAAATAATCATCGAAATTAGATTATTGAAGATGTCACCACGAAATTAACAAATCTGAAAGAGGTCCACATGTAGTACCTATATATGTAATATAAAAGCAATCGGACTTGTGGTTTTTAACAAGAAGTCGAAAATATCACTTTTTACCAAAAATTACAAAAATATTCACCA
Source organism: Saccoglossus kowalevskii (assembly GCF_978046115.1). Taxonomy (NCBI): domain Eukaryota; kingdom Metazoa; phylum Hemichordata; class Enteropneusta; family Harrimaniidae; genus Saccoglossus; species Saccoglossus kowalevskii. Next base: position 21,622,256 of record NC_140653.1, on the reverse strand, counting down.
AAATTAGGGAATTGAAGATATCATCATGAAATGAACAAATCTAAGAGAAGTCTACCCAAGGTACATATCACCAAGGTTTGTAGTTTTCAAGAAGAAGTCAAAAAAGTAAAACATTGACACGAACGACGACGAACAATCACTCACATGTGAGGTTGAGTTGGTGCGCTCAACAAAGTCGAAAAAAACTCTCAGTCCTGTTTGTGTTTACTTTAAAGACGGATTATATATCTCAGTCTTCTTGGTATTTGAATTAGATGTTTCACAGATCATGAACTAACTGAGCATCATGGTTAATATAAAGAATGAGAGATATAACTACAACCAACAAACAAACCACAAACAAACAGGCAATATCAACAAACGCACCTTCATGATCAGGGAAACTACCCTTCTTAACAATTCTAGACGTAACCATGGTATTCAATTTATGCCTTGTCCATTTAGTCAAATGATCCAAGATTGAGAAGACAGTCTGTGAGCTCATATGACAGAAATCCCCTTCCTGTTGCTCATCCAACTTTTCTGCATGTGTCAAAACGGCAAGAATTTCGGTACAAATCTGAACAGAAACACAAATTCAGTAACGATAATTTATCAAGCAAAGTAACTGTCAAATACACAAAATTTATAGATATGTTTCAATATTAGTATTATTTAAAAAGTATATCTGGATTTGAATCAGTTGTCTTGGAAACTTGATAAATTCCTATAATGTCATACATGTGTGCACATGCAACTTTTATTAATATATAAAATATTGTCACTACAAATGTAAGCAACCTGATGATTTAATAATTTTATAAAAGTCAGAGTCTGATTCACATGCAGCTTCAAAATCTGGTGAATTAACCAAACTTATGGTATCTAAAGTCTTCATGGCATCCAAGAGTCCCGAAATCGGCCTTAAATACGGTCTGGCATCTTCATCTGTTAGAGAGTCTCAAAACTGGTCTCATTTGCCGTTTAGATGGTACCGTACATACCTCCAGTATTTAGTAAAATAGGACTGCTTACAAACTAAGCATAGAGCGTGGAAGAATACGATGTGTGACCTCACCTCTTGGTTTTCATCTGGAGTACCATCTAACAACGCATATATCACTACATGGGGCAGCAAAAATAAGGCAGTCTGTGTGTCATGCTTTATGATCATACTACATGCTTTGAACACACGAGATGGCTTCTCTTGTTTAATCTTTGAAGGAAAGTAAAGGGTTTGATTTAACAGCTGAACACAAAATTGTTTTAATGTACAAAGTAAACCTGTTTTTTATTTATTCATATTTATTTGGCTTCAGCAATGTGATTTACATTGCTAGGTAAACTAATAATGGTTTAGTAATATTATAAGAGTCAGTTTCCCAGAGAAGAGAAAGTCCTGTCTCGAAGTAATCACGTTATTCCTGAGATATGGTTAATGTATCAGTAAGTCGTCTATTGTAAAATTGTAATTTAATTAATTTTCGCTATTTTTGCTGAAGAAATGATTCAGTGAAAATAAAATCCAGTGAATATACCTTTTTTTCAATATTTTACATTCAACTTGTTAAAAATCAGTGAAAATAAAATCCACAGAAAACACCCAAAAAGTCTTTTCAGCAAAAATTAATTCCAGCTAAAATAAAGTATTTATTGTAGAAACAACATGTTTTTGCCCAAATTAAGCACCACAATGGAAATATAACAAGTACACATAAAATGTAAATTGTGTGCTGAGGATAGGAAGAGCACACAGAGTGTTAGCTCTGTCCAGTTAGAGGACACTCTCTTAATTTTGGAATGCAGCAAGCTTGACAAGTAAATGTATTCTCGCTGACGCTGGAGGTAAGCTATCAGAAATATTCAACCCCGGAAACCAAGAATTTTGATGTACCATGAAAATATACATTGTACCACATTTATCATTCAGTGTTTTAAATTAATAAATTTCTCATTGTGAATATTTATTATAACAATTTTACAAAAGATTGAAAACTTCCACATACCTTGGTGAGCAAATATCCTGTCCATGTACACACCCAGTCTTTAAATGATTTACCTTTTTTACTTCGATAGATGGGTTTGATAAGACCAGACCAGTTAGAAGAAGCTGCTGGTACATATCTAACACATAAAGATAAGTTGTGTGAATGCGGCAATACACTACAGTAATATTTTAAATCAAAGTGATTTAATATAAGAATATCAATCTAATTATTCTTTATTGTTTCATACTTGTAGTAATAATTTAATGAGATAACAGCCCCAAATGGTGATGACAATTATTTAGCACTGTGCAACTAATGCAAACAAAGAAATGTGTTTGAATGTGATGTCAATGAACGAACATGCTCAATGTTGGTTGTTGACCCCAAATAAAGACAAATAAGAATGCAGATACATTTTAAATGAATGCAATACAGCTTTATACGAAATGGTTTATTCTATTGTTTTCAGAGACAGAGGTAAAATAAGCATCAAATATAACTAATCATTTACACATTTATAATCAAAGCCGCTTATAATGGTAAGATTAAAGCAATACCTTGTATGCAGGTGAGGTTTTAGTATTTCTTGCGTTGGTTCTGGAAATCTTCGCCACAATCTACGACCATAGCTAAAGGCAAGTAAGGAACAATACATTCATGCAACAAAAGTGAGTCTCGTTTTTGTCTATGTTCTATGACCAAAACAGTAATTGAATGAATGAACGTATTACCCACTCCCTACCAAGTAATGATTGTTGACCACTTCCAAGGCTTCTTTACACACTATTTCCACTCTACACACTAACTGTTGAGCAACAACAAAGCTAAAAAATTTGTATGACCATGCCACGCCCACCAAATCACCCACTGTCAATGGTGGAACCATATACAATATTTTAAATAAAAAGGCAACCATTTTCAAATTCAGAATTTATTTTCTCACCATTCTTTCTTTCCATCATGACATTCATATATGCTCAATGACTCCTGGATTGCGTAAGCCGAACAATCTTGTACTCTGGGATCAGCAGCAGCTAGGAACGCCCTTGCCAACTCACTTATCAAATCATACGCAAAATTGATATCCTCAACTGCTGCCTATAGTAAGATCACAAAATTAGTTCAGGCATGTCTGAGAAATTATGTCGGTTAGATTGTATCCAAAGCATTTACAAAAGTTCCTGTTTCAGGATACATTCAACGCAGGGATTTTTTTAAACAAGGGGACAGGGGGTGCATGGGTGCAGGATCCTCATGCCATGGCCATGCACCCTCTTACCCTGGGAAGCAGATCCTCTGACAACCAGAGATCACATGTGGCCACAATCTTCAACTGTGACCTGTATGATAGTAATTTTGGCCCCAATGCCATAGAATGTTCCATTTTATCTTAGAATTATCAAAAACTCCACACCCTGGTAGGGAGAACCCTATCTCCCCTACTTGGTGGCACCGCTGAATTGCAGTGCTCCCTCTTGCAGTTTTTTTTTTAGAAAAATCCCTGCAATGGAAACTAACAAATCAGTTCTTACTTTGCATTAAATTTTACCTGAAATCTGTTGATATCTTCACTTTTGTTGTTAGTAATGAGATCTAACCTTCCAGGATCAATTGCACCAAGCTCTCCTAAACACTCACCAAACATGTTTCTCGCATTCGGATCAGATTCACGACAACCCGCAAGAATCTACAGGTGGTATGGACATACAATTGTTAGCAATATACAGCCTTCATTACATGGTGAGTGATCATTATACTGTAATAGGGGTAATTATTCACTGGGTTTTAATTTTGCTTATTTCGCTGACTGGAAAATGTGCTAAATTAAAACCTAATGAATATGTGAAATTTAGCATAGAACACATTGTCTAAATGATAAAACCGTGAATTTAAAACCCACTGAATATGCCTGAAATGGTAAATCAGTGAAATTTAAACCCAGTGAAAATTAGTCATTTTACAGTATATAAATCAAAAATTGTTGAGCAGAAAAATCAATGCTGAAACAAGACATCATAATCCACAACGACAATATCAACTTCTTTTACTCACTCAACTGAATAAGAAAATAAAGTTGGGCTGTCAATTCACATCAAATACATAAGCAAGCTATTAAGAAATAGAAATCTCTGAAATATGATAAACACTGACATGTACATACCACAGAAACAAGCTGAGATATAACTGGGTGGATATTTTCATTTCCAAGTATCAATTCGCTTAATTCCATCTATAGAAAAAAAAAAAAAATATTTCAAGGAAGCTATGAATTTAATAGTTCATGTCAGAGGTACATTATTTAGGGTTTGCAACTACGATGACATGATACCAAGATCCCGTTTCAATCTCGCTCTCGCATAAGAGTTCCAACTCAGAAAAATGCGAATGCGCATGCCTGAGGTAACTAGGATAAGCACTGGCTTGCCCATAATGAAGATTCACGCCACTTTCACTTTCATAACTGAACTCATGCGCGTACCAGGAAAACACTGCTCCGCATTCAGTATTTATGACACGCCTTGTTTTTGGTTGACTTTTTTCGGTTGTATGAACATTTTCGAGGAATTGTTCACACAGGATGTGTATTGTTTCCAATATATTAAAAAACAGTGTGATCAACACACAGCATGTTGGACTAATAGCTGTACAAAATCACAATTGTCAAAAATTATTCCTTGAAGACATAATACTTACCTGGTTATTGTGCAGCAAATGCTTTAATTTGGTTAAAGCGTAAATTCTAACGTCCAGGCTTTCATGACTGACATGTTGTAAGGCTTGTTTTAACTGTGTACAAAGGTCAGTAATGGCAGAGTCTTGTCTGCATTCTTGTAACACAGAATTCACCTCTGCTAATTCCGGAATATCAGGAATAAAGTAGACTTCATGGAAATGATCATTTAAAACTTCTCTGTTGAGTAAAACAAATTACTTCTTGGTGTTAGACTGAATGCCAAAATAAAATAAACAGAAAAATCGCTATTTTTCTATTAATCCTGTGACGTCAATGCATTACCGAAAACAAAATTTCAATGCCTTTTATATAATATATGTAATATTTTGGCACACTGATTTGCATATCAAAAGTACCAATATATTTGATATATGCCGGTATGCTCGAATTTGTAACTAAATTGTACACTTATAATCAAATAATAATTCACTGTTTGAATGTAGAACGTTGTAAGATTCAATAATTAAATATTTTATATTTAACAGAATTCTCTCACTCAAAATCTAACTTTGAATTTAAATTTATAAATCTAATTTGATAATGGTTGTATCCTGGAGTGGTGGTTCGTTGCGATTTAAGTCCTAACAATCAAGCTGACAATGTTCCTAGGAATATTACAATGTTGTCAGGAAATTGATAGGAAGACAGCAGACTAACCTAACCGATATGTTCATTTTGACACCGGCTGCAAATTGTGGTAACACTTTTTCATTATGAAAGTCAGTTTAAAAACTACCCACCCTCTCAAATCCACCCTTTCAAGCCCTCCCAGTGTCTGAATGATCCAACTCTTATTGATCACATGTAGTCAAAACTGACTGAGACTATGACTATTAACCTTTTTTTCCACTGGACTTTCTCGCCCAAATTTGTCTGCACTTTTTTATAATATACTTCAATATTTCTGGAATTGAACCCTTATTTTAGAGCCAACAGATGAAATTTGAATCAATTTTAATTTTTTTCTCAAAAAATTTTGCCATTTTGCAGACTATAAACGGGACTATTGTAATTTGTGAATTTGAGAAGAGAGTGAACTGGTGGTGAAGAGATTAAGATTTCATTGTAACCTCACCTGTTTTCCACAATGAGATAGCGATAAATAGCAGCCACTTTATCTGGTAGTTGATGTAGTAGGGGCAGTAATGTGACTATTATCTGACTTAACATTGGTCCAAGAGACGACAACTCTACACTGTGATAATGATTAATATATAGAGTTAATATAACATGTATAAACAATAGCACAAATCATAATTCTCAAAGATTGCACTCACCATTCTAGTTGAACATCTTAAAACGTACATGGTCAAAACAAATGTGTTCTGTGTTCTATGTTTTATCTCCATATGCCCTGGACATAAATAAATAATACATTCATTATATCACCACAAAGGTGATTTTCCCGTTCAACTGCGAGATCTTGCGAGTTGTGTAAATGATGCGTGCCAGCGTCTGCCACAAAAATCAAACGATTATTTATTTTGTAGCTCACAATAATCTGATCTTGAATTGCTACATTTGCTGTATAAACCACAGATTTATAATCTGCATAAACAATGTATTTTACATGCCATATATTGACCACAATTTGGTGTGACGACTTTAGTACTTCATGAATGAAACCTGTTGACATTGATTGTTTGAAGTTGTGTTCAATGATATTTACCTGTGTACCAGACAGTCCCATGCTGTACAGTTCAACTCAGGAAACCCACTGTCTTTGTATCTCAATCCAATCTTTAGTGTTGTCATCACTTTTACTCTGACAGCCGTGATGTGTTTCGGACCCATCAACTTCATTACAGAAACTAAACTTTCCAAGGCCTATTTGAGAAGGAAATCATTTTTGAATTGAAAAACTTTAAATTTAATATCTAAAATAGACTTCCCACATACCACCATGACATTGTTTTGATCAACCATGGAATACAAACATGACCATGTGACACTTTATAAATTTTGTCTACCACTATAAAACTGTTCATCACAAGATTAGCATTTACAAATAATTGAACAAATTTACAATACAGAGTGTATGTGACGTTTTTGGGACTAAACCAGTTTCTGACTTTGTAAGGGGGGGGGGGGGAGTGTGACGTTTTTGGGACTACTTTATTGCATGTGTCAGAATACATACTATTGTAAGTGTTATATATCACCTGATCACCCAAGTGTATTGATATGTAAAAAGTAGTGCTGCTGGTGTATTAAACTGAAAATTGTAGAATAAACAAGAAATTTGAAAGCTCTCTGGTTTATTTGATGTTTCGTGTGTTCTTGAGTCAACACATCACAGTGTAGTACAGTGAAGTTAAATTATTTTACAGATCTCACCAATTTTTTTTCTTGAATACCAATACTTGAGGTCTGTAACTGATTATCAAAGAACGCCAGTATACCCAACAATCTTGGTTGCAAGAAATCTGACATGGCTTCCGCAGTGGTTATATTCTGTGGTTTTGTTTCATCTTGAGATGCTAGCATTGCTAAGCCGCTGAATACTTGAGGGTAACTTGTACTGATATGAAGGAGTAACTCATTATGTAAGTTTTGATAATCACTACGCAATAAGCTACTCAGCTCAATCTCTGTCTGATTCTGTAAAGTCAAAGTATGCATAGATTTCCTGAATACCTACAATTTTTCTTTAAATAGTGTCATACCAATATTTATAAGACAAGGATATGCAGGTTTAATAGATATTCCAGTACAGTGATATGTGATGAATATTACATTCCATGTGTGTATTTAAAAACAAATATATTTTTAAGCAGTAACAGCACAGAAAGTGGTTGATGCTTGGAAACAGAAATAAGTGAAATTGTTTCAAAAACAGAAGATGCACCAATAAAACACGCGTACAGACTCACTAATTTAAATTTTCGAATAAATTAGTATTTCTACGTAAATATATGTTTGTGGAGCAATTCTGTGATCATTCGCAATTCACATGACTTCAAATTTGGGTCTTCATCATATATCACACTAGTTGCATACACTTATCTTTGGTTTAAAGCGGGGGAGTCGTCACCTCGGCATGCAGCAGACGTCCATAGCATGTCATGTTTACAAACACATGTCTACCCATGAGCCTTTGCAATTATAGCATGTATTGTTATCGTTGGACTGGGGCCGTGCGCTTTGATATATGTATTTATATAATTATTTTGTTGCATCTTTAGAAATACATACATGAAGTAGAAAACCAAAATGAGAACAATCTATGAATGTGCTTTTAACAGAAATTCAATAAAACATGTATTCAAATGATATGATTCAAATTCGATTTCATGGCTGGTGTTCCCTTATTTGGGGTTCAAAATTTCAAAAAATGATCATCAAATAGTTTTTTGGGGGGCTTCTTGTTTCACTGAAAAATCCACCTACGTGACGACTTTCAATGCCGGCAGTTGGACCACCCAAGACAGAAGAAACTATTGCAGAAGCTAATCTAAAATTTGATACATATTTTTAAATCACATTAACGAACCTGGTATGCAAAAAACGAACATGAATCGTAGTTGCGCAATCCTATCATGCTGCGTTTCACAATTGTTGATCATAATAAAGTACAAAAAATAAATTTGTAGAATTGTAAGCGAATGATTCTTGATGCTGGAGAGTATCTGACGTGTTTTGACCTGAGACGGTGTTATATGCTGGATGATGTCAACGTGTTCAAATTACCATAGCTAATTTAAATATGTTAATTTTATTGAACTCAACATGGAAAAGATTTGCCGATGTTGTACGAACTTTTGGCTTGGATTTTGATGGGAAAACAGCATGATTACCAGTAGTTGTTTTCAAAATATAAACTGAACATTTGAAGAATAATTTAACATTGTTTACAGTGATAACAGCTCATTGTCGAAACAAAGCTTACCCGCTCACGCTAGTCACGATAAACATCATACTACGGTAAAACTTAAATGAGACTCTATTTAGGTTTCAGGAAAGATTGAAATAACACCTTAAAAAACTGCCGAAAAATCATGATTTCTTGGTCCCATGTTATTTTTTTTAAAACCCAAACTGCCGTTTAACAGCCCCGGGCGAATTTACGGTAGAATCCGGTAAATAACCATGGTTACCTCTACATATGTCAGAGCTTTTTGAAGATTCTCTCGCTGACACGATCTCACTAAGTAAGAGAAGATAAATCGGAAATTCTCTACCAACATGTGCCGAAAATCCTGTAAAATAGAAAAGACAATTTCATATCTGTAGTTAATATTACACAAATTGAAGACATTTTTAGCACATTTTCTTTTTCAATATACAGATGAAACATTGTTTCTGATTGGATAACACGTTTGCAGTGAGTTGTTCTGATTGGATAACATGTTTGCAGTGAGTTGTTCTGATTGGATAACATGTTTGCAGTGAGCTGTTCTGATTGGATAACATGTCTGTCCTGTATGTGTTTTAGTCATTGGATCAAGTTTAAGTTGAAATTAGAGTCAGAGTGCACGTTAGAGTATTTCTGGGTTGCAAAGAATTGATGCAATGATAATTTCAATGAAATTAAATCATATAACATTAATAATCGATATATAATTGATGCAATGATAATTTCAATGAAATTGAATTATATAACATTAATAATCGATATATAATTGATGCAATGATAATTTCAATGAAATTGAATCATATAACATTAATAATCGATATATAATTGATGCAATGATAATTTCAATGAAATTGAATCATATAACATTAATAATCGATGTATAATTGATGCAATGATAATTTCAATGAAATTGAATCATATAATATTGATAATTGATATACAATTGATGCAATGATAATTTCAACGAAATTAAATCATATAACATTAATAATCGATATATAATTGATGCAATGATAATTTCAATGAAATTGAATCATATAACATTAATAATCGATATATAATTGATGCAATGATAATTTCAATGAAATTGAATCATATAATATTGATAATTGATATACAATTGATGCAATGATAATTTCAACGAAATTGAATCATATAACATTAATAATCGATATATAATTGATGCAATGATAATTTCAATGTAATACAATCATATAACATTAATAATCGATATACAATTGATGCAATAATTTCAAAGAAAATGAATCATATAATATTGATAATCGATATACAATTGATGCAATGATAATTTCAATGAAATTGAATCATATAACATTAGTAATCGATATATAATTGATGCAATGATAATTTCAAGGAAATTGAATCATATAACATTAATAATCGATATATAATTGATGCAATGATAATTTCAATGAAATTGAATCATATAACATTAATAATCGATATATAATTGATGCAATGATAATTTCAATGAAATTGAATCACATAATATTGATAATTGATATACAATTGATGCAATGATAATTTCAATGAAATTGATTCATATAACATTAATAATCGATATACAATTGATGCAATGATAATTTCAATGAAATTGAATCATATAACATTAATAATCGATATATAATTGATGCAATGATAATTTCAATGAAATTGAATTATATAACATTAATAATCGATATATAATTGATGCAATGATAATTTCAATGAAAATGAATCATATAATATTGATAATCGATATACAATTGATGCAATGATAATTTCAATGAAAATGAATTATATAATTTTGAGGAGTTAGTGACAATCTAATGTCTTGTATGCTACATTATGAAGTTCTTTGAGTGATTGGTCATCTAATGACATATTTTGACCAAGGAATGCAACTCACCATGTCCAGAGTCTTGGCTATCAGTTTCAGTACCATGGATGCAGATGATGTAGCTTTATTTATCAAATATGGCAAGGTGAATTTCAATGTACTCTAAGACAAATCAGAAAACTAATCATTATTCGGTGCATTTATCAAACATAATAGTTCAAATGTGCATGCATGCTTACCTTGTCCATGTATGTAGTTCATGGCAGTGTTGGATTAGAGAGGCCAACTTGTACCCGTACCTCACGAATATGGGCAAACTTGTTTGCACACTGACAGGGGAGTGGCATGTACCGATACCTCAAGAATATGGGTTAACTTGTTTGAACACTGACAGGGAAGCGGCATGTACCGATACCTCTAGAATATGGGTTAACTTGTTTGCACACTGACAGGGGAGCGGCATGTACCGGTACCTCACGAATAAGGGCTAACTTGTTTGCACAATGACAGGGGAGCAGCATGTACCGGTACCTCACGAATAAGGGCTAACTTGTTTGCACAATGACAGGGGAGCAGCATGTACCGGTACCTCACGAATATGGGTTGACTTGTTTGAACACTGACAGGGAAGCGGCATGTACCGATACCTCTAGAATATGGGTTAACTTGTTTGCACACTGACAGGGGAGCGGCATGTACCGGTACCTCACAAATATGGGTTAACTTGTTTGCACACTGACAGGGGAGCGGCATGTACCGGTACCTCACGAATAAGGGCTAACTTGTTTGCACAATGACAGGGGAGCAGCATGTACCGGTACCTCACGAATATGGGTTGACTTGTTTGCACACTGACAGGGGAGCGGCATGTACTGGTACCTCACGAATATGGGCTAACTTGTTTGCACACTGACAGGGGAGCGGCATGTACCCGTACCTCACGAATATGGGCTAACTTGTTTGCACAATGACGGGGGTGCAGCATGTATACGTACCTCACGAATATGGGTTAACTTGTTTGCACACTGACAGGGGAGCGGCATGTACTGGTACCTCACGAATATGGGTTAACTTGTTTGCACACTGACAGGGGAGCGGCATGTACCCATACCTCACGAATATGGGCTAACTTGTTTGCACACTGACATGGGAGCGGCATGTACCCGTACCTCACGAATATGGGTTGACTTGTTTGCACACTGACAGGGGAGCGGCATGTACTGGTACCTCACGAATATGGGCTAACTTGTTTGCACACTGACAGAGGAGCGGCATGTACCGGTACCTCACGAATATGGGTTAACTTGTTTGCACACTGACAGGGGAGCGGCATGTACCCATACCTCACGAATATGGGCTAACTTGTTTGCACACTGACATGGGAGCGGCATGTACCCGTACCTCACGAATATGGGTTGACTTGTTTGCACACTGACAGGGGAGCGGCATGTACTGGTACCTCACGAATATGGGCTAACTTGTTTGCACACTGACAGGGGAGCGGCATGTACCGGTACCTCACGAATATGGGCTAACTTGTTTGCACACTGACAGGGGAGCGGCATGTACTGGTACCTCACAAATATGGGCTAACTTGTTTGCACAGACAGGGGAGCGGCATGTACCCGTACCTCACGAATATGGGCTAACTTGTTTGCACAATGACGGGGGTGCAGCATGTACCTCACAAATATGATGTGTATAGCTAAAAATTTTCAGATGGCTATTTGGGTTCACTCTTGAAATTTTGACATCAAAAATACAGAAACGTGTGTGTTACATCACTCCTGATATTGTAACTGATCTTTCTGGGTGTCAAGTGAAACATTTTTAAAAATTGTTTCTGTATGTCACAAAATCGTCTGAAACAGTGGTGCCCTTGAAATGCAAGAAATTGTAGGACCTCTTACCAGGTAAGTGCTAGGAGTATAAGCAGTTGAACAGGTTTACAACTACAGAACAGACATTGTGTTACACAGAAATATTTTAAAAGCATGAGTTCGAAAAATAAACATTAATTTGATTTGATGCAGCTTCAGCATATTTTCACCCTTTGAATGATAACAAAAAAAGTTTTTAAAAAAATGCAATTCTTTTTCAGTTTGTTAATGTCCATTTAGTAAAAAATTAATCAAAAAAATTATAGAAAAAATCATAAAAATGTCAAAATATTGCATCAACATTTTTGGTGGAAGAAGGTGATGACATTCAAAGTGGTATGGAAACCTAAAATATTATGAAGATCCATGAAACAGAAGATTTGAGACCACCTGTTGATTACTCACTGAAAGAAAGACACGATATGTCTTGAATTCAAAAACTTTGGAAACTTCTGTGAAGACAGTGATAATTTCCTTATTACCACCTGAAGGTTGTTCATGAACAGAATCAACAACAAATTTACAAATCTGTTGTTTATATAGATTGAATAGGTCCGATAACTTGAGGGATTTGTATCTTGCAACTGCTTGAATCTAGAAAGGAAAAAAAACTTGAATTGAGATGCGAGGTGAGGTAAGGACAGCATGCTCTGTCAAACAAACATGATAACTCGAGTAAGTGTCCCAGAAAGGCTGAACCAGTTATGAATCTTCATTACAGGAAGTCTAGGTTTATATCGGAATATACTGTATACCAATGTATGATAAAAGTATTTTTTTCAAAGATGATGTGACGTTTGTGTTGTTTTGTTGTTGTTGCCGGGAATGAATTTCCTTTGTATTCACTTGCTTGATGTTCATTGATCACCAGAAATCCAATTTTGTTGTTTGCGTGAACCATACAATTATAGTACAGCCATGTGGATTGCAGCAACAATAATGTAAGTTGATATACGACACACGTTACCTCAGTAAAGGCAGCCGCAGTCACGATTCTCGGTTGGAATATCATACTGTCCAATAAACATATAATAACTAATAACAGCAGTTCACCTTCAGCAACCCTGTCAACAGAACCATTGATATGAATTATGAGTATATATGCAATATTTATTCAAACTATTCACTAAAATATGAATTCTTCCTTTGACATAAAGTGGGTAACAGAAAAGTTTTTCACAAAGTCAATACTGCTCTGCAGTTGTCTGTCAATTTTTTTTAGAGATTTACCATATTTGCTCTATTAAAAGCGCATGTAAAGCAACATTGTATTGTATTATTGTGACCATAGGCTCACCTTAATTACATCAGCGCATAAGCTACTTATAAGGCAAACACAGTATTCTAAACAACAAAGAACAATTCATCTAAACATAGTTTCTGCTTTGAGCAAAACTGCTTTCACCCATCTCTACTTACAGGAAAGGATGTGTATTGGTTCTTATGCAGGTGAACAATTTACTCAGGGTTTCATAGACTTACTTTCCAATTTGGCCAATGGTCAATACCACAGTTTCTTGTAACCTTGCATTACCCTGTGCCTTAGCTGTCACAAAAGCAGTTTTCAATCGTGTCACTAACGCCATGACTGCTTTGTTTGTTGAACTATCCCCGGATTGAGCAACCATTTGAGGGACTACTCGACTAGAAAAAGAGATATAATTGTGATTTTATTCATTAAAGCTGAACACTTAAGGGAGTTTATAACTTTGTCAAACTGTGTATTTGTTCTACACACAATTCTGTACCTAATTTGATTAAACAAAAATAATTCAGTTAATTAAGTGTAAATTGTGAAAACTGAAAGCCAAATCAGCTGCGAAAACTAAAAATATTAGAAATTCACTTGGCAGTCATTAGCATGAATCATCTTCTGTCGCCAAGGAATTTACATGACTAATGTCACAAATGTGGCTGTTGTCCCAACTGAAGTGAACTTGAACAGCTATTACACAATAGCTGATTGTTCTTACCATGGAACTATAAGCCCCTTTTATAGTTCCATGTTCTTACAGAGAACTGGATATCAGATCCATTGATCTGAAATCTGCTAGTATTTGCACAAAGGATACATGGATGCTTTTAAACATGAACAAAGCAAACAGAACCCGTGGTCGAATATTTTTTCAGCATGCTTCCAGCCTCAATACTCTTGAACAAGCAGTCAGTTGTGAAAATTGATCCCACAATGCAATGCAATTTTAAAATTATGGTGAGCAAGGTTAATCCTATTTTTTTATATTTTTTTGAAAATAAAATACTTTTGAATTTATAAGAGAACCTTGTCCAGTAAAAACTATATTACATGTATATTAGTCAACCAACAGTGAAATGCAACAACAAATTCCTTCTCCCCTGAGTATGTCTAAATAACTATTTAATATTTAACGTTACATGAAGACTAGTCACTTTTACCTTCTACCTCAAGAAACCCACCAACATTTCTGCTCTAAAATGTTGTTTCTTTGACTCAAGTAGTACAAAATAACAAATGTCTCCCATGAAACTAATTAAACAGTTTACAGTTATTGTTTTTAGTCCATTATAACAATAATGAATGACACTATATTCGATGAGGAGTTGGTATGAGAGCAGCAGGTGAACACAATGCAAGGGACATTTCACTACTAGATCTAAGACCATTTCACTACTAGATCTAGGACCATTTCACTACTAGATCTAGGACCATTTCACTACTAGATCTAGAACCATTTCACTACTAGATCTAGTACCATTTCACTACTAGATCTAGTATCATTTCACTACTAGATCTAGAACCATTTCACTACTAGATCTAGGACCATTTCACTAGTAGATCTAGGACCATTTCACTAGTAGATCTAGGACCATTTCACTACTAGATCTAGTACCATTTCACTACTAGATCTAGGACCATTTCACTAGTAGATCTAGTACCATTTCACTACTAGATCTAGTATCATTTCACTACTAGATCTAGTACCATTTCACTACTAGATCTAGGACCATTTCACTACTAGATCTAGGACCATTTCACTACTAGATCTAGTATCATTTCACTACTAGATCTAGAACCATTTCACTACTAGATCTAGTATCAATTCACTACTAGATCTAGAACCATTTCACTACTAGATCTAGTACCATTTCACTACTAGATCTAGTATCATTTCACTACTAGATCTAGAACCATTTCACTACTAGATCTAGAACCATTTCACTAGTAGATCTAGGACCATTTCACTACTAGATCTAGTACCATTTCACTAGTAGATCTAGAACCATTTCACTAGTAGATCTAGGACCATTTCACTACTAGATCTAGTACCATTTTACTACTAGATCTAGGACCATTTCACTACTAGATCTAGGACCATTTCACTACTCGATCTAGTATCATTTCACTACTAGATCTAGAACCATTTCACTACTAGATCTAGGACCATTTCACTAGTAGATCTAGTACCATTTCACTACTAGATCTAGTATCATTTCACTACTAGATCTAGTACCATTTCACTACTAGATCTAGTACCATTTCACTACTAGATCTAGTACCATTTCACTACTAGATCTAGTACCATTTCACTACTAGATCTAGTACCATTTCACTACTAGATCTAGTACCATTTTACTACTAGATCTAGGACCATTTCATTACTAGATCTAGGACCATTTCACTACTCGATCTAGTATCATTTCACTACTAGATCTAGAACCATTTCACTACTAGATCAAGGACCATTTCACTACTAGATCTAGAACCATTTCACTACTAGATCTAGTATCATTTCACTACTAGATCTAGTACCATTTCACTACTAGATCTAGTACCATTTCACTACTAGATCTAGAACCATTTCACTACTAGATCTAGTACCATTTCACTACTAGATCTAGTACCATTTCACTACTAGATCTAGTACCATTTCACTACTAGATCTAGTACGATTTCACTACTAGATCTAAGACCATCTCACTACTAGATCTAGTACCATTTCACTACTAGATCTAGTATCATTTCACTACTAGATCTAGTACCATTTCACTACTAGATCTAGTATCATTTCACTACTAGATCTAGTATCATTTCACTACTAGATCTAGAACCATTTCACTACTAGATCTAGGACCATTTCACTACTAGAATTAGAACCATTTCACTACTAGATCTAGGACCATTTCACTACTAGATCTAGTACCATTTCACTACTAGATCTAGTACCATTTCACTACTAGATCTAGTACCATTTCACTACTAGATCTAGTATCATTTCACTACTCGATCGAGTACCATTTCACTACTAGATCTAGGACCATTTCACTACTAGATCTAGTATCATTTCACTACTAGATCTAGAACCATTTCACTACTAGATCTAGAACCATTTCACTACTAGATCTAGTACCATTTCACTACTAGATCTAGGACCATTTTACTACTCGATCTAGTATCATTTCACTACTAGATCTAGTACCATTTCACTACTAGATCTAGGACCATTTCACTACTAGATCTAGGACCATTTCACTACTAGATCTAGGACCATTTCACTAGTAGATCTAGGACCATTTCACTACTAGATCTAGTACCATTTCACTAGTAGATCTAGTACCATTTCACTACTAGATCTAGTACCATTTTACTACTAGATCTAGTATCATTTCACTACTAGATCTAGTATCATTTCACTACTAGATCTAGTACCATTTCACTACTAGATCTAGTATCATTTCACTACTAGATCTAGTACCATTTCACTACTAGATCTAGTACCATTTCACTACTAGATCTAGTACCATTTCACTACTAGATCTAGTACCATTTCACTACTAGATCTAGTATCATTTCACTACTAGATCTAGTACCATTTCACTACTAGATCTAAGACCATTTCACTACTAGATCTAGTACCATTTCACTACTAGATCTAGTATCATTTCACTACTAGATCTAGTATCATTTCACTACTAGATCTAGAACCATTTCACTACTAGATCTAGTACCACTTCACCACAAGACCTAGTACCATTTCACTACTAGATCTAGAACCATTTCACTACTAGATCTAGTATCATTTCACTACTCGATCTAGTACCATTTCACTACTAGATCTAGTACATTTCACCACAAGTCCTAGTACCATTTCACTACTAGATCTAGAACCATTTCACTACTAGATCTAGTATCATTTCACTACTCGATCTAGTACCATTTCACTACTAGATCTAGTATCATTTCACTACTAGATCTAGTACATTTCACCACAAGTCCTAGTACCATTTCACTACTAGATCTAGAACCATTTCACTACTAGATCTAGTATCATTTCACTACTCGATCTAGTACCATTTCACTACTAGATCTAGTATCATTTCACTACTAGATCTAGTACATTTCACCACAAGTCCTAGTACCATTTCACTACTAGATCTAGAACCATTTCACTACTAGATCTAGTACCATTTCACTACTAGATCTAGGACCATTTCACTACTAGATCTAGGACCATTTCACTACTAGATCTAGTATCATTTCACTACTCGATCTAGTACCATTTCACTACTAGATCTAGTATCATTTCACTACTAGATCTAGTATCATTTCACTACTAGATCTAGTACCATTTCACTACTAGATCAAGTACCATTTCACTACTAGATCTAGTACCATTTTACTACTAGATCTAGTACCATTTCACTACTAGATCTAGTATCATTTCACTACTAGATCCAGTATCATTTTCTCATCTCACTAGACTTATCACCATTTCGTGCTAGTGCTTCTTGTACCGACCATTCTTTCTGTATCCATTTCAACACCTATACATACCTCTACCTAAATATGAAGCCAATAAAATTAAACTACTATGATATATTTGAACTGACCTGAAGGCCGATCTGACTTGATAGCTTGGTTCCACACACAGCTCAAGGCATGTTGTGATAATGTTCATATCAGCACTGTTGCTTGATGTTAAATCAAGATATGGAAATATGGAATGAAGGCTCTGTATAAACGCTACAAAGAAAGCCATAGAGGATGTTAAAAGTTGGAAGCATGCAAATATGTGGGTAAAGTGAATATCTGTGATGAACACACCTAATATACAGTTTCAACACAAGGATATTTCCTGACATTTTGCCAAGATATTCAGTTTGACTATTTTGAACAATTTGAAGTTTGAATATTTGTTTTGAACTATGAACCTCTGTTTTTTGTATTTCGATCAGTTTTTGATCAGTGATAAAAACTAACTTACCTAGTTTGATATCAACATTGTCAACAGAAAGAAGGTGTAGAAATGGCACAAACAAGAGAGGCTGAAGATTAAACTGGCTAAGTGTTGGTTGTGGAGATTCCAAGACTGAGACAACACTGAGACTAGTGTGTAGTGGTGCTTTAAACTGTAATGGTTCAGAGCTACAGAAAAATACAAACAAGTGTTAGATTCAAACTTATCTTAGAAAATACATGTAGATTCAGATGTAACACTTTTTTTTTTAATTTGCTTTAATTCCACAATTCCTAAAGATGAGGACTCTCACATTGCAATAAACCATTTATTGAATGTAAAACGGGACAAACAAAGGTTATTGTACTCGAGTCAAACATTGTGTAAGATTAAACCAATTATTTTTTTTTGGTATTTTCTTGTTCAATACAAATGTGATATACAGGATGGTAAATTTTGATGAAGCAAGGTTTTCTTAACACTAATTTTGTTTGGAGCCTTTGACATGTTAAGTAATATCAGAGGTACATTACTTGGGGTTTGTAACTACGGTGACATGATACCAAGATCCCGTCACAATCTCGCTCTCGCATAAGCGTTCCAACTCAGAAAAATGCGAATGCGCATGCCCGAGGTAACTAGGATACTGGGATGTCCAGGTGGATCAAAATAGCTGCCCACGATATGACGGATTACGAGAACTATATTTTCTGTACATTTTCGATGTATTACATTTTTCACTATGATAGTGACAAGAAAAGTTTTATTTTTTCATTACAAACCTTGAACATTGATATGTGTCATGTCAGAAGGTCGTAGCCTCAGTCTCGCTACGAGATGAGACTTGAATGGGATCTTGACATGATGTCACCATACAGTACTATGCAAGTTGCAAACCCCAAGTAATGTACCTCTGGTTATATGTATAGTGTAATAAATGCAACAGCTACAGGATTCGCATGACATTTAACTTGCCAGAAGCTGAACATAACAGAGCAATTCCATTGACATTGAGTTCTCAACATGTTAGGATGACATAAATTCACTGAATTACACAGAGGATTATAAATCAAAGCTGGACTGTATCACAAAAACAGTATTTGATGTGAATCATTTTCAATTAAGATTATTAATCTGAGTATCTATATAGCTATTACAAAATTATAGCACAGTCTCTGTTAGTTATCAAATTTAAGATTTAAAGTTTACAGTTATTGTGTGAAAATAAACATGTCGGAGATATTGATCTAGAAGCTGATACTTGATTATGATGATTTTTTAAACATTAATTTTTAGCATACATATTGTATGTCAGAAATACTTGGTTTTTGATGATTTTTTAGCACAAAAATGGCCACCATTCAGCCATTTTGAATCAGATCATCAAACCAATACATCTGTATATCTGATATGATGTATAATGAATATACAAAATTTGAACATAATCAGTCACAGCATGTCAGAGATATGGCACTTATGCCGCATTCATCAAAACAAAATGGCCACCAGTCAGACATATTTAATCCAATCTGAGAAAAAAAGATGTGTATGTCCCAAGTTTGAACAAAATCCATTTGTAAGCAGCTGAGAAATGCTTGATTTCAATGATTTTCCAGCACATAAAATGGCTGCCATTCGGCCATCATCATTTAAATTGAAAGAGCCTTTAAAATCTCCCTACTGTTGGTGGCTATTAAACCGAGCATAGCCATGCTTGGTGTATCACCCATTCATTGTAGGGTCACCTCTTGCATAATGATTACATGAATTCAGATTTGAATCAATCCACTGTGGCAGTGCAAGTGAAAATCATTGCGAAGTACTAAAGTAGGTTTTTTGCCAAAAGACTAAATCTTACATACCTTTGCAAAGTTGCATGTCTTGACAACACTATACTTATAGGACCAATAACTTTGGCAATTTCCTTCAGTATATCAGCATTGCTGTCTTTCACCAGATCACTATGAGAGAAAAGAGAATGTACTGTCTATGGTTAAAGGTACAATCATCAAAGAGACGATGACAGTGTCAAGATAAACATCAACTTGATCTTTCAAAATTGCTGAGTCATAGTATCCATATAGCTCTTTTTAGTTCCATGGTATGAAAAAAGTCTCTGTATCATTTCATTGTAAGATTACAAAAAAAAATTATGTGCACAGTTGGATATTTTTGTCAGATCTTTTAAAACATAAAAATAGTGTGCATTCAGGTCCCATGATAAGTACCTAGTTTGAATGGTAACCATTCATGCATACTCAGATCTGATTCCAGCATAGTAGAAATACTTGATTTTGTTACATTTTAGCAACTAAATAGTTTTCTTTAAATCATTACCAGTACTCAGTAAATGTTGTATATTTGCAAGAACTTTTTACCCAGATTTCTTGCATATGTCATTTATGACATAAAATACAGACTGAAGATTACAGCCTTACATTAGATGCGGAAGTAAACTAATCTGTAAAATATTTGTCTCATTCTCCCATACAACATTGCAATATTCCTAAGAACATTCCCATCAGTATTAGTTTTGACTTTCAATCCCAGCAAGCCTGGACACAACTATTTTCAAATGGGATTTATGAATTTGGATTTGAAGTCAGATTTTGAGTGCAAAAAATATGTGAATTATGAAACGGTGAATTTACAACTTCATTTCAAATTTGAGCACTCTCATCTACATGTAATACATTACAAGTATGGAGATTAGTATTCCTAATTTTCAACATTTGAATACAAAGTCGAAATGAAAATTGCTGGAAATGTTCCCAGGAATGTAACAACGTTGCAAAAGAGATTGATAGTGAGATGGTGGTTTTCCTGATCAGTTTATTTCGTTCCCCGTTGTAAGCAGGTTAGTTGAATATCCAACTTACTGTAAATGGTCTCTTATCAGATGATGAGAGTTTATTCCCAGAGTATACAGTAGAACAGCAAATGATTGAATAATGGCTAACCTCACAACATCTACACTACCTCCCTGTATAAAGAAAAGCACTTGTATACATTTTTTATAATGCTAAGATATTTTTTTTTGATACACCAGCAGACACAAGTGATTATCCCCACAGTTATTTATTACGGCAATAATCATTGTTACCAGTAGTGTGGAGGTAGTCACTGCATCTGCTGAAGCCAAAACTAAGAGAAAACATCATTGGATTTTACATCATATTCATATCTATGTTTAAAATAAGCATTGGTAATCGGCAAGTATGGCAACTGGTATGAGAAAAGGTCCAGTTTATGTAACAACACACTATAGTGATATTGATATTCAGTTGCCAGGTCATATCTTACACGTACATGTACATCACACAGTGGTAATATGAAGATTCAGTTGCCAGGTCATATCTTGCACATACATGTACATCACACAGTGGTGATATGAATATTCAGTTGCCAGGTCATATCTTGCACATACATGTACATCACACAGTGGTGATATGAATATTCAGTTGCCAGGTCATATCTTGCACATACATGTACATCACACAGTGGTGATATGAATATTCAGTTGCCAGGTCATATCTTGCACATACATGTACATCACACAGTGGTGATGTGAATATTCAGTTGCCAGGTCATATCTTACACATACATGTACATCACACAGTGGTGATATGAATATTCAGTTGCCAGGTCATATCTTACACGTACATGTACATCACACAGTGGTGATGTGAATATTCAGTTGCCAGGTCATATCTTACACATACATGTACATCACACAGTGGTGATATGAATATTCAGTTGCCAGGTCATATCTTAGACGTACATGTACATCATCACACTGTGGTGATATGAATATTCAGTTGCCAGGTCATATCTTACACATACATGTACATCACACAGTGGTGATATGAATATTCAGTTGCAGGTCATATCTTACACATACATGTACATCACACAGTGGTGATATGAATATTCAGTTGCCAGGTCATATCTTACACATACATGTACATCACACAGTGGTGATATGAATATTCAGTTGCCAGGTCATATCTTGCACATACATGTACATCACACAGTGGTGATATGAATATTCAGTTGCCAGGTCATATTTTGCACATACATGTACATCACACAGTGGTGATATGAATATTCAGTTGCCAGGTCATATCTTGCACATACATGTACATCACACAGTGGTGATATGAATATTCAGTTGCCAGGTCATATCTTGCACATACATGTACATCACAGTGGTGATATGAATATTCAGTTGCCAGGTCATATCTTGCACATACATGTACATCACACAGTGGTGATATGAATATTCATTTGCCAGGTCATATCTTACACGTACATGTACATCACACAGTGGTGATATGAATATTCAGTTGCCAGGTCATATCTTACACGTACATGTACATCACACAGTGGTGATATGAATATTCAGTTGCCAGGTCATATCTTGCACATACATGTACATCACACAGTGGTGATATGAATATTCAGTTGCCAGGTCATATCTTGCACATACATGTACATCACACAGTGGTGATATGAATATTCAGTTGCCAGGTCATATCTTACACGTACATGTACATGTACATCACACAGTGGTGATATGAATATTCAGTTGCCAGGTCATATCTTGCACATACATGTACATCACACAGTGGTGATATGAATATTCAGTTGCCAGGTCATATCTTGCACATACATGTACATCACACAGTGGTGATATGAATATTCAGTTGCCAGGTCATATCTTACACGTACATGTACATGTACATCACACAGTGGTGATATGAATATTCAGTTGCCAGGTCATATCTTACACGTACATGTACATCACACAGTGGTGATATGAATATTCAGTTGCCAGGTCATATCTTACACGTACATGTACATCACACAGTGGTGATATGAATATTCAGTTGCCAGGTCATATCTTACACGTACATGTACATCACACAGTGGTGATATGAATATTCAGTTGCCAGGTGGAAAGAGGCAGTTACTGGTAATAGTTGAGCCTATCATAATTCACAATATCCTGGGCACAGACTATATATATAAATACAGCTAATTCATAAACTAATAATTCTATAATTTCACTATTATTAATCCATAAAAGCATAATTTAGTAATGCAAGATTTCCCAGAATTCTGTATGACTTGTTGATATTACTTGTTTATGTTGTGTCAATCTGTAATACTACACTTAGAGTTTGCTGCTACCTTCTTGATGTCTTACCATAGCAGCTTTTATAACATGTGTTCTCCATTTTGATGCTATCTCTTTGGGTACAAGACACATAATCTTGACGGCTTCAGCCTGCACTGTAGGATCTATGACAGAAACAAAATTGAGACTGTACTTACTCAGGCTAAAACTTGGCTATAAAACATCAAAGTTGCATTAACACTTTGCAAAAGGAAACATCACTCCCGAAACAAGATAAAAAAAACAAGTCATTGTCAATGACAAGTCCCCGTTCCGTTCATATTTGAGTGACATATACATTCAAAGCAGATCATGACCGAAATGCACCTGCATATGTACAACACATTGTACTAAATCTGAACAAAGTCGATCCATGCATGACTGAGATCCGGTTCCGGAATTGTGAAAATACGTGATTTTGATGCATTTTCGGCCTTAACATGGCCATCATTCAGCTATTGTTAAGCGGATCATGAAACAAATGCACATACATATTTGTGACATGATGTACCATGTGTGTGTGAAGTTTGAACTTGATCAATCCAGACATGTCTTGGATACAGATCCAGAACTGAATTCTTTAAAACAAAATGGCCACCAGTCGACCATTTCGAACTTGATCCGAAAAAAAAAATGACGTGCATCAAGGTCCTATTATGTTTAATGTATGTACCAAATTTGAACGAAATCCGTCCATGCATAACTGAGATCCGGGTTCGGAATGGTGAAAATGTGCGATTTCAATGCATTTTCGGCCTTAAAATGGCTATCGTTAATCGGATCATGAAAAAAATGCATGTGCATATGTCCCATATAATGTGTGATGTATGAGTGAAGTTTGAACTTGATCCAGGTCCGGAATGGTGAAAATGTGCGATTTCAATGCATTTTCGGCCTTAAAGCGGCCGCCATTTGGCTATCGTTAATGAGATCATGAAACAAATGCACATACATATTTGTGACATGATGTACCTTGTGGGTGTGAAGTTTGAACTCGATCAATCCAAGCATGTCTCGGATACGGATCCAGAACTGAATTCTTTAAAACAAAATGGCCGCCAGTCGGCCATTTTGAACTTGATCCCAAAAAAAAATGACGTGCATCAAGGTCCTATTATGTTTAATGTATGTACTAAATTTGAACAAAATCCGTCCATGCATTACTGAGATCCGGGTCCGGAATGGTGAAAATGTGCGATTTCAATGCATTTTCGGCCTTAAAATGGCTATCGTTAATCGGATCATGAAAAAAATGCATGTGCATATGTCCCATATAATGTGTGATGTATGAGTGAAGTTTGAACTTAATCGGTCCATGCATGTTCGAGATACAGGTGATCACGGACGCACACACACACGGCAAAACATAAGTCCCCGTTTTCGGACTACGTTCGAACGGGGACTAATAAAATGTGTAAAAATTATGTTTTAATATTAAAACTGCCAATACTTTGACACCTTAAATCGGAATGTCAAACTATGTGTTTAAAATTTTCTAGTTTTAATAATAAGTGAAATCTACTATTATAAATTTGAATTAAATTTGTGCAAATGCAATCAGCGACTTTGTCGACAGTGCTACGCTTACCAATTTTATCAGCCAAGCTAGCACTAAGTGCAGCTACATCCTGTGGTGACAGATGACTTGGTTTCAAATCCATCCATGTAGCCTCCATCTACGAAAATTAAACATAGCATTCATTATTGCAAACTCTCAATAATTATAAATAGTGATTGTACCAGAGCCATGAACAAATAATACAGAACATATGTCGAATTTGAGGGTGACAAGTAATGATGCACTCACTTGTAACCATGGCAATGATAAGATCCAGGATACAGTATGCAAAACATCAGATGGGATTCTAATGGTTTCTGGAAAGAAAAGAGGCGACTAAATTGACTTTTAAAAGTGATAAATAAATGTAACACAAAATAATACGTATTTGTTCTATTAGAAATAAAACTAAACATCTTATATTATAATCAAACATAACATTTTTTTTATTTTTTTATTTACTTCGATAGTTTCCTTTCAAATGCACAGAAGGATAGTTATCTTTTCACTGGTTCTTGCATATTCATATATTTTTAGCTAGCAATACACACAGGTACAATGGCACCATCACATTTGTACAATGAAATTACATTACCATGTGCTCCCCTGTCTATGTGGCCTTTAACAACTACATACCTTTCATAGTCAGTAATGCACCAATGCCATGAACTATTCTCTTGTATACCTCTGTGCAATAAGTATGAGACACAGTACTCGGCAAATGATGTAATATCCTCATCCATATATTACTGAGATGTCTGCATTGCTGACCTGTTAACCACATGACATTTTTATCTCTCGGCTGTCGATTTCTGGTGCTTGGTGTAACTGGCGATTTTCTTTTAACAGATGTGATGTTCAAAATCTTGTCTGTTATGATGTAATTACAGTGGGACATTACTTCTAGTATCACCCGAATTCCTTCAAGATCATGGATAGTTTGATCCTGGAATTGAACAAAAACAAAAGAATGATGATACCAACTTATCTTTGATAATAAGCATTGTGTCATTGTTTGTGTTCTTTTTTTTTTTTTTAAATATTTTTTTTTTGTGCCAGGCGACAGTTCCTGACATTGGGTATCACTGTTGTCTCTCCTGACTTTTGTTTTGTATGTACAAATTGCAAGTGACTTGGGTCTACTGATTATGAGTCTGATGAGACAACCACTATGCTACCAGTTTGTGTTTTTAACCCTCTGACCGCTGGGTATTTTTACAAAATTTTCTTCAAATTTCAACATCATTTTGAATTACACATACAGTATCAGATATAACTTTTAGGTTTTGATTGAAAGGTTTGTTAATTTGTTTTCAAGATTACATTAGATTGGATATCCTCTGAACTAGATAGATGATTACACAGAGAGCTCAGATCAGTGAAGTTTTACTTACATTAGATTGGATATCCTGTGAACTAGATAGATGATTACACAGAGAACTCAGATCAGTGCAGTTTTTTCTTACATTAGATTGGATATCCCCTGAACTAGATAGATGATTACACAGAGAACTCAGATCAGTGCAGTTTTACTTACATTAGATTGGATATCCCCTGAACTACCGGTAGATAGATGATTACACAGAGAACTCAAATCAGTGCAGTTTTACTTACATTAGATTGGATATCCCCTGAACTAGATAGATGATTACACAGAGCACTCAGATCAGTGAAGTTTTACTTACATTAGATTGGCTATCCCCTGAACTAGATAGATGATTACACAGAGCACTCAGATCAGTGCAGTTTTACTTACATTAGATTGGATATCCCCTGAACTAGATAGATGATTACACAGAGAACTCAAATCAGTGCAGTTTTACTTACATTAGATTGGATATCCCCTGAACTAGATAGATGATTACACAGAGCACTCAGATCAGTGAAGTTTTACTTACATTAGATTGGATATCCCCTGAACTAGATAGATCAGATTACACAGAGAACTCAGATCAGTGCAGTTTTTTCTTACATTAGATTGGATATCCCCTGAACTAGATAGATGTTTACACAGAGAACTCAGATCAGTGCAGTTTTACTTACATTAGATTGGATATCCCCTGAACTAGATAGATGATTACACAGAGAACTCAGATCAGTGCAGTTTTACTTACATTAGATTGGATATCCCCTCAACTAGATAGATGATTACACAGAGAACTCAGATCAGTGCAGTTTTACTTACATTAGATTGGATATCCCCTGAACTAGATAGATGATTACACAGAGAACTCAGATCAGTGCAGTTTTACTTACATTAGATTGGATATTCCCTGAACTAGATAGATGATTACACAGAGAACTCAGATCAGTGCAGTTTTACTTAATACATTAGATTGGATATCCCCTGAACTAGATAGATGATTATACAGAGAACTGAGATCAGTGCAGTTTTACTTACATTAGATTGGATATCCCCTGAACTAGATAGATGATTACACAGAGAACTCAGATCAGTGCAGTTTTTTCTTACATTAGATTGGATATCCCCTGAACTAGATAGATGATTACACAGATAACTGAGATCAGTGCAGTTTTACTTACATTAGATTGGATATCCCCTGAACTAGATAGATGATTACACAGAGAACTCAGATCAGTGCAGTTTTACTTACATTAGATTGGATATCCCCTGAACTAGATAGATGATTACACAGAGAACTGAGCTCAGTGCAGTTTTACTTACATTAGATTGGATATCCCCTCAACTAGATAGATGATTACACAGAGAACTCAGATCAGTGCAGTTTTACTTACATTAGATTGGATATCCCCTCAACTAGATAGATGATTACACAGAGAACTCAGATCAGTGCAGTTTTACTTACATTAGATTGGATATCCCCTGAACTAGATAGATGATTATACAGAGAACTGAGATCAGTGCAGTTTTACTTACATTAGATTGGATATCCCCTGAACTAGATAGATGATTACACAGAGAACTCAGATCAGTGCAGTTTTTTCTTACATTAGATTGGATATCCCCTGAACTAGATAGATGATTACACAGATAACTGAGATCAGTGCAGTTTTACTTACATTAGATTGGATATCCCCTGAACTAGATAGATGATTACACAGAGAACTGAGCTCAGTGCAGTTTTACTTACATTAGATTGGATATCCCCTCAACTAGATAGATGATTACACAGAGAACTCAGATCAGTGCAGTTTTACTTACATTAGATTGGATATCCCCTCAACTAGATAGATGATTACACAGAGAACTCAGATCAGTGCAGTTTTACTTACATTAGATTGGATATCCCCTGAACTAGATAGATGATTACACAGAGAACTCAGATCAGTGCAGTTTTTTCTTACATTAGATTGGATATCCTCTGAACTAGATAGATGATTACACAGATAACTGAGATCAGTGCAGTTTTACTTACATTAGATTGGATATCCCCTGAACTAGATAGATGATTACACAGAGAACTCAGATCAGTGCAGTTTTACTTACATTAGATTGGATATCCCCTGAACTAGATAGATGATTACACAGAGAACTGAGATCAGTGCAGTTTTACTTACATTAGATTGGATATCCCCTCAACTAGATGATTACACAGAGAACTGAGATCAGTGCAGTTTTACTTACATTAGATTGGATATCCCCTCAACTAGATAGATGATTACACAGAGAACTCAGATCAGTGCAGTTTTACTTACATTAGATTGGATATTCCCTGAACTAGATAGATGATTACACAGAGAACTCAGATCAGTGCAGTTTTACTTACATTAGATTTGATATCCCCTGAACTAGATAGATGATTACACAGAGAACTCAGATCAGTGCAGTTTTACTTACATTAGATTTGATATCCTCTGAACTAGATAGATGATTACACAGAGAACTCAGATCAGTGCAGTTTTACTTACATTAGATTGGATATCCCCTGAACTAGATAGATGATTACACAGAGAACTCAGATCAGTGCAGTTTTACTTACATTAGATTGGATATCCCCTGAACTAGATAGATGATTATACAGAGAACTCAGATCAGTGCAGTTTTACTTACATTAGATTGGATATCCCCTGAACTAGATAGATGATTACACAGAGAACTCAGGTCAGTGCAGTTCTACTTACATTAGATTGGATATCCCCTGAACTAGATAGATGATTACACAGAGAACTCAGATGTAGCATAAGCGAAGAATACGTAGTGGATTTCTCAGTCAGAAATGAGGAGGTGGACGTTTCATCTTCTGTACTTGAACTTTCACTGCATAAGTCAAACAAAAATAGCTGCATGAAGACATCTACACACAGATAGCAGTCCCTAATACTGCATTATAATATAGGCAACACAATAATAAGCAGGTTGTCATCTAATATAGCTGTTATTTTGTAGTCAAATCATTTTAGAACCAGGAAACTGAAATATAGGATTGGTATTTTAGTGACACTGGCAATTATTACAGGAATCATGTAATTTCTTTCGAGTCATGTCTCTAATAATGGCTCAGGTCAAGTGAAAATCTAGTCGTTTATTATATTTGAAAATGGGGATAAAATTTCACTTGAATCTGTCATGTTTAATCTGTGTTCAAATGAGGTTCCTGTACATATGAATGCATGAGAATTAACGATAGAATTCATTTTGTTTTTAACACTTGTTTATTTGTATTCTATTCTATTCTATTCATATGCAGATTGTAAAATGTATTATGTTGGTACAGACTTTTGAGCAAACAAATCAGTCATTTTTGAGCAAAACAACCTACCGGTAAATCACACTCTGATGTAATATCCATGCTATAGCACACTTACTGTGGACAGCTTTAATTTTGCAAGAGAAAAATCAGTGAAAAATGAAAAATTTTATAGAAGTGGCAATTTCTTTTAGGTTCTATGACACACAGTTTCAGTTCCATGTAATTTTATCTTCACGAATACTCTAAAATAATCAAATCACGAAAGTTACCAGCAGTGAAAATTAAGCGGTTTACAAATTCTAACTACCTTGTGGTTTGCACGTGCAGCTGCTGTCTTTTAGTAGCAGCCCGATGCAAGGAGAGTTTCTTCTTCTTCTCAGGAACATCTTCCCCATCGCTCGATTTCAAGATCAGTGTACTGCCGGATGTTTCAGTTTTACTTGACTTGTAATCTCCATCGGAGGGCTGGGTCATGTCTATTGTGGATTTCACACTATCAGCAGCCGCCTTGTGTTTGTTCAATTGTAGATCATTCTCAATTGTTTGGTACAGCACTCCAACCAAATACTGTTAGAAGGAATGTCACATTTACATTAGAAATACCGGTAATAGGTACAATATTCTGACTAGTTAGAAATATAGGTTATTAATTAACTTATTTTGTAATTATAATATTGTCACAATAACGTACACATGTATGTATTTTGTAAATTGTTTTAATTTCACAAGCAACAAGACTTTCAAGATTCAGTGAAAATCAAACAAATTTGGAGTACCAAAAATTCATTGAGATTCTTGTCAACGACTTACGGAAAATGTTGTCTTCCTGATGCCATAAAATATGAAATCGCAAATTTTTTTTAGCAGAACTTGCACAAGCAACGATGTCCTACGCCTATATTATAATTTCTTAGTTTTTCTATTCATGTATAAGTTTATATTTTTATATAATTTCTATTCAAAGACACTAGAAAACACAGGTTCATTATTCCTGTCACAAACCTGTGAGTTGGTATCTTTCCCAATATGGTCAATGAGAGCATTGTTTACAGACTGTGTTCTCTCTAACCGGGTTGCCACATCACTTTCATAGCCAGCAGTTACGTAAGTGTAGATGTAGTGAAGTACATGACACACCGAGAACTTCAACTCCACTGAGAAGCAAATAAAGAGATTAGTGCCAACCATGGTTGGTAATGTACTGAATAAACTCAGGCTGTGGGTTTAGAATTAAGAGTAGACACAGCTAACACACTTTATAGACACACAAATGTCATCAGTATGGATACTCCTCTTTTTATTTACTTGCTTGTACTTACCAGTTTTCAATTTTGAAAGTCCATATGTTGTTAGCCCTTGTACTAGACTATCTAATATTCCAGTAATATGTAAAGCAGACAGGTGATGTACTGGTTTAGTGGTCACTTCAAAGATGACATTGAGACATTTTGATAAGGATTTCTCAAATAATATAATATCACTGCGATATAAGAACATGTAATACTAAGAAAAAACACCAAATTTATGTTTAGTAATAATTATAATATATACAGTGACCCCTCGGCTAAGTCACACCTCAGCATGTCGCGATTTTGGCTAAGTCATGGGTAGTTGGATGCTTCCCAAAAATTCATTTGTGTTTTGCTGGCAGTTTTGAAGCTTTTTCAATAAAGATAACATACTATTTTAATGAGGCCCTTTGGTAAGTCACGGTTTTTGTTTGGATCCTGACACCCGTGACTTAGCAAGGGGTCACTGTACAAATTTAGGTACTACGCACAAAAATTGTCGCGAACATTAATACATGTATTCTTCTTGAATGTGATAACAAACAAAGGAAAAAAAACAACATTATTCTGTGTACCAGTCATTGGTAGCACCGTAAAAACTCGATTAATTCGCGGTAGTAAAAATAATTATTTTTTCAAGTGCACGAATTAATAGCGTCAAAACGGAAATTATTGTTTTTTGGTGCGCGAATTAAACGAGTACTTTTAGATCGATTCAAAAAGGAACTGTTTTCATAAATTTATTAGTGATTTGTTTTGTTTTCCAATGAACACGATTACGGGACGTTTTTTTAGTGCCTCTGAGACTCATGACTAGCGACATTCATGGCGTATAGTCGGACAGAGAACATGCACTGCGTCAAGGACCACGCACCATGGTACACTTGAAATGAAACAGTGAAAAATGGCAAAGGTCACACTGTACACAAACAAACAATGAACACGTGGCTACAAAGTAGCCGTCTGGCTGCACTGCCTTTTTTTATTTTTCTAGGCATCGCCCGGGCGATGTTATGGCAGATATTACGAAGCCCATCTTGTCTGGAAAAATAACTCTGCGTTGATAAAATCGGTCTCAGAAAATGTTTAGAAAAAATAATGTTTCGCGTTGACCAAATATAATCATGCAAAATATAAATTCAAAGTGTTTTAATACATTGGTGAGAGGTCGCATTTTACGTGAACAAGAAGGAAAAGCAGGCCAAAGTCGAAACGGGGTGCATCATGGACATGACAACACACGCTGCGACAACTGAGTGATCAGCGACATCATTTTGGGACGCAATTGAACTTCAAGTACTTTAGCAAAACTTGTTGCGCGGCGATGCTGACATCAAGTGTGTGTTGACCGAAGTTTGACCCCCAAGTCACGGACTGAACTGGCGCGTTACCTTAGCAACCTTTTTCTTTCATGTTATTAATTATACCCGAAGGTACTGTAATTACGCAACTTGTATGCAACTCTGTACTGGCTTGAATATATCAACGTCGTTTACTTAGTGTGCACTGTTTTTCTAATTACGCAAATTTGTTTACAATATTGTACCAGCTCTGAATATTTCAACTTCGTAATGTATTGCTTTCATGATAATTAGTTTTTTTTTTAACTATTGTTAGGGCACTGACCCGGGGTATTAGGTCTGTGAATATTTCAATATCACCGACTTGATAATGCATTGCATTCGTAATAATTACGCAAACATAAGCATACCATACGTCAAATTAAATTTTACTATAATATAATAAACTCTGGGTAGCGGACTTCGATCGCATTATTCACGTACATTTCGACTGAACTCTAATAACCACGTGTTTGAATGATTCACTGTCAATTCGTCCCAATTCACTTTCGTCCCAACACATTTGTCCCACAAGTCGATTCGTCCCAATTCACATTTGTCCCACGAGTCGATTCGTCCCAATTCACATTCGCCCCATTTCACATTCGTTCCAATTCACATTCGTCCATTTTTTAAATTTTTAGTCAGCATTACGATCTTGAACAGGGTCAATTTCTATGCAAACTGTTACTGACACGCTAACTAATAACTCCACGTTGCGTGAACGGTGTATTTGTATTTATTAACTAATAACTTGTACGTTGAATGTCCGGTGTATTTGTATTTATTAACTAATAACTCTACGTTGCACGTAAGGTGTATTTGTATTTATTAACTAATAACTCTACGTTGCACGTAAGGTGTATTTGTATTTATTGACTAATAACTTGTACGGTGTATTTTTATTTATTAACAAATAACTTAGCGTTGTACGTAAGGTGTATTTGTATATAACGTCGGCAAAAACAAAATGGCGCAACGAACAATTACGCATGCCAGTGCATGACGTGTACGTGAACAGTTCGTTGTTTGGATGTGTTTGTGCTTATTTGGCGAGTTAGTAGTGGGCTAACACAGTCACTTGGGGGCTGAAAATCAATAAATACTAATTTTCAAAAAAAATCATCCGCTATACGTATATAAATAAACAAGTTGTGAAACACGGCACCTAGTAAATCGACACCCTGTCGGTTTCAAATGTCGATTTTTTACCTTAAAATGCGAAACAAAAATTTTAGAGGGGATCAGGTGTTACGTTAATAACTACTGTTCATAATCGCTAACTTGGTTTTATTCAAAACTGCACAAATCCCGCGTTTTCTGATGATATCCGACGATTTCATGAACGAAAATGGCCAGCAGCCAGAATCAAGGGGGATTCGCACAGAGTTCTGGGTAAATCAAGGAAATACTCGCTGTTACGGCACGCCTGATTGGCTGAAAATGAGTATACCAGTGTTCTCCACAATCCAAATTAGCTGGTGGGCGGCCTAATTAGCATAAATTTGCACATCAATTTGCATATCATTTACATACAGCATTCTCGCATTTATGACATGAACTGCAATACACACTAAGTTATTTACTATTCACTTTTTAATTTAATTCAATTGGAACATGTTACAATTTTTTTGAAATACAAACAGATTGATCACTATCAATATTTACGAAATGCAAAAAGTTTGAAATCGGCGATTTATGCGTTCGCAAATTATTCTGCGTTCATGAAATGCAATTCGAGTAACCAAGAGCAAGTACAAAACATAATTGAGTTATAATGTAGAAAATATACGAGATGATTTGCCCACAAAGCCAAAACGGACAATTTGTCAAAACAAAATCCATAACATTTTTATTTGTGGCATCAGTACTCACCCGTGCCGACGGACGGTAAGATGCATTTACGCATGTACGGCCACGATACGTTGCGTTTTCACACATTGTTTTGGAATTCAAGAAAAAAATGCTAGCAATCGGCAAAATAAAAGAATCTGATATGTTCTCGAAAGATTAGACATAAAAAATAGATAAATTGAAAAAAAGTACGTGGAAAAGATAACTAAAATATTATTCAATTACAAATACTCGCGGTAAACTAATCCAGCAGCCATGTTTGATGTTTATTACCGCTTTCCGAATTCAGTACACGAACACCCAGGATGCGCTGTTCCCCTAGGCAACTTAGATACTAAATCGTTACAGCGCCAACAGCGGTGGGTAGCAGACGGTCGTTGAATGGGGTAGGCCAAAAGGTCATCAGTTTGCCTTCTCCATGCTGTTTTCACAATGAAAATCGAGCGAACGTTGTAAATACGGCTAGAATTTAAATTTTTGTTCGAGTTTACATGCAATCTGCTAAAATATTTGTTTATTTTCTGTGCATATCCATTTCGTTCGTATTTACTTCTTTCTTTCGTGATCGGAAGACGATTATTAAAAATACAGCTGTAAATTGAAACCACTGTAGTTGCGTGTCGTGAGCATTAAGTGGCAACAATGTCGGGCGACAATGAATTCAAGCGATTGACACATTGCCATGAATACACTTGATAACTGCTTGCAGACTTCCAATGGACATTGTTTATGTTTGGACTCTTGAAACAATAGAAAAATAAAGGGTTGGGCAACTACTCTTTTGTTTAGGCTTGGGAAAAACAATGCAAGCTTTTTACAAATAATTTCAGATGGATGTACGTTGGTGGGCGGGTGTTGAGAGTTACTGGGCGGCCGTAAAACTTGATGGGCGGGCCGCCCGCCTAAAACCCCTTGTGGAGAACACTGTATACGCACTTGATTTACCCAGAACTCTGTGCGAATCCCCCTTGATTCTGGCTGCTGGCCATTTTCGTTCATGAAATCGTTTATAATCTGAAGACGAAGCCCACTGACGGTACTTTGGTAGATGGTACTTTGGGGGAACTTGGTTAGATTCGCAGGTGCTTGTGTTCCATCAGGCCTGGTTGACGCCAGGATAGTTCATTAAATTTCTATTTGCATTATGATAAAAAGCCAGCCTTATTTAATGTCGGCCCAAACGTGTATATTTAGATAACATTTGCACATAAAAACCAACAGATTTGATTATGTGATGCATTTTTCTTACTAGAACATTACATTTGACACTTACCCGAGAGGTTCATCACAATCCGAAAATAATAACACCATCAACGATGACAACAATTCCATGAGATAATCCACAACTTGTTCTGATGGTTTTCCACTTATTTTCCATAATTTAGATATCACCTCCATTGATAACTACAAAAACACAAATTTACACACAATTACTGTACAATTAATATGGGTAATGTGTGAACAAGCCTATTTCTGTTCTATTTCTTTTCTCTTTTTAGCACCTGAATCGCACCCACACACGTAGCTGTGTATCCATGGCTTAACTTGTGTCAGTCGTTAG
Organism: Saccoglossus kowalevskii; assembly: GCF_978046115.1. NCBI lineage: Eukaryota > Metazoa > Hemichordata > Enteropneusta > Harrimaniidae > Saccoglossus > Saccoglossus kowalevskii. The sequence continues at coordinate 21,586,310 of NC_140653.1, read as the reverse complement.
TCTTTGTGATAATATTTTAGTCATGTCTGATACATTTTGTGCCTTCAAAATTGTTATTTTCAGGTAATAGGAATTTATCAAATGATCGTTTTTGTCACGTTTTCTGCTGAAAATAAACATATTATAGAGTGGTGATAGTTTTGATGGTGTGATACAAGAATATATAGTGTACTTTTTTTTGCGATACCAGCTCTTCTGTGTCGATAATATCCTATTATTAAAAAAAACAACTAAAAAATCACAAAGACTAAAGACTGGCACAAACCAGCTATTGATCCACAGCTACCTTCCCAAGTATTTTTTTTTTTTTTTTAGTATAAACAAATTTACAATGTTGTAAAAAAAAGAAAAAAACTTCCATATCAACATACCTGTTTAACTTTATTCTGTCCATCTTCTATTTGACAATTCAGACTTAACCATAACAACATCAACTTATCATTAGCACACATAACAATATCTCTTAGCATCTCCTTGACAATAGAACTTGAATAAAATAAAAACATATTAGAAGCTTGCTTGCTTGATCAAACTACATAAGTGAATTGTAATATCTTCCATATGAGCAGAACCAATTGCAAATTTTGCAATCTGGATTGATCAAAATCCATCAAAAAACTGTTCTAATTTGGGAATGATAAATTGAAAGTGATACCTTGTTGCAAGTTGTAGCAGATGTAACTGACAGTAAAACTGTATACTGATTGGTTCTATCATCATTTCTTTGTGGAAATCATTTACTTCCTGGAACAAAACAACGTCTTAGTTTTAGCATGGCAAAGTAACACGAGTCTCCTGATTGCGTTGGAATAGTTTAAAAAATTGGTACTTTGATACAATGTACCTTTTGCCATGTGTCTTACAAATGTTCCCAAGCAAAGCCATGGAATCAAAGGCTACCATAAAGGAGGAGGAATGTCCACAAAGATGCCCCATTATGCTTCACAATACAAACATATTGGTGGATTCAAGTAGGATAAATGGGATATTACAAAAAACATGATGTATGATGTATCTATAAAGTTTGAACAGGATTGGTCAAGGCATGTCAGAGATATGCCTCCAGAACAGTATTTTTTTTTAAATGGCTGCCAGTTGGCTATTTTGAATCCGATCTGAAAAACAAAATGAAGTGAATAAAGCTCTCATTATGTACAATTTTGGACAAAATCCATCACGAAAACAGAAATTTTAATTTTAACAAACAGTCATACAAATGTATCCCAAAATGTATGATGTATGTGTGAAGTTTGAATGTCATCGTCCCAGGCATGTCTGAAATAGAGGTGGGCATGAACGGATGGGCAGAGGTCAATTCATAAGTCCACCTCAGTTTTCGGACTTTGTCTGAACAGGATTTTCTAGTGATTTCGGGAATTTCAACTATTCACTTAAAATAACAAAATCACAATATCGCAGAATTTGTTATTTAATAATTACTATGCATGTTTTATATTTAGATTATAAAGATTATCAGAAATCAGTATTCTTAGCATACACTTTACAAGAAGTAACATCTTACCTTAATGTCAGACAATTTATCTGACAAACTGAAATACTTGAGTTTGATTGGATTGTCAATAGTCTCCACAGCACCACTATCAAAATGTTTGGCATTCAACTGACAAAGTTCTGCAACAAAAACAAACAAAACATTTTAATACAATCTGTCTGACAAACTTAGGCGAGGGTTCCACGAACCCACCTATTCACATAGTTCATACCCACCATAGACTTGAACTGTAGGGATTAATCAGCGATTCTGCCGGTGACGGAGAGATAGAATCTAGGTCAGGGGAAGCCCCATGACCCCAAGATTCTCTTTCCCTTACGTCACAAACCACGTGACTGAGGCCATATGGCAGCGCCATAGACGGCTGTATAAATCACTAAGGTTCCTTTCTCTCCGCATCGAGGACTTAGACCAACGCTACGGAAAGAGTGGGGTGGTTGGGGTCTATGGTGGGTATGAACTATGTGAATAGGCATGTTCGGAGGACCCTCGCCTAAATTCACTATGTTCAATTACCCACCATAGACTCCGGTCAGTCAAAATGACTATTTTGAACTGTAGGCAGAGTCAGACACCGATAGGTGGCGGGTTTTCCGAGCAAACAGAAAAGTGAAGAAAAGTCTTTTCCCAGTCCGGGATGAAACACTCAAAAATCACTCAACACCCAAGTTAAGACCCAAAAAGGGGTGGTGTCTTACCTTGCCTGTGCTGTCCCCGGAGCATTTAGCCAAAATGCTGCTACGGTGACAGGGTTCGGTGTGCCCGAGAAAGCCAGACCCCAACCCAATTCTGGGGGGGGTAATAAGCTTTCGAAGTAAAGACCGAAACAGTTCTGCATGAGGGCATAGGCAGCAAAGCGGGATCTGGGAGCTTCCAGAGGAGTGCTGATGGTAGAGAAATCTGTCCGCATAAAATGCCGGACTGACTTATTGCCTATGCGCAGGGACCCTAGCGGTTGTTCGGGCTGGGCCAGCAAACCAAGACTGACCCGCTACGACGGGATCCAACCTAGAGAGACCCTTTTCAATGGATTCGGTGTCTCTTAGGTGGTAGTTGATAAAGACGTTCTGCGTTCTCCAGAAGTCTGCCCTCCATGTGTGCTCGAGGGGGGCGGCTGACACTAGCACTAGCGAGTTAGCAATCGCACAGACCTCATGCGCTCGTACTTGGTGTCTCTGCAAGCTCTGTGTCGAGGAAGTTAAAGTATTATAGAACCTCTAATACAGTCGCAGTAAACCACCTGGTTATGGAAGTTGGGGAAGCCTGCCTATCCTGCCTGCCTGCCTGGGTCATAACACAAAGATATGTGCCTGGCAACCCGTTCCAAATCCTTAGTACGGTTTGGTGGCAACTCTGTGCTCGAACTGGGTAGAGAAGCAATTCCTCCTAATCCTCCGGGCAGACAAAATTTGACAGCCGGGGGTGATGATCGGGTGAGGATCGTGTCCTGGGATTTGGTTCTAGGTGAGAGATTCGTGTCTTTAGCACAACTTGATTGTCCACAACGGCGGTACATCATCCGAGAAGGACAATGCCCCCAGCTCTGGTCGACGCCTACCTGAGGCGAGGGCCAGAAGGAAGACTATTTTCCACATCAAAAATTTGAGTGGTGATGATCGGAGAGGCTCAAAGGGCGGTCTGCAGACAACACAGCCGACAAGTCCCAGTTGGGCGGCTCCCTTGTATGGGGTCTAGGAGTCTGGAAAGCAGTAAATAGTCTCTTAATAATAGGACAATCGGCTAGTCTTGTTCCCGTACGTTTTGAGTGGTAGGGGACAAGGCCGACCTGTAGCCAACGATCGCTGCGTAGGACAAACCCACTTCGTCAAACAGGTGGACGAAGGAGCCTGCTACCTGGCCAATAGAGGGATGGTATGGATCAATCTCCCTTCCACTACACCAATCAGTGTATGCTCGCAGCCTAGAAATGTAGGCCGCATTGGTGGAATCCCTGTTCGCCCTGGCCAGGACGATGGCAGCCCGCTCAGATAAGGCTTTCGTATATGCGGGTCTACTGAGAGCCTCTATGCGTGTAAGTGATACCTGCCGGGCTCGTTGGTAGTGCGCCATCTTGTTGGGACGGCAGGTCCGGTAAGTCCGGATGCACTGCTGGTGTTTCGACGAGCATTTCCAACAGAAGACGGAAACTAGGCCTTGCTTGGTCAATTGGGTACGACCAATGATAATATGCAGGTGTGCACCTGTCGAAGTTTTCTCCGGTACCCGGTGAACTAGCGGAAAGGGAGGAAAGGCGTACACAACTAAGTGGGTCCACAGGGTTAGCAAAGCGACCCTGGCCCAGGCTCCTGGAGTCAGCAGGAGTGTTACGTACGTCGGGAGTTTGACGTTCCAAGGTGCGACAAACTGGTCCAACCTTTGACCGTCCCACAGCCGAAACAGCCTGAAGGCTACCCACTGGGGTATTAGCCACTCCGTGTTCTGGAGACAGAGCCGTCCTGAAAGGGTGTCGCCAGACTGTTCCTCACCTCTGGAAGATGGTGTGTGGTTAGCTCCACATTGTATTCCAGGCACCAAATAGGATTTGCTCCGCTAGGACTGACAACGATGGGGAATGCATCCCCCCCCCCCTTCTTGAAGGAGACCACCACTGCGTTGCCTGTGCGGAGCAGGACTCTGTGGTTTCGAACTACGGGTAGAAAGCGTGGTAGTGCTAAGTACACTGCTCTCAGTTCGAGCCGGTTGATATGGTATCCCGAAACTAATGCGGGGGCCATATCCTTGGGCTTGTTGGTCCAATAGATGTGCTCCCAGAGTCATACCTGCAGCGAGTGGGTCCAAGGGGCCCCCTTGTCTGTGGTTGGCCAGTGACGGCCACCAAGACCACCTTCACTTGGTCCGGGATCGAAACCCGCCTATCTAGTTCCCATAGGAGAGCTCGGCAGTATAACAAGCGTTATGCCTGGGGAACGACCCTTTGAACTGAGGTCATCATTCCGATGATCGCCATTAGTTCTCGGAGGGACACTGAGGGAACGCTGACTAGGCATTCGGCTAGGCTGCTTAGGGCTAAGCAACACGCTTGAAATAGCTAAGCCAAGCTTACCTCTGTGTCCAAACTCCATGCCCAGGGACACCAACTGCGTGTTGGGTCGAGGTGGGACTTGTCAATTTACTAACGAGCCCAACTGGTGAAGTAAATCCTGTGTTAGCCTGACGCGTTTGGCTATTAACCCCTTGCCCGGGATTTTTAGTAACCAGTAGTCTGGGTACGGATTGAGGTGTACCGACATCTGGTGAAGCAGCAGCACTACCTGTTTCATCACTCGGGTGAACACGTAGGGCGCTGTGCCTAACCCTAAGGGGGGGGGGCACCCAAAATTCGAATATTTGGGCCAGGTGGGCAATTCGAAGGAGATGGCAACTCGCTGGGTGCATCGGTATGTGCAGGTAGGCCCCGCTTAAGTCTAGTGGGACTAGACAGTCAAAACAGTGGATGGAGAGGAAAACCCTGAATGGTGTCTCCATGTGGAACCGATCGAGGAGCACGTACTGATTCAGTCTGCCTAGGTCTAGAACTGGACACCCGCCACTTGTAGATTTGGTACTATGAACACATTTGGGTAGAAGCCTGGGCTTAGTTCCGGCTGAGGTACCGTGTGTATGGCGCCTTTTCCCAGCAAACTGCTACTTCCTGTCTGATTGAGTCCCCTGGCAGTGCCCTACAGGGGAGACACTGATGGGGGGAATGGAGATTTCAGTGGTATCCCTTAACAGGATGTCATGTGTTTGAATGCAAACATGCTTTCGTGTTTCTTCCTGCTTGCCCAACGAGGGGCCGCAGTGGAGACAGCTCGCTTCGACTGTGTCTGATCTACCCGGCCTGCCAGGGACGCAATTGCCCCAACAGTCCCTCGACCAAAGTCCTCAACTCGGAGGCAAACCGGGCGCCGTGCGAGGAAGGGTCCACAAAGGGACCCGCAACGGGCCCCACAGGAGGAAAGCCTCCAGGGCACAGCCTCGCTGCAGCCAGTAAAATCGGGTAAACCAAGAAAAATATCGGTACCTCCACCATCGGGCCTCCTACTCGACGTCCCGGTACAACCGGTAGTCGAGTGTGAGGACTTTCCACTCATGCCAAACACGCAACTCATTTTAACCGATTTGTTTACTGGACGCGAGACCTTGCTGTGACGCGGTCAGTCTCAGCGATTTTGATGGCTCTGAAAGAAAATCTCAGGCCTCAGAACTCCAGTGAAAAACACACACCTTCACGCAAAAACCCTGAACCCCGCACGCAGCTACGACGAAGTATCTGGAATGCGGGTTATATGCTGGTAAATTCTGAATATAACCACTGCACAGTCAACTCTAAACGCGAGGAGACCAAAAGGAAAAACGGCAGCGAGCCCTGGTCCTGTCATTACATCCATACATTGCTAAATACATTGCAAATAAAAGACGACATGCATGAGGAAAAAACGAAATACAGTTGTAAAAGGTGCCGCCGCGAAACCAACAAATGGTTACGTAGTGGCGCCGGGTTTTAATTTCTTTGTTGTGAAAAATACTACACACAAAGGGAAAAAACGACACGAGGGTAAAATGACAAGGAAAACTTATCCTACCAGCTACAATGTCGAATGCCGTGCAGCGGGAACAACCCAAGCTAGAAACCCGGACAGGAAAAAAGGCAGGCGATCCATCGGAGCCGCTAAAACTTCATCCCCGCTGATGCGGAGAAAAAAGAAGAGAGATTTATACAGCCGTCTATGGCGCTGCCATATGGCCTCGGTCACGTAGTTTGTGACGTAAGGGAAAGAGAATCTTGGGGTCATGGAGCTTCCCCTGACCTAGATTCTATCTCTCCGTCACCGGCAGAATCGCTGATTAATGCCTACAGTTCAAAATAGTCATTTTGACTGACCGGAGTCTATAGTGCGTAAATGTGAATTGAAATATTTGAGTTTGATTGGATTGTCAATAGTTTCCACAGCACCACTATCAAAATGCTGCAAGTTCTGCAACAAAAATTTTATATTAATTCGAGAATTGTAATTTTAGTCTGTTTTAATGGTAAACCAGATGATTGCAAGGCATTTCAAGTTTACAAAATTTTGGCCATAAATTTAAAAAAATCTAAATAATTTGCAAATATGAATTATTACCGGATTCTGCCGTAAATTTGCCCAGGGCCATTAAATGGCAGTTCGGGTTTTAAAAAAAATAAAATGGGACCGGCAGTTTTTTAAGGTGTTATTTTAATCTTTTCTGATGCCTATAAGTTTTGCCATAGTCATTGACGCCTATTCAAGAGTATTGATGTTTATAGCGACTAGCATGAATGGTTAGGCTTTGTTTCGACAATTAGCTGTTATCGATGTAAACAATGTTAAATTATTATTCAAATGCTCAGTTTATCTTTTGAAAACAACTACCCGGTATTTTTTTTTATTTAAAAACAAATCATGCCGCTTTCCCATCAAAATCCAAGTCAAAAGATCGTACAACAACATCGGCAAATCTCTTCCATGCTGCGTTCAACACCATTAACATATTTAAATGAGCTATGGTAATATAAACATGTTGGCATCATCCATCGTTTTCATTGACCTGGCAGGTCAAAGAACACTGTCCCAGGTCAAAACATGGCGGATATTTATTTCTACAGCATCGAGCGTTAAAAATGTGATCGGAATCATTCGATTACGATGAAATAAGTTGAACTTTATTTCATAACAATTCAACGAATTTATTTTTTGCACATTATTATAATCATTACCAGGTAATAATCAACAGTTGTGAAATGCAGCATGACCGGATTGCGCTACTGTGATCATTTGCTACTAAGCAATGCAGTTGGGTTCGTTCTTATTTGAAACTTCTTTTAGAATATACTTTTGTTACTAATAAAATGAAACAAAATAATTGTATTTGCTGCACGAGGTTCGTTAATGTGATTGATTTTGAGAAAGATCTACTTTTTAATCCAGCATAAAAAAATGTATTAGGTTAGCTTCTGCAATAGTTTCTTTCGTTTTGGGTGGTCCAACTGCCGGCGTTGAAAATCGGCGTAGATGGATTTTTCAATGAAAATATAATCCCCCTAAAAATATTTGATGATCATTTTTTTGAAAATTTGAACCCCAAATAAGGGCCTACCAGCCGTGAAACCTCCCAGGGTGATTTTTCGGATGGGCGAATTTATGGCAGAATCCAGTATTATCCGTCCATGAAACCTCATACATATTCATATTCAAGTGTTATGATCACCTTCGTTTGAAAAATGTGTGTCATATTCACGTCACGTTTGAACAGAAGAATGGACTGCTTTATCTCACTGAAATACGACTACAAGCAGGAAACGATGCATAAACATCGTTCTCCATCAGTACTGAACTGCAGCAATCTATGCTACATGTGTTGGTTGATCACCATACTGATTTTGCACATACAGAGGTATTCCTATAAATAATTTGTTTTTCTAACTTGCTGGCACAGAACAATGGTTTTTCCCACTCCAGACAAATTTATATTGCAGTAGGAGAAAGACAATGTTTTAGAATTGAGAAATTTCAAAAAAATTTGTTTAACTGATTTAATTTTAATACAATCCTATAATATATATGTCAAGTCGATTCGTGAGCTAGTTTGCCAATTTGCCATCCCAATACTTCTGAGACTTGCTTTGCATACTATTATAAAATAAATACAGTGGGTGTGGGAGATAATATTACTTACCGGCCATCAAGTCGATAAGTTGTGAAATCAAATAATGGAACATTGGTAGATCTTTATTTTTCACAAGTTGAAATAATGATATAATGATATCAAGCAGCTTCTCATGAACAACAGTACATCCATCATCACTTAGTAGTCTCAATAACTGACAAGTCACCCATGTAGTTAAACCTGAAGAACAAAATCATCAAAATTAAAATATAATATAATAATAAAAATAAACAAGCAGCCTGTCGACTGAGATAGCTCCGCTGTTAGCAATGCACATTTCAATAAAGAACTGAAGATATCATTAGAAAATGAACAATAGGTATAGTATCATAGCAATCAGACTTGCTGTTTTTAACAAGAATTCGAAAATATCACTTTTCACAAAAAATGACAAAATTATTCATTAAAATTAGAGAATTGAAGTTATCATCACAAAATGAACAAATCTGAGAGAGGTCCACATTTAATACCTATATATGTAATATCAAATCAATCGGACTTGCGGTTTTTAACAAGAAGTCGAAAATATCACTTTTTACCAAAAATGACAAAAATATTCATCAAAATTAGAGAATTAAAGATATCATCTCGAAATGAACAAATCTGAGAGAGGTCCACATGTAGTACCTACATGTATATATGTAATATCAAAGTAATCGGACTTGCGTGTTTCTTTTACAAGAAGTCGAAAATATCACTTTTTACCAAAAATGACAAAAATATTCATCAAAATTAGAGAATTAAAGATATCATCTCGAAATGAACAAATCTGAGAGAGGTCCACATGTAGTACCTACATGTATATATGTAATATCAAAGTAATCGGACTTGCGTGTTTCTTTTACAAGAAGTAGAAAATATCACTTTTTAAAAATATTCACCAAAAATAGAGAATTTGAGATTTTGACAAGAAATGAACAAATTTGAGAAAAAAACATACAAGGTACTTGCATATCAAATTTGAAACATTCTGACTTCCGGTTTCGTAGATGAAGTTGAAATTGTCAAGTTGATGACGATGGACAATCAGTAATATGAACAGCTCCGCTGTGTCAACTTTGTCGACAGCGGAGCTAAAAATGCAACTTAGAATAGCTGTGGGTATATGCTCATGCAAGGTTTATACATGTATGTCTTTTATTAGAGATGTACTTCTAATAGAGCAAATACGCAAGACAGAGATTGGTAATATAGAATATTGTTGCCACCTCCAAAAAACAAACACCCCATTTCACTCTCATGCAGATGTTGCCCTGGACCGATATCAAACACACATAAAATATAGGACTACCACCATATAAACGTACAAAAGTAAAATGACATACATTTGGTCAGTAATATCATTATGCATACAAAACAAGCCTTTTATCAAATTCTTCATACTAACTTCACAGATATAATCAGGGCACAAAATCGACAGAATACGCGGCAACATTGAAGTGTCTACAACTTTAGACAAGCTCAAACTGAGAAAATCCTTTTTAGAATTTCGAGATATGTGTACATCATACATAGGTGGCCTATAGAGGGCAGCAGACAGCATGTGATGATACTTACCTTGGCATATGTAATACTCTGCATCTTGTGGAAGAGTGAGATTTCTACAGAGTTGAGATAAACCTGGCGTATCATCAGTGATTTGAGGTGAACCACTTGAAAATATCGCCGGGAACTGTGATGTGCAAAGTGCCAGGAGATCAATAATCACCATACAGTGGGGAGTACCTCCTGTACCTGTGGCTTTACTGATTTCAAAATACACTAGAAAAATAGACAAATATTCAAGACAACCTATGAACATCTACAATGGTTTGAAACACAGCACATTTTGCTTGGCATACAAAAGATAATAAAATAAATGAGATTAATTTCCCAATATATGGAGGCAGCCATCTTGATTACAGCCCAAAACTAAATAAAGACTAATTGAGAAACAGGTTTTTCAGATTCCTACTAATGAGGAAAAAAATACGAAATTTTCACAGCCTAACGAACTATTTAGGCAACATTAAGCCAATTACTAGGAAAATATGAATGAATTCACATTTTCTGTGTAGAAAAATCCCTTGCATGTGAACACGTAATTACAAGAAGAACATAGAACAATTTCCAGGTGTTTTTGTAACTGAAATCATCATCCAACTGTAAGGCCGTTGCTGACTGGCTACTGAGTTCACTTACCTTTATCAAGATTAATCAAATGTTCATTGATAAAACGACATAGAATCTGTCTGGCTATTCTGATGTCATCTGAGTGCCTCTGTTGTGTGCTGAAAAAAAGAAATCATGCCAATTTAAATGTGATACAGGTTGTATATCATTTACAACAGACACTTAAAGCGACACTATTCTATGTAAGAACTGGGCATAGTCGTAAGGGGAGGGGCTAACAAAACAATAAATATTTACATATTGATAGTAACCATTTTTTAGCAAACTACTAAAAGTACTGGTAGTCACATATATATAGATGAAAAAGAAAATTCAAAGTTATGAGTCAAGTTTGGTCACAGTTAAAGTTGAAACTAGTTTTATGACTGTGAGAAAAGTTTATTGTGTTTCAATGAGCTGTTTGTAAAGCTGTACACATAGTATGTGTGATGTACATGTAGGCAAAGACCAACTAGTGATTAGCAATCAAAAGCGCACATGAAGTTCTGACTTTTTTTAAAGAACTTTGATTTTGATAACTGTTTTCTGATAAATATTTCATGAAGGTGTGAATTAGTTTTATATAAAATATTTATATAAATGTTTTAAAATAACAAAATCAGAATTCTTAGCAGATGAGTATCGCCTGAATAGGACTCCACTGTCGTCAGTTAACCTTAACATCTAACTCAAAACTGACTACCGGTAGCTTTGATAGTAGTATTTTTATGTGTATCATTTAAATAATTTCAGTTAATGAAACACTGTAATTTCTAGCATTTTGAACAAATTTGATGGGATCTATCTTTTGTATTCATAACAGTATGTAAATCGACCAAGGATTGAAGAAATCAAGAAAAAGAGGATGGGCATTACCAAATAATTCTACGACAATGAAAACAACTTCTTTGAAGATAAAGTAACTTGTGTAATTACCATTTCGGGATTAGTCGTTTTGAATTCTAACATCCATATTTGATTTATAAAACAGAGGTGAAAGCCAGAAAGAGTGGGATGGTAATGAGAGCGCCACCAGTGTTAGGAGTGTGCCACTGCATGTGCATATGTCCCAGATAACTACTACTACCGGTAGTAGGCACATGCAAAGAATGAACAGATTTGGTTCACAGGGTTCTGAAATATGACTTTGAACGAACGAACGGACGGACGGACGGACGGACGGACGGAGAGCAAAATACTCTGTTCAAACTGGGACTAATTAATATTAATGAATTAGTTTAACATTATCATATCAGCAAGCGCCTAATATGTGAGCAATTGTATTTTCATTTTTTATAAATATTTTTACAAGCAAATCGCTACAATCTTTTTTTTGAGGTCTATGCTAACAGAATATTATACCTTTACTCTAAAACTCGACTTAAATGTTAGAAGAAAATTCAGCAACTAAATTATTACTTTTTTAAAAGTTTTGACAGCCATTCTAGATTGGGTATAAATAATTCTTGAACCGGAAGTGGAGAACTGTTTTACTAAATGTAAGAACAAAAATAATTACCTTTCGATATTTTTGAGTCTGCTGAAGGCAGCTGTCAACTCTTTCAACAAGACGTTAGCTGATTTTGAACTGCTGCCTGACGATGTCATATTTTTAGTTGAGTGCAGACCACCAGAGGTTTATGGAGTCTATGAGTAAACCAAAACAAAGTGCAGTTCAGAGGTCACTTGCGGGTCACTGCTCCGTTTAAAATAACAGTTTTGTATAAAAGATGACCTGTTTCACAGAAAAAGCGGCTGGTTTCGTTGTAATTTCTTTAGAAGACATTTCAGCAACTCCACACATGTTTACGTCTTCAAACACCCGCGCCGGAGTTTGTTTATTAGCTCATGTGTGTTTTCTCCACTGTCCTCGTACAAATAATCTTTTTGTCGCATCTTGTTTTGACAGAAAAGTGTATGTTTTCAAAATATCCAAAATTAAAATGAAGTTTGAATTAATAATGTATGTGAATAAAGTAGTGTAAGTTAATATGAACAAGTGTGCTTCAAACGTCTTAGCCCAAGGATGACCTCCGTGTCCGAGTATAAAGCGCCATTTTGAAGTTTATTGAGCATGACAAAATTTGCCGGAGTGTGAGTTTCTTTGAGCGACAGGTCTGGATTACAGGGTGAAGGGAACACGACTCCGGATTTGGAAAATAAGTCGACACATGCCGTTTCAAGTGAAATATATGTTCGTACAGGTGATATTTTGAATGAATGACACTCGGAAATCATTGGCGTTTCCAGGGAATCGTTGAAAAAGTATCGGCGCAACTGAACAGGACATACAAATGTAATTTCTGAGCGGTGATCCCGGTGAAAAGAAGTCTCGGTTATCGATCGATTGGTTGTTGGCAACGGTCACGTTTGATCACTCCGCTTGGTTTTCTCGCGATAAAAACTAGTTATCAGTTTAAATTATTTTGTTATTATTATGTAAACTGTTGCAAAAAGGTTGCATGAGTTTCGAAATTGCGATATTTTGTGCCAAAACACCGGGTGTTTCGGTTTACATACAGGTACGGCGTTGTTAGAGACAGACTGTCCGATGTTCAATGAATGAACACATGATTGTGCATTTAGCACTTATGTAGACTGTCCTCGTCATCCAGGATTGATTGGTAAAATGAAGCCAGCCAAATTAGGATAAGTACATCTCTACGCAAACAGTTAGCTTGGTGGTTGGTATGAGTGTGAAAATCAAAACCGATCGCAACCTGACGGGGTAAGTTGAATCTCGTAAATTAATATTGAAATCTAGACGTGCGTATATAATTATTAACACCTGTTACATGAATTAAATGAAAAAAAAAAACATATACGGGACTAAATTGCCATAAAACAACAAATAATGAGAGAGAAAAATAACATGATGTTGTGACTGATGATGTTTTTCTCTTAATTTGTTTATTTAAAAAAAGCCCCAGCTTGTGCAGTGCTATATTTGTATATTATCTATTCCTTTTTTTTTATTAATTGACAATTCAAAAATTGCTGACATTACTGATATTTTATATATACATTTCTGTGTGTGAGTTGTCATATTTGTTGATGTTGTCATGCACAATACATTTATTTGTGTGGTGCCAGACCGAGAGGGTGAACATGTATTGTACGGTAAGTTGGATTGTATAATCTGTGTTTCTGTGGAGGAGGTATGAATCTTGTAATGTCCTGAAAAAATACGGCACCTAATGAAAAGAATGAACTTGTTTTATGAGTGCCATATGTATTTATCACCAACGGATATTAGGTTGTAAAAGACTAATGGTTTTTGAAGACGTTTCACCAATTTATTGGTCTGTGGTTATTGCAAGTATAGCATTGTTCAAAATATTGACATGAGCAGACATGTATTACATTTGACTACAGCCCTCTCGCCTTAAGAAGTGTGGGACACCTGCGAAGTGCATTGTAGTGTGCACCACCTCTGTTGTTCAGTAATTGCATTAATTTGTCATGTTCTGTGGCAGTGACTTTACTGTCGCAAACACTTACGAGCAAAGTACCATGAACTACCATCTATCATGAATTGGCAAGAATGAAATATTGTAAATACAGTATTTGTTCTGTTAGAAGGGCATCTCATTTAGAAGTGCACTTAAACCAAACAAATCAATTTATTGAATGTACATTGTAAACTGGACCATGGGAGTATGACTTTGACCATAGATGTACATACAGTAAAACATAATTTCTGTTGTGTGCTACAATGTACTAATAATAGCAAATATGGTTAATATTACTAGTAATCATAAAGTTTTTTTCGGAATTGAACAAAAATACAAATTTTGAATATAATATTCTGCCAGTAGGTAAATTTAAAAAAAAAATGAATGAAAAATGAAGTTGTTGATAATTTATTTTTAGTTCCGCTGTCGACTTTGTCGAGCGGAGCTTATCAGAGGAGTGATTGTCAGTCGTCGTCCGTGTCAATGTTTTACTTTTTCGACTTCTTCTTGAAAACTACAACCTGAATGCTTAGATACTTAGTGTATATGTACCTTGGATAAACCTCTCTTAGATTTGTTCATTTGATGATGATATCTTCAATTCTCTAATTTTGATGAATATTTTTGTCATTTTTAGTAAAAAGTGATATTTTCGACTTCTTGTTAAAAACTGCAAGTCCAATTGCTTTGATATTACATATATAGGTACTACATGTGGACCTCTCTCAGATTTGTTCATTTTGTAATGAATATTTTTGTCATTTTTGGTGAAAAGTAATATTTTTGAATTCTTGTTGAAAACAGCAAGTCTGATTGCTTTGGCTGATACTATACATATTGTACATTTTCTAACGATGTCTTCAGTTCTTTAATTGCAATGTGCATTGCTAACAGCAGAGCTATCTCAGCCGACAGGCTGCTTGTTTTATTTATATTTTTCAGTGCAACTCATTTATTTTAACTTTACTTACTAAGTACGAATTAGTGGAACTTGAAGCTATGAACTTCGTTTTCAAACATGTGTCTGTCTTGGAAATATCGTGTAATCATTTTGTATTTGAAATTTACAATTCCTAATAAGGATGAACACTGTGCAGGGTAACCTAGCAATAAACTGACAGGTATAGTTATTATACATGTATGCTACCAGTAATTGTTACCATTTCACTGATTCAGTTAATTTATATATTGGTAAATTGGTAACTGAAAAAAAACAAACAACAAAAAAACATTTATAATTATATTTACATTGTTTCACAAAATCGCTGTAATCGATACCGATGGTGTGATTTGCACTTTTATGCATACGTGTTACGTTTGAATCATTAAATCCGTTGAATTAGATTTCTCTGTATTATGCACTTTGAGTGCTTTGCTGCTCATACTTTATTGGTAATTTATAATTTACATACATCGTATTGTATCTATCTACACGCAGTTGTAATCGTTGCTAGGCTCAAATACCTCATAACAATGAATTACTGAAATTTTATACAGAGCTCTTTGAATTAATGAATTCCAATTTTGAAAAAATAAATACATGTTCATATATTTTAATACTTTTAATCCGTAATCTAATCCATAGCATATTATATTTGTTCTTTTTGAAATGCTTGCGCTGACATGTTTGCCCTGTCCCATCAATTTACATTCATTTTAACTAAGATGACAGAGTTGGGTTGATATGCTAAGCTGTAGCTCAGAGGTGCCAGTTAAATAGTTTGCCTTTTCAGGTATTTTTTTTTAAGACTCCCAACCATTAGAAAAGAACTTAGCAATAAAACCCTGCTGTGGCTTAAGGTAGTTTGCTATCATTGAAAAACGTATTCAGAAATTCTTGAAATCCAGCAAGAGGGGTTGGATTACTGTGATGTTCAAAATTCTGAAAAAAATATAGGGTCACCGAAAGTTTTCCACAAAACGACTTTAAAAATTTAATAAAAAACAAATAGTTTACTGTACAATTGGTTCCTATAGCTGAAACATTTCATCGTATCAAATTTTGTTTAATGACCTATGCTACAAAAATTGACATGTAGTGTTATGAGAGCTACGTTTTTGTACATATGACTGTCATGAAAAATTGGAAAATTTTGAATATTAGTATAAGTTTAACCCATGAAATAATGTGTTTTCATGGAATCCTATGAAAAATGTTCCAAACTGGCCACTTTTTAGATTATTTTGCGTTATATGAATGACTTGCATGTATGTGAACCATCACACAACAATTTAAATGATTTACTGTGATAAATTTCATTCAGTTTTGATGGTAGCGAACTACTTTAGTTCTCACTTCTATGGAATCACACTTCTACTTGAGAAAGTAGGATACACATATTTCTATTATTTGTCCTTGTAATATATTCGTCATTTGACAAGTACCTTTAATCATTAATTCTTGGTGTCATTGAACCCTTGTCAATCACTATTTATATTTTTAATTGTGCAGTAAAGCGGAGACTGAAAAAGGCCTGACATGTATCGCATTAATTTTCAACCTGAATGACTGCATTAACCAAGACTTGTAAGATTTCAAACAAATAATTATAATTCATGTACAAGGAACAAAAATGAATACTGTTGTATGTACATAATTTTAGATGGTCCCTCATTTTGTCAGGTTCCATAGATTTCTTTTGGACTTTTAGCCCCTGAAAAATGAAAATCAGAAAGTTTCTATCTTGAGTTCCACTTGCTGAAATATTGACACAAGAACATTCAGGCTGGCAGAATGTATTTAGTTTCAGTGGACTATTGTTATCTTGTACATGACCATGTACAACCACCAAAGCTATGCGATATGGTGTTGATCTGTAAAAGTTATTATTATACAAAGAAAACAATTGGACACAATGACACTGCAATGTATAACCCTGCAACTGCATACCTTGGTGTTTTCAGTTCAACTCGAGTTTATATGGTGACATACATTTCATCACCAGTTTTATCGTGGCTTGTACCTGGATTTGCAACATCGCCTTTTGTCTACTACCGGTACATGTACATGTTTCAGTCAAATTTGCAGCAATTATTTATTTTTCTGAGACAAAATTATCAAAAAAAATAACTGTGTAATTAAGTATTTAAAAAAAATAAAAAAGCAAAACATGTACATTTGTCGTCATATTGGCAAATATTGTATTTGGTCATATAGACAATTATTCCGAAGAATGAATGTAACCGGGAAAATAATATTATCAAAAAAATATGGAAAAAATGTCAATAGAATGAACACAACTCACCAGGTCACCAGGTGTGTTGTTTACTTTGAACTTGTATTATAATAATGTAATTAATTATTTAGTGAATGCACAAATTTACAACCACAACTGGTGGATGGTTATATATAAAAAGCTGTGCAATGTGGTCTGTAATTGCAAACCATCTATGTTTAGAAGATTTAGTTGGAAACGTTAGAAATAAAATTTGATCCTTCGTGGTTGTATATGGTGTTATTTCAAAATAAAACACATGTTATTGGAACTACCTGGCTTCAACTCAAATGACATGTGCATCCTTCTGTCATGCTTGATGTTACACAGGTGTAAGCGTCACGAAAAAGTATGTTTCAAAAGAAGGCTTTTTTTTTCTTGTTTCACCATGACATCGATCAATACAAGATTCAACATGTTTTGTGGAGAGAGCTTAACATTTGGAGGATGAACCACCAAACCTTATGCAAGTGTACAAAAGCCTTTGTTAACACAGCAACTATTGAAATGAAACTCCCATACATATCAATTGTTTGATGAAAGAAAGCTAAAACTATGATTGGCTAGTGATACACAAAATAGAAAAATCGTAATTTGGACTTGTACAACCCACCACTGCCAAGTTTCTCCAGTCTGTGTCCCGGTGTTATAACAAAGTATTGTATACAAATGTATACAGTATGCGCGGGTGGGGATAGACTGGAAATCGAGTCTAGCCCACTGCATGTACACAAGTACAACTACATGTAGTTGTAATCTTCATAGAATTATTACATGTAATATCATGGTACTCTACAAATTTACATATGTAGTTTTAATCTGATAACTTCCCTGTGATATATACTAGTAATTTAGTAACGGTAGGTTAGGTAATGGTGCACTTCATAGTAGCTTTATAATTTTGGCCCGTATAGATCGTGTAACCTGACATATTAATTAATTTTTTCACTCGGTCTTACCAACGTGGTCCTGGATTAAAAAATACAAAAGAAATGACAAAAGACGTGGGTAAATTATATTACTTTTAAATTAATGTTCTCTTTTCTCGAAACATCTAGTCTCACCCTAGCAGCTGGTAAACACTGGAGCAATTCAGTTTTATACTGATACATGTAATAGTTCACACACAGTTTTTTAGCATAGGTTAAGAGGTCAAAATTGTTAACCTATGCTAAGTAAACATGCACAAACAAACTTAAGACTCGGTCTAGACACTTAGCATGGGCCAACGAAATGCATTGTTATTGTTTTATACCCATAGAACTATTAAAGTAGTATACCTTCTTGGTTACTGTTCTGAGCAATCATAGTTAAAAGGAATGAAGATTTGTACATTCTTTGTTTGAGTTTGAGCATCTTTTTTGAGCCTGTGCTAACTTTTTTTACTTTCTGCACGTGAACGCAGTCGAAGGCAATTGGCTCTGGGCCGTACTTGTTGTAGCCTGAACACGACTAATGTATTCACTCTATATTTGTCTGTTTTTTATGATCTAAAGGAGTGGTGTGGTTCTATAGGCCAGGCTGGACCCACCCACTTCACTCAGTGTATAACATAATGAGGGTGTGCACTACTATAGTGTGAAATGATTGTTATAACTTTTTATACAGTTCAATGTACTGAATAGACCATGTGAACAGTTTTCTACAGGTGGAGTACAATGTACCCAGAATAACATGATTGTCAATTGCAAACACTATCAGTAATTCAATATGACAACAAATTTTTCATCTGTTTCATTTTTTTGTGTGAGAGGAAAATAATTTGTATGAACCGTGAGCTCATAATGTATTTAATAGTTTAATAAAACTCTTCCCGATGAGAATAAAGATTTCTAGATAACTTTTAAATACTAAATGAAATAAATTTGAGTAGGTTGATGTGGTTTTACTGGTCTATACATGTAGAATTGTGTTTGATTGAATGTAATTTGATTACAAGTGCCCATCTGATTTTTTACTACACGAGCTATCTACTTGAAAACACATGTAACACCCTCACAATCTCTATACTTTTTGTGTTAAATTTGAAACTGTGATTATAATCACTGTCTGGGTATTGTGTACTTTGGGCCATGTGTCAAATAATCAGATTGGACTTTGAATTGCAGTTAATCTGAACTTGATTTACAGGTTTAATTTTATAATATTTTATTTATTGTGAAAGTTTCCCTTGAATAATTCTGGAGTTTCTGTGCAAGCACAGTGAGACATTACCTCAGCTTCCTCTGTTTCTCTGCTTTGCTACTAAGTGGAGAAACAGACTAAAAATGCTGGGATAAGTGAGACAAGTACATGTACTGGCATGGTAAAAATTGGCTGCGGAACCATCATAATTTTTTTTTTTTTATAGTAGTATGTTTTTTTAGTTCTCTCTAGGTTTTTGCCAAAAATACCTATTTTATCAACGCAATTGCAGTCATGATTATCAACATTCATTATTTTGCATTGCACTGGATTTTATGGATGTAACTCAAAATTTATAGCTTAAGTGTTTTCTGTTAGCTATTAGAAATGTCCCTATTACAATCTCTTCACTTACATATTAATTTAGTTTCATAACATGCATTCTTATGCACACATAATCCAAAAATTGCATTTATTTTATGCTGCATCATTAAAATATGAACTATTTTGACCATAGACAGATCTGTCATTTAACTCAATACAGTACATGATAAGCACGATACATGTATAGCTAGTTCTAAAAATATATTTGTTTACATCTGTTGTGTGTTAGATCATAGGCTCAATAGAAGACGTATTCTTGGCTTTGCATGGAATTAACTGAATCCTGGTATATTGCATACAAGTATCGTGGCCAATCACAGCATTGAATTTAACGTTTTGATATATACATGTGTTTACTATAGAGATTATACATTTAAATAACAATACATGCAAGACATACATGTACATGTGTAAAAAATATTTTCTTGTGGCTAGATTTTAATAACATGACAATGAATACGTGTTGTCTAGGGTACGTTGAAAACACAGTATAGACATATTGTCTACGTATTGTACTGTGATTATATATAATGAAATACAAGGTGTCAAGGTTGAAAATATAATGTATAAGTCTTACACATACAATTTTGAACGTCATCGTTCAGGCATTAAGGAGGCTAACTCTAAATTACCCATCCACCACCTGTGGATTTTTTTTATACTGCCACGGAAGCCCTGATGCATAATATGAAAGACTATTATTACGACTATAAAGACCTTTAATAGTGACACTTTGATAATACATACAAGGCTTAGCTGCATTGAATATACCACTTTCATTTCATCATTTTAATCACATTAATTATTTTTTCGCATGTTAGCTAATTAAATTTAATATTTTTGTGAGAATGAATAACATATGTAAAGTATTTTCAAGTACATTCCACCTTGGAGTTTTGTCGCACAATTTTAAATTATAAATTTTAACATAAATATTTTATAATTGGTTCTAGTAATATTTGCATGTACATGGTTTCTTTGTCACTGCATCTTGCAGAACTCTTTGTCGCTAAAACGTTCATTGAATACCTGTATACATGTTACTGTGGTGTGAAATATAATAAGTTTTTTTTCTCTTTGAAAACAGATAACTGCTAAAGCCAGAATTTCAATTAAGATACAAGATATAATTTATCTTTATGATCAGTTAGTGACAAGTTAAATTAAGATGCAATTGCCCATAAATTGTCTTTGGTGTGCCGACCACCAGAACAATTTTTAAAGTGGCTGAAACTTTGTTTTTAACAAATGCTGTTTTCGGACACATGCCTTAACCAATCCTATTCAATCGTTTCACATAAACCATACATATCATATTTGTTTTGTGATCCAATTTGAATGGCGGCCATTTTGGTGATAACAAGTTATATAGATCAATCATTTCTACCATTCCAGAACCAGTTCTTCGTCATGCATGGACATATTCATGCAAACTTGAAATTTCCTATGTTGAGTCTTTGATGAACATAATGGGTTGATTTCACACATGAAAGGGTACTCAAATGCAGGTCTGTACATACCTTGACCGAATTTGTTAAACGATGGTACAAAAACAAAAAAAATAATTGTATTAATTTGCTTCTTTTATTGACTGGTGCCATTTCTGTCTCCAAAAACACACAAAAAATAAAATATGAACATGTCAACAACCGTTTTTCAAACCTGCTTGGGCCAGTTTTATTCAAACCTTGTTTAAACAACACATGCCACAAATTCAAATTTTAATTCAAATTCAAATAATATGTTTAAATTTATTTTGCTGAGGACAGGTACTTCATCAATTACAGTACGACGGGCATTTTAGTCACCAACCTGTCAGGCAACCAAATTTAATTATTTATTTAAATACTGCTTTACTGAATAGATGTTTTGTAATATGTAGTTTATGGTACACAAAGATGATGGCCTTAAAGCATTGGTGAATAAATCTGTATGGTCATATACCCAGCCATGTCTCAATAAAGTTCATGAAACTATGTAAAATTGTGCAATTTCTAGAAACGTATGATGAACCTGGTTGAGGGAGAGGATCTTACTGCTATTCTATATTGAAGCTGTAAGCCTAGACTTGCTCCAGTTGGGAGGATTTTTTTAAGACATTTAATTTTTAATTAAAACAAATTATTTTCTCCACTCACCGCGAAATCACCTTGAGGATTTCATTGTGAGTGGGGGTATTTCGTGGGAATATTTCTTTAATTCACTTGAGACGGGAATAATTTAGTGTCTCCATCTGTAGTCAGTCTAGTGTAAGCAACAAGGGAAATTTGTAATGTAAATTGTAGTTTATTGTATGCAAAATAAATCTTCTTCATTATGCATAGGATTAACATAAATGAAAGAATATCATATTTTGGTTATAGAAGTGAAATACAATAGATTTGCCTTAAGAATATGCTATATTTGTTAATCTGGGAAAAAATAAAATTAATATGATCGTATTCTATTAGTAATGAATAACTGAATAATGGCCAAAATTTGTCACAGTGGAAATTTCACTGACATCTTGAAGACACATGGTAACTACAGTGGTATATGTAGAATTTTGTCCCTCGCAGATTCCATTAACCAGTTTAGCTGAATGTTTTTTCCAGGACCACCAGGTGCAAATCAAGTTATTTTGTGATTGAATAAATTTTGAGTGGTTGGAGTCCATTTTTGTCTCCAAAAATCTATTTTAAAAAAAAAGCTTTTTCTAGTCATTACCAGCTTTTTCTCAGACGTGTCATCCAATTCAGTTCAAAGTTGGTACACTGGCAAGTAATAAGGGTTTACAAGTGCACATCGCGTTATATGTTGATCAAGTTATTTATTTAGCTTTTCAGAGACAATTTATATTTTTTTACCCCATCCCCCCTAAAATTGTTCCACATCAATTCTGAACAATCAATAGCAGAATTTTTAATAGTACAGCTCAAAATGGATAAATTCACTCTGACACAAACCCACTTCAATATCAGTTTTAAATTGTTTTCTGAGTGGGGGCTATCACATGACATGTTTTGTTATTTTTGGATCAAATGGACTTAATTTCACGTTGGATACAGATCTTAATAAAAATCTTACAATATAGAAAAAATTTAGCAAATTTTGTGAATGATAACAATAGATACAGGAGCATCAAATTTTGTGAAAGTTAAAATTTTGTAATGGTTTTTATCTCTGTATATTTTCTTAAATTAGCATAATACATATTAATACAACATGAAACTTATTTATAAATGTACCACTGGGGATAGCTTTTGTTAGGTTTAAAAAGCGAAGTATCCAATCTACTAATGAGACAACATTTGTATGACTATCGCACATAATTTATAAATTATGAGGTTGCTGAGATAAATATGTTTTTGAATGAATATTTGAATGTAAAATTAACTAATCTGTCATAAGTGATGACATTCAGGCTGATATGCTTGAGCAAGCTAACAGAAAAATGGCTACCGGTAATATAAAATATGAATATATAAAATATGAATATATATGCCAACTTTATTATAACATTTGTTGAATGTACATGTAGTCAAAAACTGGGGCTTGTGTTTTGTGGTATGTTAGTTCTTATGTGCATCTGTCGTTATTTCTCTAGACATACCTAAACTGATATTATTCGAAGTTGGTACAGTCGTATTGGTATACATGTACTTTATATATATAACATATACATGTTAGTTTTTTGTTTTGATGATATTTGACTGACCGAAAGAACACCCAAAATCAACAATTAAACTACTGATAGTCAATTAACTGGGTGACTGACATAATGCCATCCAGCTGAGCATCACTTGTGGAGAACACTGGTACTGATATAAATTCTATTACTGATATCTTCAGTGGAAATTCCTCTCCCATAATTTTGCATTGTTATATCAGTTCATTTAATACAAATTTTAGCATTGTCTTGAACTTCAAAGTGTTTAATTGCACGCCGGAAATGGGAAACAGACACTAATTTGCAACTTATAATAGATTACAACAATTAATCCATACCTTGACATAACAAATTCGGTAATAGAGAGTAATCTAGGGAGACATTACATGATGCTTGTACCTGTGTGTATATTATTATTTCATTTGGTGTACTTAAATAATAGATGACAAGGCTGAAAATAAAAACACTGCAAGTGATATTTAGCTTCAAGATACATTTAGTTTTGTGTACACACCACCTCTCATGTATGTACCATGTTTTAAACAAAATTCAGCCACACAGCACCAAGATCTGAATCAGGAAAGTCAGAATTGCTTGGTTTTAACATTATAATGGCTGCCATTCGACATTCTTGAACTTAATCTTCAAATGAGTAAATATACACATGTGTGATATGATGTACATTTAATATGTTTATATTTTCTGACTTTGTCTAAACGGGGACTAATAAAGACATGTACATGTACTTACAAAAATGAATGAAACCATACCTTTTATTTGGTCTTATTCATTAAAAGTATAATCTTAACAAATCATTCACGCAGTACTTTTGGAGTCTTTGTATCAACAAATTGCATTATCTTGAGTTTTTATTGTCTATTGCAATCTTTAAAATTTGTTGGGGTATTTTTGTATTTTTCTTACACTCATAAAAGCCTTCCACAAAAGCAGCAATTACTAGTAGTTTATTGGGCGTCACTTTTTCCGTTAATTATTTCCCAATATTTCATTAACAAGGCAAATCGAGAAAACCATTCTGGAATTAATTTTGAAATTCTTTTTGTGATTGAAACCTAACTTTCTTTGTACAATATATACAGTCTATATACATGTAGTGCAATTAGGTTTCCAATTTCAGAAGCAATTTGGCTTTAATTATTTGTTTAGGTAACAATGCATGGAGACATTCAGTCGTAATACAAAGACGCAGTGTGTGCGACTTGTTTGTTTCGTTATATTTAGAAGTTAATGTTTCCACTAGCCTGCTTATGAAATAGTCCTTTGTTGTAATTGTAATCATATACATAGAAATGTATTTCTAATGTCTGTGGCATAATTGAGTAAAACGTATTAATTGATTTGTGTACTTTTCCACCCTTTTCATGCCAACTTTGAGTTTATTACCCATCATGGGTATAATGGGTTTATACAATGTACATGTAGCGTGCCACCATCTTTCCCACTATAGATCAATGTAACGGCAAACTGCGCAAAGGTGTAGTGCTGCCCCAAAGAAATGCACAAGATAAACCACAAGGATTTGGTAAATTTAGTCCCTATCAAGTATATCACAAGAGGTGTTTGATGTATGTTATTATGATTAAATTATTTCAAACTTGAATGGCCAAATTATATTGTGTGTGAAAATTGTCTCATGCAATGAAATTGGTTCATTTCAAACTTTACTAAAGATCGCTTATTAGTCCCCGTTCGGACGGAGTCCGAAAACGGGGACTTATGTTTTGCCCTGTGTGCGTCCGTCCGTGCGTCCGTGATCACCTGTATCTCGAACATGCATGGACCGATTATGTTCAAACTTCACTCATACATCACACATTATATGGGACATATGCACATGCATTTTTTTCATGATCCGATTAACGATAGCCGAATAGCGGCCATTTTAAGGCCGAAAATGCATCAAAATGGCACATTTTCACCATTCCGGACCCGGATCTCAGTTATGCATGGACGGATTTCGTTCAAATTTGGTACATACATTAAACATAATAGGACCTTGATGCACGTCATTTTTTTTTTCGGATCAAGTTCGAAATGGCCGACTGGCGGCCATTTTGTTTTAAAGAATTCAGTTCTGGATCCGTATCAGAGACATGTCTGGATTGATCAAGTTCAAACTTCACACACACAAGGTACATCATGTCACAAATATGTATGTGCATTTGTTTCATGATCCCATTAACGATAGCCAAATGGCGGCCGTTTTAAGGCCGAAAATGCATTGAAATCGCACATTTTCACCATTCCGGACCCAGATCTCAGTTATGCATGGACGGATTTCATTCAAATTTGGTACATACATTAAACATAATAGGACCTTGATGCACGTCATTTTTTTTTTCAGATCAAGTTCGAAATGGCCGACTGGCGGCCATTTTGTTTTAAAGAATTCAGTTCTGGATCCGTATCCGAGACATGTCTGGATTGATCAAGTTCAAACTTCACACACACAAGGTACATCATGTCACAAATATGTATGTGCATTTGTTTCATGATCCCATTAACGATAGCCAAATGGCGGCCGCTTTAAGGCCGAAAATGCATTGAAATCGCACATTTTCACCATTCCGGACCCAGATCTCAGTTATGCATGGACGGATTTCATTCAAATTTGGTACATACATTAAACATAATAGGACCTTGATGCACGTCATTTTTTTTTTCAGATCAAGTTCGAAATGGCCGACTGGCGGCCATTTTGTTTTAAAGAATTCAGTTCTGGATCCGTATCCGAGACATGTCTGGATTGATCAAGTTCAAACTTCACACACACAAGGTACATCATGTCACAAATATGTATGTGCATTTGTTTCATGATCCCATTAACGATAGCCAAATGGCGGCCGCTTTAAGGCCGAAAATGCATTGAAATCGCACATTTTCACCATTCCGGACCCAGATCTCAGTTATGCATGGACGGATTTCATTCAAATTTGGTACATACATTAAACATAATAGGACCTTGATGCACGTCATTTTTTTTTTCAGATCAAGTTCGAAATGGCCGACTGGCGGCCATTTTGTTTTAAAGAATTCAGTTCTGGATCCGTATCCGAGACATGTCTGGATTGATCAAGTTCAAACTTCACACACACAAGGTACATCATGTCACAAATATGTATGTGCATTTGTTTCATGATCCCATTAACGATAGCCAAATGGCGGCCGCTTTAAGGCCGAAAATGCATTGAAATCGCACATTTTCACCATTCCGAACCCGGATCTCAGTTATGCATGGACGGATTTTGTTCAAATTCGGTACTTACATTAAACATAATAGGACCTTGATGCACGTCATTTTTTTTTCCGGATCAAGTTCGAAATGGCCGACTGGCGGCCATTTTCTTAAAGAATTCAGTTCTGGATCCGTATCCAAGACATGTCTGGATTGATCAAGTTCAAACTTCACACACACATGGTGCATCATGTCACAAATAGATATGTGCATTTGTTTCATGATCCGCTTAGCAATAGCTGAATGATGGCCATTTTAAGGCCGAAAATGCATTAAAATCACGTATTTTCACAATTCCAGAACCGGATCTCAGTCATGCATGCATGGATTTTGTTCAGATTTAGTACAATGTGTTGTACATATGCAGGTGCATTTCGGTCATGATCTGCTTTGAATGTATATGTCACTCAAATATGAACGGAACGGGGACGTGTCATTGACAATGACTTGTTAACTCACCGATCATAATATATTTAATTGGTTTCATAATATTACTGAAGACCATTTTTCAAATGTACCAGCATGTTTCACATTCGATTACCTATGTAGCACATAATACGGTAGACATAAAGGCATTTTGAAAGAAAACAGGCTATGTAATCTCCATGAATGCAATGAAGTAGGGGATGAGAAACATTACATTTTATGTTGTACATTTGTAATAACTGTTAAATCAAAGAACAAAGATCTAGATCCGTACAGCTCTATACATCTATGCCCCAAAGTTGGAAGATTTTAGCATGGATGAATTGTTTCTTATTATTGTTTCAAGTAATGATTTTTTCATTCTTAGCATTTTTGCAGAATTTATTTTCTATATTCTTGATATGTTTTAGCACTGCTTGTCATCCTGAATGTTTTGTTTTGTTATTGTTATTTTTGGACTTTACTCAGGACTTCATTGTTACGTTCCAAATAAAATTCCATCATATCATATCATAGGTCAAATGGGATCAGACTTTTTCGTTTTGATGTTATATTTGATATATGGTATAGTCATATGAAAACAACCTGTATACATGTATGTGTATCAAATACTTTTACGACATGCTTAGATACACGTACATACTCCCTAGTTACAGTTGCTATGGTACTATGTCACCATCCATTGTATCAAATTAGTCATTCAATTTTACTAACCACTGAAGATTGCTACCAGTATATCATTTCCAACAGTAGTTAACATTGGTTTGGACTAAAGTCGATTGTTGATTTGGTCTCTGCTGACAAATTTACTTTATTACGTGGCACCTGCGATCTTAATTGCATTCTGGAATACCTCCATGTTGTGCTGCAAGCTGCTATGTACATTCCCATGTAGTTCGTTTCAATACAGGTAGACTTGAAAATCCAAACGCTATTCAACGCTAGTTTCGTTAATAAAAAGTATGCCATGCAGAGGTAATGTTGCAAATAAATTGGCATTGTGTAACTTGTATGTGACGATAACCTGCGGCGACATATCACTTCATTTGCTGTCTCAAATGGTATTGTGAGGCCTACCTTCTTTCTTCCACACTCTTACGTGTTTATTGGCCACGAAATTTACACACACAAAGGTATGATTAGAGGGCAATTTGCCAACTTTGGTAGTAAGACTGCTTCAGGCTACAAGAAGCTGTCCTTGCAAATGGATTTGATCATTGATATTTTGAAATTGGACGCAAGTACAATGAATGTACCTCACTTTTTCCCAGATTGTTCACATAAATTGGAATTTCTGTGATTTTAATCCAGTTTCCATAGAATTGACTGGTTTGATGTGTGAAATTATTAAAAATATCTTCCTTGGTTCCTTGACAACTAAGCACTGTCTGTGGTTGGTTCATGAGTACATGTAATAATTTAATTAACACATAACATCCCTTGGAAGAGATGAATTTGGGTTAGAATTGAAAAACAATGGAAAAACTAACAAATTCAATAAAAGGAAAAAAACAAATGCTGGGAAAAGTCAAATCAGACTAAAGTGCTGTTGCTGTCTATACTGCATACTTAATGAGATGAACTGCGCAAGAGTTATTGACAAGTCATTGGTGTCTATTATGTATTCCAATTTATTTTGCATTGTGTCAAATTTGAGGGTATTTGAAATCGGCCAACCATTGATAAGATAACCTACCATACATATAGGTCAGTTTGACTCTCAAACTGTTGGTGCATGTAAGAACATGGATGAAGGTCTGGTCACATTACTTCATTTAAAATTATTTTAAACTGTTAAAAGTAATGACTTGACATTACATACTGTAGGTACTGTGTTAGTATTGCTTTATGAATTATTGCGTCTTAGTTGAGCTTTGTCCGGATGTGACTCATTCAGGTTATACTTTATTTTCGCTAAGGGCAAATAAAACAACTTCACGTTTCCGGTAATGGTCTGGAATTCCACACAGACTTTATTTTGGTTAGATTAAAGTTTAAAGACTTCATAGCATCATCCTCAATCAGAATTTAAAGAGAAATATTTTGTAGAAAGTGCACAGTAACACAGATCTTTGTGAATGGGTTATATGTGTTTGTTTACGTATACTGTAGTTGCTATATTAGATGTGCTTCTAATAGAGCAAATACGGTAAGTTGCAAAAACAATTATTGTCACTGGTGCTTAATTAATTTCACTATTTAGATATTTTGTTGCATTTTCAGCGAGTTTTATTTTAACACATTTTGCCAGGTAAACAATGTTTTGTATATATGGTCAGCCTAGGAAGTTGTGAGTACCTACTCGCAAATACGCCTAAAAAATACGTCTATGCGAGTACAAACTTGTAAGTATCCGCATTTAGCTTGTAGTTTTCAGAAACTACTCGTATTTTGCGAGTGAAAATTGAAGCCCTACACGCAGCTGAAACATGCCTTGCACAAGTCAGACTAGACGAGATACCGTGCACGACCTTTAGGCTTTGAATATTTTACGATGTACTCGGAAAGTCTAGTTTCAGGCGCATGACAAGTGTCATATTGCAATTGAGAGCATACTGGTCATAATAAAGAAATAGTAACATTGTAAATATGTTATTGGCAGTTGTTTTGTTCTAGTCAAAATACGGGCATACAGTTTTTTAAATGAATGCCGGTTTACACTGTCAGAAGCTCTTTGATTGTCAATTAAATAATTTTCATTGGCTAACGTGACAGCGTTTTTCAGTGTCAATTAAGTCGTGTTGTAAAGAACAATAATCAATGTCACACTGTCGATTTTTCGGCTCGAACAAGACATGGCGAATAAGCAGATTACTAATTACTTTCGGCCGGTTGAACAGAACAAAATTCCAACAACAAATTCCGGGACATCAGATCTTACATCCTCGCATCCAGCCACAAAACAGAAGATGAGGGTGATCTAATACTTATCAGCCTGGAAGGCCCTAGCATGGCCGAATTTGGTCCTTCAAGTTCTGTTCACAGGTGGATGCATGAATCAGTTCGGCCAGACTACCAAATATGAAACTGGTGTGGCCTGATAACATCGAACATGCAATCTCCAACCAGGATAAAACTCAGGACTTTTTGTAACAGAACAGTATCTCTCATTTCAGTATGTCATTATTGTAGTTGTATTCGCAAAGATTAGCATAACACATTTTATTTGTTTTACGCATGAAACAATTTTGCTCCTAAAATTTTAGGTTTAGGAGCATTTTGCTCCTATTTTTTTAGTGCTTAGGAGCATTTTGCTCTTTGCCAAAAAGTTAACTTCCTAGGCTGATGGTAATTTCAATTTAGTTAAACAGATTTCACTTATCTGCAAACTTTTTTTGCCTGTGAAGAAGTAATACATTAACAGTACATGTATCTTGTACCTACTGTATAAATAATTTCAGCTATCATGGTTCAACCCTGTAAATACCACCTGCAGTCCCAGGGTTCACCTCAGTCAATACCACCTGCAGTCCCAGGGTTCACCTCAGTCAATACCACCTTCAGTCCCAGGGTTCACCTCAGCCAATACCATCTGCAGTCCCAGGGTTGATGTCAGCCAATACTTCCTGCAGTCCCAGGGTTCACGTCAGCCAATACCACCTGCAGTTCCAAGGTTTACCTCAGCCAATACCACCTGCAGTCCCAGGGTTCACCTCGGCCAATACCACCTGCAGTCCCAGGGTTCACCTGGGCCAATACCACCTGCAGTCCCAGGGTTCACCTTAGCCAATACCACCTGCAGTTCCAAGGTTCACGTCGGCCAATACCACCTGCAGTCCCAGGGTTCACCTCAGCCAATACCACCTGCAGTCCCAGGGTTCACCTCAGCCAATACCACCTGCAGTCCCAGGGTTCACCTCTGCCAATACCACCTGCAGTCCCAGGGTTCACCTCAGCCAATACCACCTACAGTCCCAGGGTTCACCTCAGTCAATACCACCTGCAGTCCCAGGGTTCACCTCTGCCAATACCACCTGCAGTCCCAGGGTTCACCTCAGCCAATACCAGTGTTCTCCCCAGAAAAATGTATCAGAGTGGCGGCTAATTTGCATATAATTTACATATCATTAGCATTTGTCTGAAGATAAAGAAAACAATAATGACAGGCTTGCATGGATGAAAATGTGTCTTTATTTTTTAACAAATTTATGTAGAAGATTAAATGAATCTGCTGCTGTGTGATTTCTATGTAATGTTGATTTTTCGGACTTTCATGGAAGCCCAGTGATCTGCAGCTTTTGAGAACGCCGTGATTTTCTTTGCTTCCCACTTCTATTAAATGACATGGCCTTCTTGTGCATCTCCGAGTGTGCGTGTTTATCGATAGCATATTTCATAATAGTTATACATGGCATAGAATTCCATACCAAAGAACTATTTCTGGATGTTTTTAAGTTGAATTTTCCACATATGTGTCACAGCATTTCTAAAAGATAAGAAATAGGAGCGAATCAATACTTGTATTTAAAAAATATCGTCACGATCAACACGAAAATAAACAAATTGCCGCCATTTTGAAAAGTCGCTAAACCTAAAAATTGCCACGATAAACTTTACCCAACTATTTCAAAACACAATACTAGTATTAGTTACTTTGATAAATCGTAGCCAACAATTTTTGAACTTCCAGAAAGAAGGTCGTTTCCAAAAAAATGTTTCGACGATCGGCAAAAAATGAAGCCATACAAAAATTTACTAAACTAGGTCAAAACTCGCTTCCAAGTAAAACGCTACAAATAAATACTTTTTTTACCTTTGCCATCGGATGTTTCTCTCAGCCACGTATATTTTGTTGTCCATTGTGCATCAAATCTAGAGTTTATTTTTTTGCACTTTTCGTTGTAACATCATCTTGGACACGTTTAGTACCACTGCCGACAGGGGTACCGGTGACCGCGTTGCTGGTGGGTTTATCGCTCGCAACCAGGGGCCCAGCAGGGCGTTCTACGCGGAACCACAACGTAATATTTCTGCTGTTTGACATCGTTGCTTCTTCCAGCCAAATATGCTACTGAGAAAATACTCGCTATTACCCCAATTAAATAGGGCGAAAGTGTTTATTGTCGAAGTACGAAGCTGTATTAGTCCATTGTCTTTGCGTAATCATTGACATGTTTCCATTCACACCTGATTTGGCTCACAGTACCGGACGCTGATGACGCTGACTAACAGATTCGCACGTGTATTAACAAGCTAAAACAAAGAGTAACAGGAAATGCCACAGAGTAGCGGGCAATCTCTCAGAGTAGCGGCATAAATAATGGAGTAGCGGCCCCGCTACGCTAAAACGCTTTGGGGAGAACACTGCAATACCACCTGCAGTCCCAGGGTTCACCTCAGTCAATACCACCTGCAGTCCCAGGGTTCACCTCAGTCAATACCACCTGCAGTCCCAGGGTTCACCTCAGTCAATACCACCTGCAGTCCCAGGGTTCACCTCAGTCAATACCACCTTCAGTCCCAGGGTTCACCTCAGCCAATACCATCTGCAGTCCCAGGGTTGATGTCAGCCAATACTTCCTGCAGTCCCAGGGTTCACGTCAGCCAATACCACCTGCAGTTCCAAGGTTTACCTCAGCCAATACCACCTGCAGTCACAGGGTTCACCCCAGCCAATACCACCTTCAGTCCCAGGGTTCACCTCGGCCAATACCACCTGCAGTCCCAGGGTTCACCTGGGCCAATACCACCTGCAGTCCCAGGGTTCACCTTAGCCAATACCACCTGCAGTTCCAAGGTTCACGTCGGCCAATACCACCTGCAGTCCCAGGGTTCACCTCAGCCAATACCATCTGCAGTCCCAGGGTTTGCCCTACATACCAATATCACCTGCAGTCCCAGGGTTTACCCTATACCAATATCACCTGCAGTCCCAGGGTTTGCCCTATACCAATATCACCTGCAGTCCCAAGGTTTACCCTATACCAAAACAACCTGCAGTCCCAGGGTTTACCCTTTACCAATATCACTTGCAGTCCCAGGGTTTACTCTATACCAATATCACCTGCAGTCCCAGGGTTCACCTCAGCCAATACCATCTGCAGTCCCAGGGTTTGCCCTGCATACCAATATTACCTGCAGTCCCAGGGTTTACCCTATACCAATATCACTTGCAGTTCCAGGGTTTACTCTATACCAATATTACCTGCAGTCCCAGGGTTTACCCTATACCAATATCACTTGCAGTCCCAGGGTTTACCCTATACCAATATTACCTGCAGTCCCAGGGTTTACCCTATACCAAAACCACCTGCAGTCCCAGGGTTTACCCTATACCAAAACTACCTGCAGTCCTAGGGTTTACCCTATACCAAAACCACCTGCAGTCCTAGGGTTTACCCTATACCAAAACCACCTGCAGTCCTAGGGTTTACCCTTTACTAATACCACCTGCAGTCCCAGGGTTTACCCTATACCAAAACCACCTGCATTCCCAGGGTTTGCCCTGCATACCAATATTACCTGCAGTCCCAGGGTTTACCCTATACCAAAACCACCTGCAGTCCCAGGGTTTACCCTATACCAAAACCACCTGCAGTCCCAGGGTTTACCCTATACCAAAACCACCTGCAGTCCCAGGGTTTACCCTATACCAAAACCACCTGCAGTACCAGGGTTTACCCTATACCAAAACCACCTGCAGTCCCAGGGTTTACCCTATACCAAAACCACCTGCAGTCCCAGGGTTTACCCTATACCAAAACCACCTGCAGTCCCAGGGTTTACCCTTTACTAATACCCATCTTACATTACATTGAGCAAATATTAACAGTAGGTGATGCTTACACAAATAATAAGTATTTGGATTAGCTAAAATGTAGTAAGCAAAGAGCATGGTAGTGTGTCCGATATTTCATTAGCCATTTGTCTGGATTGTACTGAACTCAGAACTAAAGCATGGATGAATATTCTTTACATGTGGCATACAGATTTCACTCCTAGACTAAACACTCAGCTGCATTTTGACAGATTGTTTACTTAATATTAATACCCAATATTTTAAAGGCCTTTAAATTAAAATTTTCAATTTAACTGACAAACAAATTTATATAACAAATACTTCAAAACGCCACGCTGCAAGGCAATGGTAACGATTTAAGTTTATTTATGTGTATCTTTTGGGCTATTGCAGACGAAACTTTATCTAAAGCTTAGTGGAAATTCCGCCAGAAGAGTTAATAACACAACTGGAGTTCATGACTTTGTTGCTTGGAAACGAATGAATGACAAATTGGCCATATTATTATGCAAATCTTATTTATAGTGTAAAACTTGGTGCTTAGTTTATGTCCTTCCCTAATAACCTCTAAAACTTGTATGTTGAACTGTGATTGGAGTATACAGTATACATTACATACTACTCCACTCATTTGGCTTATTGTTTTTTATCAACCTTTGTTCAGTGTTGTTGCGGGGAAAACCGTTATTGTCCCGAGTTATTTGGTACAGTTTCAACTTTTCTCCCTTATGTCAATATTGGAACCATACAGTGAATAATCTGAATGCAACAAACAGATTGTGAAGAATAAAAAAAAAGGTGTCTTTCACAGGTCAACAAAAAGAGTCATTCAGAATTTGACATTGAACACGACTGGTCGTAGCACACTGACACGTATCTGTGGTATGAAAAACTATGCAGTATACTTTCTGTAGGTTGTATTTGCCATTGTAGACCCAAGACTTTGAATAGCACTATACAAAGTCTGTGTATAAAATATAACTTTGTCTCTGCTTTTTTTTTGTCCCGTGGAACAATCACCTCTTATTGATGGACCTTGCATATAACCCTGCACATTCATGTTCAGTATTAGTGCGTGAAATTCTCTATATTAGATGTTTCGTTTTCAGAAGTAGATTTCATCTTGCCGAGACACAATAAGTTATATCCAGCATGACAAGTACGTGAAATAGCTTTTGTCATGTTACAATTACAGTGGAGTGTAACATGGCATATTATCGGATAATTATCCTAGATATACCCCTCTGAGTGCAAGTATGGAACGCTATGGATCTCAGAATTTTGACCACTCGATCCTCCACCGAGAAAAGTTGTAGACTTTTACAACTCCCCCCCCCCCAAAAAAAAGTGTTAATGTTCAAGGAAGGATAGTAAATAAAGTTATACTGCATTATTAATTTGGTGGGTTTTTGAGAATTACACACACATAAACCCAGCACTCCCCTCACACCCACCTCATTGTGTGTGCATTTTATATGCAACTCCTTTTTTATGAACAGTGGGGTTGATGACCTGAACAAATTAATAAGTAACAGGAGAAATGATTGAAAAAAAAGGAAACAAACTTGCAACAGTATGTTTTATTGTTGACTGAGAAAAAATTGCTGTCCATTTTGCTGTCATAAATTAGTCTGCAAAATTTTAATAGATTGCGAATAAAAAAAAAAAGATCCTTAAAACTGTAAGGCCATCTTGCATATTCAACAAAATATTGATTTATATGAATAATTGTGTATATTAAATAATCAATTTAATGTTGATACCAAATATTTTGTCTTATTTTTGTAAAGAAGTATAAGATATGAATGGTATTTCATAATCAATAAACTCTGGTAATATATATGAGAAAAGGCATTTGTTGATTTACATAGTGCATAAATACAAGATGTATTGATTTTCCAATATCTGGTCTATTTTTGACAACACTGCAATTTGTATTGTTGGACTTGCAGGTAAAAAGTACTTCCTAATGCCGTCTTTCACCCGTAATTGAATGGATTATTGACTCAAGTAACTTCAATTTTCCCCTGGATTTGCTTCCTGCAAGGCTTAGAAAAGGAAAGTGTGCAATAGCGCCCTCTTTGTTGAAAGTTTGTTGAACACTGCTACATGCATATAGGAATTGAAGAAACAAAAATGCAAGTTTTTATTTATCTGTTGAATTTGCTCAGTTTTGGAATGTCTTTCTTACATATCAATTTTGCTCTGAGTATGACGTGTTTATGCAAGTGACAGAGGTGTGTCACACAAAACTGAATTTGATTGATCCTGTATAGAATACATTGTAAATGTAATTTTTGATTTATATGTAGACTTCTATAGAAGATATGCTTCTGATAGAAAGTATGGTCATAATATTACCAAACAAAAAAATGTGTGTGGTTTGACGTAAACATGTGTGGTCGGGCATACTCGCATCAAATAATAACATTACTATTATACTGCTTAGAAAGAACAGCTATATGTATACTGTAAAATGACTAATTTTCACTGCGTTTAAATTTCACTGATTTACCATTTTAGGCATATTCAGTGGGTTTTAAATTCACGGTTTTATCATTCAGATAATGTGTTCTATGCTAAATTTTACATATTCACTGGGTTTTAATTTAGCGCATTTTCCAGTCAGCGAAATAAGCTAAATTAAAACCCAGTGAATAATTACCCCCTTTACAGTATGTATTGTATATGTTAAAACCTCTAAAAAATTGTACATTGTTTCTTTAGTTTGTAAGCCAAAAACAAAATTACTTCGATGTATGATGAAAAATGAATGATCAAAACTATCTTTTAATAACAGAATAATAGCATCACTTATGGTCTTCATGAGTGATGTCATGATTACATGTAGCATTGTAACATCCATCGCTATGGTGATTAGATCTACTTTGTCATTTATGAAAGAATTCATCATTTATCAGACTAGATAATCATAGTTATCCTCCACATGACCTGAAGTGACTACTTGACTGCTCTCATTTCCTGTACTGATTGTCACTCTAGGTGTCAATCTGACTAACAGCTATTAGAAATCTCATCATTTTGTCAGTTTTGAAGTTGTCATTATTGCTGACAGGGCAGATATACATGTATTACTAAACTGACTGAAGTAGAATATTTCCTGTTTGAAATTGTAAACTAAGTCATGTCAATTTTACTTTGTCAATATCTTTAATGTTGCACTCTGAGGTCATTCCTAAAGCTTTATTGGAGCTTAGGGATTATATGAATTGTCTGAAATTGTGGAAAATGTGGACCAAATTTGTTGCATGTTTCAATGTTGCCATCAATCAGCTTCTTTCCATTTGATTTATTTTTCCCCCTATGCTCTGATGTACGTGGTTTGCAATCCCCTATCACTCTTCAAATATTTCTTGTAATTCTCACATACTCATAATACTCGTATGATCAGGTGTGTCGTTGTTCTATAATCCGAGTGAAGCTATAGAATGTATAGAGATGACCAGTGACAAAATAGTTAATTTTTGTATAATTTCGTACAGCTCAAATTCATAAAAAAGCGGCATAATCTACAGACTATGATAATGTTTTACAAATCAGTCTAAAAAAATGACTGGCTGTAAATTTTAATTGTCAAAAATATATTCATGATTCCTCTTTATATATAAAACTCAATTGAAAACTTGTCTGAGATCATTTTAACATAATACATCTGAATTATATGTAAAAATTATGGTAAACAATTTTCTTTTTCATGAAGCAAATTTCAGAAAAATTTTGTGAGTCAGAGAAACTATTGAATTTTGTGAATATTTCATTTCATTATTTTGAGACAGCAAGCCAAAGTGACTATTACAAAATATCGCCCCATGGATGCTGTCAAATTATCATATCACAATAGTTGATAGCACTGAAAATATTTACAGTAAATTCAATTCAACACAATCCTAATTTGGCTCATAATCTTTAAAGAGAAAACTATCAATTAATGTTGTACAGTATTTTCTCAAAATCTAAATCTTCTTAACTGGCTGGCTAAGAATCATATGCATAATGATAAATCTGTGCGCCATTGTTGATATTCTCACACGATATTGAACATTAGTTCTCTCTGAATGCTAAACTAAGATGCCCCTTAAAAAATGTAATGCACCGGTAATCAATGATTTTGTTAAGCTGCCATGAACCTCTTCATATTTCCTCTCATGAGATGTTTATTATAATATCCCAGGACCAACCATTACTTTTAATATCCTGTACTTTGTTAGTAGATTTTTTCTTATTCTCACTATTATATTTACATGTATATATAGCATTGAATTATTAGTACACCTTTATTCCCACTGTGTGTATATGAATGTAAGTTTTACTTTCAGATAATAACTATACACTCGGTGAAGTGGTCATGCAATATTAATATTAGCATACCTCTTTGAGCTTAAAAGGGGAAGTTAACGCTGCAATGGTGTTGGATTATCATGTATATAAATGTTTGCATGCTGAGAGTATTATTGAAAAAAGGATTGGGTAGTTATGCAGAGCCCTTCTTGGCTTTAATAACTAGAGCTTTTCTCGAGGGTCTATTGGAATCCAATGCTCTCATGGTGTGTCTTGCTTACCACATACACGTACGTTAATAATGAAGATATCACCTTTAATAGCTCCCTGCTTAGCCCTTTAAATTTTTCCTGCCAAATAACAATAATTTCTTTGTTAAATTTAAACCAAGTTGACATTATTTCATTTTTCTTTACAAGAGTAGAAATTGCAGGTTTATTTTGTAAATGGTGATAAATATGGACTCAGACTGTTTTATTATATAAAAAAAAAAAAAAAGAAAGTTTACATTGCAAGTGATGTCATCATTAGATACTAGATTTTCTTTTTTAACTACTAGCATATGTACAAACAATCTGTTTATTTTATTGGTACAAATGTATTTCAACAAAATGTATCACAGGAAAATATTGAATGTCAGGTTGTGTACTTGTACTTACATACATGTATAATGGTGTTTTTAAATATTCCTGATTAAGTTGGTATTCATTATGCTGACTTTTTCTTCTTTGTAGCGTTTAATTTAAATATTCAAATTACGTCACAAAAATGATTGCTCAAAATTTTCGCATATCAATAAAAATGTATAAAGTATGCCAGTGCATTGCAAAGTTGGATAAAATAGCAACTGAAATTTGACAGATTTGACATGTGTGTAACCTAATTTCCTAATTAGGACGACATGATAAAGTTCATTGGTATGTAACAATGCCATCTTGCAAGCACTTAGCATGAATAATTAACCCTGAGTGTTAACCTGTGTCTCAGGTGATACCGTCTTGCTTTACGTTACCAAAGAATGTTGCAAAATTGAAATCCGATACCTGTCCTCTGACACTCGCAAGTAGCGAAATTTACATGTTTTAAAAATAAAGGGTTCAATGATACGCTGTTCTGATGATGTTATGTAGGGACTAAGGACAACTGGCAAATGTGGTTCATTTAGTGTCATTAGTAATCAGGTCACATCGATGATTACACAAATTGAAATTATCTCCCTCTGACACAACTTTTTGTTGTAATCCAGCTCCGTGAAAACATCTCTGCTACGAATGCCAGACATCGTGTAAAAAATGCATGGTGTTGCCATAGTTACACTTCCCTCTGCTCCAAACCCTGGGCCTACCCCGGAACAACAATGGTTTCTCCCATAGTGTCAAAGGTCGCAATGACCAGCAGGATATGTAAATCTGTGACTGTTATTGACACTCCGGTGTACACATATTGGTGGTGGCAGCAGTGTTACTGCTGCGCGTGTCTGTCTACTGATCATGGCTACTGGCAGTACTGCTACATTTGACGATCTGGAAGACTCTCGGTTAGGCTTGTCATTCTAATGATCATTCGTAGCATTGATTTTCTGTTAATTGTCGTGGTATTTGTCCACTCTGTGCGTTACTATTCAATGTTGAAATGAGATTACTGTGCCATTATTGAGGTGGTGTATATTTACCACTGTGGTCCGTGTGATCTCATAAAACTGTTATACCTGTCTTCTCAAAGTCTCCTTTGTGGTTGTGACTCTGTAAAACACTTTATGGCAGTACTTGACTTCAAACCCTTTAAAAATATAGCTTAATTTACTTCATATCATAACCTTGATACAAAATTTTCAATGCATTTTTGCTTTATCTCAATATTCAACATGGGGTCCTATTTCACAGTAACAACCAATGTAAAATTAGATATAGCTGAAGGCGCTGTATATCATAATCATCATACCATTGACCTTGACGTTCAAAACAATTCTGGTATGTGCAGCAGATTGTTACATCTGTGGATTTCTTTTTCTATTTCAGGTCACGGTTAGGAACTCTGCTTCAAAGTTTAGATCGTCTGAGCGGTTCTTCAAATGCTGAAGAAGTTGAACAGCTTCGCTATGTAACATCCAGGCTACAGCAACTCGTCAGTGGCCAAGGTAAGTTGCTCTGCTACATGTAGCTTCTTCCTATTTCACAATTAATCTGAAAACAAATTTGCGACTTGAATAGTATTTGAGTTTGTCATGTGGAGTTATTCTATTTGTTCAAGTTATTTACCAAATAATCTACGGCCCTAATCTGACTAATGGGCCTTCCATTTTAAATCACTCACTGCATTGGGCATTGAATTCTTTTTATTTAGTTGTATGTATTTATATAAGTGGTCCCTGGCAATTCAATATTTTTCTTGTGTTGACAAAGTAAAACGCCCTTCTGTATTATAACCACAATACCTCCTAACATTACCATATCTTTGTTATCTCAATTCATTTCACAGCGTACTAGCCAAATTCATTTTAATTTAGTGTCTTCATGCAGTGCAAAAAATATGTAAGCCGATTATTTTAGCGATTTGATCAATTAAGAGCATTCGTGGGGGAAATTTGCTTGTAAAAGTCGCTGTGACCCCTCCCCCAACCTATCTTAATTAAGGATCCAAAGGAAATGTTCTTTTCATCAAAATTTTGTGAATGTTCCCGAACTTGCAAAAATATATTTCCTTGTAATTGAAAGCAGTTTACAGTACCGGTCCGGTACTCTTCCGTATTGACAGTTGTTGAATGTTGTTACACTCCAAATGCCACTGTCACTATTGCAATGACAAATATTTGACTTGAACATCTTTGTATTCGCCCCACATTCTGCTACAGTTCAGAAGGAGTGTAATTTTTGGTCAGATTTATAATTTTTTGTAATAATTATGCAATCCATTGTGATTCAGTGTTTTTTTGTTGCCATTATGGTGTACTGTATTCAGTTTATTAGATCATGTCAATAAACTTCTTGAACTTGTTAATTTTTTTACTAAAACATGTAACTTTTTTACATTTGCGAGGTAATCACATTGATTTAGAATTGTCTCAATTACCCTATATTTTTATTTTAAATAACGGACTGTAATTTCTGTCTAGATTGAGTCGTTGAACTATTATGAATAATTAATAAACTAGTCTTTATTGACGTATACATTCGTCGTAAGTACCAGAAGTCGTATATCTTAAACAGTTATGACAATTATACTTACAAACATGCTTCAAATATTATAAAAATAGAACTTTGTGTATTTTATTTTACTGCTTTTTTCCATTGTGGACTTTCGTTTCTCGTAACAGCTGCTGTGCACTGGGATATATATGACAGATTAATTAATTAACTTCCTCTTGTCAATTTGTTAATGTTATCCATGGAAGATTTGGCATCGCAGGGGGTCCAATGAACAATGTTGATTTGTTTATGCCTTTTTTTTTTAAATCCAAGATTTTCAACAAACCATCTGAATAATGTTTTTATCTTATTTAGTTCCCATATACATTCTAAATACTGAAATTCTTGCATCTCCTAAATGGACCTCTTTTCAGTTTGCCAAACCACATGACCATTTTCATTAAGCTTCTCAGTAGTGAATTCAATTGGTACACAGGTGTTACAAATTTAATTCAAGATCAATTGAGCGTGTGGTTCCGAGATGAAAAAAATTTTAAAGGTTTTTTTTTTTTTTATCTTTTGTTAATACAGCACTGTTTCACCGATTTGTCAAAAAAGAGGGTATATGTACATGTATGTCCATACACCCATGCACTGTGCAAAAGTTATACGCTAATCCGTTAGGAAATTCATAATGATGCCAATTTCGGCAAAGTAATTAAAGCCCAACAACGTCATGTGACGTACGATACAAATGTAGTTGTCATTTGTAATATGGGTTGCACATATGTCAATGATACTACCGATACAACAAAAATTTCAGTTTGGTGAGACCTCCAAAAGAAGAAAAAAAAAAGTAAAGGGTTTTTTCTTGAATACAAGATGACTACTGCTACATGTGACCAAATATAGAAGATTTTAGCGCATTGCAGCTGATAAATTGATTTTTAACCATTTTAATGACATTTTTTTGTGACTAATAATGTACAAAAAATAAATTCGTTGGATTGTTATGAAATGCAGATAAAATTCAACTTCATTCAGTTTCGTTGTAAGCGAAATGATTCAAGTCGCATATTATAAACGCTCGAAGCTGTAGGATATCCGCCATGTTTTGCACGAGTTGACCTGGGACGGTGTGCTTTGACCTGATAGGTCAAATCGCTAATTAACCAATCAAAATGATGGATAATGCCAACGTGTTCAAATTATAATAGCTCATTTAAATATGTTAATGTTATTGAACACAACGTGGAAGAGATTAGCCGATGTTGTAGTACGATCTTTTGGCTTGGATTTTGATGGGAAAACAGCATTATTTTTTTAAATCAAAACATTAGTTGTTTTCAAAAGATAAACTGAGCATTTGCAGATTAATTTAACACTTTTTACGATGATTACAGCTCACTGTTGAAACGAAGCTTACCGATTCACGCTAGTCACAATATAAACGTCATACTCTTGACTTCGATAAAACTTAAATTAGACTACTTTTGGCATCAGGAATGATTGAAATGTCTGAAAAATTTGGTTAAAATATTTAAAAAAAACAACTTAAAAAACTGCTGAAAAATCACAGAAAATCGATTTCTTGGTCCCATTTTAATTTTTAAAAAACCCAAACTGCTGTATAATGGCCAATAAGAAATTGAAGTTAAAAAATTTTGCCATGTTCTGGTAAATATCGCTGAACATCGAAAGAAGTGCTATAGTTTGTATAAGTGATATTGGTAGCCAGTATGCCAGTGTTGCTACAACAAAAATTTCAGCTTGCT
Source organism: Saccoglossus kowalevskii (assembly GCF_978046115.1). Taxonomy (NCBI): domain Eukaryota; kingdom Metazoa; phylum Hemichordata; class Enteropneusta; family Harrimaniidae; genus Saccoglossus; species Saccoglossus kowalevskii. The sequence goes on along the minus strand of NC_140653.1, from coordinate 21,543,509 downwards.
ATCACTTCCAGAAGTATGAGCTTCCTGGACTTCCAAAACAACTAGATTGAATTCATGTGCCTTGAGCCAAGATGTACTTCTTATGGAGCAAATATAATAGAAATACAGATTGAACTCGATCAAACCAATTAGTTTTTAAAGAATAGGGCAGTGTACTTTATGTACGATATCATCCAATTATGAGAAAGCTTGCAACATAGAACTGGAAGGTCAGCTTTTATGATGTCCTACTAGAGTGATATTTTTCTAATTAAATTCACATTCTCGGTGATTAGTATGCCAATACAATGATTGCTTGTGTACAATATCTACTGTCAACAGAAGATTACTTTATTTTTCACTGCACTTGTCAAATTGGATTGCCATATAGAATTTATTTTCACAGGTTTATCATGAATTAATTTATTTTATAAATATGCAAAACAGTATTTCTAGTTTTTAACCCTTTGAATGGCAATCAATTCTAGTCACATTTTGCAAAATAAACCTGTGCCTTTTTTTTTCATACTTGTTCTGTAACCAATGGAAAATTATGACCATTTGTGCAAAATTAACAAATAAATAAAAGTAAAAAAATATTTAACCCTTTCCATAACCAAGCTATCTTGCCCATTTTTTTTCTACGCTTTTTGTTTAATATTCTTCAAAATTTCTGGAAATGAACCCTAATTTTGAAGCCAACAGATGAAATTTGAGTCAATTTTCAGTTTTTACTAAAAACAAATTTGGCAATTTTGGTTCTGGTCTTCTGAAGGAAAGTGCAGACTATAAATGAGACTATTTTCTAAATTTGTGATGAAAAGAGGGAACTGGTGGTAAAAAGATTAAAAACATAGGGGTCACTGAACAAGTTTCATTGAAAAAATGATATTCAATATTGAGTACAAGGAGTTTTTGACTGATTAAGGGTCTTATACTTGTTCTTTTGCCTGTAGCATAGACAATATTTATCTCAGCAACAAAAATAGAAAATATTAAAATATTTTTATTACTAAAACACGCACATATGTCACAAATGCATTGATACTGTACCTCTATCTTATTTATAAAACTGTATTCTATTTTAGGAACAATAAATTTAAATAATCTGTAATTACAGTTCACGAGATCTAGGGAATTTCAGAGATGGTGTGAGCACATGAGCAAATAGTGAAACTTTGTAAAAGCAAAAAATAATGCTTGTGATGTGTAGGTGTTATACTGAAACGAGTTTTGACTTGTGATTGTACCACCACAAAATGATGGAAGCAATTTACTCGGCTTCGTTAATGTCTGTGGAACAGTATTCATTTGCATAAACACAATGGTCTATTCAGTGCTTTGTCATACATGTACTTGCCATTTGTTCATACTCGTCTCGTGACCTAATCATTTGTACAGCTATCGTTAACCGAATCTCTCATAGACTGGAGGTTATAGGCATTGACTCTCAATAGCAATGCCATGGTTCAAACTCAGCTTGGCTATCTTTTTGTGGAGTTTGAAATTACAGAAATAAACACATCATGGCCAGGCCAATGGGTCACATGACCAAGAGTGGTATAACTACTGTAATCTTTCTAGTAGTTGACCACCTGATTTTTGGTCAAAATTATACATTGTTAAATACTATCAATCTGCTCTGATGCTTCTTTTTTTCAAAAAGAATAAATTTAAACTAGTTACTGTAAAATACTGTATTTTAGCTGAAAATATTTTCACTGAAAGTTGGATATAAAATATAGGAAAAAAGATATATTTGCTGGATTTTATTTAAACTGACTCATCCCATTTAGCGAAATTAAAGACAATAAATTCCAAGCAAAAATAACATATTTTGAAGTGCATCTTTGAGTATATCTTTGATTTGTTTCACACTTGTTTTTTTCTACAGTTGAGTTACCGCTGACTTAAAGCCCCTAATAATTGAACAGCGCAAAACAAAATATACGACTTCAAATTTTTCTTCAAACAATTCTGCGGCCTCCAAAAATAATCATATTTTATTTATGAGAGTAGTGGTGGCATAAGTGCTACTGACTGGATCTGTGATACAAAAATGTACATGTACCATAATCAATGCAATGTAGCCACAAATATACCTACATGTAGTAATGATTGTTTTGTTTTTCATCTTGTGACATCAGAAGAAATCTATGATGATGATTTATTAGGTAATGCAAAGATGTGTAAATTTGTTTACCAACGTGTGATTCATATTCCATCTCCACATACCGTATTTACTAAGAATCACATATGTGAATACAAACTAAAGAGTTGTCAATATATGAAAGTGAAATATTTGAATTTAGTGCTTTCAAAATAAAACAATAAAAATGTGCTACTAATAGAGGAAATACTATATGTGGGAAAGTTGTACAGTTTGAACTTCTGTACATTTATTTTTCTTCCCATGAGATTGACAGCCAAAACCCCCACCCCCACCCCCACCCCCAGCCCCACCCCTACCTTTCACACCATTCCCACTGATAGAGTGCATATGGTGCATGGACTTTTGTTACCTTCCTTTCATTCCCTGCAAACAGTTTGGTCCTGGTGACTTTAATATACAGAAAATCATTTGTATTTCATATGTTCTTACTCTTCTGTAATTGGTGTGTTATTCTATTTGTAAATATTGCAGTTTTTACTGTCGTTTGAATAGAACACTAAGACTAAATCCGAACAATGAAATCAGGATTTTAGTAGAGGTCCTGAAATCTGTCAGCATCACAAGAGATTTGATCACTCGGATATTATTTAAATGTTAATTATGCTACTATTCAGAAGTAAGAATAGTTCCAGTGTAATTATAGAATTATTTTCATGGCAGTGACTGATGCTATATTGAGGAATGTCTTTTCTGAAATTTTAACAGAAAGGGGTAGAATGTTTAATTACGATGGGGTCAACAACGGGTCGAGTTGATGGGAATGGAAAACCAAGAACAGTCTTGTAAAACTTGATATGCTGTGTGCAGGGCTGCGTGTGATAATGATGATGATGATGATAATGATGATGACATTTTAGAATCACATGTTTCACTATGGACACTGTGATATGAGCATGCAATGGTCCATTTCGGTGACACAAAGTCTATGCCATCTCGACAATGCTACAAAATCAATGCAATGTTTATTACTTGAGTATAAAGTTAGGATCAATTCCTGAATTGTTTGAACATTTTCCCCTCACAGTATTGTTTGTAATGACTGTAACATTGATCTCAGTCATGTTGATAGATGATTTTGTTTTGTTTTTTCAACATGCTTAATTTGATTTTTTTCCTGAATCCCGTTTGTGTGTGACTTGATGTGTCCTCCATGTTTATTGATGGTATGATTATCTTAAACCTTGTCAGATGTATAATAATAATAGCTAATTACTTCTTTCTCTCAATAGATAAAATTCGTAAAGATGTTATGTCTAAAAGTAGTGGTGGGCTGGAAATACTTCTCTGTAGTCTGGAGGTAAGCATTTTTGTGTTAAATGTGTGAAATTGAAACTAACTTTAGTACATTCTACCAAGTATTCTTGGAATTTCAGATTTATATTACAAAATAATATGTGATTGTAAACTTGACCTTTTCCCAGGTCTTCAAGGACGTACATGTCCCTTTGATTTGGAGATGTGTTATTTATGATTTCAATGTTATGCATATTTAGAAGTTTCTGTCCTGTCCTCGGTATATTCAGCATATGAAAGTTCAAGCTCTGCTGCTCTTACATTCAATAGAATTTCTTCCCTGTCGATCAACTTGTTTTCGACTTTGAAAGCAACTCGGTAGCAGCTTGTGGAAACTCAAAGAAGCAGCTTCACATGAAATTTATATTTAATTCTGCTGTTGAAAATTTTTGTTATGGTACATGTACATGGAATGTTGTATTTAGGTTAACAAGAAGGTTGCCTTTGAGTTCACATGCCTCCCCCCCCCCCCCCCAGCCTGAATAGCAGTACTCACAAAACAGTTGAATTGAATCTTTCAAAAGTTTAATGCTGTCATGAAATGTTCTAAAAATAAGCATGGTTTAGCAGTGTATTGTTTAAAACACTGAAGTATCATTAGACATAGACAAGAAATTATTTCATTGCTTTAGGCTTGTGGTTGTGAGCTCCAGAATTTACCTGATATTGAACACCAAATAGGAATGGCCTGTAGCTTGTGGAGTATGCCACAGAATCAATTGGGATGGAGGCCTTGAACCACAGGTTTAGATTCATTCATCAAGGTATTCACTTTGTCAGGTTGACATCGAGATAGTGTTAGATTGTCATTATGATTGCCACCTAGCCTACATTTATGTACATGTATATGCCAAATATGGAGTATGGTTTCTGTGGCAAAATACACCTTATGTTAACACTTGCATTCAGTGAATAGTCAGGAGATGTCATTGATCACACAGATATTTGATAAGAAAATGTATTTTAAATGCATAAATAATTATAAATTATAATTTACCACTCTTATTGCCCACACCATAATCAAGGGAAAACAAATCTAAGAAATTACGTTTTACTGTAAAATGACTAATTTTCCAGTCAGCGAAATAAGCTAAAATAAAACCCAGCGAATAATTAACCCTTTTACAGTATCAAAAACTCTTGATGCCTTAGAATAAATTCCTGTTTCAATTGTTTTAAAGTACAAGTTAATTTTGACATTTCTCAAATTGGTTATTGATATATTACATGAGTTTAATAACAATAATTCTACATTCCTGCAAATATCAAATATCAATTACCCTAAGAAATGTTTTAATGTTTTATGTGAAATGTTTTAATTTGATAGGGTTTGATCTGCTCCAAACTCAGACCATTTACCTTTCTAACCGGACATTTACATTAAAGTTACTATACACAACATGTTAGCTATTTTCATTTCCATGATAAATATTACATACATATTACATTTTTACCGACATTTGATTCGCAGTAAAGAAAGACAAATTTATTAATTAATATTTCTTTTGTATACTAATGACACTTGACAGATTTTAAATACTGCGCTCTTAAAAAGTCTCTCTAAATCTGAATTATAAATCAGAATAACACCAATTAGTAGGTCGTCTTAGTGAATAATTTAGAAAACGTAAAATATTCAACTGTTACGTGATTAGACACTGTAAATTGCCTTCTTTAACTATTATTAAATATAAAATGTGAATCTAAGGCACTCCTAGAGGTTATTGCTAATGGTGACCGACTGTTTCTCTAATTTGTTTACGATCGTGAGAAAACGTGTTAAGTGATATGTAATTGGTTTTGAGCACTCCATTAACACACTGAAACATGTGATATTTTTAGAAAAAATTATCGGATCATACATGTATATATTTACGCCAAGTGAATACTATATCGTGTGAATCTTGGATAAAATGATTGCTGAGTTTGGTGAGAATCCCATTGCAAATTTGCGTGTATGTTGGATTTTATCAAACTTTGTTTTTTCACAATGAAGTGTTTCAAAATTAAATCTCTATAATATATTGCATGAAGCTGATGAAAATTCAACTCTATAATTCACATTTTAAAAAAAAATATAGTGTGTTAAAATTTTCATCCTCTATTTAATTTTGTGCATGTGGAAAACATGTCCTAAACATACAAAAAGAAGATTGATGCAATGATATTTTCATTCATATTACGCCATCAGAAACCAACAGTGGAGGATGAAATCACATTATGATTTGAGGAATTTGACTTTTTGTTGTTTGTCTTCAGATCTTTTAATAGGCCTTTTAAAAGCCACATGTGTTATTTTATTAAAATTTTAGTTTGAAAGATTGGAGTACTTGATAAATGATTGATTACGAAAAAGCTTTGCGTTGCTAAGAGTTTACTCTTGACATGATTTCAAGTGCATTTGCAGTTCTGGAGATTGACAGTCATGTTGCTTCCGAGTAGATATTTATTTCATTTTATTTTATTTATTTCATACACTGATTACCCAGCAACACCCAAAAAAAACAGAACACATTACATAGTAGTAAAACATCTTGAAGTGACATGTTTTACTGCAACATGTTCGTAGGCATGTTTTAGAGCAACACCGTCATGATTTGATATCAATGTTTCAGTACAGATAAATATTGACAATTTATTTTTGGGTCTATTAAACTAAATTATACATGTACCAAACTGCTGTCAGAACGGTTCAACTGCAGAGTCAAGTCTGCTTTCACTGATTGAATTATCATGCTTGCTCGGTGAAGTTGATTTGTTTATTCATGTGCACTGAAAATCCAGTGAACATTGTGCCTAATGTATTTTCCTACATGTAAGTACATATACAAGGCTTGAATATGTACATATACATTATGAAGGCACCCAATTTCAAAACTAAATCTTTTAAAAATGCCTTACTGGTATGCTCATTGACAGTATAAAGAAAGGGCACTAAGGTATTCTGGAGGGGTGCATGTGAATACAACTTCATGACTGGAAACCTGTTATTGCAAAGAAGCCTGCATTCTCAGCATTTTTTAGCTCCACTGTCGACTTTGTCGAGCGGAGCTTATCATATGAGTGATTGTCCGTCGTCGTCGTCCGTGTCAATGTTTTACTTTTTCGACTTCTTCTTGAAAACTACAAGCCTGAATGTTTTGATACTTGGTGTATATGTACCTTGGGTAGACCTCTCTTAGGTTTGTTCATTTCATGTTGATATCTTCAATTCTCTAATTTTGGTGAATATTTTTGTCATTTTTGGTAAAAAGTGATATTTTTGACTTCTTGTTAAAAACCGCAAGTGCAATTACTTTGATATTACATATATAGGTACTACATGTGGACCTCTCTCAGATTTGTTCATTTTGTAATGATATCTTTAATTCTCTAATTTTGGTGAATATTTTTGTCATTTTTGGTAAAAAGTGATATTTTCGACTTCTTGTTAAAAACCACAAGTCCAATTGCTTTGATACTACATATATAGGTACTACATGTGGACCTCTCTCAGATTTGTTCATTTCGTGATGATATCTTCAATTCTCTGATTTTGGTGAATATTTTTGTCATTTTTGGTAAAAAGTGATATTTTCGACTTCTTGTTAAAAATCAATAGTTCAATTGCTTTGATATTACATATATAGGTACTACACGTGGACCTTTCTCAGATTTATTCATTTTGTGATGATATCTTCAATTCTCTAATTTTGGTGAATATTTTTGTCATTTTTGGTAAAAAGTGATATTTTCGACTTCTTGTTAAAAACCGCAAGTGCAATTACTTTGATATTACATATATAGGTACTACATGTGGACCTCTCTCAGATTTGTTCATTTTGTAATGATATCTTTAATTCTCTAATTTTGGTGAATATTTTTGTCATTTTTGGTAAAAAGTGATATTTTCGACTTCTTGTTAAAAACCACAAGTCCAATTGCTTTGATACTACATATATAGGTACTACATGTGGACCTCTCTCAGATTTGTTCATTTCGTGATGATATCTTCAATTCTCTAATTTTGGTGAATATTTTTGTCATTTTTGGTAAAAAGTGATATTTTCGACTTCTTGTTAAAAATCAATAGTTCAATTGCTTTGATACTATTCATTTTGTTCATTTTCTAATGATGTCTTCAGTTCTTTAATTGAAATGTGCATTGCTAACAGCGGAGCTATCTCAGCCGATCGGCTGCTTGTTTTTAGTTGAATTAAATTCCGCGGAAAAGACATTTTGGCTGTTTTGTATTAATTTTAATTCACTAATTTTTGATGAGTTTAAAGTGAAATATAGCAAAAAAAGTATTTTCACTGAATTTTGTTTTCAGTGATTCATATATACATGTAACAATGTGATGTTTTGTTATTTTCAGAGTTCCATGGACAGTCAAATCTCCCTGAATATAACATACACTTTATTGGACCTCTTACTGACTGGGAAACGATCCTCAACGTTTGTTTCTCGTGGAGCTACCCAGGTTATTCTTTCTGCACTGATAACGGCTAATCGAGAGCAGCCAGTGTGCGATGAACTCATAGTGGTGCTGCATTCAGTACTGGCTAAAATTGGTGTCAAAGGTAATTCATCTTTTATACTGATTCCTAGTATTCACTTTTGCTCTATAACAAATACATCTCCAATAGATTATCTGTCATGCACACGGCTCCCAGTTCTTTCATATTTCCAGTGCTTTTATATTTCTCAGCTCGATCTCGCTGTAAATGTTACAAAGCTGTGTGAGAATTCAGTTCTCGACAAACTGTTTTTTGAGTCGTATGTCATTTTATTTGTATATCAGATTTTTCTGATTTTGACTGTATGAAAACTGCACTTGCCAACTTGCATCATGTTTTTCTCTATTACGGTAAAACCGCATCCCTAAAGGATGCCACACTTATCCTTTTTTAGTACAATTGAGAACCGAAAATTCCCCATTTCTCATATTTATGTATGCTCTAATAGAAGCTGCATCCCCTCTGTTGCATTGTACCATTTCAATAAGAGCTACGGCTTCTATTACAGATTTTACAGTAGGTAGCGCATGTAATAGTAGTAACCTTTTAATATTTTTTTTCTAGATCGGAAATTTGGTGTGAAAGCCAGATTAAGTGGTGCTTTGCCTATTACACTGGGGTTGGTTAGAGCGCATACTAATAATTTTAAAGTACTCCTTCCGGCTATTCAAGTACTTAAGATCTACTCTATGAATGGTAAGAATTACACAACAACCGTCACTTTAAGATATACCACACCATATACCAGTTAGATTTGTCACTAAAAATGTCCCTCTGAAAAACTTAAATTGTGTCTGGAAACTAAAAAAAAAAATTTAGGGTAGTATTTTGATGCATGTCGGTATATAGTAAATCTGAAAAAGTCTTACGTTGAAGATTATGAGTGATGTACTTAAGAATAATAATAATTTCTTTCCTCCTAGCTGTCAACTCATCATGTCTAGGAAAATCTGGTGCTGTGAGTGCAATGTTCAAAATCCTTGCAGTCTGTGGTCGTAAACATCTCAACATAGTCAAGTGAGTAAAGGAATAGTGGTTTACTTGTTCATCTTCTGGTAAACTATGTGTTTTAAAAGAATATCAAAATTAGCAAATTTAATTAAGTCATTAGTAATAATGAATTTGTTATTGTACTTCAGACATAATCTTAAGTTTCTCATGTACTGTAATCCTTTCATTTATTTGATCATCAGAGGTGACTGAGTGAACAAATTATTTTTTTTTGGTTGGTGAATTTCATATGATGTGTAGTTTACCGGTAATGGTTAGCGTGTTCACCCATATTGCTGATTTGACTTATGTCTTTGGCTTCCCACTCACCAGTCTAGAAATAAAAAAATACTGTCTACTTGCCAGGCTCACAGCTTTCGGGGTTGGGAATATGACGTCAAGTGGGAAAGAACGTAAAACTGTTGGTTCGGTCTACTGTTTCCTGTCTTTGTATTTGTTTAAAAAAAAAAATGGGAGCATTCTTGTTTCAACAAGTTGTGGTTTACTGCGGGATGTCTGAAACTTACTCTCATTCAAGATGTGTAATTGGTGCTCTTTGCCTGTTGATTGGTGTGATAAATAAATACACTGGGTTTTAGTCACACGATTGTAGAAATAAAGATGTTAATGAAGTTTCAAGTGGAAACAAAACATGGAACGTTTTATTTCTTAGTACATGTAATTAAGAAAAAAACGCCAAGATGGATTGATAGCATTTGAATGTGACATTTTCTGCCAGGTGGTTGAATTACTAGAGGAAAATATAATTGTTTTAGCCAAAATCTGGTTCAACTTGCTCATTAAAAAAATACAGTATTTGTATTTCAAATGTATTAAAATATCGATAATTTTTCTCAATATTATGTAATAAATGTGCATATTAGTTGACTAAGAAAAACAACAGCCTGATTTCATATTTTTATAAATTCACTGGATTCAGTAAAATATTACCGCTAGTTGAACTATTCATAACTTACTTGCAAAATGAAAAGGTCGTGTGTTGACAATTTTTTTCCAGGATTATATAGATTTAAAAAAAAATGGAAAACATCTATAAAAAATGCAGCTTAAAAGAAAGAAATGTTATCGTGATATTAACCATCAGGGATTATGCTGATAGAGTTGGCATAATATCAAATCAGATTTCCTTACACAACTTTATAGAATTACATCAAAAAACTAAAATTAGAAATGATTTATGATCGGATGGGTGTGGTCCACAACCTGTCTGAAGAGATCATGTGTCCCCAAACAACCTTTGACCAACATGCTTGGGCCTCACATACTTACGTGATGTATGACAATGACAAACATTATTAACATAACTAGTTCCTGGCTAGGTCTCTTTTATTTTAACAAAATTGGAGTTGATTAAAAAAATATAAATGAAAATACAGTAAATATATACAGTATTAGTATATTTTCGTTAACATTATCAAGGCCAAATTTTTTTTTTTTAATTTTGAATAGAGGATAGTTTTAATAATAGTACATCTATTTCCTTTATTTATAGTACATGTGCCCATTTATTAGCTCCGCTGTCGACTTTGTCGAGCGGAGCTTATCATATGAGTGATTGTCCGTCGTCGTCGTCCGTGTCAATGTTTTACTTTTTCGACTTCTTCTTGAAAACTACAAGCCTGAATGCTTTGATACTTGGTGTATATGTACCTTGGGTAGACCTCTCTTAGATTTGTTCATTTCATGTTGATATCTTCAATTCTCTAATTTTGGTGAATATTTTTGTCATTTTTAGTAAAAAGTGATATTTTCGACTTCTTGTTGAAAACCGCAAGTGCAATTGCTTTGATATTACATATATAGGTACTACATGTGGACCTCTCTCAGATTTGTTCATTTCATGATGATATCTTTAATTCTCTAATTTTGGTGAATATTTTTGTCATTTTTAGTAAAAAGTGATATTTTCGACTTCTTGTTGAAAACCGCAAGTGCAATTGCTTTGATATTACATATATAGGTACTACATGTGGACCTCTCTCAGATTTGTTCATTTTGTAATGATATCTTTAATTCTCTAATTTTGGTGAATATTTTTGTCATTTTTGGTAAAAAGTGATATTTTCGACTTCTTGTTGAAAACCGCAAGTCCAATTGCTTTGATATTACATATATAAGTACTACATGTGGACCTCTCTCAGATTTGTTCATTTTGTAATGATATCTTTAATTCTCTAATTTTGGTGAATATTTTTGTAATTTTTGGTAAAAAGTGATATTTTCGACTTCTTGTTGAAAACCGCAAGTCCAATTGCTTTGATATTACATATATAGGTACTACATGTGACCCTCTCTCAGATTTGTTCATTTTGTAATGATATCTTTAATTCTCTAATTTTGGTGAATATTTTTGTCATTTTTGGTAAAAAGTGATATTTTTGACTTCTTGTTGAAAACCGCAAGTCCAATTGCTTTGATATTACATATATAGGTACTACATGTGGACCTCTCTCAGATTTGTTCATTTTGTAATGATATCTTTAATTCTCTAATTTTGGTGAATATTTTTGTCATTTTTGGTAAAAAGTGATATTTTCGACTTCTTGTTGAAAACCGCAAGTCCAATTGCTTTGATATTACATATATAGGTACTACATGTGACCCTCTCTCAGATTTGTTCATTTTGTAATGATATCTTTAATTCTCTAATTTTGGTGAATATTTTTGTAATTTTTGGTAAAAAGTGATATTTTTGACTTCTTGTTGAAAACCGCAAGTCCAATTGCTTTGATATTACATATATAGGTACTACATGTGACCCTCTCTCAGATTTGTTCATTTTGTAATGATATCTTTAATTCTCTAATTTCGGTGAATATTTTTGTAATTTTTGGTAAAAAGTGATATTTTCGACTTCTTGTTGAAAACCGCAAGTCCAATTGCTTTGATATTACATATATAGGTACTACATGTGACCCTCTCTCAGATTTGTTCATTTTGTAATGATATCTTTAATTCTCTAATTTCGGTGAATATTTTTGTAATTTTTGGTAAAAAGTGATATTTTCGACTTCTTGTTGAAAACCGCAAGTCCAATTGCTTTGATATATTATACATATAGGTACTACATGTGGACCTCTCTCAGATTTGTTCATTTTCTAATGATATCTTCTGTTCTTTAATTGCCATGTGCATTGCTAACAGCGGAGCTATCTCAGCCGACAGGCTGCTTGTTTATAGTACATGTGCCCATTTATTTAAATTTACAATTGTTTATGTTCTGAACATATAATTACATATTTTAATATATTATGTGATTGTCACTATACTCATTTTGGAACTAGTATGGGGAATTTTTAATACAGTTACATTTGATGCTGGATTAAAATAGACTGCATCATCATATAATATCATTTGTATACGTGGAGGTAGGCTATTAAAAATAAAATATTTATTTGGATTTCAAATTATGAAAGGCACCTACTAGTAAAGAGTGTTTTTTGACCCCATTGAAAAAAGCAAGACAAAATATTAAATAATATTAATTAAGCAATTTGTCCATTTTTGTGATTTTAGAATTGCCTTGGACACGTTGGCTCAGTTAGTAAAATCAAGTAAGTATTGTGTTATTAATTACATGTTGTCATGTCAGCTGTGTAACCAGCCGTGTTGTCTTTTTGTTCTCGATGTGTGTTAGCATGACATGATGGGCAGGTTGTCTGTGAAATATCTCTGTTATGAGTACTATGTGTGGAATTGTCATTTGTGCTATGACAATCAATATTTTGTGTTGTGACATAATCTATGACATTTTTATCAAAATTTTAAAACTAGTGTCAGTCCCTTATTTTTTGTTTAATTCCATATTTTCATTTTCTAGCCAAGATGCACTCAAATGAAAAAGTAAATGTTATTAAATTGGACGCCATTTAAATTTCATCCCACACATTTATGGCAGTATATGGGTCTGTTAGCTGCAGAACATGACTCTATGGCATCCAAATTGTTATTATGAAAATGATTTTAAATGTCTTGTATCAATAACATGGCTTTATATAACATTATTGTATTATTATATTATACTACTTAGGCTGAGGTAAATATTTAAATATTCTCCCCTAACTGACAAATATCTGGCTGGGCTATAAAAATTGTATATTATTCTTGATTTGAGTCCTAAATTGAGTTTCCAGTTTTAAACTGAATATTTTAACATTTACATTCAATGGGTATTTTTATTCTATTATTAGACATTGTCCATGTTGATGCCAAATTTGAATCTAAAAATATGTACAGCTGACCTTATTTTTAGTTGCCTGTCAGAATCTCTATATCATGTTTGGGGAGCAAAAACATGTACCGGTAGCTTGGCTCTATTGCTTACAAACAAGCAAGGTTTATTCCTGCTGTTATTTTAAATTTTAAAAATTGCCTTTGTCCATTGGAGGACACTTTGCAAACTATCTTGTATTCTGACACTGAACTCAGCTTTTTTTATTTCATAGAATTTAAGAGATTTTATTGACGCTTTTTTATTTTATCTACCACAGAAAGTAACTCTGCACGTGCCATTGGCCAAGGTGGTATGACGATATTATTAACGATGGCATTTGATTGGCATCGGTCAGATTCACGCAATAGACATTTTAATCTTCGTAAATCTATTCTTATTGTGATTAGAAACATCACAACTCTGAGTAAGTATCAAATTGTATCTGGCTTTCTCATACTTGTGTATGTAAATACTGTCAATTTGATTCTCTCACTTTCAGGGGTTGACCATTTAAACTTGGGGGGGACCAAAAAAATCTGCATGATAATTAGCAGAGAAAAATTCTATTTGGAAATGTGACAAAAAAAAATTAAAACCTATTTGTTAGATAAACCAAAAATTGCATTGATTGCTGGATCATTAAAATACGAATTATTTAGACACCTTTGTCTGGTGAAGGAACATTATGCTAAAAACTAAGTGGAAGAAAAAGACACTCGGTTTTTCTACCATTTGCCCTCCTGGACTTTTTAATGCTCAGCTCTTATACCTCTGAAAAATTAAACATTAACAGGATATAATAATATTTATTTTGTTTTCAATACGAGTGGAATTGAAAAATTGATCTATGCTTTATGTATCCTGTGTTAAAATTTACTTTGGACACTGAGGGGCTTTGTCCCAAAGTCAGTTTAATCGAGTCCCTGTGTTGTCAAGTTGTGAGCGCAATGTGCATTTTTGTCATCTCTAGAGTGGCTTGATAGGCAACTGTATTATAAGATGATAATATTAAATTAGTAATTCTATGTGCTATTTGCGTTTTAAGGATTGATGACTTAAGTTACAAGATGGCTACCATATTTGTTCTATTAGAAGCACATCCCTAAAGAAGCACACATAAACCCAAAACATGCAACTTATTTTGACTATAGATAGACCTATGTTATGCTACAAATAGAAAAATATTGTCCTACCAAGTTGAGCAGTTTTAGATATCTAAGGAATGTTGGCTTTATTTTTTTAATATCATTAACAAATTAATCAGAGAGGCAGTTGGCCTTTTAAGCATGCAAAGTCCCAATAGGCTATGATATATTTGACAACAAACAGTCCATGTTAAAACCTCAACCTTGATTTTGAACTAGAGGCTCTGTAAAATTAAAAATTTGATTGATTAATTCCGGGGCATAATTTTCACAGAGCAAAATTGCATCTTTTAGAAATGAATTTCTGGTTCCTTACTGGAATTAAATTTAATTGAAAAAATTGGTACAACAAGAAATGATCTTTTACTAATTTGTGTAATCAGATATACTGTTGCTGACATTTTGATTTCATTTGAATTCTCTAGAATCTGGACGAAAAGCATTTACTGAGGCGGATGGAATTAGGATACTATATGCAGTAGCTCAAGAGATGTCTGAAGGTGAGTGAGAGAGTCCTATCAATATTGTGTGATCATTTGTCCCAGACAACTCAAATGATTTGACTTGTCTTTGGTCCCACATATCGCATGTTTTATTTTATGCATGCAACACGGCTGCGGAATTTCTTCAATAGAAGCAAACACATAAAGCAGAAATGTTGTTTATTACCAAACGCTTCAGCATGGTATTAAGAGTTTTCAAGGGTGGGTGATACCAAGGTGGAAAATGGTTGCACATATGGGGGTAACTCCTGGAATTGCAATAGAGAGGGTTCAGGCTGAAAATACAATATATAGTGTTTTCATGTTTCGTCTGATATTTCTGTGGTATTCTGCTGCTGTAACTAATGCAAGATTTGTTCTGAAATTCAGTGTATTGTGTGCACTCCAGGGTTATTCGTTTTTTGCTGAAGACACCCCTATTTTTTAAAGGCAAGAGTCAAACTAATTTCACTCCCACTGGGAAATCTGCATTGCCGCTTAAATGAGAGCTAATTAAACACATTTTCCAGACTGGCGAAAGAGTCTGTAACAGCCGATTTTAACAGCCTATCACATGATTTTACTCAACATATCATCATGGAAAGAGGCTATTCCATTTTACGCAGGAATAATTGGGAGTAGAATATGTATCAACAGAGATGTGTATACTGAAAAGTAATGTCTATCATTCTTTTGCATCACTGAGCATTTCTGTTTTAGTATACTGGTTTGAAAATGTTGAATTTGCATGATTTGCAATGTTTTTTTTACTGAAATGTCTCTAATGGTTGAATCCCGGGTTTGAAAGAAAATGTAACAGCACACCTCGTGATTCGTTTGAATACAATGGTGAAGGATTAGCACGATAGGGCGTTGTCCAATCTCGGTGGAACATTTCAAAGTCAGTCATACCACGGTTCTTTTTCAGTAACTGCTGTCATACTTCGTTTACATTTATGTTGAAGTGAAAAATTCCTCCACAGAATTGTGCATTGGCAAGCATGCCGTGCAACTGCGGAACTCCACTAACGGAATGACTTTCGTTGACAGCGGTCTTCGCTGAGCTGCACGCTTCAACTTCGCTTGTGATGTTGCTTCCGAGCCCTGGATTGAATGAATCTTGATTACCCGTTAAAATGTTGCTCATTTGGCGTTGGTAATCTTTATTTGGAACTGAGTAACGCTGCAACGTCGCTTCGATGTTGATGGTTGCACCTCCATGGCAATCGTTAATTTTACTGCGGGGAGGGGGGGTCTTCCGAGATCCCTTCAGGGTTTATAAAACTCAGTTTCCAGATGGTCAACATAAATCAAGTTCTCTCAATCGATGTATACCTAATATGCTAAAAATGTCGCTGAACGATTTGAACCGGATAAAAATAGTAGACGAAAATTTGTTTACAAAATAAAAATAGTTCGATTTCCAATGGAAACAAGCCAGTAGGCTGGTTGGCGATCCGCTCTGCTCAAAAACAAGCAACATAAATTATATGACAAATAAATTATATGACAACAAGCGTAATTATAATTTCAGCCTCTAGTTCAGAACTGATTAAATAAACTACCTCGTCTTTATGCCAACTTGAAGTTATTCATTGTCTACACCAGTGACTTCAAAGTCAATGTTTCAATCCCAGGAATTTCACTTGCTATTAATTGCATGGGAGTGCAAGTCTTTTATTAGTCCCCGTGCCGAGTACTTTATGTGGGACATATGCACATGCAGTGGTTTAGCGATTCAATTCAAAATGGCCGACTGGCAGCCATCTTGTTTTTTGAAAATGTTGTATTTTGGACATGCTTTGTCAGTTTTCATTCAAACTTGGTACATAGATTATACATGTTAGGATACATGTCCATGATGATTTATTTCACAATTGGATCAAAGATGGCTGACTGGCAGCCATCTTGTTTTTTGAAAATGTCGTATTTTGGACATGCTTTGTCAGTTTTCATTCAAATTTAGTACATAGATCATACATGTTAGGATACATGTCCCCGACCGTCCGTGAGTTCCTGAGTCTGTCCGTCCGACCGTCTGTGCGTCTGTCTATCCAACGTCATATTTCAGAATCCTGTGGACCGATTCCGTTCATTCTTTGCATGTGCCTAGTACCTTATGTGGGACATATGCACATGCTGTGGTTTAGTGATTCGATTCAAAATGGCCGACTGGCAGCCATCTTGTTTTTTGAAAATGTTGTATTTGGACATGCTTTGTCAGTTGTCATTCAAACTTGGTACATGGATTATACATGTTAGGATACATGTCCATGACGATTTATTTCGCAATTGGATTAAAGATGGTCGACTGGCAGGCATCTTGTTTTTGTTTTTTTATGCGGTATCTTGGACGTGCTCTGTCAGTTTTCATTCAAATTTGGCACATACATGTACTTTATACATGTTAGGATGCATGTCCATGACATTTTGTTTCAAAATCTGGTCAAGGATGGCCGATTGACAGCCATCTGACTTTTTGGCCTTACTACTATATTTCCACAATTTATGTACCATTTTCATTCGTATTTGGCACATACATCATACATATCAGTGTGTTTCATAATCAGATCAAAGATGGCTGAATATCGGCTGTTTTTATTTTGGCCATATTACTATGACACGAAACGCGTGTTTTGATGTAAATAAACAATCTGTTGTATACGCCACTTGGAACTCAAGTTTCAAGGACACGCTCGCGACAACCCCTCCGCTTTAATATGACAAGCACAAAGAGAACTTAACGGGGACTGTCATTTTCAATGACTTGTTTTCTATTGTAATGTCAATTTCTTCGGAACATGAAGCTGTAACCACAGACTGTCTAGATGCTGTAACTAAATCCTGGTATAAGCACCAGTTAGGCAGGCTTGAACTATGCATGTGAAGCCAGCTGAGAGGTATATCCAATCCTATAGATGATTCATTGTTTGGTAACTATTTTCTGCAAATGCAATAAAAATCCACACAGCATTCTACAGGTTACTTATTGCAAATGGATTTACTTTTGTGTTATTAGTATAATTGCTTATCAAAGTTTAAATGTACAGCTTATTTAAAATCATAATGTCACATTCCATAGAGTGAAGCATTGCTTGTTAATCATTTTGCACCTCTGTAAGAAATTTACTCCTACTTAAATGTGTGGCTTGTTATAAACTGGATGGCCCGGTGAAATATTGCAGAAGACATTGCAGAAAGCATAAACTGAATGAAAGATTTACCTACATGTAGTATTAAGCCAGAACTTGTCTTTCTTTCTTCCAGTGCGAGAACTAGAAACCTTAGTCACTATAATTAGTTTAATATTGAGAAAATGTTTCCCAAAGAATCGTCTGCCTGTACATAGCATTAAAAGCTCTATACCGTATCAACTCCCTGAAGCTGCAGCCGAGTATCTACAAATACCAATGGATGCACAAGGTAGGAATTGTAATGTCAGAGATTTGTGACTTGTAGACTGCCCTCTATGTCAATATGATGCACCACTGACGCTCATAGGCTTGATGTTAGACTAATTTACTGGCATGTCATTGACTCGCTTGGAAATTGTACACTTCTATAGTGATCTTGAAAAATATCTTATCATCACAAAATTTGTAGTTTTGGTAAAACAAAATTCACATTTTACAAATGATTATAAAAACAAAGGAAGTCAGCAGCCACATCAGGGCCACCTCCATAGTCATATACAATTTTATTTTCTATCTTCCCAAACAAACTTTTTTAGGGGGTTCCAATTTGGCTCTGGATACCTACATTATCAGTCCTGTTGAAGGGCACACTGATCCATTTCACCTCACACATTTGTTTTTGCAATTTTGCTTACGATAAAGTGCACCACATATAGAAGGATAAAGAAATGTTCTGTTTTCTTTTTTAGAGGATGTTACCCCAAATCATCCTTTATTACACGTTTTCAAAAGCATTAGTAAATAAAATAAATCTTGTTTTTATTGTATTAAATATTCTTAATACAAAAAAAAATTAAAACTACATTACTGCATCATTTTTCAGTTTTTTTCTAGAACGAGAAGCAATATCTTTGGTGGGGGGGGGGCTAAGTCATGTATAAAATATTAGCTGTACAGCAAGTGATTGGAAAAGACTGAAAATAAGCATTTCATTTCAGGCGATGATGTATTGGATGACAGTGATGATCAAGATGATGATTTGAGCAGTGATGACGATGAAGAAAATCAGCAAGTGAGTGTTTTCTTCTATAAACATAACAAGTGTTTTTATTTCATGTGATCGTGTAATATACTTCATTTGGTTCAACATTCTTTATGTGTGCCATGCGTCATGTGGTTCAACATTCTTCATGCTGTGTGCCATACTTCATGTGGTTTCACATTCTTCATACTGTGTGCCATACTTCATGTGGTTCAACATTCTTCATGCTGTGTGCCATACTTCATGTGGTTTAACATTCTTCATGCTGTGTGCCATACTTTATGTGCTTGAACATTCTTCATGCTGTGTGCCATATTTTATGTGCTTCAACATTCTTCATGCTGTGTGCCATACTTCATGTGGTTCAACATTCTTCATGCTGTGTGCCATACTTCATGTGGTTCAACATTCTTCAAGCTGTGAGCCATACGTCATGTGGTTCAACATTCGTCATGCTGTGTGCCATACTTCATGTGGTTCAACATTCTTCATGCTGTGTGCCATACGTCATGTGGTTCAACATTCGTCATGCTGTGTGCCATACTTCATGTGATTTAACATTCTTTATGTGTGCCATATATCTTGTTGTTCAACATTCTTCATGCTGTGTGCCATACTTCATGTGGTTCAACATTCTACATGCTGTGTGCCATACTTTATGTGGTTTAACATTCTTATTGATATATGTCATACGTCATGTGGTTCAACATTCTTCATGCTGTGTGCCATACTTCATGTGGTTCAACATTCTTATTGATATATGTCATACGTCATGTGGTTCAACATTTTTCATGTGTGCCATACTTCATGTGGTTCAACATTCTTCATGCTGTGTGCCATACGTCATGTGGTTCAACATTCGTCATGCTGTGTGCCATACTTCATGTGGTTCAACATTCTTCATGCTGTGTGCCATACTTCATGTGATTTAACATTCTTTATGTGTGCCATATATCTTGTGGTTCAACATTCTTCATGCTGTGTGCCATACTTCATGTGGTTCAACATTCTTCATGCTGTGTGCCATACTTTATGTGGTTTAACATTCTTATTGATATATGTCATACGTCATGTGGTTCAACATTCTTCATGCTGTGTGCCATACTTCATGTGGTTCAACATTCTTATTGATATATGTCATACGTCATGTGGTTCAACATTTTTCATGTGTGCCATACTTCATGTGGTTCAACATTCTTCATGCTGTGTGCCATACGTCATGTGGTTCAACATTCTTCATGCTGTGTGCCATACTTCATGTGGTTCAACATTCTTTATGCTGTGTGCCATACTTCATGTGGTTCAACATTCTTCATGCTGTGTGCCATACTTCATGTGGTTCAACATTCTTCATGCTGTGTGCCATACTTCATGTGGTTCAACATTCTTCATGCTGTGTGCCATACTTCATGTGGTTCAACATTCGTCATGCTGTGTGCCATACTTCATGTGGTTCAACATTCTTCATGATGTGTGCTATACTTCATGTGGTTCAACATTCTTCATGTTGTGTGCCACACGTCATGTGGTTCAACATTCTTCATGCTGTGTGCCAAACTTCATGTGGTTTAACATTCTTCATGTGTGCCATACTTCATGTGATGCATTGTAGTTCACGTGATGCGTTGTACCTCATGTGATGTGTCGTACTTCATTTGATGCACCATACTACATATGATGCGCCATACTTCATGCAATGTGTCGTACTTCATGTGATGCGTTGTACTTCTTGTGATGTGCCGTACTGCATGTGATGTGCCGTACTGCATGTGATGTGCCGTACTGCATGTGATGTGCCGTACTGCATGTGATGTGCCATACTGCATGTGATGTGCCGTACTGCATGTGATGTGCCATACTGCATGTGATGTGCCGTACTGCATGTGATGTGCCGTACTGCATGTGATGTGCCGTACTGCATGTGATGTGCCGTACTCCATGTGATGTGCCGTACTCCATGTGATGTGCCGTATTCCATGTGATGTGCCGTTCTCCATGTGATGTGCCATACTGCATGTGATGTGCCGTACTGCATGTGATGTGCCGTACTGCATGTGATGTGCCGTACTGCATGTGATGTGCCATACTGCATGTGATGTGCCGTACTGCATGTGATGTGCCATACTGCATGTGATGTGCCGTACTGCATGTGATGTGCCGTACTGCATGTGATGTGCCGTACTGCATGTGATGTGCCGTACTCCATGTGATGTGCCGTACTCCATGTGATGTGCCGTATTCCATGTGATGTGCCGTTCTCCATGTGATGTGCCGTTCTCCATGTGATATGCCGTACTCCATGTGATGTGCCGTACTCCATGTGATGTGCCGTACTCCACGTGATGTGCCATACTGCATGTGATGTGCCGTACTCCATTTGATGTGCCGTACTGCATGTGATGTGCCGTACTGCATGTGATGTGCCGTACTGCATGTGATGTGCCGTTCTTCATGTGATGTGCCGTACTCCATGTGATGTGCCGTACTCCATGTGATGTGCCGTTCTTCATGTGGTGTGCCGTACTCCATGTGATGTGCCGTACTCCATGTGATGTGCCATACTGCATGTGATGTGCCGTACTGCATGTGATGTGCCATACTGCATGTGATGTGCCGTACTGCATGTGATGTGCCATACTGCATGTGATGTGCCGTACTGCATGTGATGTGCCGTACTGCATGTGATGTGCCGTACTGCATGTGATGTGCCGTACTGCATGTGATGTGCCGTACTCCATGTGATGTGCCGTACTCCATGTGATGTGCCGTATTCCATGTGATGTGCCGTTCTCCATGTGATGTGCCGTTCTCCATGTGATATGCCGTACTCCATGTGATGTGCCGTACTCCATGTGATGTGCCGTACTCCACGTGATGTGCCATACTGCATGTGATGTGCCGTACTCCATTTGATGTGCCGTACTGCATGTGATGTGCCGTACTGCATGTGATGTGCCGTACTGCATGTGATGTGCCGTTCTTCATGTGATGTGCCGTACTCCATGTGATGTGCCGTACTCCATGTGATGTGCCGTTCTTCATGTGGTGTGCCGTACTCCATGTGATGTGCCGTACTCCATGTGATGTGCCATACTGCATGTGATGTGCCGTACTCCATGTGATGTGCCATACTGCATGTGATGTGCCGTACTCCATTTGATGTGCCGTACTGCATATGATGTGCCGTACTGCATGTGATGTGCCGTACTGCATGTGATGTGCCGTACTGCATTTGATAGGCCGTATTCCATGTGATGTGCCGTACTCCATGTGATGTGCCGTACTCCATGTGATGTGCCATACTCCATGTGATGTGCCGTACTGCATGTGATGTGCCGTACTGCATGTGATGTGCCGTACTGCATGTGATGTGCCGTACTGCATGTGATGTGCCGTACTGCATGTGATGTGTCGTACTGCATGTGATGTGCCGTACTGCATGTGATGTGCCGTACTGCATGTGATGTGTCATACTGCATGTGATGTGCCGTACTGCATGTGATGTGCCGTACTACATGTGATGTGCCGTACTGCATTTGATAGGCCGTATTCCATGTGATGTGCCGTATTCCATGTGATGTGCCGTACTCCATGTGATGTGCTGTACTCCATGTGATGTGCCATACTGCATGTGATGTGCCGTACTCCATGTGATGTGCCGTACTGCATGTGATGTGCCGTACTGCATGTGATGTGTCGTACTGCATGTGATGTGCCGTACTGCATGTGATGTGCCGTACTGCATGTGATGTGCCATACTGCATGTGATGTGCCGTACTCCATGTGATGTGCCGTACTGCATGTGATGTGCCGTACTGCATGTGATGTGCCGTACTGCATGTGATGTGCCGTACTGCATGTGATGTGTCGTACTGCATGTGATGTGCCGTACTGCATATGATGTGCCGTACTGCATGTGATGTGCCGTACTGCATTTGATAGGCCATATTCCATGTGATGTGTCGTATTCCATGTGATGTGCCGTACTCCATGTGATGTGCCGTACTGCATGTGATGTGCCGTACTACATGTGATGTGCCGTACTGCATTTGATAGGCCATATTCCATGTGATGTGTCGTATTCCATGTGATGTGCCGTATTCCATGTGATGTGCCGTACTCCATGTGATGTGCTGTACTCCATGTGATGTGCCGTACTGCATGTGATGTGCCGTACTCCATGTGATGTGCCGTACTCCATGTGATGTGCCGTACTGCATGTGATGTGCCGTACTGCATGTGATGTGTCGTACTGCATGTGATGTGCCGTACTGCATGTGATGTGCCGTACTGCATGTGATGTGCCATACTGCATGTGATGTGCCGTACTACATGTGATGTGCCGTACTGCATTTGATAGGCCATATTCCATGTGATGTGTCGTATTCCATGTGATGTGCCGTATTCCATGTGATGTGCCGTACTCCATGTGATGTGCCGTACTCCATGTGATGTGCCGTACTCCATGTGATGTGCCGTACTCCATGTGATGTGCCGTACTCCATGTGATATACCGTACTCCATGTGATGTGCCATGTTAGTCAAACTACTTGTGGTATGCCATACATTTATTATTTATTTATTTATTTTTATTTATTTATTTTTTTAAGGACCTTCAACTTCAGGTCAGTTATGAAAGATTGGTGTTGTTAAGCATGTTGTGGTTACTTTGTTTTAATGAGATAATTTTGATGTGTGCTTCCATCTTTAAATCTCTTCATTCTTTTACCTGTGTTTATATGTTGTGTGTTTTAATAACTATTGAACTTGTGTTATTTATATGTTTTATTTATTTTTTTTATTCTTTTTATTTATTTATTTATTTATTTATTTATTTATTTATTTATTTATTTATTTATTTATTTATTTAAATTTATTTGTTTATTTTAAGGATCTTCAGATTCAGGTCAGTTAAGACAGATTGCTGATATTAGCATGTCATGATTTAACTGAAGAACATGTTATATTTGCTGTGTGCGTTCATTCTCTGCCTCATTCCATGTTTCTTTGTTACATAATTACTACAGTGTCTAGCTATTGTTTAACAAGCATTGGCGTCATTTATTAATCTTCTAATTAATAATCTTTCACTGAAGCCTTCCCTTGGTATTGTAATTAGTTCTTTACATATCAGGGTTATATCAAATGTGATATATTGTAATTAGTTCTTCACATATCACGGTTATATCAAATGTGATATATTGTAATTAGTTCTTCACATATCAGGGTTATATCAAATGTGATATATTGTAATGAGTTCTTCACATATCACCGTTATATCAAATTTGATATTGTAATTAGTTCTTCACATATCACGATTATATCAAAGGTGATATATTGTAATTAGTTCTTCACATATCAGGGATAGATCAAATGTAATATATTGTAATTATATCTACATATCAGAGTTATATCAAATGTATATATTATAATTAGATCTTTACATTTCAGGGTTATATCAAATGTGATATATTGTAATGAGTTCTTCACATATCAGGGTTATATCAAATGTGATATATTGTAATGAGTTCTTCACATATCAGGGTTATATCAAATGTGATATATTGTAATTAGTTCTTCACATATCACGGTTATATCAAATGTGATATATTGTAATTAGTTCTTCACATATCAGGGATAGATCAAATGTGATATATTGTAATTATATCTACATATCAGAGTTATATCAAATGTATATATTATAATTAGATATTTACATATCTGGGATATATCAAATGTGATATTGTAAATAGATCTTTACATATCAGGGATATATCAAATGTGATATAATGCAATTAGATCTTGGATATTTAGATGATATATATCGTAATTAACACTCTACATATCAGGAATATATCAAATGTGATATATCATAATTAGATCTCACAATATCGGAATATCAAATGTGATATATTGTAATTAGATCTCTACATATCACAAATATTTAGATGTGATTTATTATAATTCACATCTTACTTGTATCCATATTTTATGCTAGCATTCACATTCGTTTTCGCCAAAATTTGCTGTAAAGCGATTGCTGTGTCTCTTGGCATTATTCTAACCTCATCGTTTGCATGGCATACATTTTTTTTATCTCATCATTGGTTGTTTTTGTGTTTCAGTGCCCATCCTGTGTCATCAGCGAGTCATAATACGACCCCATTTTGTGATACATGTCTGTGATTATTAATTGACAATCTCTTCCAGGAATTCGATGACCTTGATGAAGATAACAAGAACAAGCTGGAAAAACGATCAGCAGAAGATCTTTTCATGTATGAGCAATTCTTTCCTGAGTTACTTGAATTCACCGAGGTAAGATGACACTTTCAGTTTTGATTCACCATTACTTTAATACTTGATATATTTACCTGCAGCTCAGAGTTATTGGATGCTTAGAGGTGTGCACCCCCTCCCCTGCAACTCAATGACTCACTCTCATGTATTGCTTTCATTTAATTGACCTGCAAATTAAAATAGTAAATATTATTTTCACCGAAGGGTTTTACAGATTAATAGGATTTTGATTTATTAATTCATTAATTTGTTTATATTTGACAAAATTTAGGAGAAATATTTGCTTAAAGATGAAGAGAAAGTAGAAGAAGGCAAAGATACAAAAGAGTACAATGGTAAATCATCTTCGACAGTCATCATTCCAACAGCCACGATGGATTCCGGAACAGTGCACAATATGGATTCTAGAATTACCTCTAATCTTGTCTATAACTCTAAAGAAAACCGATTCAGTTTGCCAAACTTATCAAAATATAACTACATGGTTTCGAACAAATCGTTAGCGGTAAATGCTGGTGATCTATCTCTTAACATGGGAGGTATACGCTTAGTGTCGGATAGTGGAAATGGAAGCTCTGTATCAGAGTGTAGTCTCAGATCTAGTGCCAATACTTCAGTTGACTCTAGAAGTGTCGACGGTGCTAGTGTGTTCAATGGAAAAAACAATAGACGACATTCAAAATCTCATAATAATTTACGTGGGAGCCGGTCTCCCAGCAAGGTGCACAAGGTGTCAAAATCAATGACTTCTGTCAAGAGTAGTCTTTCCGAGCGTTGTCGTGCCAATTCACCGTCTATTCCAAGTAGTCGGTCAAAAGTGGATTCGGTAATTGAAAGTTTCAATCCCGACTTGATGATCACGTCGTTAACCATCCAGTCGTCGGATAGCGCCAGGACAGACCGAAACAGTTCTAGAGCCGACAATGCCTGTGAAGACATCAACGCCAGCACGCTTCAGTCGGATAATTACGAAAACTATAGCAACCCTGATATCTTTGTAGAAGTAGCTCACAAAACAAGAAGTGTCCAAGTATTAACAAAGTTAGCCTTCCCAGAATTCAATGGTCATATCTCTCCTATCTATCCTGAACCATTCAACGACAGACCAGGAGGGGTACAAAGGTAAATGTTCTCTCTTCCGCATATTTTAGTAGTTTATGAAATATTTTAAATGATTGCTCTGTGAGCAGGGTCACAATATTTCCACACCCTACAAAATATTTGCCTTGCATAAGTTCTCTACCACACTGATTCTTTCCAATTTTTGTTGTGTATTATTTTTAGGCATAACATTATATGAATATCAGCCTCCTACATGGCCTGACCTCCCTATTTACAGTGTTGTGTTCCATATATTCAATGCATTCACATCACATGGTGTATTTAATAACCATTTCATTCTTCATTCTTTTTATTTTATTTTTTCAATTTTCATATATGCAGGAAATCCCGTGTGTCTAGTGCTCGCCTGTATTACACAACGTAAATAGATATACCATGGGTGACATGTGTTTTGACAAAAATGGCTTCTGTTTGATTTGGTTTTGTCTTATTGGTGTGTGTTTGTTACTAACTGGTGCAGGATTTTTAAAACAATTTTTGCTTCTACTTTTTCATAGCAATAATTGGGCATGGTCAGCAATTTTCTTTTTTATTTCTTTTAATACAGTAATTGTTTTAATAGTGAAGCATATCTTTAATTAATGGGCATTTTCATTTAGTGATCATCAACTAATATTATTTTATGCCAGGCATAGCAACAAAACAACCATTTGGAATTAAATTTCTATGTATATTGTCATAAGTCAATATACGATATCTGATGAAAATAGCACAAAAAATACTTGTGTCAGAAACAAGTTAGGCAATCTTGATTTGAGCCACCATATTTGTGTCTAGACATGAGTTGACATTGAACTAACCCATACCATTGCTTGGTTTATCAAGCATATGCAATAACGCTGACCATACCCATTTAAAGTTTAACTATGCTGGTTGGGTTGCCTACAAATTGGGATAAGGATTTGAGATATTTGAAGGTCGCTATCTAAGCCTTCTTTTAAGTCTATAAATACTACCTAGATCTAAGTGTCAAGAAGGGTTTAACAAACCAACTCTACATGCATCACCTATCCTGAACTTGAACCGATCAATTCTAAATAAATTCCTCTAGATTAAAGTAATGTATATTATTGTTAATTTCTCCCAAGTGTAAATAGTTACCATAGAAACATTGTGTCGGTTCATAATGATAATGCTGTATTTACTAGCATATGTACTATCAATAAAAGGAGTACATATGGTAATGTCATATTTTGGTAAATCCAACATACAATAATTATAATTTTTTGGTGTTTGTGCACTTCTAATAGATCAAATAGGGTAATTGTTGTATGAAAACCATTAAACAATTGTCATGCAAGTTATTAAGGTGTCCATATTTTAATCCTGTCAATCTTGTGTGGTGAGTTGTGTAACATTGCTGTGGTTGTTTCAGTAGATTGTCTGATGTGTGACTACCGGTAATAAGAATAGATCTGATTATACTTAACTTTTCCAACATTATGTGCAGTACTGTGATAATTAGGGTGTATTTAAAGAGGGGGGCAGTATTTTACAACCAAGATTTACTGAATTTTTGCCATGAATGGAAGCATTGACAATGGAAGTTATGGGATAAATATGACCACTATTTCCTTGAACTTTGGGACAATTTCTAAAAAAAACGGGGGAGAAGACTTTGAGATGAAGATGTTATATTATATTATCATTCGGTAATTGTTCTAATAAACTTTATTAAGTCTTTTTCCCTCCTGGTGATTTAAGTGGTTGAACCTTTCATCTTGTTTTATTATTGTAAACTCAGAATGGACCACGAAAAAAAATGTTTCTAATCATCAAATCATCATACATACTGGTACCCGGTAGAATAAATTTTTTCTAAAATAAAAGTATTGTAATACAGCACTCCAACTGTAATCATGACAAGTGTGGGAGCATGGTTGATCAGAAACGTTTTTTGGGGGTTGAGTTTTGTATGGCAATTCTTATGTAAATGGGTGTTGAGGAAGTTACAAAAAAATTATCATTTTGTCAATAGTAGCATGTTGTTAGAGAACTGTCAAATAAACATGATGTGACATTTTACAACTGTTTATCTTTTATGATAGGAACATGATATTTGATGATATAGATCGGATGATACACCCTCAGAGCATCATTGATAAAGTGGTGTTTGACTTGGATCAGATAATGGGAACTAACCCCTACTTGAGAAGTGGGAAATCCAGAGAACCTGCGTACCAGGCTTACAGTTCTGGTGATATCAAAATTAAGTAAGTCAGCCATGTATACTACTGACTACAATTCCATTGCTAGGCCATCTTTGCTGGTTACCATATTTTCTCAATCAGAAGTACATCTTCTTTGGAAGTGTGTTGAATCTAGATTACCCTGACGTCATGAGTAGCATTTGTTATGCCTCGGAAATGCAAGTTGTCCAATTTGGGGGAAGGTTAAAGTAAATTTTTATTGTGTGCATCAAAATCGCAATAATAAATTACCGTACACAACAAAAACTAAATCGAACATGAGTGAACGTAGAACATTGTAAAAATTATACAGAAAACATGCAACAAGTGGAAATGTGCTCAAATGCTAACTGAGCTAGTATTTAGGAGTTTGTAAATATCGCATCATTATCATTATCTACTGTTGTCTGAAACATTAACAAACATTGATTATTAAAAGCTGAGTTAACCTGACATTAAAGTTTAAGTATCTGTATCCGCAGATCAGTTATGTGTTTAAGGCCATGAATGTGTTTGTTCATAATGATGGCTTTATGTTTTGCAGGAATTTTCCATCTCCTGAAGGTACTGACATGACAAATACTCTGCAGTTTAACTCTCTCTTTGAAAGTGGTAATTTGAGGAAAGTTATACAGGTAGGTCTAGTACGTTATTCCCTGTTTGCCATCTGTACTTAAAATAAGCTCTCTTTTTTTCGAAAGCTGTCTCATTAAGAATATCATTCAACAACGTGTGCATGTATTTTGCACAGCATTTTTGACTTGCCAAGCAGTATAAAAAAAACTTTTTGACTGCATACATAGTATTGAATACCAATTTTTGGAACAGTTACCTTTAAGGTAACAATAAGATATTGCTCAAGTTTTGAGATGAGCTTACAGACACATTATCGGTCAGAATGCAGTTTGAATGACTCACCTGGAAACGAAAATTACCATTTATGCTAATCCCACATCAAGCACAATGACAAATAACTGTTTCTTCTTGTTTTCACCCACAGATTCGTAGATACGAATATGATCTAATTTTAAACTCTGATATTAATTGCAATCACCACCACCAATGGTTTTACTTTGAAGTAAGTGGTATGAAAACTGATGTACCATATCGATTCAACATTGTCAACTGTGAAAAACCCAATAGCCAATTTAACTTTGGTAAGTTATTATTAATGTTTTTGAGAAAACAACTCATTTGGGAGGTTCGCTTTTTGTATGTCTTCATTTAATTGTACTATGGTTAAAAACCATGTTTGGCCAAATGCTGTGTCTTGTAATAGGTGCTCTATTGCTTCATTGCCACTAGAGGGTGCTATATTGCTCCATTGCCACTAGAGGGTGCTATATTGCTTCATTGCCACTAGAGGGTGCTATCGGGAGGCGGACATCCGGACATTTTCACAGGCTAGCAACCATCGCGGTGAAAACAAAGGCCAAAAACTCGCAGAAAACGGTGCTTCGGGATAGTTGAGGAGACTCCCCTGAACAGTGTAACAAGATTAGCCCTACGTGTGTAACATATATGAATTTGGTTGTTCCTTATTATTTCAGAGTTGAGTTTGTGTTGTTTTTTCGAATTTTCACCGGCTCGATTGGCGTTCCACAGCAGCGTGCACAGAGCCCATAGAAATGCATGGTACAGTGGTGCGCGTCTTAGCAATGTGGAACGTCTTGTGACGTAGCTCCGCCCTGAGGATATTGCTTCATTGCCACTCAAGGGGACTATATGCTTTCATTGCAACAAGAGGATGCTAAATTTTGCCATTGCCACTAGAGGTTGCTGTATTCCACTATTGCCACTAGAGGGTGCTATATACTTTCATTGCTACAAGAAGATGCTAAATTTTGCCATTGCCACTAGAGGGTGATATATTCCACCTTTGTCATTTGAGGGTGCAGTATTTAATTAATGCCACTATAGTATAGCACATACAGTCTCAGCCGCTATTTCGAGTGTATGTAATTGTAATTAATCATTAATCATTGCCAGGTATGCAGCCATTGTTGTATTCAGTGAGAGAAGCTATAGAGGGCCATCCAAGCTGGATCCGTGCAGGGACAGATGTCTGCTATTACAGGAACCACTATTCCCGGAGTTCAGCGGCAGCAGCTGGACAAAAAGGAAAGAGTTACTTTTCCCTGACATTTACAATGGTGTTTCCATATGACGATGATATCTGTTACATGGCATATCATTATCCCTATACTTACTCTCAGCTTCAAGTGAGTCAAATAGTGTTATTTCTGCTGTGTAGGGAAAACAATTGTTTTCCAAACTCCCTTATATTATTTGTCATAAACATTAAAAAAATGTTATATATGATATGGGGGATAATATGTACTATAAATATGTAACAAAGCTCGCTCACATATGTGATCAGAATGTCTGTAGTATGTTTAAAAACTATGTTTTGTTTTTTGTGATGCAGTATATCCACCGTCTTTAATCAAGCAGAATTTTTATTATTCTGCTAGGAAATTTCAAATATGCATGCTTAAAAACACCTCCTCCTTCGTCCCTAACTCCCCCCCCCCCAAACTGTATAGTCCAAATTGTCACAACAAAACTTCTTCACACTCCAAAAGACCTTGTAAATGGCCACCGTTGAATATTATTGGAGCGAGGCAAAAACAATTCAACAAAATGTTGCTGGCCATTTGTGACAATTCCTGCTTATAGGGTTCCTACCACAATTGAGTGACTTTCTCCAAACGAGCAGGTTTAATTTGCTGAACCCACATTATGTAAAATAATTGTGGTCTTAATAACGCATGTTCACCAGCTTAAACTCCAGCTTAAAATGGACGTAAACAAAACACACAGATTTGTCAGCTTTCTACCTTCAATATTCTCTGAAAAGCTAGTTTGTAGTGTCAATCAAGAGTTGCCCACATTTACACCGGTTCTCGTCGATAAACAAAGCTTCACATGCGAGTCTCACACCTGATGTAATTTAAGTACCCCTTCACACACCACATTTAAGATAAAAGAAAAAAGCCCATTGGCTACGAATGCTGCTCTAATTAGTAGTCATCTTAAATGTGTATTTTTGTTTTAAAACAACCATAACAGTGCATCAGATAAGTATCATACACACATGTGGACAACTTGTTGACTGACAGATTGTTGCACTTTGTTATTTTACAGACACACTTGTTCGAGTTAGAAACTAATCTCATAGGTAGTGGACACACCAATATCTATTATAAGAATCAGACCTTCTGCGAGACACTGGGTGGTAATCCTTGTCCAGTTCTGACCATAACATCCTATCCACACTCGAGAGATAAGGAAGGCATCGAACAATTCAGTAAGTCACAACTCGTGTTTAATTTTGGATGCAAGTAAATACAGGTCAAAGTGCAAATAGTCTCTTTGTGAATAAATATATGAAGGATCATTATAATTTATGGTCAATATTCATATTTATTGAATATGCAAATACAGTCATCTATATGCTAGTTATGAAAATAATTTACAATGTAAATATAGGGCAATATTGCAAATGATTGGTCATTATTTAAACGTCTAACGATTAGTATGAAAATAATGCTGTGCCATGTGGTGGAAAAATATTTCAATGTCAACATGCAAATTTTTTTTTTTTCGAAAAATCAATTCATTATTCAGTTTAAACATACTATTGAGATGGACTTTCAAAATTCCGATATTGAATACATTCTGTCCTTTGCAGGATGCCGGCCATATATCTTTCTCTCTGGTCGCGTACATCCAGGAGAAAGTAACGCTTCCTGGGTCATGAAAGGATCATTGAATTTCCTGATGAGTCAGCATCCTACTGCACAGGCTTTACGAGAAGTTTATATTTTCAAGATAGTTCCAATGTTGAATCCAGATGGTGTTATTAATGGAAGGTAATGTACTAAATGTTTACAGCTAGTTTGCCTCTGAAATAGGTTTCAATTTATTCCTTTATTTCTGAAAAATCCAAGGCTAGTGGTGACTGTCCTCAAAATACTCTGTTTTCCTTTTTGTGAAAAAAATAATGTCAATGTAGTCTAATAGTAAGGAAGAGACAAAACCAATAAACCACTTGAATTAATTAGTGTAAGCACATGTTTATTGTAGTACAGATAGCATTGTACAATTTCTCATATGAAACATGTTATGAGCATATAGGACAGGTCAGGCCAGATATAGGACAGATCAATATCAGGTGCTACAATAGTTTACAATTACTTGCAGTCTTTATTTTTTTAATACCCCCCGGTAGTTATTTCTCCTGTGGTCAACAAGCCGATTCAATATTTTAACTCAAGATCTTGTTAGAGTGCACACTGAATCTGGTCTTTTGTATGATGAAAACTCCCGAAATAATTCAGGATTGATAACTGTTTTGTACTTTTATCTGTAGTCATCGTTGTTCATTAAGTGGTGAGGATTTGAATCGGCGTTGGCAGGATCCTTCACCAGATCTGCATCCCACTATCTACCATACCAAAGGTTTACTCCAATATTTACAACTCATAAACAAGACACCATTGGTCTATTGTGATTATCATGGACATTCTCGTCGTAAAAACGTCTTTATGTATGGATGTAGTAGTGCCTTGTCATATCTACCAGAGGACAATGCTACTGTTTCTAGTGGTAGTTCAGGTTCACGGGAAGATACCAGTTATAGGGTAAGGTTATGTATTTTCAGTGCTCATTCAGTTATCGTCCACAAACCGGGACACTCGTATTTTCCTGTCTAACACAATGCAGATCACAGGACCAGATCAGTTTATACATCTGATATGACTGTAGCCAATTCTCAGGCCAGGAATGCTGGAGCCTAGCAGGAAGAATGTACTCTTTATTTTTTGTCAACAGTTGAGTGACCAGTGACTGCAGTTATCTGATCTTGCTTTTCATTGCAGGGTAACACTAGCTTAGAAAAAAAATCAAACCTGCATTCTCTGCCATGCTGGACAGACATTCCACATTGATATTGTAATAACTTTATGTCTTAACCTTGTTGTTTTTTTCAGACTCTGCCCAGAATCCTGTCAAATGCACCATCATTCTCTTTCAATAATTGTAGTTTTGTGGTTGAGAAGTCCAAGGAAGCTACTGCCAGGGTGGTTGTCTGGAGAGAAATAGGTGTTGCCAGGAGTTATACCATGGAGAGTACGTACTGTGGGTGCGACCAAGGTCCATACAAGGTAATCTACAACCTGAAATGTCTGTCTGTCTGTCTGTCTGTCTATCTACATCCCTAACTCACTTGTCATCTGCTTATTTAAACAACTTTAATTCAATACCTTCCTCAGACAGAATCTTATGTTCTTTTTCTCGCCAGGGACTTCAAATTGGAACCAGAGAATTAGAAGAGATGGGTAAAAAGTTCTGTGAAGCTCTCTTGAAATTGCGTCGGACCAGCCAACACATGAGGCAGCCATCTAGCTACACAAGTCTGACTGTTCTTGTAGCAACCTCTTTGGAAAATGATAAGGAACAGGAAAATCACAGGTTAGAAAAATGTCTACTTTTTACAATTGTGATGATTTTGACTGGAAGGTGTTCTCAAATCAGGTGTATATTAAAGTTGCATTCCCAGTTTGCATCTCTGTGTAGTACCGTCTCCTGACCAACACTATCAAATGTTGAGATTGTGGATGAGTAATGAGAAATATGAATATGTAAATATGAATTTAAGGTTAGATTTGTAAAGAATAGATACTCACTGAATTAGTAGACTTTGTTTGTCCGTAAGGGTTAGTTACATTATAGGTATGTTCATCTACGGGATAATACCCCCTGTACTCTCAAAATGAAATAAGCTAGGAAAAATGAGGACAAAATCTCTGTTTTTAAACACATTTTATCTTGTTCTGGGAGGGATGTCTACTAAGTGGTTAAGTGGTACTGTAGCTTCACCATTATTGTTGAATTTTGTCTTTCCTTATGAAATATTCTCATTACCCTGTTGACCATAATCTTCAAAATTGCAGTCACATCTGGTAGGCGATATCAAATGTCTAATTTGAGAAAATTTCAGTGAATATGGAAAGATTTAAAACAAAAGATCATGTCTCCATGTCCATGTGTCCAAATGATGTCAAACCAATTAACAATGGCTATTGTCTACATGTTCTGAATGCCTTGATACTATTCAAGATAGTCAATGTCTTCTATATTTTCACACAGGCCAAGGTATTTTAGCTAGTCAGTATCCTCAGGATTTTGCAGCTCAATCCCAGTTACTGTATAGCATGTTTTGAGAAGGGCAATGGATGTTGACATAAATCCTCATCACAACAGGAAGTGCATAAGTTACTGTAAAACATGTTTTTTTTGCTAATATGTTATTTCAGCTAATTTTGCTAATTAAAGAGGTTGCTCATAAAAAATGCATGTTGTCACAATAAGCTTGTTGGCACTTTTAGTTAAATTAAGTGTTTTATAGTAAATAACATCCATTGTTTGTATCCACCATTGTAGCCCTGATGAAGAGAATGTAGTTGTGCAGCAAGATGCAGATTGCAGTAGCGAAAGCGTGGTACAATTAGACGCTGATGGAAGTGGTCAGGGAATTAGTATCGAAGAAGATGACGATGATGATGATGATAGCTATGATGATTTAGAGTATGATGACGACGACGATGATGATGATTTGTGCACTGTTTCAGGTTCTGTACAACTTCCACCAATTGAGAATGATAGTGACGACAAAGATAGAGAATAAATTACTGAGATGCTACTACTGCAATGCTCAACCGAAGTACAAACATATCAGCAGTTTGTAATTTTTGTACATTTTATAAAAGAAAGAAATTGTTTGAACAAATTCTTTGTGAGTTTAGCTGCGTATTATTTTTTACAAAATGTTATGTTTTTGGATGTTAGAAACAGCTTTATTTTTAAAAATTGCAGTTTTACTGTTTTGAGCAAGTTGCCTGTATTTTGAGGCCCAGGAATACAAGCAATAATTTTAATATTATATTATGCATCCGGTAGCTAATATTGAGAATACCAGTTGTGTAAATAGTCTATCCAAATTGTGAACTACCTCTTTAACTTAGATTCCGTCTCTAGTCACTGACAACCTATCCACCAAGTTCACAGGTTTTAGCTGAGAATAGCTGTGTTTTTTTTTTTCTTTTTTGTGTTGAATTTGAAATTACAAGATTTTTTTTGGTGGAAATTAGGTTTTACTACTTCTATGTTGAAAGCAGTAACAGCTGTACTGAAGTGTTGGAATGGCTTATTCTGTACTGCCAAAATACGAAGAAATATACAAATTTATTATAGTTATAGCAAATACATTTGTAACAAAAACATTTAATTCTACACTTTTTTAAAGCATTTTATTATAAATTCAGTTTTAATGAATGCCAAAAATGTATACCACTAGATGGCGCTGTTTTGATATGAATATGCACAACTACAGATGGTGCTGTTATGACCAAAATGCCCAACACTAGATGGCGCTGTTATAGAAATGTACACCACTAGATGGCGCTGTTACAGAAATGTACACCACTAGATGGCGCTGTTTTGATATAAATGTGTTAACTTCTTACTATAGGCGATGATTATCATCGTGTTTGGTTACCATAAAAAAAAAAACCAAGGCATACGATTAGTACTGGCACAGATTAAATCGAATACACATACGCTGCAACTCTCTATTTCACATTTATGTTTTTTTTAATATACGTCTATCTTTGGCTATCGTAAAACATTAAAATGGTAAATACAACAAAGTAAATTGATAAGTATAATAATGAAATTAATCTTACCGGTACTTTTTAATTCCTTGTTTTTATATAATTTTTTTTAGTGATAGACTACGACTGTAGGTTGTATCAAACTAATTACAAGTTTGAGAGTTTTTATTTACAAGAGTTTTTAATCAGACAGTGTTTAAGGCAATGCTCACATTCTTCTTTATTTTATCTGGGATAATTTGTGAAGGAAAACAATTCTTTTTATTCTATGACGATTCTTGAATAAATAAATGCTGGTCACAATGCTCGTTTGTTTGATGTGTTAAGTCAGGAAAAATAAACAATGGACTTGTGCTACCATTGATTATCAGTCAACAATAGAACTATGCTCTAATTGATCTAATGTTGTTTCATTTCCTTATTTAACAAAAATATTCGATAACATTTTAGTATTGAAGATATTGTCATAAAATATTCACATTTAATAGAGGTCCACCCAATGTACACATATACCAAGTACGGTAATGTTTTCAAGAAGAATTTGAAAATGGCATTTTCAGCAACAACATTTGTTAAAATTAGAGAATTCAAAAAATCTTCAAGCGGGAGGGAATCACCTGCGCACGTGCGGGAATTGAGTCCCAAGCGATGATGGCTAACTGGTGTAAAATCAAAATATTTAGCAGGGAACTTGTACGCTCAGATCCTCTTTTCCCTATACCATGCCAACTCAATCACACATCAATCAAGTCTTCAAAAACTAAGGTTTTATTTTTGTTTTATTTTAAACATTACCCAACATTATATATCATTTAGCAGTAGCTGTACATATAACATAATGCAGTCTCTCTGTACACGTATATAACAAATATTAAAACACCATAGCAAAAAACAATGTTAACAAAGCATATAAAATATTTCCAACATTCCACAAATACTTAGTATATATTTGTACAAATGTTACTCAATAAATAAAAAAAAATTGGTGTTCTGTTTAAGTCAGCAAAGAGTGGATGAAATAAGGGCATACAACTTTGTTGATGACATTAGATACAGTTGTGATTCCAATAAACTGTATAATTTGCGTAAAAGTTTTGTTTTCAAATATTCATTCTACTGGTATATTCAAATTAGTTGGTGGGTTGATTAGCTCAGGACAGTGCATCAGCTGGTGGTAGAGATCTGCGAGATGCACATGTTTACCTGTAAATCTGACCACACGCCCATTGAAATTATCAAATTATTTGTAAATGTCATGGCATGAACTAGAATCGTTAATTTAAAAAAAAATTGGGCCATCTGATAGTATTTTTTTGTTTACTTTATTCTTGAACGTTAATTTAATCACAGTAGTATTTCATCAGTGGAGATTGATTGTTGATACGTTTTAAATTTATTCAAGACAGAGTCAATGTAAAAATTCAGGGGTGTTTGAGTTGAAGTTAAGGGGGGCATTAATTAAATCTAGTGAGCCAGTCACTTAATTGGCACATGGAAAACAAAAGAGCAACTAATCTAATGAGGTAGATTCCCACTATTAACTACATATGTAAATAGATATATCTGTATTTGTGATAACTACCAAAATAGTATAAAGACGTCGCCTGCAACGAAGACTGAAGAGAGATTTTTGTAATAATAAATGCAACTCCATTATAGGAGAGATCGGAAGAATACGTCAGAATGTGCGTTTCTGCTTTTGAGGCGATTACAAGGTATGAGGTATTTACAAGTTAATATAAGAGTCCTGTCCCACACCTGGATAAAGATTTGCTGACATTTTTTTTTCAAGACTGGACAAAACGAGAATCTTGTTTTTTTAAAACAATATCCATAAAAACTCGTTGGGTTTTTTTTGTTTTTTTTTTGAATTCCGTGAGTTTTTGAAGTGTTGTTTTTCCCATTTTTTTTTTTTCTTGAATTGCAACAGCTTTGGCAGAAAATTACTTTGCTGACCACTTACGAATGTGCAAAAATTCGAAACGACACCAATTTAATGTCCTAACCATCACACCACAAATGTGACTACACATAACAGAGTCAATACTCTACATAAAGTGATTATAAGATGGTCGTTAATGTAAAAAAAAAAAGTTATATATACATATGTATGATCTCCAGACTCTTAATGATTTCACTTTCTTAAAAAGAACATATTCACAAAAATATACCGTCCAAGAATGCATGAATGTAGTTTTTTTTTTTTAAATAAATAAATACACGTAGGGAAGTCAACTTTGTGATTGTTTTAGTTATCAATTTCATTAAGTGCTCCCATAATGCATCACTTGGGATGAACTTTGTTTTGAAAAATAAAAAAAATATTTTATCAACAGTAGCATCTACTAAGTCATAGCCGCTTGTAATTTCAACCACACAAACTAAAATTGTTGCAGCATTGACTTTCCTGTTTTGAAGGGTTGACCATTAGTGAATTTAAAAAAAAAAAATAAAAAAAAAATCTACAGGCAGGGAAAAAAATCTCTAACTGCTAAAAAAAATATAGAGCAACATTAATCAAAATCTAGCTCAAAATTAGGTGAAGGAAACTAATTTAGAGTTTGTTCCACCTACCGCCCCCCCCCAAGAGTATCTAATGGTCAACCCTAAGCTTGTATAATCAAGAACAAATGATCCTGTTTACTGTTCTACAAATAAATGTTTGAAATCGCTTTCAAATGTATGACTTTGTAAAGCAAACAAAATTTATGGTATGCAGGCCATGATTGGTTAGAATTGAACATGTGACTAATGATGCATAATGGGCATTTATGCAAATCTGGTCTGCACAGCCAAGTTCACCGAAATATATAGGACCAAGATATAGGACAGAAATTCAAGAATAGAGTTTTTGGGTTGAATTCACAAAACCAACATTTTGAAAACTATTCAAGGTGCATACATTTTTTTTATCATTAAATCTAAAAATCATTGCAAGGTTATGGGGGTTGCATTAAATATGCACAATTTTATATCTTATCTGTAGATGAACTTCTAATTATGTAAATTATCTGATTACAATTTACTTTTGATTACAATGAATATTTACATTCCTGTGTAATTATACAGATTTACCAATTTGGAGTTGACCATTGAATAATCTGCAAGGAAAACAATTTAAAAAAAATTGTACAAGGAAAATCCTGCACTAAAAATAAAGCATAACAAGAAAGAAGTGTACAGCAACATCACGTTAAAAAATATCTAGTTAAACCCTAAGTGAAGGAAAAAAAAAATTGCACAATGTAGCACCCCGGTCAATTTTCTAATGGTCAACCCCTAATATATTTTAAACTTGACATCTAGGCTGTATGGTTTTTACAAAAATATTTTTACATTATCTAAAGTTGAATCAACAATTACTTTCTTGTAATTGCAAAAATTAGGTCCAATGGCGTTATAATCATTATCAAATACTATTTTCCTGAATAATTTACATATATGACTCAATCGTTCAGTCACGCTTTATAAGCGAAATGGTGTCGCTAGTCTGGGTGCTGCCAGGCCAGTCACACCACAGCTAGAAATATTAATTTGTTTAAATTCATCAAAATAAATATTACAGCCTCAAAGGGGAAAACTGTCTCTTGAAATAAACCAGTGATAGGAGAGGCATTGTTAGAAAATTTCCAAACACCACCCAAATATCGGAGATCATCTTAAGTACTGAACAGGTTGACGTATCCAGGACAGTCTTCACAGGCTTTCTTTAATGTGTCACGGATCTCCCGAATCGGTAGTCGTTTGGTTGGTTGCCTATGCCAACATCCGAGCATGATGGTATAGATTTCTCGATGTTCGTAGCAGGCAGCAGGGCAATCTAAAAGGGTGCCGTTCTTGATATACTCGATAACCTGTCAAAATAAAAATGATGGAAATCATGAGGCCAGTATGTATGTATATATGCATTGGTTTAAGACATCACACTCTTATCTTCCAAGCCTGCCACATGATGCAGAAGTCATTCAACCATAAAATGCCACTGTTGTCGTGAAATGTAATGTGTGATATGGATCTTATCGGATGTACACAGTACGTGTAGTATGATCACACATTGCATAATAAATGTGGCGCTTTAAAACATTTTCAAAATTTAATTTTTAATTAAATTTTATATTAATTTTAATTAAATGTCTATTGCTCACCTCATGATTTGATAATTCGTACCACGGCTGTTTACCATACTCAAATATTTCCCACAACACCACACCAAAGCTCCACACATCACTCTCTATCGTAAACTTCCTATAAAGTACACTCTCCGGTGGCATCCATCTTACCGGCAACATCGTTTGTCCACCTACCTGTGAACACAAAAATAAAAATGCTTATTATATACACACTTATCCATAAGTCAGCAATTTCACAAGCAACAACAAATATGTCGTTATGGCAACCCTGTTCACACTGCCAAAGTAGACATGTTTTAATATAGGTTCTCTCGTAAATTTTGATAAAAATTGTTCAAAATGTGAATATATTTTAGTGTCAGCTTGATATTCAGAACAAGTGGTTAATTCCTGTCTAAAATAATTTTCTAATAGTGTTTGTTTTCTGTGTTTCCTTTTTTTTGTCACCTAACAATATATATGCATGAGAGAAAAGGAAAGTTTACATGTATTATATGTCTGAGGCCCAGGAGAAAAAATGGCCAAATTGTTTTCCAAATGTTTTCATTTTATTTTTTTTTAAATATCATGAACAATGTTAAGTGGAAGTCGTAAAGTGGAAACACACAGTTCAAAAGGAAAGTTTCATCATCAAAATATTTTATGGTAAACAACTCAGACACAACAATAACAAATACCCACCCTATAATAATCAGTGCTATAAATGTCACGGGACATTCCAAAATCTCCAATCTTAACAACCAATTTATCACCAACTAAACAGTTTCTAGTTGCCATGTCCCGGTGCACGAAGTGTTGCGACGCCAGATAAACCATGCCGGACGCTATTTGTACCGCTATGAACAACAGTTCGCACTGTGTCAATACTGCGTCTGTGGTGACAATTTTGCTCAAGTACTGGGCGTCTGGTCCACGCGATCTATGTAAGGTAGACACAAGAAAACAATAGATAAAAGAAAAAGGCAAGACATTCAATGCATTTCCAATGACATTAAACAATAACCAATAAAGAGACTTTTAACTTCTTTAAAAATTTGGAATTTGGTGAGCTCTCCACCTTAGCCAAGGATCGGTGTGTGTACATTTACATAACTCTACTACATAACTCATACTCACAAACATTTATGGTCACAGTGTCATGATTTAGTCCATGCAACTTCCAAAATTGACAACATAATATAGACTGGAACATCAAGATTTTTTTGTAGTCAACATTTTCGCCCAGTACAAACACACCTACTCGTATTGCTATATGTTCAGAGGACTTCATTGGATTAACTTTTAATATACTTGAATTAACTTTTAATATAGTTGCGATATGAACTCGAATAAACTCGTTCCTATATAGGGTTGCGTTTTAATTGAAGTTTAATTAAACTCAATTACAATGCATTTTAAAGTAGAATTGTGTTTTAAGGTAGAGATGCAGTTTATTTGGCTTGCTTTTTAATTGAGTAATTAGACAATGAAGATGGTATTATATATCCAACATGTTATATATTTTCTGAAAGCTTATTATACAAACTTTGTAAAACTTGTCTTTATTTTAAATATCCAAAATGCGTTTTTGATATTGAGGTCAAAAATGTGCTTTTTTGGACAAAAGTGGTTTTAAAAAAATTAGCTTAAAAACTTCAAGTCCGTTTGTGGGTAAAATTACATCACTGGATACCTTGGTATACTACTAATTCAAATGCGTCCACTCATCTCTCTAACGGCTTTCAAAGTCGCACAGCATGACCTCAAAGTTCACTCTTTTCTATTTTTGCATAATTTATATATCCATGTTAATTGCGGACTTGTTATTTTTGTTCCACTCGCCGTAATAAACTGTCCGGACGCATTTTGAAGGGGAAACACCTTGTCAATAATGTGTGAAAATTTCAAGGCAAATGGCCAAAGCGTCTATCAGCTATTTTAAATTAAAACCCAAGAATTCACCAAAAATAGAAGACGAGAAAAAGGCTAATTTGCATATTTGCGCGTTAAACCGCGAATTACTGCTTTGTCATACTTTGTCATACTTTCTAGACTATTGAAGTTGAAAGTTAACGTATAGACATAGACATTTTATGTAAAATCGTTGGGCCAGAACAACTGCTCTTGAATATATAAATCAGAAACACGTCATCATACCAGTGTTTTGATGGGGTCGGTAAAAACACGTGTCAATGCCCAGTAAATATGACGTCATCACATGAATTATTAAACAGGGGGCGGTCCTAGGAAGGTGACCTTTTATCACGATCAAAACATCATGGCTTCTCTTCGATGTATTTTCAATAAAAAATCTACGAGTATTTCAGAGCCTATGGTTTACCGTGAATAGTACAAAGTGGGACGGTCGCCTGCAAGAAGAGAGCTCCAGCTCCTAACGTAAAAGTTTTAAAATTTCGACCGGTTTTTAAATAATTAGTGTTGGAAATCTTACATGTTTTAATTAATCAAAAGTTGAATATCCTGAGACTGAACATAGAAATGTTTGCGAAGCTTAGGTTTAGTAATGGGGGGAGGTATGGTACAATTATATTAATATTAAAGGGCGGTGGTCGTTGCACCGCGTTCTGTTCGATATGGAACTCATAGCGACGTATACAACGCGTGTATTAAAATTACATTGTTTATTTACATAAAATTCGAAAACGCGCTGCGCGACGACCATCGCCCTTACTAGTAACATAGTTTGCTGTCGTATATTCCCAACCTGGCGCGTTTATAAACATTTTTCAGACATCGGCCAATCGGCGGGGCACCAACGCTTAACCCAAACACAGAACCAACGCTTAACCCAAACGCATACCTGAGGTAGTTATTCAAATCACCGTTCTCCATATATTCGAACACCATAAGCAGAGGATCGCCCTCTATACACACTCCATAAAAGGTCACGATGTTATTGTGTTGCAGATTGGTCAGAAGTTCTGCCTCTCTTTCAAAGTCCCGCCTGGCATCGCCTATAGAGGAGTCTTTCAAGGTTTTCACTGCCACCAACGTCGTTTCATCTGATTCAGTGAGGTTGTCGCACCTCCCGAGGTACACTCGTCCGAAGGCGCCCTCACCCAGTTCGCGAATGAAATGAATAGTTTCCCGCTTCATATGACGAATCACTAAAAAAGAAACAAATCTCGTGATTAAACCGTTTTTTTTTTTTTGTTAACTC
This sequence comes from Saccoglossus kowalevskii, assembly GCF_978046115.1. Lineage (NCBI taxonomy): Eukaryota > Metazoa > Hemichordata > Enteropneusta > Harrimaniidae > Saccoglossus > Saccoglossus kowalevskii. Next base: position 21,499,961 of record NC_140653.1, on the reverse strand, counting down.
TATTTCGTCCACTTCGTTGTCATTGTTTATATTCTTTAATAAGTTTCAAATTATCAATTATACCACCCCAGCTGCATACAAATGAGAAATTACGTTGGCCAGTACACCTCTACCATAACAGACTTTCCAGTAAAATGTACGCTAAATGAAATCACGTGGGTAATTTTGTCAAATGAAAAAATACGTATATTATCTTTCGGAGTTGACCAAGTGGCAGAAACAAGACTGTCGATGATTGGTCACTTTCTGGTGTTGCTATGATGATGCTTTCTAGGGCATGATCATGTTGAGCCTGAAATAAGCGGCAGAGAGAGGGTCGGTCTGAAATGGGAGGGGCTAATGATACCTGGAGTTCTCTTACTGTCTTGTTGATGCATTTTCTTGAAATAGTTTGGATTTTCCACCATCTGTAGGCGATCAACTGGTACAGCAGTACGTTTCGCAAGAACGTCGCCATTTGCACTCATGGTAAGCGACACCGTATTCAGAGGATGGGACGCGTAACCGTTGATTGCTGACGTGGGCCGGCGCCTCTTTCGCCGGAAGTAACGTACGCCGCATATGATCATTGCAGCCACAACGAACATAGTAATCATCACAGACACCACAACAGCCACGTAAACCTAACAAAGCAGAGTTTCAAAAAAATGTTAACTTTCGTTCTTAGACTACATAAACTACATATCAGGGTGTGTATTTTACTGAACAGGTTACAGCGCTGTAAAGCAGCTTTACGTATAGACGTATTTAGCATTCACAGTGACACATTTGACAATCGTGTCGAATTTATCGCACATGTGGTGACCCGGGGGCCAGAGAGAATTAACATTGGATTAACCACGTATAATCCGGGTGGGAGATTTAAACATCTGCTCACTGGTAAAAAAAAATACTGTTACTGGTCCCGATTACATGTACAACAACACTACTAGGTGAGTTGCATGCCGCAAATCCGAAATGAGAGTATCAGCATTATATAGGAAACATATCTATTCAATTAAAGTCAAAATTGAGGCTACAACGTAACGCTTCCAAATGAAAGAGCTCCACAAATGCAGAGGATTGCAATTCACAGATTTTTTTATATCACTGTTAATTCTCTAGATATTGAACTTTTCACCAGTGTGTGTAGTCCGCCATCTTGATGTTTCCAGCAAAGGATTATGGGAAAAGTATGACGTCATAGAATCTGTTGTGAACAATTGAGAAAATGTTTTTATCTATAACTTCTGAAAGTGGGACTCCAAATTGGTTAATCGTTTAGAACATGGTAGCATGCCGATGCCGATGCCAACGTTGTATATAAAATGTTCATTATGGAAACAGAGCTAAAAATATATATTTTTGTATTTTTCTATCCGTCAAATGTATATTTTACACAATTTAGCGCTGAAAGTATAGATTCCAATTCACATTATAATTATATACACGAGTAATATGCACACTGAAATAACAGTAGCTGTGATGTCATATTTTATCCATGACAACGTATAACAATTAAAATTTGAATATGTATAGTACGAAAAACTGTAAGTGCACCCCGTATTTGTGAAGCTCTTTCCTCTGGGGGTATCATCATTAGGTTAGCCTAGACTTCCCCTTTAACTCCCTTCTCCCATAATAAGGGGATCACATTTAGGAGTCACCGTGACGGAGTGAGAAAAAATGTTATGAGTGAAAAGGTTGGTAAAATCACTTCACCAGGTAAAATGTCACTTCAAACTAGATTGACTCAGAATTAAATACAACAATTCCGACAATTAAGTAAACATGGATACTTCTATTCTATTCTATTCTATTCTACAAACGCTATTCCATTCTATAAACGAGAATATAGATGGGAACACATAGTTAATAGCAAGGTAAAACAGATGGAGAAAATAATTCGCGGTAACAAACGCCAAAACGAAACAAAACTATAAATCAAAGAACAAAATACAAATAGGCAGACAGACAGACACCCAGTCAGGGGAGAATACAACTACCGCTGTACTATATTGTGTGGCGGTGTGCTGCGATGCTTGTTTCAATGACAGGCATAGGCAGAATGGAGCGTTGAGGACCCAAAGCCAGGCCAACGTCTGTGTCTGGGTTTAAGTAGCCAGTTCTGTAAACTACGAAGAATAGTAGTGGCCACACGCATTCGTCCGTACCGTGTAGTGTTGGATGTGGGACCCACGCGACGATTAGAGCGAATATAGAATGTATATATGAATCAATGTGTATCTTTCAGCCGACTTTAGAAGTTTTGCTCGTTCTGGTATCATGTCATTGCCAAACCTGTGTTAGTGACCACCTTTATATAAAGACCACGTGTCTATAGTAAACACTTTTAGGCAATCCGAAGACGTAACGTTTAAGAAACCTGTGTATAGTGACCACCTTTATATAAAGACCACGTGCCTATAGTAAACACTTTTAGGCAATCCGAGGACGTAACGTTTAAGCAATCTGTGTATAGTGACCACCTTTATATAAAGACCACGTGCCTATAGTAAACACTTTTAGGCAATCCGAGGATGTAACGTTTAAGAAACCTGTGTATAGTGACCACCTTTATATAAAGACCACGTGTCTATAGTAAACACTTTTAGGCAATCCGAAGACGTAACGTTTAAGAAACCTGTGTAGAGTGACCACCTTTATATAAAGACCACGTGCCTATAGTAAACACTTTTAGGCAATTCGAGGACGTAACGTTTAAGCAATCTGTGTATAGTGACCACCTTTATATAAAGACCACGTGCCTATAGTAAACACTTTTAGGCAATCCGAGGATGTAACGTTTAAGAAACCTGTGTATAGTGACCACCTTTATATAAAGACCACGTGCCTATAGTAAACACTTTTAGGCAATCCGAGGACGTAACGTTTAAGCAATCTGTGTATAGTGACCACCTTTATATAAAGACCACGTGCCTATAGTAAACACTTTTAGGCAATCTGAGGACGTAACGTTTAAGCAATCTGTGTATAGTGACCACCTTTAAATAAAGACCACGTGCCTATAGTAAACACTTTTAGGCAATCCGAGGATTAACGTTTAAGCAATCTGTGTATAGTGACCACCTTTATATAAAGACCACGTGCCTATAGTAAACACTTTTAGGCAATCCGAGGACGTAACGTTTAAGCAATCTGTGTATAGTGACCACCTTTATATAAAGACCACGTGCCTATAGTAAACACTTTTAGGCAATCCGAGGACGTAATGTTTAAGCAACCTGTGTATAGTGACCACCTTTATATAAAGACCACGTGCCTATAGTAAACACTTTTAGGCAATCCGAGGACGTAATGTTTAAGCAACCTGTGTATAGTAACCACCTTTATATAAAGACCACGTGCCTATAATAAACACTTTTAGGCAATCCGAGGACATAACGTTTAAGCAACCTCTGTATAGAGACCACCTGTTTTATGTGATCATTATTTTTTGGAAAAATATGTCAAATGTACGGATGAGCAATCCAACCTCCATATAAAGATCACCTGTCTAGAAAGACCATTTTAATGAAGTCCCTTTGGCAAGTTTGATTGTACATTCATAACACAGAGTTGTAGACTCAGTTTGGATGTTTTATAGACATAGTTGTATTTGTCAGGTGTTTTTATTTTTTTACATGACTTTTCTTTTACTAAATATACAGGGACCACAATTTGGCATCAAAAATATTCAACCTGACTAGTATGAATGCTTAGTAAATAGAAGTAGTTGTATTAGTATTAGTAGGTTACAAGATGCGAGCTAGAGCCACAGTCCATCTATGAGGACCTTGCTCGAGCGTACGCGCGTGTTGCCATTGAAGCGGAGAGAGGAGGCGGGACACACACTACTTACAGTGACATCTTTTGTCGGTCCGGGCGCCAGGATGGTGACAGCTGTCTTGTTTGCGTTGGGGGGCGGAGGTGGATTAACTGGATCTATATAGAACAAATGACATGCATAAAACGAAATGAACTATGCATAGCATGCTGCACAAAAACATAAAAATACAGCAACATACCACTAAGCAAAAACAAAACACTACAGAAAGCACTTGGTGTTATTGGGTACTGCTTGGGAGAGAAGGGTGACGCCGTAGAATCTACACCCTTACTTACACCGGATACGTCTGGTCGATTTGTCGTCGGTACCGATGATGGCTTGTTAAGGGAAGAGCTCGGCACGGTAGTTGTCACATAAGGCGGCAAGTTCTGTCGTCTATCGTGGAAATCAGGTCCTATAGAAAGACGATTCATAAAAAGAGATAGAAGATAGAAAGGATGGAAACAGTGAAAGAGAAAATGTATCGGGATAGAAATAAACAAAATCGTGTTAATGTGGTGTTGTTAAAAAGAAACTGAAGAAAATAGAATAGTGAAATGTGATAATGGACATGCCGTGCTATGTTAGGGTAGTCAAGACAACGCCAAGTTTGACATATTCGATCAATACTTGGAGAGATTGGACAGGGTAAGGGTGTGTCATTGGGTCAACAGGCTAGAGTGTCATTGGACGACATACATTAAAGATCGTTAACAAATCAGAATACAGTTAACTGTTTGTGCTTACTGTTCAATTTGAATACAACTACAAAAACAAATGTCGCCACAGAAATGCACTTTCAGTTTTCAAAAGACCACTCTTAGTCAAAGTGAAATATTTGAACATTTTCAAAGTACGTCCAATGTCACTGCTTTGATTCATAATATTTAAGTGCAAACATACGAGTCCGGACAAACCTGGGTTTTCAGAAAACCTCCCATAAACCGTAGCATTCACACTTCCCAGAAGGTTCTTCAATACTAAAGTATAGTTGCCGTTGTTGTAATGGGTGGGTATCTGTATATACAGACATCCGGTGAACTCGTGGGTACTGTCAGGTTTTATCATTGCCAGGTAGAGATGGTCGTCGTTTTCGTTGAAGTCTGGATCGGTCGTCCATGGTATGTCCAAAAGCACACCGTTCAAGTACCACTTAATGCTTGGCAGTGGGGTACCAGTGAAGTTGAAAAAGAAACAGTGGTGGAAATATGCATATGGTTCGCGTAGTTCCAATATACGTGGTGCACCTGCAAGAGTCACATAAATCAACAGTTCTAATGAAATCTGCACTAAAACTAGAGAATTGGAATTATCCTCCTCAAATGAACACAACTAGGCAAGGCGGGCGGACGGACGACAAAAGACGGACAGTCATGTATTGCAGTTTCTACGGGAATAAGGCACAAAATTCAGCTTTGAACACAAACGGTATGGCGATGAAATTATACGCCCACACCGGAAAAAAATCTCTCGTTACTAAAGTGAGATAACATACGCAGTATACAATGTACTTACTATTTATAGTGAGCTCAACGCCTTTGGTGACTTTTCCTACTACGTTGCTGGCAGAGCATTCAATCAGGCCATTATCGCTACCTGTGGCATTATTAAATGTCAATTTCTGTACAGAACCATCGTCGCTGACAGAGTAATCCGACTTGATGTGGTCTAGGTCCCACTCTAGATAAGGCGTGGGTATTACATTACCCACTACCTCGCATCTCATTGTTACCGACTCCGTCTCGTTTATAGTTATCTTCTGTGGCTCCACTTTCAGCACTGGTAAATCTGGTACAAGGAAACAGAAAAAGAAACGCATATAGTCAGAAGGCGACTAATTATATTATTTGAAAGCGCATAAGAAACAAATTATCATGATGGAGGAGAGAGTAAGTTATTCGCAAGATGAATCCAGTAACATACCGCACTGTTCGTCTAACTCCGTGATGTCGGCATCCTTCAAGAACATTTCCGAGCCAGAGCCGCTTGGTAACGTACACTTCAATGAATCGCTCACTTTGTTGCGTTCGATCATCAGTTGCAACCATTTTGACTCGCAGGTACACGGCACGTTATTTCCATTCAAAATTCTGCAAAAACAGAATAACAGTTTTACAAAGATAACTGGCTACAAATTGTGCAGTAACACCCTACTCAATTTTCTCCGATCTCGACAGCGGCGCATACGAATATCGCTCCACAAACAACTAAACAATGTTCTCCCCGAAATTACGTTTCCTTGAGACCACAACATTCGTAAACAATTAAAACATATGTCCGTATTCTAAAAGTATGTGAATGCGCAACATTACCACAGACTGAACTAAATTACCCGTTCGTGTTTCACCCACGAGTGTCACCGCGACACTTTTTTCGGCGAGTCCCATAGACTTACACGGCGAAGTACACATTTATGACCAGGATCAAATTTGTCCCTGGCTCGAGGGAAGTAGTTTAGCCAATGACACAACGCCATTGGGAGGACCAGGTTCGCATTCTGTCAATCGTACCCTAATGCGTAGTGCGTTTCATGTGTTAAAGACGGTAGTCGTCTTGCCACGCATGTCGGAATTGTATGGTCTCATATAAACAAAGATGGCGACTTGGATTGTTGCGCAGATCAACGAGTACACACTGAGACGTTACCAAGCTTTAAATTTGATATTTTTTAGGCGATTGGAAGGTATCGAAGGAGTCACCGGCGGTAATCAGTGCAAGTTGCGCCCAGGTCAAACCTCATGCTTGTGAATGCCATTAGAAGAGCGCATTGGATTGTGGGAAAATCAATGTTTATCAACAAAAATGTCGCACATGCGCAGCGCGACGACTGCCGCCCTTTAATTGGTAGCAAAAACATCGTATAACCTTGATCGTAGGACACTTGATAATAATCAGTGGTGACTACTTCTCTACAATTCATCAGGCATCTCAGTGGGGTAAGACAATAATGTCTCATGACGATCTAATACCAGCTCATGTTTTATCCAACTACGCACGCTTGCGCCTCATATTTTTACACTAATCGGGTAATTTTCAGACGTTTAAACATTATCATGATTCATCAATAAAAGGCCCGGTTGTGTTATTAAAAAAAAACTATAAAACATAAATTGAAACAATGTTATTGAAATCCGGACAATATGACATACACAACAACAATTATAATTATATAATCACGTGATTAAGAAAACAGTGGTATTTTCCGTCAAACCTCTCGTCACGTGACCTCTCGAGAGAATTAGTTTATGGTGATATTGGGTCTCTTAGGTAACATTTGTATCGTTGAATAACAAAATATCTGAGAAGTTTGGAATCAACTGGAAGATTGACAAGTATTTAATAAATGCTTTACGCATCGGGCGACATTAATAATAGCGACGACGACGATGTTGTTGACAGTAATTCACTTTTCCATTATACGCATACGTACGCGAATAATATCCACGTGCACTGTCACCAAACAGTCGGCGTTTTCGTGCATTTCTATAAACACTTCGAGTATGTCATCACATTCTTCTACACATTTTTCTTGCCAATCCACTGAGATGGTTTGAATCGAAATATACTAGTACCGGAACGCAAGAAATGTCGCCAACTACGTTGGAATTAGTTAAATCCTGCGTAAAAATGTGTGTGCTAGATTGGGGTCATGATGACACCTCGACGTCAATTACACCGTTGGACACACGTCGTGTACATCACGGTGGCAAAGCACTTGTATCTAATTTTCTATGTGGTACACGGTCTCTGCTATTTTCGCTAACAACTAATATTTACAGTACACTCAATGACTTAAAGCGCGGTGGTCGTCGTACAGCGCGTGTTTGAATTTCATGTAAATAAACAATGTATTTTACACGCGTTGTATAACGTCGATATGAGTCCCATATCGAACAGAACGCGGCACGACGACTGCCGCCCTTTAACCGATCTCATTCAGAGGACCGTTAGTATGAGCAACCGGTTATCGCGGTAACCCGCGGCCTACTACTATAGCTATAGTTGGAAGGGCGCAGGTTTCATTCTATAAATTAATCTACGTAATTATGACATTTTCAAAAAAGCTGAATATCTGAAGAGATACAGGCGATATTGTTGCCAAGGGCGCAGTATGAACGTGAAAACTGAAATTCACAATAAATCAACGATAAATCACTGTTCGCCATCAGTATTGTCGACTAGTTCCGTCGGGTATTACAGCAAGTGACATTTAGCGAGCAGCACCCTCGGCCTCCGCGCGAAGCCCTATCATCTCGCGAAATGAGCAGTTGCCACGTAACGGGGCAGATTGTTACTATGACGCCCGTGAGGATATATGCGGCCTTTACTGATTAATATATTTGAAGTTCTTTAGACCACAGAAAATGTAATAGGTGCTATAAAAAATCCGCTAAGTCAACAAAAGTTGCATTAAAATGTGTATGTATATGTAGGCGCTCATCATATATAAAGTTACAAAACTCTCAAAGACATTGTTCAAGATTTATTTGCATGTATACCATTATAACTGTTGTATCTGTTAAAATAGCTGACTCTCCTATCCACCCCAATTTAGTTCAAATTGTGGGCCCTTATCTGTTTCAAGGGAAAATTTTGCTAACCGTTTACCCCCTCTCCTCATACATTATCCGGCACATCTAACAGTTGTCAGCGCACACAAGACGGGCTTGTTTACCGTTTCCTGTGATATCAATTGCGCAATTATAACACAACCAGGCATCGGTTGTATTTGAAATGTAATGGGCGTAATCGGGGCTAATTGGGCAATTGAAAGAAAATTAGCACACAAACACCCCTTAATGGTCACCTTTTGCAAAGTAATCTTTTATTACGAACAGTCCTTGGTCACACTGGGCCATCGCAATTCCAGGTCGCAATTACCTCCTCGGTGTGTGAGTTGCATTCTAGTTCGCGGAAGATTTAGAGCCGGCATTCACATTGAGATGACAGATTGGAACAGATGTAATTTTCTCGATACAGTACATAATGGTGTTTAATCTATTTGTTTCGCTCGTGACGTCATACAGTGAAACGTACGATAATTGTGTTTCGGGTCACCCAAACGGCACTACCGTGACGTCAAAACAGAAATTAAGACATGTTTTGCCAGGTATAACACAGCATTCCCTGTCTCGGTGGTTTATTTTTATTACGTGGTCTTATTAATAAGACTCCAATACCGGGACACGGGTTTAACCGTTTAATTTTATTAGTTGGATTGTTGATGTAACCTGACAACTCAGTCGTATATCGCCCTCCAGTGACTAACTTCAATTATTCATTGGATGGAACACAAACTGTGCATAAAAGTAAAATGACCTACGAAGGTTGTAATCGTTTCGAGGGCATAGGTAGGAGAATATGTGTTTACGCCAATCACCTCAACAAAAGACACAAAATTATCACCAACAATAGAGGAGTCGCGTCCTCTAGTGGCGAAGCGAACCTATGACGTGAATAGCCCACCAGTAGCGAGACTGGGGTGCAGAAATACACCTGCTTTGTCATGGCGGAAAATACAAACATGTCATTTTGCTGATGTTCGATAGAAGGGAATTTTATTTTTGTGACGTCGATTGGTACAGCGTATCTTCGAAAGTGTACGAGGTGGCGTTCACAGGGTCGTTAGAATTATGAAATGTTGTCCGTCACTGAAGAAAAGTTCCTTTTTTCGAGAGATCTACGTCTTTTTAAGTTATGGGGCGCTAGACGACACAACTTACAAAAAAGACATTGCTCGGCCCCCATGATCGCAGATCAGCCGAGAGTTCGGGTTTTCCAACAAATATAATTGTTATTTTACTTGTCAGTAATCATGGACAGTTTTAAAATACCTCGATTGCCGTGTCGCGCGCGCGCGTAAACAATGTATTGTACACGCGTTGTATACGTAGCATGGGACCCATATCGAACATAAAGCGTAGTGATCACGATCACCGCCCTGTTAAGTATCTGAGCCCTCTCACAGTTGACGGACCTCTGGAACATGTATGTGTGTCCATCCTCATTTATCGCATGGATGTTATACTGAGAGTGGCATTGCTAGGAAAACAACGTGAAGCATACCAAGGGACTCTTAATTTATTTGAAACCTTGCCTTGAAACCCAATCAAATGCTATGCGCATGTTTCTTGCAAAACACAAACAGCGATTCTAGTATTTTGACACGCATCACCGAACACGTTATTGAGAAGTACATTGGAATATGTATCATCCTTAACTGAGTGGCACAATAGACTTATTAATAAGCGCCCTCCGGTCACAAGCGCTCTGTCTTGAGTGTAAGCAATATTGTTCTATTCGGCAACTATGTTTAGATATCGACACTGTGAGGCGTCACAAGACGCGACTTATATTTCGCGCATGCCCTGTCAAAACATTTATGGCGATTGCGAAATAACCACGCTTGTCTCTTTGTAATTGATAATTTTCAGGCCGGAAATCACCAATCTTCAGTGGCAGTTAGTTGGCCAAGAGCGACATGCAGATCCTTTTAAGCGATCTAAATATTCAATATCCTCGCTCTTAAATCGATTTGTCATGTTATTTTCCCCCGTGTCTAATGTTTACCTTTCCTCAGCTCAATTGATTCCTCAACGGACGAGAACTTTTAAAAAACAGACTAATGAACTTCAGTTGACTTGACCGCAGTTCGGGAAATATTATATATTGAGTACTTAAGCAGCTTCGGTTGTGTCACATGGGCTAATGATTCCTTGTTTGTTCAGCGGCGATATGCATGTTTCGAATAAAATGTTTACATATACAAATCTACGTAAAATATGAGAGAATATCACGCGTCCAGGGAATATAGGGCTATTATTTGATCTATATTTTTAAAATGCACTGGAATGCACGAAATCGATTCACAGTAGTTCATTTGAAGATGTCCAGCAACTGCAAATAGACGCTTACTTTTGAATTTGCTGCCACACAGACGGGAATACAATCAAAATCTGGGGAGCCGATCTTTGTCACGAAGTCATCCGAAATTTGGGGATATTTCGCCCCCCCCCCTCTGATATTTAATTCGTGCATGTGCATGAGATATGCCGAATTCATGACGCATTAATTTCCCGTTATCTCTCTGCCCACGTTGCTATCACAGCGTTGATTTTACTTCACGCGATGACAAAATGGCGACCTCAGACAGGTTTTCTTCATACTCACTATAGCGTTACACCCACGCTGACGGCAGTCACGACATACAGATACTCATACGGGTAATATTTGTTCGCACACACATATTACTGATACAATACACACCGTCAGCCCCTGCACATACACCTCTTCTTTCACGAACCCGCCCACTACCTTTTAAGGATTAATTTTATAAGTGTCGTTAATGACGACTGTGTGCACTGTGGGAGTTTCCTCCTGGTCGTTACACTACGAAATCGTATTCGATTGTAAATGGTATTATTTAAAATGCAAAATAATGTCACGTCCTTTAAAATGGCAGTTGTGAATAGAGTTCAAAACGAGACTGCACTAAAACTGAACTGAAATGACTAAAGGAACGAGGGAAAACTTTCAATAATTGATTTTTTGGAAACTGTAAAGCTGTCAACACGTCATATGTACACGTTTATATAAAATAACACTTTATATCACAGTTCAGTAGATCATTTTCAGTTCACTGCGAGAATTACGCGTTCTGCGTGAAATCGAACGTAAAACAGGACAAACAAAGGTCATAGCGTCGTACAATCTTCCAGGCAGAGTTCTATTCCACGTTCGATTTTTGCGCCAAAATCTCTGATATACGCTGTGTACGTTTCTGAAAGATCAATTTGAACTTGACTGATAACTGACGGCGAGATGAGTAACAACACGTCCGTTGTCATTTGCATATGATATGCAAAATAAGACGCTCGTGCGAAGACCATATACACTGTTCTATAGACCCAATTATTTGAATACGACGGCAATCAAAATAATAATAAATCTAACACCGCCAATTTCTCGTGCAAAAAATTCAAAAAACAAAAGTTAGTAACATTTGTTTTCAATTTTTCACGAGGTTCTTGTAAATCAATTGTGCGTCTGTGATGTGTAGCGACGATTGAATGATAGTTTTAGTAGTTCCATGAAGATGCTATTGTTTTCTTAAAATGTTATACTCGAACTGTGTGCGTAATTCAGGAGCCATTACATTCTTATTATATTATTAAAATATTAGAAGGTTAAAGTGCTACAGTTTCCGTGCCCAACGTGTTTGAATTATGTATGAGCAATATATTATACACGCTTTGTATAACGCCGCATTGGACCCACGTCGAACACGAACAGTCGTGATATTTCTAGCATTTCGCAGTAACTTGAACTCAGATATATCCCAAATTAAATTGTCGTGCTTGCAACGAGATAATGAGATTCCTATTTCAGGTTCTCAGTTGTTTTTTAAACACCACTGAAGCGATTCTTCGGAGAAGTGACGAAAGTAGGGAAATGTTTGAAAAAGAAGGCATTAACGTTTTTTTACTTGGAAGGCGCGCAGCGGTGCGTGACCGAAATTGAGGAAATTAACATCACGTGATCACACCAAGCTGCTGCCATTGGCTGAACCGATACCACGTGATGCTCGAGTGGCCGTGTATTTTCACGAATATCGTTTAATGGTTAAGTGCCATCGGTTGTTATGACGTCAACGTATAATCAATCATCTGCTCAAAGGGGAATTTAGTAGCCTGTACAGAGTGTTTTACATGTTTGTTGTTTTAGGTGAATTCTAATAAACGTGCGTTTAGCCAAAATTCCTTTCGGTCGCCAGTAATACCTATATCATGAAATGTGACAAACAAATAATTGAAAGTGAAGTAGATAGGCCAATCTAAACGCGCATGACTGGACGTAGGTCGCACTATAAATAGGTACAAGCTCAGGGAAAATCACTAAACGAAGACAAATTATGCTTCCGTTGACAGATTTAATCATCGTGTTTCTATGCTTATCCCCTTTCTCAGCTCTTCGGAAATGAAAACTTATACTGCACGGAAGTTGTGGCCATTTTATTCAAGCAAATTGGTGAAGTGAGATAAAACGGCTGTATTTATGGTCATAAACCTGAGATTTAATAGGCTATATCGCACGGAGCGAGTGACCAGTAAAGCCCAGGTTATTACAAGTTCAAGGAAGAAGGCCTTATATCGACATTGGCCGTAAAAACAAATCAAAGCTAAATGACCAAGATTATTATGAACAGTAGGGTCCAATAAACGGCGTTATTGATAAAACACGCTCATTTACTCGTTTAATGATTACAGATAAAAAGGTTATAGCTTGTATATAGAGTGGAGGCTGCTGCATTACGCACCCGTAACATCACCGCCAGCTGCGGAATCTGAGAATACTAGTATTCTAGTACGCAACGATCAAGTTAAAATACCAACTTTATGGCGCGGATTTCAAAGGGATTTGAACAAAACATGACGACTGTGATACTTTTTAATAATAACTGATTAAAGTGAGAGGTGAAAGTAGTTTATCACTTTTCTCCAATACATTAGATAGTCCAGAATGATTAACATTATAAACATGTTGTGGTGAACATTTGTAATTATTATTACACCGAATAAACCTTAAAACGGAAATTGTGACACTTAATCGTGACAATATTCCATGCAGGTCATCCTCGAAGAGCTGAATGCATGTAAGCAAAGAATCCAAAAGCAGTGATTTAATTTTATAGAGTTTTTTCATTGACGCCTTTTTCACCTACATGGTTTTATAAACCTAATTTCAGCAGCTTCAGTCTGACGAAGAATTAATTTTTACAAACACACACGGCGCCATTCTGTGCGCAGCAGTACGCAACACGGCTTATGTCAATACAATTCTCTTTCAACAAATACATTGTAGACATACTATCAAAATACACAAAATACGTAACAAAAACACATCGATGCCGTCCACGGCAAGTTCACGACTTACTATTGTTAGAGAGACGAGTTGCGCAGCCGCAGATTGAATGTCTCAAAGCGCGTAGCCGAGCGGGCTGGCGAAACTCATGACAAACGCGACTAAATCTTTAAAAATTCCTAGTTTTCTCTCCAGTAAAATAGTCAAATAATGAAAGCAAATTAGTTATTTCAAGAATATAGCGCATTATATTGTGTTTCTTCGACAATTTATTGGCGGAAATCAGGTAAATTCGGGAGGAAGGTACCCGGATGGAGGCAGACATGCGAATATGTCAGCAGGTAGCAGGAATACTAGTATGTCTACCTGTAATGCGCGAGTCTGATTGGCTGTCATGAGGTAAAATAATATTTTATGTACCACTCATTTCACACTAAAATGATATAAACATGTAACATAATAGTCACATCTTGGCACATAGACCGGTGTTAGCAGAACGCATTATATTCGTAATGATTACAACGATACTACAGATAAAAATACACTTTTTTCAGTTGCTAACCACAAAAAATGATATTAAATCAATGAAGGAAAGTGGCAGACAGATGCGATGTTAAATTTCGATTTAATTTCACGTGTAACATATTAATTCCCATCTTTGTTTCAGAAATGTTAAGGAAACGCAGGTATAATTTCAGAGTGACATCCAGAGTAGAACGCTAATATTATGACAGTATGGAGACGGTATAACCGGGTCAGCGGACTCAGTCAGTTAAGTTGAAGCACTTGTATGTATGTGGCTGACGAGTATTTCAAAACGTTAGGAACTGGCAGATTTGTAAAATTAAGGGTTGTTGGCCAACAAGACACCATGAGCTGTAATATATGCGAAGTTTACTAAAACCACCACGATTAAGAAAATACGTTATACCAGCATTAAATTCCGCCAGTGATACTGAATATTTGTTATCGCAAGTGACCACAAGGGACACGGGCAGCACAAGCTTTGAAAAACCAATGCCAGCTGATACTGAATAAATCATGGACGATAGTGCTCGAGAGCCCATGGGAATACATGCACAAGTGATGTTCGGAAAACCGGATTCTGTTCACTCGATAAATTGACTTTGATATGGACTCTGGAATGCAGGGGACGTTACTTTTGCGGTATCAGCCACCTAGAGATGTGGTTAGAAACTGTGGCCATAGACATATATAACACTAATCAAGTATAAACGAGGTGTTTGCCAAAGATATGGTAAGGTGATATCGTGGATTCATCTACAAATATATTGTGAACATTCCAATATACTTACAACTGCGAGATATTTAATCCATCAAACGGCTCCCAACTTAATCTATCAATATCGTTATTCTGTAAATCACTGTAAAAAAAACAAAGTGAAAAAATAGTTAAAAATAGTTTTGAGTGTTCTTGTTAAACATGGCATTACAAAATCACAGAAGAAAATAAATTGATAATGCATGTCTAGTGAAGCGGAGAAGAGAACACAGGCACATGTCCAAGATTTCAAAGCAACGCACTAGTTTAATATGGTAATGAACGCGCGTCATTTGTGTATTTATCGTGCACCTACTTCCGTCCCAGATGGTGCTTAATGGAGTTAATAGTTCCCGATGGGTCGAAGTAATAACACACGTGTGGTA
The DNA here is from genome assembly GCF_978046115.1 of Saccoglossus kowalevskii. NCBI lineage: Eukaryota > Metazoa > Hemichordata > Enteropneusta > Harrimaniidae > Saccoglossus > Saccoglossus kowalevskii. The sequence continues at coordinate 21,484,624 of NC_140653.1, read as the reverse complement.
ATACATATTTAAATCTCAAGCCAAATGAACAGAAGTGGACAGAACCTTAACGGACGTATCAGTCCAACACTCAAAGAGGAAAGATCAAAGAAGGAACATTTACAAAACTAATGAGAATAGGCTAATTAATTTACGGGAGATGTGACCTTAATGTTTCTGTGAATATTTTCTACGTTCAGTTGCCCGGTTTTTGAACCCGGTGCCAAGCGGACATCTTTGTCATGTACGTCAAAATGGAATGAATAAAATACAATTTTCGGCAACAGGATATGTACATCATGAGGCCTGAATGCTTTTACAAACACACATCCTGCTTATTAATTAAGCGATTTGCTGCATAATATGCGTTTTGTACTCCACTGTACGGCAATTCAAGTGCGCGATTATCATACGCGACCGCGATTCGGATGGGAAAGAAAAAAAACGACCTAACTGTAGGAAGATTGATAAATAGGCGTTACTGTACAATATTTGATTAGTTGCAAGCTGGGGTTACTAGCCTTCATTGTTAAAATGTAATATGTTGTAAAAGCCCCAGCCTTTGTGTACTTTGTATAACGTATATAATCAAGGTGATTTAAAATTGGAAAAGACGACAACAAAGAAGCCAAGATTTTGCGAGCGAAGTTAAAGGGCGGCAGTCGTCGTGCTGCGTCCTGTTCGATATGGAACTCATAGTGACGTATACAACGCGTGTAAAATACATTGTTTATTTACATAAAATTCGAACACGCGCTGCGCGACGACCACCGCGCTTTAAGAACGAGCGAAAGTTCAAGCGTTTTATTGAAAAACACATAATCGACTATTAGTCGTCCTTTAAAAGGACGAGTTTGAATGTATTCATGCAAATTACAAATGAAGTTGAAGTGTAGGCCATATTTGTCGTAGCATTAATATTAACTTCCGGATTCTGGCGACAGAATTGGTCGATATTAATATTATCTTGTTGCGGGTATAGAATAAGCGCTGGATATTCTACTAGGAGATATTCGTTCAAGCATTATGACGTGTACGGAGCCCCCCCCCCCGAGGTTATGATGTAACCCACCGCGGCAAATATAGAACGTCATGTTTGCACAGTATAATAGGATGCGGTTCAAATTGATGAAGCGGCAAGGAGTTTATCGTGGCAGATTAAATATTAGAATTTTATCCGCAGGATTGTCATCAATATTATTATCATTATAAGTATTGAAAGCCTCCGGGCGATATGTATAAAATTATAACAAGACATCAGCGGGAAAATATATACTTGCTGAAAATACTGAATATAGAGCAGCTCGCGACTATTAGATCGATTTCATAAACGAACTAGTATTCACTCGGACTAGTGAAAGAGTAAAATATACAAATTAGGGGGAGGGGTCAAAACCTTGCGTGCGAATCTCTGAATCGATTTTTCTTTCTCTGCTGGAAAGTAGAATTAATTAAGTACGTTTTGACCGGAGTCCATGTACGTATGAATGGGAAAAACGTATTTAATACTGATAAATAGAACGCATGAAGTAAACACGCTCAGGGCAACTGCCAAGGTGATTATGCATACGGGGAAATTATTTTTGAAATATAAATTATATACCGCATTTAGCAACGAATTTGGAGATGACCCGGTCTACACGAGGAAGCCCTCTCTCATTCAATTCCTTAATGATAGTGTGTCAAAGGAAATGACGGAAATTTACAGACAAGAGTTTGTAAATTGATCAATTTCTATCATTCATCCTGTCTATTGGGAGACCAGAGTTCAAGTCCAGCTATTTTGCATATGAAGTAAACACACACGCCCTCTTTGTTGCTAACATTGTGTTACAGTATTTTCTACGCCACGTCATTGGAGACATGCGATCTTTTCTGATTGTAATTTCAGGCGTGTATTCATGCCACTGCGATACATTGTAGTGCTATTCACGAGGATCCAATATGGACGAAAACATATTTTTTGTAATATTGTTGTTTGATAAAGCATGTTGATGATCAAATTGCTTATAATGAATACATTGCTTTTGGGGCACACACAAAAGTACTGGTTCGATCAAAAATAAAAATCGCTTCCACGCATGCGCATCAAAAAGATCAGTGCCATAGCCTGACATGTAGGCGTGAGTGGCGCCTTCGCCGGCCGAACGGCATCATACCTCACTGGGTTTGGAGCATCGAGGAGGGCGCAACTCACGCGACATTGTCAGGCTAATCAGTGTCAATGCGTACTGTAGTAAATTCATCAATTTGAAGTACCCAACATCAATATTAAAATTACATGTTCTTGTTAATTTTTCATTTTCAAAATAAGGAAAGTAATAAATAAGCATCCTTCTACTGGGGACTTACTGTCCTTTACCGTTTTTTTAACCTGATTTGTTTTTTTGAATTTAGAAAAGCAGGCTAACCGAGCCGAAACGTTATCATTTTTTAAATTTTATTTAATTTTACTTTTACGAGATTAAAATAAACGAATTTGCCCACTATGAACGGGCGATACCCATTTAAATTATTCTATATTTGCAAATCATTTGACTAAAATAATCATTTTATATTGGATTTAGTGACAAAGCAAAATAGACAATAGAGTCTGGTAAGATGTTGTCACGAATTCATTACACTGCGGGGTAGCAGTTTCACTGAATATCACTTGCATATCATTTACAAACATTTGCATAACATTTGACTAAAATGTGCATTTCATATTGGATTCAGTGACAAAGCAAAAGAGGCAATAGTGTCTGGTAAGATGTTGTCACGAATTCATTACACTGCGGGGTAGCAGTTTCACTGAATATCACTTGCATATCATTTACAAACATTTGCATAACATTTGACTAAAATGTGCATTTCATATTGGATTCAGTGACAAAGCAAAAGAGGCAATAGTGTCTGGTAAGATGTTGTCACGAATTCATTACACTGCGGGGTAGCAGTTTCACTGAATATCACTTGCATATCATTGACAAACATTTGCATAACATTTGACTAAAATGTGCATTTCATATTGGATTCAGTGACAAAGCATTTACATATCAGTGGCGTACTATTAGATACATCGTATAATGGAACGTTGACAGAGATCGTATTTTCTCTATGCACTTGCATATCCAATTTGGGTCAATTTAAGCCGTTTTATTTCGAGAAGGGATTACAAAAATAGAATCCAATTGACAGCGACAGGCACGTGGTATAGCGAAAAGAAATTAACGTCACGTCACTTACATGAAATGCAGGTTTCGGTTACCGTAAAACGCTCGTGGAGTTATCTTTTTTACTTTGCAATTAACGATCGTCCTGAGGATGTAAGAGAGAGGTTAAAAGACGGTGAACATGAACATGAACGTGACAAACAAACCATAGTACTCTGCTAGTACGCTCTTACGGAAACAACTGAATTCAAAGTTGCAGGAAACACATTATATATATAAGCCAGGCGTTGTACATCGTCAGCGGATATGTCAGAGTTTTAGGGTTAGGGTTATTCTAAAATTCAGTGTATGGATAATTATTTTCAAGTCTGAAATATTTGCCGTTAATGTAGTTGGCTGTCATTAAAACTAGACTACTTTGACCTTTGTTATATGGATTTGATATATGCAGATGCTCATATAATCCGAATAATATGGTCATCAAACTACTTTTCGCACAAAAAAATGTGTAAAGACCCCATGAAAATGGCGATTTTTTGTGTCATTTACATTGGTTCCTATGGTGAAAAAAAATGGTATCTTAAAATGTCGTTTGGATACTTAATGTGAAAAATCACGTAAGAAGAGCAGTGTCCCGAATTATTGGGAATTTCTGAAGAATACTATTTTTTAAATGACTATCAACACTAATTTCGATAAAACGAATTGTTCAAATACATCCTACCACGAAGAACTGTTCAACAGCCAAGTTTATAATATGGTTAAATTGACGATATATTGCGACTTTAATGTTTGGACAAAATAGAAAGATATAAATTTGGTTCAAAACTGTCAAAATAATTATAGAAACATCCCCCCAAAATGGGAAAACTGACGTTCTTACCCGGAAAACATCGTGGTCCCAAAATGATTAATATTAATTATCACATTTTACGACTGATATTAAGATAAGATCAGTTGAAATTGGTGATATGATATATACATGGTGACATATAATATATAGGACTTAGAATCATATACTAGTATGGCATGATATGATAGGACACGAAATATTAGAAGATATAATATGACAAGACACAAGACATGATATATGATGAGAAACTTACAGTTTCTCGAGGCGTAGTAGGTACTGCAGCGAAGTCTCGTTAATTTCAAGAAGGTCTCTTTGGTTTTCTATAACACTGTAAAAAAAAAAAAAAAGAATGAACAAAATATGTTCTGTCAAGTGGGGGAGTCGTCACTTGCACAGTCGTTGTTTACGAACAAGCGCCTCTACCCATGAACCTTTGCATTTTTTGGCATGCGTTGTTATGTGAATGTTTTGGACATCAGGACTGAATTTCCACCGCTTTAAGTTGTTTTTTTCATTTAATAACTTCTCACGGGTATACAAGACAGGTAGGCGGTGCGGTGCTAGATAGATCGTCTGAGTCTCAGCCTCGAACCAGTCATAAAAGTGGAATTGTACCGCGCAATTGTGTTTGAGCCTGATTGGCAATAACTTAGGTCAAAATGTACTTGAAACATCGTGAGCAGTCAGTTCAGTGATGTTGGCACTTGGCAGTTTGTTCAATTCAACATAGTAGTCACCACACTAATGTCTATACACTGATATACGATTAGGATGTGTCTACTACGAATATACGTATATAAATAGGATGAAAATGTGTATCAAAAAATATATCACCTAAGCATAACAGATAAAATCTCATTTACCAGTTGACATTTCTACCGAAAAGTAAAAAAGTTTCCATTCGTCGACTCCATGAGCGATTTTTTTATTCATATAGAAATATACAATTACAATCATATAAGAAATCCATTGTAATTATGGGACAGCTGATAAGAACCGTCGCCATTTTTATTATTTTACATGACAACCCACCTAAAAAACTTATCTAGCCACTAAAGCTGGCAAATATGGCGCCAATGTCACCCCTAAAATGATGGATATAAAATACTGATGATATTATGTCAAACATGTAAAGGCAGTCAATACTCATGCATAAATTTTAACTTGCCCCCCCCCCCTCATTCAGAGCAAGGACCGGAAAATAAAAATAGTTTTATCATCACACTGCAAAAAGCAAGATTAAAGAATCGTTAAGTCGCATCTCTCGAATCATTTCGCATCAATGCGAATTCATCGTCATGGTAACGCAAATTATTATCGGGCAGCTTAGGATGATGACTTTAGATATATCATTTCTTTATCAGACGGATAAATAAAAAAGATAATAAATATGAAAATGATTGTCCTTCTATATCACAAGACTGCAAACAAACTCGTCTTAGTGGCAATTTGACCGTGTTATTTTTTCTTGTGGTGAAGACATTAATGTTTGTTATATCCCAGACAAATAGCAAATCGTCGCAAAATTACTGAGGAGTAAGTAAACCAATCTACGCGCAAACAAACACACACACACACACACTCTCAATGAGTAATTGAAATCCTTCTGGCAAACTTCCAACCTTTGACCTTTGACACGAAACGTTCAGGATGTTAAACACTCCATCATTAAGCTTTCAGGCCCCTGAAGCATTCGTATCACCCCAGTGACAGGACCATTCATTCACAATATTCAATAAATAGAAATGAAGTTCTCAACATTTATGTGTGATTTACTGACGCAAGTGTGACGCTTTGCGAAAATAAATGCTTCTTGGATTACCCATGATGCAAAGTGGACTTCAGAGGGAAGGAATGTTCGATTACTAAGTTCAGACACGTGTTCCCGTATTATGTCATTTTACAATTGCTTCCTTATTATTCACAAGTATTGAACCGCGTTCTACGATTGCAATCAGAGATTTACAAGTGTTACCTTATTATCTTCACAACAGCGTTTCGTAATAGTGCTCAATTATTTGCCCCAGGAATTCACAATTGTTTCCTTATAATTGTGTTGAAAATATCACTGGTAAGTGTTCGATGTTGCTCTCAAGAATTCACAAGTGTTCCGTTATGCTCAAAAAGTTGAAAACAGATTAAACAGTGATCAACTCTTAAAGATGTAAAAGCGTTCTCTTAATTGTGGACAAATTCAACATACCAATTTTTCGAAACGCGCGCGAGACGGTCTCACTAATCTCAAACGTCGGTGAAATGCGAAAACAATGTTTTTATATTGTGTATGACCATCTGACGGTGTCGTCCGTCCACTTCATGGAAATAGTATGACTACTTGAAATGAAATGTGTTTAAGGTACGTTCTATATATGTAAATGAGTAGGAAAGGCCTATCTTTACATACTACGTGGGGTTACGTAGACGAGGGACTGCTCAACGCTGTTGTTGTATCACAGTATTCGTTTCATCACGAACATTACAACCGAAAAAGTTTTTTTCTTTTCACAAACATTATTCGCAAAACACTCACTGACAATTATAGCAAAATTACAGTTATTGATCTCGTTGTCATCGACCGAAGTCAGAGGCAATAACTGTTGTATTACCCCTAAAGAGACAGTAAGCGTTATGATATCAGAGACCAGTAACACACATTACGTCAGAGGCAATAACTGTTGTATTACCCCTAAAGAGACAGTAAGCGTTATGATATCAGAGACCAGTAACACACATTACGTCAGAGGCAATAACTGTTGTATTACCCCTAAAGAGACAGTAAGCGTTATGATATCAGAGGCCAGTAACACACATTACGTCAGAGGCAATAACTGTTGTATTACACCCTAAAGAGACAGTAAGCGTTATGATATTAGAGGCCAGTAACACACATTACGTCAGAGGCGAGAAATACACAGGGAGACAAGCCAAATTCAATGTCCAATCATACGATCACGTGACTGTTTTGGCCAATAACATTGACTGTCTCATACTTGAGAGATAATAAATATAATATATTATTATTATTATTATTGCGGTAACATTCTACGGATTAGATCAAATGAAAGACGAATTACAGCTAATCCGATATACGTATATTAGTATTATATACATGAAACCAGGTCATTCTTTATAAGGGTTTCCTCTATCCTATGCAAACAACTAATACGGTGATCGGGCATAAATTAAATGCTACGATCCGTCTGACAAGTCGCCGAATTATCATACTTTGCGATGACACATCCGCTGAAAAGATTGTGTCCAAAACACGAAATAATCTCATAGCAGGTCGTCTAACAGGACCAATCGACAATGATTCCTGTCAACAAGAAAAGATCCCGGTGTGTTGGTAAATCCAATTGCTAGAAATTCACATAATAACCACTGATCTGCATCCTGTCACACGCTATTATCTTCCGTGTACTCGCATTCTCTATATGCGCAATTTGATTTTAATAGATGTTTGTCGGAAGTGTAGTATACTGTAGCTGGAGTAGTTCAAATTTCCCGTGTGCGCATTCTATAATAAAATATGCTATCGCGGAATCGTAATGACCTTGTTTTTTATTGTACCTCAATAACTAAATTAAAAACCTGATTCCATTAAACTTTTCCCGTCTTAGCGGGTGTATATATACCTTCATGATATACATGTAATACTATTTACGTAATGTAGTTGTGGCTTGACAGTTCATGTTATGTAGAGCCTTACTTTCCCGGGGAAACGGCGCATTAATCAGCACCATGGTTGGCACACGTCATAATTACGCGTTTGGAAGCTGTTCACTGATTTGGATGACAGTCTCTTACATGGCAAGCACGTATATTGGGAATAAATCAATATACCGTATTTGTTCTATTAGAAGTGTATCTCCAACAGAAGCGTCATGATACGCGATTACATTGTATATGCGAACACACAACACACGTTGATTTTCTGTGTGCTCATGCCATGTGAGCAGGTTATCTTACGAAAGTTGGGACGATGATGCAGTTAACAATGAACCTTACTAGGCACTGCTGAAAAAAGTGTATCGGTGAGACGATTTATGAGGGTAAAATTAACCCGAGCGAAGAATCTTAATTATTTTTGCATGTTGTATATGTGTGTCTAAAAATGGATATATTCCTTGAAATCTAGCCAAATATACACATTAAAAAAATCTAACAATTAAATGACATAATATTCAATGGTCTTTCCCTTCCCATAATACAATGCGCACTAGCTCGATGCGTTTAGTATCACTTTTACAGGTGACAAACGTTAAAAAAAGGTCACATGGCATCAAAGTCGGTTGTTGATGTGGTGCAATATACATTCTGTACAATCAATTTCTGTATTAATTATTTGCCCTCGGTTATACGGTTCGCAATTAGATGTCGTATATTCTTCGTTTCTTCGTAATATCATGGACACCTAATGATGACATTGTAACGAATATGCTTAAACAACTACAATGAACGTCAAATTATCGTACAAAAGTAAGACTTCCAAGAAGCGACGGTTACCATGGCAAACTCTGCTGCTCATACGTCCGTAACACGAGACATGAATAGTTTCACGCCCACAAATCAAAATTCTCGAGAAAATTGGTAACTGTGGGCAGCCACGGTAACCAGGCAACCGGGGATCGAGAGATGAAGACTCTCCTTGGCGGTGGGATGATGACGCGACTAGAGAGAAGCTAAAACCTCCTGATGTACCTCGATGCAGTATTTGAAAGCCGGAAGTATCTGCGATTATGCTATGCCGAAATGAAAACCAAGCCGGACGTTGTCGATAGTCACCCTCGCATTTTAACAAATACGTGGAAAAAAACAAATGCCCGTTAATAGACATAAAAAGCAGATGAAACAGATTTGAAGGTCGGCAGTATTATAGCGAACACCCGGCAGCTCGCCCACAAGAGCAACAATCGGAATTGATGAACTTAAAACAGGTGAAATATCTCAAAAATGCTATTTATAAATGCAAAGTGTATTCTTTGTTTAATTTTATTAAGTTAACCACAAATGCTATAATTATAACGAATGTTTCAACTGACCATAGGCATCATTTCCGACTACCAAAGCGACTAAAAATGCTCACACCACATGGGCGGGGCTGGGGGTGTCAACCCCGCAATAAGCAATTCAGAGAATAGCTTTCATACCATAGTGGAATTGTCAATAGTAAATTCAAATGCTAATCAAGTACTTTCTTGATATCAGTCTTAAAATGTAAAAATTAATTTTAATCCTTTGGGGACCATTATGTTTTTTGCCGAAAGTTGGGTGCGAACGTTTAGCCTACTTACTTTTATGATTTTTTTAATAATCATTTTAATAATTTTGAACCAATTTGAGAATTTTTTTGGGAAAACTGTGGAAACAGATGTTGAAAAATACTGCGGATGCTGCCAGTGATTTTGAAAAAAAAAAACTGTGGACGCATATGTTGAAAAAAATGTGGATGCTGATGAGAAAACTGTGGACGCTGATGTTGAAAAATCTGTCGATGCAATTGTTGAAAAAAATTGGATGCTGAAGTTGAAAAAACTGTGGATGCTGAATTTGAAAAAAAACTGTGGATGCAGACGCTGAGAAAAGCTTGGAAAGATGTTTCTGATTGAATAAACGCCACTTACCCAGAGGCGTAGCGTAGTTTTTATGGAAACATTTTTTCCCTGCGATTTAAATGTGCATTGTTTTTCTGGTACTGGCATTTGCCATGATATTTTCCGTGCAATATTTTTCAATTCTGCCCCCAAATTGTCGACCTTTACTGAATAGAAAGTATTTTGTTCATTTAAGCAAAGGGTATATATTGTACGTTTTACTAGGTGTTTACTGAGATCATGGACAATATAAATATGATTCCTGCAATATTAGCATTTGGGATCGCGTACCACGGGTGAGAACATAAGAGGCTGGTCTGCTATCGAACGTGTTTTCTATAACGATGGCTGGGGGCGCCGTTCATTGTCACACCATCTCACGCGAGAGTTACGCCCAAAGCGCGATAACTTGAAAAAAAGCAGCTAGGCTTAGACATGGCAATTTTATATATTCTTATTTAAATCGTGGCCCAACTCGAAATTACCACGCGAGAGATTCTATAAACTTGTGCCATAGGAAACAATAATTGGCAATACAATAAACAAGCAGCCTGTTGACGTGATATAGCTCTGCTGTACAGTTGAACATTTTTACCAAAATTATTCACCAAAATTAGAAAATTAAACTTATTGTTGACAGAATGAACAAATATGACTGAGGTTCACCAAAAGTGTCCACATATGAAATATAGAAGCAATGAGGCTTGCCATGTTCAAGAAGAGGTCAAAAATGGTTTGTTTGTTTTTTTACCAAAAATGTTCAGTAAAATTAGAAAATTGAAGGTAACGTCACAAAATGAACAAATCTGAGAGAGGTCCACCCAAGGATAATATAAGTATCAAAGCAAACGAACTGGGCCGTTTTCTAGAACAAGTCGAAAATGTAAAAGTTGACGCCGAACGACGACGGACAATCAGTTACTGGTATATATCATCATTTTTACCTCCATGTATATATGAACTGCTCCGCTCTGCCGACTAAGTCGAAATTGAACCTAAAAAGCGACGATAACAATTACTGTGTTATCGATTCATTGTCCCTATAGGTTTCATATATAAACGCCAAGTTTGAAAGTTAAAACATTTTGAGAAAAAAAGAGCCAGGTAGCCCAGAGTACACGACGAAAACTCATAGTCGCTTAACTCTAGACACTCCTCCTGACACCCTCAATGATAAAGAGCTCCTGGAAAGATCGAAGTTAAAACCAACTGTGAACGAAATCACACCTAAAAAGACCATATACACATCTTGTATCACAAGATTAACATTAGAGCAACATTATGTAAGCAAATATGCAAATCATCTTCCAATTGACACATACACAGTATTTACAAGCACGCTTACCGAGTACATCATGGAGGTAGAAAAGAGATCTCTTTTTCTACCTCCGTGAGTACATGTAGTTCAAGATGGTTGAAGTTTAATTTGGAGAGAAACAGAGTATGCGTTTATACCAGCCTGTACGAGATGCAAAACACCTCACCAGAACTGTAAGACCACCTTGCACACCAACTTTCGAAGATAATTATTATTGATTTAAAATTCACCACTCGGTGATTCTGCAAATATGCAATTCACATCTTGTTTTCACAGACACACTAGTGTATCACCATCATACACATTAATTGTTAAAATGACGAGTGTTCAAGTTGAATTTCTTTAGTTATGAAATAGTTCCTCTAATGGGACTGTGGTTGTGACATTAAAATGACCTCCATGCGGACGCTGGGGAACACTATATTCAAACGTTGGATTAGAATCAACGCCCCCATTGAGCGTATAAATCTGATATATTGGGATCAGATCTAACAAAATGTAATACTGCGATTGACCCACCAAATATATATGTATATACTCCACTCCAAAGTCGATCGAGAATAAAAGGAAAAAAAACATTGAGGCCACAATATTCGTCCATATTTTGACTCAACAGATGAGGTTAAAAATATGATAGCAACCAAAAACTCAGTTGTAATTATGTTCCATACCAGCGAGCCCACGTTCAACGAAAAGTAGTGCGTATCCACTTACCACACCCCTACGCCCAGTTGCTTTGTTTGTGTGCGTTTTTTTTTTAATTAAAAGTGCGCTGGTATACCTGAACTAAATAAATTATGCATTACAGAGAAAACACAAAACCGGCTAGGACTTGAATGAGAGGAATATTTAGCATAATTATATGTTTCTTGCCATTATTATTCCATTACCATGTAGTGACAACAAGCCCATTTCTTATGCCTACATCAATTTTTAAAAGTAAATCATAGCTCGCGTATACCGCGCCGCGTTGATCAAGTTGTCAATGTAATATCTAATGAAGCAGCCGCGGCTTCGCGGGCAAGTCTCGCGAGAGGCGAAAAGCAAGAATCACAGCAGTACGTGTTTTCCGGCCGAGTGTGAGCATCGCAGTGTTTTATGGGCGGGCACCCTTCAATGCCGGGGACTTGGAGAAAGAGAGTATGTTGACTACGAGCAGCTGAATTCACATGGATCACTGTTAGAGATGGAGGTGGAAACAGCTGGATAAATGCCAGCACCGTAAGACGCCATGATGAATAGGTGTGTTACAAAGCAGTGTATGCAATAATATACCCGACATGAGAAAAACGAATGGGATTCTCTGTTTATTTCTAATAAATATAAATACCCTTGTGTTTGAACAATGCACATTGCGTGCGAGTGACTTAGAAATGTTAACATCATGCTCCTATATTATATTATACTATATTATACTATATTATACTATATTATACTATATTATATTATATTATATTATATTATATTATATTATATTATATTATATTATATTATATTATATTATATTATATTATATCATATTATATCATATTATATATTATGTAACCCGTTCCACATAAACTTACCATGAATACTCCGCTGATTGCTGGGAAAACAATAACAGCCTCCGGCCGAGGACAAATCGTGACTGAAGCCGCGAATCACGCACGCTTCATCTTCACCGAGCCGGCAATTTCCCAACTTTCAAGCTATGCAATCACAAAATTTGCACGATTTCATATCAAATAAGATTATTGTTATTGTTGTATCATCTTTATTATTTCGAGTCTGTTACCGTGTTTAATTCATGTATCTCCTCGTCAGTATTTGGTTAGTAATATAATCATGACTTTTTTCAGCTTTAAAAGATCCACGCGTTTTGCTGGGAGCAAAACACACACATTTTAAAATCAGATTATGAAAATGTCTACAACAAGCTAGATCAGCCCGAAGCATTTCTCCCAATTTGGAAACGATAATTACGTTGTTATACTTAGACATTTTGTTTCTAAATGAAAACAAAGGCAAGAAATCTGGCATCGACGAAACGTAACATAATCACGCAAAAATCACATCTGGCGTCCGATAAAACTGCTTTACTATTTCTTAGGAAACTGTGTAGGGAAACGGATACGGATACATAATAACCCGTTTACGTAATACACGCCACTTTGGAATTAATTTGGCCGGGGGTAAAAACAATCGCCATTGTGCGATCTCATAAGACGTGTGAACATACGTAAGTCTGTACTTAGGTATTTCCGCTGTATGCGTGTCTGAGTGACTTATCGAAGCCGTCTGGGTTGTCGTGTTGATTGTTAAGATCGCGCATTGAGCAGCTCGTTTCAAAACGTGCATGGCGTGGATGAAGTAACCCCCCAAAAAAGTGTACTAGTATATTTATTGCATTAAATGTTCCATATCAATTCAAACTGTAATTTAGGACGTGTACCGAAGGTGACAATTTTCTAACAGAATGGTAATCAGTATATCACGTGACATTTTAGCGTCCATTGTCAATATACATGTAAATAATTAAATTATTCAGTTTAATGCTTTTCTAAGCCATTACTAGTAATTTTAGGAATGGATGAATGTGATTAGAGTACAGCCTACATGGGTTAGTACACCGACGCGAGATGTGTAATGGGGATTTGGAAGGTGGGCAGATAACTGGTCACGTAACGTCCCACTGCATCGAACTTTTCCTATAGCAACTATGAAAATGAATACTAGTATTTGCGGGGTTTCTCGTGCACGTGATGTTTTTTTTCAGACTGATTGGCAGTCGCAGTATACATCCAAATTTGCACTGACTGTTCGGGCTGAGTGTTTACATTGATTCCCACGATTTGGCAATACGCTAAAGCGATGGGTCTTCTCCAGAACATGCGGCAGAAGGCTATAGCGTATGTTTTTTTCACAAGTTCACGAGTCTACTTATGAACCTTGCGTTTCAGTGTGTGTTGTTATTGTGCTCGTTCCCAATCCCCGCGTATGGTACGATCCGCCTCGCCTTAAAATCAAATAATGTAAAATACTTAATTATAGCTTGGATTTTCTTTTTGCTATTTTCGCTGAAGGGCTGATTCAGTGAAAATAAAATCCAGTGAATATACCTTTATTCCTATATTTTACATTCAACTTGTCAAAAATTAGTGAAAATAAATTCCATACAAAATACCCAAAAAGTCTTTTCAGCGAAAATTAATTCCAGCTATAATAAAGTACATGCACTAGTATGTATGCGTCTGGCCAGGTCACCACGTGACAGGTTGATATTGGGGGTGTTCGAGTTATTATAGCACGCACAGCAACAAACTATAAAGAACAAACTATCTGATTGGATGATGACTTTCGACAAAATATATCACGTCCAATCACACTGACACGCACAAAATGATTTATTTCCGCGCGTTTATCGTATTTTATACTGCATTAGTATCAAGGAAATTGAAGTCACTGCCATGTGCCACAGACTCGTTATTACTCAAATCAGACTCAAAGATCCTTTTATTTATATGGCAAGACGAAATCGCGTTTGTCGCCCTATAGAAAGTGCCGAGATTTGCGCAGACGCAATTTCATTGGATGAACAACATAATTATAAAATAACCCGAGACACGCGTGATTGCGTTCTTGTGTAACCATTGGTGATTTTTATTATCTGACTGTGAGCGCTTTCTCGCCGGTTCAACCTCGATCAATAAACTTGATCATGCCACCTATCCGTTTCAACCACCGTGACCTAATGGTCACCCGCGATGTTCGCGTGGCGTCTGCGCTCCGAATAATCCCTTGCTCGTCCCACTGTTACAGATGAACGTCTCTGAGTAAAGTCGGTGGTCGATCACGTCCTATAATCGCCTACGCATTTTATCCAGATACACTAGCGGTTAGAGCCAACAGCCGTGCGGGCATCGACACAGCGCTGATAAAATTAATTGATCGACTGGATATTATGAATAAATGCTATGAGTCTATTTTTATTAGCCGTTTACGCATCTTAAAGGCACCACTGAGTTCATTTTTTATAAGTTGCCTGAGATTATTTTTTGAAATATCAGACCACAGAAATTGCATACAGCGTGTTCCAGGGTGATAATTACGAAACCATCTAGTCATTTTTAATAAAATTTAGACTTCTCATATTTGAAGTTCACACAAGCGGCGAGACCTCTCTCTACCGTTCAATTATCAAGGACTGTGCAACACCGTGGCTGAGAAAACATACAACACCACTTCATTTTGTGTTATCAGAAAACATGAAACGTTGGAGTGTGGTCGCGCCCAATGTACTGTAAGTCGGAGCGTCTGTTATTCTATCGGTACACTTTAATGATTTCAGTTCCTGGCGAATCGAACACACATATACAGAACGTGATCCTATTGACTATCCTCGCAGCATAACACCACTCATCGGATCCGATTTTAATAAAGGGTGAAAGCGATGAGTTACAAATTACGGATTCAGTTAACCAAAACGACGGAGATCAAATTATCTTTCTTCACTGATCAGCTTTCATGCGCCATGGTAGTCAGTCTATTTAATGCGAATCGACGAAATTTACGGCTTTTACGGAAAACAAACTGATAAAGGTAATTTCCATATGGCAAGCTCGATGTGCTCGTATAAAAATATGTTTTAATAAAAACAAATAATGTCAACAGACGTCCATCCATTACCCTGCATACATAGTGGATATCTCATAATCTCGTTCATGATTTTTTTTGTTCGCTTTAACTCGATCAGTTATTAGTAGGTAGAATATATAATTTGCCCCTTTCCCCCAGAAAATGTTTGGTTATTCAGATTTTAATTTGATACTGCATAAAATAACCGCCAATGGGTACAGTATTGACGGGTATATACTCTAACGACTGTAATTGGGAAGAACAAATCTCGAGGCGATATCTAAGTACAAACCAGTGGTTAAACCTGTGCTAATGATCATACGCCTTCTCTGGGGAATGATAAGATTCAACGGTTCCCCCGATTCAGACAATTCGGTTGTTTGACATATGCAGACACCCCCACCCCGCACGTACCGGCGGATCAACCATGCAGCTTCCACATTATCCGTATTCTATTATTGCGAACCAGGAATACATTGTATCAGGGTTTTTTCTAGAAAAAAAAACTGCAAGAGGGAGCATTGCAATTCAGCGGCACCGCCAAGTGGGGGAGATAGGGTTCTCCCTACCAGGGTGTGGTGTTTTTGATAATTCTAAGTTAAAATGGAGCATTCTATGGCTTCCTTGGGGCCAAAATTACTATCAGACAGGTCACAGTTGAAGACTGTGGCCATGATCCCTGGTCAATCAGAACTTTATGGTTGCCAGAGGATCTACTCCCCGGGTAAACGGGCGCATGACCATGGCATGGGGGCGCTACGCCCCTGTTCCCTTGTTTAAAAAAATCCCTGTTGTATTATCGTTCATGTCATTTTTTTCTGTCTAATCTTCAATGTTTTGTTTGACGAGTATATGGACCTTAAAATTTAAATGAGGCACGAAACCAACATCTCCTTTTATTGGCTTCGGAACCCAACAGAACCCAATGGCCGTACCGTAGCGTAGCGTAGACTTTAAAATGTGACCAGTTTAATTATTGTCCTTGACTCGCTACAATGGAAGGCAAACTTACAAGTACATCACAATAGTTAGCATTAATAGGTCGATGACCAATTGAATTGAAAAAAAAAACCTTTAAAATCATTTGTAGTTAGTTTGTAAAAGCCATGCGGGCATTAATAAATGGATTATGCAAGGCCACACTGTCTGTTACGTAACAGACAACCCAGCATCTGAGGTAGAAAAACATGTTAATTCGAGATTGTTGAATTGGAGACATATTGATAAAGCGTTGACAGAGTTACGCCATTTTAACGGTGCCTTGTTTAACGGCGTTTTACCTTAGGCTCACAGGTGCTGACGACGCATGTTGTTTGCAGCTATTTTCACATGTTGCTGAAAATTGAGGAGAAACCCAGTTAAAGTAAACATGTTTTATTTAAAAGGCGAAGCAGAACACTTGACTCGGGCGTATCGCCTATTCAAAATAAACTACGTGTTACGCGAGGTCGTCGAACTTTGACCGATTTTAGTCCTTCAAGTATTCAAGCGAAGCAGCGAGTTTTAAAACAGCGCAGACTGGGAAATTTGATAGAGTGCAAAACTGCGTAAAACAGAGCGAAAATGGACGAGTGGGAAATATATTTAGAGCAATCTGTACATCGATGTCGGTGCTGAACTCGGTTGCCGGTGATACCTGCCTAATGCGTATATGGATGTTTCATGACGTCAACTAGTGACGTCATTGCAAGAATAGAGTATTGCTATACATGCTGATCAAGATGGCTCAGGATTTTAACTCGGGATTATGAGGACGTGCAAAGAGTTCTTAGTATTCAGTACACAACGGAAAATACTTTGCCAGGCCAAAGTGAAGTCGTTTTCGTCTGGTTTAAATATCGCGATTTATTTATAAGTGGTGATATTCAGGATCGCTCAAAATCACAGCGGAGAAGCAAAATTGAATGGTGAAGGGGGGGCATGTTAACGGTGGTATTTATTGATTCTAATTATTTGTATAAATAATTTCACATTAACATAATCGCAAGAAAAATAGGTGACAACAATACTCATCTGCAAGGCCGAGTCGAGCACGTACATAGAGATAAAGAGCGGTCGTTACCACCATGGTCACGGTATTCTAAACGGTGGTTTGAGTCTGAGACCGTTCCACGTTAATGATATAATAACAGTTTTAATGAAATGACGAACAGGGCAATAGTACTGAGAAATGTGTTCATTTTGTAGATGTGTTACCATGGAGTTGAAAAAAAAAAAGTAATGGTTTTACACATTAAACAATTCATTGCGATTTCAACACTATGGAGTGGGTGACAATAGAACGTGACTCGCCTAACTGCACGTGGGTGGTTGTGGATAGGGAGAAAATGAGAGACTTGATCCAGCTTGTGCCAGCGAATACTGCTATTTTTGTAAGTTGTCTCCCGCTGTGTACGTGTACAGTCGATGTAACACGGCGCTGGTCAATGAAACGAAGCGTCGCATATCGCTGACCTTGGAAGAACACGGCGTATACATTTTAATTTGATCCAAATACTTAATAAGTACAATCGGCATAATTCCGCTTAATATGAAATTCCACCACGAGTTGTGAAGAGTGCCGAATAATGCAGTGCCTGGATTGGGTTGCGCTAAATGGCATGAACATGAAAACGTCTTTTAAAAACAAATTTCACCAATGAAACAGACAAACAGCTCCTTGCGCAATTAACCCCATAAAAATGGGATGAAAATGAACAGTTGCGGTTGCCTAGTAACCGGGATCAGAGCCGGTGCCATCCATTTTGCTTGTTGTTTTCCCCTGTCAATTCTTAAACGCTTTCGTAAATTCACTCGCGTGTTGTGTGTCGCATCACATCTCAAATTCGCGCAATTATCCGTGACTTGCAAATGCGCGTTTCAATCAACACTCCGACGTCGTTCCTATATTTACATGAACACACTGTCAGACGCACGACAACAGCAAGCGAGAAACACCAAATAACCCAATAATTGCTGCCGCTAACGGGTGGAGAGTTTATATTAAATGAGGTAGATGTAGATGTTGATAACAGATAGTCACATCAGAAATAATTATATGGAGAAAGTATCCCCCCCCCGCCTCAATTCCGTCCATACAGCCGTAATACGTATGATTATACAACACGGAAGGAGTTCTACCGAACTTCTCGAGTTCTGTAAAATTATTCCCGGCTCCTCAGTAAAACAAATGTCATTAATTTATTTGCATTTGCACTGGAGGTGACTTGTCGTTGGTGTATATGTTCCACGTTTGAACGGACGCTTCGGTGCTCACCCAAGCATACTATACAACACTGAAAAGCGCACTGTTCGTTGATTGAACACAGTTTCATAGTCGGGGGCATCTCTGTAAACAAAGCTACGATACCAGAATTGTTAAAGCTGCTCTGTATTATAATAGGGAGCTTTGCTGGGCTCAGTTTTTTTTTGTTAGTCGCTGCCAAGTACGAACGCAGAAGCACAGGTTCAAAACAGCACTGTCCCACTAACATAGGAGCTGTTCTACTGCAGCGACGACATCATATCTCAGGGAGGGACTTAACGGCGCTTTTCCGTCACACTCGCATTTAGCTGTACTGTAAATGGCCGCCGCTACAAATTAACAACATTGATTTGCCACTAATTAGGACGAAATATTCACGAATAGATATTATAAAAGTACTTACACTTCAGTGACCGAGCTCGACCTAATATCCGGGATGTAAGACATCGTATCTTTCTCCTGGCAAACTATCTCTTCGTTCGTACATGTACAGTGTGTCGGGCACACATACGACTTGGAACCGCTGACCGACACAACTGCAGAAATATTCACCAGCAAATAAATTAAAAAACCTAAAATCTTTAAGGTGTACATTGTCGATTATTCTCCTGTCACTTTATATATTCGAGAGCGCCCGTTGGAAGATGCCTCTCTGTTGTCACGTTAAATGTGGGAATACCGCGGAGGCAACCGCCGTAAGAACACCAGTTTCAGCAGACAGTTCCAAGGCTGAAGTAGTCATGTATTCAATGAAAAACACGCGTCACACAGGAAAAATTACAGTTGTTGAGACAGTGCAAACAATTGAGTGTATTGTTTCGTAGATCTGAGTAAGGAGCACCGAGCTCCTTGTGTGTCATTTCCCCTCACCTGATGGGGCACCGGTTAGGAGTCGATTTTAACGTCCAACGTAGTACCAAGCAGTCAGTACACGCACAGTAGTCGTCGCAGGAGTGTGGCCTTCTCGAGCTATGTAGCAACTGTAAAGCGAACAGAAACACGATAAGCTACTCAACCAATGCACGATAAAAGACGCCCTGCTATTGGCTGATCGACTCCCTTTTGTTAGATCATAATGATCTTGGCGAAATGAATGCACTGCTTTCCGTGCTCACGCAGGGGTCTGTATATTCATGTTCCGAGTGGAACGTCGGCGCTCGGGCATTATGCAAATATCGACCTTGTCAAAATGAACCAAGCAAAGCAGACGGATACGAGAGCCCGCAAATGCGACAAAAAATTAAATAAGACTATGCCCGATACACATAATTACCAACAATTAGGGCAGCCGCCGTAACTCGACCTATATTAAAATATTTCTGCACATCGTCTGATATTCCACACAGTATTTCCGACAGTAGCCGAATGCCATCCGACTCTCCTTGCACAGTATATATGAGATATAAATCATATTTCACTATTTACTTACATCACTCACTAAAATTACACAGCTCGCATTAAAACAAACGCATTCGTTAATTATTTGTAATAATTGCGTGATAATTTGTTGTTGTTTTCCTTATATCACATTTCTTGCAGTTAATATTGCTATAATGCATATGTTTACTACACGGTTTACTTAGGCGTACTGCCCGGCGAGAACATGGCAGCTTGTTCGCAGCCAGGCGCTAATCATGCGCCGAGTCCCGGCCTTGCAGGCACTGAATTTACGATGCAAGGCGCCCCGCAAAGACACCTGCTTGCCTAAGAGGGCGCTCACGAGAATTGCTTGCTCGTTGGTGTGGCACGAGGAATAATGCACGTCAGATCATCTTCCGCGTCGTTCGGGAGCACGCAGAGAGGTCGTCATGGTAATACGGTAATCGCGACTCACCGACTTTCAAATTGGCGATGATGAGTAGGGAAAACACACACAGACCCTGGAGATAATACCCTGTGCACGCCACTAAGATTAACGAAATGATCTTGATCTGTTGTCGTGGTAACGTTGTGATGTAAGCATTCGTTGAACCAATCGTAAAGAAGGGAATAAATCTGGAAAGAAGAACACAACGCTAAGAGGTCTCTACAAAAAAAAGTGGATACGTCTTGTAATGGCCCACGCACATTGATGAGGTACGGGCTGTCCGGAACATATTATACGAGTGTCTCAATTGGCCATCTGAAAACAACAAATCATATTCCCACACATTCTGTTATGTGACTACTCGCAATGTGTATTCGTTTGTTTCTTAAAGGGGAAGAAGTAATTAAATCCCTGGGATCGCGCCAGGAAATCACGGGACATGAGTGCATGTCGATTATCTTATTAATTTGTCTTTTGTTGTCATTTTGTAAATTTAATGTGATATGCCCGAGTCTTCAACTAAATTTTTACCTTCAAGCCTCTACTTTTTAGGCATTTTTTTTTTTTTACATTTTCACAGTCCAATTTCAGTGTGGAATGATGTGACAGATGAATATCTTTTTTTTACGACAAAAGCAACGCAATATTGCTTGCAATTATTCCAGCTAGTGAGTCGGAAAAGCAATAGTTGGAGAACACAAATAATAAAATAATTCGCATCACGATTGGTTAGCTATGAATTATTCATCTTAAAATTCCCAATTATACCGCCGTATATCACTTAAAAATATCGAGTATTGACAACGAAGAGGGGGAGATTAAATAATAATCCCTCGGCGTTCGCTTTCAATGTGACAAAAGTATACTTTTCCATACGAATTCGTCAATCTGTATGCATAATCTCATCCCATTGACCCAATTTTTGTTCTCTCTCTATAAGTACAGTGTAAATATTATGCTGTTTGTTTGTTAAAATATATTATAGAAACGTGAACCTCCAGCTATACCGTGGGTGAAATAGAAAACATTTAATTGGCGAACTCTGGCAGAAGCCACGTATAGACCAATTAAGCTCGTATATGACCAGTCTCTATGTATACATACTAATATCCCGTAGAGACATGGAGAGCTACGTCATATGTGACATCAGCGGACCCAGAATAGTACGACATGGAAACTCAATTGGAGGTGGCACATCTTTCCTGATTTTTTTTTCTTACGACCCAAGGTTATATCGTGACATTTATCATGTAAGAAAAGTTTGTTCTGAGGTCCCATAGTCACTGTTAGGCGCTAAATATAAAGGTATTTAAACGTCATCATCCCTCTTCTGGACACACACACGCACAGAAGTTACAAGCATACAACGAATTAATTTAATAATGAATTTCTTGGTTATTTAATACGTCTAGCAGATAGTTTGTCATATTTGCTGAATGTAAAATATACTCGTTAGTATATTATTACATAATGGTATTTAATATCATCTGGCTCGCCAGCACATGACGCCTGTTGCCGATTCTTCACACAGGCAATCATTGAACAGCCAATCATCGCACATCCAATCACCACATAGCCAAATATTAGCGAAGCCAATCACCACACGCCAATCAACGCACAGCCAATCACCGCACACCAATAATCGCGCAGTCGATCACCGCACGCCAATCATCGCGCAGTCGATCATCGCACACCAATTATCTATCGTACACCGATCACCGAATACCAATCACTGCGCACCAATCACCACACAGCCAATCATTACACACTAAACAGATGTAGTGAAAAAAGGTGCTCACAAAAACAAAAAACAATAACAAAAAATACGTAACTGCAAACACGCAATCTGTGCTAAACCAGGATTGAAACAGTTTCTCTGTAGCTTGAAAAAATGTCGAAGCCAGGCAACAATAAGTGTGTAATTCCAACAAATTTCATAAACATAGAACTAAAATGTTCATATCATATAACTCACTAATTTCAATAAAACCAATTAGCATATCTCTCTGGCAAATGTATACATACGCACGGTTGCTATCATCGTCGCCACGTGACGTCGGTCCCAATGCGACGTATACAACGCGAGCAATGTTTGTTTACACGAAATTCGAACCCGGCGTCGACTCGAACCACTGACCACTGAAAAGAGAAGGTGATTATGGGTTTGCATCGCAATTGTGATTTTTGCTTTCTAAATAAACATGACAGGTTGTTAAAAAACGTGAATAACATACATAATTGCTAATAGGTAGGGTATACTACTAGTATTCGCGGCGTACATGTTGGCACCGCGTCAACGCAACACGTCAGCGCAGTTTCTCGAGGCTGTCAATGAGAACCGCGCATGAATCAGAGCTCACGGTCAGCCTGAGCGGACCATTCGTATCGCGACGACACCACATCCGAGTCCAGGTCAACGAATTCCGTGTATATATATAAAACGGTAATTATAAAATGAGAGGGGTTATGCATGTGTGAAATTCGTGATATTTGCCGGGATGTTTAAGGCATGTCGATACGCCAATTAACCGACTAGGATCAAGTTGTTACATATTTTAGTAATACGCAGAAGTTTCAGTGTGTGTACCCAACTTTACAAACTTCAAACGACGTATTAGCCGCGACCTTGAGCAAACTGAACAATACGACATTCATCTTATAAAATCCATTTTGTGTCATATACTGCATATCAAACGGAACAGTTCAAATATTTTAGGTTCTGTGAAATGAAACACTGATAATTAACGGATACTCACGGGACAGGCTGTTTCACCCTAAGTTCAAGCACGAATTGTCGCCAATCAAACCTCATACCCCTTCCTTTTAGTGGTCTGAAATCCCGCATACGGTTTCTCCCGGAGGTATAAGGTGCCTGGGCAGTGATTGAGTATCTTTTGATAACAAAAAGACGTTTACGGAAACGAGTGACGATTGGTGCAAATCGTGCGTTGTTTCTATACAATGACACGTGAAACCGACCAGCACGTACATACTTACGATCGCCATAACATCGACAACTCAACATCATGAGATCTGCATGGCTGGGATCGAACACGATTTTCGTTTGTCGTAAAAAAAATTCCGATCACAGGGCGGAGAGTGGGATTTTCTGAATATCAACAGTTACTATCTGAAACAGTTAAAACCATTGGAAAATATTCCAACACCAACGTATAATCACCATGGCATCTCGAACATCGTTATCTGATTGCATGTTGTGAGTACATGTGGTGCACGCCAAAAGTGTGATTCTGATTGGATAATCAGTTTGCGAATTCACGTGAAGCCTTTAAAGACATTGTTGTCTGATTGGATAACCAATTTGCTTCAAAAGCTTAAAAAATTAGTTTACCCGTATTTAAATTGCCCGTTTATAGTGTCGAGTAGTTTCTTAAATATTAGATTGCACATTTTTTGTTAGTATGGTTTTGTTCACTGCCAAGCTGCGTACAATTCGAATATACACACCGGCGTTGTTTCGCCGAACTGCACTGGGGGTAACGTCCCCTGGTCAAATAGGACACTCTAAATTTAGTGCACAAAAGCGGCAATGCGTAATTGATTGAATTTATGATACCCGGAGCAGTAAATTGTGCTGACTGTCTGCCCCGCCCGAATAAAGAGAAGTGGACCACACTGAACTCTCTGGTAATACATTGAATTAGCCAATCAGTGATAATCCATTTGTCGTGAGTGGCACCCTAGCTGTCTCTCACAGTAAATGTGCCTGTCAACAACACCGAATGATACACAACAGTATGTTGTAATCAGTCCATGCTATGAACTGTCACGACCGAACCATATCACCACTCCAATTCATGCTAAATAACATTTTTCCACTGGCTAGTGTGTTAAGAAGATGGCAATTATTTGTTTTAATTAAATGACACGGGGGAGGGGGAATTAGTACATGTACGTGAATCGGGATTCAAATACGTGTAACTACACAATTACAATGAATACAATAGTAGATGATAATATACGTATACTAGATGATTTATTACAGGACTCATTACAAATCTTAGTCTGTGTATTGTAATACAGATATTTTATAATTCAATTTACTGCAAACCAATAATATCCTGTACTAGTGTAATTTATGATTGAACTGACAACAAATCGTCGTATTTTAGTGTAATTGATTTAGAATTCAAATCTCATTGCAAATCATGTTTCAGAATTATACTTCAAATCACTGTAAATTATATCCTTGTAAACTGGTGTAGATGATTTCTGATCTGATTCGTTAAAATTGCAATCATGTTAACCCAGGCAATACTGCAATTGTTCCCTTACAGTGTATCTGTTTCTCAACATTGCAACTATGTTTCCCCATCAATATTGCAATTATGTTTCCCTGTCAACATACAACTATGTTTCCTTATCCTTATTGTAACTGTCCTATCAACATTGCAACTATACAGCCATTACAACATTGCAACTAATGTTTCTCTGTCAACATTGCAACTATACATCCATAATAACATCTTAACTATGTTTCCTTAGCAACATCGCAACTACGTTTATCTGTCAACATTGCAACTATGTTTCCATGTCAACATTGCAACTGTTTCCTTATCAAAATCGTAACTACGTTTCCATATCATCAAGGCAACCACGTTTACCTATCAACATTGAAACTGTGTTTCCCTGTAAACATTGCAACTGTTTCTCTACCGGCTTACTATTTGCATAACAACATTGCAACTGTTTCCCTATCAACATTGCGACTACGTTTCCATATCAACAATGCAACCACGTTTACCTATCAACATTGAAACCGTGTTTCCCTCTCAACATTGCAACTGTTTCTCTACCGGCTTATCTATTTGCATATCAACATTACAACTGTTTCTCTATCAACGTTGCAACCACGTTTTCATATCAACATTGCAACTGTTTCCCTATGGACGTTGCAACTACGTTTTCATATCAACATTGAAACTGTTTCTCTATCGACGTTGCAACTACGTTTCCATATCAACAATGCAACTGTCTCCCTATCAACATCGTAACTACGTTTCCATATCAACAATGCAACTGTTTCCCTATGGACGTTGCAACTACGTTTTCATATCAACATTGCAACTGTTTCTCTATCGACGTTGCAACTACGTTTCCATATCAACAATGCAACTGTCTCCCTATCAACATCGTAACTACATTTCCATATCAACAATGCAACTGTTTCTCTACCAACATCGTAACTACGTTTCCATATCAACAATGCAACTGTTTCCCTATCAACATCGTAACTACGTTTCCATATCAACAATGCAACTGTTTCCCTATCAACATCGTAACTACGTTTCCATATCAACAATGCAACTGTTTCTCTACCAACATCGTAACTACGTTTCCATATCAACAATGCAACTGTTTCCCTATCAACATCGTAACTACGTTTCCATATCAACAATGCAACTGTTTCTCTACCAACATCGTAACTACGTTTCCATATCAACAATGCAACTGTTTCCCTATCAACATCGTAACTACGTTTCCATATCAACAATGCAACTGTTTCTCTACCAACATCGTAACTACGTTTCCATATCAACAATGCAACTGTTTCCCTATCAACATCGTAAATACATTTCCATATCAACAATGCAACTGTTTCCCTATCAACATCGTAACGACGTTTCCATATCAACAATGGAATTGTTTCCCTATCAACATCGTAACTACGTTTCCATATCAACAATGCAACTGTTTCCCTGCCAACATCGTAACTACGTTTCCATATCAACAATGCAACTGTTTCCCTATCAACATCGTAACTACGTTTCCATATCAACAATGCAACTGTTTCCCTATGGACGTTGCAACTACGTTTTCATATCAACATTGCAACTGTTTCTCTATCGACGTTGCAACTACGTTTCCATATCAACAATGCAACTGTCTCCCTATCAACATCGTAACTACGTTTCCATATCAACAATGCAACTGTTTCTCTACCAACATCGTAACTACGTTTCCATATCAACAATGCAACTGTTTCCCTATCAACATCGTAACTACGATTCCATATCAACAATGCAACTGTTTCTCTACCAACATCGTAACTACGTTTCCATATCAACAATGCAACTGTTTCCCTATCAACATTGTAAATACATTTCCATATCAACAATGCAACTGTTTCCCTATCAACATCGTAACTACGTTTCCATATCAACAATGCAACTGTTTCCCTATCAACATCGTAACTACGTTTCCATATCAACAATGCAACTGTTTCCCTATCAACATCGTAACTACGTTTCCATATCAACAATGCAACTGTTTCTCTACCAACATCGTAACTACGTTTCCATATCAACAATGCAACTGTTTCCCTATCAACATCGTAACTACGTTTCCATATCAACAATGCAACTGTTTCTCTACCAACATCGTAACTACGTTTCCATATCAACAATGCAACTGTTTCCCTATCAACATCGTAAATACATTTCCATATCAACAATGCAACTGTTTCCCTATCAACATCGTAACTACGTTTCCATATCAACAATGGAATTGTTTCCCTATCAACATCGTAACTACGTTTCCATATCAACAATGCAACTGTTTCCCTGCCAACATCGTAACTACGTTTCCATATCAACAATGCAACTGTTTCCCTATCAACATCGTAACTACGTTTCCATATCAACAATGCAACTGTTTTCCTATCAACATCGTAACTACGTTTCCATATCAACAATGCAACTGTTTCCCTATCAACATCGTAACTACGTTTCCATATCAACAATGCAACTGTTTCTCTACCAACATCGTAACTACGTTTCCATATCAACATTACAACTGTTTCTCTACCGGCTTATCTATTTGCATATCAACATTGCAACTGTTTCTCTGTCGACGTTGCAACTACGTTTCCATATCAACGTTGCAACTGTTTCCCTATGAACATCGTAACTACGTTTCCATATCAACAATGCAACTGTTTTCCTATCAACATCGTAACTACGTTTCCATATCAACAATGCAACTACGTTTTCCTATCAACATTGAAACTGTGTTTCCCTGTCAACATTGCAACTGTTTCTATACCGGCTTATCTATTTGCATATCAACATTGAAACTGTGTTTCCCTGTCAACATTGCAACTACGTTTCCATATCAACAATGCAACTGCGTTTTCTTATCACATTGAAACTGTGTTTTCCTGTCAACATTGCAACTTTTTCTCTGCCGGCTTATCTATTTGCATATCAACATTGAAACTGTGTTTCCCTGTCAACATTGCAACTACGTTTCCATATCAACAATGCAACTACGTTTTCCTATCAACATTGAAACTGTGTTTCCCTGTCAACATTGCAACTGTTTCTCTACCGGCTTATCTATTTGCATATCAACATTGCAACTGTTTCCTTATCAACATCGTGACTACGTTTCCATTTCAACAATGCAACTACGTTTTCCTATCAACATTGAAACTGTGTTTCCCTGTCAACATTGCAACTGTTTCTCTGTCGGCTTATCTATTTGCATATCAACATTGAAACTGTGTTTCCCTGTCAACATTGCAACTGTTTCTCTGCCGGCTTATCTATTTGCATATCAACATTGAAACTATGTTTTCCTGTCAACATTGCAACTGTTTCTCTGCCGGCTTATCTATTTGCATATCAACACTGAAACTATGTTTTCCTGTCAACATTGCAACTGTTTCTCTATCGGCTTATCTATTTGCATATCAACATTGCAACTGTTTCTCTATCGACGTTGCAACTACGTTTCCATATCAACATTGCAACTGTTGTCCTACCAACATCGTGACTACGTTTCCATATCAACAATGCAACCACGTTTCCCCATCAACATTGAAACTATGTTTTCCTGTCAACATTGCAACTGTTTCTCTACCGGCTTATCTATTTGCATATCAACATTGCAACTGTTTCCCTACCAACATCGCGACTACGTTTCCATATCAACAATGCAACTACGTTTACCTATCAACATTGAAACTGTGTTTCCCTGTCAACATTGCAACTGTTTCTCTACCGGCTTATCTATTTGCATATCAACATTGCAACTGTTTCCTTATCAACATCGTGACTACGTTTCCATATCAACAATGCAACTACGTTTTCCTATCAACATTGAAACTGTGTTTCCATATCAACATTGCAACTGTTTCTATGCCGGCTTATCTATTTGCATATCAACATTGAAACTGTGTTTCCCTGTCAACATTGCAACTGTTTCTCTGCCGGCTTATCTATTTGCATATCAACATTGAAACTGTGTTTCCCTGTCAACATTGCAACTGTTTCTCTGCCGGCTTATCTATTTGCATATCAACATTGAAACTATGTTTTCCTGTCAACATTGCAACTGTTTCTCTGCCGGCTTATCTATTTGCATATCAACATTGAAACTGTGTTTTCCTGTCAACATTGCAACTGTTTCTCTGCCGGCTTATCTATTTGCATATCAACATTGAAACTATGTTTTCCTGTCAACATTGCAACTGTTTCTCTGCCGGCTTATCTATTTGCATATCAACATTGAAACTGTGTTTCCCTGTCAACATTGCAACTGTTTCTCTGCCGGCTTATCTATTTACATATCAACATTGAAACTATGTTTTCCTGTCAACATTGCAACTGTTTCTCTACCGGCTTATCTATTTGCATATCAACATTGCAACTGTTTCTCTATCGACGTTGCAACTACGTTTCCATATCAACATTGCAACTGTTCTCCTACCAACATCGTTACTACGTTTCCATATCAACAATGCAACCACGTTTCCCCATCAACATTGAAACTATGTTTTCCTGTCAACATTGCAACTGTTTCTCTACCGGCTTATCTATTTGCATATCAACATTGCAACTGTTTCCCTACCAACATCGCGACTACGTTTCCATATCAACAATGCAACTACGTTTACCTATCAACATTGAAACTGTGTTTCCCTGTCAACATTGCAACTGTTTCTCTACCAACATCGCAACTACGTTTTCATATCAACATTGCAGCTATTTATCGCTATCAACGTTACAACTATGTTCCACCATAAGCATTACAACTATGTTTTAAAGGCACACATTAAAAAAATCATCTCACCAACACAAGAATTCATCCTTTTGGTGTGACCCTCGCCGTATAATGTTCTCTGTATCTGCTGACAAGCAATATAATGCAGTGATTGTTGATATTGTGCGACATATTCAGCTATTGTTTTCACTTGCCGTGGATTTATATAAGAAACGTTATAAATATTAACTTTTGCAATATTGAGGAATGAACCATTATTGAACAGACCAAGTTTGCAATTTTTCGGTTGATTGTTTTATTTATGCTTACTGGGGATTGTGCCATTTTGTTTCATAAGTAATATGGAGTGTCTGTAAATATTGCACCAACATTTTTATAAAATGGTTTTCAATATGCATTTTTTGCGCTGGTTCTACATTCCCAGAAATAATGAGCCATTCAATATAAATATATCAAAAATATGAAACAGACTAGGAATTCGTGGAAGAGCGAGTAAATATAAAAAAACAGTACCCATTAACTTCGTATGTAAATTGTTTTTGTTTATATATATAAATAAATAAGAGTACATTGTCCTCCTGTCGCGGACCGATTATTGTCTGGGTTATTGGTGTCACAAAGACCTGGGTTGGCATTGTTCCAAATAAACATCACAATTGAGTGAGCCCTGTCACACAAGCTCATTTCAATTGTTACGTTTTTGTCCCGACAGTCGTCTCTTCTTCAATCTCTAACTGAATTACATGCTTTAGATGACCTGAAAATTTAGGTCATCGAGATCTCGCACTGTATTCATACAGTTCTTGGGAACGCATACGAAGACGATAATACAGCTATTGTATGTATCGACAAACAATACGGTTGTACTTATCAAGTTTAGATAAACTGTTGTCACACCCTAAAACACAGAGTCCTTATTGCAGGTTGAAACCATAACTATACCAGCCGTTCTGTGTAAGGGAAAGAGACGTGCACGTAAATAAGTTCAAATAACAACGAAATAAAGTTCATTGAAAAAAACAACAACACTCAACGTGATATGTTATTCCTTAAAATGTAGATTCAGCAAAACACAATAATTGTATTGGTGCACCCAATGACCGTTATCAGGCATGGGTGTCATTGTTTGGTGAATCCAGGGCAGCTATAAATCAGACACAATGGTTTATTACTTAGATACGTTATGCATTCTTGCTTGATGGAACAGCCACGGTGGAATGTCCAAACAATGCTGTTTAGTTGGTCACGAACAATAGTCAAGTAACCCAAATGCAGGCGAGCAATTCAACGGCCACATACTTTTCGTTGTGGTTCCCACGTAAATGGTATTTCTCAATGCAATGACAACCGTCGACAAGACGTGTGGTCAAGCTCAGGCCAGTGGCCCGAGGGTCAAATCACACACTTTATTCGTGGCATATTAATTGTTCACTTCTCAACAGTACCCGACACCTGTTTATTGGCAGTGATTCTGAAAACTCTTCTTCTTTTGTCATGTATTAGGCACCACACACTGTATCCACGTCTTGGCATGTTGCCGTGATTAACAGCGGTGTGGTCCTCGCGTGTGCGTGCAACCGAGAGTTTGTGCAATGTCAGTTTAAGTTGTTCTGGCTCAGCAAGTATGACCACGTCGTTCCTATCTCGTGAATACGCAATGTTACACGCCGGTAAGAAGGTCCATGCATTGTCATGCACAAACATGAGAAAAAATGAAAAAAATGCATGGAAATGAATCAAATCCGTAATTGGGTAGTACAATTATCACCACAGCACGTAGATGCGTGAAAATATATAGATATAGTTTATGTTGTCATATTTAAGAAACAAGTTTGAAATACGAACACGTGACCTATTCCAAATCGTGAGATAATACGCTTTGGTGGAGGGATACATTTCCCAATGACGGTGAGACGTACATACGCTTCATTTCTTAGGTCGTACGAAAGCGTCGCTCTCAATTTCAGTTGTTCTGTGACCATTGTCTGGAGCACTTCTTATTACTCCCACGTATTCCCAAACTACATTTGCCTTTGTTCATATTTAATTCCAGAGAAGATGTAGATAAACTTGATATTGTATTGCTTGGGTAGAAGAATATTTATCGCCCAGAGGTTCATGACAATAAACAAAATTCACGATGCACTGGCAATCTCCATTCCAGCTTGTAGGTCTCATGCCACTAATTAACCAATGGCTGCTCGTCAATTTAAATGCCTAGCAAGAACCAATGACATTTTTTAAATATTTTTTTTCTCAGGTGCTCCCTGTTTGAGGGTGTAATCACCTGGGTCAGAGGTGAGACCAACATGTGGTCTTTTGTTTACTACCTAGCGGCTGTGTACCTGTGGGTTTATTCTGTGTGTATTTGGATGTTCTAATCTTGGTGTTTTTCCATTGATTTCTCTTGGTGCAATCCAAATACAGTAGGTGTGTCTTGTTTACCTGAGATTTGCAAGAGTTTGAGCTGGCCAAAATGTTAGTTTTTTTCATATGGTTGATTACTGGCATATTGATTTCCCATTTTTGAGCCAGCCATATTTTCAACTTTCTTCGTCATTTTCATATAGCAATCTCGTCATATGTTAACATTGTCGTCTATGGAAATTCAATTAGTGGTATGAGCCCTGAAATGCGACTCGCAGCTGACAAGCGATGCGTTAGGGGGCGTGATTTTGACTACTGTCATTGTTGTGCCGTGTGTAAGAGCTGGAGCTGGAATCATAATTTAATATGAAAATAATATTTATCATTATATTATCATTCACTTGAATATCATAATATTAAAAACTCAATAAATGGTAATAGCCAAACCCATCATGTGTATTGTATGAGAAAGTTGATGAAAACCGTACCCGCAGTTGTGTCAGTATTATGTAATGTAATCACACGTGTTTCCACATGACGTAATATTGCATAAATGGTTCAGTGCAAACATAAAAAAATGTGCTTACTCGCCAAATCCCCAGTCGTCACGTGTCACTTTTGAGAAAGCGGCCCAGTTTGGTTTTGTGGATGCACTATCATTCAAACAAATAAATAGAAAATAGAACAGGGCTAGGACAATCAGATGGGGATACAGGAATAACATACTTGAGTGCGTTGCTTAGGACGACCCCCTCCAGCAGTGTGAATCTTACTAATGACATCCTGTAATACTACTCCCACACAACACAGCATACAGAGAGCCTTCCTATTGGAAGCGGAAAGAGGGTTTCCGTGGGCTATTCCACAGATATTATTTTACGTGTATCATTTCCGCAGGTTTGACTTGTTCAAAAGCTTTGTGATCTCACGCACGATTTGAGCAGCCTAGCATTCCCCCTCCTACAATCAGTTTCTGTGACACGTGCGGAAACGTTTCAGAAATCATGTAGACCAGTTGCGGGCTGGAACGCGTCACCGTGAACGATTACGTCATGGTGAGCACGGTTACCGGCGCGCGCACAAACTTGTTGTACCGAGCTTACAATAATACCGTGACCGAGTTTACCGAATCATGCAGTGAGTGAGTAGTGAGTTGACAGATTTGTATATTCGGGGATTTTTTTTTCGTTATTATAACCATGGAAACAAAAAACACTACTGTATAAGGCAATAAAACGAACCGCGCAAACATGGCGTCTTTCAGAAAACACGTGACACGGAGCCGCAAGTATTTCTGTGTAAACATGCGAACATTTCATCGTCGTTCCTGTCCTAGGAAAAAAAATGGTCCGAAAAATTATAGACAAATTTTGAGACAAAAATGTAATTTTTTGGGGTGAAAATAACGTCATTTTCAAGACGAAATCAATAGTTTTTATAAAAAACTGCGTCATTCTCTGTTGTTTTTCCCCGTCTCAAATCAGCATATTTTTGTTTAGTTTATAGGAATCCCCCCGAAAAGTAACACATTTAGGGCGCCAAATTGAATGTACTTTTCCTGTGCGAGTAACCCCCCACCCCCACCCCACCTCAACTGGAATTTTACGATGCTATTTACGCTGCTGATTTCAAACGGTAGAAAATATGTCAAATTGTGTGCTTTGTTCGATGTGTCTAATTAACAACGTATTAAAAAAAATCCATTTCCATTTCTCTAGCAATACTTTATCAGTCTCATTCCATTATCATCCTTTTTCGAAGAGTTATTTCCCACATTAATGTACTCCCGAAGACACGGTTTACTGCTTGCGCGCGTTAATTGAGACACGCGAGTCGTGCGGACCCTGGTTAACTAGCTTCTGGGGTTCAATTTTGCGATTGGATAACTGCGGCCGCTTGCAAAACCAGCCGGGGACTGAATTAACTCAACGCTAACACTTGACTGTGAAACGAAATACGAAACACTGGTGACTTCACAGTCTTTTGCACACATTTTATCATTCGCAAACTGCATTAAATGATACAATTTGCATACTGTATACATCTGATTTGTGTTCATGAGGCGAAGGCAAAACACGTAGAAAAGGAAATGACAAATAAAGGAAAGTGGCTTGAATTGCCGTCGTAAAGGGAAAGTCCTCTTCATCTACAGACAGAAAAGGACGTGCTAAAGCCAACCTGACCTGTGCTCTTTACCACAAAAGACAGTCTATTGGGTAGTTAAATTATGACGTAACCATAGAAACCTAATACAGTTCGTGTCATTGTACTCTTGCAATGCCAGGGATGTGTTTTCTTCTGTCTTTCGATCAATATTATTTATGCTGCAAGCAGGATGCATACTGTCCCAGCTCACTTTGCTGATCACATCACCGCAGCTTAAACAATGCCCAGGGGCAAGCCTCAGTGCAGTCACAGTGTTATTAAAACAGTGCCGGGGGTGATTGAACTAATCACGTTGGGTGCCTTGATATCTCTCGCGGCGCATGCGCAAAAAACACCACGCGTGCGATATCACTCGCAACCAACCCACTATCTTCATTCATTACCAATAAAACCTACCTGAGTGATCCAGCGTAGCAAATCCGTTGTCGCCCTAACTGCAGACAGGCGAGCGATGGCCCAACTGACTACATTGAGATCGGCCCTCACATTGATAATGATGACGTCAATTTGGATGACTGCTTGTCAACAGTCGAGCGTCTTAACAGGGGCCTCAGGGAAAATACACAACTTGGAGGTCAACAACGATTGCTTATTTCTCGTGTACAAGCCCGGTAATGAGCGTACCCATTAAATGTCACTCTTGCCTGGCGATCTCAATTAAAGCTACCTGAAAATATTTATTGCGGTGGAGCAGACAATTTGACAGATATCTCCAGCATCTGGCCTGGCATATTGCCATGTCAACATTTAGCTCTTCCGCACTCAGACAGTATCGACGTGACAGACTTGCGCAACATGCAGTTTCTTCGTTCGGTTATCGACACGATGAAACACGACGCTATGTGTCTAGCATTTTAATATCGGGTGGACTATTATTGACCACAGGGGGCGCATGAGGAAAACCACAATGAGGCCTCAATAACCACAGGGAGGCGCATGGAAAACACCGGGGAATATCCCCACCACCACGAGTTATTCAATGAGTAATTACAAGTTAAAAATCTAAGCGGCTGAGTTTAAGTAAGTAACTCATAATGATAAACACAATATACAGTGAACTGGTTAAGTGAACCCTCCACGTCTTGGGAATTTTGCTTACAAAATCTGGAGCATGGGACGTTTTCTAGTTAATGGCTTTTGACATATCCTAGGGTAAATAATATAAACAATCCAAAAGGTATTAAAATGGGAATGAATTGGACTGGAATCTCACGTATACTTTTGTAAATGCATAGGCTATGCTATATCTGGGTGCTGAAATATGTCCGGTTGTTGATTATACAATTAATCAGTATAGGTACTAACACAAACAACCCCATCACCCCTATTAAACTTCCCAGACTTCTGATCTGTCCGGGCAAACAACGTGAGACTCCCAGGCAAATGTAGGAGAATGCAATTTACATTTTTCTTTTATATCACCGATTCTCTAAATATTCAACTTTTTCATTCATAAGTACCATGTATTTCGTCTTCTTGATTCTCCAGCTTGACTTGGTCTGGAAAAAACGCTATATTTGGCGGGAAAGCCATTTTTGAGATAAAAACGACGCAATTTTCGAAACAAATTTTAGCTATATTTTACACTTTTAGTGGTATTTTAGATTGTCTATGATATCTATCCTATGATATTTCAAGCCAATGACTGGGAAATGTCCCAATGTCCGGATGGCAAACAAAGTGCATTTTACACGGTACACGATATTCGTTCAAATAAACTCTGTCTGCAACATTCTCGAAGGTTCACCTCTACCAGTTCATGGGTTACATGACGCTGATAAATAACAACAAACCTCATGGACATGAGACAGGCCCCGTCGTGCGATAGTAAACACAACTGAACCTAGTCAGCCATTTTAAAGCGGGAGGATCGTCACCTGTGCATGCGCGGGAATTGAGTCCCAAGCGACGATAACAACACACGCTAAAAATACAAAGGCTCATGGGTAGACGCTTGTTTGTAAACAATGACACCATTGACGCCATTCTCTACCATCAGTCACAGAAATGGATTTCATTACATTTTCATATTTCCTGTCCATTTCTTGTCTTTGGTTTTGCGTGTCTACCCACTTCTTTGTACAGATGATGGCAGCCTATTCTTAATTTCCTTATTGTTTGAACCACTTGCCTATCAGCTAAGATTCCTGTTTAATGTCTTTTTTGAATAAAATGGTAGTCCCTGTTTAGATTATGTTCCTTGTATGTCTATGTTTCATTTGTTAATGCAGTACTTTGCTGCCAATTTGTTGAAGTTTTGTTTTGTATAATATCCATATGAATTTGATGTTCATTCACTATTTTGTTGAGTCTTGTTAGCCAGTAATCATTTTCTTTGTTTGTTTCCATTTCTTCATAGCATTGAAAGCTATGTTGTCTTTCGTCAATGTAATTAAATGTTTGTACATATTTATTGCCTTATAGTATAGTAAGTGTAACAATGGTAATCTACCAGTATCCATTCTTACTGCAATGTTGCTTGTTCTTTTATTCACATTTAGAATGCGTCTACAGAATCTGAGGTGGACTTTTTTAGTTATGTCTTGTCACAATTTTTGTTCGTACATACTTCCCATATTTCTCCCCCATATGTTAATATTGGTATTTGTGTAGTCTCAAACAATTTTGTTTTAATGGTAATATTGTTCCTATTGTTATTATTGATAGGCCTTGGGCCCTTTCCGTTCTCGTTGCGTTTTTGCTAGTCACGGTGTCGACCTCATTAAATCCATAGAGCCATTACTATTAAACAAGTCATCTGAAGATGACACTGCCCCCAGTTGTCAGATGGGATTATAGTTGGCTATGAATTATAGTGTTCGAATGTATAAAACCAGGTAGGAAGATTAAATTGAAAATCAAAAGTATGTTACTCAAAGTTAACAGCTAGCACATCTCTATTGAATTGGGTTAAAATTTGCATCAATTGAATATGGAAATTCAATTGAGTCAATATTAAATAGCAAATACATGAACTATTGGTTCACAAGACATTTACACAAATTCAAAATTAATTAAATATTCAAATTAGCTCATTAATTAAGTTGAAAGTCAATATTGCATAGCACACATCCTATATCGACAGACCAAGTAAGTCTATCCCAAGTTTGATTTCATTCCGACAATTAGTTCACAAGATATTAAGAAAAAAAATCAAAATTAATTAAATATGCAAATGAGCTTGTTAATTAAGTTGAAACTTAATATTGCATAGCACACATCTTATATTGACAGATCAAGTAAGTCTATACCAAGTTTGATCTCATTCGAACAATTAGTTCACAAGATATTAAGAAAAATTCAAAATTAATTAAATATGCAAATGAGCTTGTTGATTAAGTTGCAACTTAATATTGCATAGCACACATCTTATATTGACAGATCAAGTAAGTCTATGCCAAGTTTGATCTCATTCGGACAATTAGTTCACAAGATATTAAGAAAAATTCAAAATTAATTACATATGCAAATGAGCTTGTTAATTAAGTTGAAACTTAATATTGCATAGCACACATCTTATATTGACAAATCAAGTAAGTCTATACCAAGTTTGATCTCATTCGGACAATTAGTTCACAAGATATTAAAAAAAATTCAAAATTAATTAAATATGCAAATGAGCTTGTTAATTAAGTTGAAACTTAATATTGCATAGCACATATCGTATACTGTGTCGGAAAATTGAGCTTGATTACAATTTAGGATTCTGACTGAGATTCAGCTAGCCAATGAGATTGTTTTAATTTCAACCAATCAGCTCGTTTATCTTTTCACCAATCATGTCCAAGGCCATATTCATTGTAACCATTTATGAACAAAGCCAATATTTACATTGAAAATATAAATAGGAGACGAAACGTCTCTTCTTGAGTTCGTTTTGTTCGTTTATGGTTCATTCATAGTTCGTTCAATAAAGTCATCTATAATTGCAGTCCATATACGGTTTATTCTTCCATTCGTGAACTTGAACCTACTCTTCTTAACAATTCCCACATACTGACAGATCAAGTAAGTCTATACCAACTTTGGTCTCATTTGGACTATTAGTTCACAAGATATCAACAAAAATTCAAAATTCATTAAATATGCAAATGTGCTGGTTAATTAAATTGAAACTCAATATTGTATAACATATATCTTATATTGACAAATCAAGTCTCTACCAAGTTTGGTCTGATTTGAACTATTAGTTCACAAGAATTAATAATTGAATAATTAAATATGCAAATGAGCTTATTAATTGATTCCTTGAAAAAATAAATCAATGTGCATCTGTATCAGTGGTCACTCTGTCTTTGTACTCAGCAAAATTGGTCCAGGCATCTCCGAGAAATGATGATGGACACACCCTAAAAACTTGATTTTACAGGATTTTTACATTCATAATGGCCGCCAGGCAGCCATATTTTATCAGATGAGGAAATACATTTATGTGAATATGTACACCTTCTCAATGTGTCTTTGTACCTAGTATCATTGAAATCAGTCAAGGCATCTCTGAGAAATATCAATGGTCAGACAAAAGCCACGATTAACAGTCAAAATGGCTACCAGTCGGCCATATTTGATCGAATCAGAAAATAAATTGACGTGCACATGTACGGTTGACCACTATGACTTTGTATCAAGTTTTAAAAAATCGGTCCTGCCATCTCCGAGAAATCACTCCGGACGGACTGACGAAGGCGAAACTACAAGCCCCCTCCCGGACTTTGTTCGGGCGGAGACTAATTAACATCCTGATAGGTGAAGTTTGTTGTTGTCTCAATTATATCATTTCCATACATTATATTCAGCTTCTCTCTATTGTAACCATTTTTATTAATTATAATTGTACTTGTAGTTCCCATTTGTTTGCATATATAATTTTGCGGTCCATCTTTGTGACATAAGGATGATATCACCTGCATATAACAGACATGGAATTGGTGTGTTATGTAATTGTGGTGGGAGACTGTCTACTTTGTCCCACTCATCAATTAGTCATTAATGTATGACTCGGTGGACAGTCTTGTTTCACACCTTTTTTCCAATTGAATGTTGGTGTTACTTTATCTTTCAGTTTTTTGTTCAGATACATATATTTTATGACATTGTAAATATTTACATTTATATTGTTGGTTTGTATTTTATACATTAGACCAGTGTTCCACACAGTATCGAAGCATTTTCTGAGGTCAATAAAACTGCAGTAAAGTTTCTTTTTCTGTGCTGGAATTTTTTTTTATTATCGTGTGCAGGGTT
Organism: Saccoglossus kowalevskii; assembly: GCF_978046115.1. Classification (NCBI taxonomy): domain Eukaryota; kingdom Metazoa; phylum Hemichordata; class Enteropneusta; family Harrimaniidae; genus Saccoglossus; species Saccoglossus kowalevskii. Next base: position 21,445,256 of record NC_140653.1, on the reverse strand, counting down.
AATATGTGATCAGTTGTACGATGCTTTTTTCAAAAACCACTTTGGTTTGGATGAATGATGTTCTCATCTAGAAACTGGATTAGTCTATTATTAATGATGCAATTAAATAGTTTTCCAATGCTGCTACATAATGATAGTCTCCTATAGTATTTTTTTTGGGGGGGGTGCATTGACATAATTTAATGTCCTCATACCCAGAAGCCCGTCATATCATAACATATTGTCGTTCAACGCATAATAATGACATTTTCAGCTATATGGCCATGGGCTCATTAAGTATTTATTTCTTCCAGCTGTATTGTTTGACGGAGGTTACATTTTAAAGCGGGAGGATCATCACCTGCGCACGCGCGGGAATTGAGTCCCAAGCGACGATAACAACTCACGCCAAAACGCAAAGGTTCATGGGTAGACGCATGTTTGTAAATAATGACACGCTATGGGGCATGCCCAGGTGACGACTCCCCGTTTTAAAAACTGTCGTATGGTTTATCTTTATTCTCTTCATTCTTCACAGGTCTAATGAGTTTTAGCGCCTGATGTTTTTGGAAAATAATAAATAGATTAATAGGTCACGTGATTCAAGGTGATCGGGTACAAAGTAATTAGATGAAAGGCCTTATATCAATCACGTATACTAGTATTACCAGAAGGGCTCGGCAAATTGTGTATTTGTCACGATAACGAGATTTTACTAGAAATAGAGCCGTGACGTAACGAGATCTTACTAAAAATAGAACCATGACGTAATCGTAGAATTTCTCTGAACGCGTTAAACAGATCAAGCGTAAACAACGAGTGCAGACGATAACGACAATTTCGCTGTGTTTCGTGGGTAATTTGATGTGAATAACAGTGAAGTTTATAGTTGGAATGATTTCTTTGCTGAATTATTTCCGCGCCACAGTAGTTTGTTTGAAATATGACTGTAACCATTGCAGTTTGTATTTACTCATTTGTTTTCGAGATCGAACGTCTTCATAAATAAATAATACAATTCCGTATTTTTTAGTGACGTTATATAACACTATTATATGTCTCTAGAAGTATCATTAGGCGATCATCTAAACATAATAATTTTTCTCCAAGGTGATATGCTAAAAAACATGTTGCATTTTTGTCAATATTTGCTTTGAAAGTTACGTTAAAGCGGGAGGGTCGTCACCTGCGCACGCGAGGGAATTGAGTCCCGAGCGACGATAGCAACACACGCTAAACACGCAAAGGTTCATGGGTAGTCGTTTGTGTGTAAACAATGACACGCTATGGCTATTTGACACAATTTAATAAATGGTATATCGCGATTTTAACACATTCCAGCCAGCCCAATACAACTATAGATTATGTATCATAAACCACTAAGCACCTCAGAATTTGTTTTAAAAATAATTCCTAAATTATGTGGTGTGTTTTTATCTACATTCATGTACCATTATTATATCCGAAGTTTACGTATGCAATGTGGCATGACCACGCCCTCATTACAAGTAATTTTGTAGTTATGTTTACATATAGCTTAAATATAGATTAATAAAATTTCAATTTATTCACCCTGTGTATCATATGAAGATATTAACTCTTAGAACACCAACGTCAAATTGTTTCATCTTTTCACATCATAGTTTTTTTTTTCAAACAAGTGATGAAGACCTGTAAGGCAATGGGAAATTACTAGTATCATGTCCATTTGGTCAGAATTTCAAAACAAAAATATTGTCTAAAATCTTGACAGGAAAATTATGATTTCATATCACCGAATCAATTTTATAATATTAAAGGCATCGATGAAACAATATAAATATACTTATATTTTGTCCGCGAAAAACTGTCGAAAAAATAATATTATTGAACTATTTCCCTAGGAACCCATGTTAATGCATTATTTCATGAAAAATAAATATGAAACATCAGAATTTAGCAATAATTCATGACAACAATTACCCACTTTAGAACTACATGTGATTTTTCCTTTTCTCAGTAATGGCACATAACCTTGAAATACGAGACCTTGCTGTCAAATGATGACCATATGGCTTTATTTTGTGCTGTTATTAAAAAAATTAAAAAAAATATGGCCAGAGACCTACTCTTCGCATAACTAAAAAATAATCAAACATCCTTACAGTTCACGACCCCATTTCCATCCGATATAACGACATTCTCCTAAGATATGAGATGTTTCACCATACGAACCAATTTCTCAAAACCTGGATAAAATATCCCCAATAATGTATTTAAAACCAACACATTCTCGATAAATATTGTGAAACGCCAAGAAACTAAAATAATTTGCAAATATTGTTTAAGACTCTTATTTACCCTCAGTACCAATGATGGAACATGGTTTAGCATAATGACATTTTAATTCATGCGTAGGTGCTCAACGCCGAATACTTTAAGGATAAACTAACACAGATACGTTGTTGGGCAATAATCTAAATGTTATTATATCAAGCGTGGGCCATGTGAATTAACGCCCTCAACGACGGCCCGACTGCATGAATCGGCAGAGGGCGCAATTGGCGCAACGGGAAGTTGTCAAAACAACCTGTTGCAAGGGATGATCAAAAGATATATTTCAAACGTTTTTTTTATTAAATATTATGATAAAAAACATACTTTATATTTATGAGTAAAATGTTAGTAACAAAACATCTACAGAACGTCAGCTTTTCCAATTTTAAAATGAAAGTTAATCAATCGAATCGATGTATGAAAAAATAAATTATTCATTTCCAAAACGTCAAATTTGGGGAACAAAATCAGTCAAAAACTTGCCGCGCATAATCTGCAGTCTATTTCTGTACACAGGTTTTACTATGACGCATGCGTAGTGACTGAAGCACGCTTTATCGATGTTTGATCGTAAATTTTATTGAAAAGAGTTTTTAAAGGGCAGGGCGGCGGCATATGGGGCCTCGTGGGGAGATGGGGGTGGGGGGCTCGTCTCCCGAACAAAAAAATGCGCGACCAATTGCGTCTACGGGTAAGGGATGGTGATCAGATCCCAGCACATGCAAAATTTCGTGCAGAGAATTGCCGTCCCGGGTGATTCCAAAGATCAAAACTTGGTTACTGAGTAGCCCTTATATGTTGACGAAAAGTAAGTAATTAAGTTATTTTATAAGTACATATTTGTTATCAATTATTAACTTCATCATAATATTTTACATGAAAATATATCAAATACGATCTGATCCAATGTATCATCGTTGAATTCAGATACTTATAAAATATGACTCTACGATGTTCAGTATCATAAATATTATTGCATACTGGGAACAGTAATTTAGTGGGATCAACCACAATAGTTACACAGTAAGTTTGGTACAAAAGTCGGTGAAATTAGACCGGTCAAAATGAGTACACATGTCGAGTGGTTAGCGGCTTATTTGAGTTCATTTAAGCTGACGACAACGCATGGAGTTTTTCAAACGCAGACATCGACTTAGTTAGCACGTCGTCAGAAAGCGGGACTTGGCAGACTACATTGTGTTTCTTACCCCACTTGGCAGACTTTCCACCCTTGGAGAGGTCCTTTGGTAGCACTACTCCATCCAACTTCAGGCTCCGGTAGGAATGTATCATGTTAAATATTTCAACATAAGATGGCAAAGAAGACAGTGTAACCGGGGCAACAGGGGGGCAACAGGAGGAGTGGCATGTTATTGATGAGTATTGATTTATACGATTAATGAGTCGCATTTCACTTGAAGACGACCAAGGTTCCAATTTAATAACGGACAACGTCAAAGGATCGATATCGGATACAAAACTGAATTCCTTTAGTTTGGTGAGGGGCTGGTGGCTCTACTAGTTTCTAGCAGACAAAATCGACCTTATTTTTTAATGAGTTCTTGTTCATAATAAACCTTCTCTTTCAAAGGTCCAAGCTGTAAAATTATAAAGTTGTTTATTTTCTAAAATTTTGTTTATTTTAATATTTCACACGATTAAATGAGAAAAGAATCATGACGTATGTTTATTATGTTAAAAAAATACTGTTTTGTGCAATTCCTGAAAATTAGGTAAAATGCATTTCGAAGATCAATATTATGGACTTAAGTTTTTCGTGTATGTGTCTTGCCGAAAAAAACATGAAGGAATGAATTTTTTTCCGTCGTAAATCGATGTTTTGACGTTGTCCCTAATAAAACAAAATGGCGTATATCAAGGAAGGGCCCATTATGTTCAATGTATGAACACAGTTTGAACAAAATCTGTGCATATACGGAATGTCTGATATACAGGCAAGGGGTGTACTATTTGAAATCATGAGGATGGCTGGAAGAGAATGGCCAGTGCAATTATTTTTCATTGTGTTTTGTCTGTACATATTTATTGTTTTGAATGTGTCAACATCTTGTTCCGGAAACACTTTGCATGAATTTTTCTCTATCTCTATATCTACCTTAATTGTTCTTCAACAAAACTTTCACCCACCCCAAGATTTCAAATAATCGACCCCTAAATCCACAAGTTTCCATACCCAGGACATTCATCGTGACAACAAACTCGTAGAAATGTTTGTAGCTACATTTTTAGCTAGATAAACGTACAACGGACATACAAGGCAAGACAGAAAAAAAACTGGTCCAGCCATCATTTTTTCACGCTGGTCAGACTAATTTCAGAAATTCAGAATATCTTTCATGGTACTAACCAAACTGCAATAACTCTCGGCATGAACTACACAATACTAAAACAATATAGTGTATTTTAAAAAATCAAACCACTTTATTTGTCTCTGTGCGAATCATACAATATATTGTCACATACCACGAGTAGTTGGTATCCTTTTACTTATTGCCATTATTGAGGGAATAAAATAACACGGAACCCCTCAGCCACTATCAAGTGGCAACACAAGATCTTTTAGCTACTGTAAATTGGAAAAAATGGGCCCTTTAGCTACTATCTATTGCAAGCAATGGGCCCCTGAGCTACTATCTATTGGCAGCAATGGGCCCCTGAGCAACTATCTATTGGGAGCAATGGGCCCCTGAGCTACTATCAATTGCGAGCAATGGGCCCCTGAGCTACTATCTATTGGGAGCAATGGGCCCCTGAGCTACTATCTATTGTGAGCAATGGGCCCCTGAGCTACTATCAATTAGGAGCAATGGGCCCCTGAGCTACTATCTATTGCAAGCAATGGGCCCCTGAGCTACTATCAATGGGGAGCAATGGGCGCCTGAGCTACTATCAATTGGGAGCAATGGGCCCCTGAGCTACTATCAATTGCGAGCAATGGGCCCCTGAGCTACTATCTATTGGGAGCAATGGGCCCCTAAGCTACTATCTATTGCAAGCAATGGCCCCTGAGCTACTATCTATTGGGAGCAATGGGCCCCTGAGCTACTATCTATTGGGAGCAATGGGCCCCTGAGCTACTATCAATTGGGAGCAATTGGCCCTTGAGCTACTATCTATTGCAAGCAATGGGCCCCTGAGCTACTATCAATTGGGAAGCAATGGGCGCCTGAGCTACTATCAATTGGGAGCAATGGGCCCCTGAGCTACTATCAATTGCGAGCAATGGGCCCCTGAGCTTCTATATATTGGGAGCAATGGGCCCCTGAGCTACTATCTATTGCAAGCAATGGCCCCTGAGCTACTATCTATTGGGAGCAATGGGCCCCTGAGCTACTATCTATTGGGAGCAATGGGCCCCTGAGCTACTATCAATTGGGAGCAATGGGCCCTTGAGCTACTATCTATTGCAAGCAATGGGCCCCTGAGCTACAATCAATTGGGAGCAATGGGCGCCTGAGCTACTATCAATTAGGAGCAATGGGCCCCTGAGCTACTATATATTGTGAGCAATGAGCCCCTGAGCTACTATCTATTGGGAGCAATGGGCCCCTGAGCTACTATCTATTGCAAGCAATGGGCCCCTGAGCTAATATCTATTGGGAGCAATGGGCCCCTGAGCTACTATCAATTGGGAGCAATGGTCCCCTGAGCTACTATCAATTAGAAGCAATGGGTCCCTGAGCTACTATCAATTAGGAGCAATGGGCCCCTGAGCTACTATCAATTGGGAGCAATGGTCCCCCGAGCTACTATCAATTGGGAGCAATTGGCCCCAGAGCTACTATCTATTGGGAGCAATGGGCCCCTGAGCTACTATCAATTGGGAGCAATGGGCGCCTGAGCTACTATCAATTAGGAGCAATGGGCCCCTGAGCTACTATCTATTGTGAGCAATGGGCCCCTGAGCTGCTATCAATTGGGAGCAATGGCCCCAGAGCTACTATCAATTGGGAGCAATGGGCCCCTGAGCTACTATCTATTGGGAGCAATGGGCCCCTGAGCTACTATCTATTGTAAGCAATGGCCCCTGAGCTACTATCAATTGGGAGCAATGGGCCCCTGAGCTACTATCTATTGTGAGCAATGGGCCCCTGAGCTACTATCAATTGGGAGCAATGGGCGCCTGAGCTACTATCAATTGGGAGCAATGGGCACCTGAGCTACAGTCTATTGTGAGCAATGGGCCCCTTAGCTACTATCAATTGGGAGCAATGGGCCCCTGAGCTACTATCTATTGTGAGCAATGGGCCCCTGAGCTACTATCAATTGAGAGCAATGGGCCCCTGAGCTACTATCAATTGGGAGCAATGGTCCCCTGAGCTACTATCAATTGGGAGCAATGGGCGCCTGAGCTACTATCAATTAGGAGCAATGGGCCCCTGAGCTACTATCAATTGGGAGCAATGGTCCCCTGAGCTACTATCAATTGGGAGCAATGGGCTACTGAGCTACTATCAATTAGGAGTAATGGGCCCCTGAGCTACTATCAGTTGGGAGCAATGGGCCCCTGAGCTACTATCAATTAGGAGCAATGGGTCCCTGAGCTACTATCAATTGGGAGCAATGGTCCCCTGAGCTACTATCAATTGGAAGCAATGGGCCCCTGAGCTACTATCAATTGGAAGCAATGGGCGCCTGAGCTACTATCTATTGTGAGCAATGGGTCCCTGAGCTACTATCAATTGCAAGCAATGGGCCCCTGAGCTACTATCTATTGCAAGCAATGGGTCCCTGAGCTACATTCAATTGGAAGCAATGGGCGCCTGAGCTACTATCTATTGTGAGCAATGGGTCCCTGAGCTACTATCAATTGGAAGCAATGGGCCCCTGAGCAACTATCTACAGTGAGCAATGGGCCCTCTGAGCTACTATCTATTGTGAGCAATGGGTTCCTGAGCTACTATCAATTGGAAGCAATGGGCGCCTGAGCTACTATCTATTGTGAGCAATGGGTCCCTGAGCTACTATCAATTGGAAGCAATGGGCGCCTGAGCTACTATCTATTGTGAGCAATGGGTCCCTGGACTACTATCAATTGCAAGCAATGGGCGCCTGAGCTACTATCTATTGTGAGCAATGGGTCCCTGAGCAACTATCAATTGGAAGCAATGGGCCCCTGAGCTACTATCTATTGTGGAGCAATGGGTCCCTGAGCTACTATCAATTGGAAGCAATGGGCGCCTGAGCTACTATCTATTGTGAGCAATGGGTCCCTGAGCTACTATCAATTGGAAGCAATGGGCGCCTGAGCTACTATCTATTGTGAGCAATGGGTACCTGAGCTACTATCAATTGGAAGCAATGGGCGCCTGAGCTACTATCTATTGTGAGTAATGGGTTCCTGAGCTACTATCTATAGTGAGCAATGGGCCCCCTGAGCTACTATCTACTGTGAGCAATGGGTCCCTGAGCTACTATCAATTGGAAGCAATGGGCGCCTGAGCTACTATCAATTGGAAGCAATGGGCGCCTGAGCTACTATCTATTGTGAGCAATGGGTCCCTGTGCTACTATCAATTGGAAGCAATGGGCACCTGAGCTACTATCTATTGTGAACAATGGGTCCCTGAGCTACTATCAATTGGAAGCAATGGGCCCCTGAGCTACTATCTATTGCAAGCAATGGGCGCCTGAGCTACTATCTATTGTGAGCAATGGGTCCCTAAGCTACTATCAATTGGAAGCAATGGGCGCCTGAGCTACTATCTATTGTGAGCAATGGGTCCCTGAGCTACTATCAATTGGAAGCAATGGGCGCCTGAGCTACTATCTATTGTGAGCAATGGGTCCCTGAGCTACTATCTATAGTGAGCAATGGGCCCCTGAGCTACTATCTATTGTGAGCAATGGGTCCCTGAGCTACTATCAATTGGAAGCAATGGGCGTCTGAGCTACTATCTATTGTGAGCAATGGGTTCCTGAGCTACTATCAATTGGAAGCAATGGGCGCCTGAGCTACTATCTATTGTGAGCAATGGGTCCCTGAGCTACTATCAATTGGAAGCAATGGGCGCCTGAGCTACTATCTATTGTGAGCAATGGGTCCCTGGACTACTATCAATTGCAAGCAATGGGCGCCTGAGCTACTATCTATTGTGAGCAATGGGTCCCTGAGCAACTATCAATTGGAAGCAATGGGCCCCTGAGCTACTATCTATTGTGGAGCAATGGGTCCCTGAGCTACTATCAATTGGAAGCAATGGGCGCCTGAGCTACTATCTATTGTGAGCAATGGGTCCCTGAGCTACTATCAATTGGAAGCAATGGGCGCCTGAGCTACTATCTATTGTGAGCAATGGGTACCTGAGCTACTATCAATTGGAAGCAATGGGCGCCTGAGCTACTATCTATTGTGAGTAATGGGTTCCTGAGCTACTATCTATAGTGAGCAATGGGCCCCCTGAGCTACTATCTACTGTGAGCAATGGGTCCCTGAGCTACTATCAATTGGAAGCAATGGGCGCCTGAGCTACTATCAATTGGAAGCAATGGGCGCCTGAGCTACTATCTATTGTGAGCAATGGGTCCCTGTGCTACTATCAATTGGAAGCAATGGGCACCTGAGCTACTATCTATTGTGAACAATGGGTCCCTGAGCTACTATCAATTGGAAGCAATGGGCCCCTGAGCTACTATCTATTGCAAGCAATGGGCGCCTGAGCTACTATCTATTGTGAGCAATGGGTCCCTAAGCTACTATCAATTGGAAGCAATGGGCGCCTGAGCTACTATCTATTGTGAGCAATGGGTCCCTGAGCTACTATCAATTGGAAGCAATGGGCGCCTGAGCTACTATCTATTGTGAGCAATGGGTCCCTGAGCTACTATCTATAGTGAGCAATGGGCCCCTGAGCTACTATCTATTGTGAGCAATGGGTCCCTGAGCTACTATCAATTGGAAGCAATGGGCGTCTGAGCTACTATCAATTGGAAGCAATGGGCGCCTGAGCTACTATCTATTGTGAGCAATGGGTCCCTGTGCTACTATCAATTGGAAGCAATGGGCGCCTGAGCTACTATCTATTGTGAACAATGGGTCCCTGAGCTACTATCAATTGGAAGCAATGGGCCCCTGAGCTACTATCTATAGTGAGCAATGGGCCCTCTGAGCTACTATCTATTGTGAGCAATGGGTCCCTGAGCTACTATCAATTGGAAGCAATGGGCGCCTGAGCTACTATCTATTGTGAGCAATGGGTCCCTGAGCTACTATCAATAGGAAGCAATGGGCGCCTGAGCTACTATCTATTGTGCGCAATGGGTCCCTGAGCTACTATCAATTGCAAGCAATGGGCGCCTGAGCTACTATCTATTGTGAGCAATGGGTCCCTGAGCTACTATCAATTGGAAGCAATGGGTGCCTGAGCTACTATCCATTGTGGAGCAATGGGTCCCTGAGCTACTATCAATTGGAAGCAATGGGCGCCTGAGCTACTATCTATTGTGAGCAATGGGTCCCTGAGCTACTATCAATTGGAAGCAATGGGCGCCTGAGCTACTATCTATTGTGAGCAATGGGTCCCGGAGCTACTATCTATAGTGAGCAATGGGCCCCCTGAGCTACTATCTATTGTGATCAATGGGTCCCTGAGCTACTATCAATTGGAAGCAATGGGCGCCTGAGCTACTATCAATTGGAAGCAATGGGCGCCTGAGCTACTATCTATTGTGAGCAATGGGTCCCTGAGCAACTATCAATTGGAAGCAATGGGCCCCTGAGCTACTATCTATTGTGGAGCAATGGGTCCCTGAGCTACTATCAATTGGAAGCAATGGGCGCCTGAGCTACTATCTATTGTGAGCAATGGGTCCCTGAGCTACTATCAATTGGAAGCAATGGGCGCCTGAGCTACTATCTATTGTGAGCAATGGGTACCTGAGCTACTATCAATTGGAAGCAATGGGCGCCTGAGCTACTATCTATTGTGAGTAATGGGTTCCTGAGCTACTATCTATAGTGAGCAATGGGCCCCCTGAGCTACTATCTACTGTGAGCAATGGGTCCCTGAGCTACTATCAATTGGAAGCAATGGGCGCCTGAGCTACTATCAATTGGAAGCAATGGGCGCCTGAGCTACTATCTATTGTGAGCAATGGGTCCCTGTGCTACTATCAATTGGAAGCAATGGGCACCTGAGCTACTATCTATTGTGAACAATGGGTCCCTGAGCTACTATCAATTGGAAGCAATGGGCCCCTGAGCTACTATCTATTGCAAGCAATGGGCGCCTGAGCTACTATCTATTGTGAGCAATGGGTCCCTAAGCTACTATCAATTGGAAGCAATGGGCGCCTGAGCTACTATCTATTGTGAGCAATGGGTCCCTGAGCTACTATCAATTGGAAGCAATGGGCGCCTGAGCTACTATCTATTGTGAGCAATGGGTCCCTGAGCTACTATCTATAGTGAGCAATGGGCCCCTGAGCTACTATCTATTGTGAGCAATGGGTCCCTGAGCTACTATCAATTGGAAGCAATGGGCGTCTGAGCTACTATCAATTGGAAGCAATGGGCGCCTGAGCTACTATCTATTGTGAGCAATGGGTCCCTGTGCTACTATCAATTGGAAGCAATGGGCGCCTGAGCTACTATCTATTGTGAACAATGGGTCCCTGAGCTACTATCAATTGGAAGCAATGGGCCCCTGAGCTACTATCTATAGTGAGCAATGGGCCCTCTGAGCTACTATCTATTGTGAGCAATGGGTCCCTGAGCTACTATCAATTGGAAGCAATGGGCGCCTGAGCTACTATCTATTGTGAGCAATGGGTCCCTGAGCTACTATCAATAGGAAGCAATGGGCGCCTGAGCTACTATCTATTGTGCGCAATGGGTCCCTGAGCTACTATCAATTGCAAGCAATGGGCGCCTGAGCTACTATCTATTGTGAGCAATGGGTCCCTGAGCTACTATCAATTGGAAGCAATGGGCGCCTGAGCTACTATCCATTGTGGAGCAATGGGTCCCTGAGCTACTATCAATTGGAAGCAATGGGCGCCTGAGCTACTATCTATTGTGAGCAATGGGTCCCTGAGCTACTATCAATTGGAAGCAATGGGCGCCTGAGCTACTATCTATTGTGAGCAATGGGTCCCGGAGCTACTATCTATAGTGAGCAATGGGCCCCCTGAGCTACTATCTATTGTGATCAATGGGTCCCTGAGCTACTATCAATTGGAAGCAATGGGCGCCTGAGCTACTATCAATTGGAAGCAATGGGCGCCTGAGCTACTATCTATTGTGAGCAATGGGTCCCTGTGCTACTATCAATTGGAAGCAATGGGCGCCTGAGCTACTATCTATTGTGAACAATGGGTCCCTGAGCTACTATCAATTGGAAGCAATGGGCCCCTGAGCTACTATCCATTGCAAGCAATGGGTCCCTGAGCTACTATCAATTAGGAGCAATGGGCGCCTGAGCTACTATCAATTGGAAGCAATGGGTCCCTGAGCTACTATCAATTGGAAGCAATGGGCGCCTGAGCTGCTATCTATTGTGAGCAATGGGTCCCTGAGTTACTATCAATTGGAAGCAATGGGCGCCTGAGCTACTATCTATTGTGAACAATGGGTCCCTGAGCTACTATCAATTGGAAGCAATGGACCCCTGAGCTACTATCTATTGCAAGCAATGGGTCCCTGAGCTACTATCAATTGTGAGCAATGGGCACCTGAGCTACTATCAAATGTGAGCAATGGGCGCCTGAGCTACTATCAATTGTGAGCAATGGGTCCCTGAGCTACTATCAATTAGGAGCAATAGGCGCCTGAGCTACTATCTATAGTCAGCAATGGGCGCCTGAGCTACTATCAATTGTGAGCAATGTGTCCCTGAGCTACTATCAATTAGGAGCAATGGGCGCCTGTGCTACTATCTATTGTGAGCAATGGGTCCCTGAGCTACTATCAATTGGAAGCAATGGGCGCCTGAGCTACTATCTATTGTGAGCAATGGGTCCCTGAGCTACTATCTATAGTGAGCAATGGGCCCCTGAGCTACTATCTATTGTGAGCAATGGGTCCCTGAGCTACTATCAATTGGAAGCAATGGGCGCCTGAGCTACTATCTATTGTGAGCAATGGGTCCCTGAGCTACTATCTATAGTGAGCAATGGGCCCCTGAGCTACTATCTATTGTGAGCAATGGGTCCCTGAGCTACTATCAATTGGAAGCAATGGGCGTCTGAGCTACTATCAATTGGAAGCAATGGGCGCCTGAGCTACTATCTATTGTGAGCAATGGGTCCCTGTGCTACTATCAATTGGAAGCAATGGGCGCCTGAGCTACTATCTATTGTGAACAATGGGTCCCTGAGCTACTATCAATTGGAAGCAATGGGCCCCTGAGCTACTATCTATAGTGAGCAATGGGCCCTTTGAGCTACTATCTATTGTGAGCAATGGGTCCCTGAGCTACTATCAATTGGAAGCAATGGGCGCCTGAGCTACTATCTATTGTGAGCAATGGGTCCCTGAGCTACTATGAATTGGAAGCAATGGGCGCCTGAGCTACTATCTATTGTGCGCAATGGGTCCCTGAGCTACTATCAATTGCAAGCAATGGGCGCCTGAGCTACTATCTATTGTGAGCAATGGGTCCCTGAGCTACTATCAATTGGAAGCAATGGGCGCCTGAGCTACTATCCATTGTGGAGCAATGGGTCCCTGAGCTACTATCAATTGGAAGCAATGGGCGCCTGAGCTACTATCTATTGTTAGCAATGGGTCCCTGAGCTACTATCTATAGTGAGCAATGGGCCCCTGAGCTACTATCAATTGGAAGCAATGGGCGCCTGAGCTACTATCTATTGTGAACAATGGGTCCCTGAGCTACTATCAATTGGAAGCAATGGGCCCCTGAGCTACTATCTATAGTGAGCAATGGGCCCTCTGAGCTACTATCTATTGTGAGCAATGGGTCCCTGAGCTACTATCAATTGGAAGCAATGGGCGCCTGAGCTACTATCTATTGTGAGCAATGGGTCCCTGAGCTACTATCAATTGGAAGCAATGGGCGCCTGAGCTACTATCTATTGTGCGCAATGGGTCCCTGAGCTACTATCAATTGCAAGCAATGGACGCCTGAGCTACTATCAATTGGGAGCAATGGGCCCCTGAGCTACTATCTATTGGGAGCAATGGGCCCCTGAGCTACTATCTATTGTAAGCAATGGCCCCTGAGCTACTATCAATTGGGAGCAATGGGCCCCTGAGCTACTATCTATTGTGAGCAATGGGCGCCTGAGCTACTATCAATTGGGAGCAATGGGCGCTTGAGCTACTATCAATTGGGAGCAATGGGCACCTGAGCTACAGTCTATTGTGAGCAATGGGCCCCTTAGCTACTATCAATTGGGAGCAATGGGCCCCTGAGCTACTATCTATTGGGAGCAATGGGCCCCTGAGCTACTATCAATTGAGAGCAATGGGCCCCTGAGCTACTATCAATTGGGAGCAATGGTCCCCTGAGCTACTATCAATTGGGAGCAATGGGCGCCTGAGCTACTATCAATTAGGAGCAATGGGCCCCTGAGCTACTATCAATTGGGAGCAATGGTCCCCTGAGCTACTATCAATTGGGAGCAATGGGCTACTGAGCTACTATCAATTAGGAGTAATGGGCCCCTGAGCTACTATCAGTTGGGAGCAATGGGCCCCTGAGCTACTATCAATTAGGAGCAATGGGTCCCTGAGCTACTATCAATTGGGAGCAATGGTCCCCTGAGCTACTATCAATTGGAAGCAATGGGCCCCTGAGCTACTATCAATTGGAAGCAATGGGCGCCTGAGCTACTATCTATTGTGAGCAATGGGTCCCTGAGCTACTATCAATTGCAAGCAATGGGCCCCTGAGCTACTATCTATTGCAAGCAATGGGTCCCTGAGCTACATTCAATTGGAAGCAATGGGCGCCTGAGCTACTATCTATTGTGAGCAATGGGTCCCTGAGCTACTATCAATTGGAAGCAATGGGCCCCTGAGCAACTATCAATTGGAAGCAATGGGCCCCTGAGCTACTATCTATTGTGGAGCAATGGGTCCCTGAGCTACTATCAATTGGAAGCAATGGGCGCCTGAGCTACTATCTATTGTGAGCAATGGGTCCCTAAGCTACTATCAATTGGAAGCAATGGGCGCCTGAGCTACTATCTATTGTGAGCAATGGGTCCCTGAGCTACTATCAATTGGAAGCAATGGGCGCCTGAGCTACTATCTATTGTGAGCAATGGGTCCCTGAGCTACTATCTATAGTGAGCAATGGGCCCCTGAGCTACTATCTATTGTGAGCAATGGGTCCTTGAGCTACTATCAATTGGAAGCAATGGGCGTCTGAGCTACTATCAATTGGAAGCAATGGGCGCCTGAGCTACTATCTATTGTGAGCAATGGGTCCCTGTGCTACTATCAATTGGAAGCAATGGGCGCCTGAGCTACTATCTATTGTGAACAATGGGTCCCTGAGCTACTATCAATTGGAAGCAATGGGCCCCTGAGCTACTATCTATAGTGAGCAATGGGCCCTCTGAGCTACTATCTATTGTGAGCAATGGGTCCCTGAGCTACTATCAATTGGAAGCAATGGGCGCCTGAGCTACTATCTATTGTGAGCAATGGGTCCCTGAGCTACTATCAATAGGAAGCAATGGGCGCCTGAGCTACTATCTATTGTGCGCAATGGGTCCCTGAGCTACTATCAATTGCAAGCAATGGGCGCCTGAGCTACTATCTATTGTGAGCAATGGGTCCCTGAGCTACTATCAATTGGAAGCAATGGGCGCCTGAGCTACTATCCATTGTGGAGCAATGGGTCCCTGAGCTACTATCAATTGGAAGCAATGGGCGCCTGAGCTACTATCTATTGTGAGCAATGGGTCCCTGAGCTACTATCAATTGGAAGCAATGGGCGCCTGAGCTACTATCTATTGTGAGCAATGGGTCCCGGAGCTACTATCTATAGTGAGCAATGGGCCCCCTGAGCTACTATCTATTGTGATCAATGGGTCCCTGAGCTACTATCAATTGGAAGCAATGGGCGCCTGAGCTACTATCAATTGGAAGCAATGGGCGCCTGAGCTACTATCTATTGTGAGCAATGGGTCCCTGTGCTACTATCAATTGGAAGCAATGGGCGCCTGAGCTACTATCTATTGTGAACAATGGGTCCCTGAGCTACTATCAATTGGAAGCAATGGGCCCCTGAGCTACTATCCATTGCAAGCAATGGGTCCCTGAGCTACTATCAATTAGGAGCAATGGGCGCCTGAGCTACTATCAATTGGAAGCAATGGGTCCCTGAGCTACTATCAATTGGAAGCAATGGGCGCCTGAGCTGCTATCTATTGTGAGCAATGGGTCCCTGAGTTACTATCAATTGGAAGCAATGGGCGCCTGAGCTACTATCTATTGTGAACAATGGGTCCCTGAGCTACTATCAATTGGAAGCAATGGACCCCTGAGCTACTATCTATTGCAAGCAATGGGTACCTGAGCTACTATCAATTGTGAGCAATGGGCACCTGAGCTACTATCAAATGTGAGCAATGGGCGCCTGAGCTACTATCAATTGTGAGCAATGGGTACCTGAGCTACTATCAATTAGGAGCAATAGGCGCCTGAGCTACTATCTATAGTCAGCAATGGGCGCCTGAGCTACTATCAATTGTGAGCAATGTGTCCCTGAGCTACTATCAATTAGGAGCAATGGGCGCCTGTGCTACTATCTATTGTGAGCAATGGGTCCCTGAGCTACTATCAATTGGAAGCAATGGACGCCTGAGCTACTCTCTATTGTGAGCAATGGGTCCCTGAGCTACTATCAATTGGAAGCAATGGGCGCCTGAGCTACTATCTATTGTGAGCAATGGGTCCCTGAGCTACTATCTATAGTGAGCAATGGGCCCCTGAGCTACTATCTATTGTGAGCAATGGGTCCCTGAGCTACTATCAATTGGAAGCAATGGGCGCCTGAGCTACTATCTATTGTGAGCAATGGGTCCCTGAGCTACTATCTATAGTGAGCAATGGGCCCCTGAGCTACTATCTATTGTGAGCAATGGGTCCCTGAGCTACTATCAATTGGAAGCAATGGGCGTCTGAGCTACTATCAATTGGAAGCAATGGGCGCCTGAGCTACTATCTATTGTGAGCAATGGGTCCCTGAGCTACTATCAATTGGAAGCAATGGGCCCCTGAGCTACTATCTATAGTGAGCAATGGGCCCTTTGAGCTACTATCTATTGTGAGCAATGGGTCCCTGAGCTACTATCAATTGGAAGCAATGGGCGCCTGAGCTACTATCTATTGTGAGCAATGGGTCCCTGAGCTACTATGAATTGGAAGCAATGGGCGCCTGAGCTACTATCTATTGTGCGCAATGGGTCCCTGAGCTACTATCAATTGCAAGCAATGGGCGCCTGAGCTACTATCTATTGTGAGCAATGGGTCCCTGAGCTACTATCAATTGGAAGCAATGGGCGCCTGAGCTACTATCCATTGTGGAGCAATGGGTCCCTGAGCTACTATCAATTGGAAGCAATGGGCGCCTGAGCTACTATCTATTGTTAGCAATGGGTCCCTGAGCTACTATCTATAGTGAGCAATGGGCCCCTGAGCTACTATCAATTGGAAGCAATGGGCGCCTGAGCTACTATCTATTGTGAACAATGGGTCCCTGAGCTACTATCAATTGGAAGCAATGGGCCCCTGAGCTACTATCTATAGTGAGCAATGGGCCCTCTGAGCTACTATCTATTGTGAGCAATGGGTCCCTGAGCTACTATCAATTGGAAGCAATGGGCGCCTGAGCTACTATCTATTGTGAGCAATGGGTCCCTGAGCTACTATCAATTGGAAGCAATGGGCGCCTGAGCTACTATCTATTGTGCGCAATGGGTCCCTGAGCTACTATCAATTGCAAGCAATGGACGCCTGAGCTACTATCAATTGGGAGCAATGGGCCCCTGAGCTACTATCTATTGGGAGCAATGGGCCCCTGAGCTACTATCTATTGTAAGCAATGGCCCCTGAGCTACTATCAATTGGGAGCAATGGGCCCCTGAGCTACTATCTATTGTGAGCAATGGGCGCCTGAGCTACTATCAATTGGGAGCAATGGGCGCTTGAGCTACTATCAATTGGGAGCAATGGGCACCTGAGCTACAGTCTATTGTGAGCAATGGGCCCCTTAGCTACTATCAATTGGGAGCAATGGGCCCCTGAGCTACTATCTATTGGGAGCAATGGGCCCCTGAGCTACTATCAATTGAGAGCAATGGGCCCCTGAGCTACTATCAATTGGGAGCAATGGTCCCCTGAGCTACTATCAATTGGGAGCAATGGGCGCCTGAGCTACTATCAATTAGGAGCAATGGGCCCCTGAGCTACTATCAATTGGGAGCAATGGTCCCCTGAGCTACTATCAATTGGGAGCAATGGGCTACTGAGCTACTATCAATTAGGAGTAATGGGCCCCTGAGCTACTATCAGTTGGGAGCAATGGGCCCCTGAGCTACTATCAATTAGGAGCAATGGGTCCCTGAGCTACTATCAATTGGGAGCAATGGTCCCCTGAGCTACTATCAATTGGAAGCAATGGGCCCCTGAGCTACTATCAATTGGAAGCAATGGGCGCCTGAGCTACTATCTATTGTGAGCAATGGGTCCCTGAGCTACTATCAATTGCAAGCAATGGGCCCCTGAGCTACTATCTATTGCAAGCAATGGGTCCCTGAGCTACATTCAATTGGAAGCAATGGGCGCCTGAGCTACTATCTATTGTGAGCAATGGGTCCCTGAGCTACTATCAATTGGAAGCAATGGGCCCCTGAGCAACTATCAATTGGAAGCAATGGGCCCCTGAGCTACTATCTATTGTGGAGCAATGGGTCCCTGAGCTACTATCAATTGGAAGCAATGGGCGCCTGAGCTACTATCTATTGTGAGCAATGGGTCCCTGAGCTACTATCAATTGGAAGCAATGGGCGCCTGAGCTACTATCTATTGTGAGCAATGGGTCCCTGAGCTACTATCAATTGGAAGCAATGGGCCCCTGAGCAACTATCTATAGTGAGCAATGGGCCCTCTGAGCTACTATCTATTGTGAGCAATGGGTTCCTGAGCTACTATCAATTGGAAGCAATGGGCGCCTGAGCTACTATCTATTGTGAGCAATGGGTCCCTGAGCTACTATCAATTGGAAGCAATGGGCGCCTGAGCTACTATCTATTGTGAGCAATGGGTCCCTGGACTACTATTAATTGCAAGCAATGGGCGCCTGAGCTACTATCTATTGTGAGCAATGGGTCCCTGAGCAACTATCAATTGGAAGCAATGGGCCCCTGAGCTACTATCTATTGTGGAGTAATGGGTCCCTGAGCTACTATCAATTGAAAGCAATGGGCGCCTGAGCTACTATCTATTGTGAGCAATGGGTCCCTGAGCTACTATCAATTGGAAGCAATGGGCGCCTGAGCTACTATCTATTGTGAGCAATGGGTACCTGAGCTACTATCAATTGGAAGCAATGGGCGCCTGAGCTACTATCTATTGTGAGTAATGGGTTCCTGAGCTACTATCTATAGTGAGCAATGGGCCCCCTGAGCTACTATCTATTGTGAGCAATGGGTCCCTGAGCTACTATCAATTGGAAGCAATGGGCGCCTGAGCTACTATCAATTGGAAGCAATGGGCGCCTGAGCTACTATCTATTGTGAGCAATGGGTCCCTGAGCTACTATCAATTGGAAGCAATGGGCGCCTGAGCTACTATCTATTGTGAGCAATGGGTCCCTGAGCTACTATCTAAAGTGAGCAATGGGCCCCTGAGCTACTATCTATTGTGAGCAATGGGTCCCTGAGCTACTATCAATTGGAAGCAATGGGCGTCTGAGCTACTATCAATTGGAAGCAATGGGCGCCTGAGCTACTATCTATTGTGAGCAATGGGTCCCTGTGCTACTATCAATTGGAAGCAATGGGCGCCTGAGCTACTATCTATTGTGAACAATGGGTCCCTGAGCTACTATCAATTGGAAGCAATGGGCCCCTGAGCTACTATCTATAGTGAGCAATGGGCCCTCTGAGCTACTATCTATTGCAAGCAATGGGTCCCTGAGCTACATTCAATTGGAAGCAATGGGCGCCTGAGCTACTATCTATTGTGAGCAATGGGTCCCTGAGCTACTATCAATTGGAAGCAATGGGCCCCTGAGCAACTATCAATTGGAAGCAATGGGCCCCTGAGCTACTATCTATTGTGGAGCAATGGGTCCCTGAGCTACTATCAATTGGAAGCAATGGGCGCCTGAGCTACTATCTATTGTGAGCAATGGGTACCTGAGCTACTATCAATTGGAAGCAATGGGCGCCTGAGCTACTATCTATTGTGAGTAATGGGTTCCTGAGCTACTATCTATAGTGAGCAATGGGCCCCCTGAGCTACTATCTACTGTGAGCAATGGGTCCCTGAGCTACTATCAATTGGAAGCAATGGGCGCCTGAGCTACTATCAATTGGAAGCAATGGGCGCCTGAGCTACTATCTATTGTGAGCAATGGGTCCCTGTGCTACTATCAATTGGAAGCAATGGGCACCTGAGCTACTATCTATTGTGAACAATGGGTCCCTGAGCTACTATCAATTGGAAGCAATGGGCCCCTGAGCTACTATCTATTGCAAGCAATGGGCGCCTGAGCTACTATCTATTGTGAGCAATGGGTCCCTAAGCTACTATCAATTGGAAGCAATGGGCGCCTGAGCTACTATCTATTGTGAGCAATGGGTCCCTGAGCTACTATCAATTGGAAGCAATGGGCGCCTGAGCTACTATCTATTGTGAGCAATGGGTCCCTGAGCTACTATCTATAGTGAGCAATGGGCCCCTGAGCTACTATCTATTGTGAGCAATGGGTCCTTGAGCTACTATCAATTGGAAGCAATGGGCGTCTGAGCTACTATCAATTGGAAGCAATGGGCGCCTGAGCTACTATCTATTGTGAGCAATGGGTCCCTGTGCTACTATCAATTGGAAGCAATGGGCGCCTGAGCTACTATCTATTGTGAACAATGGGTCCCTGAGCTACTATCAATTGGAAGCAATGGGCCCCTGAGCTACTATCTATAGTGAGCAATGGGCCCTCTGAGCTACTATCTATTGTGAGCAATGGGTCCCTGAGCTACTATCAATTGGAAGCAATGGGCGCCTGAGCTACTATCTATTGTGAGCAATGGGTCCCTGAGCTACTATCAATAGGAAGCAATGGGCGCCTGAGCTACTATCTATTGTGCGCAATGGGTCCCTGAGCTACTATCAATTGCAAGCAATGGGCGCCTGAGCTACTATCTATTGTGAGCAATGGGTCCCTGAGCTACTATCAATTGGAAGCAATGGGCGCCTGAGCTACTATCCATTGTGGAGCAATGGGTCCCTGAGCTACTATCAATTGGAAGCAATGGGCGCCTGAGCTACTATCTATTGTGAGCAATGGGTCCCTGAGCTACTATCAATTGGAAGCAATGGGCGCCTGAGCTACTATCTATTGTGAGCAATGGGTCCCGGAGCTACTATCTATAGTGAGCAATGGGCCCCCTGAGCTACTATCTATTGTGATCAATGGGTCCCTGAGCTACTATCAATTGGAAGCAATGGGCGCCTGAGCTACTATCAATTGGAAGCAATGGGCGCCTGAGCTACTATCTATTGTGAGCAATGGGTCCCTGTGCTACTATCAATTGGAAGCAATGGGCGCCTGAGCTACTATCTATTGTGAACAATGGGTCCCTGAGCTACTATCAATTGGAAGCAATGGGCCCCTGAGCTACTATCCATTGCAAGCAATGGGTCCCTGAGCTACTATCAATTAGGAGCAATGGGCGCCTGAGCTACTATCAATTGGAAGCAATGGGTCCCTGAGCTACTATCAATTGGAAGCAATGGGCGCCTGAGCTGCTATCTATTGTGAGCAATGGGTCCCTGAGTTACTATCAATTGGAAGCAATGGGCGCCTGAGCTACTATCTATTGTGAACAATGGGTCCCTGAGCTACTATCAATTGGAAGCAATGGACCCCTGAGCTACTATCTATTGCAAGCAATGGGTCCCTGAGCTACTATCAATTGTGAGCAATGGGCACCTGAGCTACTATCAAATGTGAGCAATGGGCGCCTGAGCTACTATCAATTGTGAGCAATGGGTCCCTGAGCTACTATCAATTAGGAGCAATAGGCGCCTGAGCTACTATCTATAGTCAGCAATGGGCGCCTGAGCTACTATCAATTGTGAGCAATGTGTCCCTGAGCTACTATCAATTAGGAGCAATGGGCGCCTGTGCTACTATCTATTGTGAGCAATGGGTCCCTGAGCTACTATCAATTGGAAGCAATGGACGCCTGAGCTACTCTCTATTGTGAGCAATGGGTCCCTGAGCTACTATCAATTGGAAGCAATGGGCGCCTGAGCTACTATCTATTGTGAGCAATGGGTCCCTGAGCTACTATCTATAGTGAGCAATGGGCCCCTGAGCTACTATCTATTGTGAGCAATGGGTCCCAGAGCTACTATCAATTGGAAGCAATGGGCGCCTGAGCTACTATCTATTGTGAGCAATGGGTCCCTGAGCTACTATCTATAGTGAGCAATGGGCCCCTGAGCTACTATATATTGTGAGCAATGGGTCCCTGAGCTACTATCAATTGGAAGCAATGGGCGTCTGAGCTACTATCAATTGGAAGCAATGGGCGCCTGAGCTACTATCTATTGTGAGCAATGGGTCCCTGTGCTACTATCAATTGGAAGCAATGGGCGCCTGAGCTACTATCTATTGTGAACAATGGGTCCCTGAGCTACTATCAATTGGAAGCAATGGGCCCCTGAGCTACTATCTATAGTGAGCAATGGGCCCTTTGAGCTACTATCTATTGTGAGCAATGGGTCCCTGAGCTACTATCAATTGGAAGCAATGGGCGCCTGAGCTACTATCTATTGTGAGCAATGGGTCCCTGAGCTACTATGAATTGGAAGCAATGGGCGCCTGAGCTACTATCTATTGTGCGCAATGGGTCCCTGAGCTACTATCAATTGCAAGCAATGGGCGCCTGAGCTACTATCTATTGTGAGCAATGGGTCCCTGAGCTACTATCAATTGGAAGCAATGGGCGCCTGAGCTACTATCCATTGTGGAGCAATGGGTCCCTGAGCTACTATCAATTGGAAGCAATGGGCGCCTGAGCTACTATCTATTGTTAGCAATGGGTCCCTGAGCTACTATCTATAGTGAGCAATGGGCCCCTGAGCTACTATCAATTGGAAGCAATGGGCGCCTGAGCTACTATCTATTGTGAACAATGGGTCCCTGAGCTACTATCAATTGGAAGCAATGGGCCCCTGAGCTACTATCTATAGTGAGCAATGGGCCCTCTGAGCTACTATCTATTGTGAGCAATGGGTCCCTGAGCTACTATCAATTGGAAGCAATGGGCGCCTGAGCTACTATCTATTGTGAGCAATGGGTCCCTGAGCTACTATCAATTGGAAGCAATGGGCGCCTGAGCTACTATCTATTGTGCGCAATGGGTCCCTGAGCTACTATCAATTGCAAGCAATGGACGCCTGAGCTACTATCAATTGGGAGCAATGGGCCCCTGAGCTACTATCTATTGGGAGCAATGGGCCCCTGAGCTACTATCTATTGTAAGCAATGGCCCCTGAGCTACTATCAATTGGGAGCAATGGGCCCCTGAGCTACTATCTATTGTGAGCAATGGGCGCCTGAGCTACTATCAATTGGGAGCAATGGGCGCTTGAGCTACTATCAATTGGGAGCAATGGGCACCTGAGCTACAGTCTATTGTGAGCAATGGGCCCCTTAGCTACTATCAATTGGGAGCAATGGGCCCCTGAGCTACTATCTATTGGGAGCAATGGGCCCCTGAGCTACTATCAATTGAGAGCAATGGGCCCCTGAGCTACTATCAATTGGGAGCAATGGTCCCCTGAGCTACTATCAATTGGGAGCAATGGGCGCCTGAGCTACTATCAATTAGGAGCAATGGGCCCCTGAGCTACTATCAATTGGGAGCAATGGTCCCCTGAGCTACTATCAATTGGGAGCAATGGGCTACTGAGCTACTATCAATTAGGAGTAATGGGCCCCTGAGCTACTATCAGTTGGGAGCAATGGGCCCCTGAGCTACTATCAATTAGGAGCAATGGGTCCCTGAGCTACTATCAATTGGGAGCAATGGTCCCCTGAGCTACTATCAATTGGAAGCAATGGGCCCCTGAGCTACTATCAATTGGAAGCAATGGGCGCCTGAGCTACTATCTATTGTGAGCAATGGGTCCCTGAGCTACTATCAATTGCAAGCAATGGGCCCCTGAGCTACTATCTATTGCAAGCAATGGGTCCCTGAGCTACATTCAATTGGAAGCAATGGGCGCCTGAGCTACTATCTATTGTGAGCAATGGGTCCCTGAGCTACTATCAATTGGAAGCAATGGGCCCCTGAGCAACTATCAATTGGAAGCAATGAGCCCCTGAGCTACTATCTATTGTGGAGCAATGGGTCCCTGAGCTACTATCAATTGGAAGCAATGGGCGCCTGAGCTACTATCTATTGTGAGCAATGGGTCCCTGAGCTACTATCAATTGGAAGCAATGGGCGCCTGAGCTACTATCTATTGTGAGCAATGGGTCCCTGAGCTACTATCAATTGGAAGCAATGGGCCCCTGAGCAACTATCTATAGTGAGCAATGGGCCCTCTGAGCTACTATCTATTGTGAGCAATGGGTTCCTGAGCTACTATCAATTGGAAGCAATGGGCGCCTGAGCTACTATCTATTGTGAGCAATGGGTCCCTGAGCTACTATCAATTGGAAGCAATTGGCGCCTGAGCTACTATCTATTGTGAGCAATGGGTCCCTGGACTACTATTAATTGCAAGCAATGGGCGCCTGAGCTACTATCTATTGTGAGCAATGGGTCCCTGAGCAACTATCAATTGGAAGCAATGGGCCCCTGAGCTACTATCTATTGTGGAGTAATGGGTCCCTGAGCTACTATCAATTGAAAGCAATGGGCGCCTGAGCTACTATCTATTGTGAGCAATGGGTCCCTGAGCTACTATCAATTGGAAGCAATGGGCGCCTGAGCTACTATCTATTGTGAGCAATGGGTACCTGAGCTACTATCAATTGGAAGCAATGGGCGCCTGAGCTACTATCTATTGTGAGTAATGGGTTCCTGAGCTACTATCTATAGTGAGCAATGGGCCCCCTGAGCTACTATCTATTGTGAGCAATGGGTCCCTGAGCTACTATCAATTGGAAGCAATGGGCGCCTGAGCTACTATCAATTGGAAGCAATGGGCGCCTGAGCTACTATCTATTGTGAGCAATGGGTCCCTGAGCTACTATCAATTGGAAGCAATGGGCGCCTGAGCTACTATCTATTGTGAGCAATGGGTCCCTGAGCTACTATCTAAAGTGAGCAATGGGCCCCTGAGCTACTATCTATTGTGAGCAATGGGTCCCTGAGCTACTATCAATTGGAAGCAATGGGCGTCTGAGCTACTATCAATTGGAAGCAATGGGCGCCTGAGCTACTATCTATTGTGAGCAATGGGTCCCTGTGCTACTATCAATTGGAAGCAATGGGCGCCTGAGCTACTATCTATTGTGAACAATGGGTCCCTGAGCTACTATCAATTGGAAGCAATGGGCCCCTGAGCTACTATCTATAGTGAGCAATGGGCCCTCTGAGCTACTATCTATTGTGAGCAATGGGTCCCTGAGCTACTATCAATTGGAAGCAATGGGCGCCTGAGCTACTATCTATTGTGAGGAATGGGTCCCTGAGCTACTATCAATTGGAAGCAATGGGCGCCTGAGCTACTATCTATTGTGCGCAATGGGTCCCTGAGCTACTATCAATTGCAAGCAATGGGCGCCTGAGCTACTATCTATTGTGAGCAATGGGTCCCTGAGCTACTATCAATTGGAAGCAATGGGCGCCTGAGCTACTATCCATTGTGGAGCAATGGGTCCCTGAGCTACTATCAATTGGAAGCAATGGGCGCCTGAGCTACTATCTATTGTGAGCAATGGGTCCCAGAGCTACTATCAATTGGAAGCAATGGGCGCCTGAGCTACTATCTATTGTGAGCAATGGGTCCCGGAGCTACTGACTATAGTGAGCAATGGGCCCCCTGAGCTACTATCTATTGTGATCAATGGGTCCCTGAGCTACTATCAATTGGAAGCAATGGGCGCCTGAGCTACTATCAATTGGAAGCAATGGGCGCCTGAGCTACTATCTATTGTGAGCAATGGGTCCCTGTGCTACTATCAATTGGAAGCAATGGGCGCCTGAGCTACTATCTATTGTGAACAATGGGTCCCTGAGCTACTATCAATTGGAAGCAATGGGCCCCTGAGCTACTATCCATTGCAAGCAATGGGTCCCTGAGCTACTATCAATTAGGAGCAATGGGCGCCTGAGCTACTATCAATTGGAAGCAATGGGTCCCTGAGCTACTATCAATTGGAAGCAATGGGCGCCTGAGCTGCTATCTATTGTGAGCAATGGGTCCCTGAGTTACTATCAATTGGAAGCAATGGGCGCCTGAGCTACTATCTATTGTGAACAATGGGTCCCTGAGCTACTATCAATTGGAAGCAATGGACCCCTGAGCTACTATCTATTGCAAGCAATGGGTCCCTGAGCTACTATCAATTGTGAGCAATGGGCACCTGAGCTACTATCAAATGTGAGCAATGGGCGCCTGAGCTACTATCAATTGTGAGCAATGGGTCCCTGAGCTACTATCAATTAGGAGCAATAGGCGCCTGAGCTACTATCTATAGTCAGCAATGGGCGCCTGAGCTACTATCAATTGTGAGCAATGTGTCCCTGAGCTACTATCAATTAGGAGCAATGGGCGCCTGTGCTACTATCTATTGTGAGCAATGGGTCCCTGAGCTACTATCAATTGGAAGCAATGGGCGCCTGAGCTACTATCTATTGTGAGCAATGGGTCCCTCAGCTACTATCAATTGGAAGCAATGGGCGCCTAAGCTACTATCTATTGTGAGCAATGGGTCCCTGAGCTACTATCTATAGTGAGCAATGGGCCCCTGAGCTACTATCTATTGTGAGCAATGGGTCCCTGAGCTACTATCAATTGGAAGCAATGGGCGTCTGAGCTACTATCAATTGGAAGCAATGGGCGCCTGAGCTACTATCTATTGTGAGCAATGGGTCCCTGTGCTACTATCAATTGGAAGCAATGGGCGCCTGAGCTACTATCTATTGTGAACAATGGGTCCCTGAGCTACTATCAATTGGAAGCAATGGGCCCCTGAGCTACTATCTATAGTGAGCAATGGGCCCTCTGAGCTACTATCTATTGTGAGCAATGGGTCCCTGAGCTACTATCAATTGGAAGCAATGGGCGCCTGAGCTACTATCTATTGTGAGCAATGGGTGCCTGAGCTACTATCAATTGGAAGCAATGGGCGCCTGAGCTACTATCTATTGTGCGCAATGGGTCCCTGAGCTACTATCAATTGCAAGCAATGGGCGCCTGAGCTACTATCTATTGTGAGCAATGGGTCCCTGAGCTACTATCAATTGGAAGCAATGGGCGCCTGAGCTACTATCCATTGTGGAGCAATGGGTCCCTGAGCTACTATCAATTGGAAGCAATGGGCGCCTGAGCTACTATCTATTGTGAGCAATGGGTCCCTGAGCTACTATCTATAGTGAGCAATGGGCCCCTGAGCTACTATCAATTGGAAGCAATGGGCGCCTGAGCTACTATCTATTGTGAACAATGGGTCCCTGAGCTACTATCAATTGGAAGCAATGGGCCCCTGAGCTACTATCTATAGTGAGCAATGGGCCCTCTGAGCTACTATCTATTGTGAGCAATGGGTCCCTGAGCTACTATCAATTGGAAGCAATGGGCGCCTGAGCTACTATCTATTGTGAGCAATGGGTCCCTGAGCTACTATCAATTGGAAGCAATGGGCGCCTGAGCTACTATCTATTGTGCGCAATGGATCCCTGAGCTACTATCAATTGCAAATAATGGGCGCCTGAGCTACTATCTATTGTGAGCAATGGGTCCCTGAGCTACTATCAATTGGAAGCAATGGGCGCCTGAGCTACTATCCATTGTGGAGCAATGGTCCCTGAGCTACTATCAATTGGAAGCAATGGGCGCCTGAGCTACTATCTATTGTGAGCAATGGGTCCCTGAGCTACTATCTATAGTGAGCAATGGGCCCCTGAGCTACTATCTATTGTGAGCAATGGGTCCCTGAGCTACTATCAATTGGAAGCAATGGGCGTCTGAGCTACTATCAATTGGAAGCAATGGGCGCCTGAGCTACTATCTATTGTGAGCAATGGGTCCCTGTGCTACTATCAATTGGAAGCAATGGGCGCCTGAGCTACTATCTACTGTGAACAATGGGTCCCTGAGCTACTATCAATTGGAAGCAATGGGCCCCTGAGCTACTATCTATAGTGAGCAATGGGCCCTCTGAGCTACTATCTATTGTGAGCAATGGGTCCCTGAGCTACTATCAATTGGAAGCAATGGGCGCCTGAGCTACTATCTATTGTGAGCAATGGGTCCCTGAGCTACTATCAATTGGAAGCAATGGGCGCCTGAGCTACTAACTTTTGTGCGCAATGGGTCCCTGAGCTACTATCAATTGCAAGCAATGGGCGCCTGAGCTACTATCTATTGTGAGCAATGGGTCCCTGAGCTACTATCAATTGGAAGCAATGGGCGCCTGAGCTACTATCCATTGTGGAGCAATGGGTCCCTGAGCTACTATCAATTGGAAGCAATGGGCGCCTGAGCTACTATCTATTGTGAGCAATGGGTCCCGGAGCTACTATCTATAGTGAGCAATGGGCCCCCTGAGCTACTATCTATTGTGATCAATGGGTCCCTGAGCTACTATCAATTGGAAGCAATGGGCGCCTGAGCTACTATCAATTGGAAGCAATGGGCGCCTGAGCTACTATCTATTGTGAGCAATGGGTCCCTGTGCTACTATCAATTGGAAGCAATGGGCGCCTGAGCTACTATCTATTGTGAACAATGGGTCCCTGAGCTACTATCAATTGGAAGCAATGGGCCCCTGAGCTACTATCAATTGGAAGCAATGGGTCCCTGAGCTACTATCAATTGGAAGCAATGGGCGCCTGAGCTGCTATCTATTGTGAGCAATGGGTCCCTGAGTTACTATCAATTGGAAGCAATGGGCGCCTGAGCTACTATCTATTGTGAACAATGGGTCCCTGAGCTACTATCAATTGGAAGCAATGGACCCCTGAGCTACTATCTATTGCAAGCATTGGGTCCCTGAGCTACTATCAATTGTGAGCAATGGGCACCTGAGCTACTATCAAATGTGAGCAATGGGCGCCTGAGCTACTATCAATTGTGAGAAATGGGTCCCTGATCTACTATCAATTAGGAGTAATAGGCGCCTGAGCTACTATCTATAGTGAGCAATGGGCGCCTGAGCTACTATCAATTGTGAGCAATGTGTCCCTGAGCTACTATCAATTAGGAGCAATGGGCGCCTGAGCTACTATCAATTGTGAGCAATGGGCGCCTGAGCTACTATCTATTGCAAGCAATGGGCCCCTGAACTACTATCAATTGCGAGCAATGGGCGCCTGAGCTACTATCTATTGCAAGCAATGGGCCCCTGAGCTACTATCAATTGCGAGCAATGGGCGCCTGAGCTACTATCTATTGCAAGCAATGGGCCCCTGAGCTACTATCAATTGTGAGCAATGGGCGCCTGAGCTACTATCTATTGCAATCAATGGGCGCCTGAGCTACTATCTATTGCAAGCAATGGGCCCCTGAGCTACTATCTATTGTGAGCAATGGCCCCTGAACTACTATCAATTGTGAGCAATGTGACCCTGAGCTACTATCAATTGGGAGCAATAGGCCCCTGAGCTACTATATTTTGGGAGCAATGGGCCCTGAGCTACTATCAATTAGGAGCAATGGGCCCCTGAGCTACTATCAATTGGAAGCAATGGACTCTGAGCTACTATCTATTGTGAGCAATGGGCCCCTGAGCTACTATCAATTGGAAGCAATGGACTCTGAGCTACTATCTATTGTGAGCAATGGGCCCCTGAGCTACTATCAATTGTGAGCAATGGGTCCCTGAGCTACCATCTATTGTGAGCAATGGGTCACTGAGCTACTATCAATTGGAAGCAATGGGCCCCTGAGCTACTATCTATTGTGAACAATGGGCGCCTGAGCTACTATCTATTGTGAGCAATGGGTCCCTGAGCTACTATCAATTGGAAGCAATGGGTCCCTGAGCTACTATCAATTGGAAGCAATGGGCCCTGAGCTACTATCAATTGGGAGCAATGGGTCCCTGAGCTACTATCTATTGCAAGCAATGGGTCCCTGAGCTACTATCAATTGTGAGCAATGGGTCCCTGAGCTACAATCTATTGTGAGCAATGGGTCCCTGAGCTAATATCAATTGGAAGCAATGGACTCTGAGCTACTATCTATTGTGAGCAATGGGCCCCTGAGCTACTATCAATTGTGAGCAATGGGTCTCTGAGCTACTATCTATTGTGAGCAATGGGTCCCTGAGCTACTATCAATTGGAAGCAATGGGCCCCTGAGCTACTATCTATTGTGAGCAATGGGCGCCTGAGCTACTATCTATTGTGAGCAATGGGTCCCTGAGCTACTATCTATAGTGCGCAATGGGTCCCTGAGCTACTATCAATTGCAAGCAATGGGCGCCTGAGCTACTATCTATTGTGAGCAATGGGTCCCTGAGCTACTATCAATTGGAAGCAATGGGCGCCTGAGCTACTATCCATTGTGGAGCAATGGGTCCCTGAGCTACTATCAATTGGAAGCAATGGGCGCCTGAGCTACTATCTATTGTGAGCAATGGGTCCCTGAGCTACTATCAATTGGAAGCAATGGGCGCCTGAGCTACTATCTATTGTGAGCAATGGGTCCCTGTGCTACTATCAATTGGAAGCAATGGGCGCCTGAGCTAATATCTATTGTGAACAATGGGTCCCTGAGCTACTATCAATTGGAAGCAATGGGCCCCTGAGCTACTATCCATTGCAAGCAATGGGTCCCTGAGCTACTATCAATTAGGAGCAATGGGCGCCTGAGCTACTATCAATTGGAAGCAATGGGTCCCTGAGCTACTATCAATTGGAAGCAATGGGCGCCTGAGCTGCTATCTATTGTGAGCAATGGGTCCCTGAGTTACTATCAATTGGAAGCAATGGGCGCCTGAGCTACTATCTATTGTGAACAATGGGTCCCTGAGCTACTATCAATTGGAAGCAATGGACCCCTGAGCTACTATCTATTGCAAGCAATGGGTCCCTGAGCTACTATCAATTGTGAGCAATGGGCACCTGAGCTACTATCAAATGTGAGCAATGGGCGCCTGAGCTACTATCAATTGTGAGCAATGGGTCCCTGAGCTACTATCAATTAGGAGCAATAGGCGCCTGAGCTACTATCTATAGTCAGCAATGGGCGCCTGAGCTACTATCAATTGTGAGCAATGTGTCCCTGAGCTACTATCAATTAGGAGCAATGGGCGCCTGTGCTACTATCTATTGTGAGCAATGGGTCCCTGAGCTACTATCAATTGGAAGCAATGGGCGCCTGAGCTACTATCTATTGTGAGCAATGGGTCCCTGAGCTACTATCAATTGGAAGCAATGGGCGCCTAAACTACTATCTATTGTGAGCAATGGGTCCCTGAGCTACTATCTATAGTGAGCAATGGGCCCCTGAGCTACTATCTATTGTGAGCAATGGGTCCCTGAGCTACTATCAATTGGAAGCAATGGGCGTCTGAGCTACTATCAATTGGAAGCAATGGGCGCCTGAGCTACTATCTATTGTGAGCAATGGGTCCCTGTGCTACTATCAATTGGAAGCAATGGGCGCCTGAGCTACTATCTATTGTGAACAATGGGTCCCTGAGCTACTATCAATTGGAAGCAATGGGCGCCTGAGCTACTATCTATTGTGAGCAATGGGTGCCTGAGCTACTATCAATTGGAAGCAATGGGCGCCTGAGCTACTATCTATTGTGCGCAATGGGTCCCTGAGCTACTATCAATTGCAAGCAATGGGCGCCTGAGCTACTATCTATTGTGAGCAATGGGTCCCTGAGCTACTATCAATTGGAAGCAATGGGCGCCTGAGCTACTATCCATTGTGGAGCAATGGGTCCCTGAGCTACTATCAATTGGAAGCAATGGGCGCCTGAGCTACTATCTATTGTGAGCAATGGGTCCCTGAGCTACTATCTATAGTGAGCAATGGGCCCCTGAGCTACTATCAATTGGAAGCAATGGGCGCCTGAGCTACTATCTATTGTGAACAATGGGTCCCTGAGCTACTATCAATTGGAAGCAATGGGCCCCTGAGCTACTATCTATAGTGAGCAATGGGCCCTCTGAGCTACTATCTATTGTGAGCAATGGGTCCCTGAGCTACTATCAATTGGAAGCAATGGGCGCCTGAGCTACTATCTATTGTGAGCAATGGGTCCCTGAGCTACTATCAATTGGAAGCAATGGGCGCCTGAGCTACTATCTATTGTGCGCAATGGATCCCTGAGCTACTATCAATTGCAAGCAATGGGCGCCTGAGCTACTATCTATTGTGAGCAATGGGTCCCTGAGCTACTATCAATTGGAAGCAATGGGCGCCTGAGCTACTATCCATTGTGGAGCAATGGTCCCTGAGCTACTATCAATTGGAAGCAATGGGCGCCTGAGCTACTATCTATTGTGAGCAATGGGTCCCTGAGCTACTATCTATAGTGAGCAATGGGCCCCTGAGCTACTATCTATTGTGAGCAATGGGTCCCTGAGCTACTATCAATTGGAAGCAATGGGCGTCTGAGCTACTATCAATTGGAAGCAATGGGCGCCTGAGCTACTATCTATTGTGAGCAATGGGTCCCTGTGCTACTATCAATTGGAAGCAATGGGCGCCTGAGCTACTATCTACTGTGAACAATGGGTCCCTGAGCTACTATCAATTGGAAGCAATGGGCCCCTGAGCTACTATCTATAGTGAGCAATGGGCCCTCTGAGCTACTATCTATTGTGAGCAATGGGTCCCTGAGCTACTATCAATTGGAAGCAATGGGCGCCTGAGCTACTATCTATTGTGAGCAATGGGTCCCTGAGCTACTATCAATTGGAAGCAATGGGCGCCTGAGCTACTAACTTTTGTGCGCAATGGGTCCCTGAGCTACTATCAATTGCAAGCAATGGGCGCCTGAGCTACTATCTATTGTGAGCAATGGGTCCCTGAGCTACTATCAATTGGAAGCAATGGGCGCCTGAGCTACTATCCATTGTGGAGCAATGGGTCCATGAGCTACTATCAATTGGAAGCAATGGGCGCCTGAGCTACTATCTATTGTGAGCAATGGGTCCCGGAGCTACTATCTATAGTGAGCAATGGGCCCCCTGAGCTACTATCTATTGTGATCAATGGGTCCCTGAGCTACTATCAATTGGAAGCAATGGGCGCCTGAGCTACTATCAATTGGAAGCAATGGGCGCCTGAGCTACTATCTATTGTGAGCAATGGGTCCCTGTGCTACTATCAATTGGAAGCAATGGGCGCCTGAGCTACTATCTATTGTGAACAATGGGTCCCTGAGCTACTATCAATTGGAAGCAATGGGCCCCTGAGCTACTATCAATTGGAAGCAATGGGTCCCTGAGCTACTATCAATTGGAAGCAATGGGCGCCTGAGCTGCTATCTATTGCAAGCATTGGGCGCCTGAGCTACTATCAATTGTGAGCAATGTGTCCCTGAGCTACTATCAATTAGGAGCAATAGGCGCCTGAGCTACTATCTATAGTCAGCAATGGGCGCCTGAGCTACTATCAATTGTGAGCAATGTGTCCCTGAGCTACTATCAATTAGGAGCAATGGGCGCCTGTGCTACTATCTATTGTGAGCAATGGGTCCCTGAGCTACTATCAATTGGAAGCAATGGGCGCCTGAGCTACTATCTATTGTGAGCAATGGGTCCCTGAGCTACTATCAATTGGAAGCAATGGGCGCCTAAGCTACTATCTATTGTGAGCAATGGGTCCCTGAGCTACTATCTATAGTGAGCAATGGGCCCCTGAGCTACTATCTATTGTGAGCAATGGGTCCCTGAGCTACTATCAATTGGAAGCAATGGGCGTCTGAGCTACTATCAATTGGAAGCAATGGGCGCCTGAGCTACTATCTATTGTGAGCAATGGGTCCCTGTGCTACTATCAATTGGAAGCAATGGGCGCCTGAGCTACTATCTATTGTGAACAATGGGTCCCTGAGCTACTATCAATTGGAAGCAATGGGCCACTGAGCTACTATCTATAGTGAGCAATGGGCCCTCTGAGCTACTATCTATTGTGAGCAATGGGTCCCTGAGCTACTATCAATTGGAAGCAATGGGCGCCTGAGCTACTATCTATTGTGAGCAATGGGTGCCTGAGCTACTATCAATTGGAAGCAATGGGCGCCTGAGCTACTATCTATTGTGCGCAAT
Organism: Saccoglossus kowalevskii; assembly: GCF_978046115.1. NCBI lineage: Eukaryota > Metazoa > Hemichordata > Enteropneusta > Harrimaniidae > Saccoglossus > Saccoglossus kowalevskii. The sequence goes on along the minus strand of NC_140653.1, from coordinate 21,411,320 downwards.
GGGTCCCTGAGCTACTATCAATTGGAAGCAATGGGCGCCTGAGCTACTATCTATTGTGAGCAATGGGTCCCTGAGCTACTATCAATTGGAAGCAATGGGCGCCTGAGCTACTATCCATTGTGGAGCAATGGGTCCCTGAGCTACTATCAATTGGAAGCAATGGGCGCCTGAGCTACTATCTATTGTGAGCAATGGGTCCCTGAGCTACTATCTATAGTGAGCAATGGGCCCCTGAGCTACTATCAATTGGAAGCAATGGGCGCCTGAGCTACTATCTATTGTGAACAATGGGTCCCTGAGCTACTATCAATTGGAAGCAATGGGCCCCTGAGCTACTATCTATAGTGAGCAATGGGCCCTCTGAGCTACTATCTATTGTGAGCAATGGGTCCCTGAGCTACTATCAATTGGAAGCAATGGGCGCCTGAGCTACTATCTATTGTGAGCAATGGGTCCCTGAGCTACTATCAATTGGAAGCAATGGGCGCCTGAGCTACTATCTATTGTGCGCAATGGATCCCTGAGCTACTATCAATTGCAAGCAATGGGCGCCTGAGCTACTATCTATTGTGAGCAATGGGTCCCTGAGCTACTATCAATTGGAAGCAATGGGCGCCTGAGCTACTATCCATTGTGGAGCAATGGTCCCTGAGCTACTATCAATTGGAAGCAATGGGCGCCTGAGCTACTATCTATTGTGAGCAATGGGTCCCTGAGCTACTATCTATAGTGAGCAATGGGCCCCTGAGCTACTATCTATTGTGAGCAATGGGTCCCTGAGCTACTATCAATTGGAAGCAATGGGCGTCTGAGCTACTATCAATTGGAAGCAATGGGCGCCTGAGCTACTATCTATTGTGAGCAATGGGTCCCTGTGCTACTATCAATTGGAAGCAATGGGCGCCTGAGCTACTATCTACTGTGAACAATGGGTCCCTGAGCTACTATCAATTGGAAGCAATGGGCCCCTGAGCTACTATCTATAGTGAGCAATGGGCCCTCTGAGCTACTATCTATTGTGAGCAATGGGTCCCTGAGCTACTATCAATTGGAAGCAATGGGCGCCTGAGCTACTATCTATTGTGAGCAATGGGTCCCTGAGCTACTATCAATTGGAAGCAATGGGCGCCTGAGCTACTAACTTTTGTGCGCAATGGGTCCCTGAGCTACTATCAATTGCAAGCAATGGGCGCCTGAGCTACTATCTATTGTGAGCAATGGGTCCCTGAGCTACTATCAATTGGAAGCAATGGGCGCCTGAGCTACTATCCATTGTGGAGCAATGGGTCCCTGAGCTACTATCAATTGGAAGCAATGGGCGCCTGAGCTACTATCTATTGTGAGCAATGGGTCCCGGAGCTACTATCTATAGTGAGCAATGGGCCCCCTGAGCTACTATCTATTGTGATCAATGGGTCCCTGAGCTACTATCAATTGGAAGCAATGGGCGCCTGAGCTACTATCAATTGGAAGCAATGAGCGCCTGAGCTACTATCTATTGTGAGCAATGGGTCCCTGTGCTACTATCAATTGGAAGCAATGGGCGCCTGAGCTACTATCTATTGTGAACAATGGGTCCCTGAGCTACTATCAATTGGAAGCAATGGGCCCCTGAGCTACTATCAATTGGAAGCAATGGGTCCCTGAGCTACTATCAATTGGAAGCAATGGGCGCCTGAGCTGCTATCTATTGTGAGCAATGGGTCCCTGAGTTACTATCAATTGGAAGCAATGGGCGCCTGAGCTACTATCTATTGTGAACAATGGGTCCCTGAGCTACTATCAATTGGAAGCAATGGACCCCTGAGCTACTATCTATTGCAAGCATTGGGTCCCTGAGCTACTATCAATTGTGAGCAATGGGCACCTGAGCTACTATCAAATGTGAGCAATGGGCGCCTGAGCTACTATCAATTGTGAGAAATGGGTCCCTGATCTACTATCAATTAGGAGTAATAGGCGCCTGAGCTACTATCTATAGTGAGCAATGGGCGCCTGAGCTACTATCAATTGTGAGCAATGTGTCCCTGAGCTACTATCAATTAGGAGCAATGGGCGCCTGAGCTACTATCAATTGTGAGCAATGGGCGCCTGAGCTACTATCTATTGCAAGCAATGGGCCCCTGAACTACTATCAATTGCGAGCAATGGGCGCCTGAGCTACTATCTATTGCAAGCAATGGGCCCCTGAGCTACTATCAATTGCGAGCAATGGGCGCCTGAGCTACTATCTATTGCAAGCAATGGGCCCCTGAGCTACTATCAATTGTGAGCAATGGGCGCCTGAGCTACTATCTATTGCAATCAATGGGCGCCTGAGCTACTATCTATTGCAAGCAATGGGCCCCTGAGCTACTATCTATTGTGAGCAATGGCCCCTGAACTACTATCAATTGTGAGCAATGTGACCCTGAGCTACTATCAATTGGGAGCAATAGGCCCCTGAGCTACTATCTATTGGGAGCAATGGGCCCTGAGCTACTATCAATTAGGAGCAATGGGCCCCTGAGCTACTATCAATTGGAAGCAATGGACTCTGAGCTACTATCTATTGTGAGCAATGGGCCCCTGAGCTACTATCAATTGGAAGCAATGGACTCTGAGCTACTATCTATTGTGAGCAATGGGCCCCTGAGCTACTATCAATTGTGAGCAATGGGTCCCTGAGCTACCATCTATTGTGAGCAATGGGTCCCTGAGCTACTATCAATTGGAAACAATGGGCCCCTGAGCTACTATCTATTGTGAACAATGGGCGCCTGAGCTACTATCTATTGTGAGCAATGGGTCCCTGAGCTACTATCAATTGGAAGCAATGGGTCCCTGAGCTACTATCAATTGGAAGCAATGGGCCCTGAGCTACTATCAATTGGGAGCAATGGGTCCCTGAGCTACTATCTATTGCAAGCAATGGGTCCCTGAGCTACTATCAATTGTGAGCAATGGGTCTCTGAGCTACAATCTATTGTGAGCAATGGGTCCCTGAGCTAATATCAATTGGAAGCAATGGACTCTGAGCTACTATCTATTGTGAGCAATGGGCCCCTGAGCTACTATCAATTGTGAGCAATGGGTCTCTGAGCTACTATCTATTGTGAGCAATGGGTCCCTGAGCTACTATCAATTGGAAGCAATGGGCCCCTGAGCTACTATCTATTGTGAGCAATGGGCGCCTGAGCTACTATCTATTGTGAGCAATGGGTCCCTGAGCTACTATCTATAGTGCGCAATGGGTCCCTGAGCTACTATCAATTGCAAGCAATGGGCGCCTGAGCTACTATCTATTGTGAGCAATGGGTCCCTGAGCTACTATCAATTGGAAGCAATGGGCGCCTGAGCTACTATCCATTGTGGAGCAATGGGTCCCTGAGCTACTATCAATTGGAAGCAATGGGCGCCTGAGCTACTATCTATTGTGAGCAATGGGTCCCTGAGCTACTATCAATTGGAAGCAATGGGCGCCTGAGCTACTATCTATTGTGAGCAATGGGTCCCTGTGCTACTATCAATTGGAAGCAATGGGCGCCTGAGCTAATATCTATTGTGAACAATGGGTCCCTGAGCTACTATCAATTGGAAGCAATGGGCCCCTGAGCTACTATCCATTGCAAGCAATGGGTCCCTGAGCTACTATCAATTAGGAGCAATGGGCGCCTGAGCTACTATCAATTGGAAGCAATGGGTCCCTGAGCTACTATCAATTGGAAGCAATGGGCGCCTGAGCTGCTATCTATTGTGAGCAATGGGTCCCTGAGTTACTATCAATTGGAAGCAATGGGCGCCTGAGCTACTATCTATTGTGAACAATGGGTCCCTGAGCTACTATCAATTGGAAGCAATGGACCCCTGAGCTACTATCTATTGCAAGCAATGGGTCCCTGAGCTACTATCAATTGTGAGCAATGGGCACCTGAGCTACTATCAAATGTGAGCAATGGGCGCCTGAGCTACTATCAATTGTGAGCAATGGGTCCCTGAGCTACTATCAATTAGGAGCAATAGGCGCCTGAGCTACTATCTATAGTCAGCAATGGGCGCCTGAGCTACTATCAATTGTGAGCAATGTGTCCCTGAGCTACTATCAATTAGGAGCAATGGGCGCCTGTGCTACTATCTATTGTGAGCAATGGGTCCCTGAGCTACTATCAATTGGAAGCAATGGGCGCCTGAGCTACTATCTATTGTGAGCAATGGGTCCCTGAGCTACTATCAATTGGAAGCAATGGGCGCCTAAGCTACTATCTATTGTGAGCAATGGGTCCCTGAGCTACTATCTATAGTGAGCAATGGGCCCCTGAGCTACTATCTATTGTGAGCAATGGGTCCCTGAGCTACTATCAATTGGAAGCAATGGGCGTCTGAGCTACTATCAATTGGAAGCAATGGGCGCCTGAGCTACTATCTATTGTGAGCAATGGGTCCCTGTGCTACTATCAATTGGAAGCAATGGGCGCCTGAGCTACTATCTATTGTGAACAATGGGTCCCTGAGCTACTATCAATTGGAAGCAATGGGCCACTGAGCTACTATCTATAGTGAGCAATGGGCCCTCTGAGCTACTATCTATTGTGAGCAATGGGTCCCTGAGCTACTATCAATTGGAAGCAATGGGCGCCTGAGCTACTATCTATTGTGAGCAATGGGTCCCTGAGCTACTATCAATTGGAAGCAATGGGCGCCTGAGCTACTATCTATTGTGCGCAATGGGTCCCTGAGCTACTATCAATTGCAAGCAATGGGCGCCTGAGCTACTATCTATTGTGAGCAATGGGTCCCTGAGCTACTATCAATTGGAAGCAATGGGCGCCTGAGCTACTATCCATTGTGGAGCAATGGGTCCCTGAGCTACTATCAATTGGAAGCAATGGGCGCCTGAGCTACTATCTATTGTGAGCAATGGGTCCCTGAGCTACTATCTATAGTGAGCAATGGGCCCCTGAGCTACTATCAATTGGAAGCAATGGGGGCCTGAGCTACTATCTATTGTGAACAATGGGTCCCTGAGCTACTATCAATTGGAAGCAATGGGCCCCTGAGCTACTATCTATAGTGAGCAATGGGCCCTCTGAGCTACTATCTATTGTGAGCAATGGGTCCCTGAGCTACTATCAATTGGAAGCAATGGGCGCCTGAGCTACTATCTATTGTGCGCAATGGGTCCCTGAGCTACTATCAATTGCAAGCAATGGGCGCCTGAGCTACTATCTATTGTGAGCAATGGGTCCCTGAGCTACTATCAATTGGAAGCAATGGGCGCCTGAGCTACTATCCATTGTGGAGCAATGGGTCCCTGAGCTACTATCAATTGGAAGCAATGGGCGCCTGAGCTACTATCTATTGTGAGCAATGGGTCCCTGAGCTACTATCTATAGTGAGCAATGGGCCCCTGAGCTACTATCTATTGTGAGCAATGGGTCCCTGAGCTACTATCAATTGGAAGGAATGGGCGTCTGAGCTACTATCAATTGGAAGCAATGGGCGCCTGAGCTACTATCTATTGTGAGCAATGGGTCCCTGTGCTACTATCAATTGGAAGCAATGGGCGCCTGAGCTACTATCTACTGTGAACAATGGGTCCCTGAGCTACTATCAATTGGAAGCAATGGGCCCCTGAGCTACTATCTATAGTGAGCAATGGGCCCTCTGAGCTACTATCTATTGTGAGCAATGGGTCCCTGAGCTACTATCAATTGGAAGCAATGGGCGCCTGAGCTACTATCTATTGTGAGCAATGGGTCCCTGAGCTACTATCAATTGGAAGCAATGGGCGCCTGAGCTACTATCTTTTGTGCGCAATGGGTCCCTGAGCTACTATCAATTGCAAGCAATGGGCGCCTGAGCTACTATCTATTGTGAGCAATGGGTCCCTGAGCTACTATCAATTGGAAGCAATGGGCGCCTGAGCTACTATCCATTGTGGAGCAATGGGTCCCTGAGCTACTATCAATTGGAAGCAATGGGCGCCTGAGCTACTATCTATTGTGAGCAATGGGTCCCTGAGCTACTATCAATTGGAAGCAATGGGCGCCTGAGCTACTATCTATTGTGAGCAATGGGTCCCTGAGCTACTATCAATTGGAAGCAATGGGCGCCTGAGCTACTATCAATTGTGAGCAATGGGTCCCGGAGCTACTATCTATAGTGAGCAATGGGCCCCCTGAGCTACTATCTATTGTGATCAATGGGTCCCTGAGCTACTATCAATTGGAAGCAATGGGCGCCTGAGCTACTATCAATTGGAAGCAATGGGCGCCTGAGCTACTATCTATTGTGAGCAATGGGTCCCTGTGCTACTATCAATTGGAAGCAATGGGCGCCTGAGCTACTATCTATTGTGAAAAATGGGTCCCTGAGCTACTATCAATTGGAAGCAATGGGCCCCTGAGCTACTATCCATTGCAAGCAATGGGTCCCTGAGCTACTATCAATTAGGAGCAATGGGCGCCTGAGCTACTATCAATTGGAAGCAATGGGTCCCTGAGCTACTATCAATTGGAAGCAATGGGCGCCTGAGCTGCTATCTATTGTGAGCAATGGGTCCCTGAGTTACTATCAATTGGAAGCAATGGGCGCCTGAGCTACTATCTATTGTGAACAATGGGTCCCTGAGCTACTATCAATTGGAAGCAATGGACCCCTGAGCTACTATCTATTGCAAGCATTGGGTCCCTGAGCTACTATCAATTGTGAGCAATGGGCACCTGAGCTACTATCAAATGTGAGCAATGGGCGCCTGAGCTACTATCAATTGTGAGAAATGGGTCCCTGATCTACTATCAATTAGGAGTAATAGGCGCCTGAGCTACTATCTATAGTGAGCAATGGGCGCCTGAGCTACTATCTATTGCAATCAATGGGCGCCTGAGCTACTATCTATTGCAAGCAATGGGCCCCTGAGCTACTATCTATTGGGAGCAATGGCCCCTGAACTACTATCAATTGTGAGCAATGTGACCCTGAGCTACTATCAATTGGGAGCAATGGGCCCCTGAGCTACTATCTATTGGGAGCAATGGGCCCTGAGCTACTATCAGTTAGGAGCAATGGGCCCCTGAGCTACTATCAATTGGAAGCAATGGACTCTGAGCTACTATCTATTGTGAGCAATGGGCCCCTGAGCTACTATCAATTGGAAGCAATGGACTCTGAGCTACTATCTATTGTGAGCAATGGGCCCCTGAGCTACTATCAATTGTGAGCAATGGGTCCCTGAGCTACCATCTATTGTGAGCAATGGGTCCCTGAGCTACTATCAATTGGAAGCAATGGGCCCCTGAGCTACTATCTATTGTGAACAATGGGCGCCTGAGCTACTATCTATTGTGAGCAATGGGTCCCTGAGCTACTATCAATTGGAAGCAATGGGTCCCTGAGCTACTATCAATTGGAAGCAATGGGCCCTGAGCTACTATCAATTGGGAGCAATGGGCCCCTGAGCTACTATCTATTGCAAGCAATGGGTCCCTGAGCTACTATCAATTGTGAGCAATGGGTCCCTGAGCTACAATCTATTGTGAGCAATGGGTCCCTGAGCTAATATCAATTGGAAGCAATGGACTCTGAGCTACTATCTATTGTGAGAAATGGGCCCCTGAGCTACTATCAATTGTGAACAATGGGTCTCTGAGCTACTATCTATTGTGAGCAATGGGTCCCTGAGCTACTATCAATTGGAAGCAATGGGCCCCTGAGCTACTATCTATTGTGAGCAATGGGCGCCTGAGCTACTATCTATTGTGAGCAATGGGTCCCTGAGCTACTATCTATAGTGAGCAATGGGCCCCCTGAGTTACTATCTATTGTGAGCAATGGGTCCCTGAGCTACTATCAATTGCAAGTAATGGGCGCCTGAGCTACTATCTATTGTGAGCAATGGGTCCCTGAGCTACTATCAATTGGAAGCAATGGGCGCCTGAGCTACTATCTATTGTGAACAATGGGTCCCTGAGCTACTATCAATTGGAAGCAATGGACCCCTGAGCTACTATCTATTGCAAGCATTGGGTCCCTGAGCTACTATCAATTGTGAGCAATGGGCACCTGAGCTACTATCAAATGTGAGCAATGGGCGCCTGAGCTACTATCAATTGTGAGAAATGGGTCCCTGATCTACTATCAATTAGGAGTAATAGGCGCCTGAGCTACTATCTATAGTGAGCAATGGGCGCCTGAGCTACTATCTATTGCAATCAATGGGCGCCTGAGCTACTATCTATTGCAAGCAATGGGCCCCTGAGCTACTATCTATTGGGAGCAATGGCCCCTGAACTACTATCAATTGTGAGCAATGTGACCCTGAGCTACTATCAATTGGGAGCAATGGGCCCCTGAGCTACTATCTATTGGGAGCAATGGGCCCTGAGCTACTATCAGTTAGGAGCAATGGGCCCCTGAGCTACTATCAATTGGAAGCAATGGACTCTGAGCTACTATCTATTGTGAGCAATGGGCCCCTGAGCTACTATCAATTGGAAGCAATGGACTCTGAGCTACTATCTATTGTGAGCAATGGGCCCCTGAGCTACTATCAATTGTGAGCAATGGGTCCCTGAGCTACCATCTATTGTGAGCAATGGGTCCCTGAGCTACTATCAATTGGAAGCAATGGGCCCCTGAGCTACTATCTATTGTGAGCAATGGGTCCCTGAGCTACTATCAATTGGAAGCAATGGGTCCCTGAGCTACTATCAATTGGAAGCAATGGGCCCTGAGCTACTATCAATTGGGAGCAATGGGCCCCTGAGCTACTATCTATTGCAAGCAATGGGTCCCTGAGCTACTATCAATTGTGAGCAATGGGTCCCTGAGCTACAATCTATTGTGAGCAATGGGTCCCTGAGCTAATATCAATTGGAAGCAATGGACTCTGAGCTACTATCTATTGTGAGAAATGGGCCCCTGAGCTACTATCAATTGTGAACAATGGGTCTCTGAGCTACTATCTATTGTGAGCAATGGGTCCCTGAGCTACTATCAATTGGAAGCAATGGGCCCCTGAGCTACTATCTATTGTGAGCAATGGGCGCCTGAGCTACTATCTATTGTGAGCAATGGGTCCCTGAGCTACTATCTATAGTGAGCAATGGGCCCCCTGAGTTACTATCTATTGTGAGCAATGGGTCCCTGAGCTACTATCAATTGCAAGTAATGGGCGCCTGAGCTACTATCTATTGTGAGCAATGGGTCCCTGAGCTACTATCAATTGGAAGCAATGGGCGCCTGAGCTACTATCTATTGCAAGCAATGGGCGCCTGAGCTACTATCTATTGCAAGCAATGAGCCCCTGAGCTACTATCAATTGCGAGCAATGGGCCCCTGAGCTACTATCAATTGCGAGCAATGGGCGCCTGAGCTACTATCTATTGTGAGCAATGTGCCCTTGAGCTACTATCTATTGCAAGCAATGGGTCCCTGAGCTACTATCAATTACGGGCAATGGGCCCCTGAGCTACTATCTATTGTGAGCAATGGGTCCCTGAGCTACTATCAATTAGGAGCAATGGGCGCCTGAGCTACTATCAATTGTGAGCAATGGGCGCCTAAGCTACTATCAATTACGAGCAATGGGTCCCTGAGCTACTATCAATTAGGAGCAATGGGCGCCTGAGCTACTATCTATTGCAAGCAATGGGCGCCTGAGCTACTATCTATTGCAAGCAATGGGCCCCTGAGCTGCTATATATTGCAAGCAATGGGCCCCTGAGCTACTATCAATTGTGAGCAATGGGCGCCTGAGCTACTATATATTGCAAGCAATGGGCGCCTGAGCTGCTATCTATTGCAAGCAATGGGCCCCTGAGCTACTATCTATTGCAAGCAATGGGCGCCTGAGCTACTATCTATTGCAAGAAATGGGCCCCTGAGCTACTATCTATTTCAAGCAATGGGCGCCTGAGCTACTATCTATTGCAAGCAATGGGCCCCTGAGCTACTATCTATTGCAAGCAATGGGCCCCTGAGCTACTATCTATTGCAAGCAATGGGCCCCTGAGCTACTATCTATTGCAAGCAATGGGCGCCTGAGCTACTATCTATTGCAAGCAATGGGCCCCTGAGCTACTATCTATTGCAAGCAATGGGCCCCTGAGCTGCTATCTATTGCAAGCAATGGGCGCCTGAGCTACTATCTATTGTGAGCAATGGGTCCCTGAGCTACTATCAATTGGAAGCAATGGGTCCCTGAGCTACTATCAATTGTGAGCAATGGGTCCCTGAGCTACTATCTGTTGTGAGCAATGGGTCCCTGAGCTACTATCAATTGGAAGCAATGGGCCCTGAGCTACTATCAATTGGGAGCAATGGGCCCCTGAGCTACTATCTATTGCAAGCAAAGGGTCCCTGAGCTACTATCAATTGTGAGCAATGGGTCCCTGAGCTACAATCTATTGTGAGCAATGGGTCCCTGAGCTACTATCAATTGGAAGCAATGGACTCTGAGCTAGTATCTATTGTGAGCAATGGGCCCCTGAGCTACTATCAATTGTGAGCAATGGGTCTCTGAGCTACTATCTATTGTGAGCAATGGGTCCCTGAACTACTATCAATTGGAAGCAATGGGCCCCTGAGCTACTATCTATTGTGAGCAATGGGCGCCTGAGCTACTATCTATTGTGAGCAATGGGTCCCTGAGCTACTATCTATAGTGAGCAATGGGCCCCCTGAGTTACTATCTATTGTGAGCAATGGGTCCCTGAGCTACTATTAATTGCAAGCAATGGGCGCCTGAGCTACTATCTATTGTGAGCAATGGGTCCCTGAGCTACTATCAATTGGAAGCAATGGGCGCCTAAGCTACTATCTATTGTGAGCAATGGGTCCCTGAGCTACTATCTATTGCAAGCAATGAGCCCCTGAGCTACTATCAATTGCGAGCAATGGGCCCCTGAGCTACTATCAATTGCGAGCAATGGGCGCCTGAGCTACTATCTATTGTGAGCAATGTGCCCCTGAGCTACTATCTATTGCAAGCAATGGGTCCCTGAGCTACTATCAATTAGGAGCAATGGGCGCCTGAGCTACTATCTATTGCAAGCAATGGGCGCCTGAGCTACTATCTATTGCAAGCAATGGGCCCCTGAGCTGCTATATATTGCAAGCAATGGGCCCCTGAGCTACTATCAATTGTGAGCAATGGGCGCCTGAGCTACTATATATTGCAAGCAATGGGCGCCTGAGCTGCTATCTATTGCAAGCAATGGGCCCCTGAGCTACTATCTATTGCAAGCAATGGGCGCCTGAGCTACTATCTATTGCAAGCAATGGGCCCCTGAGCTACTATCTATTTCAAGCAATGGGCGCCTGAGCTACTATCTATTGCAAGCAATGGGCCCCTGAGCTACTATCTATTGCAAGCAATGGGCCCCTGAGCTACTATCTATTGCAAGCATTGGGCCCCTGAGCTACTATCTATTGCAAGCAATGGGCGCCTGAGCTACTATCTATTGCAAGCAATGGGCCCCTGAGCTACTATCTATTGCAAGCAATGGGCCCCTGAGCTGCTATCTATTGCAAGCAATGGGCGCCTGAGTTGCTATCTATTGTGAGCAATGGGTCCCTGAGCTACTATCTATTGTGAGCAATGGGTCCCTGAGCTACTATCAATTGGAAGCTATGGGCCCCTGAGCTACTATCTATTGTGAGCAATGGGCGCCTGAGCTACTATCTATTGTGAGCAATGGGTCCCTGAGTTACTATCAATTGGAAGCAATGGGCGCCTGAGCTACTATCAATTGTGAGCAATGGGCGCCTGAGCTACTATCAATTGGAAGCAATGGACCCCTGAACTACTATCAATTGCGAGCAATGGGCGCCTGAGCTACTATCTATTGCAAGCAATGGGCCCCTGAGCTACTATCAATTGTGAGCAATGGGCGCCTGAGCTACTATCTATTGCAATCAATGGGCGCCTGAGCTACTATCTATTGGGAGCAATGGCCCCTGAGCTACTATCTATTGGGAGCAATGGCCCCTGAACTACTATCAATTGTGAGCAATGTGACCCTGAGCTACTATCAATTGGGAGCAATGGGCCCCTGAGCTACTATCTATTGGGAGCAATGGGCCCTGAGCTACTATCAATTAGGAGCAATGGGCCCCTGAGCTACTATCAATTGGAAGCAATGGACTCTGAGCTACTATCTATTGTGAGCAATGGGCCCCTGAGCTACTATCAATTGGAAGCAATGGACTCTGAGCTACTATCTATTGTGAGCAATGGGCCCCTGAGCTACTATCAATTGTGAGCAATGGGTCCCTGAGCTACCATCTATTGTGAGCAATGGGTCCCTGAGCTACTATCAATTGGAAGCAATGGGCCCCTGAGCTACTATCTATTGTGAACAATGGGCGCCTGAGCTACTATCTATTGTGAGCAATGGGTCCCTGAGCTACTATCAATTGGAAGCAATGGGTCGCTGAGCTACTATCAATTGGAAGCAATGGGCTCTGAGCTACTATCAATTGGGAGCAATGGGCCCCTGAGCTACTATCTATTGCAAGCAATGGGTCCCTGAGCTACTATCAATTGTGAGCAATGGGTCCCTGAGCTACAATCTATTGTGAGCAATGGGTCCCTGAGCTAATATCAATTGGAAGCAATGGACTCTGAGCTACTATCTATTGTGAGCAATGGGCCCCTGAGCTACTATCAATTGTGAGCAATGGGTCTCTGAGCTACTATCTATTGTGAGCAATGGGTCCCTGAGCTACTATCAATTGGAAGCAATGGGCCCCTGAGCTACTATCTATTGTGAGCAATGGGCGCCTGAGTAACTATCTATTGTGAGCAATGGGTCCCTGAGCTACTATCTATAGTGAGCAATGGGCCCCCTGAGTTACTATCTATTGTGAGCAATGGGTCCCTGAGCTACTATCAATTGCAAGCAATGGGCGCCTGAGCTACTATCTATTGTGAGCAATGGGTCCCTGAGCTACTATCAATTGGAAGCAATGGGCGCCTGAGCTACTATCTATTGCAAGCAATGGGCGCCTGAGCTACTATCTATTGCAAGCAATGAGCCCCTGAGCTACTATCAATTGCGAGCAATGGGCCCCTGAGCTACTATCAATTGCGAGCAATGGGCGCCTGAGCTACTATCTATTGTGAGCAATGTGCCCTTGAGCTACTATCTATTGCAAGCAATGGGTCCCTGAGCTACTATCAATTACGGGCAATGGGCCCCTGAGCTACTATCTATTGTGAGCAATGGGTCCCTGAGCTACTATCAATTAGGAGCAATGGGCGCCTGAGCTACTATCAATTGTGAGCAATGGGCGCCTAAGCTACTATCAATTACGAGCAATGGGTCCCTGAGCTACTATCAATTAGGAGCAATGGGCGCCTGAGCTACTATCTATTGCAAGCAATGGGCGCCTGAGCTACTATCTATTGCAAGCAATGGGCCCCTGAGCTGCTATATATTGCAAGCAATGGGCCCCTGAGCTACTATCAATTGTGAGCAATGGGCGCCTGAGCTACTATATATTGCAAGCAATGGGCGCCTGAGCTGCTATCTATTGCAAGCAATGGGCCCCTGAGCTACTATCTATTGCAAGCAATGGGCGCCTGAGCTACTATCTATTGCAAGAAATGGGCCCCTGAGCTACTATCTATTTCAAGCAATGGGCGCCTGAGCTACTATCTATTGCAAGCAATGGGCCCCTGAGCTACTATCTATTGCAAGCAATGGGCCCCTGAGCTACTATCTATTGCAAGCAATGGGCCCCTGAGCTACTATCTATTGCAAGCAATGGGCGCCTGAGCTACTATCTATTGCAAGCAATGGGCGCCTGAGCTACTATCTATTGCAAGCAATGGGCCCCTGAGCTGCTATCTATTGCAAGCAATGGGCGCCTGAGCTACTATCTATTGTGAGCAATGGGTCCCTGAGCTACTATCAATTGGAAGCAATGGGTCCCTGAGCTACTATCAATTGTGAGCAATGGGTCCCTGAGCTACTATCTGTTGTGAGCAATGGGTCCCTGAGCTACTATCAATTGGAAGCAATGGGCCCTGAGCTACTATCAATTGGGAGCAATGGGCCCCTGAGCTACTATCTATTGCAAGCAAAGGGTCCCTGAGCTACTATCAATTGTGAGCAATGGGTCCCTGAGCTACAATCTATTGTGAGCAATGGGTCCCTGAGCTACTATCAATTGGAAGCAATGGACTCTGAGCTACTATCTATTGTGAGCAATGGGCCCCTGAGCTACTATCAATTGTGAGCAATGGGTCTCTGAGCTACTATCTATTGTGAGCAATGGGTCCCTGAACTACTATCAATTGGAAGCAATGGGCCCCTGAGCTACTATCTATTGTGAGCAATGGGCGCCTAAGCTACTATCTATTGTGAGCAATGGGTCCCTGAGCTACTATCTATAGTGAGCAATGGGCCCCCTGAGTTACTATCTATTGTGAGCAATGGGTCCCTGAGCTACTATCAATTGCAAGCAATGGGCGCCTGAGCTACTATCTATTGTGAGCAATGGGTCCCTGAGCTACTATCAATTGGAAGCAATGGGCGCCTAAGCTACTATCTATTGTGAGCAATGGGTCCCTGAGCTACTATCTATTGCAAGCAATGAGCCCCTGAGCTACTATCAATTGCGAGCAATGGGCCCCTGAGCTACTATCAATTGCGAGCAATGGGCGCCTGAGCTACTATCTATTGTGAGCAATGTGCCCCTGAGCTACTATCTATTGCAAGCAATGGGTCACTGAGCTACTATCAATTAGGAGCAATGGGCGCCTGAGCTACTATCTATTGCAAGCAATGGGCGCCTGAGCTACTATCTATTGCAAGCAATGGGCCCCTGAGCTGCTATATATTGCAAGCAATGGGCCCCTGAGCTACTATCAATTGTGAGCAATGGGCGCCTGAGCTACTATATATTGCAAGCAATGGGCGCCTGAGCTACTATCTATTGCAAGCAATGGGCCCCTGAGCTACTATCTATTGCAAGCAATGGGCGCCTGAGCTACTATCTATTGCAAGCAATGGGCCCCTGAGCTACTATCTATTTCAAGCAATGGGCGCCTGAGCTACTATCTATTGCAAGCAATGGGCCCCTGAGCTACTATCTATTGCAAGCAATGGGCCCCTGAGCTACTATCTATTGCAAGCAATGGGCCCCTGAGCTACTATCTATTGCAAGCAATGGGCGCCTGAGCTACTATCTATTGCAAGCAATGGGCCCCTGAGCTACTATCTATTGCAAGCAATGGGCCCCTGAGCTGCTATCTATTGCAAGCAATGGGCGCCTGAGCTGCTATCTATTGTGAGCAATGGGTCCCTGAGCTACTATCTATTGTGAGCAATGGGTCCCTGAGCTACTATCAATTGGAAGCAATGGGCCCCTGAGCTACTATCTATTGTGAGCAATGGGCGCCTGAGCTACTATCTATTGTGAGCAATGGGTTCCTGAGCTACTATCTATAGTGAGCAATGGGCCCCCTGAGTTACTATCTATTGTGAGCAATGGGTCCCTGAGCTACTATCAATTGCAAGAAATGGGCGCCTGAGCTACTATCTTTTGTGAGCAATGGGTCCCTGAGCTACTATCAATTGGAAGCAATGGGCGCCTGAGCTACTATCTATTGCAAGCAATGGGCGCCTGAGCTACTATCTATTGCAAGCAATGAGCCCCTGAGCTACTATCAATTGCGAGCAATGGGCCCCTGAGCTACTATCAATTGCGAGCAATGGGCGCCTGAGCTACTATCTATTGTGAGCAATGTGCCCCTGAGCTACTATCTATTGCAAGCAATGGGTCACTGAGCTACTATCAATTACGGGCAATGGGCCCCTGAGCTACTATCTATTGTGAGCAATTGGTCCCTGAGCTACTATCAATTAGGAGCAATGGGCGCCTGAGCTACTATCAATTGTGAGCAATGGGCGCCTAAGCTACTATCAATTACGAGCAATGGGTCCCTGAGCTACTATCAATTAGGAGCAATGGGCGCCTGAGCTACTATCTATTGCAAGCAATGGGCGCCTGAGCTACTATCTATTGCAAGCAATGGGCCCCTGAGCTGCTATATATTGCAAGCAATGGGCCCCTGAGCTACTATCAATTGTGAGCAATGGGCGCCTGAGCTACTATATATTGCAAGCAATGGGCGCCTGAGCTGCTATCTATTGCAAGCAATGGGCCCCTGAGCTACTATCTATTGCAAGCAATGGGCGCCTGAGCTACTATCTATTGCAAGCAATGGGTCCCTGAGCTACTATCAATTACGGGCAATGGGCCCCTGAGCTACTATCTATTGTGAGCAATGTGCCCTTGAGCTACTATCTATTGCAAGCAATGGGTCCCTGAGCTACTATCAATTACGGGCAATGGGCCCCTGAGCTACTATCTATTGTGAGCAATGGGTCCCTGAGCTACTATCAATTAGGAGCAATGGGCGCCTGAGCTACTATCTATTGCAAGCAATGGGCGCCTGAGCTACTATCTATTGCAAGCAATGGGCCCCTGAGCTGCTATATATTGCAAGCAATGGGCCCCTGAGCTACTATCAATTGTGATCAATGGGCGCCTGAGCTACTATATATTGCAAGCAATGGGCGCCTGAGCTGCTATCTATTGCAAGCAATGGGCCCCTGAGCTACTATCTATTGCAAGCAATGGGCGCCTGAGCTACTATCTATTGCAAGAAATGGGCCCCTGAGCTACTATCTATTTCAAGCAATGGGCGCCTGAGCTACTATCTATTGCAAGCAATAGGCCCCTGAGCTACTATCTATTGCAAGCAATGGGCCCCTGAGCTACTATCTATTGCAAGCAATGGGCCCCTGAGCTACTATCTATTGCAAGCAATGGGCGCCTGAGCTACTATCTATTGCAAGCAATGGGCCCCTGAGCTACTATCTATTGCAAGCAATGGGCCCCTGAGCTGCTATCTATTGCAAGCAATGGGCGCCTGAGCTACTATCTATTGTGAGCAATGGGTCCCTGAGCTACTATCAATTGGAAGCAATGGGTCCCTGAGCTACTATCAATTGTGAGCAATGGGTCCCTGAGCTACTATCTGTTGTGAGCAATGGGTCCCTGAGCTACTATCAATTGGAAGCAATGGGCCCTGAGCTACTATCAATTGGGAGCAATGGGCCCCTGAGCTACTATCTATTGCAAGCAAAGGGTCCCTGAGCTACTATCAATTGTGAGCAATGGGTCCCTGAGCTACAATCTATTGTGAGCAATGGGTCCCTGAGCTACTATCAATTGGAAGCAATGGACTCTGAGCTACTATCTATTGTGAGCAATGGGCCCCTGAGCTACTATCAATTGTGAGCAATGGGTCTCTGAGCTACTATCTATTGTGAGCAATGGGTCCCTGAACTACTATCAATTGGAAGCAATGGGCCCCTGAGCTACTATCTATTGTGAGCAATGGGCGCCTGAGCTACTATCTATTGTGAGCAATGGGTCCCTGAGCTACTATCTATAGTGAGCAATGGGCCCCCTGAGTTACTATCTATTGTGAGCAATGGGTCCCTGAGCTACTATCAATTGCAAGCAATGGGCGCCTGAGCTACTATCTATTGTGAGCAATGGGTCCCTGAACTACTATCAATTGGAAGCAATGGGCGCCTAAGCTACTATCTATTGTGAGCAATGGGTCCCTGAGCTACTATCTATTGCAAGCAATGAGCCCCTGAGCTACTATCAATTGCGAGCAATGTGCCCCTGAGCTACTATCAATTGCGAGCAATGGGCGCCTGAGCTATTATCTATTGTGAGCAATGTGCCCCTGAGCTACTATCTATTGCAAGCAATGGGTCCCTGAGCTACTATCAATTAGGAGCAATGGGCGCCTGAGCTACTATCTATTGCAAGCAATGGGCGCCTGAGCTACTATCTATTGCAAGCAATGGGCCCCTGAGCTGCTATATATTGCAAGCAATGGGCCCCTGAGCTACTATCAATTGTGAGCAATGGGCGCCTGAGCTACTATATATTGCAAGCAATGGGCGCCTGAGCTGCTATCTATTGCAAGCAATGGGCCCCTGAGCTACTATCTATTGCAAGCAATGGGCGCCTGAGCTACTATCTATTGCAAGCAATGGGCCCCTGAGCTACTATCTATTTCAAGCAATGGGCGCCTGAGCTACTATCTATTGCAAGCAATGGGCCCCTGAGCTACTATCTATTGCAAGCAATGGGCCCCTGAGCTACTATCTATTGCAAGCAATGGGCCCCTGAGCTACTATCTATTGCAAGCAATGGGCGCCTGAGCTACTATCTATTGCAAGCAATGGGCCCCTGAGCTACTATCTATTGCAAGCAATGGGCCCCTGAGCTGCTATCTATTGCAAGCAATGGGCGCCTGAGCTGCTATCTATTGTGAGCAATGGGTCCCTGAGCTACTATCTATTGTGAGCAATGGGTCCCTGAGCTACTATCAATTGGAAGCAATGGGCCCCTGAGCTACTATCTATTGTGAGCAATGGGCGACTGAGCTACTATCTATTGTGAGCAATGGGTTCCTGAGCTACTATCTATAGTGAGCAATGGGCCCCCTGAGTTACTATCTATTGTGAGCAATGGGTCCCTGAGCTACTATCAATTGCAAGAAATGGGCGCCTGAGCTACTATCTTTTGTGAGCAATGGGTCCCTGAGCTACTATCAATTGGAAGCAATGGGCGCCTGAGCTACTATCTATTGCAAGCAATGGGCGCCTGAGCTACTATCTATTGCAAGCAATGAGCCCCTGAGCTACTATCAATTGCGAGCATTGGGCCCCTGAGCTACTATCAATTGCGAGCAATGGGCGCCTGAGCTACTATCTATTGTGAGCAATGTGCCCCTGAGCTACTATCTATTGCAAGCAATGGGTCACTGAGCTACTATCAATTACGGGCAATGGGCCCCTGAGCTACTATCTATTGTGAGCAATTGGTCCCTGAGCTACTATCAATTAGGAGCAATGGGCGCCTGAGCTACTATCAATTGTGAGCAATGGGCGCCTAAGCTACTATCAATTACGAGCAATGGGTCCCTGAGCTACTATCAATTAGGAGCAATGGGCGCCTGAGCTACTATCTATTGCAAGCAATGGGCGCCTGAGCTACTATCTATTGCAAGCAATGGGCCCCTGAGCTGCTATATATTGCAAGCAATGGGCCCCTGAGCTACTATCAATTGTGAGCAATGGGCGCCTGAGCTACTATATATTGCAAGCAATGGGCGCCTGAGCTGCTATCTATTGCAAGCAATGGGCCCCTGAGCTACTATCTATTGCAAGCAATGGGCGCCTGAGCTACTATCTATTGCAAGCAATGGGCCCCTGAGCTACTATCTATTTCAAGCAATGGGCGCCTGAGCTACTATCTATTGCAAGCAATGGGCCCCTGAGCTACTATCTATTGCAAGCAATGGGCCCCTGAGCTACTATCTATTGCAAGCAATGGGCCCCTGAGCTGCTATCTATTGCAAGCAATGGGCCCCTGAGCTACTATCTATTGCAAGCAATGGGCCCCTGAGCTACTATCTATTGCAAGCAATGGGCCCCTGAGCTACTATCTATTGCAAGCAATGGGCCCCTGAGCTACTATCTATTGCAAGCAATGGGCCCCTGAGCTACTATCTATTGCAAGCAATGGGCCCCTGATCTGCTATCTATTGCAAGCAATGGGCCCTGAGCTACTATCTATTGCAAGCAATGGGCCCCTGAGCTACTATCTATTGCAAGCAATGGGCCCCTGAGCTACTATCTATTGCAAGCAATGGGCCCCTGAGCTGCTATCTATTGCAAGCAATGGGCGCCTGAGCTGCTATCTATTGCAAGCAATGGGCGCCTGAGCTACTATCTATTGCAAGTAATGGGCCCCTGAGCTGCTATATATTGCAAGCAATGGGCCCCTGAGCTACTATATATTGCAAGCAATGGGCGCCTGAGCTACTATCTATTGCAAGCAATGGGCCCCTGAGCTGCTATCTATTGTAAGCAATGGGCCCCTGAGCTAGTATCTATTGTGAGCAATGGGTCCCTGAGCTACTATCAATTGGAAGCAATGGTCCCTGAGCTACTATCAATAGCGAGCAATGGGCCCCTGAGCTGCTATCTATTGCAAGCAATGGGCACCTGGGCTACTATATATTGCAAGCAATGGGCCCCTGAGCTGCTATCTATTGCAAGCAATGGGCCCCTGAGCTACTATCTATTGCAAGCAATGGGCCCCTGAGCTACTATCTATTGCAAGCAATGGGCCCCTGAGCTACTATCTATTGCAAGCAATGGGCCCCTGAGCTGCTATCTATTGCAAGCATTGGGCGCCTGAGCTGCTATCTATTGCAAGCAATGGGCGCCTGAGCTACTATCTATTGCAAGCAATGGGCCCCTGAGCTGCTATATATTGCAAGCAATGGGCCCCTGAGCTACTATATATTGCAAGCAATGGGCGCCTGAGCTACTATCTATTGCAAGCAATGGGCCCCTGAGCTGCTATCTATTGTAAGCAATGGGCCCCTGAGCTAGTATCTATTGTTAGCAATGGGTCCCTGAGCTACTATCAATTGGAAGCAATGGTCCCTGAGCTACTATCAATAGCGAGCAATGGGCCCATGAGCTGCTATCTATTGCAAGCAATGGGCACCTGAGCTACTATCTATTGCGAGCAATGGGTCCCTGAGCTACTATCAATTGGAAGCAATGGTCCCTGAGCTACTATCAATAGCGAGCAATGGGCCCCTGAGCTACTATCAATTGCGAGCAATGGGTCCCTGAGCTACTATCAATTGCGAGCAATGGGCGCCTGAGCTACTATCTATTGTAAGCAATGGGCTCCTGAGCTGCTATATATTGCAAGCAATGGGCGCCTGAGCTACTATCTATTGCGAGCAATGGGCGCCTGAGCTACTATCTATTGTGAGCAATGGACCCCCTGAGCTACTATAATTGCGAGCAATGGACCCCTGAGCTACTATCAATTGCGAGCAATGGGCGCCTGAGCTACTATCTATTGCAAGCAATGGGCCCTGAGCTACTATCTATTGCAAGCAATGGGCCCCTGAGCTACTATCTATTGCAAGCAATGGGCCCCTGAGCTACTATCTATTGCAAGCAATGGGCCCCTGAGCTACTATCTATTGCAAGCAATGGGCCCCTGAGCTACTATCTATTGCAAGCAATGGGCCCCTGAGCTACTATCTATTGCAAGCAATGGGCCCCTGAGCTACTATCTATTGCAAGCAATGGGCCCCTGCGCTGCTATCTATTGCAAGCAATGGGCCCCTGAGCTACTATCTATTGCAAGTAATGGGCGCCTGAGCTGCTATCTATTGCAAGCAATGGGCGCCTGAGCTACTATCTATTGCAAGCAATGGGCCCCTGAGCTGCTATATATTGCAAGCAATGGGCCCCTGAGCTACTATATATTGCAAGCAATGGGCGCCTGAGCTACTATCTATTGCAAGCAATGGGTGCCTGAGCTACTATCTATTGCAAGCAATGGGCCCCTGAGCTGCTATCTATTGCAAGCAATGGGCCCCTGAGCTAATATCTATTGCAAGCAATGGGCACCTGAGCTACTATCTATTGCGAGCAATGGGTCCCTGAGCTACTATCAATTGGAAGCAATGGTCCCTGAGCTACTATCAATAGCGAGCAATGGGCCCCTGAGCTACTGTCAATTGCGAGCAATGGGTCCCTGAGCTACTATCAATTGCGAGCAATGGGTGCCTGAGCTACTATCTATTGCCAGCAATGGGTCCCTGAGCTACTATCAATTGCGAGCAATGGGTGCCTGAGCTACTATCTATTGCGAGCAATGGGCGCCTGAGCTACTATCTATTGTGAGCAATGGACCCCCTGAGCTACTATAATTGCGAGCAATGGACCCCCTGAGCTACTATCTATTGCGAGCAATGGACCCCCTGAGCTACTATCTATTGCGAGCAATGGACCCCCTGAGCTACCCAATCCCAAATATTATATACAACTTTTTTAAATAAAACATGAATAAATCACTCCTCCCATAAAGTTATTTTCAAATATACATGAACAGAGACATGTTCATATCACATTGAACAAGCCATGCATGGCACAGTCCCCGTTAGTTATCAAATTTAAGACATAAAGTTTTGTTTATAGTAATATAGCTGGAATATAAACATGTCTGGAATATGATGATTGTTTAACATTTAAATGATTGACATTTGTATCTGATCGTCAAACAAGTATTGAGAGATATTGCTCTGGAACAGCATTAATTAAAACAAAATCAGCCATTATATATATGAATATATGAAATTTGAACATAGTCAGTCAAAGCATGTCAGAGATATGGCTCTAAAAGCCCATTCATTAAAACAAAATGGCCACGAGTCAGCCATTCAGAATCCGATCTAAAAACAAAAGTTTTTTAGCACAAAAATAGCCACCATTAGGCCACTTTGAAAAGGATCGTCAAACCAATATATCCGTATATCTGTGACATGATGTATAATGAATATTAAAAATTTGAACATAATCAGTCAAAACAAGTCAGACATATGGGTCTGAAAACCCATTCATTAAAATAAAATGGCCATTTTGAGTCTGATCTGAAAAATAAATTGACGTGCATCAGGAACCCGTAATGTCTAATGTATGTACCAAGTTTGAACGAAATCCATCCAGAAATGCTTGATATTTGATGATTTTTTAGCACAAAAATGACAACCATTCGGCCATTTTGAATAGGATCGTCAAACCAATATATCTGTCTATCTATGACATGATGTATAATGAATATTTAAAATTTGAACATAATCAGTCAAAACAAGTTGGAAATATGGGTCTAGAAGCCCATTCATTAAACAAAATGGCCGCCAGTCGGCCATTTTGAATGTTATCTGAAAAACAAAATTATTTGCATCAAGGTCGCATAATGTCTAATGTATATATAAGTTTGAACAAAATCCATCTGTAAACAGCTGGGAAATGCTTGATTTTGATGATTTTTAGTATAAAAATGGCCGCCATTCGGACATCTTGAATCAGATCGTGAAACAAATTGATGTGCATATGTATGATATCATGTATGATGTATGTGTGAAGTTTGATTGTGATTGGTCCAGGCATTTCTAAGATACAGGTCCGGACGAATGCACAGACGCACGCATGCACGCACACACACAAGTCCCCGTTTTCGGACTTCGTATGAACGGGGACTAATAAAGTATAAATTGAAATGTTGAGAATGGTAATATAATAAATGGAATACAATAAATCAATTATAGGGGGAGGGGGGAGGGGATGAAATCAATAGAAATCTTTATGTTAACAATTCAAGATGGCTACCCCCACTAATATACCGACAATTTCATGTATCTTACTACCATTTGTAAACCTGCTGACTGTGACAGAGTTAGCCAATGATGAACGGAAAACTCCCAGTTCAAAAATCAGTTGAGTGGTCGGTCGACTGTCTATTCATCAGACAATCGCCAAGTTTTAAATTCTGGTTATAGAAGACGTTACTACTAAAGAAAATCTACCGGTGAATATAGACTCAAATGACAGTAGGTGAATAAACATCCCTTCATGTGAGAAAATAAATATGCAAATTCCAAAGATTTTTGTTTTATTCAGAAACGTTTATTTTGAACCACACAGTTTTTAAATTTATAGCTGTTCTCAAAATTTGACACAAATGTCAGAATTTGACATTACTTAATGTTTTTGATGATAAAAGTTGAAAAATGTTAGTATATGTATTTGTAGATATTGATAATATTGACAAAAGTATAATTACAACTATAACCGCTCAGATGCATAGATTGTCGCTTAATTTCAAAAATCAACGATGACAAAAAAAAAACTAAAAAAACAAACAGTTATTGGTCATTTTTAATAGCAACACAACTAATCACAACAAGGTAAAACTAATTAACCTTTCTTTTGACTACTAGAAATCTATATACCAAATTTGTTCTATTAGAAGTGCATTTACGTAAACATGTGTGTTACCAATAGAACAAACATGGTACTTAGAATTGAACATCATACTCACAGACAGCTGGTGTACCTGTGATAATAAATGTGACCAATTTACCAATATTTACTATATGGGGCAGCCATCTTGAATACGACTAGAAAGTCTTTTTTTTTTAGTTTTAAGAAATATTTAAGATGACTGCACCATATAAGTAAATATCACCAGCTGACTGTGATCTTACTATCTAAAATCATATATAGCACCCTCAAACAGATTGCTTATTGAATTTCCCCTCTTTGTTTTTAATACATGAATAATTTGATAGCAGTATCACATAATCTGAGCTACTTTCGAGGGTTAACAAATAAATAATGGCTGAGAAAATGAAGATAACAAATCGTTGTAAAATGACATGACTTATAAACGTCAACAATGAGATATAATCAACATCATTCAGAGATAATCGCATGACGAAGAATCGCAAACTGATTAGTTCACACACAGTAATGAATGAATTGACACTAGAGCAGGAATAACAAAAAAAAAAAAAAAAATATTGTGAAAAAAAAACTACCCCAGTATGCTAAACACGCAAACGAAAAGAGAAATCTCAGAAATGTGTAGGAGATGCAAACTCAACAAAAGATTTATTCAAATGAATATATATATATATATACCAAAAGATAACAATTTAAACATATATGGGTCTATTAAATCAAAAGTTTGAAAAATATAAAGTAATATACGATGTTTATAAAGGATTCACATACTATTAGTTAGATCCAGCTAACGGTTCTGTAGGCATGTGTCAAAATCTAAGCTAAAATAATAACACATTATACACTGGTTATCAAGAATGTATTGTTACACAACAATCTCAGAAAAAAAAAAGTGTATAAAACTGATATCATTCCGGTAATAAGTCAATTCTTGACTGAAATGGCTTCCCCATTCCACAAAAAACTACTGCAATTCAAATCGTTTCATTTGAAAGAAGATACCAAGATAGGATTATCAATCCTAGCAACGTAAGTATACACGAAAAAAAAAATCCTGAACAAACAGTCTCGATCTCCATACATCATAATCTGTCTCAATCTTTTCTATGCAAGTTCCATGCAAATGAGCAGAAAGATGTAATCCTATTGGCTGTGACACATGCTTTATTTGCATAACAATGATATAGACCTGTATAAGTTTTATAGGTATTGTATAGAAAGTTGAATAAATGTAATCTGTTGCTATGCCAACCACACGACACATTTATTTTTATATTTGCATATTTTTATATTTGAATCTAAAAAGGAAGCAACAATCAAAAAGCCAATTCAAAGCGACTTAAAGATTGTACCTGATTGGCTACCCTAACACCTAACAGCCGGACCAATCAGAAAGCAGCTTGTCTTGTATATATACAGTACACATTTCGCCCAACCTCCCGCCCGCTTCCGGATTTCGATCGCTTTTTTTTTTCGCTCGCTTTGTTCAATTCGACCGCGCAATTTCCGCTTTTTTTTCGACCGCGCAAATCCGGAAGTATCCGCTCGCGCAATCGCTCGCTCGCTCGCTCGCCTGACAGCGCAACCGCCCGCATTTACAGTTCATTACCTACTGTTTCATGTACAAGTGTGTCATTTTTGTTTTTATGATGTTAATCAAAAATTTATAGAACGACCGTTGAAAAAATACGGTGGATCACACGGCCATATAAAATTGGTAATAATACATAAGCGTAGTAATAATGTCCACCATAAACAAGATCGAACCAAAGATGTGAAATCAAATACGACACTGACACAGACACAACTAATATGAAATAAAACCATTCAATTTTTGGTGGAGAGCGAAAATTGTCTACTGTAGAGTACGGTATTCATTGAGTAACCGTGTGTAGGGTGACGGTTGTCATGCACGCATGGTTTGGGTTTAACACGGGTCAAGTTGTAGTTATGTAAATCTATGGCACCTATAACAATTGAAGAATATCTGCAGGAATAGTAAGACTGTGAAAAAAACGACCAATCGATTGTTATAGAATGACAGTAGTGTACAATTTGTCAAACAAATACAATACTTGCAAATGTAATGTCGGCCAGCGCCCACCTTACTTGTCCGAAGTTGTCGAAGCCGACATCAATGGAGATCGCGTTTTTTAACTAGGCGGCTGGCAAGCGGACTAACACGTTACATAAACTTGTTGAATTACAATTATGGTTTTTATTTTTGCGCCCAATGTCTCGTTATAAAATAAAAGATTCAAATTTTGCAGGGTATTCCGTTTTTTGCGAACTCTGGGCGAAATACTTTCATGAGCTGTACGTAGTTCACTTACAGCCAAAACAAAGTCAGCTTGGACATTAAGTTGTGAGACGCGACAAAACAAACGCTGCCAGTGATAGATTACGTGAATAAAAAAACAAAATAAACGCAATCAAAGGCGCCGACCACACGCTTTGGAAATAAATAGAACGCGTTGCTAAGAGGAATCGCACCTGCGTCTCGACGACGTCTCCGGTCATGAGCAGGGTTTGCCGCGACTTAGAACAATTGAAAGTTAAAAAGGAATCAGTGTCGGGGAACCATTCATAATGTTTGCATGAAAAATCCCACGCGAAAGCGTTTTTTTTTCTGTTACAAACACTATGGTACCTGAATCCCGATTAATTCATAAATATGAATCGGTAAGGGTCAATTTCCTGCAATCCTTCAAGATTAAATTTGCCTCCGAAAATCTTTCTAACGATGACCTGGAAGATTGCCATGATTGAGTGCCACCAATTCTGTTCTAAGATTTATTCAGTATAATAATACAAATGTTCACCCCAACAGAGGTGGACAAACAGTTTTAGCAACCCGAAGAGCTCATTGTCAACCGAGGCGAAGCACTACGATAAAGACTTTCCGTTCCCAATAAATAATAAAAAAAACTTCTCGGTCCCGACATTATGAAATTCTTTCGTTTTGGGGGAAAAACCCTGGAAAAAAAACTGATTTTGACAAGATAATTTAGAAATTGATATTAGGAATATTTCATAACGAAATGTATTCCATATGTACCCATAATTTTTTTTCATAATTACTGATTACACACGAATATTACAAAAACAAAAGAATTTCACAATGTCTTTATTTATTATTAATTCGATCAAGCTGCCTCACCGACAAACCTAGATCGGTATCTTATCCAATTGCAACAATGCTCACTAGCTACATAGAGCACTTTAAATGCTGTTGAAATAGATACAAATTAACAACAGAATTAGTTGCTCTACAATGGAGTCTGCGGCTTGACAAACCCGATGAAAATTTCTTGAAAAATAAATAAAAATTGCCTTAACGAGGGGATGAACGCGAAAGTCATGTGACCGCGAAATCCCAATTGAATATTTAAAAACTATATTTAATATAAACAAATCTCGATCAGTAATACACCGTCAATGTAATATAAAGAATAACTCACTATTATCTATAGATAAACGTTCGCAACTAGTTTAAACGAAGTTTAGACTTTAGTTTACTATTGTTCAGTGGATGGCACTGGTGGCAACTGGGGTGCAACACTCGGGGCAATTGGTTTGGTCACCGGCTGGATTTCAGTTGCAAGTTATGGTGATGGAGATGTGTGGGCAACATTGGGCATTGGTGAACCCATCGGGTATGATGTGCCAGGCAACAATGGAAACGGCACTTGTGGATAAGTGAATTGTGATGCGTCAAAAATATTTCCGTATCCTGGTGAATATTGAAACTAGTCAGTGCCAGGTTGATAATAAGGAGCAGTGAGATAGCTGTATGGAGTGTTTATATGTGAAGGCGTAATGTCAGTCGTACATGTGTTTGGGGAGTTACGGCTCCAAGATACCACAGGTATTGGTAATGTACTGCATTCACCGGTGGTCACTGTGGCGGTTGGATGTCGAGTAGCTTTTATCGCTGGCGTCACATTGACATGTTCGAGTGGACGAGCGTCTCGGTGTGCGGTTTCAGGAAATACCACATTACGTTGTTTTACCGTCTCTCCGACTGGGTTGGAAACTTTTGCACCAGAACGGTATTTGTCAGCTCTGTTTTGTTTACGATTGAAATTGTCTATAATATTCACAAATGCCTTGCTCATGACATGACACTCTATTATTTTATCGCTCGTATTAAGTATTTACTCCGGTTTGCATTCACCAGCAAAGCGCAGCGTTTCTGTGTATCTTTCGCCATGATCGCAAGCTGATTGTTGAGAACGGAAAAGTCTTTTCGCGATGCTATCATTTCGTTGTTTGATGGCACTATGATCATCACTAGCGGATGGACGACTTGGCGACTGCGTTGATAACCATTCGTCTGTGCACTGAGCTTGTTCTGGTTTCAAATTTGTCGAAATCGCGTAGTTTGAAGAATTTGAGTGATGTCTCTCATGTAAAATCAAGCCTTTTAAATTCCGCATAATATTTCATGAGAGATGCATCTATAGATCTCAAAAAACATTCCAATGACTTTCATTGAGGTGTCCCAATAACGTCGATTTTGATTGAACTGGGGAAACACGCGGGGAAACGCCGAGGGGTCACCAAACGTGTGCGTCACGTCACGCATTGGCGGACGTTCACATAATTTACAACGCACCTTGGAGACCGACCTCATATGGGTACATGTAGGTTTGAGCAGTCTCGAATAAAAACAATGGTTATATTCTGCTGCAATGCATTATAATCGTTCTGAACAATGACATTTCTGGGAAAAGACAAAAACAAAAATGCACGAATGCGTTTCACATGATAGGATTCGTCGTTTTGAAATCAGTTGGACACGGAGCTAAATGTGTGAATGTGGGATAATATCGTGTGTTCTCTATACATTATTGTATCGACTTCGATGGCCACTAAGCTTTAATGTAACTAAATTAAGGTTGTTACAATTTAATAACGTAATGTCGCAGCTACTTGGGTGAGGCAGCTTGATCGAATTCTGTTGTATCATAGCGTTGTTGGTAATAGTTGAAAATGATACATCAACGTGAACCTGCTTATATGAGATCGAAGGAGTCTCTGTTTTCAACAGCCGTATACATCTAAAACTGCGTCATCGCTAAGTTTCCTTGGTGGACCACGAGATCTGTTCCTTGTTTGCACGTTATCATGTTCACACAATCGCAGACATTATTTGTAAGGGTGCCCTTTGAAATGGCACATTTTCTCGATGTTTTAGCGAGTACTCCGCGGGTATATGGCTTGTTCTCACATCAGCATAATTTTCCTCGAGTTCACTCATCGCTTTCCCACATGCACTTCTCGTTCTTTGCTGCTAACTTTTTTTGCACTCTAATATGTTGGTGTTTTTGTCTTTCTAAACATCGAGTTTATTTTTGACATTCAACGAGATCGCTTGAATTTTGAATTTGATGACGGTTCGAATTTATCCACTTTTACAGTGATCAACATTGCGTTCGAGTAGAGTTACTAGTAATTACAAGCCTGATTTACATTTATCTTGCGGTGTCGTCAATGTATTAAATATAAGTGCTTTGGGAAATAACATAATTATATTGCGCGAGTGAAAGAGTTTGGTGAGACTGTCACAACACGTTTTATTTATTTCCAACGCGCGTGGTCGGCGCCTCTGATTGCGTTTATTTTGTATTTTTTTGTTTTCAAAATGTATCACTGGCTGCGCTTGTTTTGTTTTCCTCAACAAATTAACTGTTCCGAGATCTTTTTCATTTTTCGTCCGGCTGCTGCCAATCCAATAATTCGTCGCCGCATGTACTCAGACAGGCGATTAATCGTCACAGTCATTATACTAGTAGTTTAAGTTCAATTGATTTGTAGAATTCAGCTATGCGATAATTATATGTGCAGTTTTGTTTTGCGCACCCAGACACGAACAAAAGTTAACCAATAGTTTTTCTGAACTACAGCATTCGTATTACTTATGCAAATTGAGTAAGCGTCATAGTGTGAGTTGCGTTCGCAAATAAAGTGTCAAATTATTTTGAGCGCCGCTCGGAATAAATTTAGTCATAATCACACACAGAAACATACACACAACACACAAATACTAGTACTCAATACATATCGCGATTGACCAGTTATATAGCTGCTTGAACTACACACACTAGGACGTAAATATGTAAATACAGGTCACAGTTCGACTTGCGTAGCAAACGTTACAATGTGTCAAGTGATTTGAAGGCGTCTTTGTTCCAAAACAGAGAAGCAATAGGCGTTGTGTTTTGAATCGTCATTAAAACCTAAATTTATTACGAATAAAAACTTAAGTTTATACATACAATGTACGATCATTGTTACTCCAGCGGTCGGTTGGCAAGCGGACGATGTTTCTGAAGCCAGCCATAGCAGGAGCGAGCGAGCGAGCGAACAAAAGCAAGCGAGCGAGCGAACAAAAGCGAACGCGAGCGAGCGGAAAAAAAGCGGTCGGTTACCGGTCGGAAAGCAGCGAGCGGTCGGAAATTAAGCGATAAGCGGTCGGAAAAAAAGCGATAAAAGCGGGAGGTTGGGCGGAATGAGTACTGTATACTTCAACTCAACATATTAGAATAAAAGATGGTCATGGGGACAATTGACTGATTTATGTTATCTTTTCTCTAATAGTCATCTCAATCCTAACTATGCTTGCTGTGTTCAACTGATTTAAAGCATGGTGGTCGTCGCGCAGCGCGTGTTCGAATTTCATGTAAATAAACAATGTATTTTACACGAGTTGTATACGTCGCTATGAGTCCATATCGAACAGGACGCGGCCGACGACTGTCGACCTTTAAACAGTAATACTGACATGAATTAGAATGTTAAAAACAAAACAAAAACAATTCTGATAGAAAAATATTCATCTGTTTTATATTGAATAAATGTGGTTACCATGGAAACATTCATTCAATGGTAAAAGTTAAAAAAGCCGACTAGAGACTACAAATTAGATTACTGTTATTTTGAGAAACAAGAGAAAACACATCTTAAGCTAATAATAAGACAAGGTGACATCTTCCTAGCAGCTGAGGTCTAACTGATTAGATTTATTTTCACTATTCCATTACTCCTAGTATCTTAAAATGTCAAAATTAATTTGACCTCAATGATCATAAGATGACATTTCAAAATGAATTTGATGCTAATTTCAATGTCAATCTTGGGCAAAACTGCTTTAGTATATTGGTGGCCATGGCAACACAGCAGCCCCCAAATCGCGTTCAAAATACAACAGAAATTCGTAGCCACGGCCAATGATTTGCTAACATCGTGCTAAAATTTGCGAGGAAAACCAGTATATATTAATTTTATTGTGAAATAGTGGCAAGAAAATGACAAAGGTGAAAAACACGTTGGAAAAGTGAATGCAAGGGTGCTATACACGTATACACACTGATGTGAGTTACTCGTAAAACATAGTGAAATATACTGTAGAATACTTTATTTTCGCTTGGAATTTATTTTCGCTATTTTCGCTGAAAGGATGATTCCGTGAAAATAAAATCCGGTGAATATACATTTTTTCCTATATTTTACATTAATCGCATCAAAAATCAGTGAAAATAAATTCCAGCAAAACGCCCAAAAAGCATTTTCAGCGAAAATAAATTCCAGCGAAAATAAAGTATTCCACAGTATGTAGCAAATTTAACTCAATGCAAGAATTGACCGAATCTTAATTTAGCTAAAGTGCCAACAATCACATTGTGTGAGTATACTTTAAATTAGTGACATCTTGTATTAGCGAAATTACAGATTAGCTAGATTTGCTAAAAAGACGTTTTACAGTATGTGCCTTACTTGTTTACACAGCTGCAATATTTGAAACTAATCGTGCGTACTGTCTTTTGAGTGTCCCTTCCCCTTATGTATTATACCGATGCAGAGTTCATTGTCATGACTATTCCAAATCATTTTTCTCTTTTTTTTCCATTTTTTTTATAACAAATGAAATGCAACACTCCCTTTTTTTCCACAGTCTACTCAAAAAAAATCTTTTTATACCATGTTCTGATCTAAAACACACTAATACAAAAAAGGATTTTATTGGATTTTGATTATTAGTACTGCGGCAGCCATCTTGGACTCAAAGGCAAGCTTTGAGTGATTTTTTTCATGATGTCGAGAATACTTTTCAAGCAAAAGTTCATTCCATCAACTACACATTTTTAACTGTAAATTTCATGAATATATCGTGACATAATTTTATCTTAAACTGTAACGGCACTGGAATTATCCAACATCCTTGATATCTCACTAAATGATGGCCTCTGCTTTGGATCTAAGTCCCAGCATTTCATCATGATTCTATAAATTTGGTCCGGACAGCCTTCCGGTGCCTCCATCCGGTAACCTCTTTCGACATGAGCCACTACATCCGTTAACGGCTGAAAGGAAGATGAAGTTTCTTAAAAAATTTATTATGCATGGCACAGTCCCAGTTAGTTATCAAATTTAAGATATATAGTTTTGTTTATAGTAATATAGATGGAATATAAACATGTCAGGAATATGATTATGATGATTGTTTAACATTTAAATGATTGTCATTTGTATCTGATCGTCAAACGAGTATTTAGAGATATTGCTCTGAAACAGCATTAATTATAAAAACAAAATCAGCCATTTTGAATACATGTATAATGAATATATAAAATTTGAACATAGTCAGTCAAAGCATGTCAGAAATATGGCTCTAGAAGCCCATTCTTAAAAACAAAATGGCCACTAGTCAGCCATTCTGAATCCGATCTGAAAAAAAATAATAATGTGCATCAGGAATCCGTAATGTCTAATGTATGTACCAAGTTTGAACAAGATCCATCCATAAATGCTTAATATTCGATGACTTTTTAGCACAAAAATGGCCACTATTCGGCCATTTTTAATAGGATCGTCAAACCAATATATCTGTATATCTATGACATGATGTATAATGAATATTTAAAATTTGAACATAATTAATCAAAGCAAGCCAGAGATATGGCACTTGGACCACATTCATTAAAACAAAATGGCCGCCAGTCAGCCATTTTGAATCTTATCTGAAAAACAAAATGATGTGCTTCAAGGTCCTACAATGTCCACATATATACCAAGTTTGAACAAAATCCATCTGTAAACAGCAGAGAAATGCTTGATTTTGATGATTTTTAGAACAAAAATGGCCGCAATTTGGCCATCTTGAATCAGATCGTGTAACAAATTAATGTGCATATGTATAATATCATGTATGATGTATGTGTGAAGTTTGATTGTGATTGGTCCAGGCATTTCTAAGATACAGGTCTGGACCCACGCACAGAAGCACAAACACGCAGGTCAAAACATAAGTCCCCGTTTTTGGACTGCGTCCGAACGAGGACTAAAAAAAACAAAACTAAAAATATGAGAGACATGATTATCCAAGTTGTGATGCAGGATTGAAACTTGTACTGCAAGAACACTTGGCATCCTGTGCATCCCCCAGACTAACTCGCAACCCATCAAAACATCAAAGTAAAAGCCTGCATCTATAATCTAGATAATTTACAACTTGTAATCCCCAGTGACTGGCAATATGAATTTGAATCAACAGGAAATAATGATGTCACATGACATGAAGTGACATCAGTGAGGGGAAAACTCACCACTCTGGGATATGGCACTCTTCCAAATGAATACAGCTCCCATAAAAGTATGCCATAACTCCAAACGTCAGATTTTGTTGAAAAATGCTAGAAATAACAAAGGAAGAAGAAAATAAAACAATTTGTAACAGAGATTAAATGTTAAAGGTCACTCTCAGAAGTGACTCCATGATTATCATCAGTCATACTAATTATACAGGAGCATGTCTGCATTCAACAGAATATCGCTAACATTAAAGAGCAATCGTCATACATTGAATATTTGCACATAAGTGGCTCAAATAATTTATAGGGTTCATAGTTTCAGCAATGAATGAATGGCTCAATAAAGTAATATTTCAATCAAGTAAAGATGCAATGAACAAATGAATCAATGAGTGACTTAATGAATGACAATGAATCACAAATTCGATGAATTACTCGGTGATGCGGTTGATTCAATGAATGGCGAAACAATGAAGATTCTTCAATTGAATCAATGAAGATTCTTCAATTGAATCAATGAAGATTCTTCAATTGAACCAATGAAGATTCTTCAATTGGATCAATGAAGATTCTTCAATTGGATCAATGAGTTAGCAGACCAGTGAGAGGGTGGATTAATGAAGGAACAATCAAATGAATGAATGATTCAATAGTAGAGCATCTCAATGAAGAAGGGTTTATGGAAGTTGTTACTGGTTGATAGCAAACACAAATGAATAATGTTAGGACATGACTTACTCCTTTTCTGAGTGCCTCAGGAGCAGTCCATTTGATTGGTACTTTGCCGCCATCCACAATATAAGACTCTTCATGGGCGAGGCCAAAATCAGAAACTTTAGCTAAACCAGCATCTGAGATTAGAACATTCCTTGCTGCCAAGTCACGATGGACCAATGACCTGCTTTCTAGAAATCCCATTCCATCACACACATTACTGAAATAGAAATACAATGAGTGACTATGAACTTCACACTAATAGCCTACTTAGGATGCACACATTGTTAATTACAATGAAATGAACCTAGAACAAGGTGGTCATTGCATCACAGCCAGCATCTTTGAACACAAAAACAGAAAACCTGCATAATTTACTTTTAGGATCTTAAAAACCCAGCCATTTTTTCTTGCAATTTACTATGAATATGAAACATCTCATCCAAAAATAGAAAAAAAAATACGTACCTGGAAAAGCGAAGTAATTCCTTAGTTTGTATAACAGCCCTACCTCTGGAACGTAAATAATCTACAAGACACCCCTGAATGAGAAAGACAAAATCCAAAGATTACTATCAACATGATGCATCGATTTATCGCAATGAAAATTCACAAATGACATCACCTTCACAACTAAAAGATGTGAAAACTCAACAGATGATGTCATTTATATAATGTACTTTGCCACGGTTCACGAGATAAGCATGATGACTCATACAACCTTTGAATGTTATTGAAAATACGCAGCACAACAAAATATTAGAATGCTGCTTGTATAGAAATATAGAAGTATCTCTAGTTTCTATTTTTTTCGGACATGATTACCTTTCCCATATATTCTAAGACAATATAAACTGGATCGCCTAGTGCTACTCCAAACAGCTGAACTAAGTGAGGATGTCTTAACGACCTACAAATTGAACAAATATAAGTATTATCAAGAGAGTCTGCAACAATTATACTATATTGGACAGATAAGCAACCTGTTGAGTGAGATATTCCCACTGTTGGCCATACAGGTATTGACAGCATGGCATAATTTAAATAATATTTGTTGTGTACCAGTCACCTGAACCCCCTAAGCCCAGGACTTTTCTGTACCCGTTATGTGATAAAGGCAATGTAAAAGTACATGGGACTGAAGATTACGATTAATCTACCAGGATAAGGATGCAATCAGAAATGTTTCTAGTACTGTCATAGATGGAACAATACAGTTTTCTACACTTCTGCAAAATGCAAAACAAATTAAGATCGAGTCTGTTCTTGGAAAAATTCCTAAAAACTTCAGGGCCAATGAAACATCTATGTAGTTGTTTTTTTCAGTCAGGGACAGGGAGCGGGGATTGTATGGGGAGCAGGGATTGTATGGGAAGCAGGGGCTGTATGGGGAACAGGGACTGTATGGGGAGTAGGGACTGTATGGGGAACAGGGACTGTATGGGAAGCAGGGACTGTACGGGGAGCAGGGACTGTACGGGGAGCAGGGACTGTACGGGGAGCAGGGACTGTACGGGGAGCAGGGACTGTACGGGGAGCAGGGACTGTACGGGGAGCAGGGACTGTACGGGGAGCAGGGGCTGTACGGGGAGCAGGGGCTGTATGGGGAGCAGGGGCTGTACCGGGAGCAGGGACTGTACGGGGAGCAGGGACTGTACGGGGAGCAGGGACTGTACGGGGAGCAGGGACTGTATGGGGAGCAGGGACTGTATGGGGAGCAGGGACTGTATGGGGAGCAGGGACTGTATGGGAAGCAGGGACTGTATGGGAAGCAGGGACTGTATGGGAAGCAGGGACTGTATGGGAAGCAGGGGCTGTATGGGGAGCAGGGGCTGTATGGGGAGCAGGGACTGTATGGGGAGCAGGGACTGTATGGGGAGCAGGGACTGCGTGGGGAGCAGGGACTGCGTGGGGAGCAGGGACTGCGTGGGGAGCAGGGACTGCATGGGGAGCAGGGACTGTATGGGGAGCAGGGGCTGTAATGGGAAGCAGGGACTGTATGGGAAGCAGGGACTGTATGGGGAGCAGGGACTGTATGGGGAGCAGGGGCTGTATGGGGAGCAGGGGCTGCGTGGGGAGCAGGGACTGCGTGGGGAGCAGGGACTGCGTGGGGAGCAGGGGCTGTACGGGGAGCAGGGGCTGTACGGGGAGCAGGGGCTGTATGGGGAGCAGGAACTGTATGGGGAGCAGGGGGCTGTATGGGGAGAGCAGGGACTGTACGGGGAGAGCAGGGACTGTACGGGGAGAGCAGGGACTGTACGGGGAGAGCAGGGACTGTACGGGGAGAGCAGGGACTGTACGGGGAGAGCAGGGACTGTACGGGGAGAGCAGGGACTGTACGGGGGGAGCAGGGACAGTATGGGGAGCAGGGACTGTATGGGGAGCAGGGACTGTATGGGGAGCAGGGACTGTATGGGGAGCAGGGCCAGTACGGGGAGCAGGGACTGTACGGGGAGCAGGGACTGTATGGGGAGCAGGGGCTGTACGGGGAGCAGGGGCTGTACGGGGAGTAGGGACTGTATGGGGAGCAGGGACTGTATGGGGAGCAGGGACTGTATGGGGAGCAGGGACTGTATGGGGAGCAGGGACTGTATGGGGAGCAGGGACTGTATGGGGAGCAGGGACTGTATGGGAAGCAGGGACTGTACGGGGAGCAGGGACTGTACGGGGAGCAGGGACTGTACGGGGAGCAGGGACTGTACGGGGAGCAGGGACTGTATGGGGAGCAGGGACTGTACGGGGAGCAGGGACTGTACGGGGAGCAGGGACTGTACGGGGAGCAGGGACTGTATGGGGAGCAGGGACTGTATGGGGAGCAGGGACTGTATGGGAAGCAGGGACTGTATGGGGAGCAGGGGCTGTGTGGGGAGCAGGGACTGCGTGGGGAGCAGGGACTGTATGGGGAGCAGGGACTGTGTGGGGAGCAGGGACTGCGTGGGGAGCAGGGACTGTATGGGGAGCAGGGACTGTATGGGGAGCAGGGACTGTAATGGGAAGCAGGGACTGTATGGGAAGCAGGGACTGTATGGGGAGCAGGGGCTGTATGGGGAGCAGGGGCTGTATGGGGAGCAGGGGCTGCGTGGGGAGCAGGGACTGTATGGGGAGCAGGGACTGTACGGGGAGCAGGGGCTGTATGGGGAGCAGGAACTGTACGGGGAGCAGGGACTGTACGGGGAGCAGGGGCTGTATGGGGAGCAGGAACTGTATGGGGAGCAGGGGGCTGTATGGGGAGCAGGGACTGTATGGGGAGCAGGGGACTGTATGGGGAGCAGGGACTGTATGGGGAGCAGGGGGCTGTAGGGGGTGCAGGGACTGTATGGGGGCAGGGGCTGCGTGGGGGAGCAGGGACTGTATGGGGGCAGGGGCTGCGTGGGGGGCAGGGGCTGCGTGGGGGAGCAGGGACTGTATGGGGCAGGGGCTGCGTGGGGGAGCAGGGACTGTACGGGGGCAGGGACTGTACGGGGACATGGACTGTACGGGGGCAGGGACTGTATGGGGGGGCAGGGACTGTATGGGGAGCAGGGACTGTACGGGGGCAGGGACTGTATGGGGAGCAGGGACTGTATGGGGGCAGGGGCTGTATGGGGGCAGGGGCTGTATGGGGAGCAGGAACTGTATGGGGAGCAGGGGGCTGTATGGGGGGAGCAGGGGGCTGTATGGGGGGAGCAGGGGGCTGTATGGGGAGAGCAGGGACTGTACGGGGACAGCAGGGACTGTACGGGGAGAGCAGGGACTGTACGGGGAGAGCAGGGACTGTACGGGGAGAGCAGGGACTGTACGGGGAGAGCAGGGACTGTACGGGGAGAGCAGGGACTGTACGGGGGGAGCAGGGACTGTATGGGGAGCAGGGACTGTATGGGGAGCAGGGACTGTATGGGGAGCAGGGACTGTATGGGGAGCAGGGCCAGTACGGGGAGCAGGGCCAGTACGGGGAGCAGGGACTGTACGGGGAGCAGGGATTGTACGGGGAGCAGGGGCTGTACGGGGAGTAGGGGCTGTACGGGGAGTAGGGACTGTATGGGGAGCAGGGACTGTATGGGGAGCAGGGACTGTATGGGGAGCAGGGACTGTATGGGGAGCAGGGACTGTATGGGGAGCAGGGACTGTATGGGGAGCAGGGACTGTACGGGGAGCAGGGACTTACGGGGAGCAGGGACTGTATGGGGAGCAGGGACTGTACGGGGAGCAGGGGCTGTACGGGGAGCAGGGACTGTATGGGGAGCAGGGACTGTATGGGGAGCAGGGACTGTACGGGGAGCAGGGACTGTACGGGGAGCAGGGACTTACGGGGAGCAGGGACTGTATGGGGAGCAGGGACTGTACGGGGAGCAGGGGCTGTACGGGGAGCAGGGACTGTATGGGGAGCAGGGACTGTATGGGGAGCAGGGACTGTATGGGGAGCAGGTACTGTATGGGGAGCAGGTACTGTATGGGAAGCAGGGACTGTATGGGAAGCAGGGACTGTATGGGGAGCAGGGACTGTATGGGGAGCAGGGGCTGTATGGGGAGCAGGGACTGCGTGGGGAGCAGGGACTGTATGGGGAGCAGGGACTGTATGGGGAGCAGGGACTGCATGGGGAGCAGGGACTGTATGGGGAGCAGGGACTGTATGGGGAGCAGGGACTGCATGGGGAGCAGGGACTGTATGGGGAGCAGGGACTGTATGGGGAGCAGGGACTGTATGGGGAGCAGGGACTGTAATGGGAAGCAGGGACTGTATGGGAAGCAGGGACTGTATGGGGAGCAGGGGCTGTATGGGGAGCAGGGGCTGCGTGGGGAGCAGGGACTGCATGGGGAGCAGGGGCTGTATGGGGAGCAGGGGCTGTACGGGGAGCAGGGACTGTACGGGGAGCAGGGGCTGTACGGGGAGCAGGAACTGTATGGGGAGCAGGGGGCTGTATGGGGAGCAGGAACTGTATGGGGAGCAGGGGGCTGTATGGGGAGCAGGGACTGTATGGGGAGCAGGGGACTGTATGGGGAGCAGGGACTGTATGGGGAGCAGGGGGCTGTAGGGGGTGCAGGGACTGTATGGGGGCAGGGGCTGCGTGGGGGAGCAGGGGGCTGCGTGGGGGAGCAGGGGGCTGTATGGGGAGCAGGGACTGTATGGGGGCAGGGGCTGCGTGGGGGAGCAGGGACTGTATGGGGGCAGGGGCTGCGTGGGGGGCAGGGGCTGCATGGGGGAGCAGGGACTGTATGGGGGCAGGGGCTGCGTGGGGGAGCAGGGACTGTACGGGGGCAGGGACTGTACGGGGACATGGACTGTACGGGGGCAGGGACTGTATGGGGGCAGGGACTGTATGGGGGCAGGGACTGTATGGGGAGCAGGGACTGTACGGGGGCAGGGACTGTATGGGGAGCAGGGACTGTATGGGGGCAGGGGCTGTGTGGGGGAGCAGGGGACTGTATGGAGAGCAGGGGACTGTACGGGGAGAGCAGGGACTGTACGGGGAGAGCAGGGACTGTACGGGGAGAGCAGGGACTGTACGGGGAGAGCAGGGACTGTACGGGGAGAGCAGGGACTGTACGGGGAGAGCAGGGACTGTACGGGGGGAGCAGGGACAGTATGGGGAGCAGGGACTGTATGGGGAGCAGGGACTGTATGGGGAGCAGGGACTGTATGGGGAGCAGGGACTGTATGGGGAGCAGGGACTGTATGGGGAGCAGGGCCAGTACGGGGAGCAGGGCCAGTACGGGGAGCAGGGACTGTACGGGGAGCAGGGACTGTACGGGGAGCAGGGACTGTACGGGGAGCAGGGGCTGTACGGGGAGCAGGGGCTGTACGGGGAGCAGGGACTGTACGGGGAGCAGGGACTGTATGGGGAGCAGGGACTGTATGGGGAGCAGGGACTGTATGGGAAGCAGGGGCTGTATGGGAAGCAGGGGCTGTACGGGGAGCAGGGGCTGTACGGGGAGCAGGGGCTGTACGGGGAGCAGGGACTGTACGGGGAGCAGGGACTGTACGGGGAGCAGGGACTGTACGGGGAGCAGGGACTGTACGGGGAGCAGGGACTGTATGGGGAGCAGGGACTGTATGGGGAGCAGGGACTGTATGGGGAGCAGGGGCTGTACGGGGAGCAGGGGCTGTACGGGGAGCAGGGACTGTACGGGGAGCAGGGACTGCATGGGGAGCAGGGACTGCATGGGGAGCAGGGACTGTATGGGGAGCAGGGACTGTATGGGGAAGCAGGGACTGTATGGGGAAGCAGGGACTGTACGGGGAGCAGGGACTGTATGGGGAGCAGGGACTGTATGGGGAGCAGGGACTGTATGGGGAGCAGGGACTGTACGGGGAGCAGGGACTGTACGGGGAGCAGGGACTGTATGGGGAGCAGGGACTGTATGGGGAGCAGGGACTGTATGGGGAGCAGGGACTGTATGGGGAGCAGGGACTGTATGGGGAGCAGGGACTGTACGGGGAGCAGGGACTGTACGGGGAGCAGGGACTGTATGGAGACTGTGCATTAGTTTTGTGTACTATACTACCAAGTCTCAGGGTAATGCAAATGATTGGTGCGTATGCTTATTTGCATAATATTGGGAAAACAACACATATTGATTTACCATGCATTGGTTTGAAAGGGCTGGTTTGAAAGGGCTGGTTTGAAAGGGCTGGTTTGAAAGGGCCGGTTTGAAAGGGCTGGTTTGAAAGGGCTGGTTTGAAAGGGCCGGTTTGAAAGGGCTGGTTTGAAAGGGTCGGTATGAAAGGGCCTGTTTAGAGGGTCAGTTTGAAAGGGCTGTTGGCAAACAATAGAAATTTATGTCAATGTATTACATATGATCCACACCCAATACTATTTTATAAACACAGATTTATGCCTCAAAAATCAACACGAGAACCAACCTTTTAAGAAGTTAAATTTCATTTTGATAATTTTATGCAAATTACCAATTTAATATGCATAGTTTTGTAAACATGATGTGCTCAGTAGATAGAACGTATAAGCCGATTGATCAATCAAGACTGAAGCAAACTAGAAAGTATCAGGCTTCTCTAAAAAAACAGAAACACTGAAAATCAAGAAGATATGAAACAAATAACTTCGATCGAAACAAAATGACAATAACTAGAATGCAACTTACGTCATAACTGAGGCTTCTGTTAAGAATTTATGCGTTGTGTTCGTGTTGTCTTTCAAGGATTTAACTGCTACTTTTTGACCTCGATAGTCACCTTCCAATACATCTGTAACAAATATTTCAAGATTATGTATCAAAGAGAAACACTCAATAAGTTTATTAAGAGAAACATATAACTATTACAACATTCATTATAAATCTAGATTAAACAAGTAATTGTTAATGTCATAGTCCCCGTTAGAATTAGGGGAAAAGTTATTCATTCAAAAAAAGAAAGAAATATGCATTAAAAGCATAGTTAGTAATTGAGAGTGAATAATTGGCTTGTCTAGTATCAACAGAAATTAGATCTATTAAATGATGCTTCCAGAAATGTAATATATGGTCAGAAATTAAACAGGATATGCTATTCATGCATTTTTCGTATCCGAACTGAATTATGTATGATGTAAGTACCAAATTTGAACAAAAACTGACAAAGCATACATAAGATACAACATTTTCAAAAAACAAAATGACTGCCAGTCAGCCATCTTTGATCCAGTCACAAAACGAATCATCATAGAATGTATCCAAACATGTATGATGTATGTACCATATTTGAACATAAACTGACGAGGCATGCATAAGTTACCACATTTTCAAACCAGCTGTTAGCAATGCAATGCACATTTCAATTAAAGAACAGAAGATATCATTAGAAAATGAACACTATGTATAGTATCAAAGCAATGGGACTTGCTGTTTTCAATAAGAATTCAAAAATATCATTTTTCACCAAAAATGACAAAAACAATCACCAAAAGTAGATAATTCAAAATATCACCACGAAATTAACAAATCTGAAAGAGATCCACATGTAGTACCTGTATATGTAATATAAAAACAATGGGACTCGCGATTTTCAACAAGAAGTCGAAAATATCACTTTTTACCAAAAATGACAAAAATATTCACCAAAATTAGAGAATTGAAGATATCATCATGAAATGAACAAATCTGAGAGAGGTCCACATGTAACCCTATATATGTAATATCAAAGCAATTGGACTTGTAGTTTTTAACAAGAAGTCGAAAATATCACTTTATACCAAAAATGACAAAAATATTCACCAAAATTAGAGAATTAAAGATACCATTACAAAATGAACAAATCTGAGAGAGGTCCACATGTAGTACAGTAGAACGTCGATTATCCGTACTGTTAGGGGGACATGCTTTTTGTTCGGTTATGCAAACAGTTCGGATATGCGATCTTGTGTAGGCGTGCTCAAATTTACAGGCTCACGTACACACAAATTCTAACGCACATAACTGTAATGAAATCAAACAATAGTACATGTAGAGTACGTCATTATAACATTTTTATTTAATCAGTAATACATTGTAATAAAAATGTTGCACGCTGGAATGTTAAAAAATGTTTCAAAATGTCCGTAAAATGTAGCGATAATAAAGTTCCTTTGCTTCTTTCTTGGGAAAATCAAGTCCCGGAACAAAGTGAAGACGGATTTCTCTAAACGATCGTCATTGGCTGTTTTCATTATCTTTCGTTTCAGTCCTGCACTTGAATCCATTTTACTAGAAAAATCCAGCAGCTTTTGTTTTGCCTTGATATCGAATATCGTCGATTTAGCAACACATTACTCGGTAGATAGATTGCTTGCGGTTTCGCCACGTTCTAGTCGATTTATAATTGACACCTTCGCGTCCAAATCAAGCACACAGCGTTTGCGTTTCACTGGGGTAGCCATGCCAACGCTAGATAAAAGACGCTGATAAAGTAAACAGATGAAAGGTCGCTTCGTATTCGCTGTGTATAGATCGGCTCGATGTTACCAGATGGCTCATGGATTTTCGAATGGTAAACTGCTACAAGATGTCCCGATTTTATTGGATTCAGCAAAGTTTTTAACACCTAGAACGATTGACATAATAAATTGTTGTAAAAATCCAGGTTGGCTACTGTGATCACCAGACGTAAACACTTCGACGCTGAGAACCATCAAATGGCCCGCCAACTGTGGTCATTGGTTGCTGTTGTCTGCTGATAAACCATCAAAGAGGCACACCAAGGTTTTGTCGTTTTGTCACTCTTTTTCACTGCACTATTAAACTGGCGTCGCTTCTGTGGCAAGACATCCCAGAAGTTATTTTCTTTCTTTTTTTATTCCGAAAAGGATGTTACGTCTGATACTAGACATTAAAATTAAAAATCGGAAAAAACATGGGATCGGCTTATGGCCGCGTTACTTTGACGGCAGTGGAACCCCGTACAATTTTGCGGTGACTTACAACTTGGTAAAGTTAAGGATCTGACTGTAAACAGTGGAGAAGACATTTGATGAAGTTTGTGTTTTTAGGAAATTGTTTATTTTACAGGGGAACACTGGTGTTGCATAATAGGTAATTCGTGTCATTGTTTGCGCAGACACTGTAAACAATGAACGTACACGTGAAAGACGTCGGATTACATGTTGACAATAGCTTTATTGAAAGTGTTGCACCAGGAAATCACACAAGACGACTGTAGTATTTATTGTTCACAGTTGACTTTTGTATTATACGGAACACAGCCAGACCTGCATACAAACTTTGGGGGACACACAGTAGGTTCGGATAACCGAACATTTCGAATAATCGATGTCCGGATAATCGACGTTCTACTGTACATATATATGTAATATTGAAGCAATTGGACTTTTTAACAATAAGTCGAAAATATCACTTTTTACCAAAAATGACAAAAATATTCACCAAAATTAGGAAATTGAAAATATCATCATGAAATGAACAAACCTAAGAAAGGTCCACCCAAGGTACATATACATCAAGTATCAAAGCATTCAGGGTTGTAGTTTTCAAGAAAAAGTCGAAAAAGTAAAACATTGACATGGACGACGGACAATCACTAATATAATAAGCTCCGCTCGACAAAGTCAACAGCGGAGCTAAAAAACAAAATGGCTGCCATTCAGCTATCTTGGATTGAATCAGTAAACCACTGCATGTGCATATGTCCCAGATAAAGTACTAGACACATGCAAAGAATGAACAGATTTGGTCCACATGGTTCTAAAACCTGACTCCGAACGGACGGTTGGAAACCGAATCATAAGTTTCTTTTTCAAACTTCGTTTGATCGGAGACTAATAAGTAATGGATGGATGGATACAAACTAATGAGGCACAATCTTGAAAAATTTACATAATTATTTTTATATCCAAGAAATATTTTCCTTTTTCCAATATATGGGGTATAACTACATAAATCAAGTATGCAAAACGATAGAAAACTAAACACTGTCTTACCTCCAAAATTTCCTTTTCCTATTTTTCTGCCAAGTTTTAATTCTGTTTTAGAAATAGCCCATCCGGCTAA
The DNA here is from genome assembly GCF_978046115.1 of Saccoglossus kowalevskii. Lineage (NCBI taxonomy): Eukaryota > Metazoa > Hemichordata > Enteropneusta > Harrimaniidae > Saccoglossus > Saccoglossus kowalevskii. The sequence goes on along the minus strand of NC_140653.1, from coordinate 21,366,631 downwards.
AAAAAAAAAGAGACAAAAAATATTATGAGGATACCACAAAGTATGTACAAGGGCAGTACAGTGATTGTATCAGCGAACACGTGGCTGAGATTGATACATTCCTGTACTTCCTGAGTGCATACTTGTAATAATGTTTTGAATAAAATGTATTAAAGGTTGATTTTTTAGCAACAAAACATTTCTGCATCCTACCATATGTGGTGCACTAGTACACAAAACAAACATGTACGATGACAAAAAGCAAAAGCTACTTTTTTTTTTTTGCCTAAGTTTATTAAAATACAGTATTGCCATACCATCTTCAAAAGCCTTGGAATCCACAGAAAACTCCATTCCTCCTTGTTTTGGAAGAGGCTTGATTAAAGATGTCACTAAACCATCAGCATCACCTTCATAATGCTGCCAAAAAGAAAACAAAAATTGGGTTCTAAAACAGTGAAATATGAAGTGGAATCCAAAATGCAGCAATCCTACCAAAAGTAGCAAGTTGAGAATACCGATCTGAATGTGAATCCGATCTGAATGTGAATCCGATCTGATTGTGAATCCGATCTGATTGTGAATACTGATCTGATTGTGAATACTGATCTGAATGTAAATCCAATCTGATTGTGAATACTGATCTGAATGTAAATCCAATCTGATTGTGAATACTGATCTGATTATGAGTACTGATCTGATTGTGAGTACTGATCTGATTGTGAGTACTGATCTGATTGTGAATACTGATCTGATTGTGAATACTGATCTGATTGTGAATACTGATCTGATTGTGAATACTGATCTGAATGTGAATACTGATCTAATTGTGAATACTGATCTGAATGTAAATCCAATCTGATTGTGAATACCTATCTGATTGTGAATACTGATCTGATTGTGAATACTGATCTGATTGTGAATACTGATCTGATTGTGAATACCTATCTGATTGTGAATACCTATCTGATTGTGAATACTGATCTGATTGTGAATACTGATCTGAATGTGAATACTGATCTGAATGTGAATACTGATCTGAATGTGAATACTGATCTGATTGTGAATACTGATCTGAATGTAAATCCAATCTGATTGTGAATACCTATCTGATTGTGAATACTGATCTGATTGTGAATACTGATCTGATTGTGAATACTGATCTGATTGTGAATACTGATCTGATTGTGAATACTGATCTGAATGTAAATCCAATCTGATTGTGAATACTGATCTGATTGTGAATACTGATCTGAATATGAATCCGATTTGATTGTGAATACTGATCTGAGTGTGAATACTGATCTGATTGTGAATACTGATCTGAATGTGAATCCGATCTGATTGTGAATACTGATCTGATTGTGAATACTGATCTGAATGTAAATCCAATCTGATTGTGAATACTGATCTGATTGTAAATACTGATCTGAATGTGAATACTGATCTGAATGTGAATACTGATCTGAATGTGAATCTGATCTGATCGTGAATACCAATCTGATTATGAATACCAATCTGATTTTGAATCCCAATCTGATTTTGAATCCCAATCTGATTTTGAATCCCAATCTGATTTTGAATCTGATTTGATTTTGAATCTGATTTGATTGTGAATATCAATCTGATTGTGAATACAGACCTGATTGTGAATACAGATCTGATTGTTAATTCGATCTGATTTTAAATACCAATTTAATTTTAACTTCAGGTTGGTCACAAATACATACATACCTCAACAAGTTTTGTTAAAGTTTCAAAAAATACAGTTTCGTCAATTGTCATCTTGTTCTTTCTGTATATAATTCTGTAGTGTTCCACTTTATTTTCGAAACACACACACAGTGTATAATCCCCTTTGTAATTTGTACTCTCTCGCACCAAAAACAAACCATCACTTCTTGGATGCAGTAACTTTTCAGCTTGTTCTCTCGTTATGTTGCCGTGAAACCACCTGTAATATACAACATTTTGGAATGATAAACTGATGAAACTGAATGGTAAGAGAGTGGAGAACGTTGTTCCACTGCTACATGAGTGTTTGGGTCATGGAGGTACTTGGTTTAGACAGGTTGCTGGATTACACAGAGTTTGGTTTAGACAGGTTGCTGGATTACACAGAGGTTGGTTTAGACAGGTTGTTAGATTACACAGAGTTTAGTTTAGACAAGTTGCTGGATTACACAAAGGTTGGTTTAGACAGGTTGCTGGATTACACAGAGGTTGGTTTAGACAGGTTGCTAGATTACACAGAGTTTGGTTTAGACAGGTTGTTGGATTACACAGAGGTTGGTTTAGACAGAGTTTGGTTTAGACAGGTTGCTGGATTACACAAAGGTTGGTTTAGACAGGTTGCTGGATTACACAAAGGTTGGTTTAGACAGGTTGCTGGATTACACAAAGCAGGGTTCTCCACGGTTTGAAAATTAAACAGGGCACGCCAATGTGAAGTGGGCGTGGCACATTTGAAACATGCATCATTGGCAAGGATGTTCAAAAATGGAAACCAAAAAATCTATTAATCTACATATTATTACATATGCATAATATATATTTATTATTACAAAATGAATAGGGATTTTGAAGAGCTATTATTAAGTAAACGTCAGCACGTACAATCAGCTGATTTTAGCTGCACGATTCCTCAAGCGGCGACATCAGTTGTTTACAAGTAATGATCGCGTTCAGAAAAAGACGTAACAAGTTTGTTAATTTATTTTCCCAAATAGATCCATACATGCTTTATTTAATTTTTAGCAAAAATTTATATTTATGATTTATATTAATTTGGACGAAGCAAAATAAAATGTATGTCGCACAAACAGAATACACAATAGAAGATTTTCGATCTGCAGTTAACAGTTACTATCAAAAATAATAGAATTAGGTATAAAAAAACAAAATACATACTTAAAAGAATAATTTTCATTCGAATCGAAAGTTTGTTGATGTCTGCTTCGTTGAAAACAGCTATGATCCGGAAACAGTTCATTTTACTGTGTGCACCTGATACTATGTAACGATGCTTTTGATTGGCCAAAGCCACGCATTGACGCGAAAAACAACCAATCAGAATATTTGTTCCAAAAGAACACAAGTAAATTTATTTCCTCCACTTATGATGTGAGTTGAAGGCATAGCCGTTTTACCGGGCTTTTTAAATCGTGATTTATAGAAAATTCAACTTTAAATAGTGACATTTAAATATAAACATTTACATGTTCAAGCAAGCATTCATGCGGACTTCTTGGTGATCAGCAATGTCTGTGATGGTACGTCGGCTGCGCTGGTCGTTTACCGACCATGCAAGTGCATAGCTGCCCGGTTGCTGCCTTTGTTCCACTCGGCGGTGACGATGTTGCCGCTACCTAGTCACGGCGTGAACTTGGTTTTAACCATAGACCTTATGTTTAACGAATGGTTTTACCGATAACGATTTTATATATTTGACGTCACCCTGGCAGTAAAAATATGGGTACGGTAATGCACTTTTCTAGGCCACATGTTCATTTTTAATCGTGTTGAATAAACTTTTTGTTTGGTGGTGTTATTACCTCACGGTGACCTGCTACGATAACAAACCGGAATTTTCACAGTTGCACCTTAAAACAATAAACCAGTTACCCTGAGCACAATGAATCATCTTCGGAAGACAATGAGTGTTGGCCTGTTTTGTAATGTCTGTGATGGTACCTCGGCTGCGCTGGTCGTTTACCGACCATGCAAGTGCATAGCTGCCCGGTTGCTGCCTTTGTTCCACTCGGCGGTGACGATGTTGCCGCTACCTAGTCACGGCGTGAACTTGGTTTTAACCATAGACATTATGTTTAACCATGGAGGTAGAAAAGAGAAGGAGTGAGGACGCTATTTAAGCCCATGTTAATCTTATAAACATCCTTTGTCTTCGCTCTGGTTAAGCCACTTATTGTTTTTGTTTAGAAGTCGTTTTATCTACATGATGATAGCCGCTTATTTACACAAGAAAACGAGAGTAGAACTGAAAAAAAAAATTCCGTTTAAACATCGTCTATAAAATTGAATGCGCAAACCATAAATAAAAGAATTGTGCATGCGCAATAACCTTTATCGGATCACAAAGGTCATTTCACACTTGTAGGTACCGGAAATTCTGCATACGGACGCCACCAAGATGTGTGATTACTTCTTTTCTGATATTTTTCATCGCAATAGTCGTCCAACTTTGGACATTGATTAAAAAAATCCCGCAAATTTCCGCAGTGAAATTTAAATATACATGATAAGATTATAACAGGATGTTTTGACTCGTCATTTTTCATTGGTGTGCAGAACTGTGCAGATGTTTAAAATTGCGCATTTTGTTGTAATAGATTTCGGGCGTTGAGTACACTCAGCGTACGTCTTTCACTGCATTCTGTATTATTGTTATCTGTTTGGGCATGCGCAGTGCGTTGAGAATCTTCGTGAAGCTTCCGAATACAGCCGAAACACGTAAGCCGATTAACTGTGACATTGTACAGCGTGTTTGCAAACTAATTACATTGTGTATGTGAGTAAACAAATCCAAAGCATCATGAAACCAGCGGAAACAATAGCGTCATCACTCCTTCTCTTTTCTACCTCCATGGTTTAACGAATGGTTTTACCGATAACGATTTTATATATTTGACGTCACCCTGGCAGTAAAAATATGGGTACGGTAATGCACTTTTCTAGGCCACATGTTCATTTTTAATCGTGTTGAATAAACTTTTTGTTTTTTGGTGTTATTACTTCATGGTGACCTGCTGCGATAACAAACCGGAATTTTCACAGTTGCACCTTAAAACAATAAACCAGTTACCCTGAGCACAATGAATCATCTTCGGAAGACAATGAGTGTTGGCCTGTTTTGTAATGTCTGTGATGGTACCTCGGCTGCGCTGGTCGTTTACCGACCATGCAAGTGCATAGCTGCCCGGTTGCTGCCTTTGTTCCACTCGGCGGTGACGATGTTGCCGCTACCTAGTCATGGCGTGAACTTTGTTTTAACCATAGACATTATGTTTAACGAATGGTTTTACCGATAACGATTTTATATATTTGACGTCACCCTGGAAGTAAAAATATGGGTACGGTAATGCACTTTTCTAGGCCACATGTTCATTTTTAATCGTGTTGAATAAACTTTTTGTTTGGTGGTGTTATTACCTCATGGTGACCTGCTGCGATAACAAACCGGAATTTTCACAGTTGCACCTTAAAACAATAAACCAGTTACCCTGAGCACAATGAATCATCTTCGGAAGACAGTGAGTGTTGGCCTGTTTTGTAAACAATTCTTTGTCTGGGACCATGCAGGGCGCACAGGAAATATAACAGGGCGCTGACAATTTACACCCCTTTCACCCCTTAATTACACGAAGAACTGCAGTCAGATGTTGATAAGTCGTTACAATTGGTCAGGCAGTTTGTTTTGAAATTTACTTCATCTGTTCAAAATGTTGGCAACAACCCGGTAATTATCAAAGGCTTGATTGACAGGTCAACAACAACAAAATTAAAATGTAGCAAGGCTTGTTCATTTCGATAGACACCATGGCGACGCTACTAAAATTTAAAAGTTCCGTCAGTTGAGTTTCATGTCAGTATCCAGGCAACTATTATAGGTCGTTGCAATGGATAAGCAAGGTGTGGAAAAACCTGCTGTAATAAGAGAGAGGGTAGTTCAGCTTTATTTGGGAGCAATGTCTTATTCAATATTTAAAAAAAACTGTTTTAATACAAGACAGCAGCACCTACATAAACTAAGCCAGTAACACATTCCTTGTATACAAATTTTTATCTTTTTTTAATGCTTTTTTGTTCCCTTACTTTTTGTGTAGTTGTTTTTCTTTTACTAATATCTGATTTGTAACCCTTTTCATCCCCTCCGGGGGATGTTGTGTGTTAATAAATAAATAAAATTCCGAGATCGGTCGACAGAGCGGTGTTTCGAAAAAAACAGATCACACTATTGTGAAGCGATACATCGCAACTGGTAGCATTCTTCCTGGGAAACGTGGTGCTTGTCAAGTCGTCCACAATACATGTAGCCTGGACAAGCTTCATATACACACACTGCTTTTTTCGATTTCCTGCTTCCTTGTGTCCTCTATGGCAATGTGCACACGTTGCTTCGACAACGTTTAATCTCGGTAAAGCTAACAGGGGTAGCGGCAGGGGTGGCGACTTTAAGTCAGTCAATTCGCGTTCAACCGAGATCTTTACTTGTGAAAGTGTGTCCAACTTGTCAGTTAATTCATTCTCCCGATCCTGTAACGATGGGGCTTTGTACGTCGGAATTGTTGCGGGTGTTACCCTGTTGAAATTATCGGTGACAAAGTCAAGTCTACGCTTTCGCGACATCGAAGTGTCGTTGTCGGTGTCTACGTATTCTTTGGTCTCAGAGGACTTTATCGCTGGGCATTTCCCGTCCACCGCGTGTATTTGTAATTTCAGTGTCCCACTTTTTGAGCGCACTATGTTGTCAGTGAGTAGAAGTTTAAATCGGTCATTCCGTGGTAAATCCAGCTTTTGGGTTTCATCATCGAGTACTTAAATGCGTGTTGCTCCCATCCGACCGAGGTATTTGATTTCTCTGGTGATTAGCCCAACAAAATCTTCGAAAGACATCTGGTGTAACCGAGTTTCAGTGATGTAAATTGGGGTGATTCGTACACTTCCATAGTACATATAATGTACTTTGATTAACATCTCCGGCTCGCGAATTTCCATCATCTTGAATTTGTCTGGCACAACTGGCAACCTACATGTACCTTCCGCATGTGTGGGAACGATCTGGGAATATTTGTTCTGTTATGCAAATTAGCAATAATTGGCTAATCAGTTTATTTGTACTGAGCCGCCGTGGTGTCTATCGAAATGAACAACTTTTGCTACATTTTAATTTTGTTGTTGTTGACCTGTCAATCACGCCTTTGATAATTACCGGGTTGTTGCCAACATTTTGAACAGATGAAGTAAATTTCAAAACAAACTGCCTGACCAATTGTAGCGACTTATCAACATCTGACTGCAGTTCTTCGTGTAATCAAGGGGTGAAAGGGGTGTAAAGAGGACGCCAATTTCAGATAACAGGGCGCCCTGTAAAAAACCCTCGTGGAGAACCCTGCAAAGGTTGGTTTAGACAGGTTGCTGGATTACACAAAGGTTGGTTTAGACAGGTTGCTAGATTACACAGAGTTTGGTTTAGACAGGTTGCTAGATTACACAGAGTTTGGTTTAGACAGGTTGCTGGATTACAGAGGTTGGTTTAGACAGGTTGCTGGATTACACAGAGGTTGGTTTAGACAGGTTGCTGGATTACACAAAGGTTGGTTTAGACAGGTTGCTGGATTACACAAAGGTTGGTTTAGACAGGTTGCTGGATTACACAAAGGTTGGTTTACACAGGTTGCTGGATTACACAAAGGTTGGTTTAGACAGGTTGCTGGATTACACAAAGGTTGGTTTAGACAGGTTGCTGGATTACACAAAGGTTGGTTTAGACAGGTTGCTAGATTACACAGAGTTTGGTTTAGACAGGTTGCTAGATTACACAGAGTTTGGTTTAGACAGGTTGCTAGATTACACAGAGTTTGGTTTAGACAGGTTGCTGGATTACACAAAGGTTGGTTTAGACAGGTTGCTGGATTACACAAAGGTTGGTTTAGACAGGTTGCTAGATTACACAGAGTTTGGTTTAGACAGGTTGCTGGATCACACAGAGTTTGGTTTAGACAGGTTGCTGGATTACACAGAGGTTGGTTTAGACAGGTTGCTGGATTACACAGAGGTTGGTTTAGACAGGTTGCTGGATTACACAAAGGTTGGTTTAGACAGGTTGCTGGATTACACAAAGGTTGGTTTACACAGGTTGCTGGATTACACAAAGGTTGGTTTAGACAGGTTGCTGGATTACACAAAGGTTGGTTTAGACAGGTTGCTAGATTACACAAAGGTTGGTTTAGACAGGTTGCTAGATTACACAGAGTTTGGTTTAGACAGGTTGCTAGATTACACAGAGTTTGGTTTAGACAGGTTGCTGGATTACACAGAGGTTGGTTTAGACAGGTTGCTGGATTACACAGAGGTTGGTTTAGACAGGTTGCTAGATTACACAGAGTTTGGTTTAGACAGGTTGCTGGATTACACAGAGGTTGGTTTAGACAGGTTGCTGGATTACACAGAGGTTGGTTTAGACAGGTTGCTGGATTACACAAAGGTTGGTTTAGACAGGTTGCTGGATTACACAAAGGTTGGTTTACACAGGTTGCTGGATTACACAAAGGTTGGTTTAGACAGGTTGCTGGATTACACAAAGGTTGGTTTAGACAGGTTGCTGGATCACACAGAGAGGGAATATTTACAAAATTAACACCTTACAAATAAAAATCATACTTACGGCATAGCGCTAATTTTGACATTTTCCCTTTTTTGTACATAATTTTTGGGAATTAATCCTTCCCTGCCACCTTTCCTTGCTTTGTACCAATTTGGATCCTAAAAGAACAAAAAAATACGAAATATTGACAAGACACTAATAATACATTGAAACACCTGGATTGTTACTTTGATGCAGACTAATTTTATGACTCCACATGACACAAGTGATTTGTATCGCAAAAGTCTCTGTAAACATGTCACCATCAACGGCTGTACATTGTATGTACAATCAATCTCTATCCGATAGTTGAAAAAAATGCATCCTTAACAATTTCAGTAAGTTTAATATTTAATTCATATGGGCCAATAATATTAACGCATTAATTTGGCTAAAAAAACAAACAGAATTCGGTCAAATTATCGGCCAATATCAAAAATACTGATAAACAACTTTTTTCAAATTTGTCAGAATACTGTTAATATAATATTTCTATAAGGTCAATTAAATTGCAGTTCTTACATCTGAACTTGTTTCCATGGAAACAATGACTTTCCTCACAGCATTAAACTGTGGTGGCTTTTGTTGTGAAATTATGGTACGTAAATGTTGAACAACAACACTATTAAACCTAGGTTGCCTGTATCTCTATATTTGGTTAACTGTTAATTAAAGTTTGAAGTACTGTACTAAAATTGGACGGTAAACAAAAATAAAACATGTTGAAGGAATTTGGGTGTGGTCATTTTTGTGACTCGATGACATCATCGTACTACAATTTTTTTCTTCTTTTGCTAATCACAAAAAAAGAATGTCTGTCCCATGTTACTATCCATGACCATCAAGAAGCATTCAGTTTTCAAAATAGAACTACCTTAAAAATAGTTTATTTGCATATCACATAGTTAGATACATGTATATATATATGAGCAGGAACTGAGAGGACTGAAATTCACTAAGAATGGGTGTTGTGTCATTGCATTGATAGATGGAAAGAGGAAGAGATTTTATAACAAGATGACCTTATTTGAACTTTTAATTTACAATAAGATATGCGTGACTAATAAGATTCGATCTATGTATACACAGTGTATCATTTCAACAAGACATCAGTTTTCCTGATAACACCCAAATAACACGAACATGTGTTCAAATGGATAACGGAACTGAAAGTGGCAGGCCTATTTTTTTAAGCCATCCATATTTATGACTTTCAAGTTTATTAGTTATGAATTATTCATTATTTTTTTTTCATACAGACTGTCAACATTTCTCAGCAAGGTTCAGAAATTTAGAATAACATAGTTGAACTCTGGTGACCTTGCCCTTTGTTATATAATATAATTCCCTTTATCATAGTTTGTTTCAATATAAATATGCATTGTCATTATTAATTTTGAATACAAACAAGTTTTGAGGTTGAACCAACAGTGGGGAATCAGTCTACCGAATGTCCTTTAAAGATGTAAATATCTTACAAAAACATTGGTGCCTTATTTGTTTAATTATTTTAAGGGACATAATTTCTAGCTTTATTCAAAGTAATTCAGATGCCTCATCGCAAAAAAAAAAAGTGCTGCATTTAGACGTGAATAGATTCATAAAACATGCAAGATAACAGAAAATCTTAGCTGGCTTTTGTCCAAGTATTTTGTACAGGTGTCTGTCAAAAATTAATGATTCACTGAGACAAATATGAACTGCCTTATTGTGTGACTACTGTATTATATGAAAAGTAAAAAAAAAAAAAAAACCTTTATGAATAGCTATCATATTCCAAGCTCTGCTTTGTATGCAAATCAACTTAAATAGTTAGTTGGTGTCCAGTGGAGGGAGAAGTCAACAGTACTGTTGCCTCCTGAGAATCTACATCTTCAAACTCTGCAATCTTTGAAGTGCGTTTTTAAACCAGTATTATAAAAACTCTATCATTCTGTTTTAATAGCTGAAACATATTCCTGTGAGTTTTCATTTGTCGAATGAACTGTTTGTCAAGTACAGAATACATATATTTTAGAACAATTTTCTTTTTAAAATGTGGATGAAATGTTTTGCTTTTTTATGTATTTTTTATGTATTGTTTTTGATTTGATAACTTTCAACTAAACAGATTTTCTATTAGCTTCAGATCTTGATCAAAGTTTGGCACTGAGTTCATAGGAGTGCTTATATTTATTTTCTTGTTTTCTGTAAAGATTTTATTGGAAGGTTTGCAAATGTGTATCAGACTGTGCAATCTCTCCATGAGTTGGTTTTGAAACCGAGTATGGGATTCTGAGATACATTACCAAGGATATTATTACAAGATAAATTATTTGCTTCATTGAACACATACAACAATGCATATTTCCACTGAGATCAGTGACCTTTGATGTGTATCACCAGTGATCAGTCAAGTAGAAACAGTCAAAATATTTTATCAGATTTTCTCAATTTTTGCATAATATTTTCACACAGGACGTCTGTTGTTCAAACTCACGGAAGACTTTATACTGATGAATAAGGTGACCAAGTTTGATAAAGTTTGGAATAGAATTAGTAAAGTTATTATGCACACAATAACAATTATTAACGACGACGACGACAACAACAACGACAGACAAAATTTTTCCCTTAATATACCTTTCCCTTCCATCTTTGATGGTACGGGCAAGGTAAAAACTGCCAAAAATACAACAACACATAATACTCATACAAGATTTGCATATCAGCTGATTGTCAACTGCAAGGAGGAAATGACCTGTTTGTGTTGCGCTCAACAGCATTTTGCAAACCCAAACATGCATTATGAAAACACATTACGTACGGTTTCAACCATCATTTATTCAACTTTCATTTCAAGGCGCTTGAATGGCAAGCAATACGATGCACTGTCAATGTGTACTATAAAGCAACGCAGGATTTACTAAAACATATGCTAAAAAGTTAAAATTAACTTTGGAGGAAGGAAACAAAGAGTTAGAACATTTTTGTATTCCGGAAGTGATTTTTTGCATGAATAGAGATGATAATACTAAGCTACTGAAAAAATGTAGGGGCAACTATGTTTTTATTGGGGGGGGGGTGTGTCCATCTCGAATTAACAAATAATTACTGAGCATAACTACCAAGTTGTTGTACATATAACAGAAGATATAAGATCATAAAACACACGCACACACCATCCTCACTCCTCATTCCGAAGATGGTTTCTTCATAGAAGCCACAAATTAAACCAGGTTGGGTAATCAGTTGTCATGACAACAGGATTTAAACGCGACATGAATGAAATCTTTTCTGGGTGATGCATACCCGTATGAATAACTTTACATATAAATTAAAGTTAAGTGTAGGTAACATTTAGTGATTAGCCCAACAACAATGCAGCATGGGGTCAAAGGTCAGATTTACAGCAGCGCATGTCAAACAGCATACATATAGATGCCAATGTTAGGACAGAATCCAGTAATTTGTGTCTATGTGCCGAGTATAAACAATGTGAAACGAACATCACAAGAACAACTAATTATAAATAATACAAAATAATTAATGGACTGATTAAATTTTTTAATTCAACGCTGCAACACAATTCTTTGTGTCAGTGTCAGTGCCAGTGATTGATGCATCTCAAAAATATATTTAAAAAAAAATACCAAATACTGTAGAATACTTTATTTTCGCTTGGAATTTATTTTCGCTTAAGAGAGGATTCCGTGAAAATAAAATCCAACGAATATACTTTTTTCCCTATATTTCACATCAAACTCATGAAAAATCAGTGAAAATAAATTCCAAGCAAAACGCCCAAAAAGCCTTTTCAGCGAAAATTAATTCCAGCGAAAATAAAGTATTCCACAGTATAGATAATTTTTCACTACAGCCCCTACTTTGTACATTCCACAAATTTCTTTCATTTTTCCAGTAACAAAGTTACATAGATTCATATTTCTTGCTCAGAAAAGATGAAGAACAGCTTTTAATGTAATTTAAGTGAAGATAATTGGATGTAATACACATTGGTAGCATCAATATCCCTCTTTTAAAAAATTATTTAACTTTTCAAATTAATATAATTGGGCCGGAGACATACTGTTCTGAATACACAAATTTTGATCTTGCACATTTTTTTTGACATTTACTAGGTTATGATGATACTCCCATGATGCAGTACACTTATTAGAAGCACAACAAATTACTTCATTTTGGTGAAAGAAACATAAATTCTCACTATTATGTTAATTTGTATTTCAAAGGAAGAAAATTTTATACCTATTGTTGAAATCAGAGAGATGCACCCTGGGAGTGCTACAATGCACACTTCCTAGTTCCTGGCCTAAAAAGATGCCCCTTTTCCATTGAGTAGGTTTTCCCCAGAGGTTCCCCTTCATCAAATGAGTCATCCAAGTTTCAATTACATGTATGTGAACCCATATCCATATTTCTGTTAATTAAGTTAATTGCTGTGATTTATAGTAAACAATTCAATTTTCACTGCTGGAAATGACTATGATTTGATGATTTTATAGTATTTGTGAGAACTAAGTTTTGTGAAAGTTGTGAAAACTTTAGAAATTTTACAGCTACGTGTGAAAGTCACAAAAAAAATTGTCTTTTGCGAAATTAACGTTGTGGTCTACAGTAACTACACAAGTTCATATTTGAAATATCAATCACGATAACATACACTAGGAGGAACTAACTGTCATAGAAGTCAGCCTGATCTCATTAACACCAACGGACAAAGTACAAAGGTTCAGTATAGATACTTTAGATGACAACTGACAATTGTCATATTTTTTTAATTTTAAGTACTTAATTGCTCATAAAGCAAAACAATTATATTAAACTACAAAATAAACCAAAAGAATATTAAAAAAAAATACAAAGTCCTAAAAAATGCAAATGCAAAACAAACATTTTTTTTGACATTTACTAGGTTATGATGATACTCCCATGATGCAGTACACTTATTAGAAGCACAACAAATTACTTCATTTTGGTGAAAGAAACATAAATTCTCACTATTATGTTAATTTGTATTTCAAAGGAAGAAAATTTTATACCTATTGTTGAAATCAGAGAGATGCACCCTGGGAGTGCTACAATGCACACTTCCTAGTTCCTGGCCTAAAAAGATGCCCCTTTTCCATTGAGTAGGTTTTCCCCAGAGGTTCCCCTTCATCAAATGAGTCATCCAAGTTTCAATTACATGTATGTGAACCCATATCCATATTTCTGTTAATTAAGTTAATTGCTGTGATTTATAGTAAACAATTCAATTTTCACTGCTGGAAATGACTATGATTTGATGATTTTATAGTATTTGTGAGAACTAAGTTTTGTGAAAGTTGTGAAAACTTTAGAAATTTTACAGCTACGTGTGAAAGTCACAAAAAAAATTGTCTTTTGCGAAATTAACGTTGTGGTCTACAGTAACTACACAAGTTCATATTTGAAATATCAATCACGATAACATACACTAGGAGGAACTAACTGTCATAGAAGTCAGCCTGATCTCATTAACACCAACGGACAAAGTACAAAGGTTCAGTATAGATACTTTAGATGACAACTGACAATTGTCATATTTTTTTAATTTTAAGTACTTAATTGCTCATAAAGCAAAACAATTATATTAAACTACAAAATAAACCAAAAGAATATTAAAAAAAAATACAAAGTCCTAAAAAATGCAAATGCAAAACAAAAGGGACAAGTCATTGTTAATTACATCGGCCCCATTGGAATTAGATTATTCATGCCAAAGACAAAATAATATGGACCAAAAGCATAGTTAGTAATTGAGAGTGAATAATTAATGAATAATTGGCTGGTTTACTATCAACAGAAATTAGATTTATTAAATTACTCTTCCAAAATCAAAATATATGGTCAGAAATTAAACAGGATATACTATTCATGCATTTTTTGTATCAAAACTGGATTTCATTTCAAAAGCAAGATTGCAGGCAGTCAACTATTTTTGATCCGATTGTAAAACTAATTGTTATGGACATGTATCTTAATGTATAATTTAAAAAGAAAAAAACATGTCAGCGATACATTTTGAAAAAACAAGATGGCTGCCAGTTGGTAATTTTGAATTTGATTTGAACACGAAATGAATCACCATGGACATGAATCTCAACACGTATAATGTTTTTATCAAAATGAATGATAACACCAAAAAACAAGATGGATACAAGTCGGCCATATTTAATCTGATTATAAAAAACAAACTGATATGAACATGTATTCCAATATGTATGATGTACATGTATGTGTCAAATATGAATGAAAATGGTCCATAAACCTTGGAGATATACAGTTATCACGTAAGCTTTGGCCTCACTTCAGTGTCAGCTTCGCTTCAGCATTGCATCATTATGGCTTCAGCTCATCAATGTCAACTCATGAAAAATCAGTGAAAATAAATTCCATACAAAACATACAAAAATGTTTTTCAGCCAAAATTAATTCCAGCTAAAATAAAGTATTTTACAGTATCACAGCATTTATTAGTGATAAAGCAGTTAGAGACATAAAAAATACATTAATCCCATGTAATGTTCATTTCCAATTTTTTTATGAATCTGTTATGTTAATAATGCTGTTGAGAAATGTATATATCAACAAATTTCAAATAATAAAATAGATTGCAATCAAGACATGTTTCAATGAGTCATCACATTATCTATGCCATCTATAAACTCCGTGAGTTGAAAGAGTTGAAAATCCAAACATACAAAAATCTGAGCCAAATTAAATTTGTTACACTATGTGTACTGCAATGCATCATGGGAGACAAGGTTCAATTAATATAATGAAAAAGTATTATTAGACTTGAAACTCACTAAATTAAATGTAAATTTTTGATAAATATTCAAAAAATATTCAGATTTATATCAACAACAAATGACTTTTTCATTTTTATGTCACTTAGAAAAATTTGAGATCTGAAGAAATACTTTTGCAATTTTTGACGTTTTCCATGACATTTCAGATTCAATTTTTATTTAATTTCTTGCATCTTAATGACACTAACTCATAGTAATGAAAGTATGGACAAGTTAAATATAATCTTTAATACAGACCAAATTTTTGTCTGTCAGGCATTGATCTATTGGCATAGGGTCATGAACGTACTATTTGGTTTAGTTTTACTTGGGTGAGTTCCCGGGTCAAGGTCAGTGTTGACAACCCTACACTATTGGCTAATGATAGACAAATGAAAATTAGGAAACATAATCCTTGTGAAAAAAAACTTAAATATGAACCCTGCCTCACCCCTGTTAATTATTAATTTTGTAGCGTTGTAATCGGTCACTTAATGAATTCCTTGATATGACAGCCATAATGTGTCGTAAATATCCACGGCTGACAACACAATGACTACTGTACTACATGTAGATTTGTTACTCTATTTCTAATATTCATGATATGGTGATTTAATTAGCATTGTGGTAAAACGATGCCAAATTATTAAACATAGTTGAACTCTGGTGACCTTGCCCTTTGTTATATAATATAATTCCCTTTATCATAGTTTGTTTCAATATAAATGTGCATTGTCATAATTAATTTTGAATACAAACAAGTTTTGGGGTTGAACCAACAGTGGGGAATCAGTCTACCGAATGTCCTTAAAAGATGTAAATATCTTACAAAAACATTGGTGCCTTATTTGTTTAATTATTTTAAGGGACATAATTCCCAGCTTTATTCAAAGTAATTCAGATATTTTAGTATCAAAACAAATGTCTCATTGCAAAAAAAAAGTGCTGCATTTAGACGTGAATAGATTCATAAAACATGCAAGATAACAGAAAATCTTAGCTGGCTTTTGTCCAAGTATTTTGTACAGGTGTCTGACAAAAATTAATGATTCACTGAGACAAATATGAACTGCCTCATTGTGTGACTACTGTATTATATGAAAAGTAAAAAAAAAACACCCTTTATGAATAGCTATCATGTTGAAAGCTCTGCTTTGTATGCAAATCAACTTAAATAGTTAGTTGGTGTCCAGTGGAGGGAGAAGTCAACAGTACTGTTGCCTCCTGAGAATCTACATCTTCAAACACTGCAATCTTTGAAGTGCGTTTTTAAACTAGTATTATAAAAACTCTATCATTCTGTTCTAATAACTGAAACATATTCCTGTGAGTTTTCATTTGTCGAATGAACTGTTTGTCAAATACAGAATACATATATTTTAGAATAATTTTCTTTTTAAAATGTGGATGAAATGTTTTGCTTTTAATGTATTTTTTATGTATTGTTTTTGATTTGATAACTTTGAACTAAACAGATTTTCTATGAGCTTCAGATCTTGATCAAAGTTAGGCACCCAGTTCATAGGAGTGCTTATATTGATTTTCTGACACCTTGTTTTCTGTAAAGATTGTATTGGTAGGTTTGCAAATGTGTATCAGACTGTGCAATCTCTCCATGAGTTGGTTTTGAAACCCAGTATGGGATTCTGAGATACATTATCAAGGATATTATTACAAGATAAATCATTTGCTTCATTGAACACATACAACAATGCATATTTCCACTGAGATCAGTGACCTTTGATGTGTATCACCAGTGATCAGTCAAGTAGAAACAGTCAAAATATTTTATCAGATTTTCTCAATTTTTGCATGATATTTTCATACAGGACTGTTGTTCAAACTCAGTGAAGACTTTATACTGGTGAATAAGGTGACCAAGTTTGATAAAGTTTGGAATAGAATTAGTAAAGTTATTATGCACACAATAACAATTATTAACGACGACGACGACAACGACAACAACAACGACAATGCCGGACAAAATTTTTCCCTCAATATACCTTTCCCTTCCATGTTTGATGGTACGGGCAAGGTAAAAATAATTATTTTATAGAACTATTTGGTTGGACTTCCAGATTTTGTGTTGTCAGAGTGATTTTAACTAAACATACACCACTACATGTTCGGACAGGAGATACTATTGTAAAAGTACCAGGAGTATGCGATTAAGGGCAGTGGTCATCACGCACGAATTTTATGTAAATACACAATGTATTTTACACACATTGTATACGTCGCTATGAGTCCCATATCGAACAGGACGTGGCGCGGCGACCACCGCCCCTTAATATGAATAAAAATAAACTTTTTCAAAAACATAACGAGGTTTCCAGAAAACCACCGACTGATTCCCACGGTTTCGCTGAAGCCAACCATCCATGGCTGTTCTCATCAACCAGTGCATGAATACAATTTTGATCTCATGTAAACCAATAGATGTCACTTTATATACATGTCATAGCCTTACTGATAACAAACATGATTTCAAGTTGAATTTACCATTGAAACATATCATATAACACTCGACTTTGACCATGGAAATACATACATTGTTGCAAAGATGCATTAAAACTTGTTGTTAAAAACTTTTTGAACCACAGAATTAAATCAATGCAGTAATTTATAAGTAAGTCATATGGTTTAAATAACTGGTATAATATAATATAAAACAACAGAATGCAGCATATATAAGTCATGTATTGATCAGAACCCTTGTTTTATAATACAAGTAAAGCTGATTGACAATTGCACAGTGCTAGTGTTCAGTTTTGAAACCAGAAACTTTTGCTTGTGTTAGTTAACATTTGAGATGAACAACTGGTACATCCATTTCATGTGCATGAATGTGTCCAAACATATATCATCAATTCAGTACATCAATATAATTCTGCGTGCATTTTAGGACAAAAATACATTTTTTTTTTCTGTATTATTCCAATACCGTATTTGCTCTATTAGTATGTGTATGGGGAAAATAAGTAAGATTTTTAACAATCCAGTATATAATACATACAACAGTACATTTACATTTTCTTCTTTTGGAGATGCACTTTCAATAGAGCAAGTACGGTAACTGTTATGTTCTGGATGCATATTTTTCTTTCAAGGTTGATCAATACAATTCCCTGAAAGTGGATGGGTTCAAAGTAGACGCAAGGGAGTTTTCACTTGAGAACCCAAATAGTTCCTGTATACGCACCCCCAATTTATCTTTTTTTTCACATATGAACTTGTATAGCAATAAATAATCTTTTTGCAAAATTTAAAAAAAACAAAACAAAAAAAACACCTTAATATCACCTTTGGTGAACAATCGAGGCTACTACAATTAATTTAAATACTCATAATTCAGCGTTATTTATGAGTACTCAAATGTATAAATAAATTCACAGCTGGTTAAAGAGATCATCCGTATAAACCTTGATAAATGGGAAAAAAAACATTGTAAACCATTCAATTTTAGCTTCCGAAAATTTCTCTATTTGAGAACGCTTATGAGGACTAAATTAACAAAACTTACTGTGAATCCGTGTCCTTTATGGACATTTTGTTAAGTGCAAAATGAAAATTTAATGTGAATAATTTAGTTGACCCAAAAAGTGGGAGTGACTACATGAGAGGATGACAGTCATTAAAAGTGAAAAACAATATTTTACCTTAGTTGATCTGACTACAGTAATTACGTCTCCTTTCTTGAAGGGTAAATCATCAGGTGTACTAGCTTTGAACTCGTACCTGGCAATACACTCGGTGCCTTCGGGCCAGACTTCGTTATTCTGAAATGAGGGAATAACATTTTGAAATATTATTACCAAATTTATGAGAATTATTTGTTTGGTGATTGGTGTCCACAACTGGTTTTAACTGGACAATTTGTAATAACAGTCTAGCACAATACTCTATGAACTTGCGCGTAACTTTGTGATATTATGGTAACACTGGAGGAGGAGGATTAGAATGATTAATTATGGCATACTCCTTGTTACTAGTGGTGATGAAGCCAGATGTGGTTTCACATCAGGTTTCGCATGGCACCACAAAAAAACTCTGACCTGCTATGTACTACAATCAGTTCTTAGAATGCTTTACAAATAATTAATAGTTGTACAGCACAGTTAATATGCATGGTAGCTACCAAAAATAGAGGTCTTATTAAAGTTATGATGTCTTCATTTCAAAGGCACCACTTTAAATAGGAGGAATGTTTGTGTTTCCAGTCTTTTTGTAAGGGAGTACTGTAAAATACTTTGTTTTCGCTATTTTCGCTGAAGGAATGATTCAGTGAAAATAAAATCCAGCGAATATATGTTTTTTCCTATATTTTACATTCAATTCATCAAAAATCAGCGAAAATAAATTCCATACAAAATGCCCAAAAAATCTTTTCAGCGAAAAATAATTCCAGCTAAAATAAATTATTTTACAGTATTCCCATTATGCCGAATCGCAGTTCCTAGATGGCCAGCCAGTGGAGGAGAGAAACAACTTCACAAACTCCATTCTCACTGTACACAAGGATAGACTATCAAGAAGGTAATTTGTATCCATGGTGACAAGCCATGAGGAAGTGTTGGACGAGTCACGATCAAAGGGTAGTAGAGTAAGTTGGGGGTCAGAGGTGAATATGGGGCACAGAACATAGCATTTTATAAAAAACAGTTCCAGAAATTTGAAATTACTGAATATATCAAATAATCTTGATTATTAGGTTTAAACGGTGTAATAAATCTAGGTGTACATTATATATGCATGGCATTAAATAGACTTGAACTGCAGTATAACCTGTGTTAATGACCTCTTCTATATAAAGACCACCTGTGATTTATGTATAAAATGGCCTATATATAAAAGCCACTGAATAATAAGACCAGTGTTTGTCCTTCAGGCACCAGTAAACTCAAACTATCCTTTATAAAAAGGCTAACATTTTGTAAGTTAGTGTTCTACTCAAGTAACATTTATTTTACTTTATTTATGTACTTCTATTGACAAACTGCCTCTTGAACTATTTAATTTTTATTTACAAAATGATTAATAAAACTGCATATAACGGCTAATTTCCAGAAGTACCTTGGGTGGTCAGCACTTCATACAAAAATATAGACTAGAAGGAATTTACTTACTGTCGACATCTCGACTATATAATAATATCAACACCTCAGGTTCACGTATTATATCTGTAAAAATAAAGTTGTTCAAAATCAATAATTGTCAGAGTACATAGTTACACGAGTGCCATAGTAAATTATTCACTATAGCAGTGTGTCCAATACCTCACAGCTGTCAGTCACATGACCTAAATTAGACTTGCATACAGTCTCTTGTTTGTTTGTTGGTGTATTTTTCAATCAAACAAAACATTAATTTTATAATATTACACTAATCTGCAGTAAGGTGAAAATTAAAGTTAAATTTTCATAAACAAACATTCGTTGTTTATTAGAAACCTTGCTGTAGTTGATATTTTGCACGCTTGCATTTTACAATATTTTTTTGAGATTTGTTTATTATGGCATTGCAAGGCAGTGTTGAAGGTGCACTAAAGATACCATGCCAATACCTATGTATCACTTTGAGAATACAGTGTACCAATGGGAGGTCATCAATGCCTACACTTCTGCTTGCGATGTTTTTGCGAGTGTGTCCGTTTTGCGGTAATGCAACAGAAAATGATTTATGGCCCAGGTTCAATATTGTAAATATATCTGTGTACGTTAAAGTGGGGGAGTCGTCACCTACGCATGCGTCAGATGGCCATAGCGTGTCATTGTTTACAAACAAGCGTCTACCCATGAGCCTTTGCATTTTTAGGGTGTGTTGTTATCGTCGATTGGGACTCAGTTCCCGCATGTGTGTAGGTGACAACCCTCTTGCTTGAACATAGTTTTGCTTTAAAATTATAAAACAACACAATGTAGGTACACAATTTCCCTCATAATAAATAAATAATATTCATATTTTGCTTATGGATGAGGTAATCAAATCTCTTCAAAAGCATTGTCAATTTCCTGTTACATCTATAATCATCACCTATACAAAATATATTTTTTCAAATCTCTTCAAAATCACAACCAAAATCGGGAAGAGTTTCACTATAATGAACTCCCGGAAGTAGCCGCAAAATTAACGTCTCGAGAAACTTCCTCATAGAAATATAAGTCAAGGAGAGCAACATCTTTGTGATGATGACACAAATTCAAAGATAGGAAAGAAAAAAATAATTGTTACTAGTAGACATTGTGAGTTTTAAGAATCCATACGTCAGTCAATATTTATATGACCGTGCAGGCGACGACGCCTATGGTAAATTCTCCTCCGGATATCGTCACCGACCCAGCACGGAAGTCACTCATGGGTGTACTCTATTCTGGTACGTGCGTTTCCAGTTTCCTGTTACATCTATAGCAATCACCTATACGGTATATATTTTGAGTTGGTTCTTACTTGCCGTTTGTGAAATATAACATAACAAAAGTCTAGAGTCAACTTAGCGGCAGCAACGACGTTCAGGACTAACTCACTAAGTAAACTCACCTGTCCGCGGTCTCCAACCAGGAAGTAACTGTTTAAAATTGTCTTACTCGCACAGTTGCCACGCGTAAATGTGTTTTTTGCTCCAAGACACGCTAAATGAAATCGTTGTAAGCAGATATGTTTCGTATTAGGAGATAGGGCTTGAATTTACACAGGTACCAGTCAATCAACACCAACCGCGAAAGCACATCACACTCAATCTGCGAAGGTCGGCCATCTTTAACGAAGGGGTGCCGCATTTTTGTAAATATAGTGACCCCTCTAAGGGTAATTGACAAGAGCAAAAACAAAAGTTTATGTGGCGTCTGCCAGGTGATGGCGCGATAACTGTTTGATTAAAAACACCCATTCCTTCACGTGCATTCCTTGAAGTGGGAAGTGTCTGTCACCGACTTCAGTTTGTAACAGTACTAAAACATTGTAATAATTTTATTGACAAAATGTACGAAATAGGATAAAAAAGTACTGAATGACAAACATTCCGTCATTTGATGCCGAAAAACGTGCAAAATATTTTGAAAAAAAACACACATCTTAACACGTCAAAAGCGGGTATGGGAGTGTGTCGCGAGTATTTTTCAGTTTTGGTAAGGCTGTCATCGCTGATTTGGCGTTAATATGAAATGGTTACGAGTTATTAACACTCAAGATGCCGCTCGTATTAAGTCTATATGAGTAACCAAGCTCCATGATGTATGTCAGTACAATAACAAATGACCAAAGGAAAGTCAATTTGGAGAGACTGGCATATCGAGAGCGGCTAAAGCTATGGGTTTACCGAAACAAAATATTGGATGAACTAGTAAAAAATGTGGAAATCTATAACACCACTATAAATTGTTGACACTTTGTTGAGTGATATGTTCAATAAAAGAAATTACATAAATAAAATCGTGGGTAACCGAACTTGTTTCCATGAAAACAATGATTCAAGGTAGCGAGACTATTATTTGTGTTGAAAATAACGATTTTCACATTTATGTATTAATTGCTGAAATGCACTATAACCTTTCATATGATAAAGTCAACATAACATAGAATGTCCTGTAAGTTGGTTAAAATGTAATTTTTCACCTTTGATTGAGTAACGCGTCGTAGAATGCAGATACGGGCCTGCAAAATACACTTTTGAAAAACTTTCTAAGAATATATACTTTCCTGGTCTATTTGTAGTCATTTAGTCACAATTAGAAAATGAAAACAAGTATACCGCTACCGCTACCGATTTCCTGACATAGTGCTAAGTCGCACTCGTTGGTAAGTGACTCTCGGCCAGTGGATTTAGCCACTGAGACTGTGACACAATCAGCAGGCAGGTCTACCAATCATATGCTACCGATCATAGTGACTGTTTGATACATGGTCTACATTTGGAAACGAACCGAAGCTAATTAGGAATATACAAGTATTACGAACGTCCATTTCTTTAAAGCGGGGGAGTCGTCACCTGCGTATGCATCCGGGTATGCATCAGATGGTCGTAACGTGTCATTGTTTACAAACAAGCGTCTACCCATGAGCCTTTGCGTTTTTAGCGTGTGTTGTTGTCGCTTGGGACTCAATTCCCGCGCGTGCGTAGGTGACGACCCTTCCGCTTTAATGTTGTTGTTCAACGCGCCATGTGGTAGACTAAATCGGGCTATAATTCATCATAATCTATCGGTAAAATGTTCAGTTTGCAGGAAACACAGCATTATTCGTTACATGAAAAATCAAAACCAGTATTACGCATGTGCAGTGATTGTTATTGTACGTACCAAAACAAACAGTGCGCATGTACATGAGAGAATTTCAGTGTTTTATCGAGCGATTACTGAGATGTGTACCAGTGCTTTCACTTCATGATAAATCACTGTGCATTGACAAATACAAAGTATCAAACAACAATGTTAACAATCACATGTTCTCGTCCATATTGTCCCGGACCTTCAATATGAAATTAAGATAAGGTGAATTAAATGAAAGCGGGAGGGTCGTCACCTGCGCACGCGCGGGAATTAAGTTCCAAGGGACGATAACAACACACGCTAAAAATGCAAAGGCTCATGGGTAGACGCCATCTGGCGCATGCGCAGGTGAATACTCCCCCGCTTTAATTGACACAATTGTTGATAAAATAATTTGTTTCTGAAACACGAATTTGCAAGTTTCACATTACATTACCCTCTATAAAACAGATTTAAACATTCAAATATGGTAATAAATAAACAAGCTCTAGATTTGTGAGGGAAAGCGAAAACCAACCAGTTTTGAAATGACGGTTTGGGATGCTTAATTTGGTATACTGCCCTCAACGGTCTATATCGCAATATAAGTAACACATAACAAACGAAACACACTAAAGCTAAGATTGCCCTCTTCTCTTTTCATGGCTATTTAATAACTGCGTATATTTTCGAAAAAAACTCGGGACGACAATTATCTACATTTAGGCTTCCAAGAATATTCAAAATTTGACATTTATTGAAGAAATGTTAAATACTCGTACGATACTAACGTATTAGTTTTGCGATTAAAACTTCTACGTAGATTTATAGAGCTTCGCCTGGCGTATGAAAAAAAAATGATTTTTGATCAAATTGTGACAATTGTTGTGGTATATTTATCATAGTATATCCCGTAAACATAACATTATGCCCAAATTTGACCTTCTCACGCTAGGGACGTTGTTTTCCAAGTAATTGTATTCAACACCATACTATTATATTCTCGGATTTTTAAAAGACAAATAGTTAGCTCCACCCGAAAAATAATTTAACAATCTTCGTCATATAAAGTTTAATTATCCGTTTGCAGATTAAAAAAAGTTATTCTGAATTCATTTTTTTTTGAAAAACAAACAAACAAACAAACAAGTAAAACACGAATGGGCAAATATTCTCATTGCTGACGGAGTGCAGACGACAAATTCAAACTCCTTCAAACTGCGACAGCGCCGACGAAACTCATATTAAAACAAAATAGTATTCTGTTGTTTATGTTTATTACGGTTCTAATTTAACTTAATACACATTTTAGTTTAGCTTATTTAGTGGCGGTCACGGTATTGTGCAGAGTGCAGGTTAGTGTATGACAACGACCGTCTCAACACCAGCTTAATGAGTGTGTATTTAAAGCGGGAGGGTCGTCATCTGCGCACGCGTGGGAATTGAGTTCTAAGCGATGATAACTACGCACGCCAAAACGCAAAGGCTCATGGCTTGTTTGTAAACAATGACACGCTTTGGCCACCTGACGCATGCGCAGGTGACGACCCCCCCCCCCCCCCCGTTGTGTCGTCACCGGAAGCGCTGTCCCAGCACAAACCTGTGTCATATGACGCCTTCGCTGGTTCCCGGCGTCCTTTGCGAATGGCAGGTAGGACGCAGGTCGTTGTGTCGTCACCGGAAGCGCTGTCCCAGCACAAACCTGTGTCATATGACGCCTTACTAGCCGATTTTGGCTAAAATTCCGCTTGAGCGCAATAAAATCACGCGTAGAACTCCATCCGAACCAGACTCTAGCAGCGTAAACGTATTGCAATTTGCGCGATTTGGGCCCAGTTTGTTCTTACAAGTTTTCTAAGTTTCATTTATCATTATTTAGTAAACAGGTCTCTGAAACGATTTAATATATCCGTAAAATACGTGTCAATCGACGATTGACTTCGAAACGTTCGAAATTTCGAACAAACTCCCGGCACACCTAGCGCGATATGCGTCAGATCGGTGTAGAAGACGCCGAACTGCAGCGTCAATGGGACGCAGGTAACTAGTAATCTCCATATTGTTAACAGTGTTTATATGCAGAACTTGATATTGCATTTTACAATTTGGGTTGCCTTTCAATCACATATTTTAGTGAAATATTGTTTATTGAGTGAAATATTATTGTCATACATAATTAAATTTTTGAAACAACAGAAACTAACACATAATAACGATATTCAAATTTGTGTTTGAAGTTCGAAAGTAGTTGCGTTATTTCCGGTTTCAACTAGTTCGAAAATAGAACGTCCTTGAGCGCAATAAAATCACACGAACGCCTTCCGAACCAGACAAAAAATCGAACGATTTGATTTTTAACTCGAATTTCTTTATTTCGTAACTCACATCGACCGGCCGATTTTCGAAAGAGGAATATTGCTTCCGAATACCCTCACTTAATCGAAATTGCCTATCATCAAATGTGGACAGCACATTATTAAGCATGGAAATGTCCTCCAAAATACTTTCGCGTTTGCCTGGGAGATTGCCCAATCTCCTTCCCAGAGGCGTTTGCGCTCTACGCAATAGTGTCTCTGCCACAGGCAGCCTTCAATTTTGTGGTCAATCACCTCACTACGGCGCACGGCCATTTTTTCGCGGTTGTTTCATTTGAAACCGAACTACAAAAAGTGGGGAAAAAACGTATGTGACATCCGAACTATTCATTAATGTCAGACTTCAGTAAAAACGTAAATACGAACCATTTTATCGCGAACTATATTTTGCAAGGTAATGTTATAGTAATGAAACGGCGCACGTGATACACTAAAACTCCATGGCTAAATTCACTCTTACGAAACCCAGGCTGGGCTGTTTCCAATTTTATTGCCATTCATTTAGTCAATCACCAGGCAACGACGATCACGTACCGGATCCGCCGCAGGGGGCTATCTTGTCCTGTCTTGTCTTGGTCTTCTATGACTACACTCCCTCCTCGGTAGTAGATTGTTTTAATGGAATTGCAAACCACAGAGACATTATTTTGTTTTCAAAGAGCGATTGAAAAATGCAGATTCATTATATGCATGGCCATTTGAATTAGCCAAATCTCTGATTACCCGAAGGTGAATAAAACAACACCATAACCAGAAGAAAGTTGCGTGATTGCTGTGAAGATCATTCACACTTTACGACAGCTCGGCTTAATTATTCACGACATAGCCACCTAGCTTTGTGATGAAAGCAAGCCTATACCTAATTAACTTACAATAATTACACCAATTAATAACGAACAATAAATTAACTTGTCTTGTATAAAACGTATTGTAGACAAAACGTTTACGAGTTTGTGTTGGTGATTGTTACCCTTTATTGCGAAGTTACGACAGAATACCACATTTTTATATACAAAAAATCGATATGTAATGATAATTTTTTGTTAATAATTTGTTTAATTAATTCCACACGGACTTGCAAATATGTAAATTGTATAAGTTGAGACACGAATGATCATCCGGTTATTAATAAAAAAAAAATACGCATGCGCAAGAAATGATACACTTACTGGACATCATAGATATTACCAGCACGTACTCAATATACTATTTAAATGATGGATTTTCACAATCATCAATTAACCAAACCCATTAATAAATCCTTAAAACGGCGAAATAAATCGGGGGAGTTATACATTAATATCGCATCTAGTTTTCTCATAATGGCGAGGAAACTTCGATTTGCCCTATCCATTTTATAGTGATTGCCTGTACACAGTGACGTCAGCAATAATGTATTAATAATATGTCTATTTTTCCTGGGGTGTTTTCAATTTTATCGCTATGAATTCAGTAACTCGATAATATTATTTTGCAATAACCGCCCGGTGTATTGTTTTATGATATTTAAACGCATTTTCTATGTATTACCGGTGTGATATTTGCCAGCCTTACAGACAAATTATCGCAGTTAACGTTCGTGTATATATTTTCGTTTTACCCTTCCAGGAATGGTATCGTCTCCGATAATTAAATCTTCGCGCGTGTCAGAAAGCTGAAGGAGTTAAACAAGTCAAACCAGCTTGTTTTCGCGAAGCAAAGCAAATATTGCAATTGTATAATAAACGAAACTAACATAACGTACTGTGTAAGATCGGAAAGTTCAGTTAATTCTGTCTACACGTCGGGCTTATCCCGTCGATCAGAGCAGAATCTTGGCAACACCGAACGCAAACGTCGCACAAAGCTTCTTTAGATACAATATCGTTTTGATAAATTTGAGTGCGCTAGGGGGCTCCGAAGCGTCACAGATTCGAGATATATAAATAGTAAACCACCGCCTTTTACCGTAACTATATACTCTTTCGTGCGTGCACCGAAGAAATCAACATGGCTGTCGGATTTTACCTTTCTCTACTTATGTTACTCGTCTTATCTGCGGCAGCGAAGAAGAATGATGTAAGCACGGACTTACTAATGCCCGACGTGTCGCCGCAAGTTGTAAGTATGCTTACGATGATTACAATACCGCGTCTCCGAACGTTCTATTTCAAAGCTGCCTGTAACTAGACGCACAGGAGAACTTTAAAAATATACAGTTCATTTAAATAACTGTATAACAACTCCAGTGACTCGCAACAACGGTTCCTCTTATCCCTCGTTAGACGCTGAGATAACGCAATAACTGTCATGGTACGAATAAGGCTTAAAATAACGCACATGACTTACTCCTTTTACTTTGTATATCACACGGCATTATGAAATCCGATGATATTGTCAAATGTCGAACGGTAATTTCAGAAATCATTCGCGACAACAACCCGTTGTTTCAATATTCGACATGCCAAGCTACGTATTATATCTCCCCACCGTCTCTGTAATGATCATTATAATACTGATTTCATTTCCAATCAAAATAACGAATTTCACAGGATGTTTAATTTCCGTACTTGGAAAAAAAAATGTAATTTATTATTGTATGAAAATCAGTCGTAATGTTCTAAGTACATGTCACTATTAATTTATGAATATTTTGAATGTGTGACTAGATATGTAAACATCTTTTTCTCGTGACGTCATGCTGATGTTTTAGAGCGTAACTTTGTCGCCATGTTGGGATGTCTTACATTGGTCAATTGAATAACTAAATAAAACTGTTGTGACGTCTCATGAATAAAATATCGTAATTACTGTACGTGAGTAATTGCAGATGATATTTGCCATCGCAGATGCATCTGGCTATTAGTGGATCGATATTATCCGTTGCCTTGGTTACTTAGAGGGATTTAGGGTAAATGTGTAACGATTACTGGTACATTGGTTAGGATTCAACTGAGGCGCAAAAAATCGTTGAACTGTTGCACCGATATGTTGTAAGATATAAATTCATTTAATGAATATTT
This sequence comes from Saccoglossus kowalevskii, assembly GCF_978046115.1. Classification (NCBI taxonomy): domain Eukaryota; kingdom Metazoa; phylum Hemichordata; class Enteropneusta; family Harrimaniidae; genus Saccoglossus; species Saccoglossus kowalevskii. The sequence goes on along the minus strand of NC_140653.1, from coordinate 21,337,834 downwards.
ATGACACGGTTGATTTCAGCACAATCCTGGTGAGATTCGAAAATTCGAAAACGTCACGGGCTAATTGTGTATGATTGACCTCAATTAATTAATCTCCGTTTTTTATAATAAGTCGGATTACAATACTATATTTAATATCAAAATAAAATACTCTGTAAATCATTAAGAATGCCATAACTCGTCAAAATGAATATACGATTTAGAGAGACAAACAGAACTACATATAATTTAATTAATAATAAAAACAACAACATCTGAAATGTGTTATTATCCAGTTTTGGAATAATTATTATCGCTGACAAGAAGAGTCTGGTACAGTATTGCAGTATTTATGTTGCAATATTGAACTATCACGATGAGTCGAAGGGAAGCTGTGTTTGTATATAATGATGCGTCATATACTTTATTTTTTTACGTTTTTGTCGTTTAAAATAGTGAGTCAACTGTCGTACTAAATATGTAAACACGAGGTAAAATGTTTGGACGTTCATAATATGTATACGAAATATCACCCTCAGCGATGACAATTATTTATATCTGTTATTATTCTACATATAGCTCCATGCTACATGACACAGTAAAACGTGTTAAAAAATTTACACATCTGGTCGCACAAAAGGTAATTTTGACTAGTATTACTTGAAAAAAAAGATTAAGAAATAAGAAATTTTGAAACAAATGCGACCCATTCCCTTCCGTCCATAAGACGCATGACGATCGACGTGATGAAATGACATATCATTTCGCCAAAGGCATATGTATCATCCAATTCATCATATTCAACTTGATCAATTAACCCGTGACCTTGGCACAAGACATTTAAATTTAGACATTCATTGACGGGCAGACAAACTGAAGCGTTCTGACCTAATATATTTTGTTACTTTTCACAGCACGACACGTATTATTGCCACCCATTAAAAATGCCAGAAGAACCAATGTACATAAGTAAGTATACGTCACTTTTACAAAAAAAAAATAACAATCGATGATAATGATGGAAACATTTGTTATCACCACACGTGTTATTATTTCTTTTAGTTATTGATAATATAAAACAAACAAACATTTACATTTTAACTTCATCTACTGATGAAAAACCGCAGCGCGTTAGATAAATTTTAAAATAACATTATTTACACGAAGACTCTAATCGATCGCTTTCAAATAATAAAAAAATATGTATATACTAAATATATATGTGCATACGCCAATTGATTTTTTTTGTTACTCTGTTTGTATCAATGAAATTGACAATAATTTAATTGAATTGAACAATTTTGATTGGAAACCTATCATCTTAGATTCGAATTAAAATTCCTTCCTTCCAATGTATGTACATTTCTTGATTGAGGTCGCGCGCCCGAGATGGATTCATTTGAATAGAATATTGTGCGTTGCCATGGGGACGAGAGAAAAAAACGATGACGTCGTAAGTACTGCAGAAGATTACAGTAAGGAGAAATGTTGCGAATCTCTCGTTGACTATTAAACGGCCTTCGGCGTATCATCGGATTACCGTAAATACAAATGAATCATGAATAACAATGACCGACCTCTATTCAATTCTCAGTAGTAACGAGACTCCGCCCTAAGCTGATATATTTTTGAAATGAAAATTCATTTTCTTAACGCAACGGGAAAATAACTAGAACCGCAATACATTCAATGACTCACATGCGCCGACACAACGGTTATTACTTGTGTATTTGCGTACGATTTTCTCCAGTGAGACGTGCAAAATTATCGACAATATACAAATACTAATTCTACTCATTCTCGGCGATATAGTAATATTGTAGTTGAGATGGTAATAAAGATTATTATTACTACGTGCAAAGTCATATATCGAATTTGTATTCTCATCCGATTTTTACTTCATCCAGGACTGGCCTCGTAAAAGTCTCCATAGTATCAACCGCTTCAATAATATTATAGTAGGTGATGTTGACCCCGGCAAGGACCATGTTGTATGCGGCAATAAAATGCCCATTGCGTTACAAAGACGACATCAATTATCCTGCTCGTTACGCCACCGCAAATATTTGTAGCGCACACACTGTGTGTCACGTAGACACTATTTAATATACGTAAAGGCCGAAAAATACTGTCAGTCATGTCACGAAGAAAATGAATCACGGCCGTTTCATTGTTTTTAACGTAGACTCAACGATTACGCTGACATTGGATCTATCAAACACAAACGAACGAACGTACAAATTATCACATTCTTTTGTTTCAATAGTGTAATATAATTGTTGGTTTATACACAAGTCATCAACGTTTGGTTGTTGTTTTTTACCCAGTAATTGTTTTGGAAAACATGTAAAAATGGATAATAAGTTTTAATCGTAGTTTACCACCTTAAATATGACGTATATAATAGGCGTCTGAAAACAAACAAAATGTGGGTCTCTCGTCAATGTTTTAGTTAGATCTTCACAAATGTTTAAAACATGTTGTCAGCGCTATATTGCGATAAAAATACAATACAGTGTCCCCTCGCTAAGTCGCGCCTCGGTAAGTCGCGATTCGGCTAAGTCGCGGGTACTTGGATGGCTCCCAAAATTTCTATTGTGTTTTGACAGCAGTTTTGAAGTACAAAGACTAATGTTTCGTTGCATAGTGTTTTTAACTAACCGTTAAAAAGACAACTTAACACCTACTGTCCGTCAATTGCTGAGATGCAATGGGTGACGGCGGCCTTACTCAAGGTGTCAACAGGGGTGTCGAGAAGTGACCGTACGTACTTCTTGGCCGGTCCCATTTTGGTATACCTCTACAAAAACTCGCTACAATGAGTTGAATTCATAGAATTCTGATCTCTATTTCTCAATTGAGCAGCATATCAAAGCGAAAGCTATACAGCCTGTTCGTACGCCATAAACTCACGGCGATCGACCGTGTCAAACCAAGTTAAGGGTTGCACGTGGTTGAGCCCACTATTCGTGGGTGGGTAAAAAATGAAAAGTAAATTTGTTTTCAAAGTTGACCAAGAGGCGGGACTGAACAGAAAAAACAAGCGAAAATGTCCGACAATGATGACACCGATAAAGCTGTTTACGTTTCTTTAAGAACGGTCTGCCGGAACTCCACTATCTGGTCCCATCACCCAATGCAAAGCATACAACTCAGATATGACGACTTTGAATTTAAGGCCAGTTCAGGGTGGTTCTTGCGATGGCAAAGAAGACACGCTATCGACACACGCAGTCTCAATCCAATGCCAAGCTCGATCTGGGAACATTGACGCTGTCGGAACTTTTCCCGAAAAACTGAGCGAAATTATCTATGAAGGTGGTTATTTTGACGAACATGTTTATAATTGCGATGAAACTGGTTTATTTTGGAAGCTGTTACCGTCGAAGTCGCAAGCAACAGCAAGCGGCCCACATAAAATCAGACACAAACAAAATAATCAACGCAATGTTTACAGCAAACATAATCATGATTTTATTCGAATACTTCCTGACACATGTGATGATACATCAATTAACTAAACCGAGGGTTTATATGTGCTTTTTATATGTTTTTCAATGCACGACCTCCCTCTTTCACGACGTCCCTCGGTAAGTCGCGGCCCTCGATAAGTCGCGGTTTTTGCTTGGATCCCAACACCCGCGACTTAGCGAGGGGCCACTGTATTTTTAATTTCCGCCATAGAACCTAAATTCGGCTTGTTTGCCGATTTTCGACCATCCTTATGACTCTAATACGTTAATCAGAAAATTCACTTTCAAGATAATTTTTCATAAGCTACGATAATGTGAAAGTCGTTAACAGTAAAATCCAATACGCAGTCGTGCTTACCATGCAATATGAAGCATATGCACATGTGTAGAAGAGCTTAAACAAATAATTCACATATATATGTAAGTTTTAAATAAACCATTTACCATAATACTTGAAGAAGATAAAACCCAAATTCCAATGTCAAATACTACTGTAATATACTATAGTATCTCATTTTACATTCTAATCGAATCTATGTATGTATGCATTTATTTAAATAGCTGGGTTCGAACCACATGCCAAGAAAGAAACGGCACATCATATGTTACTTTTTGGATGTAAGACACCGGGCATGCGCAGAAACGTGTGGTAAGTCAATCCAAATGCGCATGTTTTCACATTTATTCAATGTACATGTATATACCCGGTACATTTATGGGACGTCGTACGTGTAATTCGTGTAGCATTCATCATATGTACGCCGTATTAGTGCTTATTTCATAGGCCCCTGAGTGTAATGCATAATTTGCATAATGGTTGGTGTGTTTGCCAAGCAATAGAAAGATTGCGTGTCCGCCTCCGTATTTGGCTGTCTACTCAGCAGTTAGAAGTAGTAAATTCTGTCTATTTGTCAGCCCGTGTGCACTTCTATTTCTTAGTGTATGAAAAACATCACGGTATCAAATAGTATTTGATTTAACGGGTTTAAATGGGGCGTCGGTTTTGTATAATAACAAAACAAATTTGTGCCTTATAACGATATTTTAGGATAATCACTGTTACAATTGTCTACACTACTTCTGAATATTTACTTCGTCTTTGCTAGTTTATTGTAATGTGGTTAATTTAATTAGGACTGTCCAATTATTTAAGAAACTACATATTTGATTGAATACACTCCTTCCCCCCTATTCAATTGATTGACGATAACACATTAAACAAATATCGGACACCACAAACATCAAATACAACTAATCACATATCGTATACGACAGGTTTTAAATATACCGTACACCACGTTGAAATAGCTGCATGCAATTTTTAGCGGATTTGACTTGGCATGAATCAACAAAATCTTAATTTAGCTAAAGTGTCAACTATTTCCCTGTGGGAATATAGTTTCTGTTAAATTAGCTAAAATTACAGATTAGCTAAATTAGCTAAAAATACATGTTTTACAATATGTAATGTATTCAACTGCTAATGATTTCATCTCATCAAACAATTCCTCGTATGCCTGGTTGTATGGTGAGCATGATTAACAATGAAATGTCCTATAATGTACTGTTTTTGTTATGCTATATATAATACAACTTGCTGTATGATTACACAAATTTATTTTAAAAATGTGTGCAAGATATTAACAACTATTTTCTTCTCAAAGGAATTGTGGCGAGATGGCAGCTACAGACGATGATGCTCCAGATGATCTTGGACCAGTATGTGAAAGCGGACAAACGATACTCTATGCTTGGGCTATGGATGCTCCTAAACTTGCGCTCCCAAAAGGTAAAACTGTACATCCAATATCTTTACCACTTACAGTAAAACGTCTAGGTCGTCATATGCATATCCAAGCTCCTGAAATTTTGTCTAATTGTAAGGCAGCCGCATTCTGGGGATACAAATTGAATATATTCAAAATTAGAATTTATTTACCATGTTGGAGAATTTTTATGATAAAATATACCACGACTATTAGCTACGAACTAGGATGAACAAAATGGGGGATTTGATGACGTGCTCGGACAAAATACCACTTGACACTGAAACCCGGAAATAGTCTATTGTAGGTGCGATTCAGAAGTGTTTTAAAAATACATTCTAGTAGTCATGGCAACTTATTAATTACAGCGTATTTGAATCTATAAAACGCGACCAGACGTTGATCATGACACCAGTTTTCCCATCTATGAAGAAGGCGAACAAACGAATCCATCAACCTACCGCCCTATCACAGAGCTGCCATATTCATGAAAGTTTTTGAAAAATGTATTCATAAGCAGCTAGTTAGAATAGTCATTCTGATGTTTAGCAATCTGGTTTCAGCCCTCATCATTCTACGAGCACTGCATTATGGGAAGTGCCTTAGTATGTTTTACATAATATAATTGACTTTTAAAAGGTGTTTGCCTTAGACCGAAAGCAGGTGTATGATACCATTGAAATTTTACTGTACAGGCTTAGTGGAATAGAGATTAAAGTGCAAACGCACGGATTAGCGATTACCCCCACTATTCGCCAACACTCAGTTTCTATTTAAGACATAGTAAGTGACACAATGCTTGAAGTCTTTGATGTGCCCCAATGATCTATACTAAGTCTATTGTTATTTATCATATATATTAATAATCTTCCTACTGCTCTTTATGCTTCTAAAACACCCGCGCGATTCCGATCTGAAACATGTTCAGGATTGGCTGGATCTGCATAAGCTAACTCCAGATTTAAAAAAAACTAAATGTGTGTTTTTAACACATTCAAATTCTTTTCAAACAGCTGTAGTTTAAATCAATCAATTGAAGAGACTTTTTCGCTTACATAGCCTAGTGTCTGGTTTGACCCAAATCTAAATTGGAATTTTCATATAAATGAAATGTGTAATATAATATCTCAAAGATTAAGTGTTCTGAAAAAGGTCAGACAGTTTCTCACAATTGAAACTACTAATATGCTTTATAATGCGAAGGTGTTACTACTCTATGCTGATGTGGTCTGGTCTAACTGTGGGTCAACACTTTTTGATCGTTGTATCTTTTACAAAATAGTTCTATCAGGATTATCCTCCAGTGTGATCGTAGATCACACTCAAACGATATACATGAAGTTTTTGAAAAGGTTAAAAATGAGAGAGCGAGCCAATTTCCACAAGAATTTCAAAATAATGCATGAGCATTTGCTGTCATATTTTACTACTATTGTCGAGCCATATCTACCACACACGTCAGAGGTCAAATAAGTGTTTCTATTCTCATCTGCGACAAGTAATTCAAGTAAGCGATTGGTTTGCTTCTCTGCATCTGTTATTTAGAACAGTCTATCCACTTAATTATTGTGAAAACAAGCTCAAATTTGGACGAATTTAAGCGTCTGAGTATAAGCAACCTTAGATGCTTAGTGTTTTTGTTTTATTAAACTATTCTCTTCTAATTACTAGTCAATTACTTCTAATTACTAGTCAGCTACTAGTACTTGTAGGCTCGTTCGCAATTAATTTTTGAAGCGCACAGTTCCCGTCTTGTGCATGGACCATATGAGCCAAATGAACGTTTTTAAAGGATTTTGCTGTGTTTCCAATTTAAATATTTACCTTCCATGGGATGAAGTGACAGATATATATTTGTGGACAACGTTATTGATTATATAATGAGTGACTACAAACGAGTCAGTAGGATGTATGAATTGCTCGGAAAAAATACCACGTGGTACTGAAATGGAATCCGTCTATTGCTAAATCAATTCAGACAAAACACGCCTGCTACAGGAAGGTATTATATGGAAAAAATACTTATTTTTAAATCGCAAGATTTTTGAAAACGTATAGTCTATATTAGGTTTCACCAAACTAATAAGCATTATGTTAATTTAATACCGAGTAAATAGCACCAATTACTAATAAATAAGTGCATATTGTCATTTCAAAATAAAATAGTAGACCACGAAATGAACAATATTGATGCCGTTCTGGCGCCAGAGGAAATCATAAGTCGGAAGATTTCTCTTTGTTCAATTATTGTGCGTCACTCTATCAGCGGTCTAGAATGGTTTCTTGTCTGTTCAAGTTGTCATAGAAGCCAGATCAATTAACGTCGTGTATCACCGTGGCAACGTGAAATAGAGTGTCGTGCAGAAGGATATCTCATATATTCAGCTGTCAACAGCCACAGTGAACTCATGTTCTCCTCGAAAAAATGTATTATTTCATCAAGATACAGACCCAGAGATTAAAAAACCAAATTATTTTCTCATTTTCAAAATTATATTTTAATGCAAATATTATGTGTTCTCCATACCATTTTTCAATAAATGTCTGTGTATTTCGAAAATGGCAGCCATATGTGACATTTTGTTAATTTACCACTAAAATGTCTTGGCTAAAAAAATTTAAGTTTTTTTTTTAGCATAATGCCAGTTATATTTGATTAGTACTTATATGGACAGCCATACACCGTTTGGACATTAGATATCGTCATGCAATTTTTCACAAAACATTTGAATTTGAACTGTAATATCTCGAATTTAAATAACTAAGTTAACCTGTATCTATGGGTGTAAATAATATTACTCGAAAATCTATTTAGCATTTGATTTATACATTTTACATCGCTCTCATGTGACAGTTATTTTAATTTCATAGTATATTAACGCGTATGATCACCGCGCATCTTGTGGGATTGTTACAATCATATAGTCCAAAAGCAGTGATGTAATGAATGCATTACGTTCAGCGAAATGATTGAAATGTACGTTACTTTATTTAATTTGCTGTCGTCGTCAATTCTGACATGTGCGAACATGATGTTAACAAATTAGGTCTTGCTGGCAATCACAAAGATCGCTAGGTGAAAAGAAAACGTGCGAAACCACGTACTATATTCGTCAAATCTATGGATGCATTAACAGGTCATTTACCTGTGCATTGTGAAACCCTACTGCGAGTATCCATCAAAAGCATTGTCACTGGTCGACTTGATCATTAATCATATCAACGATGCTCTATTATATAGTCGTATACACCGAGTAATTGACATGTGCAACATATTTTTATTTTGTAAATGGTAGTATTTAAAAAACTCACGCGCGCACATTGTGCCCTAAGGGAGAGAAATACTTAAAAATATTAAAAGGTTTCGTATTTCATCTAATATCTTTACGTCAGAAAGATGTCTCGTAAAAGTGGAGAATATTTGTAGTAAGATGTAACGATATCTAGGTGAACAATTAATGTGGGCGAATTCTAAGCAAATGTAATTCTTGATGGGCCGAATCTGTTTTATCTGTCCTCGGCGGGAAAGACATCCGGAAGTGACGTGCCGCAGAATATGTGCGTGTTTACACATGGATGATTTATTGTTTTTATAATGAAAAACCAGTCAACGATAAGTATTTAGTTTAAAAGGAAAATATTTGCGGGAAATCCGGATTATGTTTTAATCATATTATCGTTTATTACGCAGAGGTAGACCATATCTAGAACAATATACCAATAGTCATATTCATAAATGAATAATAAATTTATTATAATATATTCTTATCCTATTTCATAACGCTCTTAGGGATGTTACAATATCGGGAATTCCCTGACTTGTCCGCCTAAATCTATTTCAAAGATTTTTTTTTATGTTTGATTATTATTTTTTTTATATTTAAGTTAATCTTATTTCAAAGATAATAAGTAACGATTATGTATATCTACGGATAAATACTCTACGGATAAGTAGCGCCCCCCCCATCCACGCTATCAACATCTGTCATTGAAATGCGGTTTTACTGAATACAATCAATTCCAACGCCATTTTGACGTGACAGAAACGTGTCATTGGTAGAGGGCGCTGCATATAGTGTATCACGCACATGTATCATATGACTTTATTTTGTCTGTTGTTTCAGATGTTGGATTTAAAGTTGGCGGCGATACTGGGGTAGACTATCTTGTTCTACAAGTACATTATGGAATTGTCGACAAGTTTGTTAAAGACAAATCATTAACGGACGCATCGGGAATGACCTTAAATATGACACCGGACAAGTAAGTGTATATTTCATTCATAAATTATAGATTTTTTAACCAAAAAAAAATCATTTTATAAGCTAATTTGTGCCATCGATGTGCAGAATCAGTGGGGTTCGTGATTTACAAATTTATAACAGATTATGAATTATGTTATATCCCCCAAAAAACACTAATTATATTCTGTTAACTATTATTGCATTTAAAAATAAAACAGTTCTTTATTATATTTCATGTATTAAGATGGCAAAATGTTCTAATACAGATCGATAGAATTACAAAGTGCTTCAGTAGTAGTCTCCTGAGTCGGGAAAAATATATATTTATTGAAATAAAAACTTCAGACTAAGCTAACAAAATATGCGCAACACACTGGTGTCCCACAATGCAATGGTGCAGTAATGTGCAAATCTTTATGTATTCTTTGTTAATGGCGAGCCAATAAGACATAATTTCTCATTACCTATGCATGGACAAAATTACGCGGGCTTTTTTGTAGCCAAATTGTAATTTGTATTGTCATTCTTTCAGGCAGCCCAAACTAGCCGGAGTCTACCTTATGGCTGCGTATGGCACGATTCCGAACACAGGAAAAGAAGGTAAACATGAATTTAAAACATTAATTTGAATAAATTAAACTTAAAATTAGTTTCGACCACTCTCCTGGCAGGTTATATCTTTAAAAAACACATATGATCTAATATGGCCGTCTGGCGGTCATCGTTGTCATACATATGCTTCCTTGCTAATATATCAATACTTTATATGTATAATGTCTCAATTGTAACAATACATTTACACGCTTTATATAATTAATGTCTTCAACAGTTTATCAAGAGGTCGCATGTCTTTATGAAGACAAACCTACGATGCATCCATTTGCTTTCCGCACCCATACACATTCACTTGGTGAGTATGATTTGTTGTTTATGTTTACCATCAAATTTATGAAGATTTCATGCAATTAATCGTTTTTCACCAGTCTTGTATAAGCGCACCTATTTTCGGTCAGGAACTGAGGTCACGCTTCTCAACGTCGCAGTTGACGAATATAGGGCGTTCGCGCGCATTGGAAGCGCGGTGAAACCGGCGGGTGAATGACGGGTATAACGTAGCTAATATAATTTATTGTGCGATGAGCCGCTCATTCAAATGCTAGAATATGGCCACATATATTTGTTTACATTGTTTATCATTTGAATGTTGTGCTCCGAAAAAAAATGATTTGAGCGAATATCATCACTAATTTTTCGTTTAGTTGTTCGTTTTATTATACCTAGATGCCGGGTATAGAAAATGTCTTTTTGGACAAGAAAAAAAACAACAAAATAAAACAAAACACACACACACAAATTTCCTCAAAAACTGGAAAAAGGGTAGACAAGTGTGATCAGGGAATGATGGAATCACCATTTATGGAACACTATATTCCTGTCGGTAACTTTCACTACGATATTAAAGAGTATATGTGATCAAGCGTAGAATTACATATTGCATCTAATCTATAAAATAAAAAAGATATCCAATGTCAGATTATAATTGATTTCACCCTTCAGCAGTGATAAACTGACAACAATTTTTGCTTGTCAGAACAATGTTTTGATTCAGAATTATATTTCAATTAATCGTTAATGTTGTCGTACCTGGAAAAGCAATTAGTGATTGTGGCACTACTGATACGAACTAAGTCATGCAAAACTGGATTTACGCAGTGAAGTGGCAAGAACCGCTCGTCATATGGATTCACATAGATCATAAAAAACATGCAACTTGAGACCATTTGGCCTATAGAAGGGGTGGATAAATAATAATGCATTTCTTTTGTTTCTTCGTAATGTTGCTTGTAATCCCATTTGATAATTCATTGCTAACTTACTAAAACGAAAATGTTACTCAAGTCAACCAAATTATGGCCCACTAAGGCAACACTGTCGTATTTCAGGAAAGGGGTATAAAATATTGAAGACACAACATCTTTAAAATAAACACTACTTACATATTAGTTTAATTCGTTGGTAATCTAGGCACAGTTGTAGCTGGGTATCGCGTAACAGATATCGACGGACCAAATACTGAATGGACGGAAATAGGACGTAGGAACCCACAATTACCTCAGGTATTATTTACAACCAATATGACACCATTTAATTTGCCGTCTTTTACAATTACTTCGTGTTCCCAGCGCTTTTAGGCTGAATATACAAAATGATTTTGATATTTTTTTCTACCCGCGATTGTTAACACGTCATTTGAATAAAGTGCTCATTAAAGGGCAAATAATTTACATAGCTAAACTTAAGATTAACAATACAAGATGTTAAGATAATATATACATATACCTATCAGTGTGGAAAAATAATCAACGCCACTGCATACACATCAATGTCAATTCGAGTTAGAATCATTAGGTTATACTGGGATTTATTCACGTATTTATTCACAAATTAACGCAAATCGTATGTTCTCCCTTTTTTTCGTAGATGTTTTATCCAATAAGAAAAAATATACCCATTTCGCAAGGTGATGTACTGGTGAGTGACTGTGTTTTCATTCTCAATTTGTCCAAATGGAGAGTTGTATATAATATAACACCATGCAAACCGATCCCGAGAAAACCATTTGATATTCGGAACAAGTTGTATATAATATTTGTTTATAACTATGCATTGGTAATTGGTACATGCGTTAATTTGGTGAACATAAACTTTGCTCAAACTTGTAGCTGAACAAATTGTCAAATTGTTTTGTTAAAAATGTTTACTCAAATTTACGTAAAATTATTCCAGCAGCGAATTGGGGGAATATTCCCCCTACCCATAAAACTTATGTGTGCGCACTTCTATGTTTCAATGAGTATTTAATGTGTTTTTTTCCGAATAAGAAACAGATTTGCGAAAATGATTTAGACGCAGTTATATAATTGAACGTTTGGCAGTGGTTTACTACTTGCGAAATTACAAGAATGTTGCTCCTATCCCAGGGAAGTGTCCAAACCGACGACTGAATCACGAGCCCGGGAATATGTAGTAGAGGCTGAGACGAAAAATCCGAAATAGAACATTTAGCTTATACACCAATTTGTTAATTGAGTCACAGATCCCTTCATTGCTAATATTAGAGTACATTGTTATTATTAAGTATTTTATTAGGACGATTTGGCTCAAATGGTCGCACTAAAATTAACTCAATTGACAACGCGTTTTCTTAAAATCAACGCACTTATGTATGTAAATTATAATACTGAGATATAAACATTACAAACTCTGAACATAAATCTGTAATTTGTTAATCAAAAATTATGTGTTCTTTATTTGATACTACAGGCAGCAAGATGTACAATGGTTAATAACTTGGATCACGTGGTCTCGACAGGGTAAGTCCCTCTCTATGGCATCACAACGCCCATACCATCACTCATTTATCACACCCCATATATAATTCCATATTTACGCTAAAATATAACTACTAGTAAGCAAGAATCTGTAAACACACCAAACCCTTTTTATTTTTTCACTATTCTGTTACATGATATCAATCACTAACATTGGTGTAATATTGAACAATTGCAATAAGGACCAGGTGCAAAAAAGCTAAACAAAATTCAATTTGCTCACAGGCAGACAATTGACTTTAGGAACAAAGCAAAGAGACATCTGTCTTTTGTCGTCGTCATTATCATTGTTAACATTGTTATTGTCGTAAGGACATATAATAAGTCACTTTAATCATAGATATACTATTCATAGGTGAGATACAGAGAGATGTGTAAATGACGCTTGTTTTGATTTGTTTCCTACAGTGCCACCATGAAGGATGAAATGTGCAACTTTTACATGATGTATTTCGTTGAAAATGTCGACCGTGTCGATTTCAACCAGTGTGGAAACGACATAGACTGGAATGAGATTAACGTCCCACCCGAAATCAGTAAGCAAGCCAGCACTGTGCCAGAAGACCCGGATGAGGAAGTCATGGATATGTAAATGTGACTTGAACGACCAAGAACTGTGACTACACCTAACATCACATTTTTCATTTGAAATACTGTTTTTGAAAACCATTACACGGATAATTTATGATGAATTCCAGTGAAATGGTCGCTGATATTATTTTCTCCGACTCGTGAACTGAAAATGACATCAAAATTCCTGTATAGTTTTCTTGTATCAACTTTATTCGTAGGTAATATAGTTACTACCATGACAACAAGGGACCACCATATATATAATTAATTGTGCCAACAATAGTAGGACACGAAAACAAATTTCAAATTTGAAATGTGATGTAGATGTGATAATACATGTATAGAGATGTTTTGCAGGTGATTTTCAGCAGCAGAGCTAATTTGACTCTGAATAATCTGCATACGTAGTACGAATATTTACTCAACGCCTGCTAGGGTAATGATCGTATTAAACAGTCCTTTGAATCTAGTTACTTGGAAGGAGTAGACCATCATTAATATGGGGGGGGGGCTTTAATTAGAAAAAAAATGCACGATTACACATAATGTGCACAATCAGAATTGATTAACTATAAAATATTTAATAATAAAATTCGACATTCATGCATTCAAGTTAAATATTCAACTGGAACCTTCCGCGATGAAGGTGAGATAAAATGAAGTCTCTCTCGCATAAAAAAAACATTCGTAATTTTGTGATGCCGACATATTACATGTAAACTGAGACTAGCAGTCCCATAGGCACATGTACGGTGCATTGGAATGACGTTATAGTAAGGAGCGTCCAGGGGTACAGCGTCGACCCAACTGCTGGGCTACCACTAAAATTGATAGTCTGGGCGCCTTTTTTTTGAATATTAGCCCTTATTTTATTTTATACCTGTAGAGAGCGGAACGGTCACTACCCTCAGTTAAGCATCGTCGTTTGCTTTTTCAGTGGGGTCTACTCCGCATTCTCTCAAGTCGGCGTTGTGCCAAAATCATATTATCTGGCGTTGACTAAACCAATATTTATTCAAATTTATCGAGCACGCTAGGAATTGTGTAAACATAATAGAAGAAATATTTGTTGCAATTAAAAGAACTGTGAAATTTTACATTCTGATTTATTCGGGTCAGATTTACATTTGGTAATTATAACTCATATCCGCATATTAACATATCAAGATATATTACGCAATTTATCATTAAAATTTTATTTTCTCCGTCACTGCAGCTATGTTGACTAAATCAAAAGGGGAGAAATAAGCCCTCCTTAAATAATTATTAGGTTTAGGAGATTGTAATTTTTATAGAGAGCACGTAAGCTGATGTAAATTGAGACTATTTGAAGACTCCTTCAATGATGTATCACATATGAACATACTGACAGAGTAAAATCTTGCAAACCTGGTGGAAATGTGAGCTTTGGTTCACTGAAAGCTAATTCATTATTTAAATACAATGGACCCCCTAGGGGTGTTATATTGTGTTGGGGAATCAGAACAGCTAGCACAGAATTTTCTTTAAATCCATTAGAGCACTGCTGGGATTCATTATTATTATTTACAATACGCCGTCAGTATGTTTATGATGTGCTAATATTAATTGAACTCGTTTCAAATGATGCGTGACAAGATAATTAGTCAGCCCTGGAACATGTATACGTATATGTACCCGGATGTATATGACAGACAGCCATGTATTATGATTATCTATCTGCTTTTATTAGCTTCAGAATTTTTTTTTTACTTTTCGATCAATCAGCGAAAGGTGCATCTATTACTTAACTTGTTACCTTATCAATATATTACATAGTAATGTTATAAGAAATACCATTATTACAGAACTTCCCAACTTTAGCGGCACGTTTTATTGAAACCATAATTCAGTACCAGCAATCAGTGATATATAATAATCTTGATGCATACATGCTAATGTATTTGTCAATCTCCGGGCAATTATATGTCGCTGCTAAAAGGTGGGAAATTTTCCATTAGTTAGATTAGATATTATCTAAAAATAGAATCTTTATTTCTGCGGTTGAAGATTGCCTATTTGCTTTTACTGCCGGTATTTGTAGGGTTGTAAAGGTATAAAAATTAAAAAAACAAAAAAAATAATAACACTACATTTACCATATTCTATTCTATTCTATTATATTTAGTTAGGAAATAATCTAATAGCCGAAGATGTAAATGAATCTACATTTCTCGACAGTTTCATGTTAAAGTGAATATAAAGCTTGTGTAAAATCTACCTCCAAATTCCTCTTCTTAAAATATGGGGTCGGGTAATTACATTATGCCAAAGAAAAACATAGCTAGGTTTGCGACCGTATATTTCAGATAAACCACTTTATTTCAACGTACTCAGCCAGCTGTTGATTTGGTAATTTTTCGTACTGGACTAAGTGTTGTGTTAAGTTATGACAAATGTTTAGCAAGTACGTACACCAGTTCGAGTTTACACGGTTCAGCTGTCTGAATGTGTTAGATATCGATCATTGATGCGGCCAGTTCTTACAAATAAAGCTGGGTGAGATATTTATGTATAGTGTAAAATTTATTCAAAACGAAAATTCATTTACAAATCTCAAGTAATTGTATTCTTCTTTATACATTATTATTGCAAAAGAAAACATCATTAACATGTCCCACTAGCTACACGAAAGCTTATAGTCATGATGACTATTTTTAAACCGCCACAAGGTGTTTTCCTAAGATGACTAAAACAACTGCCCAAATGCCCGGAGTTTTGTAAACAGTATATTTATAGTTATATATGTATTTAATCTTTAATTAAAAATACGTCTGTATTACCAGTAAACAGCGCATCATTTGAACTTTTAGAAAACAATAATGGCCAACAAAAATGACTGCCAGTTTGATCATTTGTTTTGCATATTTCCCGTAATTTGTCTTTGATTCTATTTTGGATTACTAGTATATGAACATTATTGCAAGTCAAAGGTAAACAAAAAGGAAAGCCATTTTTGATATTGGCCGGAAAGAGAATTTAACTCTTTGAATAAGTGAAAATTATTGCATAAGTGAATGTTATAAATGGCAGCAGATAAATGGGGTCAGGCAGTTAAGTTTCATTTGTCTCAATTGTTGTGGCTTTCATTTTGAGTGTTTGAAAAACCATTATACATGTATTCAAGATTTATATATTTGAAAGAAATATATATTTTTGTTTTCTGTGTTCAATATTAGTAGTGTTTATGTAATAAAGATTACTCTGCAAACCGGTGAATTCAGTATCATCGTCGGATTCTTTCATTCACTCAGGTTGATTGTTGAAAAACTCCTTTCCCTTCAAAACTGACCACAGACTGTTGTTACAATTTAGGATTATTTGTGTGCATTACACGACACTTTTGACAGGCTTGTGACCAACTTCAACAGATCATGACAGATCCCAAGTTCAATGAGGCCCAGTCAAACACAAATATCTTATAAAACTGCATCTATGAATTTCTGCCAATAGCTTCAACCCCCGCATTTGAATTCTGCTGCACACTCTCCCATGTGAACCCTTTTTTTTTTGGTGTTTCAACTCAAAGCAGGATTTTAATTTTAGAACCATCCATTTAGGAGTGCACCATGTTTTCCTAGTAACTATGCTGCAATTATAATGTAATCTTTTTCATCTAAAACACATATTTTTAAATGACTGCACCAAAAGATAAAAAGTAATGGGTCAAAAGTAATTCACTTTTAGGACAAATATGACACTTTATTAAAAAAATATTATACACACAATTTCAGCATACAAATACAAAAAAATATACATTCCATCAAATATTTTAAAAATTATTTTAAAAAAATCAACAAAATCACAATTATCATAATTTAGCAAGAATAAATAAAAAAAACATAAAACTTTTGATTTGTGAATAATACAGCTAATGACATCACCCATCAAAAGGTGATATTGATAACCTTGAAATACCTTAACATGCACACAACCTATAAATAAAAAAATAAATTAGTCCCATTAAATGAGCATTCAATTCCATTTTTTTGTATCTCACTCTTGGTATCATCAATAATATATATATAAAAAAAAGGTCCTTGGTATTAAATTAATCAATACAACCAGACAAAACACAATTATGATTATATTTAATAGTTACCAAGAACTACCAACTACCATTATTTATACATTATATTCAACAGTACACGCAGCTTTCTTGTGTTTTTTACTGTACCATCAATTATCAGTACCCTGTCGACATATGACCAGAATAGTATTTTGCCAAACCTTCTTTACTATTATATATAGCATCCAAAAGAAATAAAAAATCGCATTATATTTGATGTATATGATTTATGAAGTGTGATTTTAATACTTCATATAAGCTATATGAATACCTGTATGCTAATTTGTTATGCAAATCAGATTTTCCTTGTCATTTCTGATTGGAGGAGAAAATAAAGGAATTTAAAAACATGCAAATGAGATGTGACATTTCATTCTGATTGGAGTACAACAGGTGATCAAAAAATATGCAAATCAAATTGGCAGTTTTCTCATTCATAGTACACTCGTCTATTGGCTGGATCAAAATTCCCCCAAAATAAATGTCATGATTTTTCATATTTTGGACAATACAGACAAAGTGAATGTGCAGAATAAGTCAACGCGTGGGAGTTGTCATCGGTGCACACAGCAGATGGGCATAGCATGTCTTTGTTTAAAAAACAAGCATCTACTCATGAGCATTTGCATTTTTAGTGTGTGTTTTTATTTTCACACAGGACTCAATTCCTGTGTATGCGTGCAGATGACAACACCACAGTGACTGCTTTAGCATAAAGTTAATTAATTAATAACATGCAAGTAATACTGTATTCGAGTATGGTACCACTGTAAGCCATTTCATTTTCGATACTAGCAAATGTTCATGATTTAGTGATATTCAAGCGTTCTTGAGAACATTTCACAAAAGCCGCTATAGTCTATAGTATCCAAACTTTTCCAATTGTCACTATTTTGCAAAATTGAAGTGGTTTACAGTAATTTCCGTAATGGAAATAAAACTTGTCTTCAATACATCTTCACATATATGTAAAGATTTGCGACATTGCCACTCATCACAACATTGGCAACATGCACAGTTAGCGGCAAGTAGGCACCTCAACAGTAACTGATATGATCAGTTTATATCTATACACATTGACTGGCATTGCTGGATGGATACTTTCACATTCAATTGATGACATTTGAGTACACGATTATCATTGGACAGACAAACGATGAAATTGGTACAAAATTAACTATATTGAAATTCACGATGTCAACTTGACTCATCAACATCATCTTCATAACCTGCTTCATTAGAACTCTGGATAATTGTTCTCATTTTGTTGGCATCGGCAATCAGCTTTGGATTGTCAGGACTAATTTTCAGCGCAGCATCGTAGTCCATCAGACCTGAAACAAGAGAATAATAACAACATGTGATATGATAGATTTACACTCATTTTTTTTTTTGGCCACCAAACTTTTTTTATTACTTTGTTGATAATTTTAGACTAAACTTACATAATTGTGAAATATGAAAAAAGGTGTTATTAAATAATATTTATTATCATTTCAGTCTTGGCTACATTACAGTTATTATTAACAACAGTGCTAGTGTATGTACAACAATAGCTCTGAATATTATTAAGGTTGTTTCGCTACAATGAAGGTTTTGATACATTCGCAGCACACTAAGACTTCAAATTGCCGACATCAGACCATGCATTGACTGGCATTCATAGTCATTATTATGTAGCAAAGTAAACAAGGGTTGCCACCACGTCTGTGATACGCAAGAAAAAAAGTTGAATGATTTTTGGAGAGTATGTCTTGAGCTGACTTAGCGAAAATGATTGAACAACATCCACCACACAACATTTACAATTTAATATTTGAGGAAAACTTGCGGAGATATGATGAAGTGTGGCTCATCTGTGTGAACCCGAGTTTTATCTATGTCACATGACAAAGTTATGTATTCTCCCATCTTAGTAAAAATCAAAGAAAATAAAGGATTTGTAAAGCGTGTTTACCTTCCACATAAAGTTCAAGCCTACAGAATGCTGTGCCTCTTCTTATATGCGCTTTCAGACGGGAGTTTGCATTAGCTTCTACAGGGGGCGTCAACAATTCAATTGCCTAATATGGAAAGAAACATTAAAGTCAATAATTATTTACAAGTAAAATAGGAATGTCTAGTTAATGTAATACAGGTCTTTTTCGCGTGCATGTCTTTTTCGCGAATTTAGCGAGAGAACTGATTCGCTAATTCAAGATGTCGCTTATGACCTTATTATCAATTCAAAATGGCCGCCAAACAAAGAAATCAACAATGACAAGAGAGATTCGTTAAATCAACATTTCGCTATTACGTCATTTTACCAAAATGGTTTATAGTATTGACACAACACCATTCTGAATAATTCAAATTTCAAACCATTCTAAAACTTGACCTTTGCACTATAGAGACAACTAACCCTCCTCAGTTTATCATTCATGATTGCAATTAAATTAGTTACTGTGTCACAACAACAATTTATTCCACATTTATTTATGACCACAAACATGTACCATATTTGCTTTATTAGTTGTGCATGTGCTTACGTGAATGGCCGAGGTGTATATCTATAGTCAAAATATACACTGTCATGCCTAAAATGCCTACTTTTAAGCCACATTTTTATTATAAGCCAATCCCACGATTATGAGGTTGTTTATATCATAAAATACATGAAAACTAAATGTAAAATCCTTGTACACTCCAGAATTTTACCATGAATAAACCATAGTAACCATGTGTAAACTATGTTTCCACAATGACCTGTTAACAACCGCAAAAGGCAGTAAATACTTTCTTCTATATTCAGTTTAACTTAAAAATTGCTAATTACCATTTTTTTGAAAAAAATCATGTCGTTGTTTTGCTGAAATCAATTCCAACAGATCTTAATTACTTAAACATCAATAATTTAGAATGCCTTCAAGAATTCTCTAGAATTGCGTGGTACAACACTGCATTCTGAATACATGTACCGGTAGTTATCAAAGGATGTTGTTGCAGGACAAATCGTGCAAGAAAACATCATGGTGAAAATTGCTTTGCATCAAGAGTTTGTTTGATCAAACACATTCAACAATGAAGATTTTGATTTTGTGTTCCCCTAAAAACGTTAACATTATTCTGGTGGTTTGTTATATTGCAATAAAGTGTACGCATTTTTTGTGACCATTTCTGTTTATTCATTGTAAAATTATTGTGGAAATCAATGATGACGCAACTAATTTCGCAATTCTATTTTCCTCAAAGAGATGTTATATTCTCTTCAATCTGGCACATGGTGACTTAAAATTGTCATTTGCATGATTTTTCAAGGGAGTTCTTGACTAAGTGCAATTTCATGATCTTAATTTTGACAACATTTATTTCCTATTGTAATAGCGCTTTGTTGCGTGATTAAATTATTTTTAATTAATTTCATATGGGCGGTAACACCTGACATCTAATTTACATATATTGTACACACTTGCCAAATTTATACAGAAACACATAAGATGAGAAGGTATAAATAATTCACACGATACAAGCTACACCCGCAGCTCTTGGCATTGCGTGACTACATCACTACTAAATTTATGAGATAACCTCCCGCGCGAGGAAAGACTATTTGAAAATAACAATACTGAGTTACATCCCCCTGAGCAAAATGCTCAGTCACCATGTCTAATTTGCATATAAACTGATGCTCATTTATTTATTTGTTTTCACGAAATCCCAGATGAGTGTTCACTATTGTTACTGCATGAATATCAAAATATACTGTGAAAAAGGCTGAAATAAAACTGTAATAAAAGAAATCATAATGTGTTTATATGTATGCAAAGTAAAAAAAACAAAACTTACCTTTGAACAATCTTCTATACATTTCATTAAATTTCCAATCTGAAGATGACAGGCAGCTCTATTGGAAAATATTCTGTTTTTATCAAATTAAGGACATAAACAAGAAGCAAGTAGTAATCAAAGAAAGCTTGAAAAAAACTCCTGTGTGCTAAGAGTATTGAAGACACATTAAAAATTAATTCAAAATTACTTGTACATGAGATATTGATGGAAAAGCTGAAAACTAATTATGTAAATCAGGTAACTAATATGAACAGAACAGAACAAAAAAAATATGAATTATTATGCTAATTAGAGAATTAATATGAACAAATTTTAATCCAAAATTAATCAGGCCTGTCTATTGCTCTAGAGCATTTATGTACCAAATTTTATTCAAATGTGATGATCAGTAATTGATTATCAGTGTTAATTAATTATGTTAATTAGGTGATTAATAAGCATAAATATTTACCAAAAACTAATTGGGTCTCTGCATAGTTCTCTTTAAAAGTTTTATTAAAATCCAATTCGTGGTTCTTTATATATCAGTGGAACATTTAGGTAATTAATATCCAATTAAAACTAATCAGGTCTCTGCATAGTCCTAGAAGATCTACGTAGCAAGTATCACTGAAATATGATGATTAGTACTTAGATTAGATATCAGGCAAAAAGCTGAAAATTAACTATTTATGCTAATAAGGTAATTAATATGCACAAATATTTACCCAAAAACTAATCAGGGGTTTGCAAAGTCCTTAAGTAACTATGTACCAAGTGTCATTGAAATGTGATAATTATTACTTGAAATATCAAAAGCTGAAAATTAATTAATTATGCAAACTAGGTAATTAATATGTACTGATATTACCCTAAAATCTATCAGGTCTGTGCAGTGTCCTATGACATCTATGTACCAAATTTCATTGAAATGTGATGATTACTACTTGAAATATCAAAAGCTGAAAATTAATTAATTATGCAAATTAGGTAATTAATATGTACTGATATTACCAAAAAAACTATCAGGTTTGTGCAGTGTCCTATGACATCTATGTACCAAGTTTTATTGAAATGTGATGATTAGTACTTATCAGTAGATATCAGTGGAAAAGCCGACAATTGATTAATCATTATGCAAATTAGGTAATTAATATTGTACAGATTTTTACCCCAAACTAATCAAATCTGTGCATTAGTTTGGAGCATCTATGTGCCAAGTTTCATCAAAATCCAATACGTGGTTCTTTAGATATCAGTGGAACAGTCATGGAACAGCTAAAAATCAGCTAATTATCATGCAAATTAGGTAATTAATTTGCATGGATTTTTACCAAAACCTAATCAAATCTGCACATTGGCCCAGAGCAACTATGCACCAAGTTTCATAAAAAATCATTGTATGTTTCTTGAGATATCAGTGGAACAGGTACACACACACACACACACACACACACACACACACACACACACACACACAGACAGACTGACACACTAACTGCAAAGACTCCCTTTTCGTGCTTCGTGCATTATGTTCCAATGTATATTGTAGATGAATTTACAAACAGAATTATTGCACTAAAGAATACACTGAGTGGGAGCAACTCAAAGCATGTCAAAAAGTTGTGTTTTTCAGCCTTGCTGGTAGGTTTTCACAGCTACATTGAAATTCATGTTATTATCATGGCTTACTTCCATAATAATTATTACAGGTACTAGATGTTGGGTCTAACACAAACAGCCAAATGACTGAACAACACAGCACACTAGAATAACATAGATCTACCTTAAAGGCCCTAGAGATAACACTGGGTGTTATAATTTACATTATGTCTTTAAAAATCAAATAAATTATGAATGAAACTAATCTCTGTAAGATTAAACATTTCCAACTATTAACAAATCTTTTTGTAGATCACAAAGAAATATCAAGTTAGTGAACAGGATAAGAACGGCAGGTGATATTCATTGAAAAGGATACGCATGTAGTTTTCCATTCAGCTTTAGAGCCTGGTTGTATGCATTTACCGCTGCTAAATAATTGCCATTCTGGTAAAATTTACTGTGGGGAAAATAATAATAAAAAAAAATATTAGGTATTATAATTATATTTCTTTTACTCATCAATCATGATGTAAACAATAACCAGAGTTTTATTTGCATTAATAATTCTCTGTCCTCAATACAGTGACAAGGGACAGTCAATAACAAAATGAATTATGGGTAATTTATAGATGAGTGAAAGGAGCATTAAGTTTCACGTCTCGTGTACAGAAATGACTCAAGGGGAACACTGCAGCTTATCTCCAGTCTACACCTGCTCTTTAACCGCAGTGTTTATTGTTTGTGGGAGAAATAAAAGCAAACATTAAAGCAAAATCTTACTCCCGTGTAACCATGGTAACTGAATTATAGTGCTAAAGCCTCTTTCAGGGCAAAATAAGTTGTTGTTTTCATTGAGCTAAATATAACATCACATGGTTAGATGTAAAAACTCATTTATGCCAAATGCGATATGATTTTTTTTTCTTTCCTTAAGTAAGTAACAGTAGATATAACATCACATTTCATTGGTATACTTACTCTCCTTTATCTTTCAAAAAATCTGGATTTTTTTCTTCTTCAGTCAGATCAGGATCCTCAACTCCAATGACACGCCTTGCTTCAGCCTGCTTCTTTAACCACTAATTAACGAACGAGAAATTGACACTTTTAAAACTTTTAGACTGATTGAATGCAGAAATGTCACTACACTGATGTCTGCTTTTTGTCTAAATGCTGGTGTACTGATCCAAAAGCCAACCAGTCAAAATAAGGTTTTGTTTCCAATTTTGTCAGTCAATATAAATTGTAAACATGTATTATATTGTATTATTGTATTATATTTATTGAAGTTCTACATTATTTTGTAAATTTAACTTGGAGTGAATGTGTACAAAAACATGTCACAGCCCCTTTTTTCACTTACCGGTATTACAATAGAACAGAGCAGATAGATAGAACAAAATTCAGAAATTATATACAAAAACATTAGAGATGACAACCATTCTGACAACTATTCGAACAGTCAGTTAGTAATATGACTTTGGTTTTTATCCAATGTAGACTTGACGGTGTCATCACATTGACAAACGCACAGTTTGGATCATTCCATTTTCAGACTAGATGAGGGTGAAGTGAAGTTTTACAAAATGAAGCGTGTTCATTAGAATATATGAAGGGGTTATTTTGAAGTGTTTTAATGTTTCTTGACTTACATACAATGTAAATAAACAAGAAATAAAGAATGGTTATTGAATAAAGACACCAAGTTTGCAAATCATAAATTTGATCACCCTATGGGAGAATGAATCACACACACAGCACACCATCTGTCAAGCAGAGCCACTAAGTCTAGAACTAAGCAACAGCCAAAGTGCTTTGCAAAGTTACGAAACATCTTGCAGACTGACTATGCAAATAATTCTCAGAACTGCCGTAAACATTAGTATCAGTATCACTAACCGTATCTTCATCTGCTTTTCGTGATTCACGTTGTGGAGTTGGGAATACACGAGGTGTAAATTTGATTTCAATCGATCCTTTTGTTCTTGGTGCCGGGGTAGGTGCCTTACCGGTCTTTTCAGAACCTGAAAAGAAACAGAACTCTACCTTTATCTCTCCATGTTCATTCATTTTCAAATATTCATTCAGCTATTTTAATATTTCAGGAAGAGAGAGAAAAGATAATCAGTGCTTTGAATACAATTAATATTATTATGATTGTTGAGAAAATTTGAATATTTACTATTTTAGCTTATTAATTTTATTCCTTCAACATTCCAGGGCAAATAACTAATTTACGTTTATCAACTATTTTTTTTTGAAGATCTTGGTCATTCAGCATTTGCTTACATGTTGTGTAAAAAAAGAATAAATTTTACCCAGGTTATAGCAAGTAACAACGATAACAGTCTACTGATATAAATTGTATATGTAAGAATGTATCAACTACGAGTTCACTTCATATATGTGCACAGCCAAGTCACAGCCATTAGATTATTCTGCAAAGGCCATAGAAACCACAAAGTACAACTAACACTTATGCATAAATATTAACTTTTATTGTATAATATTTTCTCTCATCTGAATGTTTATACATACCTGGTATGCATCTGGGTGCAACTGATGGGGGCTCCCTTGAAATGTCCGTCTCATTTGCTACTATGCCAGCTTCATTAAAAATGTTTTTATCACTGTCTTCTGGAATTAATTTAAAAGAAACATGTTACATATAGACGTATACTGATTCAAGATCTCTGAGAACCAACAATTAAATTACATTGCTACTTGAGCTGTCTACTACTTTCTAAAATTGACAATTTGTATGTAAGTGCTCCATGCATTTAAATAAACCATATTTTGGTCATAACATTCCTGGAGCATATCTCCATCTCTGAAAAGCATAGCACATGGTATTTGTTACAGTCCCCAGTGAATGTTGCCATATTTTTCAACATTAAGTTAAGGGAACGCAATGTTTAACTGCGGAGAGACGAATCTATATTAGAATTAAAGGGTGGTGATTGTGTGATCGAATTCCATGTAATCAAACATTTATTTTAATTACAGTATTTTACATTACATTAGTATTTTACACGGCTTGTATTTTTTTCCACAAGTCCCATATCGAACAAGACGCAGCGCTACAATCACAGCCATTCAAAATTAATTCATACCATTATCATCATCACTGACTTCAACTTCATTTGCAAGTTCTTCAGATTGTTGTTTTTCCTTCCATTCTTCCAACTCAGCCATGGCCTTTGTTCTTTCCATATCAATCGCTTCATCCAACTTTTGTTTTTCTTGTGCTTCAAGCTATTTAATACATTGTAGAATAAAAAATTTGAATAACAATAAAGATACTCAGAAATTTACAACAACGTCTAAAGAAAAAAATCAGAAAGACTTTTATATAACCACCATAGAGGGCGCACCAACATAAGAGAATGGTATTTTTTTTGTACCTCCATCTGTTGCTTAACAGAGTATCTTTCAGCTTCACGTTTCTTAACAGCTTTGTCATTTTTTTCCTGCTCAGCCCTGGCATGCGCAGCTTCTACAGCAGCCTGTCTTTTACTTTTCATGACATCTTTGTCACCTATAATGCAAAATACAAAGGAGCTCTCCTTATTTGATAAAATAATATGAGTGGATTACCTTGTCAGTTTATTTTTTCTGAGGTTGGGAAACACTAATTGGAATTTCTAGAAAAATACACAGATACTCTTTACACAGTTTATACATATACTAATCTGGGTACTATGAGGTTATTACGAGAATACCGAAAAGTATGCCTGAAGGCAGTATGGGGGATCGTATTGACATATACATGTATATAGCATAAATTGATGTGCTCCTGTTATGCCCGAGTGCATACTTTGTCATATTCTTGTTATAACCTTATTAATATACATTGTTATTCTGCTTGTAGAAATAATTTATTGAGAGATAACAGTACAAAATGGCAACGAAAGACGTATTGCACAGTACGTACATAAGCGATCAGTGACAGGGAATGTATTTTTACTGTATGCTGTGTCTGATGTGAACAAAAGAAAGTGTTCAAATGTGATGTAAACTTAGCAAACAATTTCCAAATAAATAAGATAAAACGCATTTGTAACACTTTTGAATGTTTTGCAAAAAGATGAATTCTTAGTCTATTGTTGTGAGATTTATAATAATGTAAAATATTTTATTTTCACTGAATCAGTGAAAATAAAATCCAGCAAAACTACTTTTCCCCTATATTTTACATTGAACTGATCAAAAATCAGCAGAAATAAACTTTACACAAAACAGCCAAAATGTTTTTTTCAGCGAAAATAAAGTACTTCACTATAGTAATTTATTCGCATTGCTGGCCATATTACAGGTTTGATGTACAGGAATTAAAGACACCACAGTATCAACTCATAAATGAGTAAACAAACTTTAAACTCGGTTAGAAATATATAATTACTTACCTGATTGTACTGATGTAAGTCGTGTCCATATTCTTGGTTCCTGTTTGACTAAATCAAATTTGATGGCACCGTTACCAACTTGAGCTGAGCCTTTCCCATCATCAACTGGCTCAAAGAGAGCAACTTCAAATATATAAGGAGGGAAACTAACCTGGAAAAGAAGAGTATGAATAATGTTTTAAAATGTATTGGAGAACATTTTACCAAAACCATTTCATGTTCGCACATGTGAGATTAATTCCACACTGGTGATTCCACCACACTCCCAGTGACTTGGAGTGTGAGGAATTCCATACTATTGCAAATTCCACACTCCAAGTGACTAGAGATGTGAGAAATTCCATACTATCGCAAAGTACAATTCCACACTCCCAGTGACTAGGAATGTGGGAAATTCCATACTGGTACTATCACAAAGTACATTTCCACACTCCCAGTGACTAGGAATGTGGGAAATTCCATACTATCACAAAGTACAATTCCACACTCCCAGTGACTAGGAATGTGGGAAATTCCATACTATCACAAAGTACAATTCCACACTCCCAGTGACTAGGAATGTGGGAAATTCCATACTATCACAAAGTACAATTCCACACTCCCAGTGACTAGGAATGTGGGAAATTCCATACTATCACAAAGTACAATTCCACACTCCCAGTGACTAGGAATGTGGAAAATTCCATACTATCACAAAGTACAATTCCACACTCCCAGTGACTAGGAATGTGGGAAATTCCATACTATCACAAAGTACAATTCCACACTCCCAGTGACTAGGAATGTGGGAAATTCCATACTATCACAAAGTACAATTCCACACTCCCAGTGACTAAGAATGTGAGAAATTCCATACTATCACAAAGTACAATTCCACACTCCCAGTGACTAAGAATGTGAGAAATTCCATACTATCAGGATAGCGCATTAAACAGCCGTCATGTGTGTAGTCCCAAAACATGAATATTGCTTCTGTGGCAAAAATGCACTATATGTATATGTCAGCACTTGCAACTTGCACATATAAAAAAAGTCAGGAGAGACAACAGTGACATTCAATGTCCAGAACTGTTGCCAGGCGCAAAAAAACATTTAAAAAAAAAGTTCCCTTTCCATGATATTTTGTTGCATACTAAGCTGCTAGTGTGTATCGTTAAATTTTCATTGTACATTTAGATGGTAATTATTTTAATATCACTGATTGGGTGATTCCATCTAATGGGAGATGATATTGAAACCATAGAGCAGCAGTACAAGACAACAATGTATAATAATGTTTATTAACTCATAATATCTCCTAAGGAAGACAAAAATGATCAAAGATAACAAAAAAAACAAAAGCAAAGAAAAGACAAACAATGTTCCAAACGCATTCAAAACACAGTTACTGTATGGTAATAAAACTGGCATACATTTGTTGCTTATAATGGAAATAAATTTATCATTCTCACTACTGGTTCCAAAATAATTATTATGGGAATTTCTGCTTTATTAAATGCAGTTTATTTGCCCTGTATGCTGGACAATTCATAACAAAGGTGTTTTTCATCCTTAACTCCGTTTTGTGTACATGTGGTCACATGTTCAAGAATTAACTGTAATCTGTATATGTCTGCCATTTCCAATTTTAAGACAATGATTATTAACTCTAAATTTAGTTAAGGTGATACATTGCTGAACATTATGATTAGTGATATCAAGAAAGTGAATTTCTGCGTTAAATTTGTTAACCATTCTGTATATCCTTGACTTATTGGAGGAACCAACTTGCTTTCTATTGTCATTATGGATATCATTCTTCCACTGTTTTTTCAAATAATATATGTATATTTAATTTCTTGTGAACTTTAGTCATGCATTATGTTGAAAGACTCTCACTGGAGGATATGATTTGGTCATATTGCTCTTGTTGTTTTTATTAACAGTGTAGGCATCCTTCGGTAATGTAGTTTAAGGAATATGTCCAGTGAGTACCTCCCCACTTAACCATAGATTTCCATTTTGACGAGTATAAAATAACACAGTTATATTGACTTGTTTGTTGTGGGAACCTTATTATTGTGTAAATTAAATGCATTGTTATGCATTTTTTTTATATAGTCTACAAGTCCCAAAACTAACTTGTCACATATCTTATGAAGAATGTTAAAAAACTTGTTGATCATCTTTCACAAAAAACTGTAAAAACATTGTTGGTTACAGAAACCTTCCCCATCTGGAATGACAACCCAGTTTTGATTTAGCTGGATATGAAAACTTGCATACATGTACATGTAGGCTTTTTCCTCAGCTCCTGAGAGCGAGGTTATTTGTAGATATGTTGGCGATCGCCACTGTGTCTGCGAAAGTACTATGGGAGATTGCATGATGGGAGTGAAAAGTCTTTTGATCAGTAAAATAATTTTAGAAAAGTGAAAAATAAAGTGACTGTGAAATAAAGGTTGGTTTTAAATATCATGACATTTGGATGCAATAATGAAAGGAAATTGAATTGGTATGAAAGGGCAGTACATGTAGCCGGAACGCAAGGTCAGAATCCGGAGTCAAAATACGTCACAATACATACATCCATCAAGGCGGTTGCTAAGTGTCAACAACTATGGATGAGGTAAAAGACGTCGTTTGCAGTTTGCGTGAATGGCCGGAGAGAAAAAAAATCATGCAAATTCTGTACTTCAGTAACAGTATTTGCTACTTTTTTTGTGCAATGGAAATTAATACAAGAAATGCTGCCACGAAAATCCCTTGTGGCAGTCGTTGTGAAACAATAGACATGCTTCGCCAGGGTATCAAGGTTATTTTGACTATTTGAAGATGAAAACTGCTGCTTTATGGAAGAGCAAAGTTCAATGTCATTGGCACAGTAATGACGATTTTAGAGGGGTGACTCACTAGAAGTATTCGCCGTGACTCCAGACTTTTCATTCGGGTTTATACAACACTTACTTGTTACTATCAAGAAAGTTAAATGTCTTGTTTGTATTTTCACAATCTCAATGAGGGGTTTATCGTCAAAATATATACAGGTGCTTGTACATGTATGCCTGGTGAAACTATACAAAATTCGACCAATGCACATCCGTTTTATGTGTTAAAAAAACATTGCGATGTTCTCAAGAAATTGTTAAATCTTGGTATCATTCCCAACTGTCACCAAACTGTATGTTTTGACGACTCATAGGCACTTCTGGGACTTGTAATAATTTTCTGGAAACTGTACAGCAAATCACATATTTTCCTTATTAACTGTTCATAGTTTTTCTGAATTTCAGTTTTTATTGTTCATAATTATTTACAGTAATAACAATAACATATTTTTCTGATTGTGTGCACGACAGCTTTGCCCACACACGATAAGACAGGATGATATGTACGGATATGTGCGAGTATGTTGGAAATATCACTTGCTGTTTATCATCCATATTTTGATATCCCACAATGTGTCGATTGCGTATCTGCAAATTCTGACTACTATTTCGCGAAATTTGACCAGCCTTGCTTCTACCAGTCATTTAAGTCAACTCCCATATTGTCCTTCACAGAGGTAACACTACAATACATTTCCCTTCACATTCCCCGGTATAAGAATATTTGAGCTGAGGCAGTTATGGTTCTACAACCATCACCAGTTCTCTTGTTTTGTTTTGCAATTACAATGTACTCAACAATGGGTGAAATAACCCTACATGGATGTGAAGTATGGGCTGAAGAAAGTTCATTCAACTCTACTATAGAAGATGTACACCTCAGCTTTTATCGCTTCATCCTCGGCGTTTCAAAAAACACTCCGAAATTGAGAATTTATAGTGAGTTGGGTAGATATCCTATCGATTTATTCATTAAAAAACAGTTAATAAAATATACAAACCACCTAAACAAAATTCAAAACCCCATTATTAAGGAAGCCTTCCTACTTAACAAGACTATAAAAAGTAAGTGGTACAATGAACTTAACTCAGTACTGAAATCTACAAATACAACACTATCAGATATTGACAATAATGAGCTATAATCGTCACAAATGTCACGGATATATGATAAAATAAAAAATGTATTTATAAAGCATTGGATTAATTCAATTACTGATGATAACAGACAAAACACTAATACAAAAAACAAACTGAGGACTTACAAAAAATTTAAAACAAACTTCATTTTGGAAAACTACTTAATTAAGCTAAAAAATAAAGAACTGAAAAGTACCCTAACTAAATTCAGACTGAGCAATCACAGTTTATAAATTGAAAAAGGAAGACAACAGAATCAAAAGTAGCGACAGAATCTGCAAATTGTGTAATAAAAATGATATTGAAGATGAACATCACTTATTCATAATATGCCCAGTATATAGTAAAGAGAGGGGCATTTTATACAATGAAGCTGAAAAGATTATTCCTGACTTTACTAATCTCACACCTGAAAATAAATTCATAAAAATAATGTCAAATAATAACTTAGCAATTCCTCTGGCACAATATCTGAAATACAGCTTTGCTATTAGACAGCAGCACCTACTTAGTCATTAACTTTTTTTTTTTTTTTTTTTTTTTACACCTATTCATTTCTGTTTTTGGTTGTCTTTAAACTATTAGCCATTGTAATTTGATTAATTTTTTTCTGTAATTTTTGTTGTTGTTGTAACCTTTAACCTCCTTCAGTCGGTTGTTATGAGTTAATAAAATTGTCGTTATGTAGTAAACTACAGTAAAAACCAAGAGCAACAGTTCTGAAGAATACACATACCGCATAAGGTTGAAAGTTACATGTCCTTCATATCTTTTATTATTTACCCTTGTAATATTACTCTGTAAAATCAAGCGCAAACATTCGAGTTACGGTTACTAAAAAGGAACCTGATCTTGAAATCACCATGACAACATGAGAACTGTGATCACTTTCTTCAATAAATCGCTACACGGTTGCTGCAAAGACAATGATCGCCAAATACAACATGTACTTAGATCTGTGTAAACAGACCTCGTTCACTCATGTACACTGAGATTTTTTTTTTTACTTTTAAACACAGACTCGGTTGAATGGGAAGTTTAACGGACCCGTAACTGTAATGCATACCGGAAACGTACTGACCTTGATATACTCGTCTGTGGAAAAAATGTCAACTTTGTTGGCCTTGACGCCTTTTAATGGCACTACTATGTGAACAGTAGTTTCTGTTTCGTCCCATGTATAATCCTTTACCGCCAGTGGCATGATGTAAAAAGGAAATTTCTTACTCGACTGTGAAACAAACGCAGCAGGTTACATCACCGAAGTATGTTGTCTTGATGATGCTGACTAATGAATTAAATATGGCGCCGAGTCACATGATATTTCAAGCCAATGGTAGAAAACATTGTAAAGCAGCGACCAATCATAAACCCCGTTGCTAACAGCCACATGTCCTCTGCAGCGAGCAATCGCACACTTGTCTGTCTCAGCTGATCTTGGAGTCACGGAGAAACAATTTGTCTGATAGCCGTGTTTAAAGCATACACAAATGTTTCAATCTGTCAGAAGTGTCAGAACAGTTCAGGTTAGTTGTTGAATTGGACCGGTCCCATCCGCATCTTTCGAACCGCTGCCCCCAATTACACATGAACCAGGAAAAGTGGTGCCTAAGTCGAGGGGTGGGGGGTCGCGATTTTTATACTGTTGCTTTATTAAAATACCATCTGAATAGATGTTCTGTTCATTATATATGTTCTGGAGCCATGGAATGTTGTCATGGTACGGGCAAGCGGAGTACCCAATAAATATTGTGATAACTGTTTGAACAGATAAATACGAGATGTTCTGAAAAAAGGATATGGTCAAAAATGTCAATGTTACTGGATATTCATGTCCAAGAAAAAAAAAAAAATCGATAAGACTTTTTTAGGTTCCCCTCACCCATAACTCTAAATCCTGACCCTGCCCCTCCAGTGCCCCTCCCCCATTTCAATTGTACATGTATATACCTCTCTTTTCGTCACTTGTAGTTATTTGATGGTGCTTATTGAATATACATTGGGGGCTGGAGTGTTGAGGTTAGGGGTGTGAAGGAACTTAAGGAACTCTTTCCAAAAAGGATATATATATTTCAGAAAATGTTCAAATACTGGGATGTTATCACAAATATGAACATTATGTGATCTAGCATCGTAAAAACTGTGTTGAAACCTTTCAAATACCAAAATGGAAATACTGGATAAATTGGTTTTGCTCAAATTTATTCTGGATTTGATTGAAAACCTGCTGTGGCAATCTTACTGAAACTGATTTTTTCAATTTCTCATCTTTCTTTCTCTTTCAGAGACTGTTGCCACAGTTACAGTTAAAGCATGTCCGAGCAGCATCAGGGCGACCTATGAATACAGTGATTAAGTTTGTACCCCAGCAAGAAGCATGGATCGTAGAACGAATGGGGAAATTTCACAGGAAGTTAGAGCCAGTAGGTGTTTAAATCCTTATAATCCGTCGCACTTGTCTACGTCTTGTCTGTATGCGCAGTGGATGGTTGACAAAAAACGGTATTTTACATCCAGTGATATTAAAATTACACTTGCGAAAAACGTTGTTAAACATATGATGTCACAGTGTGATATGAAAACTGAGTAAATAATAATATTTATTTTCTGTCATAGTCGAATTGTTTGAACAGTAACATAGCTAAGTTGTTGCCTGGTTTGCTATGTGTCTCAATATCACTATTGATTTGACATCCCATGTAGATGTTGGTTTAAGCCAACCTGTTCTAATTGCATAACGATTTCAAGCGACGCATAGCAAATCAGTCAGCAACAATGCTTCTGTGTTGGTGTTTGGAACAATATGGTGGTAACAGTAACATTTATTGCCTAATTTGATTTTGTTTGAACAACAATTAAAAGTTGTCTATAAAGAGCTATTTTTTCCTCAAAATGACACAAAATTAACTGTCCTTTGCTTTCAAATTTTCTAAAAAAATGTTTAAAATATTTAAGATGGTTACAAGTAGTTTGCTGTGTACACTTTGATACAAATTCCCTCTTATTACACAGTTGCCATTACTATCTATTTGTGTTCAAGTCTTGATTTCATTTTGATGGAGTGTATCAGCTGCAAAATATACATATTGTATTTTTGCAGGGGACCTGAATGCAAGGTTTGGAACAGCATGATAAAAGCAAATGATGCACGGTTAAAAAATTGTATGGATTGTATATGTGATCCATGTTTAATAATTAGTGTTTATTTTTCTTGCTTGCTAAAAATGATTGAACACACGTTTTACATGTCGCACATGGGACGTATATTAAACATGAAGGAGTATGACTGCTGTGACACTTTTATAAATGCCATATAATTTTTTTTTACAGGGTGTGAATATACTGTTGCCATTTCTTGACAAGATTAAATATGTGCAGAGTTTGAAAGAAATTGCTATTGATATTCCATCCCAAACTGCTATTAGCAAAGGTAAGTATCAACATCATGATGGATATTAAGTTGTATACATACATATATATATATATATATAAGTAAAGTTGTCATTCCGACAACTGAATAGTAACGCAATGTACATTTCATTCAAGCAACTTTAAAAGTGACATTACATTGTTACATTGAGTCACATTAGTTCATTATTATTTTTATCAGCTCTATTTTTATTATGCAAATAATTATTAGGCTTATAGTCTTCTTGCATGCATGTATACGTCTGTGTGTGTATGAACAATTTTCTTCAACTTTTAAGCTTACCTGATACCTTGTCTGATGCAAATATATATGCAATGATTTTGTGATTGGGCCAAAAAAAGTATTCTAACATGTTTTTCAGATTTGGTGGAAGAACTAACCAATACGGGTAGTTGATGCGAATCATTTTGAATTTCTAAATTTGGCCCAAGATGGTCGACTGGTGGCCATTTTGTTTTTGTCACAATCTATTCCAGAATGCTTTGAGCTATTCACTTTAAGTTTATACATAGACTGTACATCTTGGCATACATATGCACATACAATAATTTTCTGATCAAAGATGGTCACCTTAGGTTTATATTGTCTGATCTTTCCTCAAACTAGGCGGAGGGAGTAACATTGGAGAGGTTGATGCACATCACTTTGATTTGTAAAGTTTACTCAAGATGGCTAACTAGACCCAATTATGCAAGAAATGTTTACTATGCACAGGACTAGGAGCTAGATTATCTGACAAATGTATATTGTTTTGTGATAGCTCACAAATAAAATTCATGCTTTTGTCATTTTATGAGTCGTGATGATTATGAATAGGAACTTTTATTCTACATGTATTATAATGCACTGTGCCAAATTTGGTAAGCTCAAAATTTGAATTTTTATGGCAAAGTAATTTATTATTTAGTTAAAAACACTGAAAACTGTTTTTTGTTACTCACTTTATAACAAAAAACAGAATTCTGTAATATGCTTATTGTCTTTAACCTTTTCACCACCAGTTCTCTCTT
Organism: Saccoglossus kowalevskii; assembly: GCF_978046115.1. Lineage (NCBI taxonomy): Eukaryota > Metazoa > Hemichordata > Enteropneusta > Harrimaniidae > Saccoglossus > Saccoglossus kowalevskii. Next base: position 21,302,055 of record NC_140653.1, on the reverse strand, counting down.
TTCATCACAAATTCACAAAATTTATAGTTTATAGTCTGCACTTTCCTTCAGAAGATTGGGACAAGAATAGTCAAATTTTTTGAGTAAAAACTAAAAATTGACTAAGATTTTGTCTGTTGAATCCAAAATTACGGTTCAATTCCAGAAATATTGAAGAAAATAAGAAAAAAGTGCAGACAAATTAGGACGAGAAAGTGTGGTGGTGAAAAGGTTAACATTAAATACACAACAGGGACTGTGCTTTGCAGAATGCTTGTTTTATTTATTGTACTGCACTTATCTATTCACAAATAAGCATCTTAACTGAAGTATACAACACAATAAGATATATTGCCTCTATTTTGATAGACAATGTAACTCTTGGCATCGATGGAGTACTGTATCTGAGAGTGGTAGATCCGTTCAAGGTAAGTGCATTTTATAATTATTTATATTTGTAATTCAATAACTATTACAATGCAGAAGGGCTTTATTGTATTTCATAATATCTATCAGGTTAAAAAAGTATCACAAAATTGAAATTACATAAAAATAAACAAAAATGATTGACCATTTTGGCAGGAAAAACTTGGTGTACAAAAATTCACTACGTTCAATTACCCACCATAGACTCCGGTCAGTCAAAATGACTATTTTGAACTGTAGGCATTAATCAGTGATTCTGCCGGTGACTGAGAGATAGAATCCAGGTTAGGGGAAGCCCCATGACCTCAAGATTCTTTTACCCCTTACGTCATGAACCCACGTGACCGAGGCCACCTGGCAACGCCACAGGTAGCCGTCCATCACTCTTAATTTCTCTCCGCCTCGAGTGGAGATGAAATTTAGCGAGCTCTGCTGGATCGCCTGCTTTTTTTTCCTGTCCGGATTTATAGCTTGGGTTGTTGCCGCTGCTCGGCATCCGACATGGTAGCTGGTAGGATAAGTTTTCCTTGTCTTTTTTTACCCTCGTGTCGTTTTCCCCTTTGTGTGTAGTATTTTTCACAGCAAAGAAATCAAAATCCGGCGCCACTACGTAGTCACATGTTGATTTCATGGCGGCACCTTTTACAACTGTAATTCGTTTCCCTCATGCATGTCGTCTTTTATTTTTAATGTATTTAGCAATATATAGGTGTAATGACAGCACCAGGGCTCGCTGCCGTTTTTCTTTCCAGTCTCCTCGTGTTTAGAGTCGACCGTGCAGTGGTTATATTCAGAATTTACCAGCATAGAAACCGCATCCGAGATACTTTGTTGTAGCTACGTGCGGGTTTCGGGGTTTTTGTGTGAAAGCGTGTTTTTTTCACTGGAGTTCTGAGGCCTGAGATTTTCTTTCAGAGCCATCAAGATCGCTGAGACTGCATGACCGCGTCACAGCAAGGTCGCGCGTCCAGTAAACAAATCGGTTAAAGTGAGTTGCGTGTTTTGCATGAGTGGAAAGTCCTCACGCTCGGCTACCGGTACTTCATGTACCGGGACGTCGAGTAAGAGGCCCGACGGTGGAGGTACCGATATTTTTCTCGGTCTCCTCCGCTGATCGGAGGGCATCCTCACAGTCTGTTTTTTTTCAGGCGGTAGTTTACCCGATTTTACCGGCTGCAGCGAGGCTGTGCCCCTGGAGGCTTTCCTCCTATGGGGCCCGTTGCGGGTCTCTTTGTGGACCCTTCCTCGCACGGCACCGGGTTTGCCTCCGAGTTGAGGGCTTTGGTCGAAGGACTGTCGGGGCAATTGCGTCCCTGGCAGGCCGGGTAGATCAGACGCAGTCGGAGCGAGCTGTCTCCACTGTGTCCCCTCGGTGGGCAAGCAGGAAGAGACACGAAAGCATGTTTGCATTCAAACACGTCTCTTCCGGGGAACCCCCGTTCCCAGTCACGGCTCTCCCACTATTTTGGGGGGTGGCCGAGGCTCAGGCTAATTGCACCGGTCCTTCTCTGGATCCGCGGGCACTGAATGCCAACAGGGTGCTGGCAGCCAAGTCCCCGATCTCGGGGCAGGGCTTTCAGGGCAGGGCACGCGTTGACCCCCCCACTTTCAGCCAGCTAGGGTTCGTCACGCGGTAACGGTACAACGGTAACGAATTTATCCTTGTGTCCGGTCTCCGCTGTGGGTTTTGACTCCTTTCTTATCGGCCCACGGGCGTCCCCAGAGGGAACCGACCCTGTCATGAGACGCACAGTCGAACACGCTCCCTCTCGCATATTTTAAGTTAGAGGAGACGCAGTTCACTCGCGTTGGATACAGCCGGTACTCCGGGCGGTCCCTCAGAGTCTTCCATCTATATGACTCGGTGAGCCACGCTTTTGGGGTGAGGCGGAGTATCATCGATCCCAGTGATACGATGTATATACCCCCACCCTTGATCCTAAAGCGACCACCTAAGGTTGCTTCAACGCTTATGGGATCACGGGTGTCGGGATCCAAAGCAACCCCGTCGGCACATCTCTCCCCTGTTCGTCTGAGTGCGGAGTGGGGCGCAGAGCACGCAAACGGTGTTGATGGGCAGCGTTGGTCAGCCGCGGAGGATGTAATGCTTAAGGCCCCCGGGTGGGGATAACGTTAGGCAACATTTCCCACTGGACCAAACGCTACCCGGTCGGTGTATTTCGGGATCAGACCCCATAGCGTGGGATGAAACCAAAACACCCCCAACCGGATTCCAAGGCTCCTTCCCCAGACCCAGGTACCATGAATTTGGCAAACCGGGCAAAGAGGGATAGCCGCGTTCCATGGGTGTCTTTGCCAATTGAGGACGACCCATCTAGCCCTGAGGGCAGAGTTGCTTGAGCGCATTATTATGCGTGCCCAGCATTCTGGTGACCTTGGAGGCAGAACGCACCAGCCTCCTAGACCAGGCGACATTTTTACTGGTGGGCCACCGCACATCTACGTGCGACACCCCCTAGTGTTGCCTGGCTCGCTTGGCCAGGGCCACTACTGTGCTACGAGACGCGGCCTTAGACGCATGTGTTTTCGCCGACAAGCTGAGCCGGGGTACGTCCCCACCTCAGTGACGCAGACTGGATACCCTCCACCCTCTTTGTTCAGGGAATGGTGGGTACAGTCTCGGAGCTTCGGAGTGCAATGAATCAGAGGGTTCAGATTGAATCCGCTAGCCAGTTGGTCCTGCCATGGGTAAGCGGAGGGCACCCCAAGCACAGAAAACACAACGCCCTAGGGCGTTGCCCGCTAGACAGTCAGCCAGGAGGCAAGCGCTTATACCCTTCCATGGGAGGGAAGGGTAGTGGCGTGCCCCCGGGGAGGTAAGAGCCAGGTGGTGGCTCCTCACCCTCTCTGGGCGGATGTCTACCCGGCAGCAGGGGAAGCATGTTTGACGCTCACCTCTGCAACCGGGGGAGACAGGCACGTGTTCGGTGAGTGGCCAGGTCACAACTTAGTGACTACTTCAGGCCTTGGGGAACTCGCCTCATGGGGGAAGGGAGCACCCTCCCCCCTTGCAACTGCCGAACACATGGCCACACATCCCTGTCGTACACAGATTGCGCCGGTGTAGTCCGGTTTGGAGACGGCGGGTGAACGACCCCTGGACCTTCCCAGGTGGTGACATCCATTTACGGCATACCGCTGAAATCTCCACTTCCCCCCGTCAGTGTCTCCCCTGTTGGGCACTGCCAGGGGACTCCCGCAAGGCAGAAGCAATCAGACAGGAAGTAGCAGTTTGCTGGGGAAAGACGCCATACACAGGGTACATCAGCCGGAACTAAGTCCAGGCTTCTACCCAAATGTGTTCGTAGTACCAAACCTACAAGTGGCAGGCGTCCAGTTTTGGACCTAGACAGACTGAATCAGTACGTGCCCCTCGATCGGTTCCACATGGACACACCATTCAGGGTTCTTCTCTCCATCCACCGTTTTGACTGGCTAGCCCCGCTAGATTTAAGCGGGGCCTACCTACACGTACCGATGCACCTAGCGAGTTGCCATCTCCTTCGAATCGCCCAGCTGGGCCAAGTATTCGAACTTCGGTGCCCCCCTCCGTTCGGGTTAGGCACAGTGCCCTACGTGTTCACCAGAGGGATGAAACAGGTAGTGCTGCTGCTTCACCAGATGTCGGTACACCTCAATCCGTACCCAGACTACTGGTTACCAACAACCCGGGCAAGGGGTAATAGCCAAACGCATCAGGCTAACACAGGATTTACTTCACCAGCTGGGCTCGTTAGTAAATCGACAAGTCCCACCTCGAGCCAACGCGCAGTTGGTGTCCCTGGGCATGGAGTTTTGACACAGAGGTAAGCTTGGCTTAGCTATTTCAAGCATATTGCTTAGCGCTAAGCAGCCTAGCCGAATGCCTAGTCAGCGTTCCCTCGGTGTCCCTCCGTGAACTAATGCGGATCATCGGAATGATGACCTCGGTTCGAAGGGTCGTTCCCCAGGCCGCACTACGCAGCCGCCCGGTATAACACTTGTTATAACGCCGAGCTCTTCTATGGGAACTAGTTAGGCGGGTTTCGATCTCGGACCAAGTGAAGGAAGCTCTGCCCTGGTGGTCGTCACTGACCAACCTCGGGCAGAGGGGCCCCCTTGGACCCGCTCGCCGCAGGCATGACTCTGGTAACAAATGCCCCCCCCCCAGGGTTGGGGAGCGCATCTATTGGACGAACAAGCCCAAAGATATGGCTCCCGCATAGTTTTGGGACCACCATATCATCCGGCTCGAACTGTGAGCAGTGTACAATTAGCATTACCATGCTTTCTACCCGTAGTTCGAGACCACAGAGTCCTGCTCTGCACAGACAACGCAGCGGTGGTCTCCTTCAAGAAGGAGGGGGGACGCATTCCCCATCGTTGTCAGTCCTAGCGGAGCAAAATCCTCCTTTGGTGCCTGGAATACAATGGGGAGCTAACCGCACACCACCTTCCAGGGGTGAGGAACAGTCTGGCGACGCCTTTTCAGGGCGACTCCGTCTCCAGAACACGGAGTGGCTGATACCCCAGTGGGTAGCCTCCAGGCTGTTTCGGCTGTGGACGGTCCAAGGTTAGACCGTTTGCCGCACCCCGGAACACCAAGCTCCCAATGTACGTAACACTCCTGCTGACTCCAGGAGCCTGGGCCAGGGTCGCTTTGCTACCCCCCCCCCGGATCCACTTAGTTGTGTACGCTTTTCCTCCCTTCCCGCTAGTCCACCGGGCACCGGAGAAGACTTCGACAGGTGCACACCTGCATATTATCATTGGTTGCACCCAATTGGCCGAACAGGGCCTAGTTTCCACTTCTGTCGGAAACGATAGTCGAAACACCAGCAGTGCTTCCGGACTTACAGGACATGCCGTCCCCACCAGACGGCGCACTACCACGAGCCCAGCGGGTATCACTTACCCGCATAGAGGCTCTCATTAGACCCGCCCATACGAAAGCTTTATCTGAGCGGGCTGCCAACGTCCTGGCCAGGGCGAACTGGGATTCCACCAATGCAGCCTACATTTCTAGGCTGCGAGCATACACTGGTTAGTGTAGCGGAAGGGAGATTGATCCACCTGTTTGACGAAGTGGGTTTGTCCTACGCAGCGATTGTTGGCTACAGGTCGGCCTTGTGCCCCACCATTCAAACGTACGGGAACAAGACTAACCGATTGTCCTACTATTAGGAGACTATTTACTGCTTTCCAGATGCTGAAACCCCATGCAAGGGAACTGCCCAACTGGGACTTGTCGGCTGTGTTGTCCGCTCTAAGCAGACCGCCTTTTGAGCCTCTCCAATCAACACCACTCAATTTTTTGAGGTGGAAAATAGTCTTCCTACTGGCCCTCGCCTCAGGTAGGCGCCGGTCAAAGCTAGGCGCGCACTATCCTTTGCGGACGGTTGTGCCGCTTTTATGGGCGATCAAGTTGTACTAAGACACGAATCGGGTTCTCGCCAAGAACCAAATCCCAGGACACGATCCTCAACCGATCGTCATCCCCCGGCTGGCAAATATTGTCAGTCCGGAAGATCAGGAGGAGTTGCTTCTCTGCCCGGTCCGAGCGCTGAGTTGCTACGAGAACCGTACCAGGTTTTCTAGACGGGGAACCAAACACATGTTTTTGTGTTACGGCCCTGACAAGCGGGATAAGCCGGTTTCCCCGACTTCCATCCCCAGGTGGATTACTGCGACTGTACTGGAGGTCTATAATACACTATCCTCCTCAACACAGACCTTGCAGAGACACCAAGTACAAGAACATGAGGTCTGTGCAATTGCTAACTCACTAGCGCTAGCGTCAGGTGCCCCCCTCAAACACATTCTGAGGGCAGGCTTCTGGAGAACGCAGAACGTCTTCATCAACTACTACCTAGGAGACACCCAATCTATTGAGCAGGGTCTCTTCAGGTTAGGCCCCATCGTAGCGGGTCAGGCCTTGTTTGCTGACCCAGCCCGAACGACTGCAGGGGCCTCTGCGCATAGGCGATAAGTCAGTCTCTGCATTTTTGCGGGCAGATTGTCTGTTCCACTAGCACTTCCTGGAAGCTCTTCGCATGGTAACTCATTTGCAAAATAATTTGCATTTTCATTTGCATCACCATGTATGTCTTCCTAAATTCTTTTTTTTTGTATTCATGATAACTACCTAGTCACTGGTGTATTCTTATTCCAGTGTTTTCAAATATTACATATTGTCAAATTTTTTAACTTTTATATAGTCAGTAATCATGACTCTTATCTGTTTTTAATAGGCAAGTTATGGCGTGGAAGACCCAGAGTTTGCGGTAACACAGATAGCACAGACCACCATGAGATCTGAGATTGGTAAAATCCAATTAGATCACGTATTCAAAGAAAGAGAATCACTTAATCAGCATATCGTGGGTGTGTATACATAGAATTTACATAAACTTGCATAAAATTATTATGAGTCAATATTACATAAAACATTGCAACATATAGAAAGCACATAATTTATAATGTTCTTTATTTGGCAACCTGAAAAAAAATTTTACTCTGAGAAGGTATAATTTGCATTAATTTTGTGAAAGTCAAAATTTTGCAGATCAGTGAAAATCATGAAATTTTGTAGCAGTTTAAAAATGTATCTGCATTCTACGTCACGATATTGTAACGACTTTCATGAAGTTTTGTGTGCTGTAAAATACTTTTTAATTTAACTGGAATTAATTTTTTCTGAAAAGACTTTTTGGGTGTTTTGTATGGAATTTATTTTCACTGATTTTTGACAAGTTGAATGTAAAATATCGGAAAAGAGGTATATTCGCTAGATTTTATTTACACTGAATCATTCCTTCAGCAAAAATTAATTACAAGCGAATATAAAGTTTTTTACAGTACATGAGTGCCACAAAATCATAAAAATCTGACTGTAGCTAATTCATTTTAATTACAAAATGTTGGAGAGTTGAACTGTGTTTTGCCATGTTCAGTTATCCATTCACCGGTTAATACACTTTGCTTGTGCTTGTCTTCAATATGAAATTCAATTGAAAATCTAACCCATTTAGAATTTTTTTACAGAGGCTATTAACAATGCGGCAGAAGCCTGGGGCATCAGATGTCTTCGATATGAAATCAAAGACATTACTCTTCCAACCAGAGTTAAAGAAGCCATGCAAAAGCAAGTTGAAGCAGAGAGACAAAAAAGAGCTAATATTTTAGAATCTGAAGGTAATGACTGCAGAAATATTTGTAATATTTGATCATAGCTATGATGGTGTGAGAAAAACTCCCCCAACTAATGTTAAGGCTTAGGTTTGTGTTCATTTTGGTGATAATATAATACATGTACATTGTATATGACCTAGTAACAGGAACTTGATGCAAAGATTTACTGTATGAATTATAATTAGTAACAAATTAAATGTGTTGGTGTCAAATACAAAAAATCTACTCTGATTAATCAAATAACTTCAATAATGACCTTTGAATTACAATGTTTAACCCGTATCCTGCCTGACTTAACACTGACTTTGCATGATTAGATAAGGGTTAAATATACCCTATGCTAGAAACATTAGTTTCTAAGATTCCATATAACAAGACTAACTATAGGTTGCTTATATTCAAATACGAGCATTCAAGTCAAAATAATAATGAATGAGTAACTTCAATTGCTTATGCAAGTTGTCTAAAAGTGTACAAGTCAATATAATAATTTGAGGAGGCGATAACTTTATTAGTATTCACTCAGTGGTTACCTTGAAATAGGAAATACTATTATACATTTGTCACCGTAACGCCATAAGTTACATCGTGCTGTAATTTTGCGGTATTTTACGTAGTATTTTCATCTTACCATATTAGGAAATGCGAATTCCAAATATGGAATGATTACGTGCATAAGCGTCTTCTAATAATAAAAACAAATATGGCTGCCACCAGAGTTTGACTGGACTCCACACAAAGAAGTTTGCTGATTCTGTTCTAAAGTTTTCTGGATTTCGTGATGAATCGCAGTGTAGGTCTGGCAATTAAAAATATTACTGTTTGCTTTCATGGCTCAGCATTACAGTAGTAATACTTGAGTATAATTCTTGGATAGAATATTTCATTATCACTGCCATGTTTATCACGTTATCATTCCCAATTAGTTTGTTTGAATCAAATGTCTTTATTAATAACTTGTTCGCAACTAATGCATGTTAGAAAAGTTGTTGGCAGTCTCTACAAAGAAATCATGTCTTTCTTTTCAAAGGTGTCAGAGAGTCTCAAATAAACCGCGCAGAAGGTCAAAAAAGATCTACCATATTAGCGTCAGAGGCTATAAAATTAGAATCCATCAACAGAGCTGCTGGAGAAGCGGCTGCTGTCATAGCCAAAGCTGAGGCCAGGGCAAAAGGATTGCAGCTTGTTGCTGATGCATTGTCAAGACAGGTATTCTATATTCTCACTATCTAAGCATTCAACACTAGTTCTAATAATCTAGAACTATATTCAGGCTTCTTAGCTTTGCTGTTGGCAAAGTAAACTGAGTGTAGATGTTCATATTACTGATTGTCTGTCGTCATTAACTTTATATTTTTGACTTCTTTTTGAAAACAGCCAGCCTGATTGCTTCACAATATTGTATTTGTTCATTTTGTGACAAATATCTTCACCTCTCTAATTTTAGTGCACATTTTTGTCATTTTTGGTAAAAATATACTATTTTGGCTTATTATTTAAAATGGCTTGCCCAATTGCTTTGATATTTTATATGAAGTACCTCAAGTAGACTTTAGTCGGATTTATTAATTTTGTGACAATACCTTAATTTTTAATAAAACATGTTTTACCAACTTCTTCTTTAAAATGGCAAGCCCAATTGCTTTGATATTTTATATGTCAACACATTTGGAAGACCTCTGACAGATTTGTGATTTTTATGATAATAAGATTTATTTCCTAATTTTTGTGAATATTTTAGTCATTTTTGGTAAAGAAATTCTATTTTCAACTGTCTAATTCTATAGCATAGTTATATCAGCTATATTTTAGTAAGATATTTGATGTTCACAATGATTTAATAATAGAAAAACCAAAACATATACTTGGTTTCAATAATAGATTTCAATCCTGATAACAAATCTAAAGCTATCTAATGCAATAACATTAGGTAGTATGGTGTGTATATGCAAAATAGCTGAAAATGTGATGTTTTCTGTGTGTAGCATGAAATCTATACGATTTCACCATGAAATGATTCCACAAAGGTAATTTACATACCTGGTAGTTTATAACAAAATTGACATAAACTCTTTAATTTGTAAACCAACCATTATTTGATTTGAACAAGGAATGTCTTCTTCTGTCAGTTTGTATGCACTGTTTACGAGAGCAAGCCATATGCACAACAGTACAGAACAATATTATTACCGGTAATTTCACTAATTTGTATAACAATATATGGTAAGTGAAGTGTTATGATATAAGTATGGTATTAATAATTATTATTTATTTTTTTGATACAGTACATTCCGCACCTAAAACTGTATTTCATATTTGGAACACCATAATCATTAATGTTGCATTTCTTGGTTAATACATTTTTTGTAGGACATTTTTTGTATTTTTTGATTACTAGTTTGGTGGCAATGCAGCTTCTCTGAATGTAGCTGAACAGTATGTACAGGCTTTTGGTAATCTAGCCAAGACAGGAAACACAGTGTTACTACCCACAAACACTGGTGATGTTAGCAGTATGGTTACACAGGTATATCTTTTTATTATGCATTAATAATTGTATGAGCCAAGACTCTTCACAGTTGGCATGTCCCCAACTGTGAAGTATATTGTTGTAATGTATAGTATTTGTTGTCTAATATGTAAGCAGGTTCACATTACTTTTTAATCATATTTTTTTTTTTGTATGTCTTTGTTGCCAATGGTGTCTTTTAATAGACTTTTTACAAAGAATGTTTTTCAGCATCATAATTGAGGTAAAATAAGTGTTTACAATAAGTTATTGTTTTGCTTTCTATTCCCTTTGACAGGCCATGGCAATATACCAAAACCTTAGTAGCACACAGCAACAGAACCAAACTCCGATTCCAAATCAGAACATGGACAAAGAAACAGATTTGGTAAAGCCTGACATTGTGGATATTGAAGCTATCCGTCGTGAAATTGTCAATGAGGTTGACAAAGTAGTTAAAAACATTGAAAACGATCTAGATAAACGAAAATAAAATACAAATTTGATATCATGTGATATATAAATAAAGTATTGTATTTGCCTTTTAATTTTTGTTTTAAGGAAAAATGCCATCCAGTTGCTTGAAAGATTGTTGGTTTTGCATATTCTGCTTGAAATCATGTTGAGTCAATGAGATCACAATCTTAGAATGATGTCTTTCAGAGCCCTGAAAGCAACTCTCATTGTCACTTGGTCGTTCATCTGGCTGAGGAAATGCAATGTGATATTTCGGAGTACTAAAAGAGAATAATTTTTCAGATGATTGTCAGTACATTTTTTGATATTTTATGCTAAACTTGATATTTGGTTCAATGAACATGTTGGATGAACATACTCTTATGTATCTAATTTAACAACTTCCCTTAGTGTATAATAATGTAAACAGTCACAGGAACAAAGCATGCAAATTCGAACATTAACATAAAATGAAAACCTATTCCAAGCATGCATTTGAATGTCAAAATGAAAATATACTGTGATACATTTACCAGATTTGACAAGATTACAAATTGCTCAAACAGAATAATATCGAGTACCTCTATAGTCCTGGAGCAGATTCCTGACAGTGCTGAAGTAAACAAGTTTGTGCAAGCAGCACCGCATCTAAGGTTAGACCAAATAACATTGAAAAGAAGTACGTTGTTCAAATCAGATTTTTCTAGAAGTAACTTGAAATAGGGTGTGGCATGTCATAGCAACTATAGAAATTTGGAATAAGATTAGTTCGAATAATCTTGTCCAGCTCTCACATTACTGGTGTTTTTGGAGTTGTCTCAGTATGGTCAACCAAATTTCATCAGAATGGTCAAAATTATGCTTCTTGATGTTCTGACACTCCAAAAAAGAATCCACTCTTATCTAGGTGCGTAATTTAGACCATGAACTACACAGGTTTAATTTTTACTATGTGTTCATCTTATCACAGGAACGTGCATAGTTGTATGCTGTTTATAATGGGAAAAACAATGCTTACATTTAATAAGTTGGGATGGTTAATGACTAATTTATTTATTTAGATTTAAAAACTACGTAATCATCTCAATTACAAGATATTCACATGTAGATTTTTCCACATATTCAAAAAAAAATGTGATACATCAAATGAAACAGATTTTAATGTAGAATTTATTCTGTAATACAATAGTAGAAGTTTAATTTGTGAGGGTGATATTTTACTTTTATGAATTACTACCATTGTTTCAAATTGATAACGATCTCCAGAAATTAACACAGGCGGTTCCTTAGTAAGTTTGCCGACGATGTTTGTAATTAGGTGTTTCTTTCATTCACACGTCCACAGTAAAACAATTATTTGATTTATTTTCACTATATTGATCTCGTGATAAATTTACGTGACCTGTGTTTGATATTAGAAATTGTTTTCATAGAATTATGCCTATTAAAGCAGAAGGGTCGTCACCTGCGCGTACGCAGGAATTGAGTTCCAAGCATCGATAACAACACACGCTAAAAGCGCAAAGGCTCGTGGGTAGACGCTTATCTGACGCATGCACAGGTGATGACTCCCGCGCTTTAACATTCGTACACAATGTACAGTGCACTTGCATATTGGTGCCTGGATGCAAATAAATGCCAATATTATCATTTCCTTGTATTTGTTAATGTTACCTATGTTGTTGCGTTATCGAGACCTATAGTTAAAAACTCGGAAAAGTGAATAAATATCTCGTGAAAGGCCGTTTGAATATCATACTTGCCCCCGAAAGATGTAGAATTTTGAAACATTTACAAACATTAAATGGTCGCCAATTTGAATTAATTTCAAATGACTCTCATAGCTGAGCAATCTGAATAAAATCTGATGTAGTGTACGGGCTTTAATTATTTTGGCTATAAACTTATTTTAATTTTATTTTTTATTACTTCTGTTATTAATGCCTTTTTATTTTATTATTTTACTTTGATTTTGATTTTGTGATTTTTTTAAATTCCGCCCTACATAAATCTGACCCGATGCCTATGTAACGAGATTTCAACGAGACCCACTATCGGCAATTTTAGTCAACGAATCACAGACCTACTTCTATAGCGCACATGATGACGTCACCGGGCAGAGTTAGGTGGCAAACACTCAAATAAAATGGCGAATTATACCGACGTTAGCGACCGAGAAAACACGGCTTTTCGGTAAGTTTATCATTGTCAAATGCAACGAGTCATTTTTTATGTTTATATTGTGGCTCGAATGGTTCGAGTTTAGATCGTAATTTTGCGTAGTTATTATGGGAGTGACGATTTTGTTTCCACCGGTTCTACCGAACACCGGTGTCTTTTTCCAGTCGCTTGCCCTGGAGACGGGTGATGTTTTGTTGATGATCGGGCCAAAATCGTCTACGGTATTGAAGCCGTAGCTGTAAATATTCATCAAAATGTATCAACATTTTGTACATTATACAATGTCTTTTTATTAAAGTAACTGTGGACTGGAATAAAATATTTTTATTTTGAACACATCGCAATTGATCAGGAAATATTTTTTTTCTCCAATTTTCTGCGTCGATGCCGTGGCCGGTGACCGTTATACAATTTAAAATCAGTTTGCATTTTTTACTATAGCTGTTTACAGTGTTCTAATCATTACGATTTACTTATTGTTTTGCTTCCATTCTAGATAATTATGCTTAGTGTTTGATGTAAAATTGAAGCGATGACTGAATAAACGAACCTTGGCTGGCGAAGATGTAACAGGAAATGTACACATTTGTTGGAAGTGAAAAAAATTGTTAAATGCTCTGGAATTTCTTTTGAAAATAAAAATATACTAGCAATTTTCTATTAATGGTTTATTCAAGTGGGCAAAATGTAATGTACAGAAAGATTGCTCGTAGAGTATCGCTACACTGAAAAGTAAGCAACCGACAGCCTGTATAAAAGAGGGGCTGTGATTGGCTGTTACTTACGCGAGATTTGAACGGGACTTGCATAGGCGTCGGATCAGATGTATGTAGGGCGGAATTAAAAAAAAATCAAAGTAAAATAATAAAATAAAAAGGCATTAATAACAAAAGTAATAAAAAATTAAAATAAGTTTATAGCCAAAATAATTAAAGCTCGTACACTACATCAGATTTTAATCAGATTGATAGCTGAGTGACCAGGTGATCTACTAGCCACAAAAGTAAAGCTCAATTTTTAGTCCAATGGACCAAGTGCCGGGCCATTTATCGAGATGTGACCCACCCGCCGTGTCAGTTTCAACACTTGTGTCAGTTATAGAGACCATGAATGTCCATGTGACATTCAAATATCAATTATGCAGTGTAACACTGTCTACTTGCGATATTTTAATGTAAAATCAAAGCCCGAAACACGTTTACTTGTGCATGTATAAGACATGATAAACATGATTGGCGAGTATAATCACCAGAGACATAGTTGACGTAATGTTAGATAATGCACATGTATCGTGTAATTCACATATATTCACTCCATTCAATACATTATCTTTTACTTCATTCGTTCGTTTATTACGATATTGTTAAAATATAAACAAAAAATATTTTACAGAACTGTACACAGACATTAGATCATATATTGGTCAAAGAGTAAATGCAATAAAACACAAATGACTCGGAGTATACATTTACAATAAAACGTTGATGCTAGAGGGCTTATGGTATAAATTGACAGCATGGACACATTCTCTTGTGCATTGACTTGACGTATCGAGTACGCCATCAACGGCAATGGTGTGATTACTTTGAAATGCATTGATGGTCATTGATGGCCTTCGTACAATATTCATTCATTTTATTTTTATTTTTTTAATTATTGTACCTTCGGCAAAAGGACGAGGAGAAGGTCGTAAAGGTAACAAGCACGACGCCTTCTAGGTGAATCATTGATTTGTTTCGTAAATATGTCAAGCTGTTTATACATACTATAGTTTTAATGGCGCGTAAAGGTGTATATAATGTATAGATATATCCGATTTATGGGAACACGTCTGGCCTTAGAACACCGTGTTTGTTACGCGTAAACATACATATAGGTATAGATACATACCACTTGTAGTGACACATTAGGAATGCGAATAACCACCACGCTTTTTACAACTTACGACTGCGTCATCAGTATCACGGACACCCGCAATGTTGATGCTGCTATATTTATAATGAATACAGAGCATTAAATCAGGAATAGGACGAAGTCAAAGTTGGCGGGCTATTTTGGTGTCATATACTTCTTTGTAAAATATGTGCTTTCTTTTGGTCTGTGCAATGCCATGCGAACATATATATTAGTGAACTATATGTTAAATTCACAGTTATAATACAATTATTTATCAGCCTTTGACAGTATATGCGAACAAACATTCAGTGAGAGAAAAACATAAATGTGTAATGTAACACACAGTATTATTGTACACATAGTTATTAATTGATTTAATTGATTTATTTCTACGATTTCATCTACGCCTACCATGCTGTAACTGATCTACTTCTGTAGTCAACTTTGACATGTTGTGATGTTGGTTGTCTGAATCTAATCCAACATTGAAATTGTATTTTCTACCATAAACTATCCCGGAGTTTAAAACGTGTTTCCCTTTCGCATGTTTACTGGGTTCGCAAAAGCAAAATCACTTATCAATGAAGTTTCCCATGGTAGATTCAAATGATATGTTATCATTATTACAGTGGATTGATTAGCTGGACACACTACAATGTACTCTCAACTTTCAAGCAAATGACCACATAATTAACTTTTTCAGTGCCCCAGCCACAGTTTCTCCCAGGTGATGAAAGTGTTTCGGACCTTTTGAACCACTTAATTATAATTTTTAAAACGTCTATCTAGACAAGCGAAATTAAGAAAAAAATACCACCCTTTGTTGCCATTAAAGCTGAAATTAGTTAGATAAGAAAGATAGAAAATATGATTTCTATAAGAAGAAATACCACATGCACGTTACTGTTTCCAGAAAAATGAGCCATTTTTGCACCATAAGACAACGTTACTTCTATATTTTGATGGTGAACCCGTTAGTATATACGGCCCTTTTCTTTGCAAGCGTTTGAGATATTAATGTACAGAAAGTGTTATCTATTATGTCAATTGTTTCACGCAAATTTTATGATAAATAAATTATCAAATTTCTTTTTCTTTTCTACAGCAAAACCTATAATGTATATGATTGTCTATATTTGAATACAAATAGGGCAGTTTATTACACACTTATTGGCTTTTTCTAGTTTCTTTATTTTTCGTTTCTGTGTATTTGTAATTTTGAAATGAAATAAAATTACTTGAAATATAAAAAAAATACTAAATTGCAAACAAATCACTCAGCATACATTAAATTTGATGTGTTTAGTTAGCGTATCCGTAAAAGCATAATTTTCATCATTGGAGACAATCACGGTATCTCCAATGACGGTAATCATGGAACGGGAAAAACAGAATATTTAAACTAGACTTTGCAACCACTGACTATAGCTTCCAATTTCATTCATAGTGCCCTGATTCCAATATAACTGTATAGTGACTAAAATCAATAATGGGATTCCTACACCGTATATTATAGTTCATTTAACATCGTGGAAAAAACAAGAATTACGATTCTATGTACTGGTATATTCAGCGTTATTGTCCTTGCATATACTATTATTATTCATGTACTGTGAAATTGACGAGTTGGTGAATTACAGTAGTTGCAGGGAAACCACGTTCAGATAATGACAATACTTTTGAATATACGTATGACGGCATTGACCGTAATGCCTATTTCGAATTGGTCAACCTCGATTGAAAATTGTTTATCTTACTACCAAATGTTTTCATTTATCAGCTACTTTCAAGGCAGCCAATATGTATATCAATCTGTATATGTTGTTTAAGACGTATTTACAGGAGATACCTGACAGGCTGACGTGTCTAGTGCATGCAGAACAGACAGATCGAATTTGATGAAAGGTAGGTATTTAGTAGTACTGGTGTCTGAATCCCACGAAACAATGTTCACAATTCCAGTTTTCGAAATGATAATTGTTTTGAAACACTACATCCAATCTATAAGCATGCATCGTGTGTCAACGCAATGAAACGTGTGGATGCATTTAAAGCAAGGGATGTCGCGGCAATTTCTCACTATATTGTTTGTTATATAAATTCCACGGTACAGAAAATTACAGATCATTACTGGGGTTTCAATACATGTGTAACAATTTTATGTGCTTTTATTAATACATACGAACTTTTATATCACGTAATATTTAATAATCGGCAACCTCTAACTTGACCTTCACCCTGTGACTTGCGTGTTGATGCTGTTTTTAAAATCGTCAAATAACTATGTACACCTACATTACTACGTGCAGCTGTATACATTTGTGTAAATTCGAACATCTTACACATAAATGTTCAGCAACGGTATTCGATTATATGATTATGCACCATTTGAGTTGTGACATGATATCCAATAGAAAATACTGAAAATCATAAAATGATTGGTACAATGAACCATGCATGATTTTAAGAAGAAAAAAACAATCACACAGCAACACGCACACACTATCGGACACATTTTAAATGAGTAATATCAGCATACTATTTACTACCGGTGACGCCAGAGCGGATTGAAACTACTATCAACGTAGTCGCCAATGATGGTTACAGTGAGTGTTAAGTAATAATAATAATAATAATAATAATAATAATAATAATAATAATATTATTATGATTCTCCAGTAAGCATTGCGTGATGTTCACAATAGTGCAATAATGTTTTTGTTCATATAAAAAACTAGTGGTCGAACTGAACAGTCATTGGCAGCTAACATAGTAACCCAATCATGGAAATAATCGTGATTCGGGTGTTAACGGTAGTAAATTAATGTAAATATACAATGAATTTAATTACACATTTAGAAAGAAAATAACAAAGTATTAACTCTTCTATGTGATTTATTTTATTATGCTATTTCTAAACATTTTACTAAACACAGATTCTATCAATTTCATTTGCATGTAACTAATATTTCACTCATCAACGGAGATGTTTAATGAGTCGGAAGCCACGTTCATACATTCCATATCCCCTCTCACTTCAGTTTGGTCATTGGTATAAAAAAACATCATGTAATAATTACACATCTCGTCTTCCGTTGTGGCACTGTGAATACAAACCGATTCATTAATATGTAACAATTAGGACAAACTTGCTATTACGTTGCGGATATACATACAAAGTAGATACCCTTTTGCAAAGAGGAAAACCCAACACTTGTCATTTGTTATGTAATATAGAAACCATTTTCTTCATCGAAACAACTTGTTACAAACATTTTTGATGATTTTCCATCATACATGTTGATTCGTCATACCAGAAGAAAGCTTTCTGCTTACAAGATTTGATTTCACTGAATATTGTAGCAGAATGCACGGCAAATATACTTACATAGATAACGGCACCCATTACCTTGGACAATATATTTAACTGGTGTTCTTACCCTATATAAGTTACAGTTTTCTTCTTCGTGGTACTATATACACACTGCAGTTCCTGAAAATACATTGTACATGGTTAGACAGTTCACCTCAAATGGCATAACCAGTGGATGACCAAATTAGCGATTGAAACTTGCGCCATTGTGGAGGTAAATCACGCGTGAGCCATCTTATATTTGAGACATTCGCATCAGAAGAGGTCTGAATACTGGAATAAACATCTAGCATCAACAGTGACAAAAAAAGAACTATACTCACCAACATATCACCTTGACGTATATCTACGTTATTAACTACAGGATAGAACGCCTGCAACATTGTATATATAATATCAATACAAATACAGCATTCAAACCAAACGTTGAGTATAGGACGATTGGCCTTAGCATTTGAAAGAATTTTTTTTCAGATACAATGAGCTTGTAATTAAAAACTGTTCAGAAGATGATTTCAGACTAGATTCCAGACATAATCATCTGATTATAACTCGGAATTATATATATGAACACATATCTCGTAAATTTATGTTTAGATTTAATAATTTAGATAAACGTATATCGAGCTAAATCCACGACTTCAGGCGTATTATTGTTGATGCCTTTGCTATATTTAGTACTATTATTATTATATCATAACTATATCCCACACTTTACTACATTCTTATACTATACAGTCTTGTGAAGTACTGCACCCCCTCTAGAAGGAAGATCATTCGCATTTAAAAGGATCTTCTCCATGCTGTCTCTACAGTATGTTTAGTAAATTATGGTTACATAATTGTTTGGATAAGAACATTATTATTTAAAAAATAGACTTATATTATTGATGAAAAGCGATTTTTCTGTTTATACAAGATATTAAAATTAACTCTATATTTTAAATTTCCCTGCCTTTTTAAAATTATTGCAGTGTATCGGTTGACATTCTAATCTGCTTAATAGTTGTATCTTGAAGGTGGATGTTAAAATAGAAGCCTCTACACTCGTGGTTTTGAAAAGTGGAGGATCACAATATTGGTATTCCAATCGTTATTTATTTCAATGTATTAAACATTATAACTGGTTCTATCGTAATTTGCCAATTCTTTATGCGAGTCCTAGTAATGTGAATCTGACAAAACTGCTGTTATTTGTCACAAACGTACCTTAATTCTAACGATCCTCAGTTGGGAATGTAATCTCGTGAGAGTCCGTAAACGAGACGTTATATCTCGCTGACTCTACTATAAGTATGGGCTCTTTGTCAACAATGAGTAAATACCGCAAGTCGGAATAGTTTATTAGTCAAACATCGATAATTAACCTGTGAGTTTATACTACCAAAGTGACCCACACTAAGAAGGTTGCAAACATAAGATATAATACGGAATCGTAGTTGAGCTATGTGTAACTCATCGCTCGGTGTGAATTGAAAACCACACCATATTGATAGAACTAAAACAATATGCACAACTAATATCACATTTGCTCAGATGATAATATGGAATGTATTTGTGTTGTTAAATTCACAGTTCTTGTGAATTTGTGAGCGCACACTTTGAATTTAGATTGTATTAACTACCTGAGGTCTCTGTGGGTTTTTTTCTCCAATTAAAGTGTATTCACCATTTCGCACACGGTATCCAGTGACAACCATACCTGAAATAATATAGAAACTGCATAAACAAACATGTCAAATTTTTTAATATGATAATACCAGGCATGTAATTGACAATCATTTTGCAGGTACACATACGTTACATAACATGACTTACCCAGATTGTTTGTATGCACACTAAATGCAAAGGGATGCAAAACAGCTTGTCCATTGTATAAACAGTCTGCATCTATATGCCCTGTGAAGTAAATGATACTGGCATTTTGAAAATGTAATTTAATTGACAATAAACGAAACCTACATATAAATATAGTATATTTTAAATAAACAAAATAAAATAAATGCCTACATTTCCTCATGCGTGGAGGAATTGCAGAACTCCCACCGGACAATAAAGCCATGCCCGCCAAATACGCCGGCCTTTAAAACAAGAACCAGGTAGAAGAAACGAATCAAAACACGTTTATCATGACTTCCAGAGCAATATTACTTTCACTGATCGCCATGATCGTGTAGTCAAAGATTACATTTGAAATAGTATTTTACACGAGTAGATACTATGTAGTGTTATATAATCAATTTCATTAAATTTCATCATCCAATATCCTATTACTATCTATTAAGTGTCAACATCAGCTATTAATTATAACGTTGTTATGTCTCTACTTCATACATAACCCAGTCAAAATGATTCTCAGTACTTATTCACTGTTACAAATGCTGTACCATTACTTTCACCATCCTACTACAGCCAGATCTGAAGGCCTTTGCCGCATTCTGGCCACGCTATGTGGCGCGGATCGCGTGGACGGGTTTCATGTTCTCTGCACGTAATAAGCTCGGTTATTAAGCATCCTTTTTTTGGGGATGCCCGGTGGCCGAGGGGAAGACGTGTAGTGGCGTGAAGCTAGGCGATTAGGTGCCGTACGCGAGCGCCGGTTCGAGTCACGCACGCAGTACGTGTTTACTATAATTAGACATAGTCTTTACCTTGCCGTTTATTCGGTGTTATTTGCTTACTCAAAATGATTGACCTGGTGTAAAACAAATCTATATATATGACTATATTCTAAAAAACTAGATACCTTGACATCCGATCCAAACATGTTATATAGTAAGATAAAATAAAAATTAGATACAAAAAAATACTTTTTATCTGTCATCTTTAATGTTAACCCTGATTCGTCTTTTATTCTTTCATCCACTAGACCGTAATGTACTTGAAGTACTAGATATTTGATTCCAGAATTACCACCAACTTTGAAAGCTGTATCTGGAAGAGTTAATATACATTAATATACGTGCGTGTAATTATATGTTTAATAATCATAAATAAAAAGACAAATGGTGTATCTGGTAGTTCTTAAAAGTATGCGGTGAACGCAAACCTGGTGATTAGATATGTATAAACACCATATGTCAAAATATTCACAAGATTCTAGCAAATCTACTAATATATGGAATATATGGTTAAATGACAATGTTGGCAATCTTCATTTATTGAAAGACATTCAGACGTAATTAATTGATGAAACCATAAGAAATGATATGTTTGATATATATAAAGAACTTCCGATTATAGTGGTAGTGATGCTGGGGTTTGGTTATTTCACTCATAGAAATAATTCGACCGCGACAACACCGAGAAAGAAAGTTAGTAAGGTAGTTTTATCGTCACAGACAAGCAGCAAGACATGTGTAATTTGAAACAAATCCGTAGACGATGTAAACATCATAATTATAATTATTCATAGCATATCATTTCTGCTATGACTAATTATCCGATCGCCGTTGTTCCACTTCTATGAACTATCAGTCATTGGGGGCATGATTTTACAGCTGTAACCTATCCGACCAATATGTTTAATGTTATTCCACCTTTTATAATATGTATTCAATGACAATATAGCCCCAAATATTATTATGGTGTTTGTTGCTTTCACAATGACTTACTTTTTGGTAGATACAATTGCGGGGCATTTCTACCCCATGCATACATTATACGCTCTGGTGAGCCTTGTCCGCACACACCAATACCCATGTCCCCACAATTCCTAGAAATAAAGTTCAAGTGACAATTCAAACTACTTCCGTTCATATTATTCTCCAGTTCCCTGCAATCAATCACAGTTCCTCTATCCCCTGTCTGGAAACGGTCATTGTATAAGGTGTAAATTGACCTCTTTCCCTTGCTAAGGCGCGTTGCGAGTATATGCAAAGCATTGTCTGTTGATCAGTACACAGCCGGTCACTATTTTTGACATCGTCAGTGCTGTGTGTCTTGCATGAAGGTGACTTTGCCGATTTTAATGATATTCTGACGGTATTGTAACCTGTCTGACATGTGGTGATCTAATCTCTCATTTCCGGGGGTTCGATTAGAGGAATAATAACAATGTTCGTTAAAACTATGCAAATAAACTACTAGATACAAACCAAATGAATCGTATTATACAAACGATGCCGTCAAATATGCCTCCGCCGTCGTTTATATTTCAAACTGATCTTATAGATATTTTTCAACAAGGTACAAGAAAGGTTTTCTATTCACCGTTTTAATAATGCGCTGTGCAGCTTTTTGTCCTTTTCTATGGTTATCCCCAACAATTATTCAGCCAAAGTCGCAAGTAATTTTCTAACACTAGCATGTATACCAAACTTTTAGTTTAACGTGAATTCTCTACAACGTAACAGTTAGTATGTGCAATTAATGTCAACAAGTCACTCATTCATGTAGTCTATTCAGATCATTGACTTCTACTCGTTGTCAGTGCAGCTAAAGTAGGGATAATTCGTTACTGTCACCCAGTACTCCACGCCCCCTAAACGTAACTCCCATTTCAACTACTCAAAGCACACTAATCTGTCTGTCTGTCTGTCTGTCTGTCTGTCTGTCTGTCTGTCTGTCTGTCTGTCTGTCTGTCTGTCTGTCTGTCGTTTTTGGTATCTTGGCATGCTATTTCATTAATAAAAAATGTCCCACACTTTGTCTATGGAGGTACGCAAGGATGTGGTGGGGGACATCTATCAACTGAACGCGCCCCGTTCACACAGCACTGTACGCAGGGCTACAGTAGTGACAGACTCTCTCCGTATTTGAATATTGTTCAATTTCTACACCAAGAACGGATTATAGGAGAAGGCAATTTTATGTTTTCTTGTTAAACTTGCACAAACGCTTCCTCCTGATGTTTACATCGTCTACGGATTTGTTTCAAATTACACATGTCTTGCTGCTTGTCTGTGGCGACAAAACTACCTTGCTAACTTTCTATCTCGGTGTTGTCGCGGTCAAATCCGTTGTCATTTTTATGAGTGAAATAACTAAACCCTAGCACCACCACCACTATAATTCTAATCTACACTACACTACATTACAACATTTTATCTATCCTGCGTCAGCTACATTTTCAGTTCTGTCTGTCTGTCTGTCTGTCTGTCTGTCTGTCTGTCTGTCTGTCTGTCCGTCCGTCCGTCCGTCCGTCCGTCCGTCCGTCTGTCTGTCTGTCTGTCTGTCTGTCTGTCTGTCTGTCTGTCTGTCTGTCTGTCTGTTTGTCGTTTTTGGTATCTTGGCATGCTATTTCATTAAAAAAAAATGTCCCACACTTTGTCTATGGAGGTACGCAAGGATGTGGTGGGGGACATCTATCAACTGAACGCGCCCCGTTCACACAGCACTGTACGCAGGGCTACAGTAGTGACAGACTCTCTCCGTATTTGAATATTGTTCAATTTCTACACCAAGAACGGATTATAGGAGAAGGCAATTTTATGTTTTCTTGTTAAACTTGCACAAACGCTTCCTCCTGATGTTTACATCGTCTACGGATTTGTTTCAAATTACACATGTCTTGCTGCTTGTCTGTGGCGACAAAACTACCTTGCTAACTTTCTATCTCGGTGTTGTCGTGGTCAAATCCGTTGTCATTTTTATGAGTGAAATAACTAAACCTTAGCACCACCACCACTATAATTCTAATCTACACTACACTACATTACAACATTTTATCTATCCTGCGTCAGCTACATTTTCAGTTCTAAACTACAAGATACGACTAGCATTAGACGTGTTTCCGTGGAATCATCCGCCATTTCCAATATGACACAATGTGACCCAACCTTTCGCCCGCCCTCTCATGAATAATCAATGACATCATGAATAATTAACAGCAGTCAATTGCCTGCAAATGCGCCCAGTCACGGTCAAGCTAGTTTTCACGATCACGCTAAAATGGCGAAATTGAAAATTAATTATATTTTTATTTTGTAAAACAAAAAAGAAGTCCCGACTTTGCCAATCTAACGATAGTGATACGACTAGACATGTTATTGGATAACGAGTGGAGTCAATGTCAGTGGCTGTATATAATGCAGTTTCGCACAGTGTCTTGAGTCCGTCTGGTGATATGTTTCATTAAAGAACGTAATGCTTTCGTTTTGATATGTCCGCCCGCCCGTCATAGTGTTTGTCGCACCTCGGTTGCTATGCTTATGCAATTGTTAATGTATACCCTTTCTCTATATCGTATATTTGTACGCTTGGAGTAGTGACTATTTGGCGAAGTAGTGTGTTCACAGATACATCAGGCGCAGTTCTAAAACATATATTTTTTACGGTACACCAAATTACTGTCTCCTTGACCCTTACCGGCTGTAATCTACAAATATCGTCCGCGTTATTACGACTTGTTGAATGAATTCTGACAATAGAGTAATACACCCAATTGTTTATAACACTCCAAACAAGGCAATTGCTTGGGTTAGACAAACAGTTCCTCTAATCTGAACAGCTTTACTATATTTGTTCAATATATAACAGATTTACTTATTGGTGATAACAATACTCCCGCTCAATTGGTTAAAGCAATAAAATGAAAATTATGGGCTCGACATCACACAGTGGATTTCACTCAAACCTGATTTTGATACAATGTTGTGTATCAATATATACCTTAAGTGGTGAAACATTAGGCATGCGAATATCCAATTCGATTCCTTCACAGTACGACTGCATCATCAGTAGCACGAATATCCAAACAGTGAAAACAACCGCCATGTTGACGCTGGTATATTTAAAGAATACAAAGGATTAAATCGATATCGGCGGGTTTTAGTGACGTCACATACCCCCTATGCTGAAAACAACATTATAAGATCATAGCAGTGTGCAAACAGCCATTCAGTGGTAGAAAAAACATGAATGTGAAATTTATTTCACAGTATTTTTCCTTACATAGTTGTTGTTTTTTTTATTTCCACGAATTGATACTTTGCGTTTTAGTCTGAAATACAAGTTATTTACATAATGCACAATTAGCTTTACATGAAATTACATCAAATATACATTCCTATTTTGTTTTCCCAATACAATACTGATATATTATCGTCTATTTAAATATTCCAATATTCATGGCATATATAATCTGTTGGTTCTATATATAAGATATTAACTGTATAATCATGACAATATATGCAAAATTATTTCTATCCTCTACCGATCAATTTATTTGTTTACAGATCTGTGTAAATACATAGAATATACACTACAAGAGGACAGATATGTGGATGTGGGTGAATAGTTATATATACAATTTGGATTAAAAATAAATTACAATTAGTCTTAAAAAAGGACATGCACCATGTAACAGTTGAGAGATTGCTACGATAAACTGTTTCTTGTTTTTAATACGTGTTTACCCCTCACCAGAGAAGCAAGAACAGTCAGAATATGAATGAACTACTTTGTAAAAAAAATCCCCTATCAGAGAAACTTCTCCCGGTAAATGAAAATGAAATGTTACAAATTTGCAGTAGATGGATGCACTAAAATGTACTTTCAAATTCAATATAATAATCATAGACAGTGCCATCAACACAATATAAATTATATGATCATTGTAATCATTGTATTGTTTGTGGTTAAAAAGATGCCATTTTCAAACCAGCAACCTGCTGTAAAATTGCTAGATATGCTACTTTATTCACCAGGCTAGCAAGCATTTTGATTAATATAAATATTAGAGCTATTCAAAAACGTACAGTAAATGCGACATGTGATAACAATCCATGGCTTTCAGTTGATTTAAAGGCAGCATAACTGAAATGAGGGAACTGACAGAGACGTAATAAGTTATGAAATATTATAAAAAATAAACATGATTTATTAACATGGGCAGAATTCTTAGAGGTCAACATTAGCATGTGATGCATCATTAATATGTGAAATACTCACATGATTAAAAAGGTGTTTATGCATCTGCTGTGAATATTCATCTTGGTGTTGAGCTCGTTAAAGTGACATACTTCAACAATACTTAATTTAACACAAATTTGACTGATGAGTTTATTGGCAAGCGACTATTGATTGATCATGTTATAGTTTGAAGTAACATGACCATTTAACCAAGTTCCAGATCATACAATAGAGAAGAGGGAATACAGGGACAGGCAACTGCAAAAGAATACAATGAGGCTCTTTTGCAATATATTTACGACAGACTAGTGTGAGAATCGACGAATGAAAAAATCATATTAGTGTTTATTTGCATCTATGAGTCACAAGGTAATTATCCTGCTGACTGTTAACTCCCACCCATTTCATAATCTGTTTTCAAAAATATGATGTATCAATTACATTCAATAATCATGACAGGTGAAATCCGTCCATCGAAAAGCATAATTAGAATTTTCGTGGATTTTATAGATGTGTCAATATATTTATCATTTTTGTTTCACTGGACAGCGCAGAATGGGCAACATTTAGCAGAACCTGGACAGGAAGAGTCATCTGGAGAAATTGGACAGAAGGACACAAAAGAAACTGAAAAAAGGATTGAAGTGTTTTGAATGTGCAATTATGGTAGTTGAGAACAAAACATCATACCAATGCCAGATAGATTTGTAAGATCACATGGGGTAACACCAACAAAGTACTTTCATCAATGGAGATTGACCAGGGGTAGCGGTAATCTGATTAACTAGTGGTAAGCATTTGGAGACTAATCCCAATAAATACATACAATGTGGTGTGGATGAAATGAGTCTCAGGAATTAATAACCTATTCCTAAATACGAGAATTCGAGATATTGAGGTGAGGCTTTTGATATTTGTGTTATGGAGTAGATTATATAGTGTACATTTAAAAATGTATGTGAAGCCACAGATTCATGTTGAAAAATGAATTGTGTGTTAAATTCAGAAATCTTCCAGTTAGCAGTGCGACATTGTATTAATGCTGAGTATTTCATTTGCTTTAATACTGCAGGATTGAAATGACTGATTGACGCCTTGATAATCAGTCAATAATCTAATTGGAGCAAATTCGGCGATCGCAATACAACCAGATATTGATTGACAGTGTGGTACATGTACAAGTTATGAGTGTCGTGACGTTTTGAGACAATGGGAGTTCAGTAATAGAGTGTATACATAAGATTGTCAAGGGAGGGTGGAAGTCCTCCCCCCCCAAAAAAAACCCCACTAAACTTGACATCACAATCGCGTAAACCGACGTAAAGAGCGCATTATCAGTGTAAAATGAGTGCGGAAACAATTTGCCTTTCAGGGCTTAGTGTTTTTTTTTAGCTGGTTATCACTGGTTTTGGAAATGACTACCTTAAATGTTAACATTAATTCCAGGCGCCCTACTAAGCAGATTAGAATTTGTACTATTTGTATTTGCATGGTTTATTATCGGTCAATCCTAAGAAACAGCAATCTTAGGGATCGAAATTACATGCACAAATGTACGTCGCCAATGTTGCTTGTGTTGTGTCAATGTCCTTGCGACTTTTATTATTTACTAAATGCCCGTCAAATAGGTAGTGAAGCTGTGAGTACTAGTAATAAGTTGTGTAGTTTTCCTTGCACATGTGCAATGCTTAAAACACAATATCAAATGAAAATCAAACTAAATTGTTACAAGTGGCTACAGAGATCACCAGAAATACGTTATTTGATTGAATATTAGTAATATATGTAATGATCTATAGTTAACACTACAAATTCGGTACGCAACATCCAGAAGTCTAGAAAAGCTTTTAAAAAACATCAAACTCCAAATTCTAAAGTGATATTCGTCGCTTGAATTATGTGTGCACTGTAAATATGCCATCATTAGTTGGTCTCTGAGAATGTGTAAAGGGTTGCTTGAAGTGTGAGCCATTGTATTTTCAAATAATAGTCGTAATGAGTAACACCATTTTACACTAATCCATGATTGAAATGGTACTAAATACTAAATTGCAAACAAATAACTCAGCATACATATTAAATTTGATGTATTTAGTTAGCCTATCCGTAAAAGCATAATTTTCATCATTGGAGACAATCACGGAATGCCTATTGACGGCAATCATAGAACGGGAAATACGGGAATATTTAAACTAGACTTTGCAACCACTGACTATTCCATTTATTGTACATTGATTCCAATATAGCTGCTTTGTATAGTGACTATCAAGTTCATTTAACATCGTGGGCAGAACAAGAATTACGATTCTATGTACTGGTAAATTTAGCGTTATTGTCCTTGCATATTCTATTTATTCAGTTTATTTTGTGCCTCGCAATAACGATGAAACTATCATTTATTGCTACTAATGTACTGTGAAATTGATGAGTTGGTGAATTACAGTAGTTGTAGTGAAACCACGTTCAAGTAATGACAATACAATCTATGTATGACGGCATTGACCGTAATGCCTATTTCAAATTGGTCAACCTGGATTGAAAATTGTTTATCAAT
This sequence comes from Saccoglossus kowalevskii, assembly GCF_978046115.1. Taxonomy (NCBI): domain Eukaryota; kingdom Metazoa; phylum Hemichordata; class Enteropneusta; family Harrimaniidae; genus Saccoglossus; species Saccoglossus kowalevskii. The sequence continues at coordinate 21,273,636 of NC_140653.1, read as the reverse complement.
TGTAACCAAATATGTTTATATTTATCAGCTAATTTCATGACAACCGATCTGTATATCAATCTGTATATCTTTTTTAGATGTATTCACAGGAACATACCTGATATGATGACGTGTCTAGCGCATGGCAGAACACACTGCTCGAATTTGATGAAAGTCTATACTGGGGAGCCATGACACAATGTGTCGTGACCTGCTGTTGATCATATTATTCATCCGGGCGGAATAATATCGCCATTTAACATATTGAAAAAAAGGTGAATAAAACAAAACCTGCGGCAAAGGGTACGTAGTTCCAGTCGGTCGCCCATATAAGTACTAACCATGCTCGATGTAGCTTAACTGATCAGATTGGTGTATATTTAAGTAACACTTGTTTTGGTTTTGGCGTGTGGGTGATTGTAAAATGAACTTTGCTATTTTGTAAGCTAGGTATTTAATAGTACTGGTGTGTCAATCCCACAGAACAAATTCTCACAGTTTCAGTTTTCAAAATGTGGTGTGGTTGCATCGCAAGCTGACGGAAGACGCCGCAATTTCTCACTATACTGTTTGCTATATAACTGCCACGGTACACAACATTACTGGTAAAAGTCCATTACTTGGGTTCTAGTACACGTGTAACACTTTTATGTGGTTTTATTAATACATACGAACTTTTATATTGCGTAATATTTAAACATCGTCAACCTATAACATTCACCTTGTGACTTGCGTGTTGATGCTGCTTTTAACATTGTCAAATAACTATGTACACCCACATTACTACGTGCAGCTGAATACATTTGTATAATGCGAACATCTTACACATACATGTTCAGCAACGTAATGCAATTAGATGATTATGCACCATTTGAGTTATTGTGACATTATATCGAATAGAAAGTACTGAAAATCATAAAATGATTGGAACAGCGAATCGTGCATGGTTTTAAGGAAAAAAGGAGTCGCACAGCAATACGCACACACTATCGGATACATTTCAAATATGCAATATCAGCAAACTATTTACTACCGGTGACATCAGAGCGGATTGAAACTACTACTCGACGTAGTCACCAATGATGGTAACAGTGAATGTGAAGTAGTAATAATAATATTATTATGATTCTCCGATAAGCATTGCGTGTTGTTTAAAATAGTGCAACAATGTTTTTGTTCATATGAAAAACTAGTGGTCGAACTGAACGGTCGTCGTTGGCAGGTAACTTAGTAACTCTATCATGGAAATAAGCATGAATCGGGTGTTACAAGTAGTAAATTAGTGTAAATAGACAATGCATATGAATACATACTTATTAAGTTAAATAATGAAGAAAATAACATAAGCATTAACTTTTCTATGTGATTTACTTCATCATGGTATTTCTACACATTTTTCTAAACAAATATTCTATTAATTTCATTTACATGTCATAATATTTCACACATCAACAGGGAAGTTAAGTGAGTTGGAATCCACATTGTCACATTTCCCGCTCAGTTCAGTTTGGTCATTGACATAGTACATTATGTAAAAATTACACATCTCGTCTTCCAATGTGGCACTGTGAATACAAACAGATTAATTAACATGTTTCACTTACCACATACTTGTTATTACATTGTGTATATACATACAAAGTAGATACCCCTTTGCAAAGAGGCAAACCAAACACTTGTCATTAGTTATGTATTATACGAACCATTTGCTCCTCCAAAATAACTTAATACAAACATTTTTGATGATTTTCAATCATTATATATGTTGATTCATCGCTTTCAGCTTACAAGATTTAATTTCACTGACTAATGTAGCTGAATGCACCTACTATTGACGAAACGACTTCCATAGCTAATGATTACCCATTACCTTGGACAATGCAATTAACTGGTATTCTTACCCTATATAAGTTACAGTATCCTCCGTCATAGTATTATATGTACACCTAAGTGCCTGGAAATACATTGTACATGGTTAGACAGTTCACCCCAAATGGCATAACCAGTGGATGACTAAATTAGCGATTAAAGCTTGCGCCATTGTGGAGGTAAATCACGCGTGAGCCATCTTATATTTGAGACATTCGCATCAGAAGAGGTCTGAATACTGGAATAAACATCTAGCATGAACAGTGACAAAAAAAGAACTATACTCACCAACATATCACCTTGACGTATATCTACGTTATTAACTACAGGATAGAACGCCTGCAACATTGTATATATAATATCAATACAAATACAGCATTCAAACCAAACGTTGAGTATAGGACGATTGGCCTTAGCATTTGAAAGAATTTTTTTTTCAGATACAATGAGCTTGTAATTAAAAACTGTTCAGAAGATGATTTCAGACTAGATTCCAGACATAATCATCTGATTAGAACTCAGAATTATATATGGCGGGTGCTACATGTGAACCCTGCTATGTCGTGTAGTGTAGTGTAGTGTAGTGTAGTGCAGTGCAGTGTATTGTATTGTATTGTATTGTATTGTATTTTAGTGTAGTGTAGTGTAGTGTAGTGTAGTGTAGTGTAGTGTAGTGTAGTGTAGTGTAGTGTCAATTGTCTTCGTATTTCAGTTAAAAAGCATTTTGTGTGCACACATATTTTGTAAATTTATGATTAGATTATTCGTCTAATTTAGATAAACGTATAAAGCTATATCCTCGACTTCAGATGCATTAGTGTTGTTGATACTTTTACTCTGTTTAGTATTATTATTATTTTGAATCTTCTCCAGATTGTCTCAATAGTATGTTTAGTAAATTCGGATTACATAATTGTTTGGATAAGAGCAGCGTAAATTATTATTTAAAAATAGACTAATATTATTGATAAAAAGCGAATTTGTTGTTCATACAAGATATTGAAATTAACTCTAGATACTATGTTTCTCTGCCTTTTCCAAACTATTGCAGTTGACATTCTAATCTGCTTAATAGTTGTATTTTGAAAGTGAATGTTAATTCATGTTTTTGAAAACTTAAGGATCACAATGTTACCATCGTCATTTATTTCAATGTAATAAACATTATAGCTGGTTCTATCGTAATTTGCCAATGCTTTTTGCGAGTCCTAGTAATTTGTATCTGACAAAATTGTTGTTATTTGACACAAACGTTTATTCATTAATTTTTAAGATCCTCAGTTGGGAATGTAATCTCGTGGGAGTCCGTAAACGAGACATTATATCTCACTGACTCCACTATCAGTCTGGGCTCTTTGTCAACAATGAGTAAATACCGCAAGTCGAAACAGTTTAATAGTCAAACATCGATAATTAACCTGTGAGTTTATATTACAAAGTTACCAACACTAAGAAGGTTGCAAACATAAGATTATACTTCCGGAATCGTAGCTGAGTTATGTGTGCCGTTGATATAGGTCACACAATAACACAAGCTCAAAACACATCACTCGATGTGAATTGAAAACCATGCACCACCAATATCACAGTTGCTCATATGATAATATTTTATGCATTTTCATAGAAAGCATTGAATGTATTTGTGTTGTTAAATTATTTTTTTGTGAATTGTATTAACTGTAAACTACCTGGGGTTTCTGTGGGTCTTCTTTTCCTATTAAAGTAAATACACCATTTCGCACACGATATCCAGAGACAACCGTACCTGAAATAACATGGAAACTGTGTAAACAAATTTGTCAAATATTTTAATATGATAATACCAGGCATGTAATTGATAATAATGTAAGTACATATACGTTATATAACAAGACTTACCTAGATTGTTTGTATGCACTCTGAAGGCAAACGGATGCAAAACAGCTTGTCCATTGTATAAACAGTCTGCATCTATATGCCCTGTGAAGTAAGTGATACTGGCATTTTGAAAATGTAATTTAATTGACAGTAAAAGAAACCTAAATATAAATATAGTATATTTTAAATAAAGAAAATAAAAAAATGCTTACATTTCCTCATGCGTGGGGGAATTGCAGAACTCCCACCCGACAATAAAGACACGCCTGCCAAATACGTCGGCCTGTAAAACAATAACAAGGTAGATCAAATAAATCAAAACACGTTTATCACGACTTCCATGATAGCAATATTACTTTCACTGATCGCCATGATCGTGTAGTCAAAGAATACATATGAAATAGTATTTTACACGAGTAGATACAATGTAGTGTTATATAATCACTTTCATTAAATTTCATCATCCAATATAATATTACTATCTATTAAGTGTCAACATCAGCTATTAATTATAACGTTGTTATGTCTCTACTTTATACATAACCCAGTCAAAATGATTGACCTGGTGTAAAAAAAATCTATATATATGACTACATTCTAAAAATTAGAACATCCGTTCCAAACATACTATTTAGTAGGATAAAAATGAAAGTTAGATACAAATAAATACTTTTTAATTGTCATCTTCAATGTTAAACCCGATGTGTCTTTTAATGCTTCATCTAGATACCTATCCACTAGACCGTAATGTACTTGAAGTACTAGATAATTGATTCCAGAATTACCACCAACTTTGAAACCTAAACCTGGAAGAGTTAGTATACATTAATATACATGCGTGTAACTATATGCTTAATGGAGTAAAACCATACAAGACAAATGAGGTATCTGGTAGCTCTAAAAAGTATGTGGTGAACGCAAACCTGGTGATTAGATATGTATAAACACCATATGTCAAGATTTCACAAAATTCTAGCACATCTACTAATATATGGAATATATGGTTTGATGACAATGTTGGCAATCTTCATTTATTGAAACACATTCAGACGTAATTAATTGATGATATCATAAGAAATGGTAGGTATGACACTTCCGATGAATTATGTTTATTTGGTATGAATTTATCAGCAAATTGTTCATAACATATGATATCTGCTATGACTAATTATCCAATTATCGTTGTCCCACAAACTATCAGTCATTAGAGGCATGGTTTCACAGCTGTAACTTATCCCACAACTGTGACCAATATGTTTAATTTTATTCCATATTTTATAATATTATCCAATGACAATGTAGCCTTAAATCATATTATGGTTTTTATTGCTTTCAATAACTTACTTGCTGGTAGAGACAATTCCGGGCTATTTGCACCCCATGCATACAATATAAATTCTGGTGAGTCTGGTCCACACACACCGAGACCCATGTTCCCACAATTCCTAGAAATAAAGTTTAAGTGACAATTCAAACTACTTCCGCTCATATTATTCTTCAAGTTCCCAGCAATCAATCACAGTCCCTCTATCCCCGGTCTGAAAACGCTCATTGTATTAGGTGTGACATTTTTGACATTTACAAATTAGTTGTTCATTCCAGTATTCGAGTTTTTTCACATAATTTTTTAATCAGTATATCTGTATAAAGTCACATTTAGTAGTTTTTTAATTCATCTATTCACACATTTCGGCAACAAATTTTCATACCTTTACCCAGACATTTTTCCTGTTAAGATTTTGTGTTCACCCTTTTTTAATTATTACAAATTGGTGGGCTGATTTGTTATTTTTCACACGCATTTTTTTAATGTTAAAAGAGAAGTCAAGGCTAAAAACATAATACTCCCAGATAAAAGAGCTCGGCAAATGTAAGAACATGCAATTTACAGTTTTTTTATATCACTATTAATTCAACATTTCATAAACTTTTGTAGTCCGCCATCTTGATACTTCAAAGGATTATGGGTATAGTAGACATCATAGAATCATTTGTCATAAATTGAGAAAATGATTTCATCAATAACTTCAAAAGTTGAACTTCAAAATGGCTGAAAGTTTAGAACATAGTAGCATACATGTACCGGTGCCAAACACGCTTATAAAATAATTGTCATGGAAACAGAACTGAAAATATTTTTCTACAAAATGCTCAAATTTCTTTATATTGTATACAATTTACCGATGTGAGTAGGTTATAAAAGTGATATATTACCTGTTGACCACAAAAAGGGAACAAAACATGTGTCATTCTATATTTCACAACTAAACGTTTTTAACGTTTTCGCCAATATCTTCTCTTTACATGTATTTGTAACATTACTATAATTATATACATGAGTAAACGAAAATTTGAACTAATTTGCATCAGTTTTTCTCATGTTATAGATGAAACCATTTTTTCAATTTCTGACAACAGTTTCTATGATGTCATACTTTACCCATAATCCTACATAATATTGATGAAAAGTTGAATATCTAGAGAATGAAAAGTGATAAAAAGACTGTAAATTGCATTATCCCACATTTGTGGAACTTTTTATTGAACGGTTATTATGTTGTTTGGCTTGATGTTTCTTTTTAATTCGGCGATTGTATGGATGCTCGTACGCGTCGATCGTAAATGCAAATGACGACATTTTAAAATGAAAATATACGCTTTTCAGTGTTAACATAATCATTTATATACAAAAATTGAAGCATTGTTTTAAACTTTTGCATCGAATAAAGTCACAAGTTGCTGTATAGTTGACATGAATAAACCCCTAAGAATCAGAAATATGAACATGAACATTATTCCCGATAGTAGTCTTTATTTATTTATTTATTTATTTATTTATTTATTTATTTATTTATTTATTTATTTATTTATTTATTTATTTATTTATTTATTTATTTATTTATTTATTTATTTATTTATTTTACTGATATTCACTCATTTTGATAAAACAATAACACGTTTATTGAAGTATCTACTATACAGTATCAATATCCCTAAACTTTTAGTTCAATGTCCTGACATCATTTTCTCGGATAATTGTGCCTAAATTCTGACTTGCGACGACCTAAAGTGTAAAGGTGCTGGAATGCCTTTAATACAATACAATTCCATTATACACTTCTACTTACCAGGACAAACTTTCATCGGCGGGGTCCCCGCATCCAAACAGTATCATATCTTGTGCTGTGTTCACTTCAGCATGTGGGATGAATTTAGCTAATAACGCGGAATGACAATACATGGAATATGGTTATTATAATACCTACCTATCCATGGGTGGTGTACGTAAAGCAATTCTTTAGGTTTAGACCGTCGTGAGACAGGTTAGTTTTACCCTACTGATGAGGTCTGTCAATCCTCGCCGTGTCCGGGCCGGGTGAGTTTTCCCGTGTTGAGTCAAATTAAGCCGCAGAAATAGCACAGTACTTTCCAAAAAGTTGCAATATCATAAACTCTAGCATGCAGGTAAAAATCAATATTTATAAAAGCACGACTTTTATATGCAAATTAGAAGATTGGTTGCATTGCATCATTCAAATTATGCCTGTCTGAGTTAAACGGCCTCCATTAAACCGCGATTTACAATTTGCAGTTTTCGGGACTTCTAAGGTACCTGAATTTCTTCAAAATATACCTATATATTTTTTGGAATGGTGGGTTTTAAATCAGAAAAAGCTCTCCTGATCATACTTTTCTGAAATATTAAGTCCCCATCATAATAAATATGTTTCTGTTTGCGATCCAAAATTTGTCTTGGGTAGGACTTTATATCCTAGAAGAATCGTCATAATGTGTAATCCAAGGGTTAAAGAAAAGAGTAAGGTAAGCTTACCCATATTATACCATTTTAAATAAGTTACAATATGATAATATTTCTACTATTTTGAATAAATCTCAATTAAAATGCAACCCTACAAAGTGTGGTAGTTTAAAGCCAGTGCACAAATTATGAAGCTTATACAATTCCAGTTCAATATGTATATGCATTCTCAACTGTAGATGTTTAAAATTGACAAAGATATTAATGACAGTAATATGTAAGCAATCCTTTATAGAAATCATATAAATATGGTCATACATACTGATATAAAGATCTGAGTTCTGTGTCACATTTAAAGCTGTGCATAAATAAGCACCATCCTGAGAATAATAATAAAAAGAAGAAATTATTTTATTGCAACTGTATTATAAATCATTTAATACCAGCATAATCTAGTCCAGGAGAAATAAAAGTTTTTTTAGTATGCAATGAATTAGTACTTTCTGATATTTATAAATGTTGAATGAAAATTATCGTTATACGTGAATAATTTTGCAATCTGAAGAATGCTTTTTATGGGTGAGAGTAAACAAAAAATAGGGACTTTCGACTGATTGTCTGTAGACACATTTTAGGTGAAGCAAATATTTCAAGCTGTTCATAAATACAACTGTCCATTTAAAACAATTTGTGGTGACACGTCATGTCTCTAAAACAATCTGTTATGACATCAACGTTATAAAATAAACAATGGTGATACGAATAGACATGTAATTGGATAATCAGTGAAGTCAATGTTAGTGGCCGTATAGAATGCAGTTCCCCACAGTGTCTTGAGTCCGTCTGGTGATCTCTTTCATTAAAGAACGTAATGCTTTCGTTTTGATGTGTACGCCCGCCCGTCATAGTTTTTGTCGCACCTCGGTTGCTATGCTTATGCAATTGTTAATGTATACCCTTTCTCTATATCGTATATTTGCACGCTTGGAGTAGTAACTATTTGGCAAAGTGGTGTGTTCACAGTGACAGGCGAAGTTGCAAAACAATTTTTTTTTTACGATACACCAAATTACTGTCTCTTTGACCTTTACCTGCTGTAATCTACAAATATCGTCCGCGTTATTACGTCTTGTTGAATGAATTCTGACAATAGAGTAAAACACCCCATTGTTTATGACACTCCGAACAAGGCAATTGCTTGGGTTAGACAAACAGTTCCTTCAATCTGAACAGCTTTACTATATTTGTTCAATATATAACAGATTTACTTATTGGTGATAACAATATTCTCGCTCAATTGGTTAAACCAATAACATGAATATTATATGCTCGACATCACACAGTGGATTTCACTCAAACCTCGAGTATACTCCAAATTTGGAGTTGTTTACCAGCTTCAATGACACTGTTACTTTGCGTTGATCACAGTGTTAGACTCTTCTGTGCACAGTTGCCCATGTACAAACTATGCCAGGCACGACTCACGGCTATCCACGGTTTTTGAGGTCATCACACAGGCATTTAACGCTGTTCTCATGTAACAGCCGAAGTTATCCTAAACTCGTGTTGACATGCGACTGATTTTGATACAATATTGTGTATAATACATACCTCTTGTGGAGAAACATTAGGCATGAGAATTTCCAATTCGCTTCCTTCACAGTACGACTGCGTCATCAGTAGCACGAATATCCAAACAGTGAAAACAACCGCCATGTTGACGCTGGTATATTTAAAGAATACAGAGGATTGAATCGATATCGGCGGGTTTTAGTGACGTCACATACCCCCTAGTACTGAAAACAACATTATAAGGTCATAGAAGTGTGCACACAACCATTCGGTGGTAGAAAAAACATGAATGTGAAATGTATTTTTTGGTAGTCAGTTATACAAGTTATTTACGCAATGCACAATAAACTTCACAATCAGCAAATTACATCAAATACACATTCCAATACTGATATATTATCGTCTATTTAAATATTCCAATATTCATGGCATATCTAATCTGTTGATTCTATATATAAAAATTGTTTCCACGCTCCATCGATCAATTTATTTATTTATTTACTGATCTGTGAAAATACATAGAATATACATTACAAGGGGTTAAATATGTGGATGCAGTAATAGTTATGTAGTATAGTTATGAATTGTTATATACAATTGGGATTAAAAATAAATTACAAATAGTCTTAAAAAGTGGCATGCACCATGTAATAGTTGAGAAATTACTACGATTAACTGTTTCCCTTACCAGGTTCGTAAAAGCAGATATTACAGAGAAGCAACAACAAAAAAATCCCATATCAGAGACTGAAAATGAAATGTTACAAACTTGCAATAGATGGATGCACTAAAATGTACTGTCAAATTTCAATCTAATAATCATATAATAAATTAATTTATTCATAATACTGTAGGCCTCCGGCCTTAAGGTATACTCATTGTAATTACATACCATTTTACAGAAGACAATGTCATTTTTTAGTGACTGAAAAAGAACAAGAAAATATGAAAAGAACATGAACTGTCAGAGCAAAATAATTGTATTACGTTTTTTTTTTTGTGGCGAGAAAAATACATTTAAAAATATTACGCAAGATTCTTGCATTTAGTAATTGTAATAGCCATATAACATTTTCGGCTGAGGGAAATGTATAATAATAACTTTGGATGTATTTAGATCTCAACTCTTGGTAAAACGGACAGATAATGCAAAAATGGTACTCGTCTTCTACACAATTGGTATTACATAAAATACAAACCCTTTCTGTGCGTGTATTATGGAATTTTCTATCAGTTTCAATACGTAGACAATGGGCAGAAATTCTTAGGCGACACAATGCTTCCCTGTAACAGTCTTTTTGGACTGTTTTAAGATAATTCTCTTGACCAAATATAAATTTAAATTTTCTATAAAAACACAACTTCGGAAATAACTCGAGTCCACTTTGCCAATTTTGAATATCAAGCATCGCTGTTTGAAAAGCTTAACAAAGTATTCAGATTTCCCCCACTTTTACCCTTTTCTGCTTCATGGTACTGAAACATGTAACATAAATAGAGCAGTCTGTGTCGGGGTAATGATAAAATGCGAAGCCAATACTTAATAATCCTAATAAGTCTAAACGTTTTAATAGTAAACCTACCTAACTCCCCCTTATAGCCAAATTTCGTGCATTATGATAGACTTTCAATATAAATCGACAGAATTTGTTTTGTATAATTTCAACTTGATTGCCATTGGAAAAGCCCCAGACTTAGCTAGCGTACATTAAAATTGGTAGGATTTTACCATCAAAGATTTTTAACGCAATATTTACATCAATACCATCAAATTGCGAAATACTTTTCTTAATCGCAAACAACGATCCTGACGCTTTTTTAGCCAAACTAGACTGGGCATAGTTCCAAAGCCCAGAACTCGACAAGACTATACCCAAATAATTATAATAAGAAACAACTTCTAGTTTATGTCCTGCAAGCCACCGTTGCTCAGTTGATTTCAATCTGCCCCCACGCCTAAATAACATTACTTTAGATTTATCAATATTAACTTTTAGTCTCCATTTATTTGCATAGAGATCCAAATTATTCAGAAGACGCTGTAAACCTATAATGGAAGAGCTAAAAACTGACAAATCGTCTGCAAATATCAAATAAAATAATTTTATGGGCATTATATAAACTCCGGCGTGATTGTTTTGTATTGATTCGCCAAGATCATTTACAAAGAGAGAGAAAAGGAGTGGCGATAAAACACTGCCTTGTTTGACTCCTACTTCACATTTGAACAACTCAGAAATACCTACTGGGGAGCGAACACATGCCCTGATATCTTGGTACATGGACTTCAATACTTTAAATAGTTTGCCACCCATTCCAGATTTTGTTAGTTTATAAAAGAGTAAGGTGTGGTTAATCCTATCAAATGCCTTTCAAAACCTATAAATGCCCAGTATAATTTACTTCCTAATGACAAATAACGACCAATAATGGTTGATGAAACGAATAGACTGTCAACTGATGAATATTTTTTACGAAAACCAGCCTGTTCTTAGGATAGTGCAAGTTGACCTAATTAAGCAGACTGAAAACTTTTGTCTTCGATGGCAATAATGTAATACCTCTATAGTTATTAACTAAATCTCTTTCAACCTTCTTATAGACAGGAATAATTAAACCATGTACCCATTGTGGAGGGAATATACCAGTATTGAGTATTGTATTGAACAGTTTAACAAGTAATTGTTTAAATATCATAGGAATATGCTTAAATATTTCCGGCGATAAACCATCAATACCAGCTGTCATATTTGCATTTAACCGATTAAGGGCATGTTCCAATTCCACAATTGTAATAGCTTGATCTAAAATCTGATAATCAATCTAATAATTATATACAGTGCCATCAATACAATGTAAATTATACGGTCATTGTAAGTATTGTTTGTGGTTAAATAGATGCAATTTTCAAACCAGCAGACTGCTGTAAAATTGCTAGATATGCTACCAGGCTTCACGAGGCTAGCAACCACTTTGATTAATATAAATATTAGAGCTATTTGAAACGTACAGTAAATGCGAAACTTGATGACAATCCATGGCTTTCAGTTGATTTAAAGACAGTACATCAGAAATGAGGGAACTAATGAGTTATAAAATATTATAAAAAATATTCATGATTTAATAATATGGTCAGAATTCTTTTAGGTCCACATTAGCATGTAGTGAATCATTATAATGTGAAATACTCACTCACATGATTAAAAAGGTGTTTATGCATATGCTGTGAATACTTATCTTGGTGTTGAGCTTGTTAAAGTGCCATACTTCAACATTAATAAATTTAACACAAATTAAGATTATCTACCACATCACTTGACGGATGAGTTTATTGGTGCGCGACTATTGATTGATCATGTTATAGTTAACTTTGAAACAACATAATCATATGTAACCACGTCCCAGATCATACAGAGAGGAGAGAATAAGGGACGGGCAACTGCAGAAGAATACTATGAGGATATTTTGCAATATGCTTACGACAGACTAGTGCGAAAATCGAGGAAATAAAAAAATCATATTAGTGTAATGCATCTATGAGGCAGAAAGTAATTTTCCTCCAACCCATTTAATAATCTGTTTTTCAAAAATATGATGTATCAATTACATTCAATAATCGTGAAAGGTGAAATCCGTCCATCGAAAAGCATAATTAGAATTTTCGTGGATTTTGTAGATGTGTCAATATATTTATCAATATGTTTTTCACTGGAGAAGCGCAGAATGGGCAAAATTTAGCAGAACCAGGACACGAAGAGTCATCTGGAGAAATTGGACAGAAAGACACAAAAGGAAACTGAATCAAAAAACTGGAAAAAAGCTCAAGGATTGAAGAGTTTTAAATGTGCAATTATGGTAGTTGAGAACACAACAGCATACCAATGCCAGATAGATTTGTAATATCACATTGGTTAACACCGACAAAGTACTTTCATCAGTGAAGATTGATCAGGGGTAGCGTTATTCTGATTAACTAGTTAGTTACAGCTTCTGCTGATGGTAAGCATTTGAAGGTGGAGACTAGTCCCAAGAAATACCTACAACGTGGTGTGAGTAAAATGAGTCTCAGGAATTAATAACCTATTCTTAAATACAGACGAGAATTCGCCATATTTAGATGTATTCACATAATTTCAATATTTATGTTACGGAGTAGAAATTAAAAATTTTATGGGAGGCAACAAAATCATCAGTGTTGAAAAATGAATTGTGTGTTAAGTTCAGAAATCTTCCAGTTAGCAGTGCGACATTGTATTAATGTCGAGTATTTCATTTGCTTTAATACAGCTGTATTGAAATGGCCGATTAACGCCGTGATAGTCAGTCAATCTAATTGAAGCAAATTCAGCGATCGCAATACCACCAGATATTGATTGACAGTGTGGTACATGTACAAGTTATGAGTGTCGTGACGTTTTGAGACAATGGGAGTTCAGTAATAGAGTGTATGTATAAGTTGAGTGGAACCCCCCAATAACACACCAAACTTGACATCACAATCGCGAAAACCGAGGTAAAGAGCATATTATGAGTGTAAAATGAGTGCGAAAATAATTTTCCTTTCAGGGCAAAGTGTTTTTTTTCAAATGGTTATCACTGGTTTTGAAAATGACTATCTTGAATGTTAGCATTAATTCCAGGCGCCCTACTAAGCAGATTAGAATTGGTACTTAGAAGAAGGCTGCACCGTTTATTATGGGTCAATCCTACGAATCAGCAATCTTAGGGATCGAAATTACATGCACAAATGTACGTCGCCACTGTTGCGTGTGTTATGTCAATGTCCATGCGACTTTTATTATTTACTAAATGCCGGTCAAATAGGTAGTGAAGCTGTGAGTACTAGTAATAAGTTGAGTAGTTTTCCTTGCACATGTGCAATGCTTAAAACACAATATCAAATGAAATTCAAACTAAATTGTTACAAGTGGCTACAGAGATCACCAGAAATACGTTATTTGATTGAATATTAGTAATATATGTAATGATCTATAGTTAACACTACAAATTCGGTACGCAACATCCAGAAGTCTAGAAAAGATAAAAAAAAAGATGAAACTCAATATTCTGAAGTGATATTCGTTGCTTGAATTATGTGCGCACTGTAAATTATGCCATCATGGTCTCTGAAAATGTGTAAAAGTTTGCTTGAAGTAAGAGCCATTGTATTTTCAAATAACATTCGGATTGAGTACCACCATTTTACACTAATCCAAGATTAAAATGGTATTAAATACTAAATTGCAAACAAATAACTCAGCATACATATTAAATTTGATGTGTTTAGTTAGCATATCCGTAAAAGCATAATTTTCATCATTGGAAAAAATCACAGTTTCCCCAATGACGGCAACCATGGAACGGGAAATTAGGAAATATTTAAACTACCACTGACTATAGCTTCGAATTTCATTTAAAGTGCACTGATTCCATTATAACTGCTTTGTATAGTGACTAAAATCAATAATGGGAATCCTACACCGTTTATCAAGTTCATTTAACGTCGTGGGGAAAACAAGAATTACGATACTATGTACTGGTAAATTCAGCGTTATTGTTCTTGCATATTCTATTTATTCAGTTTATTTCGTGCCTCGCAATAACCATGAAACTACCATTTATTGCTACTAATGTACTGTGAAATTGACGAGTTGGTGAATTACAGTAGTTGTAGTGAAACCACGTTCAAGTAATGACAATACTTTTGAATATACGTATGACGGCATTGACCGTAATGCCTATTTCGAATTGGTCAACCTCGATTGAAAATTGTTTATCTTACTACCAAATGTTTTCATTTATCAGCTACTTTCAAGGCAGCCAATCTGTATATCAATCTGTATATGTTGTTTTAAACGTATTTACAGGAAATCCTGACAGGCTGACGTGTCTAGTGCATGCAGAACAGACAGATCGAATTTGATGAAAGGTAGGTATTTAGTAGTACTGGTGTCTCAATCCCACGGAACAATATTCACAATTCCAATTTTCGAAATGATTTGAAACACTACATCCATTCTTTATGCATGCATCGTGTGTCAACGCAATGAAACGTGCGGATGTATTTCAAGCAAGGGATACCGCGGCAATTTCTCACTATATTGTTGGTTATATAAATTCCGCGGTACAGAAAATTACAGATCATTACTGGGGTTCCAATACACGTGTAACAATTTTATGCAGTTTTATTATTACTTTTATATCGCGTAATATTCAATAATCGACAACTTCTAACTTGACTTTCACCCTGTGACTTGCGTGTTGATAATGCACTTAACATCGTCAAATAAATATGTACACCCACATTGCTACGTAAATGCGAACATCTTACACATAAATGTTCAGCAACGGAATTCGATTAGATGATTATGCACCATTTGAGTTATTGTGACATTTTATCGATTAGAAAGTACTGAAAATCATAAAATGAAAAACAGCGAATCATGCATGATTTTAAGGAAAAAAACAGGAGTCGCACAGCAACACGCACACACTATCGGATACATTTCAAATGTGCAATATCAGCAAACTATTTACTACCGGGGACATCAGAGCGGATTGAAACTACTATCAACGTAGTCGCCAATGATGGTTACAGTGAGTGTGAAGTAGTAATAATAATAATATTATGATTCTCCGATAAGCATTGCCTGATGTTTAAAATAGTGCAACAATGTTTTTGTTCATATGAAAAAATAGTTGTCGAACTGAACGCTTGTCATTGGCAGCTAACATAGTAATCCAATCATGGAAATAAGCGTGAATCGGGTGTTAACGGTAGTAAATTAATGTAAATAGACAATGAATATGAATACACATTTAGAAAGAAAAAAAAAATAATGAATAAATAACATAAGCATTAACTCTTCTATGTGATTTACTTCATCATGGTATTTCTACACATTTTACTAAACAAATATTCCATCAATTTAATTTGCATGTCATTAATATTTCACTCATCACCAGGGAAGTTTAATGAGTCGGAAGCCACTATCATACATTCCACATTCCCTCCCATTCCACTGTGGGCACTGTTATAATAATACATCATGAAATAAGAACATAGGTCTTCCGTTGTGGCACTGTGAATACAAACAGATTCATTAATATGTTTCAATTAGCATAAACGTGTTATCACGTTGTGGATATACATACGAGGCAAACCCGACACTTGTCATTTGTTATGTAATATACAAATCATTTTCTTCATTGAAACAATTTGCTACAAACATTTTTGATGATTTTCCATCAGACATGTTGATTCGTCATGCCAGAAGAACGCTTTCTGCTTACAAGATTTAATTTCACTGACTAATGTAGGTGAATGCACCTACTATTGACGAAACAACTTCCATAGATTACCCATTACCTTGGACAATAGATTTAACTGGTATTCTTACCCTATATAATTTGTAATTGGCATGCTCACAGCATTATATGTACACCTATGTACCTGAAAATACATTGTACATGGTTAGACAGTTCACCTCAAATGGCATAACCAGTGAATGACTAAATTAGGGATTAAAGTTCTCGGCACTGTGGAGGTAAATCACGCTGAGCCACCTTATATTTGAGACATTCACATCTAGCATGAACAGTGACAAAAAAGAACTACACTCACCAACATATCACCTTGACGTATATCTACGTTATTGAGTATAGGATAGAACGCCTGCAACATTGTATATATAATATCAATAAAACAGCATTCAAACCAATAGTTCAGTACAGAACGATTGGCCTTAATATTCGAAAGGGTTTTTTATTCGGAAGATACAATGAGCTTGTAATTAAAAACTGTTCAGACTATATTCCTGACATAATCATTTGATTATAACTCGGAATTATATATGGCGGGTGCTACATGTGAAGCAAGGTTCACTCTTTTCAAAACGACTGACATCATTCTATGTATACCATTATTGACTATGTAGTGTAGTGTAGTGTAGTGTAGTGTAGTGTAGTGTAGTGTAGTGTAGTGTACTTGTCAATTTTCTTCGCATTTCAGTTAAAAAGCAAAGAATTTTGTATGAACACAGGTTTCGTAAATTCATGATTAGATTATTCGTATAATTTAGATAAACATATATCGAGCTAAATCCTCGACCTCAGGCGCATTATTGTTGATGCTTTTGCTATATTTAGTACTATTATTATTATATCATAACTATATCCCACACTTTACTACATTCTTATACTATACAGTCTTGTGAATACTGCAACCCCTCTAGAAGTCAGATCATTCGCATTTAAGAGAATCCTCTCCATGCTGTCTCTACAGTATATTTTGTAAATTATGGTTACATAAATGTTTGGATAATAATCATTACTATTTAAAAAGTAGACTTATACTATTGATAAAAAGCGAATTTTTGGTTTATACAAGATATTAAAATTAACTACATTTCTCTGCCTTTTCCAACCTATTGCAGCCTATCAGTTGACATTCTAATCTGCTTAATAGTTGTATCTTGAAAGTGAATGTTAATTCATGGTTTCGAAAAGTGAGGATCACAATGTTGGTATTCCAATCCTTATTAATTTCAATGTATTAAACATTATATCTGGTTCTATCGTAATTTGCCAATGCTTTATGCGAGTCCTAGTAATGTGTATCTGACAAAAACGTTAATTCATTAATTTTGAAGATCCTCAGTTGAGAATGTAATCTCGTGAGAGTCCGTACACGAGACGTAATATCTCGCTGACTCCACTATCAGTCTGGGCTCTTTGTCAACAATGAGTAAATACCGCAAGTCGAAACAGTTTAATAGTCATCGATAATTAACCTGCGAGTTTATATTACAAAGGCACCAACACTAAACAGGTTGCAAACGTAAGATTATACTTCCGGAATCGCAGTTGAGCTATGTGTGCCATTGATATAGGTCACAAAATAACACGGGGTTAAAACTCATTGTTTGGTGTGAATTGAAAACAAAAAACTTATTTACAGAACTAAAACAATATTCACCACTTATATCATAGTTGCTCATATGATAATATTTTATGCATTTTCATAGAAAACATTGAATGTATTTGTGTTGTTAAATTCACCCTTTTTGTGAATTTGTGAGCCCACACTTTGAATTTAGATTGTATTAACTGTAAACTACCTGGGGTTTCTGTGGGTCGTCTTTTGCTATTAAAGTCCATTCATTATTTCGCACACGATATCCAGATATAACCCCACCTGGAATAACATAGAAACTGCATAAACAAACTTCTCAAATATTTTCATATGATAATATTAGGCATGGAATCATTTTCCAGGTACATATACTTTACATAACAGGACTTACCAAGTGAGCGTGCATGCGCTCTAAAGGCAAATGGATACACAACAGCTCGTTCGTTGTAGAAACAGTCTACATCTATATTCCCTGTAAAGTAAATGATACTGGCATTTTGAAAATGCAATTTTAATTGACAATAAAAGAAACCTAAATATAAATATAGTATATTTTAAATAAAGAAAATTAAAAAAATGCTTACATTCCCTCTTGTGTGGGGGAATTGCAGAACTCCCACTCGACAATAAAGACACGCCTGTCAAATACTTCGGCCTTTAAAACAAGAACAAGGTAGATCAAATAAATCAAAACACGTTTATCATTACTTTCAGAGCAATATTACTTCCACTGATCGCCATGATCGTGTAGTCAAAGAATACATTTGAATAGTATTTTACACGAGTAGATACAATGTAGTGTTATATAATCAGTTTCATTAAATGTTATCATCCAATATAATATTACTATCTATTAAGTGTCAACATCAGCTATTAATTATAACGTTGTTATGCCTCTACTTCATACATAACCCAGTCAAAATGATTGACCTGGTGTAAAAAAAAATCTATATATATGACTATATTCTAAAAAACTAGATACCTTGACACCCAAACATGCTATATAGTAAGATAAAATAAAAATTAGATACACAAATATACTTTTTATGTGTCATTATTAATGTCAACCCTGGTTCGTCTTTTAATACTTCACCCACTAGACCGCGACCGTAACGTACTTGAAGTACTAGATATTTGATTCCAGAATTACCACCAACTTCGAAACCTGCATCTGGAAGAGTTAATATACATTAATATACGTGCGTGTAATTATATGTTTAATAATCATAAATAAAAAGACAAATGGTGTATCTGGTAGTTCTTAAAAGTATGTGGTGAATGCAAACCTGGTGATTAGATATGTATAAACACCATATGTCAAAATATTCACAAAATTCCTGCACATCTACTAATATATGGAATATATGGTTCGATGACAATGTTGGCAATCTTCATTTATTGAAACATATTCAGGCGTAATAAATTGATAAAACCATAAGAAACGATAGGTATGATATATAAAAAAACTCCTGATGAATTATGTTTATTTTGTATGAATTAATCAGCAAATTGTTCATAGAATATAAATTCAACTATGACTAATTATCCGATCGCCGTTGTTCCACTTCCACAAACTATCAAGCATTAGAGGCATGATTTCACACAACTGCGACCAATAAGTTTAAGGTAATTCCACCTTTTATAATATGTATTCAATGACAATATAACCTTAAATATTAATATGTTTTTTGTTGCTTTCACAATGACTTACTTTCTGGCAGACGCAATTTCTGGGCATTTATGCCCCATTCATATATTATAAGCTGTGGTGCGCCTGGACCACACACACGTGTATCCATGTTCCCACAACTCCTAAAAATAAAGTTCAAGTGACAATTCAAACTACTTCCGGTCATATTATTCTTCCAGTTCCCTACAATCAATCACAGTTCCTCTATCCCCGGTCTGGAAACGGTCATTGTATTACGTGTGAATTGACCTCCTTCCCTTGCAAAGGCGCGATGCGTGTATGAGCAAAGCATTGTCACGTGATCAGTACACAGCCGTTCAATATTTTTGACATTGTCAGTACTATGTGTGTTTTATTTACAACCTAGTTGTTTATTCCAGAATTCGAGCTTTTTCACATAATTTTTAAATCAGGATATCTGTATAAAGTCACATGAATAAACTCCCAAGAATCAGAAATATCACAAGTTTTTCGATTCATCACGTTAACATGAACGACGCCATTTTGACAAGATTTGTTTAGCGATATCAGCATGTTGGTACGCGCCCTTTTTTCCCTATTAAAACTAGAAGATGAACATAATTCCCGATATTAATCTTTACATGACAGGAACTTGATGTTTATGATTTGGTAGACTGGTTTTGGTGCGTATCAGGGTTCAAGAACCCCAAATTTTATAGTACTAATTTTGTTTGCATGTTTTGTTTACGTTGCAGTTGTCCGAATTTGAGGTCAAAGTGAAGGTATACAATGAGGTATCGCTTTACATGACGGTAAATATTCTGACGGTATTGTAATCTGTCTGACATGTGGTGATCCAATCTCTCATTTCCGGAGGTTCATTTCTTCGATTAGAGGAATAATAACAATGCTCGTTAAAGCTATGCGAATAAACAACCAGATACAAACCAAATGAATCTTATTATACTAAACAAACGATGCCGTCAAATATGCTTCCGTCGTCGTTTATATTTCGAACTGACCTCATAGTCCAGATATTTTTCAACAAGGTACAAAAAAGGTGTTCTATTCACCGTCTGTTTAATAATGCATTGTGTAGCTTCTTGTCCTTTTCTCTGGTTATCCCAAACTATTATTCAGCCAAAGTCGCACGTAATTTTCTAACACTGGCATGTATACCAAACTTTTAGTTTAACGTGACTACTCTACAACGTAACAGTTATTATGTGCAATTAATGTCAACAAGTCACTCATTCATGTAGTCTATTCAGATCATTGACTTCTACTCGTTGGCAGTTCAGCTAAAGTAGGGATAATTCGTCAGTGTCACCCAATCTCTGTGTTATCTCAGACCGTTTTTTCTTGATTCACTTCGGTTTGTATCTTTGAGTAGTAATGAAAATGATCAAGAGTACTGATTGAAAGTAATGCCGAGAACCAAGCGTAACTCCCATTTCAACTACTCAAAGTTTAATTGTCATTAAACGAAATTAATAATTAATCTAGCTTAACTTATTACCCATACTCTCCTCGCATACTCTCCAATGCGCTATTTATTTATTTATTTATTTATTTATTTATTTATTTATTTATTTATTTATTTATTATACTGATCCACTCAGTTTGATTAACCAATACAACGTTTATTAAAGTGTCTACTAAGTATCAATATCCCGTCTAAACTTTTAGTTCAATGTCGCTAATATCATTCACACCACAAGACACATCAAATAATTACCTGCGCGCCTGCTAACATCATTTTCTCGGATAATTGTGACTAAATTCTGACTTGCGCCGACCTAAAGTGTAAAGGTGCTGCAATGCCTTTGATACAATACAATTCCATTATATAATTCTACTTACCAGGACAAACTTTCATCGGCGGGTTCCCCACATCCAAACATTAACATATGATGTGCTGTGTTCACTTCAGCATGTGGGGTGTAGCCAACTAATAATGAGGAATGACAATACACAGAATATGTGTAAGTAGAAATAGCGCAGTACATTCCAAAAAGTTGCAATATCATACTTTTATATGCGAATTAGAAGATTGGTTGCATTGCATCATTCAAAATATGCCTATCTGGCCTCCATTAAAACGCGATTTACAATTTGCAGTTTTCAGGACTTCTAAAGTACCCGAATTTATTCAAAATATAGCTATATATGTTTAGGAATGGTGAGTTTTAAGTCAGAAAAAGCTCTCATGCTCAGACTTTTCTGAAATATAAAGTCCCCCTCATAATAAAATGTCACTGTTTGTGATCACAAATGTTATCTTGGGTAGGACTTCATATCCTAGAAGAATCCTCATAATGTGTAATCCAAAGGTTAAAGAAAAGAGAAACGTAAGCTTACCCATACCATACCAGTTACAATAAGATGATATTTCTACTACTTTGAATTTCACTCAATTAAAATGAAACCCTACAAATTGTGGCAATTTAAAGCCAGTGTACACATTAGGAAGCTAATACAATTCCAGTTCAATATGCTTATGTACTCAACTGTAGATGTTTCTTGACAAAGATATTACTGATATGTAAGTAGCCATATATAGAAATGCAAATCATATGATAATTACAGAATAATATGGACATACATACTGATATAAGAGTTTGAGTTCTGTGTCACATTTAAAGCTGTGCATAAATAAGCACCATCCTGAGAATAATAATAAAAAGAAGAAATTATTTTATTGCAACTGTATTATAAATCATTTCATACCAGCATAATCTAGTCCAGGAAAATAGCCCTGCGTAAGAACAGATTCTATAAGAAGGCAATTTCCTGTTTTCTTGCTTGTCTGTGACGATAAAACTACCTTACTAACTTTCTTTCTCGGTGTTGTCGCGGTCGAATTATTTCTATGAGTGAAATAACCAAACCCCAGCACCACTACCACTATAATTAGCAGTAGACGTGTTTCCGTGGACTCGGCCGCCATTTCCAATGTGACCCAATGAGACCCAAGCTTTCACCCGCCCACTCATGAATAATCAATGACATCATGAATAATTAATAGCAGTCGAATGCCTGCATATGCGTCCAGTCGCGGTCACGCTAGTTTTCGCGATCACGCTAAAAAGGCCAAATTGACAATTATTTTTTTTTTTTGTAAAACAAAAAAGAAGTCCCGACTTTGCCAGTCTAACGATGGTGATACGACTGGACATGTTATTATACGATAACGAGCGAAGTCAATGTCATTGGCTGTATATAATGCAGTTTCCCACAGTGTCTTGAGTCCGTCTGGTGATATGTTTCATAAAAGAACGAAATGCTTTCGTTTTGATATGTCCGCCCGCCCGTCATAGTTTTTGTCACGCCTCGGTTGCTATGCTTATGCTATGCATATTTGGCAAAGTAGTGTGTTCACAGTGGCATCAGGCGCAGTTCTAATACAATTATTTTTTTTACGATACACCAAATTACTGTCTCTTTACCCTTACCGGCTGTAACCTACAAATATCGTCCGCGTTATTACGTCTTGTTGAATGAATTCTGACAATAGAGTAAAACACCCCATTGTTTATAACACTCCAAACAAGGCAATTGCTTGGGTTAGACAAACAGTTCCTTCAATCTGAACAGCTTTACTATATTTGTTCAATATATAACAGATTTACTTATTCGTGATAACAATATTCTCGCTCAATTAGAGTAATACTCCCCATTGTTTATAACACTCCAAACAAGGCAAGTGCTTGGGTTAGACAAACAGTTCCTCTAAACTGAACAGCTTTACTATAATTGTTTAATATAAAATGTATAACAGATTTACTTATTCGTTATAACAATACTCTCGCTCAATTGGTTAAACCAATAACATGAAAATTATGGACTCGACATCACACAGTGGATTTCACTCAAACCTCGAGTATACTCCACATTTGGAGTTGCTTGCCAGTTTCAATGACACTGATGTTACCTTGCGATGATCACAGTGTTAGAGACTCTTCTGCACACTGCCCGTGTACAAACGATGTCCAGACGATGTTCGGCGCCAGGTTTGTGAGCAGACCCCCCCCCCCCGCAAAATTTCGTGCCGCTGTCTCAGTGTCCGGCACGCCTCACGGCATTTGAGGTCGCCACACAGCCATTCACGCTGTTCTCATGTAACAGCCAAAGTTAGCAAAAACTCGTGTTGACGTGCGACTGATTTTGATACAATGTTGTGAATAAATACATACCTTTGGTGGTGAAACAGTAGGCATGCGAATTTCCAATTCGTATTCTTCACAAAACGACTGCGTCATCAGTAGCACTAATATCCAAACAGTGAAAACAACCGCCATGTTGATGCTGGTATATTTACAGAATACAAAGGATTAAATCGGTATCGGCGGGTTTTAGTGACGTCACATACCTCTTAGCACAGAAAAGAACATTATAAGGTCATAGCAGTGTGCACACAACCATTCAGTGGTAGAAAAAACATGAATGTGAAATGTATTTGACAGTATTTTTGCTTACATTGTTTGATTTTTTTCATTTCTAGGACTTTCTACTTTGCGTTTTTAGTAGTCTGAAATAAAAGTTATTCATGTAATGCACAATAAACTTCACATTCAGCAAGTTACATCAAATAAACATTCCTATTTTGTTTCCCGAAGACAATACTGATATATAATCGTCGGTCGATACTTCAGCTGTAGGGACTGCCCTATGTTCCGACATCTCTATGTTCCAACACCCCTATGTTCCGACACAATTTTTATGCTAACTGTTAATTCCTAGTCATTTCATGAAATATGGTGTATCAAATTAATTTAATATTCGTTTATATCCTACTGTTAATAACGTGAAAAGCATCCGAATTCGAAAAGCAAAATTAGTATTTTCGTGGATTTTGTAGATGGGTGATGCAATTTGTCGTCGTATATTCCAACGTAATCTTGCATTTTCGAACTTTGGAAGTCGCATTCGAATTCCACAAATGTTCACAACAAAGAAAACACACACTTGCTCGGTAAATGTTTAGCATAATTTTATACATTTGTCACCATAACGCCATTACAAAGTTACAGCGTGCCGTAATTTTGTGGTATTTTACGGGGTATTTTCATCCTACCATATTAGGAAATGCGAATGTCCAAACAGT
Organism: Saccoglossus kowalevskii; assembly: GCF_978046115.1. Classification (NCBI taxonomy): domain Eukaryota; kingdom Metazoa; phylum Hemichordata; class Enteropneusta; family Harrimaniidae; genus Saccoglossus; species Saccoglossus kowalevskii. The sequence goes on along the minus strand of NC_140653.1, from coordinate 21,248,927 downwards.
GAAAACAAACCGCCATGTTGATGCTGGTATATTTAAAGAATACAAAGGATTAAATCGATATCGGCGGGTTTTAGTGACGTAACATACCCCTTAGTGCTTAAAACAACATTATAAGGTCATAGCAGTGTGCACACAACCATTCAGTGGTAGAAAAAAAACACGAACGTGAAATGTATTTGACAGTATTTTTGCTTAAATTGTTTGATTTGTTTCATTTCTACCATTTTATACTTTGCGTTTTTAGTAGTCTGAAATAGTTATTTACGTAATTCACAATAAACTTTACATTCAGCAAGTTACATCAAATACACATTCTTATTTTGTTTCCCGAAGACTATACTGATATATTATCGTCTAATTAAATTAACCCCTCACCAGGTTCGTGAAATCAGATATTACAGAGAAGCAAGAACAGTCATAATATAGATTAACTACCTTGTAAAAAAAATCCCATATCAGAGAAACTTCTCTTGGCAAATGAAAATGAAATGTTACAAACTTGCAGTAGATGGATGCACTAAAATGTACTGCCAAATTCAATATAATAGTCATATCCATTGCCATCAATACAACAGAAATTATATAATCATTGTTAGTATTGTCTGTGGTCGAATAGATGTCATTTCATACCAGCAACCTGCTGTAAAATTGCTAGATATGCTACTTTATTCACCAGGCTAGCAACCATTTCGATTAATAGAAATATTAGAATCAACGTGACTATTCAAAAACGTACAGGTAAATGAGAAATTGATTGATAATCCTTGCCTTTCAGATTTCAAGACAGCACATCTGAAGTGAGGGAACTGACTAAGACGAAATGTGTTTTGAAATATTATAAAAATGACATCAATACATGATTTAATAATATGTACAAAATTCGGCCAGGTCCACACTAGCATCTTAGTGAATCATTTAGAGTGAAATGAAGATACTAGAGAGAATACATAGACAGGCAACTGCAAAATAATAGAGCGAAGTTCTTTTGCAATATATTTACGACAGATTAGTTTATATGTGCTGCTGGTAATATACTGCGGCTGTGACGAATAAAGAAATCCTATTAGTGTTTACTTGCATCGATGAATCACAAAGTAATTTTCATGCTAACTGTTAATTCCTAGTGATTTCATAAAATATGGTGTATTAAATTAATTTACTATTTTTTGTATCCTACTGTTAATAATGTGAAAAACGTCCATCGAAAAGAATAATTAGTATTTTCGTGCATTCCGTTGATGTGTGATGCAATTTGTCGTCGCAAGCGTCCTCTAATAATAAAAACAAACATGGCTGCCACCAGGGTTTGACCGGACCCCACTCAAAGTAGTTCGCTGATTCTTTTCTAAACACTTTGGATTTCGGCATTCCCAAGATGTAACCTTGGAAGGAAGAGATGTATGATAATAAGGTTATTACAAGAATACCTCAAAGTAAGCACTCAGAAAGTACGCCGCGCATCGACCTCCGCTGCGCGTCGGTCGATACTTCAGCTGTAGGGACTGCCCTATGTTCTGACATCTCTATGTTCCAACACCCCTATTTTCCGACACAATTTATATGCTAACTGTTAATTCCTAGTCATTTCAATGAAATATGGTGTATCAAATTAATTTAATATTCGTTTATATCCTACTGTTAATAACGTGAAAAGAATCCGAATTCGAAAAGCATAATTAGTATTTTCGTGGATTTTGTAGATGGGTGATGCAATTTGTCGTCGTATATTCCAACGTAATCTTGCATTTTCGAACGTTGGAAGTCGCATTCGAATGGTCACAACAAAGAAAACACACACTTGCTTGGTAAATCTGTAGCAAATTTTTATACATTTGTCACCGTAATGCCATTACAAAGCGTGCCGTAATTTTGTGGTATTTTACGGGGTATTTTCATCCTACCACATTAGGAAATGTGAATGTCCAAACAGTGAAAAAACTGCCATGTTGATGCTGGTTTATTTACAGAATACAAGGAATTAAATAGATATCGGCGGGTTTTAGTGACGTCACATATCCCCTAATGTTGAAAACAACATTATAAGGTCATAGCAGTGTGCAAACAGCCATTCAGTGGTAGAAAAAGCATGAATGTGAAATGTATTTGACAGTATTTTTGCTTATACTATTTGATTTTTTCATTTCTACGATTTTATACTTCGTAATTCGTATTCTTCACAAAACGACTGCGTCATCAGTAGCACGAATATCCAAACAGTGAAAACAACCGCCATGTTGATGCTGGTATATTTACAGAATACAAAGGATTAAATCGGTATCGGCGGCTTTTAGTGACGTCACATACCTCTTAGCACCGAAAAGAACATTATAAGGTCATAGCAGTGTGCACACAACCATTCAGTGGTAGAAATGTGAAATGTATTAGACAGTATTTTTGCTTACATTGTTTGATTTTTTTAATTTCTAGGACTTTATACTTTGCAAAATATTTGCAAAATTACTTCCATCCTCCATCGATCGATTTATTTATTTATTTATTTATTTATTTATTTGTTTGTTTGTTTGTTTGTTTGTTTGTTTGTTTGTTTGTTTGTTTGTTTGTTTGTTTGTTTGTTTGTTTGTTTGTTTGTTTGTTTGTTTGTTTGTTTGTTTGTTTGTTTGTTTGTTTGTTTGTTTGTTTGTTTGTTTGTTTGTTTGTTTGTTCGTTCGTTCGTTCGTTCGTTCGTTCGTTCGTTCGTTCGTTCGTTCGTTTGTTTGTTTATTTATTTATTTATTTATTTATTTATTTATTTATTTATTTATTAGGTGTAATAGTTGGGAATTTGCCAGGTTCGTAAAAGCAGATATTACAGTCAGAATACGAATTAACTACTTTGTAAAAAATATCTATATCAGGGAAACTTCTCCCGGCAAATGAAATGTTACAAACTTGCAGTGTACGTATGCACTAAAATGTACTACCAAATTCAATATAATAGTCATACACAGTGCCATCGAAACAACAGAAATTATATAATCATTGTAAGTATTGTGTGTGGTTGCCATAGATGCCATTTCATACCAGCAACCTGCTGTAAAATTGCTGAATATGCTACTTTATTCTCCAGGCTAGCAACCATTTCGATTAATATAAATACTAGAATCATCGTGACTATTCAAAAACGTACAGGTAAATAACATATTCATTGATAATCCTTGCCTTTCAGATTTCGAGACAGCACATCTGAACTGAGGGAACTGACTGAGACGAAATGTGTTTTGAAATATTATAAAAATTACAAAAATTACGAATCCCAAATATGGAATGATTACGCGCGTGAGCGTCCTCTAATAATAACAAACAGGGCTGCCACCAGGGTTTGACCGGACTCCATACAAAGTAGTTCACTGATTCTTTTCTGAACACTTTGGTTTTCGGTATTCCCAGGATGTGTCCTTGGAAGGAAAAGATGTATGATAATAAGGTTATTACGAGGCACTGGCTTTTCAGTTTGGTAGGGGTGTGTGGCCGGGAAATAAAACCCCAGACCCCATCATAGACCATTTTCAGCTAAAAACAATACCCCATTATAGACCAAATAGTAATTATAAATTTGTATATCCAATCAGAAACCAAATTGTCACTAAATTTATTCAGTTATAGGTTGAATTTTCCCATCATCCAGACTCATCAATCTGAATGAATGATCAATTCAAGGGAAATAAGAACAAATAGAGCGCACTTACTTTTTAACACGCAGAATTTCATTTAACTTTTCAACACGCAGCATTTTATTTGATGCACAAAAAAAAATGTGTTTGACAAAAAGATCAGAGACTGAAATTTCAGGAGGACCAGTAAATGATCAGTAAACTGAAGAGATCAAAAACTATTTAGTGGTCATTCATAGTATATTTTTTTATTGTTTACTGATTATTTCTAGAGCCTCCTTGTTCTGAAATAATTATTATGTCCTAACATCAAGTAGTACATTGCACAAAGCTTTGATGTACCACTGTCATAATACCATGTAAGAATCACATGTAAAGCTTTGATAATTTTGCCATGCTCAATTCTTATGAACCAAATAAAGAAACTAAATTTGATGCCCATATAGCATACCAGGTATCATGAACAGAATTGAAATATTTTAAAAATAGTGCTTTGTTTTTCACCAATTTTGACATCAGACATGTCACCTGCTGGTGACCTCTAACAACAAACTAGGATATTATAGCAGCCATTTAGGTTGCTGCACATATAGAAGTCAGCATAACTGTATGATAGTGTCATTAAAGCACAATGTTCAGCCAACAGTATATGATCAGCATTAGACTTTCTCACAAACAAAATTTTTAGAATTTAAAATGTCAAAAATACAGTAGGAGATGCTAATATTATAAATAAATACACATCAAATATCTTTAAAGCATGAAGTAAAAGATGGAAGGAGAATTAAGCCAACTTACTCTGTTTTTTAAACACACAGGCAAGTGTTTCACTCTCCTTTGAAACCAATGATGACTGCCTAAAATTATCTCTATAGAAAACAATGAGCATAACAGTAAATGACATGACAGAAAAATCTCAGTGTATGTCTCCCGGATAATAAAATTGGATGACAATGTCTTTACTGTCTTTACTTTATGTCTCCCGGATAATAAAATTGGATGACAATGTCTTTACTGTCTTTACTTTATGCCATATACCAAGGAAGTGAATTACAGTTGTAGCACATTCAATACGGTCAGGCAATATCACTACACCATATAATATGATTTTCAAATAAACAAATGTACTTTTAACACTCCCATCAGGAACAAGGCCCTCAGCTGGATTTCAACTAATATCCTCTCTAAACAGTTTAGAACTCTGGATGAAGACAATCACTAAGCTGATATCTAGTTGTGTCAGTCCTGTCCAGTAATATCACCTGTGCAAAGATTATGTTCTGCAAATGGGAATCTCTGAAAAACTAGCTGCAAATGATTTTCATGCATCAAGAATGTTGACATTGTAATTGTTCTGGCTGCTGAATACATTAGATTAATTAACTTCTTATGATTATGAATATAATCTTGATCAGCAATCTCCCTTATAATGTAACTGTCATCAGCTTTCTGTTCTTTCCAACATGAAAAAACAAAACCTAAATCACGAGGGATTGGTCTAAATCGGTTGTCACCAGAATATGTCATTAGCTGAAGCATTATTGTTCGACGTATAGAATCTCCAGCAGACGAGGTACCAATTAAAAGACCAACTGTCTCTTCCACAATTTCAGTATACAGGCGCTGAATGGTTTGCCTCTGTCCATAAACAAAATTGTTAAAATGTTAACATATGGTGCTGAAATTTGGGGGTTATTACCACAAGAAACCAATATAATTAAAAGTTTGGCAGCCTATGCTTATCACATATTGAAACTTAGAAGCGATATTGCTGATTTATTGTAATTTAAGAATATTTATGTATATACATTTTACTTTTATGGGCCGATGGCCTTGAACTTGTAAAAAAAGACCACATATATATAAACAAAATTGGTATCAAAGCGATTACATGTTGGCATAATCAAGACTGCAACTTTGGGTAGTCTGGGATGAAGAGGATTTAGCAAAACCGCTCTGTCATAAGTTCTTATTTTCCAAGTTCTGAATGCATTGACTACCTTCACCAACCTCTATGACAAAATCATCGAAACAATTGTGGTCTTCTCCCTGTATTCCACAAAAACCAACAAGACAGTTTGTGTTCTGTTGGTAGCGGACTTGTCCTATAATGACTGTGTCATCCTCTGCAACCATAACTGAAATCAATGTCTGCTGTATTGGACTTGCATATATCTCCTATGATTTCCATTTTGCGGACTGTGATGGCCATCTACAAATTAACTTGGTGTTTCAGTTTTTTCTTAACACTCTCAGCTTGAGTCGCATGACTTTTGATCGGAGGAAAAAAAACTTTATTCGCTTTTTGAACGATTTCAAATTTGGAATTTTATCGCAGAATCGTTAAGAAATGTTCCTACATCAGTCACTCGGGTGCAGTCAGCGTTCCTAAGTGTCCCCTGCTTAACTTCACCAGATACTGTTGAAAATGTATAATGTGGCTCAGCATACCAGGAAATTTTACCATCGTCTTCCCCTGGTTTTATATCATTTATAAACTAAAAATGAGTATCTACCATGTTTCTATCTTCTCTTCTAATTTTCTTATTTGGTATCATTTGATCCTCATGTTCTTCAATCTAAGTATTACAAAAACATACTATTAACGTCAAAGCCCCACACTCTGCAACTATATTAATTTTTTTAAATGTTCAGTTGTATTTACTGTGTTGTTTTATTCACAAATGATCAACTAATAACCAACAATTACTTAAAGTTATCAACCAGTTTATCATTAAAATATATCAAAACAGCTCACCCAGTGACCAGTAAACAAAATTAAATAGTTGTAATAATAATACTAAAAATAATAATAATGATAAAATAAGACAAAATAATAGGTATACTAGTAATAAAAAATAATGTATAACCATTCGAAAACAGTCACGGGAAAGCGCCAAAATTGGCTCTATACCCTTGGTCTATACCTCATTATTATTTGCGATTGAAAAAATCAATAACATTTTTCATCCAAACATTTTACCAGACGAATATCCAGTCTCCCGATCCGGATCCCCAAAAGAAATTACAAATCTGATGGGTCATATCAAACACCACGGCAATAAAAATGAATATACAATACGCAATTCAAGTAAACATTTATAAAATTACTTTTAAACTTGACAATAATCTCTGAGATTCTCCCACCAGCACTTGATCCAAGAACTCGCTGTAAAAATATTTCTACACCGTCAATTGCCGCCATGTTGAAGACTTCACTACGCATGCGCTAAGTTCGTACACACTGAAACACAATTGCATTGTAGGGCTCATTGACGGGATAAATGATGGCCAATAGTTCCAGACTTCGGCGCCCGCCTTCGACGATCCGCTACGTGAAAATATGCCAATAAAAACTCTATAATACTCTATAAAATACTAAAACTCGAGTAAATACATGAAAATTAAAAAAGCAGACCCCATTCTAGACCGGCAAACTGATATTGGACCAAAAGGCAAGCAAATCCATACTCCCATTCTAGACCTAAACAGCAGGAAATTATAACCCCAAAGGGTGGCACGTCCCTATCATGAATGCGCTTTGCATTAAGTGCCCCCCGAAGACAATACTGATATATTTATTCGTCTGAATAAATATTCCAATATTCAAGGCATATCTAATATGTTGATTCTATAAGATAGTAATTGTATAATGATGATTTATTTATTTATTTATTTATTTATTTATTTATTTATTTATTTATTTATTTATTTATTTATTTATTTATTTATTTATTTATTTATTTATTTATTTATTTATTTATTTATTTATTTGGTGTAATAGTTGGGAATTTGCTGCAACAAAACCGTTTCGGTGTTAACCCCTCACCAGGTTCGTGAAAGCAGATATTACAGAGAGGCAAGAACAGTCAGAATATGAATTAACTACTTTGTAAACAAAATCTATATCAGGGAAACTCCTCCCGGCAAATGAAATGTTACAATCTTGCAGTGTACGTATGCACTAAAATGTACTACCAAATTCAATATAATAGTCATATACAGTGCCATCAATACAACAGAAATTATATAATCATTGTAAGTATTGTAAAAGAAATCTCATATCAGGCACAATTGAAAATAAAAATGTTACAACTTGCAGTAGATGGGTGCACTAAAATGTACTGTTATACTTCAATATAATAATCATATACAGTGCCATCAATACAACAGAAATTATATAATCGTTGTAAGTATTGTTTGTGGTTGAATAAATGCCATTTCATACCAGCAACCTGCTGTGAAATTGCTGGATATGCTACTTCATTCACCAGGCTAGAAACCATTTTGATTAATAGAAATATTAGAATCAACGTGACTATTCACAAACGTACAGGTAAATGAGAAATTCATTGATAATCCTTGCCTTCCAGATTTCAAGACAGCACATCTGAATTGAGGGAACTGGCTAAGACGAAATGTGTTTTGAAATATTATAAAAAATTACAAAAATTACGGATTCCAAATATAGAATGATTACGCGCGTAAGCGTCCTCTAATAATAAAAAACATGTGGGGCCGCATGATCAGCGCAAGAAGCCAACCTACAGGACTGTATTCAGGGCTAAATATTAATCAAATCATTTATTTATGTATTTATAATGCAAGAGATAAATAGGCACTGCATTTAGCATTCCTTAGTGTTTGCATAAGTTTTTGAGATTGCCAAAGAATACGAAGGGGTCACACTATCTCTTTATATTCCAATATTTTCGGCCAACATTTTTGTTTATCTCCACACGTAATACGTTTTCCACCAATCTAAGACCTTCTCAGAGAATTATCGGAGAATTCCATGTTTAAAAATTAAACCATCATTCAGCTGTAGACCTTGTATAATATTGATCTAAAACATCGAGAATTATCAGATAATTATCCGATAATTCAAATGTACAATAGGCCGGCTTCCTCTAATGACAGGAGCCGGGATACTGCACAAGTTTATACTACCGGTACCTGCAAATTTGATTCACAATTTACCGTTCAAGGTTAATGTCAATATTATATAACATCCACATCAGAATTCAACATGTGATTGTTCTTAATCTTAAAATTTCTCGCCAATTCTCACATAATTATCTTATTGTTAGATAGATATCAGAGAGGGATCTACTCCTTTGCTACATATGTTTAAAGCGAACCTAAATGCGGCCTTAATTTATAGTTGTGTATATTCTAAACTGTATTCGAAATAATATTGCAGTGGTTTAATTTTGTTTTAATTATAACTGTAGCTTGGATAGGCATTTGAAGTGCTTGCCATGGAGGCCATTCATGGAGGGGAATAATTAACGAACGAACATATTTAACATCCGGGTACTTTTCAAAGCTATGACGTTTTAGTATCTGATCGCATTCGTATATGCCATTGTACATAGCCGTTCATGCTGCCAAGCATTGTGTACTATTAGTATAAACTCAACTTTTATATGCACAATGTGCTTTTTAAAACTTGGGTTAGAGCCTTATGCGTTTGAAACACAGTATTCTGAGAGTGAAAGCCCAATTGCGTTAAAGTACCGTACTTCCCCGATCGTAAGTCCCTCCCGAGTATGAAGCCCATCCCTATGTTTTTACTTGGTATTTATTTATTGGTTTTTACTGGGCGTCGACGATATTCTTTAAAATATGCGTGTAAAAGGTGTGTTTCATTTCATAATAATCGTGATTGGCATGTTAGTTTGGTTCATGCTTTTAGTTTTATGAGAAAACTCGCATTAATTTCAAGTTCAGAGTACATGGCGAACGTACACAACGTGATTCGCATCGTTTCTATTCTGTCATTTACTCAGAATAAACATCGATGTTGCAATTCTGGAGTAATCCATATTTCTTTGAGTAGCCTTCGAAAAGCCAAAAATGTGATCGTTAAGGCGTGTACCTGGTTATTGGGCATGGTTTACTTTGAGACTATCATGAAAGGCCTAGGGTGAACGATGAGACATGTTGGCGAACGAAAAAGGTGTTTAAATTCTTCCTCCACACTCAGTTTACCCACGGTTACTATTAACCGTCGTTTATATCTCGGAAATTGCGAATCGCCAGTTTTTAGGGGAAAAAATCATCTTTTTTTCGTTGCAATCAGTGCTACAGATCGCATTTTAACATTGCGGTAATTCACTTCCGTATTGCGCTAAAAAATCATCGTCAATAATCGGAAAATTTCATCATTACGACACATCATTTTGATTGGTTAATGAAAGACATGACCTGTTATGTCAAAGGAAGTTGTTCCAGGTCAAAACGTGCTGAAAAACCTCATGGTGGAAAATTGTTTTGCGTACGATCGAAAACATACCAAAACAAAGATAATGATAAATGCCTTCGTCCACTGTTTCCTCACAGACCCTACCCATTATTTCACCGTAAATTCAGACGGTATGTAAATCGTATTGTAATAAAATGTGTGTTTTTTATGAACATGTTTGTTTCTTCATTGTAAGTATCGTTCAAATCAATGACGCATTTTTTTCAAAAATAAGTATTATTTTCCCGAGCCCGGCGTGGTGAACGAATATTTTTTTTTTGGATAATTTTTCGTTGTTTGCAAGATGGTTACAGTGTTTAACCCCAAAACAAAATCATTTTTTCTAAGTTGGTCCTCGAGTACAAGCTCATCCCTTACTTTTCCTTTATGTGTTCATGCCCCCGGGCTTATGATCAGGGAAGTACGGTATACTGTGAATATTCAGATCAGTCCAGTGTGAGTGATGAGAGTATATCGTCGACGATGCCCCTTGTTCGGATGAAAGTTTTATTTCAAATTACACGGAAGTCTGTGAACAATCTGCTTGGTGTTCCTGTGACACTTGTCCCATGATTTGCCAGTGCAGCCCCGTGAATACATGGACGAAAATGTTTCCACCCGCCACCCTACGAACTCAAGATTGCATACTCCAGCATCCATACTTTGAATAATTTGCACGCCGCACAGTGCAGTACTGGAAACAGCATTTATTAGACAGTTAGACAAAAAACAAAACAAAATGCCTGTCTCGATCAATCGAACATCCATAATGTTTGTATGTTGATATGCTTGTAAATAACATTAACGTAAAAGTCGAAACAACCTAGACTAGAAGTCAATTCACCAGTCCAGCCAGCTATGGCTCCCTAAGTTGCTTATATTTAATCAGATATTATTTCGTCATCATGCTTTGTTACCTTACCAGTTTATACCACATGAGGGCGTTTTTTTATGGCAAGATGGCGCAAACGGAAGTCCTTCGCAGGTTTATGGTTTCTCATATTTAAATCATCATAACTCTGAAGATAATCATTTTTTTAATTTTTTTTTTTTTTTTCAAATTTATAATCAATATACATAACTTGATAAATGCAAACACCAAAATAGGCTCTATTTAGTTCCCCTTTAATTTACTTTATGTAAACCTTAGGTCAGGCAAAGTCTCGCCATCTATTTGAATTTCATTTTCGTCTATATGTAATTTCTTGGCAGTGTAATTACGTTCTCTTAAAGAAATAAAATAATGGAAGAAAATATTGATAAATATTTTCGAATGCATGAATATGTCACATATTTGGTAAAAGCGGGCCTTACCAACTCCTTCCCAGTTAATATGGGCATAAGACAGGGTGATGGGCTGAGCCCACTTTTATTTATGAAATCAAAAACCATATTGATTTATCACAAAATGACACACTAACTCTTTTAACTAGTCCTACTTCATGCTTATTATATCCAAATGATCCAATATTACTCTCAAAGTCAAAAAACGACCTCCGAAATGTTATAACCTCAGTGCAAACATGTCGTAATAAATGGAAACTAGAGGTAAATGTATCAAAATCATGATTTTCAACAAATCTGGCAAAACCCTAACAAAACATAAATTTGTAATTAATGGAAAACCACTTGAAAATGTATCCTCTTACACTTACCTAGGTTTGAAACTAAACACTACTGGTAAACTTATCAGAGCTCAAGAAGATCTCAGCCACAGAGCGATGAAAGCTTTCTTCAAAATAAAACACTTGTTATACGCTGAAAACAATGTCCCAGTCAGAACTTACCTAAAACTATTTGATAGTATGGTTAAACCTATCCTGATCTATTGCAGCGAAATTTTGACAAGCGACTGTGTACTACAAAGAAACGATATGTTTGATAGTGGGCTACCTATGGACAAATGCAAATACATTTTACAGGTAAACAGGTAAAATGTATTTTAGCATTAGGTAGACACTCTATTTTACTGACTAGTATAAAACAAATGATAACATATTGGCTAAAAATAAAAACAAAGAATGAAAACACGCTAGTCCATGAAGCATAAAGACTTGGCATAGAGATGGATGGCATACTTAATTCGGTATCTGGTATCAAAAATATTTTTCACTATCTGGAAATGGGTAAGTCATGGGAAAATAAGGATCCAAATTATAACACCAATCTAATCAACACAATTTTCATTAAATTCAAAACAGTATTCGAAAACAAGAGTCAAGAACAAAATGCATGATGATAATAATAACAAAACAAAACAAAACAAAAACCAATAGAATAAATGCCAGTATGAAAATTACCTAACAACAGTAACAAATGCAAAACATAGAGCAGCACTAACAAAATTGAGATTAGTGCCCATAATTTAGAAATAGAGAAAGTGCACTGCTTGCGACCAAAATGAGATTGAAGACGAAATGCATTTCTTACTTGAATGCAAGCTGTATGAAAATCAGACAACTGAAAGGTTGAAGGAAATAAATTTAATACACAAATACTAATAATTTGATTACAATGCTAACAAGCGATAAAAGACAAAAAATAACAAAACTAGCAAGCTACATCTATAATTGTTTCAGTGCCAGAGAAAATCATTTCAAAAAAACTACTAGCTTCCCCTAAATAAATTCCAATTTTCAATTTTAGCACTTCCATTTTGTTACTTCTTCAGTTTTTCATCTTTATTGTGATTTTCTTTTTCAAAGATACGATTATGCAATGAAGATTACTGTTATTGTTGTTGTTATTATTATTATTGTCATAACTAATTCATTTTATCATAGACAGGATTTGAGTACAAGGACAGGATTTGAGTACGAGTACAAGTTGTCAGAGGCCTACATGAAGACTATCTGGTACATAGTTTACTGTTCGTCTGAACGTTTGGCAATAATTTAAAAAAAAATATTTTGCGTCTGGAGCTTGATAGGATACTGTGCGTCTGAGAATATTGTTTGACTAAATCTGAATGTACAATTTCCGACGATGATCAAAAAAAAACTCCATGAAAGCTCATGGCCAGAGGAGTGGCAATTATTATAATCCGGCATACTTTTTTTTTTAAATGTAAAAAAATGTAACATTGTGTTAAAAAAGCGTGAGCGTAGGATAATATTTGAAGAAGAATGATGATATGTTTTCTTAGTAAAGTGATAAAAATGCAGTGAAATGTCAAAAAAAGTTTCAAAAATTTCGTAGGTGTCAAAACCTAATAGCATCTCAACATAGGGTTATCGGAATATAGGGATGTCGGAACATAGGGGTGTCGAAATATAAGGATGTCGGAACATATGGGTGTCGGAATATAGGTATGTAACCCAGCTGTACTGTATTCGTGCATACTTTGAGGTATTCTCGTAATAACCTCATAGTATAACGATCTGGACTGACAGTATTTATATGATGTAGTTTTACTCTCTGGTGCAGGGACAAGATTTGCAGGGTAATGAGCTTTCAGAGCAGAGACTTTGTATCGGGAGACACCTAATAGCACAGGGTATTGGTGAGAGGAACCAAGTGATTGCTGCAAGACAAGGTATGAGGTACCGTGATACCAAAAACTATCATCAAATTCTATCGTCCCTGCTATTGGTAGTAAATATTAGCACGAGTTATACTTCATAAACCATGAAGATTTGATGAGCCGAAAAAAATTGCAAATGTAGCAAAAAGAATTATTTGTACATATTATAAAGATAATTTGCGGAATTGATAGTTGGGGCAGCAACAGTGGCTTTCAAAGATGGAACCATACTGGCCCAGTTGATGAAAAATAAAGTGAATGCAAACCAGGCTGTGACTACTACAGTGGGGAAAGAAGTCGTAGCAGGAAAAAAGGATGAATCGTATATTGAAACAGACACATCAAAAGTATTTTAACTTCCAGGTCGGGATATGTGAGGCAACATACTGATAATACAGATAATATCCACACTTGTCCGCCCTGTAAAAACGCAGAAGAATAGTTTGGCGGTGTTCATATGCAGAAAGTCTGTGAAATGTTTTGTGTCAGAGTGATCCAGCATTCACGTAGTCCCTGAGTCAGGTTACTGATTTGTGGTATTGTACATGGGAAAGAAAGCCCCATGAGTCTTTGCATTGACTACCAGCAGCAATATGTGACTATGACAGACACATCGCAGTGGTAGATGAGTCATTAGACAATCTGTCTTCTGCTCTCTTTGGTCAGCATTTGCAAAAAAAAAAAGCTGGCTGAACATTGCACAATTACTCACTATCGGGAAGAATAAAATGAATGCCTCAAAAATCTTTTGGGAGCTGCAGATGCACAGTTGGTTTTATTACTAGTGAACAAATAGGTAAATGTTTACCTGTCAAAACCGAGTAAAATAGAAGGGTTTTACAAACACGTTTGTTTACATAATCATAGCTACCAGAAAAAAAATTTCATTTATTACTTGTTAGGCGTAATTACAGATTACAGGCACGATGAAAACTAATGGAGAATATACCCAGGTTCAAAAACAACACCCTAGGCCTCGCCTAAGGGGTCACCCCCAGAGCGATCACGTGATCAAGGCCATATCATCTCAATTCTCAATTGAAATGTTTCCGATGCAACACAGCTAGTCGCTCAGGAGCTTGTGGGGGAGGTGGGCCGGTTTAACGGATTTTCTGGTAGGTATGATTATGTAAACAAACGGATTTGTACAAACCTTCTAGTTTACTTAATCATAGTAATCATAGTACCAACTCAGAGCTTTGACAGGACATAGAATCCGTTCCTGGTGGTCCTCCATGCCTATTATGTTAGTAAGGCATGGGGTGACAATCGGTTCAGGATCACGTCCTGGTATCTGATTCTTGACAAGCAAGCCTATCCAAGTCTTCAAAACAACTTGTGAGTTCATAAAGGTGGCACATCCGTCCATGAAGGACATTGCTCCTATCTCTGAGCGCCGCCTACTTGATGCCAGAGTCAAGAGTAAAAATGTTTTTGCAGTGGCATATTTCATGTCTGCCTCTCCATAGCTCCGACAGGACCAACGACATGTCTCAGTTAGGAGGACTCATTAGTCCTTTGACGCGCAGTCTCTTCGAGCGGAAAGACTTATACCGATGTTGCATATCTGAACTCGAGGCCAGTTTCAATCTGACAGATATTCAAGAATCATCAATATAGATATTTGATCTAGATCAAATAAATACAAGAAAAATCGACCACCTTGCTAATAGAGGAACGGAGATGATCAATCTCCTTTTCGTTACATCAATCAATGTAGAGTTTACATCTGGACTCAAAGTAACGTCTGGTGCCGTCCAACTGTGCCAAAGCAAGGAACTTGAACAACTCTGCAAAAAAGCCTTGCGCTTGCATGAGTTTATCCACGCGAGAAGATGGAATGATGCGGGGTCCAACGGTAGAGTTTTGTCAGACTGGAACAACAGATCTGGAAGATGCACTAGTTGGAAGGGTGCAAAGGCGTCCATGGGACTCCAAGAGATTGATAGAGCGTCCATGACAAAGGCGTTTGTCTCTGGGAGAAGCGACACGTATGACTAGACCTTGGCATTCTGGTGATTGGCAAACAGATCTTTCCGGGGACCATTCCAGAGACGAAAAGGCGATCCGCCACCCACCTGCACTTGGTGTTCTGAAACCGAATTTGTTACAAGAGGGCACCTGGAAGTTGGTGAGCTGTTAGCTCAAGTTGGTTCTCCAGGCATCAAAAGGGAGGATCTTCTCCGCTAGCTTTGACAAAATGGGGGAACAAGTCCTCAGCTTTCAACCCTGCCTCAAAGTGCTCTCACGATTGAGAATCCCACAGATCGCAAATTCCCTGGAGGCAAAAATTCTGCGCCCGTTTGCAACCATAAAAAGAATGGCAACACAAGTGTGGGTCCCAAATTGGCAAGATGAACATGTTGTATGTACCGTAGGTCTAGTCGGCACGTTCTTAGTTTTTTTTTAATGACTTAGGCATGATGCAATCAAAGAAAAGAGAAGAAATGATTTCGAAAAAAAAATTCACCCCCACCAAAACGAGAATTGAGGCAAATTCAAACTGAGCTGGTGATTCAACAATAATAATTTATTATTTCCACAGATTTTCTGGTAGGTGATGTTGTAAACTAGTTTCTGTAGTCTATTATTAACTACACTATTATTAACTACAAAAATACTGACACTCGCAAGATTGTAGAAAATGCGATGTTACCTCCAGATTTGACTCCAGGTCAAAAGTAAAAACAACGGGATCAAAAATGCGTGAATTAAATACTACAAAATATTGTCGGGACTAAAACAATATGACGCTGTGGATATCATAGTTGCTCAATATTATCTGCCTTTTTAGAGAAAACATTGAGATTGAGGAATTGGGTCCTATCAAAAACAATGACACGCTATGGCAGGGAAACGACTGGAATGTATCTGTGAGCAACTTCTTGTACATTTGCTATTATGCTTTTTGTGAGGAAAAATCCGATTTAAATGTTATTCAATGTAAGTTACCCAAGGTCTTTTTGGGTTCCCTTCCTAATAAAGTCCAGAGACCATGGAAGATTTCATATGATTATACCATGCGGGTTAACGTAAGCAACATAACAGGACTTACCCAGTTTATGTGAATGCACTTTGAATAAAAAAGGACGAATAATATCATATTAACAGATTGTATCTAGATGCCATATGAGACAAGGGGTAGTTATAATTTAGAAGGAGGTTTCAGATAGTACACTTTAATAGTCACTCTACTGTTTAAATTAGGCATATGTCTAAATTAGACAAAGTTGGGTTTGACTTACTTTGTCGAACAAACACTGACTACACACAACTCGTAAGGCATGAGGCACATTATTATTCCTGTTATTCTACTAGCAATGTCTACACTCTGGGTGATCTTGAAGAACAGACAAGACTTGAATGACAGTGTCCTAATGCAATTGAAAAAATAACAGAAAACTTAACTCAGCTAAGTTGGGAGAGGCAAACTACCTTCAAGCTTCATGGTACACCCTAAAGCTCAACTTTGATACAGAAAGTTCAGTAGCAAGCATCACTGTTGTATTAGTTCGTTACCCTCTGACCTACAAGAATCAGACCCAGTCTGTGACACATGGTGTTGTCAGGAGAGAAGTATCAGGGGTAATGAGAAATGAATGCGTTTTTTGACTTTCAGTACCCCGATTATTACCCTCTGCAGGGTAACCCGAAACATCAGTGTACAATGTCAAAGCATATGCACTCGATCCAGGGTTCATTGCCCCCTACAGGGGGATAAAGGGTAAGCCCAATTCGCCAGCTCCGGGTTCTTAGCTCTGAAAGGTGGGTTAGTCCATAAGGTGACTGAGTCAGCCTGAAAGACGACGAAGCGACGAAGTAGTGTCTACTTGGCCTAATTGTCAGGTCACATGGAATACTACGAATTTAAGTAGCACGTTGAAAAAACAGCAATACTAATGACAAGGACTAATATGGTGTAAGTAACAATAGTGATGCAACAGCCTGTGTGCGAGCTAGCCTTCTGAGAAGTGTTTTAATGGAGTCGTCTTTGCAAAGATTCCTACCAGCCATACTGTGTTGATATCAGGTTTTTGTTTCTCAAGGTGTTTGGAGCGTTTTTGTTATTTTCAGACACATTGTTAGGAGAATCTACAAATTTAGGGCTTTATAGAGGGATATAACGTGACTGGTGTTGTGAACACCAAGAACACTTGTACCACTAGGCTCTTGTATAACCTCATTATTGTGCCATCTCAATAAGACTTGGCATAGTGGTAATGGTTTCTCTGTATTAATTACTCTTGTGATGATTTGATCGAGGGAATCAGCCAGTAAGTGCTTGGATGGAATAGCTCTGGTGTCACAGACATGTTCGACCAGAAAATAATAATAGTCTTGGGTCATGGGATAGTCATTCTTGGCAAACGCAGTACGATGCTATCAGTGTCATGTGTGTAGTTTGACATGTATAGTTTCAGGGGCGTAGCTGATGATATTATTGAAAAAACAAGTGAAAATGCTAAAATAAATGGCAAATTAATGTGCAGATTAGGTCATTGATATGCACATATCAGTAACCGTCACTATGCACCCTTTCACAGTAGTTCCTTTTTTTCTAGCAGTTCCTTTTCTTACAGTATAACATTTTCTAACAACCAGTAAACCATAACTATTCACATGTAGTTCCTTGTTTAATGTAATCATACATGAATTCAATCCTGACCATATGGTATCAACAATATTAAAGCAGTTAAAGCGGAGGGGTAGTTAACATTAATTGTACAACTGCCTCAACAAAAATCCCAAAACACTTAATCACACATACATATTAGATATATCATGATGGTATTTATTCAAAAAACACAAATTTATAAAAAAAAAATGTACATATTAAATTGGATTCAAACCTTTCTCCCACATATATTGATTTGAAATAATTTCTCTTAAATATACTATAATACTATACTGAAATACAATTTATTCGATCACTGAAGGAATGGTGAGACATGTCAAATGTCTGGCTTCATCTTTGAACGTCATACTTCCTGCCAAAATGTTGACGCATTTTGCATATTTCAATATATTTATATGTTAATATGTTAATTTTGGACCAATAGAACACAATTTTCTATTGCCCACAGATCTGTATCAAAATTGTTGAAAGAATATGGGAACAATTCAATAAGTTAAATGTGGCAATACCTGATGTGCTATGTTTCACATCCATCAAATATCTGATGGTTGCATACTAGTGAAAAGACAAGTACCACATGGTAATTGAGGAAATAATCATATTTTGGCAATCATAATCAAAACATAATTGTTGTTCTACTTCACCCTGTATTTCAGCTCATTATAATTAAATGATAGTTCAGCTTCACAGAAAATAAAGAAATGACAATGAAACCACTGTAAAATGCTTTGAAATAGCTGCACATCATTTTAGCGAATTTTGCACGAAGCCTGAATTCACGAAATCTTAATTTAGCAAAAAGGCCACCAGTTGCATAGTAACAATATGCTTTGTTTTAAATTATCTACATCTTGAATTAACAAAATCACACTTTAGCTAAAATGACATGTTGTAGATATATACATAATGGGTTACATTTGATTATTGCCCATTTATAACAAAGTTCTGAGCTCAAAAAGCACTATGTATTACTGCACATGTTTCTGCCCTGTATCAACTAGTATTGCCAAATCAGTGTATATGTACATTGATAAGGCTTAGTGTATAGCTGTGTTATTAGAATTGAAAGACAAAGCTATAATATCCATGATAAGTATCAGTAAAGCTCTATCATCAAGTGATCAACAGTGATCAACTTTCTTCACAAGAGTTATCTACATATAGCACCGAAAACAATAAAAAAATGACTTGTGTAGTACTGAATGGCTTTGACCTGCACTGCTTATGCCTTCATGCATACTTGTACTGCATATTTGCATACTGCGATATTCTTATAGGAATCTCATATTAATAGTAAAAGCTTTAATAATCAATGAGGATGATTTTATTACCGTTATGTGAAAATAACTGCACCAATGTCATTTAGATTTTGATAGATGTTCCTGACTATAAACTGTCTTCAGGGCCAAAATGAGCCTAATAATAGGTGTACACAGTGCTGTAAGAACTGGCAAACTGTAATATTGTAAATAGTATGTAACATCTCGTACTTGTAGCAATCCCATAATACTAAGTGTACCTTGTGTTGTGGGAGGCAAACAACGAATTCTCCAGTATTGTAGAATGTTGTTATATAGACCAAGATCTAGATGTAGATACACCAGCTCGCCCTATTGGTAAGATAATATTGGAATTATAATTATATTGATCACACACAACAAGCAATTCGAATCTCGAAAAAAAGTGACATGCACCTATAACCAAATATGCATGATTACCATACAAAGTTTGATTGAAATCACCCTGTTCAACTCTGAGAAACAGTTCCGAACACATTTAAATATCAGAATTTAGCAAATTTGAGGAACAAAATGGCTGCCAGTCAGCCATATTTAATCAAATCATAACGAAAATTGGCGTGCATATGTACGTCATGTCTGTATGCCAAGTTTGAACGAGAACGATCAAAGGTTGTCTGAGAAAAGGCTCCGGACCGACGCACAGACCCAAAATTAATAGCCTAACTAAACTGAAAGGAGTCAGCCATTTTGAACTGGAATGTGAAATAAATTACATGTTGTATGATGTAGTTGTAAAGTTTGATTGCATTCAGTCAATTTACATCAGAGATATGGCTCTACAGTAGCATTTGCATTCGCCTATTTTGATTCAGATCTGAAAAACAAATTTTGGTTTTCTTATATGTTTAATGTAGACATAAAAGTGAAAAATAATTGTCTATGTACTACCATAATCTGGGTCTGGATTGGCAGATATTGATGCATTTTTAACATTAAAATGGCCACCATAGAACTATGAATCAAATTCATGTGCATATGTGTGACACAGCATATGCTGCACTTGGGAGGTTTGAACATGATCAGTCAACAAAAGTCAGATATGGCCCTGGAACGACATTCATTAAAACATAATGATTAACAAAACAATCCTATAATGTCCAATGCATGTATGAAGTTTGAATAAAATCCATATATACACAACCAAGATCTGGTTCTGGAATGGAAGAAATGCTCGATTTTGATGAATACAATGTATTTAACAATAAAATGGCTGCAAATGAATCTGATAGTCAAAAAGAATATGCATGATGTATACAATATATGCATTCAACATGGTCAACCAAGGCATGTCAGAGATACTGTTGCAGAACCACATTCAACAATACAAAATGTCCACCAGTCAGTTGTTTTGAATCTAATTTCAAAAACCAAATGACAGGCATAGAGGTCCCATAATGTCCAATTTATGTACCAAGTTTGAATGAAATCCAGCAACACATTGCTCAGATCTTGTTCTGAAATGGCAGAAATGCTTGATTTTTCAACATTGAAATGGCGACCATTCAGCCATTTTGACAGTCAAAATATACATGCAAGGTGTATATATAAGTTTGAACATGATTGGTCAAGGCATGTCGGAGATACGGTTCTGGAACCACATTCATTAAAGCAAAATGACTGCCAGTCAGCCCTTTTCAATCTGATAAGAAAAACCAAATCATGGGCATTGAGGTCTAATAATGTCCAATGTATCTTCCAAGTTTAAATGAAATTCATCAATAACACAGCCATAATCTGATTCTTGACCAGCAGAAATGCTTGATTTTTGAGTTTTTACCATTAAAATGACCGCCATTTAGCCATCATGAATCAGATCATGAAATGACTAGATGTGCATATTTATTCAAAGACAAATGATGTGTGTGTGAAGTTTGAATGTGATCAACCCAGGCATATCCAAGATTGAGATGCAGACAGACTGACAGACAGACAGACAGACAGACAGACAGACACACATACCGCATGCAAAAAGGTCAATCCACAAGTCCCCATTACGGACTACATTCAGGGACTGAAAAACATTTAATCTACTACAGTACCACAGTTGTAACAATTCTGTTTAAAAAATTGCTATTGAAAAGCTTCCACGAATCACTGCCATCATTAATTGTCGAGGTCATCTCAACCATGAACACTGTTTAGAATGGGTTATGCACTTCCTTTCTGATCTGTACACATTTAGTATTGCTGCAGTACGGTGAACTGTACATTGTTATCACCTGCTGTAATTTTCAACTGGGCAATTTTAAATGAGGTTTTTGTTTGTTGCTTAGTACATTGTTTGACAGTCACCCAGTTAAACATGACCGTTTCAGCTGGTAGTAAAATACAGCTCTATACTGGGGTGATAATACAACATCATTCAATCGCTCAAATCAATTCCTTTGAAATATTTATTGTAGATGTTAGCTATTTGCAAACATCTAATATATTTGTATTCCGTGTTATTTCAGCTATAGCTACACTGTCAACACTCGTCCATTGAAGATTCCTGGTATTCTTGTTTGACAGACAATACTACTGTACCAAGTCAGAAAATGGAAAGTGAAAGACACAATATAACAATAAACCAACTGGATTCATGAGTATGATGATAGTCAACTTACCATTTCATTACTGAGTCTGTGTACATTGATTTCTATCAAATATTCCACTTGCTGAGCTTCAGATAGCAGATTTACCATCAGTATGCTCCAAAATATCATCAACACCAATATTGAAACCCTACAATCAACATCATCTTTAGTAGGTTCTCTTTGCTCATGTGAAGGCTATCAACACATTACAATCTGTTAATTGCCAGCAGTGAGCCCCTAAGCCAATATTATGTGTCACATACAGAGATTTTTAGTGATGCATGTGGCAAATTCATTCTTTAGTGTATCACTGAATCAATAGAAAATCACACATTTAAAAAGTTACCTTTGAAAATGTCTATCATCAATCAATCAATTATTTATTTATTACTGTAACCCTCTGAGCACCTGAGACAACTTTTTCCACCCTTCAAAAAATTTTAACTCTTTGAAGCTCTAAAGTCCACTTTTGTCACCATTCACAAAATAGTTCTATATACTGTATGTGCATATTAATTAAGGTAATTTGTATATAATTAACCCTTTGGGCACCAAAGTCTACTTTTGTCACCATTTAAAAAATAGTTCTATATACGGTATGTGCATATTAATTAGGTAATTTGCATATCATTAACCCTTTGAGCACCAAAGTCAACTTTTGTGACCATTCACAAAATAGTTCTATATACCATATGTGCATATTAATTAGGTAATTTGCATATCTTTAACCTTTGAGCACCAAAGTCTACTTTTGTCACTATTCACAAAATAGTTCTATATACCATATGTGTATATTAATTAGGTAATTTGCATATCATTAACCCTATGAGCACCAAAGTCAACTTTTGTCACTATTCACAAAATAGTTCTATATACCGTATGTGCATATTAGGTATTTTGCATATCATTAACCCTATGAGCACCAAAGTCAACTTTTGTCACTATTCACAAAATAGTTCTATATACCGTATGTGCATATTAGGTATTTTGCATATCATTAACCCTTTGAGCACCAAAGTCAACTTTTGTCACTATTCACAAAATAGTTCTATATACCGTATGTGCATATTAGGTATTTTGCATATCATTAACCCTTTGAGCACCAAAGTCAACATTTGTGACCGTTTACAAAATAATTCTATATACCGAATGTGCATATTAGGTATTTCGCATATCATTAACCCTATGAGCACCAAAGTCAACTTTTGTATTATTCACAAAATAGTTCTATATACCATATGTGCATATTAGGTAATTTGCATATCATTAACCCTTTGAGCACCAAAGTCAACTTTTGTCACTATTCACAAAATAGTTCTATATACCATATGTGCATATTAATTAGGTAATTTGCATATCATTAACCCTTTGAGCACCAAAGTCAACTTTTGTCACAATTCACAAAATAGTTCTATATGACTACAAATCCAATCTAAGTTGTTAATTGGAACATTTGTTACACCTATCTACATCATTTGACATCAAAAGCTACTTCAGGGTGGAACATACAGGCTGATTATAGTTTTCCATATGCAAATTAATATGCAGATTGACTCACAACTATCACTAAACATTTGACTACATGTACATAATCAGTATGCAGCAGGTTTGTACAATGTTTTGATGTATTTTTAAACTTGACTTACCAAATTTTAATACGTCTTGGTGTCAGCTTATTCTTCGCAAACATATTATCCATCAAATAATAAAGTAAAATACTGATGCCACTAATATACAACAGAAGACTGATGTAATATTTTAATGAAGTGTCTGACCACCGAGTATCAAAACCATGATGAATGTCATCCTGGTGAGAAATAATTAAGCAATTATTAAAGCTACTTGTATCACTAGGTGTTACGCATAACCCCTAAAGGTCACACATCTAGTTTGCATTTGATGCACTGTAGTGTGGTGGAAATAGATTCTCTTCACTAAACCCAAATGTTCACACAGTGCAAAATGTTTTTCGTTGACATTTTGAGCTATATTCTATCATTCAACTATAACTACAAAGCAGGACAAAGATGTATAACAATAAGGTTATCACGAGAATACCAAAAAGTATGCACTCAGGTGGCACAGAATTGCATCAACTCCAGTTATACGTCCGTTAATACGTCTGGCATTGGTGGTGCAATATTTTGTTTGACTTTCTTTATGTTTTTTATATCACATCATTGCATCGTTAAGTAAAAAAAAATCTTTTTATAAACAGTAAATGCGAAAATGGAACATTTTTTAAAAACTATTTACCAAGATGTTGCTGAAAGCAGAATGCCATCTCAAGATGGAATCATTGAATGCTTTCTGGTTTAGTCTTTCTATTGTATGATCACTCCACAACATTGCGAGTCTTCTTGAAAAGTACCGAAGCTTCGATTGAAGTTCTCCTGTAATAGAAATTATGTTCAGTAATAACATGAAGAAAATCAAAAGATGGAATTATGATAAGTTAATTTGTTTTGGGGTGTCAAACATAAATTGACATCAAGATAGTAACCTTCTATGGTTCATACAATCAACAACATTCTCTAGTGAGAACCCTGAACTTGGACAAGATTTAGTACATGTATGAATACATTTGCCTGGCTAATAAGACAAACTGCTCATCTATCCAAGACATTTATTGTTGAGAACTAGAAAACTCTAATAAGCACAGAGATCCAAGAGGAAAAGTGTGGCTACAATCATCTCTATATACATGTAATAATGCAAAACTTACTGCAGGCACCAAAATAAACTAATCATAAAAAAAAAAAAATCTTGGGAACATCCCAATATCCCTTGGAAGTCGGAAAATTCTTTGTTATGACTATCATTCATTTAACCTTTGAAAATTTGCATATTGAAAGTCCCACTATATTTAATGGGGGTGTAATTAGATTGTAGGCTAGTGACCAAATAATTCATTTTGTTCAAGTGTAGTATGTACATAGGATTCCAAAATAAACCATTCACAGAGCATCACCTAATTTCTGATTCACTTATGTATCGTTTAACAGATCCACAGTTGTAATTTAAATATGAACAATGTCTCATGATATTCAGCCATATTTATAAAGCCATGAATTGAGTTTTCATCCTCAATATAAAAAGCTTAAAACCTTTCTGTTAAAAATAGTTGTGTTCAGGGGCGTCCGCTATTGGAATTGAAAATGGAAAGGCAAAGCAAACACCACTAAAAAGTTCCACCAAAAGATATTGTAATGTACCAAGAGAAATTGATAGGAAGATAGTGGCTTTCATAATCAGTTTATTCTGGCATGCATGGTTATTATATTAACATATTGCAAACATGGCTAGCATTTAGTAATGACTACTTCTCAAGTCCATATTGACCATAACTTTGAATAGAAAACAAATTGTAAAATGTATTAGTATTAGATAATAGCCACGTGTATTTGGTTTTATAGCCATGCAATTCAGCCCACTTATACATGTAATCATGAACATCTGATTTTGCAGAAATAAAAACTAAATGAAGGACTGAAACAAAACCATTAACCCTGTGAATGGCAAACTTATTCCCACTAACATTTATTTTCCATGCACATTTTTATGCAATCATTTATAAGTCCTCTGTTAATTTTGGACCAAATGGGCACTGAATGATGTATTCTGAATCACTAATATACGACTTATTTTGAACATAACACCTGTGTAATTTATGTAAGCGCATACACTACCGTACTAGTAGAAAAAATAAGATACAAGTAATTTCCTATACATGTTGTAACAACTGATTTTTTTTTTCTGAAAAGTGACAAAAGTGCACTCAAAAATCAAAGTGTTAATACATTTTATGTTGACATCATTTGTTTCCCATTCATTTTCGCCATCAGCTTGGCTTTCAGCAAGTGATGCATCAACAGCAGTGTTCTCCCCAGGATTCGAACACCTTGGTGGTACTGCCACAGTGTTTTGTTTTCGCAACACAGTGGTCTGAGTCTGCCACAGTTATTGTCATGACTACCACACTGTTATTTCCACTGTGGTATTGCTGACTTTTTATTTCAAATTGGTTGCTGAAAACTTTAAACTTGTGTGCAATAACAGTTTTTGTAGGTCAATAATTGAGTGCATTGCGTAATTCAGTAGGTTATTCATCATATTTTCTGTTTGCAATAATTATGCAAATAATATGCAAATCACAACATTTAAATTTCAGGGGAGAACACAGGTTACTGTGAACGAGTGAAAAAAAAGAAACACTTTGGGCCACCTCATTCTCAAAAGGAGGCAATGGTACTAACAGAGAGGGGTGCACTCTCAAGTCATGTTACGCTAAATTTTTATATTTTTTCTTGTTTTGCGCTATTTTTAAATGTAATAAATTATTAAGTACAATTACAACAACGATAAAAATTATTATGGAAAATTCATATACCAATCATGTCCCTCTCTAAAAATATCTTGGCCTCCTATTGAAAATGGGATGGCCTAATCTGATAACGATCTCCAGACGCCAGTTTGAATCAGAACAGGCGATTCGTTAGCAAGTTTGCTGACAACGTTGGTAATTAGGTGTTCCTTTCATTCACGCGTCCACAGTAACAGTAAATATAGAGAATTATCTGTACATACCATGCATGGTTATGAATGAAACATAGATAGATACCACCAACCCCAAACATATACCAGTCAATAAATACATGTCATGTCTTGTTAACCTCATGTTGTCCATTTCTGGCCATAAGCAAACACCTCCACCAACATTAAAACTATCTATATTGGATTTTGCTGCATGATGTTTACGCTCCAGAATCTTTTGTTTCTGTCGAGCAACACCTGTAAAATATTATCAATAGTAAAAGTTAGCGAAGTTTCTAGAGAGGATATGACGTACTGAAGTGTACTTTTTTTACGCCAATTGTTTTTCAAAATCATTATACGTGCAGGTTTTGGACAATAATTTTGAAATCGTAATTAAAATTTTGTTTTTAGGTTGATTTTTTCATGAAAAACCTTAACGAAAGCTGTGATACATGTGTTTTTAACTGATGTACAAGTTGAAAAGATCTCACCAGGTGTCATACGAAGTCGGGCCAAACTAGGACTAACTTTCTCTTCTGCATCACTCTCTTCAAGATCATTACTTTGACTTTCAATGCGCTTTCTAATATTCCTCAATGCAGCTGGAAGTTCCTTGTTAAACTCTTCAAACTTTGGTGTGAGTGGCGTTCTCCGTAACGGCGTTCCAACAGCCGACAAGTACTGTCCTGTGAGAGGTTTATTTTCATCGATAACCTGCTCATTCTTTTTAAAACGGGAACTTTTCCGCATTGGTCGTGATGGTGTGCAATATGAGAAAGGAGTGGCTTTATAAACTTGTGTCATTACTTAGCTGTAAATGTAAACAATGCAAGTTAAGTAAGTGCTATCACAACGACAAACATATTTCCTTGATTTTTAGAAATATTTATAAATTTCAATGGCAGTTTCAACCTGCCAATCAAAAAATGCAGTGTGTATTGACATCATTTCAAAATGTTCTAATGTTATTCCATTAACCAAAAAAATGTTCAATGCAGTTTGAATTGTGAAATTTATAAATATTTATAAGAATCAAGTGTGGTCACGACGTTTCATCAACATTTTTAATAGAAATTATTATTTATAAAAAAAATTATGCATCAAACATACAATCATTGTAGAAGTGAGATTGGTGGTTATCCATTACTGACTGAAGCACATACTTCCATGTTTAAATATTGGTTAAGACTACAGGAACTTCCAGAAGACAGTACAATATAACAAAATGGGCATACAATGAACAAAAAAATCCACATACATGTAATAGTTATATTTCAATGTCAACAATAAAAGGCATGTTGACAAAAACTAATCACAATTCATTGTATGATACAGAGGAGACAATCTTAGACTCAAAATCTAAAAATTTGATTAATATTATGAAATGTCAAATAAAACAAAAATACACTGATCATTGACGATCAAATAGCAAATTATGTACATAGTGTACTCAAAATTTAAGCAAAATTGTTGTTATGAACAATATTTATAATCCACTGTTATAAATATTACACAAAGAATCAGTCTAACCAAATTCAAAATAAGTATTCATGACCTTGGTATAGAAACAGGCAGATACACACACCCCAAATCAATATTATACATGACACAAGATTAATTCTCGTATATAACCCCCCCCCCCCCAAAAAAAAAAAAAAAAATTTACACTACATTAATAATGAAAAATTTCAATTTTTAATAAAAATAACAGACAAAAAAATGTTGCAGAATACGTCTTCACACATGTGATTTTAACTTATTATATTTTTAAATTTATTTACCCTTTTTAATCCTTCTTACAAATTTGTTATATTTAATTTGTATTGATTGATATTTCTATTGCTATATACTGAAAGAAATGTGTATTTCCAGGGAGCTGTAATGGTATTTTTAAAGCCGATGCAATAAACAATTATTATTATTATTATTATATTGGTTGGTTCACTGTCAAACATGTAAAAAATATCTATACAGGCAGTATGCATCCGCTAAGATGTTGTGATCAAGTTGTTTTCAAATGTCGCTTGAAATTTATTTAAAAAATCACATAAAACCATGCTTTTATGAATGAGTGTAATACCTAATGTTTATTTCTCATGAGCGAGGAACAAGTTTTACGGTTGCTAAAAAAGATTGCATTTATTGCTCCGAATCATGTATCTTACCCCGTCGCTTACAGTTGAAATCTAGTGAGGGCAACTATGTTGCGTAATCCGTAATATGTATGTACGATAACAGGTATGAAAGTTGAGCTGCGATTCACTGTCACGATCGCTGGATATTTTTAGTCAGTCATTCAAATTGTCCGCCATTTTTAAAGAGCGCCCTCAAGCAGCGGCGATTTTCTAAATCACGCGAGACATCAAAAAAACACCTTGGGACTATACGAATATTTTTTAATTTCTGTGTATTTGATGATTGCAGTGTTTACGAGAATATATATATATATTGTTGTATCGAGTAGCATTGAGTGGTACAATCGGTGGTCTATATCATTAATTAATCTCGACGTTCTTCACTGTTTAGCGAGATTTGATGCATCTTGGGAAATAATGACCCGCCGAAATCAAAACCAAAACATTGGAGTTTCACTGATGGCTTCCTGACTTAGGATATTGGTATGTAGAGCACAGAAGCCCCGGGCACAGATACTCGACGATACATTTGTGGCTGCTAGGAGGAGTATAATCAGCGACATTTCTTTTTCAAAATCATTCCTTGCCATAGCCCTGCTTGACTGTGTATCGGGGGTTAAATATCATAATACGTACGATGTCAATATAGTTCGCCGCGATCAAGGACCTCCATGCCGCGATCAACAGCGTGGATCCAACAGCGTTATATGTAAGACAGTGACAGTACTTCTATCCGATGACATAGGCTCAAAACGATCCCGGCATGGCACTTGAGCGAATGAATCTAATCTTACTGTACAAGTCCCTGTCACTTGAGTGGTAGATAAACAAATTTCATTTTCGTGTAATTTGTTGAGTAGAAGACATGATTCGGGCGATATTCAGTCAGTGCGCGTATGTAAATGGACGTCCATGTTTGGATATACCATTATAAAGACGGGCTGGGTAATTTGGAGTGGGTTAGCAGGCAAGAGTCTTGAACCAAACTGATTTTTTTTTTATATTAACACAGTATTTTTTAGTAAAATTAAATTATAATTTATTTACTTGTCGTATCGTATCTAAATTAAGAACTATAATAAATACATTTACTAAGTATCGGTACGTGCAACCGACAAATCGACAATTTACATTTTCGTAAAATTGACAACCAAAAAAACAGGTACAAGTAGCCGGTTAAAAGTATGTGTATATCTGCAAATAAAATAAAAATGTTTGTTAAATCGACATAAATCCAAAACAAATACGTGTTTGTTCAAATTGGTGTCGTACGTGTGGTGCCGGGTTCTCTCGTACATTGTGGTGCCTGGTTGGTTTTGGTGCCGGGATCTCTCGTTTCCGGCTTGACAATTTAAAGTTAGCCCGCACCAAATCCAACTCGCATGATTCCATCTCGCCCGAACTCAATTTGCCAAATACATGTACTAAACAAGCAACAACACCTGAATAACAAACTGTATATTATAGTCACGTACATGTTCTCATAATACATACGTGTATTCATTGTGCCATTTTTTTTTTAATTTGTCATGTGATTAACAATGCTTTGTAATCGCCAACAATATAATGTCAAGAAAAATACATGGAAAGAATGAACAACGAGAAGCAAAAAACATTTTTCATTGGGCTGATACCACATAAATTAAATTTTCCTACTAGTATATCCCTGAATTATTGCAATATACATACAATGTAATAATAATAATAATAACTTTATTGCATCCTTAGAAATACAATGTTTCTATCAGTTAATAGCAATAAAGATTAGTTGTGATAACTACTACTACAAAAAGAAAGTTAGTTGTTAAAAAAGATAAAGCAAGTGTTACATATCAAATGGCATTTTTATTTCTTGATTGAAATGCATTATGAATATAGTTGCCAATCTTTTTTATTATTACATCATCTTTTGAAGTCATCAAGAAATTAAATTTCTGGAGATCATCCTGGGTTTCTTGTGGAAATATAATGTCTTGTATGATTTGTTGGCGTATTACTTTATATTGTGGACATTTTATAACAAAGTGCAGTTCATCTTCTATTTCATTCTGTGAACATTGTTTGCAAATTCTATTTTCAGTAGGTATTTTTGGTTGCATATGTCTCCCTTTTTCTATTGCTAAAATGTGATTACTAGTTCGAAATTTTGTCATTGAAATTCTTTGTTTCAAATTTAGCACATCTAAGTATTTTTCAAAATTATAAGAGTCTTTGAATTTTTCATAAGTTCTCAGCTTTGTTTTTTCAGTTATATTTTTTCTCCAGAAATTTATGTATTTTTGTTTGACAACTTTGCCAATTTGCTGTATATGTTTTGTTAACCAATCATTCTGTTGTTCTCGTGAAAAGTTCATGTTGTTCATCATTTTTTGTATTGAAGAGTACCATTGTAAATTGGATTTCTTTTGTTCAAGGTATGCTTGTTTTGTGATATTATTGTCTGGTAATTTACTGATACGAGTCCAGTATTTTATTAAATTGATCTGAATATCTACTAAGAGTGGGAATTCTCCTACTTCGGCTCTGCATGCAATGTTTGCCACAAATTTGTTCAGTCCTAGTAGTTGTTTGTAAAAATTCAATTGTGTTTTTTCTGTTATTGTTTTGTCCCATTTGTTGTAATCTTGAATTTCATGGCCCCAGATTTCAGACCCGTACAATAATATTGGTTGAATACACCTTTTAAAAAGATGGATGAAAGTTCTACAATTTGTTTCTGGTGGTAGGAACTGTTTCAGGATATTTTACTTGCATTTTTTTTGTTTTTATTTTCAGCTTTCAATACAAGTATGAATACATCACACAATGTACTTGAAAATGAGACCAATGAGGATGATACAGCTGAGGCAGATCTCAATGTCCATAAATTATTATTAAAGAAAAAGAGGTACCGGTACATGTAATTGTGTTTATACTAATACTTCATCCAAATTATATTGATCCAGTATACAGTAAATATCATTTTCAAGTTATTTACACTTCTTTTAGGTTTCTAACCAGTGACATTAACTTAACTAGATCTATTGCTAGAATAACCAGTCTAACCAATCAGAAACTAATATAATTAAAGTTAGTCAAAATGAAAATGTTGGCCGCTGCATTATTATATTTTCCATTTGCCACTTTTATTGTTCAACTTTTCTAGACCCGGATGGCTGTATCATTTAGTTGTCGTTCAAAAGATTAGAATACATAGATTCAGACTTTGCTGGACACACAGAGATATTGGAGTGTAGTGGATCATGCACACACTGTGTTCCATCCACCTTATCGAATATTATTCAAATTGAACATATTAGCAATTCAAACTTTGCAAGGATCATAGGTCATTTTTTTTTCACAAGCACTGCTTTTTTTTTGTAATTTAGCCATTTTAGTCTTTTTTGTTTATTTAAAAACAATAATAAATCTAAACAAATACACAAATCAATTTTATACTGTGTCATAATTCAAAGTATGAAGTTATTACATATATTTATTGGTCACATTTGAAGTATTTGATTTTTCTGTAATTCAGACACATTTATTATCAGCTGCATTTTCTAAATACTTTTATAATATTTCGTAATAGTAGTTATCTTTGTGGTTTAAGATGAATGTGTGTGAGGTATTGTACTAATACATGTATGTGTACTTTTCCGAGGCAAAATTAAATTTTTCCACTGGGTGACATTTGTATTTGCCATTTAGTACCACTAAAGGCAATTTTAAATAAATATAACAGTGACAGACTTTTTGTCTGGCACTCCACATTTTAGAAAGTTAACAAATTTATCAGGCAAAATCTTTACAAACCTGTCCAATTTTCATTGAAAAGTCCCTGTCAATAACAAAATAAGCATAAATAATCAACGAAAATCAGACTATAAATAAGTCTATGGCTACATAATAGTAACTGCTGTTTTTTATTATAACTCTGAACATTGATTGAAAAATAAGACAAATTAGCAAAATATACAGCTGACGTATGCCCCTTCAATAATTGTTTGTTTCATTCATTTGTTTTCCTTTGTGAACTGCACTCAATACACTCAGTGTTCTCCCCAGAAAAATGTCTCAGAGTGGCGGCTAATTTGCATATAATTTACATACTCATTAGCATATGTCTGGAGATAAATAAAACAATAAGGACAGACTTGCATGGATAAAATTGTGTCTTTATTTTTTAACGAATTTATGTAAAAGATGACATAAAATCTGCTGCTGTGGTGCATTTTATGTAATGATGATTCTTCTGACTTTCATGGAAGCCCAGTGGTCTGCTTTTGAGAACGCGGTGATTTTCTTTGCTTCCCACTTCTAATGACATGGCCTTCTTGTGCATCTCTAAGTGTGCGTGTTTATTGATAGCATATTTCGTAATATTTATACATGGCATAGAGTTCCACACCAAAGAACTATTTCTGGATGATTTTAAGTTGAATTTTCCATGTATGTGACACAGCATTCCTAAAAGATAAGAAATAGGGGCGAATCAATACTTGTATTTAAAAAATTAAATATCGTCACGATCAACATGAAAATAAACAAATTGCCGCCATTTTGAAAAGTGGCTAAACTTTATTAAAGTCTAAAAAATTGCCACGATAAAATTTACCTATTTCAAAACACAATACTAGTATTAGTTATTTTGATAAATCGTAGTCAACAATTTTTGAACTTCCAGAAAAAAATGAGTTTCCAAAAAAAATGTTTCGACGATCGTAAAAAAATGAAGCCATACAAAAGTTTACTAAACTAGGTCAAAATTACGCTACAAATAAATACTTTTTTACCTTTGCCATCGGATGTTTCACTTAGTATATTTTATTGTGCATCAAATCCAGATTTTCTTCTTTTTGCACCTTATGTTGTAACGTCATCTTAGACACGTTTAGTACCACGACCTACAGGGGTACCGGCAACCGTGTTGCTGGTGGGTTTATCGATCGGAACCAGGGGGCCCAGCAGGGTGTTCTACGCAGAACCACAACGTAATATTTCTGCTGCTTGACATCGTTGCTGCTTCAAGCCGAATATGCTACTGAGAAAATGCTCACGATTACCTCCATTAAATATGGCGAAAGTGTTTATTGTTGAAGTACGAAGCTGTATTAGTCCATTGTCTTTGCGTAATCACTGTTTCCATTCACACCTGATTTGGCTCACAGTACCGGACGCTGATGACGCTGACTAACAGATTCGCATGTGTATTTATAAGCTAAAACAAAGAGTAACAGGAAATGCCATAGAGTAGCGGGCAATCTCTCAAAGTAGCGGGCAATCTCTCAGAGTAGCTGGCGATCTCTCAGAGTAGCGGGCAATCTCTCAGAGTAGTGGGCAATCTCTCAGAGTAGCGGGCGATCTCTCAGAGTAGTGGGCAATCTCTCAGAGTAGCGGCATAAATAATAGAGTAGCGGCCCCACTACGCTAAAACACTTTGGGGAGAACATTGACACTATTGTTATTATATTCAATTTATGTTATTTTGTTTTTAGGTATAAAGAATGGCTTGAACATCAAAAAGCCGCACATGAAGTACTATGCGAGTATAAGCGTAGTGTGTCATCAACAGATGACTTGGATGAACTGGGTGAGAAGTAAGTTAGTAACAAGAATAAGAATAAGAAAATAACTGCATAGTATGTAGTATAGAGATTGAATTAGAGATTACCAAATCAGGAAAGTATCACATGATACAAACACGTCCAACGAGGAAATGTATAACAACATTGACATTGGTTTTGTTTTTCAGGATTGCTAGTCTTCAAACTCATTCATTGAAAGTGTCAGAAAATCATGCTGCTGAGGAATTCCAATTACAATCGTAAGTTAAAAACTCATGAATGTTTTATGTGAATTTTAAATATGTAGATTCAAATTCAATGGGTAGACTATCTGCCCTGAAGTTTCATATTCATATTTGAATGTAGATTCAAATTCAATGGGTAGACTATAATTCACTGTTTTCCTGCCCTGAAGCTTCATATTCATATTTGAATGTAGATTCAAATTCAATGGGTAGACTCTAATTCACTGTTTTCCTGCCCTGAAGCTTCATATTTCACATTCAACAAAGACTCGTCTCTGATACAACAACAGACATTTTTTGCATTAATGATGTTAGTGTGCACTGAGTACAAAACAGTGATAATGATAAAAGATAAGCAAATTTCAGACATGTATAATATAAAAGTCTGATATGTGGTACTTTGTGCATCCCTGCTTGTGAGTGCAGACTCCCAACTTGCTACGCTCCAACAATATAAATGCTATTGTGTCCATAGTTGTAGTGATGGACAGTTTAAGAGTGTGTTCAATTATCTGCCTCCAGATACCCAACATTAGTAATGACAAATGGTCAGTCAAATAATTTTCAACTGCAATTTGAGTTTGAAAGATCTTTTAAAAATGTATAAATTATCTGTTAAATTCACATCCACAGGTAATTTGCATCAACAATGTGATGTTTCAGCTCCTTACTCTCTAGTTATGTAGAGATACATGCACTGAAATATCACTTGTTTTTACGAATCATAGAACTGACTTTATCATAAAATGCCAATTTTCATGAGGATATTAGCGAACTGTGCCTGTGTCAAAATACTGAAATCCCCAAAAAGGGGTGGTTGAGAAATAAAATCCCCTGCCCTAGGGATAAGACAAAGTTGTTTGTTCAGACATTGATATAGGCTGATAGTGTCCTTTTTGTACATGGTACATCGAAGTATTTGCATTAACTTATCAGGAATACAAATTCCCCAAATCCTTGCTGAAAAAAAAAAAAAAATATTTTTTTTTTCAAAATTATTATTAAGAAATTACTGGAAATTATACCAATTTGGTCCAAGATTAGCAAAAGAGTTATAGAAAGTTAAAGGAAAATGTGCAAAATATGTTGTTTCGAAATTTGTGTGAAATATATTAGGGCGCTCAGAGGGTATGACTAGCAAACTTTCTCACAAGAATTTGAGATTTCGGTGAATTATTTCCCATAATCGACAATTCAAAATTCTGAAAAAAAAAGCTCAATTGTAATGCAATTCCACCGATTTTTAATTCAGAATGGTTTTACAAAATTATCGTTTTCACAAAAACAAGTTTGAATATCTCTACTTTTTATGTGCTTTGTGCTAATATCAAGAATTGTTTAATCATACCCCTCTTTAATAATGGAGTTATTATTATGTCTTTAATTAATTTTAAGTGTATTAGATTCCTGCATGTTGGAAGAAGCACTGCTGCCTGCAGACGAGTGTGAAGACTTTGATGAAAGTGAACAAAAAGTAATTATAGAGATGGCAGAAAAGCAATTTAACTTGTCTCAGAAGATTCTAAAGGAAAACAAAGAAATGGCTGCATTGCGGGCAGAACTAGACGAGTGTACCAAACAGTCTTTCGGTAGGCATGCTTATTTTATGTGCTTGTTAAATTTATATTTACAAATGGCAGCTGAAAAGTTTTGAGAGAGCCACAAGACTTATTTTTGCCTCCAAATAAAGTTCAAATTCCTTCCATCATTGCTTCCAATTTTCAAGGGATCATGGAGACCATAGTATTTGGAACAGTGAACATGATGGCGATGAGGAATAAAACACTGTCTTGGGGCAAAAAATAAGTCTTGTAGCTCTCTCACTCTTAATAAGATGTCAGCGACCATTTGCAAACAACAGCGCATTTACAGCAGATGTCATTTCTTCCTATCAATTTCCCTTACAATATTCCTGGGAACATGACAGTGATATTTGTAATGACACGGGAAAGTAAAAAAACTCATTTGCTTATCAAAAGTCTCACTATATTTGGTGGAGGTGTCCTTATTTGAAGTGAAATAATATCCACCATTTTTATATTTCATGCAATTATTTTTCTCAGAATCTGACAATATTCCAATTCAGATAATCAGTGTTCAGATAATCAAGGTTTGACTGTAGTTTTAATTATCCGCACATTGTGTTTGAATCTGAGTTGTTTTCGCCTAATAGTTGGACATATTCCTCACAGGGCTCAAAATTGCTTTTCTGGTTGCCCTGGTATTTAGCATGGAAAAATGGTTGAAAACTTACTGCTCATTAAAATAAATCACAAATACATAAACAAAACACACGTTTCCTGTTTCAGTATTACCCCCAGTATTACCAATATTTTCGCTGAAGAAAAAAACACTTCCAAATAGTTTTTCATGAGAATGTCAGTAATGATCTCCTGAAAAATAACAACTTAATTTTGATGAAATTTTGCTTTTTGTGAGGTTTCAGTGTGTTAGTGATTGAAATATGAGGGTACTGTTTGCCATATCATTTGTGATCATGCCTTTTATCAGAGCTTTTTGGCTATGAGTTTTTGGCAATGATGTGAGGTCACATACATGTATCGAGCAACACATGATGCAAGGAAACAATAGCATGTCTACAAAGCCACTAATTTTAGCGACAAAGAATGAGTTCCCTGACCTACATGATGATTTTTTAAGGTGACATTACCTCACCCATCTTGGTGATGCTATGCCTTATGAATTGCCTTGTGTACTGACCTTTATACCACAGTGACTAGTACTGAACTGTGTTTATTATCTTGTCAGACATTAACAAGACAAACCAAGAGGCAGTGGCACGCTTGCAGCAAATGAAAGAAAACAGAGGAGACAATACTGATGATGCCGTAGCGAGTGATGATTTGAAAAGGTAAGCATAATGTACTATTTTACACAAAACCAATCAGTGTATATAAATAACACATTGCCAGGTGAAAACCTCTGCAGGCGTATCAAAATCAATGGGAAAAAAGACGTTGACAGGCAATATGTTAACACAATTACACATAAAATGTTGTAATACTGTGAAAACTCTAAGCTTCTAAATAATTAGATTTGAAACATGAAAGTTAGTATACAAAGTTATGTTGGCTGGTAGAATTTTTAGATTAAAATCTACGATTACAAAATCATTTGTTGTCAGGAAAACCACATCAAATCACAATTGCGATATTACATGGCGTTCATGTAGTTAACACCCTAGAAAAGACTTTATTAGTTCCCGTTCAAACGGCCATGTGGATTAAATTAAAGTGCTCATCACTTCTTTAAAAAAACATTATGCTGTGAAATCAACACAAGCGGAATGTACTCTATCCTAAAAATCACTTCTGCAACAGGCAGTTAAGTGGCCTTGAGTGATTACAACAATGACAATTATATTGGATTTGGTGATTGGACACCCAATCGCCCAAGTTTGTTTCTGTCAAATGCTTTACAAAATTTGTTGCCATACTAACTGATTTTATCATTTTTCATGTTGATCACAATAATCAATGGGAGGTGTTCTGATTATAAAACAAAGTGGAAATGGAACTTTAAAGCACCACATGCATCGACCACATTTAAATTTTTGTGAATACACATAATTTATGTTTATGATATATATGTAAATAATGCATAGGGCCCAACTTCACATATGACACAACGTGGTGACTATGCCATCTTTAGTTCAGAAGATTGAGTACATGGCTGATTGATGAATGGAATAATGTTTGCAAGCTTGACACAAATTGAAATTAACATGCTCCATTTTATTTAATTTTTGTAATTCAAGGGTTAAAGAAGAACTTGAAGAACTCCGCGTAAACACTGAATTGGTCCGAGGTATCTTCCAGGGGATTATTGTTGGCAGTGGGATCAACTGGGCTGAAGACGATAAACTTTCAAAAACAGTTATTAGCCTAGGAAAACCATTTGACCCATAGGAGGAAGAGTGACAATTGCTTGTTGTTTTAGCTTTTTGGAAAATTTTTGTCGTTTGGGTATTTTTAGGGTGACGGTCATCGGAACATATGCAAGGTGTTAAATTGGTTTATTTAGACAATATTCAAGTGTATGCAGACACAATGACTCTGTAAAGTTGCACTCTGAGAGCATTCATGGAACCTAATTAGGGACTTATCATGTGACATATTATATGGATTTCAATTTGCTCAAATTGCGGGAAATGTACATGTATGTCTGCGCTTTTCTTATATTCTCAATATTTCTGGAAATGAACCCTAATTTTAAAGCCAACAAACAAAATTGAAGTAATTTTTTTAGTTTTTACTCAAAAGATTTGGCTATTTTTGTCCCAATCTTCTGAATGACTACTACAGGATTATTTTGCAAATTTTTTATGAAAACAGGGAACTAGTGGTATGAAGGTTAAATGCTTTTCAGCACATCAAAACATTGGTAATGTGGTCCCCTGTAATGTGTGCAAATTTAGACCATCAATGGGTTCACATAATAGCCCCAATAAAGCTCAATGAATGTGTAACTTTATCAGTATCATTATATGTACATATTTGCCGCATAGACCTTAGTTACCTATAATGGTATTATTGGTCATTCATTTCTGAAGCTCACTATCCATTGTCAATATTTGTAAGTGGAAATGATGTCACTTTTAATACAAGTTATACCACTTTTGGTCATATGAGCCATTCTTCTGCTGTTTATATATTATGTATATATTTAAACTATTACAGTTGTATTCATATGGGGATTGTAAACCACTATTGAAAGTAAATCTCACAAACTTGGAAACCCACATTGTATTACATATTTTGTAAACACCATATTATAATTGAACATCTCGCCTGACTTGTAAACTACCAATACATTCTTGTTTTGGGGTTAGACCAGATTTTGCACTATGGTTACGAAAACAACTTTTAGTCAGTGGCAACATCTTCTATTTGCCAAAAATAAATCAATAGAGATCTTTCTCAGATATTGAATAAGTTGGCCAAAGAGTTCAAACTTGCAACACCAACAATGGGAGGTAGAGCGTCCTTCAATGGTATTAAATTATTTTTATGGTGGTATGCAAACTGACCATAAACGTCATTGTTTTTGTTTTTTTTAGGTCAAAGTAAATCTTGCACAAATGTACACAAATACTGTGCTTGAAAAATAATAATAAGATTTGTGTAGAAAGCACCATGGCCCTTTTATATTTGCTCCATTCAGTCATACCATACCATCCAATTGAGCCCTATGTCAAGAAATTTGTTCAAAGACCTTTATCTGCAGTTCTGTTTTTCCCTGACATGAGCTAATAAAGTCACAAAAGTATGCTGTCCTAAAATTGCCCAAAAATACCTTTGAAGTTCTGAAGTCAAAAGTGAAGAATACTGTTGACCAGATCCACTCACATGCATCTGTTGCGGGATGATTTGTTTTTGAACATGTATGGAGTGTCCAAATTGGAATGGTACTTCATGTCAAGCATGTCAGAGATATGGCTCTAGAGCCGCATTCGTTAAAACAAAATGGCCACCAGTCAGCAATTTTGAATACAATCTGAAAAACAAAGTGATGTGCACCAGGGACGCATGTCTAATGTAGGTACAAAGTTTGAACGAAATCCATCTATAAACTACCGAGATCCGGTTCTTGAATGCCAGAAATGGGTCTTGGAAGCTTACTTTCAATAGGTCACAGCGAAGCGGCTGCTCTGCTAAGTACGACACCCCGATTCACACCCAAGTCGTCTGCAGTCAGTCATTTTGTGATAATTTTTTAGCACAAAAATGGCCACCCTTTAGACATTTTGAATCAGATCGGCAAACCAATATAACTATATGTATGAGATGATATATAATGAATATTTAAAATTTTAACTTAATCAGTCAAAGCATGTCAGCGATAATGGCACTAGAACTGCATTCATTAAAACAAAATGGCCACCAGTCAGCCATTTTGAATCCGATCTGTAAAACAAAATGACGTGCATCAAGGACCTATAATGTCTAAATGATCAACATCCGGTTCTAGAATGCCAGATGTGCTTGATTTTTGATGATTTTTAGCACAAAATGGCCACCATTCAGCTATTTTGATTCTGATTGTGGGATAGATTTATTTGTATATCTATGAGATGATGTATAAGGAATATTTAATTTTTTTTAAGTATCAGTCAAACAATGCCAGAAAAAAAGGCACTAGAACTGCATTCACTAAAACAAAATGGTCACTAGTCAGCCATTTTGAAACAGATCTGAAAAACAAAATGATGTGCATCAAGGTCCCATAATGCCCAATGTATATACCAAGTTTGAACAAAATCCATCTTTAAACAGCCTAGAAATGCTTGATTTTGATGGGTTTTCAGTACAAAAATGGACGCCGTTCGGCCACCTTAAATCAGATCAAATTGATGTGCATATGTATAACAATATGCATGATGTATATGTGAAGTTTGAATGTAATCAGCTCAAACGCACGCACAGATGTCACTTTATAAGTCCCAGTTTTCGAAGCGGTTTATATAACAAATCTATTAATTAATTCAACCAAATTAAGCCTTGAAGTGTTATGTACGTTTGTCTGTTCAGAACTTAGTAGTGCCGACATAGTAGCATAATCCTCACAATGTACATACGTGTGAATTGAAAATTGAGTGGGCCATGATTCACTGATGGCTTGAATAACTGGAGAGTCAAGTGAATCATACAATGTGAGTCTTTGCAGTTACATGTAGTTTGTATGTGTGGTGTATGTGTGTCCGTCTGTTCCACTGATATCTCAAGAACCATACATCGGTTTTTGATGAAACTTGGTGCATAGATGCTCTGGGTCGATGCGCAGATTTAATTAGGTTTTGGTAAAAATCCATGCATATTAATTAAGTAATTTGCATGATAATTAGCTAATTTTTAGGTGTTCCATGACTGTTCCACAGATATCTAAAGAACAACTCATTGGATTTTGATGAAACTTGGTACATATATGCTCTGAACTGATTTTTTAGTTTTGGGTATAAATCCGTGCATATTAACTACCTAATTTGCATAATGATCAATAAAGTTTCGGCTTTTCCACTGAAATCTCAAGTACTAATCATCACATTTTAATGAAACGTCATACATGGATGTCATAGGACACTGCACAGACCTGATAGTTTTTAGGGTAATATAAGTACATATTAATTACCTAATTTGCATAATTAATTGACATTTCAAGTAGTAATCATTACATTTCAATGAAACTTGGTACATACTCAAGGACTATGCAGAGATCAATTGTTTTTGGGTAAATATTTGTGCATATTAATAACTAATTTGCATAATCAGTTAATTTTCAGCTTTTCCACTGATATCTAAGGTACTAATCGTCACATTTCAAAGAAATGTGGTACATATATTTCCTAGGATATGCAGAGATCTGATTAGTTTTGGGGTAAATATTTGTGCATATTAATCACCTATTTTGCATAACTAGTTAATTTTCAGCTTTTCCACTGATATCTCAAGTACTAATCATCACATTTCAATGAAACTTGATACATAGATCTGATTAATTTTGGGTTAAAATCTGTGCATACTAACCAATTTTAAGCTTTCACACTGATATCTGAAGTACTAATTATTCTATCTCAAGGAAACCTGGTACACAGATGGACTGTTACATTGTGCAGAATTTATTAGTTTTACACTCAAATCTATTAATATTAATTTCCTGATTTGCATAATTAGTTTCCAGCTTTCCCATCAATATCTCAAATACATTTTTAAGTAATTTTGAATTAATTTTTAATGTGTTTCCAATACCCTCAGCACACGGGAGTTCTTTCTAAGCTTTCTTTGATTAAGGTCATGGAATGAGTTTAATCAAACAATATTACTTTAATAGAATAAAGTTGTGCAATGGTGTCAGTAGAATAGAATAGAGAATAGAACAGAATGAAATGGAATAGAACTACTTTATTGACAACGTGAAGAAAATATTACATTTCTTTTTTGGTTATAAACATCAACGAAGTTAAAATATTTTAAACATTAGTAATGTTCAAGTAAAAATATACCGAGGGTATAATAAAACATAGCAACATTACACTGTACTACTAGTATTTTGATTGTGAAATTATTCCTTTCACACATACTTTATTTTTTACATTGAAACAAATAGTTATTTAGAGCATATATAATTATTTTATCCCTCGATTGCATTATATAGTCAAATTTTTCTCTTTTGTCTTAATTGTGTCTGAAGTCTTGTTTGATTAACTCTATGGCATTGCACAAAGTATTTCCATATTCTGTGTACTAGTATTTATTACAGTCATAGTGTCTTCCCAGAGGGTACGACCATTTCAACGTTGCAGAATGAATGATGGACTCATTTTTGTTATTCACATGGTACCGCGCGGTGTAAATGGGGAATCTATTCAGTGGCTAGTTCTGCTGCATGCACCAAGGGCATAGGCAAGGTCAGCCTCGATTTGGTATAAGTTCAATAGTTGAGAAAGTGACAGTTCAAACGTATTGCCATCAGCCATTTTACGTATATCGAGGCACGCCTTAAGGAAACTGTTGAAGTGACGATCACAACACCCCGCGATTCGGCTTAAGTAATCAGGTGTGTAGTCCACTTGCGTTAAATGCGTTTATACCCGCCCATGGAGTTCCTCTAAACCTAGCTCCACGTTTATGCCGGAGGTTATACTCAACTGACCCCCGATTAAACTAAAGTTGTTATCTGATTTCACTGTTGACACTAATAGTAGTGATATGTAGATTGGATGACGTGGGAATAGTTGCAGACAATGCAGAGTGTATATGACTTTGGGATTTGACTAATTGTAACATGATAGCTACA
Source organism: Saccoglossus kowalevskii (assembly GCF_978046115.1). Taxonomy (NCBI): domain Eukaryota; kingdom Metazoa; phylum Hemichordata; class Enteropneusta; family Harrimaniidae; genus Saccoglossus; species Saccoglossus kowalevskii. The sequence goes on along the minus strand of NC_140653.1, from coordinate 21,205,757 downwards.
ATTGCTACCTATCAATTACTATTGACCCTTCAACTACGGCCTTTCACTAGCGATGACGTAATGTTCACAACACATTTGCATACACTTTGCATTCGGAGCGAATTCAATTACTACAACAAAAGATACAGCATTGACTCTTTAAATTTTCTTTATATTATATTCAAATACACTTTGAACCCAGAAGGTGTTACTTTTATTACTCTCATTAAATACTACAATGACAGATGCAGTATTGACCCTTCAACTCCGACCTTTTACTTAGCAGGATGTGAAAGTTTGACACAAGTCAGACATTCACATTGCATACTTCTTAGTAACCGCGATTACGTGCAGAATAAAGCCGGAGGAAAGGTAGATTAATTACCATACTGGTAGAAAAGAATAGAATCGGCACAACATGTACACGCAATATAATGTGAACAGGTACAAGACATGGAACCTGAATTGTGTAAACCATGAAGAATTCATTCACAAATTTACTAATGCCATTTGTAATGAAACTATCATTAGAATTATTTTACCCTTATCATTGTGATTGAAGGGAAATGTATATGAGATGTAAATGTCTGTCCTCGTTGTCTGATCATCTTAAAACTTAATTTATGATATATTATTCTATAAGGAACTTTGATATTTATACAGTACATGTAGTAGTAATCGAGGAACATGCTTAAGGTAGCGAGACTATTATTTGTGTTGAAAATTACGATTTTCACATTTATTTATTAATTGATGAAATGCACTATAAACTTTCATGTGATAAAGTCAACATAACATAGAATGTCATGTAAGTTGGTTAAAATGTAGATTTTCTGAAGGGAAGCAAGGCAGCCTCAGTAGTGTTTTCCAAAATCAACAACACAGGTTTAATCTGTGTGCCTTAAGTTTCAAAGATAAACTCAAGACAAAGCAATGTCAGGATGTGTTATCAGTAGCTATCTGACACACAATTAGTGTTTCCAAACATTTGAGTGGTTTGTCTCCGCCCCTATTTGTTTCACAGATTAGTAATTTGCATATGAATGTGTCAGACACAAGGTCACACAGCCACTGAAAAAAATCATTGATTTTGGTGTTTTCATATGCCGAATTTATCCAAATATAGCTATCCCATTCCTTTATTTTTTTGATTTCCAATAGCCTTACACATTTGGATGTCCCTACACATGTTAAAACAAACCTTGATGGGAAAACAAATTGATTGTGCCGATAAACAAGCTTGAAAATCTTTGCTGTTACTTCATGGACGTTTTCTAGGAGTTTATGTTTTTCAAAATACGAGGTCTTTAACAAAAAATAACGTATACTTATTATCGTCGGATTAACACCAAATTTTCACAGCTTTAAGGTGACAGTGAGAGGAACTTGAATGTGTCCAGACAAATTATTTCATCGATTATTTACCAACGAGTTGTGGTTTGAGTTGGAGGCAATGCGACTAAAACAGTAATTGAAATTCAGCACACTATTTTTTAAAACGCGTTGCTTGAATAAAACTGACCAGACACATTCAATTTACCAGACTATTGAACAACTAGGAAAAGTGAAAAAAATACTTCTTATCGCCAGCATAAATGCGTAATTATTTTTTTTTACAGAAAAAGTAATTTTTCACCTTTGGTTGAGTAACGCGTCGTAGAATGCAGATACGGGCATGCAAAATACACTTGTGAAAAGCTTGAAGTCTGGCGATTCTAAAAATATATACTTTCCCGGGTCTCTTTGTAGTCATTTAGTCACAACTAGAAGATGAAAACAAGTATGCAAATAATAGTCCCGCTACCTTAATAGTTAATTGCTTTTATATTAGCTTTGCTGTTGACAAGATCGCCAGAGCAGAGCCATTCTTATTTCTGATTATTGATCGTACATCATCGCCATCGGCAACTTTACATTTTCGACTTTTTAAAAACTGCCATCTGTATGGTTTCCAACTTTAAGTTATTACAAATGTACCTTGGGCAAAGAATTGCTCGTTTCTGATATATATGATAATATTTTTCTAATGGCTTCCTATCGGAGATGGTTGGTCCGATCACTTTCATATTTTATATGTAGATACTTTGGGTAGAATTCCGTCAGATTTGTTCATACTTTTAATTGTCTTTTAATGAATATTTTGGTAAAAACTAGTAGCCCAATTTCTTCAATTTTAATTTTTTTCTAATTTAAAAAAAATCTATTTTCGACTTTGATATTTGACATTAGGGTCCTTTACGTAGACGTATAACTGTCGTTGTCAAGTTTTAGTGAATATTTTGGTAACAATTTACCTTCCTTAAGTTTAGTTTAGTTTTCCCGCGCAAAATATATATACTGTTGCATTGTTTATAAGGTTGTAATAAGTTCGAATTGGGTGGTGGTCGTCGCGGTGCGCATGTACGACATTTGTGTTGATAAACATTGATTTTCCCATAATCCAATGCGCTCTTCTAATGGAAATCACAAGTTTGAGATTCGACCTTGGCGCGACTAACACCGCTCGTGACTCCTTGATACTTTCTAAACACCTAATAAAATACCTAATTAAAGCTTGACGTCTCAGTTTGTTTATGTTGATCTGCGCAACAGTCAAAGTCGCCATCTTTGTTTATATGAGAGCCATATATCTCGCGCATGCGTGGCGCGACGACTACCGCCTTTAATTACACAAAAAATATATTTACTCATAACACTCAATATAACTAAAATTGTGATGTGTTTTTTCTACACTTTTTCCAGACCCAGATATCCTATTCATGTTGTTATACTGATACTTATCAATCATGTTGGATACAATAGTGTTACTGCTACTCTTGGCATTGGTTATTCTGATTACATGGGTGACTATTCAGCACTACCAGCCACCTTGTAAGAATTTTCCACCCGGACCGTGGGGGATACCATTCATTGGCAGTTTCGTATATTTCAGTAAGCCCATATATAAAAATATGTGGGAGCTATCCAAACAGTATGGCAGTGTTTACAGCTTGAAGATTGGACACGACTTCCGAGTTCTTGTATCTGGATCAGATGCAATAAAAGAATGTCTGGTGAAAAAAGGAAATGACTATGCAGACAGACCTCCTCTGTGGGTATTTCAACTGAGCAACCCACGTGCACTTGGTATTGATATTGCTGTTATTATATTTTTTACAAAAACGCCATCTATAAACATTCAGTGAGAGAAACGTATGATGTTGTAGGTAGTTAAAGTGATGACGGTCACATTATACATATTATACTTAATTCTAAGAGAGCATTTAGGTGATTAATGATGAATATGAGTTGCTGTTTGATCCACACAAAAAACACTCAACACACAAGCTGTATATTTGCTCAAATTATTCGCAAGTGACATTTTGATTGTATGAATAGTTATCTTCATAAAGTATTAAAGTTGTATGCATGGTAACTGAGTTGTTGTTTATTGAATATCTTATTGCAAGTTACCATTGACTAATATTTTGTTTTTTAATTGTAGGTATTGCCAATGCTTGCTTTGAAGAGGCATTTCAACGACGGAGACGTTTCTATCATACAACATTACGGGGACTTGGATTCGGTAAGACCAGCATGGAAAGTAAAATAACAGAAGAAATTACGGTTTTGCTGAACCATTTCAAGGTGGGTGCCAGAATATCAATGGGACTAGAATTTCTTAGTAGTCGTTCACCAGCAACAACAATCATAGCTTAGTCATTGTTTAGCAGTAACATAAGGGAGCTTAGTCATTAATTTACGCTATACAAGGAATCTTAGGGGGCTCAGTCGTTGATTCCTAATTCATAGGAACCTATAAAATCATTGATATGCACCAAAGAATCCAAACGTTAATTTATTCATATATATGGTTATTTATGTGTTTATCTATCAAATATTGATACTTTCATGTTTGCTTGTCTTAATAACAGGAGATTGTGGATACACCTTTAGATATTAAAGACATAATATACAGGAGTGTATCAAACATAATTTGTTCCATCACATTTGGCAAGAGATTCGAATATACAGATCCAGAATTCATTTACATGATCGACACAATGCACAAATGGTTTGAGTTGATTCAGAAGATATTCAGATTAAATGCGATATCCTTCCTAAGACCATTTTACCGAAATGAAATTAATCACTGCGCTAATGTTGGAAAGGATTTGCATAGATTCTGTCAACAGCAGATAGATGACCATCATGCAACATTCAACGAAGACAATATCCGCGATTTCATAGATGCGTACTTGGATGAAGCACGATCACAACAGAGCATCGGTGGCTTCTCCGATGAAGACCTACAATCTGTTTTAGTTGATCTTTTTGTTGCTGGAACTGACACCACGGCGACCACTCTCAACTGGGCTTTGTTACTTATGATTCTCCATCCTTCAATCGAAGAAAAGGTGTTCAATGAAATACATGAGGTAGAGTAGTTCATTTCAATGTCCTGACCCACCTGACGTCTCCTTCGAAATGCGTTAGCATTGGTTGGTTATAATTTTGGGTTGGGCTGGATATTTTAATATTATATTCTGGTCAATTGTACGTTTATATTAGTGAATTGGCATGTCAGTGCTTCTTTCAGTGCTTCATATAGCAGTTTAAAATATATGAAACGCATGTATGACATCTCTTGCAACAAGACAAAAAAGCGAATTCCGGGATATCTATAACTCCACGGTTTTCATACAAGTTCTAATTGTAGTGTCAAGTCTCAGACATTTAATTGTGCACTAGAAAAATGTGTGATCTGTAGTGAACTTAACCAATTCGAAACAAGTTTGTGGGATATAATTTAGTTCTCTATCTGTATCTATTCTTGTATTTTAAAATTATACGCTCTGTAATTTGATTTCATCTATGTTTTGGATAAATTTGCAAAATTATACATATACGATAATCAGGCGAGATTATTAACCAACATATTCAATTTATGCCTAATGACAATATAATATTTTCTAAATTCATTTCAGAGTATTGGGGTAAATAGACTTCCAAAACTTGATGATCGTAAACACCTGCCATACACTGAAGCTACTCTGTTAGAAGTACAGCGATTTGCTAGTATTGCACCATTTGCATTAGCTCATTCGGCGTTAAAAGATAGTACTCTGTGTGGGTATGATATTCCTAAAGGAACGATTGTCATTTTAAATCTTTGGTGAGTTGTATTTTGAATGTTCTCCTCTCAAGCTGATATCACAATTTTGACTTTGCCTGTACGAGAAACAAACACCATGCACTTTATAGCTGTTTATGAAGGAATGTATGCGTTAGTGTGTGCATAAAACATCGTACAAAAGACGAACACATAGCTCACTAACAAATGCCCTTATTCTCTTGGGTGAACATCCGGGCATTTTCACAGCCTATCAACCATTTCCAGTTAAAACAAAAGCCGAAAACTCTCATAAAACTGTACTTTGAGCAATATAACAAGACCTACATGTGCAAAATTTGGTTGCTCCGGGTTACGTCAAACTTTAGTTTGTGCTGTTTTCTCGACTTTAGTTGTTTTCACCGGCCTCACAGCAGCTCGCACAATCTCCATAGAAATACATGGTACAGTGGTGCGCGTCTTAGCAACATAGCTCCGCCCCATAATATATTCTGACCACTTTTACCCAGTACTCACTCGTTCTGCGGCCATTTAACTTTTTCACAATTAAATACTAAACATTGAAATTATTATACATGTATATCTCTTATATGCAGAATTATGCTCGAAGGTATATTGTACGAAATACATTATTTTAGCACTGACGGATTTCATTTTTAGGTCTGTCCATCACGATCCAAAGTTGTGGCCGGAACCAGATAAGTTTGATCCAAATAGATTCTATGATGCGAGTACAGAGACGGTGCAAAAACATGACAGTTTCATGCCCTTTTCAGCTGGTAAGTATTTTTATTATTTGTTCTCTGTGGTTAGATACGAGTATGTACAGTATTGATTGCATGATTGCTGAGTTGTCGTTACTAGATCATTACTAGTAATTGTAATAAACAAACGTTTTCTGTTCCCAGGGCGTCGTATGTGTATGGGCGAACAACTGGCCAAACATGAACTTTTTTTATACTTCTCATCTATGGTTCAACAGTTCAAGTTTGCTATACCTGCAGGGACTAAGGAACCAAGCACAGAAGGCGTACACTCATTTACTCTCAGTCCAACACCATACAAGATTGTCATCACACCACGAACTGCTTAGTATTGTATTCGTATATACATGCAGTTAGCAACAAAGTAAAGTTATAGATTTCAACAGAAAAATGTATTTTATTCACACACAAAAGTCACCTTGTCACCTTGGGTTTTTTTTCAATGTTCAAAATGTTAATGATAAACGTGCAGGCGATAGTGGTCGATTGATAGCTGAGCTTTCTTTTTGTAATTCATTAACCCGATATATCAAATATCATGTTTTTGTAATCATATAGACACAAATCACAAAAGAAGTGTATTACATATCATCATGATATACTAGTATCATAAAATATAACTAAAACCATAGTGATTGAGACTGTAAATACATTTTTCACTTTTGCAAACTAATAAACGTGATCTCACAGGGTTTCAGTGTCGCCTGTCTGAAGTAGAATTTAAACAAGAACGATTTGATTATGATTATTATAATATATGGCGAGTGTCATAAGGATGAACAATTTATTTCAAAAACTGACACAATGTATGTGCCGTATGCTTTTGATTACATTTAATTTTCATTCACTGGTTGTACCATATATTGTAACATGTTTGTTTGTTTGTATTTTCGTGAATATGGTGTTTTGGGTTTTCAGCTGTTTTGACACTTTTGTATTTTGGGATTGTAATATCATTTCATTAACATTTCTTATCTACCTCAGGATGTTTACCATGTACGAATTTACACTGTGTTTGTCAAACAGTTAGTAATCATATGATCATGTAATGGCTATTTTAAATCTGTGAAAGAATAGTTTTTATATACTATGACTTACATATAATCTAACATTAACACAACAGGTTCATTTAAATCGATTCCAATTATAGATGCAGGTTCATGAGGATCATAACCATAATACTTGTTTTTATATATAGACATATTGGCTTCACACTGTTTTTGTAATAAAAAGGGGATTTAAATATATTAAAAAGCTATGGTATTCATGAGTTTTTTTGTTTCAAAACGGGCATTATCTACGTTTTGGTTATTTATTTGGTGATGGACTTTTAAACTGTGATAGTTCCCAGAATGATGTGCTGCTTACCAAAAGAGCGTCTAGTTTTATTTCCTTGTGTTCTCAGGCAATGATGCCAGAATTATTTAATATGTGAGTATGCTCAATTACGTTAACATTCTGTTTACACGTTGCTACAACAAATCACATCATCAACAATCCCAGACGTTTGTTTTGTAGAAAAGCAACACCAATATATTGAAAATGTTTCACACAAAGCAAAACAGTACTCTGGTGGGTATTTAGGTTTGAACTTTCCAGACTAACTGTAAAACTTGTATTTGAGAGAACGGCTAATTTGCATAATTATTCTCGCAGTGCCATTTCAGCAGCCACAATTCTGTCATATAAATAACCCGATTACGTTTCACAACTAAATTACGCAGAACGTTAAACAATATATTGAGCGTGGTTTTTTTGTTTCATTTTTGGTAGATCTCAAAAGCATAAAAAAAGGTGTGATAATAATGTATAAAGCGTTCATTGATATCTTTCAACATGTTCTAATACACTTATTTAATTGTTCTGATGTTCAAACTATTGGACCATATCAGAACCCTCTGACCCTCCCCCCCCCCAATATGATGAACATTCCTTAAGAAACGTGTGTATATGAAATAAATGTGTCATAAGAAGACATATTATTGCAATAGGGTAGATGCATTAGAGTGAATGTGTAATGACGCAATATAGATTAATTGGGTCAGCCTCGATGTGGTATTCAGAGTGGCTGAGCAAGAGGTCAAACGTGCATTTGACAGACAAAGTCCGTTTATTCACGCACACCCTCAGGATAACTGCTGCAGTTACCTATTGCCCTGCGATTCGACAATACAATTCAACTTTAACGATTAGGTATGTATAGCCAATTTGTATTAAATATATGTGTTTTGGTATGCTGACGAGCTTGTACATAACATAGTTCCGAGAGCCTGTTGTAAGGCTAGACAGACGTACATGTACGTGCTATGCCGTTCGGGAACGAATGTTCAACAGTGTGTGTTGGAGTTCATTCTCAACCAGCTCTCAATTTTGCCGATTTGAAATTGTTACCTGAGTTACAGCTGGTTTACACTAATGATAGTGCTGGTCATATTGGATTAATACAATTGAATGCATACTGACTAATAATAGCAGTACATTGACCTTCCAACTCTGACCTCTTATTTTAATGTTCGCGCACACAGCTTGTCAACTTGCTTTATAAATCGTTTTTCAAGCGTCAATGTACGGAGGACACTGTTTTGAGGAGCAAAGCCCGACAGGCGAGTAACGAAGTTCGAGAAAAAATGACTTATACAAAGAATCGTTGCAACAGAGTTCCAGGCGCCAGAATGTCCTTTAAAAGTAAAAATTAAATATATAGCACCAAAACAACAACTTCAATATTCACTATGAAATATTATTTTTAATGTGTTAATGCCGTTCAAGGAATATTCATTCAAAGGCATGTGAATGAATATTCCTTGAACGATACCATACATCAGGATTGATACCATACATCAGGATTATTTCATAGTACCCTCACTGTTGCAGTTCCAGTTTAATCATCCTGTGACTAATTATTTGTTTCTATGCAAATAACAATTAAAAACAGTGGGAACAAACTACAAGTACAATTTCTATAAGTATCAACAATGTTTGCGGACACGTATTTAGAATATGAAATAATAATATTATTACGATGGTGAATTGGTGTATTACTCACTATAGGTATCATGTTCAGCGGGGTTATTACACACACAGTGAACAAATGCTATATACGTTACAATACGAGTTCGTTCATTCTGAATTACAGTGCTATCACTAACACTAAACTAGGACAAGAATATTTCCCATTTCGCGAGTAGCAAAATTGTTCAACTTACTAGTAACTAATTCAAAAGCCACACATAAGCTGTACTATTTATATTGAATCCTGCTACAAGAAATATAAACATTCTGCGCTCACTTGACACAGTCGGCCAATAGACATATTTGACCACAACCAGCATCCTGACTGAATTTAGGGCATAGTGGAGATTATTCATGCATTGTATAATATCGTCATTGGGTGGCTCATAACAGACGATGACAGTAATTATGTTTTGTAGGGGGGGTACTATTCACAAACAATTATTTTACAGCCAAAACGACACGACAAAATGAACGTAGCCAGTGATAGATTTCGAAAACATAAAAAATAAATAAACGCAATGTATATCACGGTAGGTGACACTATATATAGCAAACTTAATAACGGCAAGGAAAACCAAAAAAATAGTCACAAAAAACAAAAATAACAATAAAAAATATAAAAGTTAAAAAAAATGTAGCCTATACCTGTATCGGATTTTAATCAGATAGCTTATTCTTCGGCAGAATCCCATAATAATATGAGGCACTATGTATTGTACTTATATTACCATTTTTTTGTGCTTACTATTTTTGGCAGTTTGTTTGTTATTCTTATTTGGACCTATAACCTTTGCATAACGTGTTCACTTACTATTAAAATAATGTGTAATCTCAGTCCTTAGTTGCTTTATATTATTCAGCTAGTTTAAAGAAAGTGACATAGGCGCAAAATAGATTCTTATTTGCGTGAGTAAGGGCAGGCGTGACTCCGTGCCGCAATGTGTTCTATTTATTTCTAACGCGCTTGTTCGGCATAGAACTCACTTTTTCATGCAAATGGTAGTGCCAAACTGGTTTTCGGTGTAATTTGTTTGCAGTAGACACAATTTTAGGCTGTGTATATTTTTATGTATTTTTCTAAATTTTGTTTATTCTGTAAATCTCAGAAGTGATTTCATCGATTCGTAAAAAAAGGGGACGTTGTTCCTTCGACGATGGCATACTGACTACTCACTCCGAATCGTTTCATTCAGATCTTGCCAATCTCCCTGGTGCAGACAGTAATATATACTCATCTTGACGCATTTTACACTCGTTGTACACATTCATAAACAATGCGTATATGGCGCTTTAGCTTATTACACGTATATGCAAAGCTCCGATAACATACCGGTATATATTTTTTTTTTCAGTTATTCTTTTAATTCTGTGATCCTGACAACATATCAACGATGTTCAGTACTATACTGTTAATACTATTGATATTAATGCTTCTGATAACATGGGTGACCATACGACATTACAAAGCACCGTGTAAGAACTTTCCACCTGGGCCGTGGGGATTGCCACTCCTCGGTAGTTCCGCATATTTCAGCAAGCATATATATAAAACCATGTGGGAGCTTTCGAAGAAGTATGGCAGCGTTTACAGTGTAAAGATGGGACCGGACTGCAGAGTTATTGTAGTTGGATCAGATGCAATAAAAGAATGTCTGGTGAAGAAAGGAAATGACTATGCAGACAGGCCTCCTCTGTGGGTCTTTCAACTGAGCAACCCTCATGCATATGGTAATATTTTGCTATAATGATTCCAAAAGATTACATTAGCAGTACAGTGATAATCATTACTGTGTCATTATTGTGTATAGCACACTTTATTAAACGTGAACATTTGTCGAATACCACGCGATGTGTTGACGTCCTGCAACGCTATGGCCTTTGTTTGTTCTGTTTTTACGTTAGATTTCACGCAAAGCGCGGGATCTCGCATTGAACGGAGAATACAAATATCAGTATTGTACTCGTTTGCGGATGATATTTCGATTTTACAGTTCACAAGACTTACTCTGTGACGCAATCAACGTTGATTATTATTTATTCATTATGGAATGTTTTATACCATATATTTTTTTCACTTACATTAACCACTTGTGTATTTTTTATCTTTGTTAAGGTATTACGAGCGCCCGTTTTGATGATGCATTTCAACGTCGGAGACGTTTCTGTCACACAACTCTGCGGGGACTTGGTTTTGGAAAGACAAGCTTTGAAAGTAAAATAACAGAAGAGATTTCTGTTTTGCTAGATCATTTCAAGGTGGGTGCCAGTATTTCAAGAAGAAACCTTATCTATCAGTCACTAAGCCTAGCCAATTGGGTTAAAACTTGTTATCATCAGCAACTGAAGTTAACTAGCCACAAAATAAGCCATACCTGGCACTGGTGGTACCTGACGAAAGCTTAGTCCATGTTGATATCTGACCACAATATACATAATTTTTATTTATTTATTTATTTATTTATTTATTTATTTATTTATTTATTTATTTATTTATTTATTTATTTATTTATTTATTTATTTATTTATTTATTTATTTATTTATTTATTTGTTTGTTTATTTGTTTATTTGTTTATTTATTTGTTTATTTTGTTTATTTTATTTGTTTGTTTGTTTGTTTGTTTGAAATTATAACCCCTATCTTTGTTTGTTTTTCTCTTAATATTAGAGGAAGTTAGATATCCCTTTAGAAGTTAAAGACATTATAAACAGAAGTGTATCAAACATAATTTGTTCCATCACATTTGGCAAGAGGTTCGAATATACAGATCCAGAATTCATTTACATGATCGACACAATGCACAAATGGTTTGCGATGATTCAAAAGATATTCAGATTAAATGCGATGGCATTTTTAAGACCTTTTTACAAAAATGAAATTAATCACTGCGCTAATCTAGGAAAGAATCTGCATAGATTCTGTCGACAACAGATAGATGACCATCATGCAAAATTCAACGAGGACAATATCCGCGATTTCATAGATACGTATTTGGCTGAAGCACAAAAACGGCACAACAGTGACGGCTTTTGTGATGAAGACCTACAATCAGTTTTAGTTGATCTTTTTGTTGCTGGCACAGAAACCACGGCAACCACTCTCAACTGGGCTTTGTTGCTTATGATTCTCCATCCTTCAATCCAAGAAAAGGTGTTCCATGAAATAAAGGAGGTAGGTTCTTTCATTTCAATTTTTTTTACAAATGACCAATCGTGCAAGCCAGAATATATATATGTAATTGATTTTCTCGAACTACACTTAAACAACAATTATTAAGTTTTTTTACCCTTTAAAACAAATAGTAAACAGAATTATCACAGTATTTGAACGTCACAGCAGTGAAGACGACCCCGACCCCCTCCCCACATATGTTAAATCTGATTGGTTCACATTCTTGTGTCATATTTTATAAAATAGTATATAATACATAACATACAAGCTTGACATCTATTACAACAACATTTCAAAATGTAGTGTGACATCTTAGATGTTAAAATATGTACTATTTGATTAATTTTTCCTAAAATTAGGAGACAGGGGTCTATTTAATGGATATTTAGCAAATGTAGGGCACTGGAGGATCGTTTCTTGCTGTTTTGAGGTCACGTGAAACATTCATATTTCTAATCTTGTTTCAGAATGTTGGAATGAATAGACTGCCAAAACTTGATGATCGTAAACACCTGCCATACACTGAAGCCACTCTGCTTGAAATACAGCGATTTGCTTGTATTGCACCATACACATTATCACATTCGGCGTTAACAGACAGTACCCTGTGTGGATATAATATTCCTAAAGGAATGGTTGTCCTTTTAATACTGTGGTAAGTTGTATTTGAGTCGACAACTCACAAAACAATTTTGATAAAAAATAGTTTCACTATGGGCCACGTGTAACTGGCAATATACTTGGCACTGATTGGTGGAAAATGAAAGAAGCTGGTTGACGCCAATGCCCAAGTGATCAGAAAATGACAGCCAGCTCAACACATTTACAAAACTAGGTGTTTCACAAAATGTTCAAATTCATTCTAATTAAACTGACGTTTGACGTCTTCCTGTCATACTACAAACGTAACATTCGTGTTATTACTATCTTCATATATTCAAATGATATATCTTAAAATGTATTCTTTTAACACTGCCGGGCTTCGTTTCCAGGTCTCTCCACCATGATCCGAAGTTGTGGCCGGAACCAAATAAATTTGATCCAAATAGATTCTATGATGCGAGTACAGGGACGGTGATTAAACATGAAAGTTTTATGCCCTTTTCAGCTGGTAAATATCATTATAATATTTAATAAAAATTGTGTTTACGTAAGTGTTCATGTGTTGCAAAAGTAAGCACTGATTAATCTCTAGTAAGCACGATAAATAAAAGCTGAATGTATTCCATATACAATCTTTTCGCAGGTAGACGTATGTGCATGGGAGAACAACTGGCCAAACATGAACTCTTTCTATACTTCTCATCTATGATGCAACAGTTCCAGTTTACCATCCCACCAGGAACCAAAGAACCAAGTACTGAGGGAATTCCTTCCTTTACCGTCATACCGACACCATACAAGGTTTTCATCAGACTAAGAACCGCTTAGCATTGTACTGGCCGTAGGGAGGTCGTAGTTAACACAAAGTAAACCTTGATCTGATAAAATCAGAATATGAGCCAGGCTGTAGAGCACTTGTCGAAATTTTATACAGGTTTGACATTATTGACGACTACAAAAGTGATCAGTCTTGGTTCGGACTAACGGCCACTAATATACCATGGTTGTTCGTTCAGTATTATTAATACGTCTCACATTTAGTGTGTACATGCACATATTATATTTTTGATTCATTTAACTTGACTTACCGATGATAGTGGTGTTGGTAATGAACTTCTTCTCAACAGTATTGTAATCATAAATATATTTAACAAACTAATGCATTAATATGATAATAATATACATATAAACCATTGTGAATAGAGTGAGTTGTTAGCACATACTTCGTGTGCATAAGTTTTCGATAGGCGAATATACTAGCAATAACCAAGATGCCGTCTTGTTGAACGCGCCAGTCGACCCTGGTTTTCGTAAAGCATTTTATTATAGATGCGAGTACTGTATCAGTTGTCATTGAAGAATTCCCTCTCATATCGATCATCCTGGTGTTACTTACGTTTTGTCTGTGCTTGCTTGTTCAGGACTATATAACATAAAGAATAATTTATTTTGTATATTCATTCTGTTTACAAACATTCGAAGCGATATACTATTGTTAGTGTGCCATTTTATGTAGTTGAGTCACAATGGTTTTCTAAGCGACACAGTCGTCACTCTTCCAATCTATTCAACCGTTTAGAGGTAGGAATCGTGTATGTTCATCTGTTTTTGAAAAAGAATTGCAAAATCTAGTCTAAAGTGCCAAACATTTTAATCAATAATCGCTAATTCCATTAGAATGCTAATAATTATTATCAATTAATGACACAAGAATATTGTTTGAGGTATAAATATTATGAAATGGTTTTCAAAACAATTGTTGCAAATTTTGTTTAGAAGCATACCCATCATTGGAGATGATTGTTCGGTGACGTCACACCCTCAAAAAGGTTTACATGGACAAATATACTAGTAGTTGTCGATAAATGGTGTGGTTTTTGGGATGTGATATCGAAAATATTACATAGCTTAAACACAAAGAAGTTTAATAATACATAAAGGGTGTAATGTGCAACAGTAATTATTCATAAATTATGCATATTATGTAAATTTAAAATTAACAATATAATCTTAACGAACCTGTTCCAAACACGTACTTGATAATAGATTTTAAAAATCTATCCATGTACCAATTTCCATGTTTTTTTACATTTCCCATGTCATAATTCACTACAATCAATACGTAATAAAATACATACATATCTTTTAAAAAAGTATTTTTTTAATAAATACTAATAACCCACTTAAATACTTAATTACAATACATAATAATTTAAATGTTATGCACTGTTGATTGCTATCATTTAATACCAAAATCATTGATTTGATTCATAATTGGTCAAAACATCATCATTTTTATATTTTAAATCTCAGTGGCTAGCTTTTTAGAGGAATGTATGTACAGTATAAAATTACATGTTTGAGACAGGGTTTACTGTACCATAAAATAGTCACCATCACCACCTTGAAAATGACAGAAAACTGTAAAGAATGCAATTTTAGAGCACTCATCTAGACGTTTTTGCATCCCGGTGTATCCGGAACTGCAATCCACTCAAGATTCCGTTCATATCCCGTTAACTGATTTACCCTGCGCCGATTGATCCTCCAACAATGTGGAATCACTCTGTTTAGCTGCTGAGAAATATCACGAAGCTTCAGACCCCACCGTACACGGCTACATGAGTGTAATACACAGGGATTTGCTTCAGACCACCGTACACGCCTACATGAGTGTAATACACAGGGATTTGCTTCAGACCACCGTACACGCCTACATGAGTGTAATACACAGGGATTTGCTTCAGACCACCGTACACGCCTACATGAGTGTAATACACAGGGATTTGCTTCAGACCACCGTACACGGCTACATGAGTGTAATACACAGGGATTTGCTTCAGACCACCGTACACGCCTACATGAGTGTAATACACGGGGATTTGCTTCAGACCACCGTACACGCCTACATGAGTGTAATACACGGGGATTTGCTTCAGACCACCGTACACGCCTACATGAGTGTAATACACAGGGATTTGCTTCAGACCACCGTACACGCCTACATGAGTGTAATACACAGGGATTTGCTTCAGACCACCGTACACGCCTACATGAGTGTAATACACAGGGATTTGCTTCAGACCACCGTACACGGCTACATGAGTGTAATACACAGGGATTTGCTTCAGACCACTGTACACGCCTACATGAGTGTAATACACAGGGATTTGCTTCAGACCACCGTACACGCCTACATGAGTGTAATACACAGGGATTTGCTTCAGACCACCGTACACGCCTACATGAGTGTAATACACAGGGATTTGCTTCAGACCACCGTACACGCCTACATGAGTGTAATACACAGGGATTTGCTTCAGACCACCGTACACGCCTACATGAGTGTAATACACAGGGATTTGCTTCAGACCACCGTACACGCCTACATGAGTGTAATACACAGGGATTTGCTTCAGACCACCGTACACGCCTACATGAGTGTAATACACAGGGATTTGCTTCAGACCACCGTACACGACTACATGAGTGTAATACACAGGGATTTGCTTCAGACCACCGTACACGCCTACATGAGTGTAATACACAGGGATTTGCTTCAGACCACCGTACACGCCTACATGAGTGTAATACACAGGGATTTGCTTCAGACCACCGTACACGCCTACATGAGTGTAATACACAGGGATTTGCTTCAGACCACCGTACACGGCTACATGAGTGTAATACACAGGGATTTGCTTCAGACCACCGTACATGCCTACATGAGTGTAATACACAGGGATTTGCTTCAGACCACCGTACACGCCTACATGAGTGTAATACACAGGGATTTGCTTCAGACCACCGTACACGCCTACATGAGTGTAATACACAGGGATTTGCTTCAGACCACCGTACACGCCTACATGAGTGTAATACACAGGGATTTGCTTCAGACCACCGTACACGGCTACATGAGTGTAATACACAGGGATTTGCTTCAGACCACCGTACACGCCTACATGAGTGTAATACACAGGGATTTGCTTCAGACCACCGTACACGCCTACATGAGTGTAATACACAGGGATTTGCTTCAGACCACCGTACACGCCTACATGAGTGTAATACACAGGGATTTGCTTCAGACCACCGTACACGCCTACATGAGTGTAATACACAGGGATTTGCTTCAGACCACGGTACACGCCTACATGAGTGTAATACACAGGGATTTGCTTCAGACCACCGTACACGCCTACATGAGTGTAATACACAGGGATTTGCTTCAGACCACCGTACACGCCTACATGAGTGTAATACACAGGGATTTGCTTCAGACCACCGTACACGCCTACATGAGTGTAATACACAGGGATTTGCTTCAGACCACCGTACACGCCTACATGAGTGTAATACACAGGGATTTGCTTCAGACCACCGTACACGCCTACATGAGTGTAATACACAGGGATTTGCTTCAGACCACCGTACACGGCTACATGAGTGTAATACACAGGGATTTGCTTACGGTCAGTAATAGTGCCCTTTGACTCTTTTTTAACCCTGTGGATCAGGAAGTCAGCTCTGAGGTAGTTAATAAACCTAATAAAGTTGTTGTCGTACGATGCAGACGTTCTAGAGCAATGGTAGAATAAATCACGGTTGGCCAAGTCAAAAGGTATGCCAGTATCTTGGGCAACCCCATTGCGTTTTTCAATATGAGACATGAAGTCATTTTCAGTAGAAGGCTGGTTGATTTGATCATCTGTGTCCCAGTTCATCAACACAGTAATAATCACAGCATGTGGATTGGCGGTGTTTAGAAACTCTTTTGCCATATCTAGAACCACTGGAATACCATAGTAATCAGCGATGTTAGACGTGCAGATCTGATCAAACTTGACTTTTGAGCTAATCACTTCAAGCAGATTGAAACAATTTGTCACAGACGTTGAATGACACTAACCCATTCTTCAAATTCACACCAAACTGTTCAATCTCATGGGATATGTAGTTGCTGTACATAGTAAGTAGTGAAGGAACGTTACAGTAGGCACTGGCATCAACGTAATCCCAGCTAGTGAAAGGAAGTGCGTCAGTTGGGGGACCATAAATCATCATTTCTTCTCTGAGAGCTGGAGGCATTGTAGAACAACCAAATGTGTACTTTAGTGCACCGAACACTTTTAAACGCAGCAACGCGACGTTCTGTATAACAGCCTTTGAGTGCTGAAGATGTGTGGATGAGAGAAGGATTCCCTCTTCCATCCACTCTTTAAGTGAAAGGCGATGATTCATTGGACTACAGTTGATATAATTCGTAAACCCAATTTCTGCTTCTTCGTCTTCAGAGATCAACCATTTTCTTTGTTGAGCAATGTGGAATTTCGGTCCTCCTTTTCGACCCATTTCAAGCCATGACAACCATATGAGTTTTAAATTCATTAAACTGTCTTCAGTTATCATACATTTCTCACCTGTGTTTTTCAATAAGATATCAGCATCAATTTCACTCAACTCTTCTAGGTGTCGTTCAAGCACTTTCCAACACGATTCTGTTAAACATAGTGAGTACCATATCTGGACCATGATTTCAGCCATGCTAATGACGTCATCACACATGAAGAGTAGATACAGTAATAAGACATTGATGTGAAATGTTACATGGCCTTTAAATTCGGATGGTAGTGACGCGCCTGTCTTTATCGCATTTCTAAGATCACCAACGCCACATAGTAAAAGAGAAAATTGATCTGGTCTGTCACCGTTTTCCCACTCGTTGTGCTTAAGATTTAACAAGTCAACAGCAGGAGTATTTCCCCAGTAATGAAGGCTGAGCAACTTGTCGTTGAAATGTGTCACTACATTCCCTCCAGCTTGCCATTTTGACTATCTGAGCTATTTTTATGATATCGTTCTGCGCTGCTCTGCAATCTTTATGATGGACTGGCCATGCCTTAGTTTGACATTCTTTTCCACAGTAACATTCTTTCATACAAGCTGAGCACCGCTTGAACGTGGATATAGTCTTTTTACAGTTGGCACATTGCCTAGACTTCACAGCATTTTCACATTCACCCTGCAAGATAATCAAAACTATCTCATTCAACTTCCTACATGTAATCGCAATATTTTAGACATAAATTAATATTTACGTTATTTCTAAATTTTCAAATATTCAACATTTTCAAATTTCGTGATATTTTTCTTTAAAATGTCAGGTATTTGTTTTTAATTTTAAATCTATTAATCTATAATACGCTACATATTGTTAGTATATAGCACTACAATTGTATAAAGTTAAGATCGATGAAAGATGCGTCTTGATGTCACAAAAACAAGATGGAAACAAAGTCACTGAATACATGGAATACAAAAGACGCACTTACCCTGTGTCTAAATTTGTCATTGTGTAAACACCCTTCACCGCAATACACAGCCATGCAACACCGAGTACACTGAACTCGTTGCTGATTTCCGCATCGCCAACACATGCCATTTTTTGCATCCATTATCTAAACATATGACAATTATATGATTTAATACACCATAATCGTAATATCAAAATAACAAATATTAGTACATGTACATTAGTACACACACACACACACGCACGCGCACGCACGCACGCACGCACGCACGCACGCACGCACGCACGCACGCACGCACACACACACACACACACACACACACACGCACGTATTGCAATATGTTCCGAGGACTTCATTGGATTAACTTTTAATATAGTTGCGATATGAACTCGATTAAAACGCGTTCCTATATAGGGTTGCGTTTTAATTGGAGTTTAATTAAACTCAATTACAATGCAATACAATGGAGAATTGCATTTTAATTAAGTTTAATTAAACAAGAGTTGAATATCCGGTGACTGAACATAGAAATGTTTGCGAAGCTTAGGTTTAGTATCGGGGTAAGGTATGGTACAATTATATTAATATTAATATAACGTGAACCATACCTTCCCCCGATACTAAACCTAAGCTACGCAAAACGTATTAATAATCGAATTAACTATTAATATAAATTATGTTTTCCGAGGACTATGAAAAAGGTCCTCGGAAGGTGTGTATGTCCTCGGAAGTAGGTATATATCTGTATTTTTGTCCTCGCAACATATAGCAATCCAAACACACACACACACACACACACGCGCGCGCGCGCGCAGTTCTCGAGTGTAATACTTGTTACTTGGAAATCGTGAGTCACGAGTAAAACGGAAAAGCTCTATTCGCTGAATTTAGTATTGATAGCCTAATTCACGTAGTGGATCCTGGTTTCAGCGAAATGACTGACTTTAGTAGATTATTGTGATATGACCTGGTGTTTTTGTGTGCAAATGAATTGTCTTACATTCCCAAGAAATACCGGTCAATATTTTTAATGTAAACTAGCTATATAAGCTATTGTATGTCAGAATCCCTTAACATCCTGTTCTATAGTTATATATGCGATAGATTAAATTATATAAATGAAAAATTCTACTAAAATTACTTTTTCCCTAGACTCGGGAGCACTTTGCTTGTATAGGTAGGACACGGGTGTTTTGCAAAATCAAAAACAACTCCTATCCACTGATTTGTAAATAGGTAATAGAGTTTTTGGCACATTTTAATTGAAGTAAACTGTTTATACTTCATATAATCCATGACCATATATAAATATTCTCCGAATTTACATATAGTTCCATTATAAATGAATATATTTAAAACACTGGTCAAAATAAACAACCTGCTGACTTGAATTTGCCTGTTGGCATGCATTTGTAATGAATAATTTTACACTCTCTTGATGTCAAAACATTGGTTCACAGAAGATGTCATAACCATTTAATTAATCAATGTAGCAACTTTACTATTCATCTATCAATATACAAAATAGTCTATATCTCTGTTATAATTCTGACATCAAAATCAAAAGGGTATTTCCCAGCGAGCACTTATCAGTTATCTCATTTTTTTTAGAGATTATAGATGTAATAAATATGAACAGTCACAATAATGTTTGTTAAATTTATGCATTCTGACAACATATTTTTGCGAAAACACAAAAATAAATATTTATTCTACATTTGTCAAGAAATATCCTCAATACAATATTTATTTATTTACATATGTATCTACCCGTGATCATGTGACGTTTGCATCTAACGTAACATCCATTTTTACTTAGTGTGAATTATTAGTTTTATATGTTTTAAAACAATCTTCCATGAAGTTCTATTACATTGAGTAAGTGTTTGATGGCTTTAACTGACCTAAAACCTAATCATGTATAGATATATATTTTTGGGGAAGTGTCATACTTTTAAAGGCATTGAGTGAGTCCTGACAACTACTCTGCACGAAATCTATAATGGAAACGGGTCAACGCTCCGGTTTCAATCGGAATATGTTATTAAAGCCCGGGGTCTTGTATTAATTTAGAACAGAGTGTGAATGCAGTAAACTCTTGCGTAAGCGTTAACCTTTCGGAATGTGTAGGTTTCATACAGTTTGAATACTAAAATTGTGGCAATTGGACCCTATACTTCAGATCTACATAAGCTCGTGTTCTAGCTAGCTCTCTGTAAGATCGCTGTTTCATCATATCGAATCCAGCCCTTGTGGTCTCTAACACAGTAAACCTAACCAGTGATCTATATAAGTGATTGGTCGAGAAGCACTGGATTGGTATTAATAATGATTTTGGCAAAATTCCACATTCACAATAGCAATATGGCCAGTGAAACGTCCAGACTTGATTCACAAAAAAGGGCGCACACATGAATTAGTCTGTAAGGCGTCTTCCAATTTACCATACATGTACTGATTGATCTGGTATTGTTCATTATCTTCTGTATTGCTATAGAAGAGTGTCAGAATAACAGGAAGACAAAATGTGCAATTTAGATAAATGTAACAATTGTCAAGAAAAGCGCCACCATTTTAAACATTTTAAATCATTTTCTCAATTTCTGACAACAGATTCTATGATGTCATACTTTACCCATGATCCTTTGCTTGAGAATCGAGATGGCGGACTACATAATACTGATGAAACGTTGAATATCTAGAGAATGAAAAGTGATATAAAAAAAACTGTAAATTGCATTCTCCGACCCATTTGTGGAGCTTTTTCTCGGGGGTCATTGTGTTGTTTGGCTTGACTTCCCCTTTAAGATAAAACAATAAGTGTCCCTCATGATTCATTCATTTATTCATTCATTCAATTACTTCATTTATTTATTAATTATTTCTATTATTCCAGGCTGCCATAATATTCCCAATTACATACAAATATTTTCGTAAAAACATGCAGCACGTGATGCGAGCTGATACGAACACACGAAGTATCGCCTCGTCACTGACCTCTACCTACACGCATTCTTTATGTAGCTTTGATGTATATTTTGTTTGGAGCAACTGAAATGTAGTAAATGCATATTTTCAAAACTGTATACATCACGTAGTCTTTATGGATACATAATGTATATATGCAGGCCAATAATTTTTGTAAAAATATTATGCATATAGTAGAAAATGCCCGTTTACCTTAGTTATGCAAATGTGTTTTAACGTTTTGTTGACTCTCTGTTCATAGGTCAGTTAAAAATCACCAATTATTGATAAACTTGTTTAAAAGTAAACAATCACTAGAGGAAGCTAAGTTAATTATACCATAGACCCTCTTTTAGAGTGTCTGTGATTATACAAACGAAAGGCTGTAAAACGATTACTCGTAGATGGCGCTGTTTTTATTCATCGCATCATTCAGCTCAGTGATTATGCTAGTGGGCGCCCTTTCTGAAATATGGGCGTGGTCAAAACTCACATCGAAAAAGTTATGAAAATTATCAGCTCCAAAGTAGGCATAGTTTCTCGCATTCACCACTATGTCCCTAAATCAATACTAATCCTTCTATATAACACACTAATTCTGCCACATTTAACTTACTGCATTGAAATTTGGGGGAATACATATCCTACATTGATGGAACCGATACTTCGTTTACACAAAAAGTAGCAAGACTAATCACATTTTCAGACTTTTTTGTACCTTTTGCACATATCTTTCATCAACTCGGCATACTAGATATTTATAAACTTTGCAAACTTCACACTTGTCTATTTTTATTTCACCTTAAACATAATCGCTTTGCCAATAATCTGAGTCACTACTTTGATGATCTGTCAATCTTGCAATTCCAAAAGTTAACCTGACCATGTCTCAGCATAATCTAAAATTTGCATCTGTTAAACATTGGAACTCACTCCTAGTCTCCTTTAAAATATCCCATAATAGAACACACTTCAAAAACACGTTAAAGCATTACCTACTACAGAATTAAACCTTTTACCTTATCAATATGTTTTTTACATATCAGATTTGTTATTTTTCTTTTATTTCCTTCTTCTATAAATTGTTTATTACTACCTAACTCCCACCTACCTAACTCCATTTTAATTTAATTATTATTTAATCATTTACCCAGTTGTATTACCATAATATCATACAACAAGTTGGTTCTTGGACTAGATTAGTACAGACGAACTACTAGTATTTTCCCTGGACCAAACCAGGAAATTTCAAACATCCCTTTTTTCTCACATTGTTTGTTTTCTCTTGTTGTATATTTTCTGGAGAAATAAATCAAATCAAATCAAACAAGAGGGCACATTTCAAGTTGAGTTCGCGAACGATACAAAGTGGCATAGATTTGAAGTATTGTTGAGAATTTAATAATAGTTAATACTCGTTGTTTCCCCCAAATGTATCATTAAAATCACCATTTCGACCACTCCTGGGCCAGTGACCAGTGTTTGGGCGAGCGGTCGATGTTTTCAGTAAGCGAGCGAGAGGAAATAAAAACAACAAAAATGCGGTCGTTTTCCGGTCGGAAAATACCGTGCGGTCGGAAATTAAGCGATAAGCGGTCGATTAAAAAATAGGAAGTTGGGCTAAATGAGTACTTATTTATTTAATGAGTGATTATTTACTTGTTTACTAATAGCTAGAACGTTGTACGTGTCTTAACTTTCAGGTTAGTTCTTCTGCCAATTTCTCGCAACCAACAACGTGATTTTTCATTTCGGATTTCGAGAAACTTAACATGAATCGTTATGGCATTCATATGCACAACACCTCACCATGTTTCAACTTTTAAATAGGCAGTAAACAAAGTCTTTCTTAGTAGCACTTCTATGGGATTAACGTACGGCGTCACTGATGACGTCATTAACTGCCCTCTAGAGGCGAAATATCGCAATGCAAAGTGGACGTTTGCCATCTACTTCACAGCCCCTTTTAAACTCGATATTTAGGCCATTTCTTAGCACATACAGGTTGTTTTTATTCATTCATATATCTCAAATTTCATGTATGGAGTGACAAAACCTGACCTCTGCTTCTCTTTAAAGCTTTTCTCGGTGGGTTTTAGTTAAACAAGTTTTCATTCTGTTACATTCAATAAAATGCAAATCGGTTACAAATTACAATCGTTGATCCGACGTCGTTTCATGGGCAACACAGTGGGGCTTTAAACACGTCATACATTGTAACCATGGCGAATACGTCTGTCCGATTTTAAGTTTCCGAAGTTTCGCAGGTTTTAGTCTCGGAAAGGTTCGCGGTTTCTCGCGAATTATCATGACCGCATTCGTTGTAATACAAAACTGTTATTTTAGTAAGAAAGACCTCCCCGCTTTGTCACAAGTTGTCCTAATGCGTTGCCCCTGGTTAACATTGATCTGGTGGCTTGTTGTATAAACTACAAATGCATGTACTATATAATATTACACAGTTAAACCTGTGTATAGTGACCACCCAAATTACTTGAAATTATCCTTTATAGACAGGTAAAAGTTATATATTTGTTTTTTCTATTTCATGAATGTAAAAACAACAATAAATTTTCAATTTAATGGGTAATTTTTCAACAGCTATTTAAAGATAGAGAATTGGTCAAAGTATGCTTCTTTGTCTTGATTGGGTTGACAAAGTTAGACTAGTCTCTACTGTAAAACACTATACATTATAAAACACCAAATCCTCCATTTGGGCCCTTTTTACACAGGTTAATTAGATCAAACCAGTACAAAAAGGGCGATCACTGGTCGTAGTACACTGGTAGTTGTGTATACAGGTCATTTTATATGCATTGGGACTGCCCAAAGTCGGTAAATACGGGAAGGCCTTCAGTTAGTTCGTTCCCGGCAGGTTTAACTGTACACAAATATTACACACCATATAAGGTCACAAACGCAGGTTTACCGTGTACTCTGGAATACATCAAACAATCACGTGGCTAATTTTTAAAAGTGATTATCTGTTGATAACCGATTGTTTGAATTGAATAAAACTTCGAACACAAACTGGAATACTGTGGATCTATGACCAAATATCCTTTAATTTAAAAATACATGTTTTGTTCAAATTTTAGCAATATTTTACAGTGATTCAAAACTGCAATATATTATGCGGCGCATGCATCGCGACAAGAATATTTAATATCAAGTTGTAGTATATCGATGGATGGAAATTGACTAATATTTTAATATGCTAGGCAAAAATCTACAAGTCTACAGAAACTTCATCAAATAGGTATATTGTCACGTCACGTTTCCATGGCATCGTCTAAATTCAACGTCAGGATTCTGTTGGATAAGAATTGTCGTGAAATGTATAAAATGTTTTTTTTTTTCAGGTAATACAAAATGGAAAAGAAACTTTTTACATATGTGTTTTACATTATACATTAGTTCACGCAACTGATAGATACAGCATATGTATGTTTTATTATTTATTTTTTCACCACCAGAATTTCGCGCCTAAAATTTGTCTGCACTTCTTTTATATTCCTAGAAATGATCCCTAATTTTGAATCAAACAGACAAAATTTGAATCAATTTTCTGCTTTTACTTGAAAAAATTGGCTATTTTTGTTCCAATCCTCTGAAGGAAAATGCAGACTATAAACGGGACTATTTTGTGAATTTGTGATGAAAAGAAGATACTGGTGGTAACAAGGTTAAGTTTCAAGCTATATTTAGGACCGTCCCGGTGGTTCAGAAATTGTGGGTGGAACTTTAACTACGCTACATGTTCTCCAGTGAGAGCATACAATGTAACGACAAACAAATCAACAGGTGTTTCTTCTGTAGAAATAATTACAATGAAACCTTGTTATATATGTGCATGTCCAAGCAAGTTCATCGAGCCTTACACACTTAGACACGCCGTTGCTAAAACATCGCTTGGTCGTACAACAATTCGCGCATGCGTAATTACGTATACGTATTTTTTGCAACTGGGGAAACATGTTTAGAGAGTTGCTAAGACGACGTGCACCTGTCTCGCAATTAAAGATAAAAAAACACTTAGAATAGGACAAAAATGATTAAAAATCGCCAATTCCGGAAAGAGGTACTTTCCGTTTTCTTCTAAAGGGAGGGATTACATGCTTACTTGAACGTTGAAGCAGGTGCGACCAGTCAAAACCTTTAAACCAATGATACTCACAGTACCGTATCGGCGTCTGCGTGTGCTCTGTTTGCTCCTTCATGATAGTTAGCGTCCACGTGGCCTGTTCATCATCTAAGATTTTAAGTGTATTTTAACGACACGCCGTTGAACTGTGGTAATTTTAGTCGTTTTTGTCACCGCTTTATATCAGATTTCTCAAAATTAGCATTCTTGGTGTAAAATATTGAAAACGGTTATTTTTTTATTTCAACTTTTCTTCTGCTAGTGCGTGTTTTCGACTGTTGGTGTACATGTCATGGAATTGGTTAGACTGGAAACAACGAGCAGTTCATTTCTCAATACATGTGTTCCTTTCAGTGCGAGAATTCAAAGCGATCAGATAAAACTGATACATTATCAATTCAGTTTAGGAACGTTGCTATGTTAACTATATTGTGAATAACGATAACCACTCGATGTAGCGATCACGGATCCGCTTAGTAAGTTTACACAACCTTCGGGTAACATATTTATAAAAAAATGTAGCCATCGTTCGATTGGTATTAACAAATGAACGCTATTGTGTTTCAACTTCTATTTCATCGACAGTTGGAAACAGAGAATACGTCGCCATACTCTACTTAATGAGAATTTCAACGGAATAAAAAATTTAAATATTAAAACCGGTTACAAAGGAAAGAATGATTTATCACCATGTATATTGTACTAGGGAATACAAGGAACAGGAAAACATGACAAATATTTGTTTCCACGCTTCAGTTTGTTAGATTCAAACATACGTTGTTCCACGTCATTTAAGACAGTCTCCCCCAAAATGACGTAATTATTATTCGAGTACGCGATAACACGTGACTGCATCTACTCCGCGTAATGTACATATGATAGCAATATTGCATTCATAATACATGTATTTATTTTTATTATTTACTCGTGAAAAGAAAAAAAAACTAGTTCGAACTAATCACTGGGTTTACACATGTTATACTAAGTGATGTCTAATGTTTAAAACTGATACCGTGGCAACCGAATCCTGGGTGTTATAGGTACGATCTGATTTACGTTAGTAATATTTAATTAAATCGAATCCAATAACCGGTTTTGGCGCGCGTCTGATTGACGTCCATGAATGATATCCGCAGAGGCCACATCTGAAGCGGCCCATCCAACCATGTCTGTCAAAAACATATTTTATATTTGAGAATGCGCGGCGTGCTCATAAACGACTTGCATTTTATTATCTTATAAATATCATTGTGGTTAGTTTAGGGTCACAAATTCGCAGACTTGAATGTAAATGCAATTCCAGTGAATTCTATAGCTCACTTATGACGTCATGAGTACAGTTTTCAAAGCCATAATTTAGGACAAACCTTCAAGTATTAATTTTTGTAATGCTGTCGGCATCGGTGTTCATTTCTAAGGTATATGCCCAAATTAATTTGCTAATCCATTTGAATTCGTATTCCAACTCGCGCATATTCACAATGTTTCACCCCTGTTCCCGATTCGGCGAATACTCAAAAAGTTCCAGCCATAAGCTCACAACACACCTAAATGACTTCAAAACGACATCGTGGTTTTTTTTTGTTTTTTTTTTTATTTGTTGAGAAGAAGAAGGGATCTTCGATAGAGTAGATCACAAAAAAATGTTACCTACTGAATAAATACGTATGATAAATAACTCAGCAATTTTCATTCTATTTCGTGGATTGACTTTACACTACAAGATACGTGTGTGTTTGACATTGTGATGCTAGATAGCCAGCGGTGTTGGTGACCAGCTATACAAGTTGAACATTGTTTGTACATGTAGTCGCGAAAAGTAACTGTTGATTGTATCACGTGAATCATTCATTTTCAATATAACGGTGGACTGTCCTTGTGGGGTTTTCAATTCTCTGAATTAATGCTTTGTCTTGAATGTGTGAACGACAGTTTAGTCCGGCAGTTCTAATCGGAGTACAGTAAGTACACGCTTCGCTGGGACGCTTCGTGCCTCCCTTCTGCATACTGCACACGCTGATTTTAACACCAGTAATTCTGTTTCGTTCTAACATTACTTTTTGAACTTGACTGATTAGGTTTCGGGGCAACGGCTGAAAACGACTCTCTTTACTAAACATGCGTGATTAGTCAGATATATGTTGTCCCCAAAACACAAGACCTCGGGTTGTCAGGCACCGTGGGTAACTTGATGATATCCTAACAACAGGGTTCTGACCCTAACGACATCGGTACAAACATGTCAGTCACCTCGAGCAGCGGCTTCAAACGTTTGCGACACCTCCACCCAATGATCTTTCAACAACAGAAGAAATTCAGGAAAAGAGAAAAACGCATAATTAGAAAATAATAACGATTAGTGCAGAAAATAAACACATTTAATTTACTACCATTCCACATTGTTACCAAATAAACCCATACTGTCATCCACTACTGTGTATACCATTATCTAATAATGGCGAGTGGAAATAGTTAAACAAGTAACTTTATTTATTATCTTCAAAAATCTGTGTAATGAATCTGCAGCGACTTGAACAGCACAGGCGAGATTTTGATGCGAATTTTAACGATTTTGTTAATTGTTGACCATGGGTCAGCAAGAAATTTGAACCTTTTTTTTCAAGTCTTTGTTGTGTATCGGTAAAGACTGATGAAAGAAAAAGTAATGAGACCCTGTTGACGTAAACTAAGACCACCGAGTTAGATTTAACAATATTTTTAATCAGAATTAAATATCTGTATGTAGTATTCGTGGGATTTGTAATTTACATTAGATATTTGATTTTTAAAAGTTGTTTTAAAGTCCACCAACGTATGAAAGTTGCGTCAATTGTTAAAATTGGATAGTATGGGTATCATCCAAAAAAGTATCGAATCTTTGTTCAGATACAATTAGGTGCGGGTTTCCAGTGAATAGCCGGGAGGTAGGATATCTTGCGTAGACACAGAGAATGACGTGTCGTGGTGTTTTATACCTGCAATCGGAAAAGTGATACAGACAAGTCTGATACGAGACGGAAAAAATGAAAAGCCTTTTTACTGTGGTTCAAGGGTTTCTGCTTGGGCATCAGTGCCCGTGGAACCAATGTTTCGAGCTGTGTTTGTGACGTTAGCGGGTCGGTTCCGCTATGTTTAGCGCGTTGACATCGAATCCTTCAGCCAGAACTCTATGGAATTATCATAACAGACTCAGAAACTTGCTTACTATCGGAGCGTAACCCCAACGGCATTCCGTACATGTATTTGTCCAATTGTTTACCTAATTAGTCACTATGGCAACGACTAGCAGCGTATATAAGCGCAGTCGCATCAGGTGTATTTCAATTTCTGCACTCACCCAGACTCGTCGCAGTCCACTCGTGAGCGTCGTCGAGGCAACCCATTTTTTAGACACTGAGAAACTAACAAGATATTATTTGTTTCTTTTATTGACGTTTTTCACAAGAATCTAGCAATCCCTTCTTCAAAATGGTAAGTACATATGTTGTAAGAGAGTCAATCTTTGCCACTATGTTACCGGGATCATTCTTAAAAAATTGGCACTTTTCAAACTAATGTGGTTTCCGATCTGTCACAATAGCATTTAAAATTAAAACGATGGCCGTTTCACCGGGAAAATGTTCAACAGACAAGAAGACAAAGCGTCGTTTCGTCGACGTCATTGATCGGGTTAAAAACATGACTTTTTTGCTAAGTACACAATCTTCACTTTTGAAAATATTGAATATGTTTTCGGCGACTATATCAACGATTATTTGTATCAGTACTGGTAGTGACGAGGTCGTGGTGGTTTGTCCAGTTTTCAAAAGAGCACCACAAGGAGTCAAATTTCTGTACTTAACTCGGGGTTTTGCATTATATTTCTTTCAAAGATTGTGTTCATGTTTTGGGGTACCCAAAAACTTACCTAACAAAAAGTGCGAGCTCACTTCGGGTAACGGCTGAAAAAAGAGACTTACCAACAGTCCTGCGGCAATCTCATCGTATATACACAAAAAAAAACATCATTTTTCATTGTTTTCATAACAACCTAACTATTGTAAGAGAAATGCTTAGAAACTATGGTTTCACCTGTGCTGCATTTCATGCGTGACGGTTTTAATGTTTTTTACTACAAAGCGACAATCATGCGTCTACCATCTGCGGGCCACTTTATTTCAGTCTCATTAAATTTTAAACCGCAAACTAATCAGAGGTACTTAGCAGGATTTTAATGAAACCAGATTTTATTATAGAGTTAAACATAGTAGAGTGGTGAATAATCCCGACTAAGGTGCGTGGTTGTCAAGATAACGCGCTTTGCGCTGATTAACGTCGACGTTCAAACATATCATAGGGGTTATTTTCTTAAGTCAACCATAAGAAATGACCGTTAAAGATAACTACTTGGTTTCATTTCTATCCGGTATTTCAATTTATCCGTAACGAAACCAAACAACTTTTTAATCAGTAGCCATGCACAAAAATAATAAATGTTCTCCCCGACACAAAGATGAATTTGTTTCCAGACCGAATAATCAATTTGGCAGTGCCGAGTTTTGGATACCTAATAAACAAAGCCGGTTAATAGAAGCTACAACCGTGAAGGCAACCTAAGTTGACCGGGTATCGGGTTGTTTGTTGAATGAAATCTCAAATCATCTGTGAATGAAAAAACGGAAGAAAAATGATACCGTCCAGTATTACCGAGTTACACGCGTAGATTAAAATCAGAAAAGGTGTTCCAACAAAGGGTCTCCTAAGTCCCAAGTAAAGCAATGCTAGTGCAGAAACCTCGGTTATTCGTTGTCCAGAACCTCATAACGAATGCTCCGTACTGCATGGATTTCAGCAGAGACTCGAGGATGAATTCATCCGAATAGTTCCCTGTAAGTGATTTATGAATTTGTCGATCTACCAATAGTGTGATGACGACTACGACAACAATTATTTTCTACATTTGAATTGTTCCGCCCATTTCGGAAAAAAAACACGTACAACCCACGCTACTGTCAATATTCAATTTCGAGGGAGTGAATTTGATATAAATAGTTTATGATAAACACCATAGCAACGGGTGTGGTGATATGTGTATTGCGAAGGGAAAATATAATATATCTAGCCAGCGTTGATGATAATCAGACTGATCTAGTGAAATATCGCACTCTGTTTTAACAAGATATACCAGGAGAGCGTCTATTTAACTAAACTTTGACAATAACAGATAGTGATGACGTTTTTTCAAAATATATATACTACTATGGTACTATGGTAACAAATATCATGTATATCTTGGCCGTAGCGAGAGGCAAAAATAACATGTGAAGCCAATCCCATTACCATCGTGAATTCGTTTGAATTTGCTAATGGCCTTGGTTAAATACTAGTATAGAAAATATAAGAATGACTTAACCCAAGGGCGTTTTATTGCAATACCCATGCGTTAAAGAATGTACTGCTTCAAACGGGCATAGAAAAATAGTTTCAATTATTTTAAAATACACTTTATATTACCCGTTGCGGATATGTTATTTTATCGGAAATTTTACGCTGTGATCATATTAGAGGGGTGGTTTATCGGGGTCGATCGGATGTACTGCATGCACACAGAATTCAGAATGACGCCACCCAAAAGTTATTACACATTCGAGGGACAACTGTGTGGGTGAACTAAGATTCCGGTTAGTTTGTGAAACTGAAATCATTGACATATAACGATATAATCCCCTTGTTTGTTCCGTTAATGCCGTCGCAAATATCTTAATGGTAACATGAGTGTGTCTACAGTAACAACCGGTCCGCTAACCGTCAGACTAACGCCTGAATCAAAGTAGGCGTCCCGTCTCAATGTTGACTTGCATCGTCTTGGATCAGCAACTTTCTAAAGGGTAAAAATCTTTCAAGCAACAACATATATCGATTGGACTTGTCGCTACAAGCTTCGACTGTCTTAGAATGTGAGACAACTTTATGTTCAGCCGAACGCGAATGACAAAGACGGGACACGCTCTTTTCAATCTTTGAGCGCGCTGAAACTTAAGTTAGGATACTTGAACTCTTCGCGAATGCCACCTTCCATCAGTGACCAATGGCATCACCACCACGCCCAAACACTACAATAGTATTAGCGTGTTACTAACTGCCGCGAACGCCCACATGTATGCGACTGAAAATCACACTTTTTAAATCTTGAAGTAAAAGATCACAATAAATCACAGTCTTTATTGAGCGCCCCATGCCGAAATGATCAGGTTGTTTAGGTCATGAAAGCAGTTGCCATGGAAGACAACAACTAATTCTCGTTGTTAATATTCTATTCTACATGTTCTTGTATTCATAACTGTATCCATCCATAAGAGTTTAGCAATAAATCGTCAATGATATATTCGGCTGTTTCGTGAAAGATTTTTTTTTTATTCTGTCTCCTATAGCGTGAATGCATATCAATACACATTGGTCAGGCTGGCGTCCAAATCGGCAATGCATGCTGGGAGTTATACTGTCTGGAACATGGTATCCAACCTGATGGCCAGATGCCAAGTGACAAGACCATTGGCGGCGGCGACGATTCTTTCAATACTTTCTTCAGTGAGACTGGAGCTGGGAAACACGTGCCACGTGCAGTGTTTGTCGATCTGGAACCGACAGTAGTGGGTAAGAAAATTTATGTCGAGTTTATAGTCTTGTCCGATGCATTTACGAAGCCCCTCCCAGCCGCGTGGGTGGGGGCTAGCTAAAATCTCGCGTTACTGTTAGACGTTTTTTAGTGAAAAACAAAGATACTGGTGATCTCGCCTCGCTCCTAAAAAGATTACCTGCGTATTAAATATGTACTATTGTTTATGTCTTTCCAGATGAAGTACGGACTGGTACATACCGTCAATTATTTCACCCTGAAGAACTTATCACTGGAAAGGAAGACGCCGCTAACAACTATGCTCGAGGTCACTATACAATTGGCAAAGAGATAGTCGACCTGGTCTTAGATAGAATACGAAAACTGGCCGATCAATGTACAGGTCTTCAAGGATTCTTGATCTTCCACAGCTTCGGTGGTGGCACTGGTTCTGGTTTCACGTCTCTCCTTATGGAAAGACTCTCGGTTGACTATGGCAAGAAGTCAAAGTTAGAGTTCGCTGTCTACCCAGCTCCGCAAGTGGCAACTGCTGTAGTAGAGCCATACAATTCGATTCTGACCACCCATACCACCCTGGAGCACTCCGACTGTGCCTTCATGGTTGACAACGAGGCCATCTACGATATTTGTCGTCGAAATTTGGACATCGAACGTCCAACCTACACCAATCTCAACCGTCTGATTGGTCAAATCGTCTCTTCCATCACCGCTTCACTGCGATTTGATGGCGCCCTCAACGTCGATTTGACGGAATTTCAGACCAATCTGGTACCTTATCCACGTATCCATTTCCCGTTGGCTACCTACGCTCCTGTGATTTCTGCCGAGAAAGCCTATCACGAGCAACTTACAGTAGCAGAAATCACAAATGCCTGCTTCGAGCCTGCCAACCAGATGGTCAAATGTGACCCGCGTCACGGAAAGTACATGGCCTGCTGTATGCTGTACCGGGGCGATGTGGTGCCCAAAGACGTCAACGCTGCTATTGCTACCATCAAGACCAAACGTACCATCCAGTTCGTCGACTGGTGTCCAACGGGCTTTAAAGTTGGTATCAACTACCAACCACCAACCGTTGTTCCCGGTGGAGACTTGGCTAAAGTGCAGCGTGCTGTTTGTCTACTGAGCAACACTACCGCTATTGCAGAAGCTTGGGCCAGACTTGATCATAAATTCGATTTGATGTACGCCAAGCGTGCTTTCGTCCACTGGTATGTCGGTGAAGGTATGGAGGAAGGAGAGTTCTCCGAGGCGCGTGAAGATCTTGCGGCTTTGGAGAAGGATTACGAGGAAGTCGGTGTAGATTCTGTTGAAGGCGAAGGCGAGGAAGAAGGCGAAGAATATTAAGAAAACAAAATAACACTAAATTTGGGTAAAATGTTATCAGCGGGGAAACAGCGAACTTTTCAACTATATAAATAATAATATTCTCAATGTCTATTCTTCATTATTCGAGCACATTGTCATTAAATGGTGATCACCGGTCGAACAGATCGGGCAACTTCACGCCACCACGTTGTATATTCAAAATGTCAGAATTCTATCGTTATTCATGTCACTCAAAAAGATGCATAAATGTAGTACACTATTTGTCGGTCTTCGTTGCATATTTTATACTTTCAGTTTTTACGATTACGTAGACCCTTCTTGTGTGTTTAATAAAGTGCACATATTTTAACTTATAAACCCTAAATTCCTGAGTAAATGTGTTCTGAGCATGCGCGTTCTATAATCAGATGTGATCGTGACGTCATGTATTTCATCATACATACACGTTAAGTGCCAATGAGAATTATATGTTGGTTGTGACGTCACAACATGTTACACACATATAGGTAGTGTTTATTTGGGACCCACTTTTACGCATTATTTCGCTGAAAACCACGACATGTATTTGATTACACACTGTATTTAAAGCGGGAGGGTCGTCACCTGCGCACGCGTGGGAATTGAGTCCCAAGCGATGATAACAACACACTACTAAAAACGCAAAGGGTCATGGGCAGACGCTTGTTTGTAAACAATGACACGATATGGCTATCTGACGCATGCGCAGGTGACGACACCCCCCTTTAAACCTGAGCGATTTGTGAATCGTCGTGTTAAAATATGAAAAGTATGCAAATTTAGCACTTGAAGTCAAGATATCATGTACCGATGAGTTGGACACATACATTTAACGACCATTCGGTTAACAGTATCATCGTATACATTTTTCAAAAACGAAGTTGAATCAACCACAATGATATACGTGAGATTGTGAAACCTGACACAGTCCGCCATTTAAAGAAAAAAAAACTCGAGGTTTTATTTTGCATAATCAATAAAACGGCACCGTTTAAAATGCTTTAGGATACTTTACTTTAGGTGGATTTAATATTCGCTAAAACGACGTTTTGGCTGTTTCGTATAAATTTTATTTTCAATGATTTTTAATGAGTTGAATGTGAAATATAGGAGAAAAAAGTATTTTAACTGATTCATCTATTCGGCGAAAAGGAAGTACTTTACATTACATGCTAGGAATTGCATCGCGTTGTAAAACCGGTATAATTCACATATGTTGGCCAAGTGCATTTATGATTGTGCCTTCAGGTGGGTTTCTCGAGAAAATGTAGTGTTTTTGACGGTTAACTCAAACAGTCGAGTGACGGACTACACTGCATATATTTCATAGCAAAACATTGTGGGCGATCTACCTAGATAACCTTTGAAATTAGTATGACTTGTAATTCTCTCGTCTCAATTCACAAGTTTGAGCACAAATACACAACTCCGCACAGTTCGATACGCGTTACTTATATTGCGTAAAGCGCAAAGACCTATGGGTAGGAGATGGTTACCTGCGTCCTACTCGCCTACTCAGGCCTACGTGTCAGGCTATCAAGGAGTCGACTGTTTACGTGCTGTAGCCTATCGCCCTCTGTCGTTGAAACTGCCAGTCGTCGTACGTTTATTGCTATCTGGTAAACCTCAGACCACCATTGGTGAGCGAACACTACACAGAGATCGTACAAGCGTCACACGGTGTATCAACTTGAAGGCTCTGGGCACAACATCGGGTTTTATATCCTTCGACGACGACACAATTTGAAGAAATAATAAGAACAAATTAGGTAAAAGCAATATATCGCGTAGTCAATGCTCCGAATACAACTTACATCTTGGAATGCGTTCTAAAATGGCAAATTACACATTTTCATCTAAAATAATTGTGCTCAAAATAAATGCCATCATTGCACATTTGTGAACGTCAAAAACAGGATTTCACTAGAACAGCGCCCCCTCAAGTTGGACACGACCGCCGTAATGATAACAGGAATCTACGTTGCATCTTATTTGGTCCGCTGCTGAATATTCATAAATTGAATTTGACGCGTTAGATCGGAAGACTGTGCAGATATCGGAAATACGTAGACCGTATACACAAATGCCTGCCGAGATGTCTTTGAAAATGAAGGATTAACGATACATGTTGTTGCTTCATATTGTCCCATTCCCTGCCGCGTCCACTATTTCAAATATCGTGGTTACGTTACTCAAGAAAACCGTGACAGTGGGTGCAAACAGACAGAAGTACCACTGCTCTTTCGCTCCTAAGCTATCATTTAGCCAATTACATTTAGTTAATTACAGCAACACTTCACCACGTTTTGCATAATGTGGGCATCTCTATGCAATATCAAAATAACATTTTCTTATTTCCTCCATCCATTCATTCATTCGAATGTTATAATAAGAGACTAATTTAGTCATACTACAATTATAAGCCATACTTTCCCAAATGTATACATTAGGTAGTAGCAAAATTACAAAAAGACAGCACGAAGTCTAAATTTAACATTATTTGCTGTCCACTACACTGGACGTTTATTTTCAGAGAGAAAAATATATGAATACAGTGGATTGATAAACTGTAACAAGAATAAGCGCTTCTCTACTGTTGCCTCTTCATAAAAAATATGATACATATTTGGCTCTTAGATTATTATGAAATGTTATTGAACTTATTATCTGTATATGCAATTAGCTGATTCGTTGATAACTTCGTTCGATATACCGAAGCTGTAAATAACACACCTATAACTGCACATGCGTATGGACAAACAATCTTTCGATTGTTAAACGGATAACGAAATTCTGTCTGAAGTTTCAATCTGCGAAACACTCTCACAACAAACTCATACTCATTTTGCTGTGTGTCGACCCTATATTCGCCCTGGGATCAATATGTCGTAAAACACCCTGAGAGTACACTACATTCTGATTAACTGAAGAATAAGGGCAAAATCTCGATTTACATACAAGATTACTCTCGTGTCATTAACAATCCAGACATGATGTCATATGTGACGTCAGCCTACGTGACCTAATCACAAATCGTGTGATGTTTAGCTGAATTATATGGCTTTAGATTAGGGGTGGAATATGTGACTCCGATGTCGAAATAAATTACGTCATTATACGTGCAAGGTTAGACTGTTAGGTTTATTTCGCATTCTATCAAATTATATTTATTCAAAAAAACAAAAACCGCGACGTTTTCTAATTATGTTGGTGTAGTAAAATATTGAATTCTCCGCAATAGAAATTTCTGAAGGTTAATCACAAAACTATGAATAAAAACCCTGGATCTGGTCTTACAAAATAATAAGTAAATTAAATCGTTAACCCTTTTTTCCCGGGTTACGATTATCGTCTCTTGTATATTGAAATCATACGCAATGCTAAGCTGTACCATAGACCCTCTTTTAGAGGGTCTATGGCTGTACCTGGAAATTGAATGCATTCACCGGCTACTGATATACTTAGACTCAGCGTGGGACGCGTGTGGAAAAAAAACCTCGTAGTAAATCCTTGCCGGCCCCATGTAAACGCCGGTTTGTTGGAAACGCGTATGAAATAATAATGACTTCACGGGACAGGATATGTGTCCAGCATATGCATTGTATTTGGTAATAGGTCGGCGTGTTTCTAAAAGCAGTTTAAACATAAATGATGCTAGTATATTTACCGCCCCCCCCCTCCGAATCTTCTTTTCCACAGCTCAAATGATGGACGATGTATTTATTTATACAATCATGTCAAATTGATCGATTTTTCGTAGACTTTCAAATAATCAGAAAAGCAGAAGGATAATAATCAAACGCAGTAGTATTATAGAAATGTGGATTGCACAGGGATCAAACGTCAAACGAGAAAAATGCTATCGTTTTGAAATTTGATTAGGTATACCTAGTACATATTGCCATCTACCGTACACAAAGAGAGCGGAGTTCACAGTTGGCGTAGCAGCACAAAGTGGATGTCTTTTGTATTTTATATCAACATTTCAACATATGAATCCGATCATTTGGCAGCAATCAAGATAAAAGCTAATACCGGTAAAAAATACATCGAAAATGTTACATCTTATTATTATCGACCACGAGGCTATTTATGACTGCGGTGTAGTGAAACTGAAATGGTTCGGCCCATATTTGACTTAACCAATCAGCAACGTCAACCATATTGATGCGCATCCGTTTCCCCGCCGTTTCCCTGATAACAACGGCAGTATAAGTACGAGGACCGTTCGTAAAGACGAACAGTTAATGCTCTCACAATCGACTCGATTACGTCCACCGTGAGCTTATTCTTCCAAGACCTACCGTACACACACAGAATACATTTTTACATCATTATCGAAAATGGTGAGTAATATTTCAACTTATTTTCCTATTTTTTTCAGAAGTAGTTTAACAAGTTTGTTTCCTCCAACTATTGGTTGCTATATTCATTTGTTTCACGTGCGTGGTTATTGTGAGAGCTCGGTCGGTGTCACAGTTGATAGTGATAAACGTACTGCCATTAAGTATGACTCATTCCCGCATCGATCGGGGTAGGTTGCATAAATTAAACGTACGCACATGGGTGGGGCTGATTTATACTTCAATTTATTCTACTAACCCGCGTTTGCATACACGTGTGTATTACGTCAGCTGTTTTTAATTGTATTTTACTATTTTTCGAAATAAATTTGTGACGGCAATAATCGGTAACGGTAGCAGGTAATATAATATGAATAATCTTAATTAGAATTGATTGCTCGCATGATTGTATTGATTGATTACTTGACCTTTAATAGCGATAAATCCAATCACGTGATATATTATATAAATGTGCACGTCTTCAGTATAAATTTTCTATTGCGATATTGTTTCTGAACCGACTATAGCTAATCGGTAAAGGTTGCGTGTTTAACACTTAGGCGCTGCGCAGCACGGAAGCGAAACAGGTCGGGAAATGCACACGGATCTGTCGATTATTCATTCCATTATATGAAGCATACAGATCATTTTAAATTCAGGAATACACCTACTTAAAATAATGCGATGCATAATTTGTCGATGTACGCAAACTCGAATTATTCGTATTAAATATTAATAAATGTGTACATTTTAGAAAGCTTTCACAAAAGTGAAATTATCTGAACAATAAACGTGAATTACTATGCTTAGAATTAATTGAACGTTAACTCCTGACGATAAATTTACCGTACATCTTAACATATCAAAGCGCACATAGACGAAAACACGTTCTAACTGATAATAACAAATAATACTATCCCGAAACATGTTATTGAGCCGGTTTCAGATTTCCCCCGGAAACCGGGTTCCACCTGCTCATTATGAAAATAATATTACTGAATGATGGTGGTGCACATAATATTGACCCGTGTAACATTTACTGATGTCATGACAACGGGAACCTTATTCTACGACAGGATACACGAGCTTGCAGTTTTAGTCAAAGCCTTTCCGTTTCAGCATTACTAATGTATGTGTTCACCAAATATATTACCGAGATTCGAATGAGGAATCTCCGTTTGAGGCCCCGAGAGGGAATTAGAAAAGGAAATTTCCAGACAGAAGAGAGTAGAGTTGCAAAAAACAGCGAAATGCTTAGAAATTAAGAACAAGCAATTAAATGAACTAATTACATCGTAATTATATATAAATAATTAACACAGTCGATAGATTACGTAATCGACAACTACGGTTTCATTGTCGTTTTCATGGTGATTTTAAACTCTTTAGTGTATACATAGAAACTGACTGGTTTTCATGCAATTCAATTTCTGTATTCTAAATTCTTATCAGGATTACTGGCACATTGAATCCCCACAGTCGTCACAACATAAAGTTCAAACGCGCGCTGCTTGACGACAGTGGCGCCTGCGTGAAGACTCTAATGCGCTGCGTGACGATTTTGGCGCTTTAGCGCGCGATGGTCGTGGCGCCACACGTACGCCAAATTTAGATTGATGAACGTACTATTTTCCCACAACTCACCGCGCCCCTCCAGCAAGTACGCGTGCGAGTTGGGATCTGGGAGAATTGCACGCAGTGCTAAGGCCAGACTTTTATTATCCCTTGTTTCGCGAACCCGCCGAATGAACAGGAGCCGAAAATGAAATAAAAATAAAATTTTATTTCAGCGTAATTTCTCGCGCCTGCCGACTTGTAAGTGCACTTACAATTCTTTGAGAATTACACAAATCTAATGGCAAAAAAGAATTAATTTTATTTATTTTCCGCCCTCCTCAAAAAATTGCCTTATGAAAATTCGAGAAACAAGGAATAAAAAAAGTCTGGCCTAACGTAGGGTAAAGAATACGCAGCAGATAGCAATTGACTTTTATATGAATGTTGGTACCGTCTCTTTGCTCATACACTCTTGCTAATCTGCGCAACACTCGAAATTGTTGTGCGGATGTGTGTGCATTTCATTATGATAAATGTGATCAACAATCTCGTTCTTATGGAACCCATTATTTGACGAACGCAACCGACGCCATCTAAAGATGTAATATGGACGAAATATTGTTGTTTGATACTGCATGTTGATGACCAGATTGGATTATGATTCATGGTCAAATAAAGATGCATCGTTCGCAGCACAATGTATAAAAAAACACTAATACGCATGCGCAGTTACTGTACTAAAACAGTCAGTACACATGCGCATTGAGCGAATACTCAGCTCCGTGATGCAATAACGACGTTTATAGTTCAAGATAAATAAATAATTCAATATATTCATCGCCAAATAGTAACAAACAACAATGTTCTCGTCCACACTGGCGGATCCAGAAATTCGGTAAGGAGGCGCTTCTATTGACGTGGGCTGGGTCTGTCAATTGATTTGTCTTTTTTTTTGCGGGCTGAAGGAGGGCGCGCCTCCCCCTAAATCCGCTCGTGGTCCGTGTTGTATCTTTAAAATGCATGTCTAAAACGACCATCTGACATCACTGATCATGTCGGTAAAAATTGAATTGGATAATATAATATGAGGTAATATTAAAAAAGTGTCCGTCAATTACTTGTTTAAATTCACCACTTTCATTTTAATGATCAAATATTCAATGGCAAATTTCAGTACCCGAAATTATGATGATGTGTTTCCTTCTTTCACAGCGTGAATGTATATCAATCCACGTCGGACAGGCTGGTGTCCAAATCGGCAATGCGTGCTGGGAATTGTACTGTCTGGAACACGGTATCCAGCCTGATGGCCAGATGCCAAGTGACAAGACCATTGGTGGCGGTGACGATTCTTTCAATACTTTCTTCAGTGAGACTGGAGCTGGGAAACACGTGCCACGTGCAGTGTTTGTAGATCTGGAACCTACAGTAGTGGGTAGGTAGTACTTATATTTTATAAAATATATTCTGCATATTAAAAACATACGCAGAAAGATATTTATTGTTGTTCTAAAATTCATCAACAGATGAAGTACGGACTGGTACATACCGTCAACTGTTCCACCCAGAACAACTGATCACTGGTAAAGAAGATGCCGCCAACAACTACGCACGTGGCCACTACACCATTGGGAAAGAAATCATCGATCTGGTGTTGGACAGAGTACGAAAACTAGCTGACCAGTGTACCGGTTTACAAGGGTTCTTAGTCTTCCACAGCTTCGGTGGTGGCACTGGGTCCGGTTTTACTTCGCTTTTGATGGAACGTCTGTCTGTTGACTATGGCAAGAAGTCGAAGCTTGAGTTTGCCGTCTATCCAGCCCCACAAGTGTCGACAGCGGTTGTCGAACCATATAATTCAATCCTGACAACCCACACAACCCTGGAGCATTCAGACTGTGCTTTCATGGTCGACAACGAGGCCATCTACGATATATGTCGTCGGAATTTGGACATAGAACGTCCAACCTACACCAATCTCAACCGTCTGATTGGTCAAATCGTCTCTTCCATTACTGCTTCCCTGCGTTTTGATGGCGCCCTTAATGTCGATTTGACTGAGTTTCAGACCAATTTAGTACCCTATCCACGTATTCACTTCCCGTTGGCTACATATGCCCCTGTGATTTCTGCTGAGAAGGCCTACCACGAGCAGTTGTCCGTTTCTGAGATCACCAACGCCTGCTTCGAGCCAGCCAACCAGATGGTGAAATGCGATCCACGTCACGGCAAGTACATGGCTTGCTGTCTTTTATTCCGTGGGGATGTCGTACCAAAAGATGTCAACGCAGCCATCGCTACGATCAAGACCAAACGTACAATCCAGTTTGTCGACTGGTGCCCAACTGGTTTCAAAGTTGGTATCAACTACCAACCACCAACCGTTGTTCCCGGTGGTGACTTGGCTAAAGTACAACGCGCCGTCTGCATGTTGAGCAACACCACAGCCATCGCCGAGGCCTGGGCTCGTCTCGACCACAAATTCGACTTGATGTACGCTAAGCGTGCTTTCGTCCACTGGTATGTCGGTGAAGGTATGGAGGAAGGTGAATTCTCCGAGGCGCGTGAAGATCTGGCAGCTTTGGAGAAGGATTACGAGGAAGTTGGCGTCGACTCAGCTGAAGGGGAAGGGGAGGAAGAGGGAGAGGAATATTAAATATAATATTTTAAAGATATGTGAAAATGAAGCAGTGAAAATTGCCTTGACTGTTTTGGTGCAAAAATTCTTTCACGATATTATACACTTACTCGTTGTCTTTGTTCCATTGATGGCTGCTTTTGTTTGTTGCAATAAATAGGCGTTGAAAACACCCGTGACACCTTTTCTTTCTCTTTGAAAAATAAAACCTCACACAATCTCTTAAAGTTGCGGTTTGGCAATAATTTTTTTCTTCTCTCTCGCTAATTACCTTTCTGAATTAAAAAAAAAATCATCGCGTCTGTGTTACCCCTTCGCAGTGCCCCGGGAAATAATATCATATAGTACAAACCAACTCCACAAAAGTTTCTGCAAACATTCAATTTATTTGTCGAAATTCGAAATATAGCGAAAACGATCGAGCATTGGGCCGAAATTTGTATAAGTTTTCTTCAAATAATGTGTGTAGAAAATCTGCCCATCTAGGCATACTACCGAGCCTGTATCAAAAGCCAAACCGTCCCAAAGCATGAGCCCTACTCCACCACTGGTCCCACCATTATGTCAATGACCGTAAAACACGGAAGTCATTCACTTCCGGCAGTGGTAATTCAAGTCAATATTTACCTCTGACCCGATATTTATATTGGCGCTGACTAATTATTCAAAACAATTCCATTAGTTCAAATTAACACTATTATCAACTGCATATTATGGTATGCACATATTTTATTTTATTTAGTCAGCGATTTGAAATATGCGTGCAGGTGGACTAGTGTTACCTTTTTAGGCATCTTATTCCCAAGACGTTTACTTTTCATGTGTACCGCCCACACGACCCTCCATCCAAACGGTATTTCAGCAAGCAAGCAACTTAATCAAATGAATAAAGATATATAACCGGACTTCTATCCATTTTTTCTATACTACTTCCGGTTACAAAATCGATTTCAAGAACAGGGTTATACGTTTGTGTATTTTCGCTCGAAATCACATTTTGGTTTCACGCAGGTTATCGTTAATGTTATCGTTTCTTCGTCAACACATAGAAAGTGTTGCACAAAATGAACATGCACATTTGCACACCTATCATGTTGACAAATAACTTGCTATCCATTTTGACCATTTCCCACCTGGGAGTACACATGGAAACATAAAAAAAATACTATAAAATACTTTATTTTCGCTTGGAATTAAGGTAGAAGCCTACTGATCATTTTTGAGAAGGTTGGTCATAAATCACATGACAATGTTCATTGGTTTATTGTGTAAAATCATGAAGCTATTGTCTCATGGCACCATGAAATAGCATTCTTTTACGTGTTACAGTAATGTATTTTGAGAAACTTGTTCTAATATTTTTCAAAAATCGATATGTTTAGAACAATTCCATAGAGCGCAATGTTAAACAAAAATTGCATTTTTCAACACTTTTTTAAAACTCAGATTTTTGAAAATTTCAGGAAAACAAAAAGTACCCCATCATTTACAATATATTATTTTTCAGCCTATGTCACCAGCCTGTAATTTGAGATATGGCATAATATCTCTGCAATAGGAACCTATGGTAAAAGCACAATAATACTACCAAAATGGCCGCTATCCACTAAAATACAACCAACTTTATTTAAGTCAATATTCTTATATTGCCCGGAAGTACAATTTATTAAAAAACATAAAGAAAATTCATGGTATTTGAAATCATGAGTAGGCTTCTACCTTAATTCACGCTATTTTCACTGGAGGAATGATTCAGTGAAAATAAAATCCTGCGAATATACCTTTTTTCTATATTTTACATTCAACTTGTCAAAAATCACTAAATAAATTTCATACAAAACATCCAAAAACTCTTTTTAGAGAAAATTAATCCAGCTAAAATAAAGTATTTTACGCGTCTATCTAATTTGTAGAGAAAATCGAGCATTAGATTGGGCAACACTATTTATGACGCAGTATGGGTGCCGTGTGAGGGCTTCCATTCCAAAACTACATAGAACAGAATGTTGTATAAGGGGTTCCTGTCGTGTGGCTGCCCGAACAATGATTTCGAGTATACGTAAACGCACACCTAATGTGTCATTTTAGAATTCACAATTAGTTAACAATATATGTTAATTAATCATAATAACTGGGCAATGTATAGACGCATGCGT
Organism: Saccoglossus kowalevskii; assembly: GCF_978046115.1. Lineage (NCBI taxonomy): Eukaryota > Metazoa > Hemichordata > Enteropneusta > Harrimaniidae > Saccoglossus > Saccoglossus kowalevskii. The sequence goes on along the minus strand of NC_140653.1, from coordinate 21,161,025 downwards.
ACTGGTGAGACATAATGTAACTATATGCAAGAGTTCGGGGTTATCTCAGCGACCATAGCATAAAGTGCCGGGAGCAGTTAATGTATGTTACAAAAGTTGTTAATTGTTGACGAGATAAATTATGCCTCTGTTCTTGGGATCACAGGGTGATACTGTGCATAGGCACTAAAGCCTCGTTGCTTTCCCATTCGTGTTAAATAAATATAAACAACTTGTGTACGGCCGGATAAACAAAATACAAGAGTCTTTTACACTTCGCAATAATCGATACAGTACAGTGGCGAGAAAGTCCGGAACGAGTTTAAGGCTGGTATAACAAAGGATGACGGTGACAATGATTGCAGAGATGGAACATAATCTCAGTGTATCTAACATGTATGACGTTTTACCTTTGACGTATTTACGGTCTGTTACAATGATGTGGGATGTTACTGTGAAGATATAGCATTACTCAATAGTAAAAATAATGTAAAAAGGGAAAAATTCAAAATACGGTGGGGGGGGGGTCATTATACTCATTTCGGAGAAAATTCTGTTTAGGCATTTAACCAAGCGAGTGTAGTGTGGCAAGGATAAACAATATCTAAACAGTTTGCTTTTTTATGACATAGTGTATTTAAATAGTGTATTTAATAATTAAATATTTAAAAACTGATTTCACTTTCAGTTTATTAGTTATCATAATGGCGAAATGTGTTTGCATAATTTTCGCTGTCATTTGTGATGTAATATGCATAAGAAAGATTACAGATTTTTCACAGAGAGCAAAATAAAATTCACGTGTGGATTATTAATATTAACATGATTAATTACAGACAGAGTTTTACTCGAAATATTGTCCATCTCCCACGATTATATTAAGTGTCTGGTTCAAGTTACTATGATGGATCTCGATAACAACATCATTCGATGGGTATTCATAATACACGATGTTTCTAATTCATAATGTATACACAGAACGAGTAGTTTGCCAACCTTATTGACCCAGCGATACTCCTGTTCAATCGATCATATTTGTACAAATGCATTCAAGACATGAATTTGAAAGAATATTGATTCAATTATTAAAAAATGCCATGTTTTGTTCACAGTCTGAGTCAGTTGATTACATGGTTATTAATCACATGGCACGTAGAGATGAGTCACCCATCAGGTATATAAGGTTTCTGGCAACTCGGTGTAATACATTGTTTACTGGGTAATATCCGACACAAGGGTAGTTTTAACTCTTTATGAAATCTAAATTCTGTCTATATTACAAAGTGGCCCTGGAAGATGGGCATTAAGCATTGGTAACTTATTAGATCGTCTGTAAGTATAGTAATCACAGAGAAGACATGCAATTATGTTAGAACCTGTCTCAATTAATATTGTAGTATTTACCAAGTTTTTTTTAATTATATTATACTAACTCACTAACTGACCGAAATATTATAGTCCTGAAATCAAATACGGCACACCGCAAAATTGCCGTATTCTCATATGAAAGCACAATAACATAATAGTTATATGGACAATTTAATAATTATATCGACTCTAAACCGTAAGTAAATAGCCACTCTCGATTGCTTTATTAACCACGATTTAGTCTCCGGTATAGACTGTACAGTTCATATTTACCTACACAGACACTGTGCGATTCGTGTTTCACTCAACAGACACTGTACGATTCGTGTTTATAGTTAGTTATATGGATAATTTAATAATTATATCGACTCTAAACCGTAAGTAAATAGCCACTCTCGAATGCTTTATTAACCACGATTTAGTCTCCGGTATAGACTGTACAATTCGTGTTTACCTACACAGACACTGTACGATTCGTGTTTACCTACACATACACTGTACGATTCGTGTTTACCTACAAAGATACTGTGCGATTCGTGTTTACTTACACATACACTGTACTATTCGTGTTTACCTACACAGACACTGTACGATTCGTGTTTACCTACACATACACTGTATGATTCGTGTTTATCTACACAGACACTGTACGATTCGTGTCTACCTACACAGACACTGTACGATTCGTGTTTACATACACAGACACTGTACGATTCGTGTTTACCTACACATACACTGTACGATTCGTGTTTACCTACACAGACACTGTATGATTCGTGTTTATCTACACATACACTGTACGGTTCGTGTTTACCTACACAGACACTGAACGATTTGTGTTTATCTACACAGACACTGTACGATTTGTGTTTACCTACACGTACACTGTACGATTCGTGTTTACCTACACAGACACTGTATAATTCGTGTTTATCTACACATACACTGTACGGTTCGTGTTTACCTACACAGACACTGTACGATTCGTGTTTACCTACACATACACTGTACGATTCGTGTTTACCTACAAAGATACTGTACGATTCGTGTTTAACTACACAAACAATGTACGATTCGTGTTTACCTACACATACACTGTACGATTCGTGTTTACCTACACAGACACTGTACGGTTCGTGTTTACATACACAGACACTGTACGATTCGTGTTTACCTACACATACACTGTACGATTCGTGTTTACCTACACAGACACTGTATGATTCGTGTTTATCTACACATACACTGTACGGTTCGTGTTTACCTACACAGACACTGTACGATTCGTGTTTACCTACACAGACACTGTACGATTCGTGTTTACCTACACATACACTGTACGATTCGTGTTTACCTACAAAGATACTGTGCGATTCGTGTTTACTTACACATACACTGTACTATTCGTGTTTACCTACACAGACACTGTACGATTCGTGTTTACCTACACATACACTGTATGATTCGTGTTTATCTACACAGACACTGTACGATTCGTGTCTACCTACACAGACACTGTACGATTCGTGTTTACATACACAGACACTGTACGATTCGTGTTTACCTACACATACACTGTACGATTCGTGTTTACCTACACAGACACTGTATGATTCGTGTTTATCTACACATACACTGTACGGTTCGTGTTTACCTACACAGACACTGAACGATTTGTGTTTATCTACACAGACACTGTACGATTTGTGTTTACCTACACGTACACTGTACGATTCGTGTTTACCTACACAGACACTGTACGATTCGTGTTTACCTACACATACACTGTACGATTCGTGTTTACCTACACAGACACTGTACGATTCGTGTTTACCTACACATACACTGTACGATTCGTGTTTACCTACACAGACACTGTACGATTCATGTTTACCTACACATACACTGTACGATTCGTGTTTACCTACAAAGATACTGTACGATTCGTGTTTAACTACACAAACAATGTACGATTCGTGTTTACCTACACATACACTGTACGATTCGTGTTTACCTACACAGACACTGTACGATTCGTGTTTACCTACACATACACTGTACGATTCGTGTTTACCTACACAGACACTGTACGATTCGTGTTTACCTACAAAGATACTGTACGATTCGTGTTTACCTACACAGACAATGTACGATTCGTGTTTACCTACACAGACACTGTACGGTTCGTGTTTACCTACACATACACTGTACGATTCGTGTTTACCTACACAGACACTGTACGATTCGTGTTTACCTACACATACACTGTACGATTCGTGTTTACCTACACATACACTGTACGATTCGTGTTTACCTACAAAGATACTGTACAATTCGTGTTTACCTACACAAACAATGTACGATTCGTGTTTACCTACACATACACTGTACGATTCGTGTTTACCTACACATACACTGTACGATTCGTGTTTACCTCCACATACACTGTACGATTCGTGTTTACCTACAAAGATACTGTGCGATTCGTGTTTACTTACACATACACTGTACTATTCGTGTTTACCTACACAGACACTGTACGATTCGTGTTTACCTACACATACACTGTATGATTCGTGTTTATATACACAGACACTGTACGATTCGTGTCTACCTACACAGACACTGTACGATTCGTGTTTACATACACAGACACTGTACGATTCGTGTTTACCTACACATACACTGTACGATTCGTGTTTACCTACACAGACACTGTATGATTCGTGTTTATTTACACATACACTGTACGGTTCGTGTTTACCTACACAGACACTGAACGATTCGTGTTTATCTACACAGACACTGTACGATTCGTGTTTACCTACACGTACACTGTACGATTCGTGTTTACCTACACAGACACTGTATAATTCGTGTTTATCTACACATACACTGTACGGTTCGTGTTTACCTACACAGACACTGTACGATTCGTGTCTACCTACACAGACACTGTACGATTCGTGTTTACCTACACAGACACTGTACGATTCGTGTTTACCTACACATACACTGTACGATTCGTGTTTACCTACACAGACACTGTATGATTCGTGTTTATCTACACATACACTGTACGGTTCGTGTTTACCTACACAGACACTGAACGATTCGTGTTTGCCTACACAGACAATGTACGATTCGTGTTTACCTACACAGACACTGTACGATTCGTGTTTACCTACACATACACTGTACGATTCGTGTTTACCTACACATACACTGTACGATTCGTGTTCACCTACACATACACTGTACGATTCGTGTTTACCTACACATACACTGTGCAATTCGTGTTTACCTACAAAGATACTGTACGATTCGTGTTTACCTACACAAACAATGTACGATTCGTGTTTACCTACACATACACTGTACGATTCGTGTTTACCTACACATACACTGTACGATTCGCGTTTACCTACACATACACTGTACGATTCGTGTTTACCTACAAAGATACTGTACGATTCGTGTTTACCTACACAGACAATGTACGATTCGTGTTTACCTACACAGACACTGTACTATTCGTGTTTACCCACACAGACACTGTACGATTCGTGTTTACCTACACATACACTGTACGATTCGTGTTTACCTTCAAAGATACTGTACGATTCGTGTTTACCTACACAGACAATGTACGATTCGTGTTTACCTACACAGACACTGTACGATTCGTGTTTACCTACACAGACACTGTACGATTCGTGTTTACCTACACATACACTGTACGATTCGTGTTTACCTACAAAGATACTGTACGATTCGTGTTTACCTACACAGACACTGTACTACTCGTGTTTACCTACACAGACACTACACGATTCGTGTTTACCTACACTTACACTGTGCGATTCGTGTTTACCTACACAGGCACTGTACGATTCGTGTTTACCTACACATACACTGTACAATTCGTGTTTACCTACACAGACACTGTACGATTCGTGTTCACCAAAAAAAGATACTCTACGATTCGTGTTTACCTACACATACACTGTACGATTCGTGTTTACCTACAAAGATACTCTACGATTCGTGTTTACCTACACATACAATGTACGATTCGTGTTTACCTACACAGACACTGTACGATTCGTGTTTACCTACACATACACTGTACGATTCGTGTTTACCTACACAGACACTGTACGATTCGTGTTTACATACACAGACACTGTACAATTCGTGTTTACCTACACATACACTGTGCGATTCGTGTTTACCTACACATACACTGTATTATTCGTGTTTACCTACACATACACTGTACGATTCGTGTTTATCTACACAGACACTGTACGATTCGTGTTTACCTACACATACACTGTACGATTCGTGTTTACCTACACGGACACTGTATGATTCGTGTTTATCTACACATACACTGTACGGTTCGTGTTTACCTACACAGACACTGTACGATTCGTGTCTACCTACACAGACACTGTACGATTTGTGTTTACCTACAAAGACACTGTACGATTCGTGTTTACCTACACATACACTGTACGATTCGTGTTTACCTACACAGACACTGTATGATTCGTGTTTATCTACACATACACTGTACGGTTCGTGTTTACCTACACAGACACTGTACGATTCGTGTTTATCTACACAGACACTGTACGATTCGTGTTTACCTACAAAGATACTGTACGATTCGTGTTTACCTACACAGACAATGTACGATTCGTGTTTACATACACAGACACTGTACGATTCGTGTTTACCTACACAGACACTGTACGATTCGTGTTTACCTACACAGACACTGTACGATTCGTGTTTACTTACACAGACACTGTACGATTCGTGTTTACCTACACATACACTGTGCGATTCGTGTTTACCTACACATACACTGTACTATTCGTGTTTACCTACACAGACACTGTATGATTCGTGTTTATCTACACAGACACTGTACGATTCGTGTTTACCTACACATACACTCTACGATTCGTGTTTACCTACACAGACAATGTACGACTCGTGTTTACCTACAAAGATACTGTCCGATTCGTGTTTACTTACACAGACAATGTACGATTCGTGTTTACCTACACAGACACTGTACGATTCGTGTTTACCTACACATACACTGTACGATTCGTGTTTACCTACACATACACTGTACGATTCGTGTTGACCTACACAGACACTGTACTACTCGTGTTTACCTACACAGACACTATACGATTCATGTTTACCTACACAGACACTGTGCGATTCGTGTTTACCTACACAGACACTGTACGATTCGTGTTTACCTACACATACACTGTACGATTCGTGTTTATCTACACAGACACTGTTCGATTCGTGTTTACCTACACATACACTGTACGATTCGTGTTTACATACACGGACACTGTATGATTCGTGTTTACCTACACATACACTGTACGATTCGTGTTTACCTACAAAGATACTGTACGATTCGTGTTTACCTACACAGACAATGTACGATTCGTGTTTACCTACACAGACACTGTACGATTCGTGTTTACCTACACAGACACTGTACGATTCGTGTTTACCTACACAGACACTGTACGATTCGTGTTTACCTACACAGACACTGTACGATTCGTGTTTACCTACACATACACTGTGCGATTCGTGTTTACCTACACATACACTGTACTATTCGTGTTTACCTACACAGACACTGTATGATTCGTGTTTATCTACACATACACTGTACGGTTCGTGTTTACCTACACAGACACTGTACGACTCGTGTTTACCTACAAAGATACTGTACGATTCGTGTTTACCTACACAGACACTGTACGATTCGTGTTTACCAACACATACACTGTACGATTCGTGTTTACCTACACATACACTGTACGATTCGTGTTTACCTACACATACACTGTAAGATTCGTGTTTACCTACACATACACTGTACGATTCGTGTTTACCTACAAAGATACAGTACGATTCGTGTTGACCTACACAGACACTGTACTACTCCTGTTTACCTACACAGACACTATACGATTCGTGTTTACCTACACAGACACTGTGCGATTCGTGTTTACCTACACAGACACTGTACGATTCGTGTTTACCTACACATACACTGTACGATTCGTGTTTACCTACACAGACACTGTACGATTGGTGTTCACCTACAAAGATACTCTTTGATTCGTGTTTACCTACACAGACAATGTACGATTCGTGTTAACCTCCAAAGATACTCTACGATTCGTGTTTACCTACACATACAATGTACGATTCGTGTTTACCTACACAGACACTGTACGATTCGTGTTTACCTACACATACACTGTACGATTCGTGTTTACCTACACAGACACTGTACGATTCGTGTTTACCTACACAGACACTGTACGATTCGTGTTTACCTACACATACACTGTACGATTCGTGTTTACCTACACAGACACTGTACGATTCGTGTTTACCTACACAGACACTGTACGATTCGTGTTTACCTACACATACACTGTACGATTCGCGTTTACCTACAAAGATACTGTACGATTCGTGTTTACCTACACAGACACTGTACTATTCGTGTTTACCTACACAGACACTGTACGATTCGTGTTTACCTACACATACACTGTACGATTCGTGTTTACCTACAAAGATACTGTTCGATTCGTGTTTACCTACACAGACACTGTACGATTCGTGTTTACCTACACATACACTGTACGATTCGTGTTTATCTACACAGACACTCTACGATTCGTGTTTACCTACACAGACACTGTATGATTCGTGTTTACCTACACAGACACTGTACGATTCGTGTTTACCTACACATACACTGTACGATTCGTGTTTACCTACACAGACACTGTACGATTCGTGTTTACCTACACATACACTGTACAATTCGTGTTTACCTACAAAGATACTGTACGATTCGTGTTTACCTACACAGACAATGTACGATTCGTGTTTACCTACACAGACACTGTACGATTCGTGTTTACCTACACATACACTGTACGACTCGTGTTTACCTACAAAGATACTCTACGATTCGTGTTTACCTACACATACAATGTACGATTCGTGTTTATCTACACAGACACAGACACTGTGCGATTCGTGTTTACCTACACAGACACTGTACGATTCGTGTTTACCTACACTTACACTGTACGATTCGTGTTTACCTACACAGACACTGTACGATTCGTGTTCACCTACAAAGATACTCTACGATTGGTGTTTACCTACACAGACAATGTACGATTCGTGTTTACCTACAAAGATACTCTACGATTCGTGTTTACCTACACATACAATGTACGATTCGTGTTTATCTACACAGACACTGTACGATTCGTGTTTACCTACGCATACACTGTACGATTCGTGTTTACCTACACATACACTGTACGATTCGTGTTTACCTACACAGACACTGTACGATTCGTGTTTACCTACACATACACTGTACGATTCGTGTTTACCTACACATACACTGTACGATTTGTGTTTACCTACAAAGATACTCTACGATTCGTGTTTACCTACACATACAATGTACGATTCGTGTTTACCTACACAGACACTGTACAATTCGTGTTTACCTACACATACACTGTACGATTCGTGTTTACCTACACAGACACTGTACGATTCGTGTTTACCTACACAGACACTGTGCAATTCGTGTTTACCTACACATACACTGTGCGATTCGTGTTTACCTACACATACACTGTACTATTCGTGTTTACCTACACATACACTGTACGATTCGTGTTTACCTACACAGACACTGTACGATTCGTGTTTATCTACACATACACTGTACGATTCGTGTTTACCTACAAAGATACTGTTCGATTCGTGTTTACCTACACAGACACTGTACGATTCGTGTTTACCTACACATACACTGTACGATTCGTGTTTATCTACACAGACACTCTACGATTCGTGTTTACCTACACAGACACTGTATGATTCGTGTTTACCTACACAGACACTGTACGATTCGTGTTTACCTACACATACACTGTACGATTCGTGTTTACCTACACAGACACTGTACGATTCGTGTTTACCTACACATACACTGTACAATTCGTGTTTACCTACAAAGATACTGTACGATTCGTGTTTACCTACACAGACAATGTACGATTCGTGTTTACCTACACAGACACTGTACGATTTGTGTTTACCTACACATACACTGTACGATTCGTGTTTACCTACAAAGATACTCTACGATTCGTGTTTACCTACACATACAATGTACGATTCGTGTTTATCTACACAGACACAGACACTGTGCGATTCGTGTTTACCTACACAGACACTGTACGATTCGTGTTTACCTACACTTACACTGTACGATTCGTGTTTACCTACACAGACACTGTACGATTCGTGTTCACCTACAAAGATACTCTACGATTGGTGTTTACCTACACAGACAATGTACGATTCGTGTTTACCTACAAAGATACTCTACGATTCGTGTTTACCTACACATACAATGTACGATTCGTGTTTATCTACACAGACACTGTACGATTCGTGTTTACCTACGCATACACTGTACGATTCGTGTTTACCTACACATACACTGTACGATTCGTGTTTACCTACACAGACACTGTACGATTCGTGTTTACCTACACATACACTGTACGATTCGTGTTTACCTACACATACACTGTACGATTTGTGTTTACCTACAAAGATACTCTACGATTCGTGTTTACCTACACATACAATGTACGATTCGTGTTTACCTACACAGACACTGTACAATTCATGTTTACCTACACATACACTGTACGATTCGTGTTTACCTACACAGACACTGTACGATTCGTGTTTACCTACACAGACACTGTGCAATTCGTGTTTACCTACACATACACTGTGCGATTCGTGTTTACCTACACATACACTGTACTATTCGTGTTTACCTACACATACACTGTACGATTCGTGTTTACCTACACAGACAATGTACGATTCGTGTTTACCTACACATACACTGTAAGATTCGTGTTTACCTACACATACACTGTACGATTCGTGTTTACCTACAAAGATACTGTACGATTCGTGTTTACCTACACAGACACTGTACTATTCGTGTTTACCTACACAGACACTGTACGATTCGTGTTTATCTACACAGACACTCTACGATTCGTGTTTACCTACACAGACACTATATGATTCGTGTTTACCTACACAGACACTGTACGATTCGTGTTTACCTACAAAGATACTGTACGATTCGTGTTTACCTACACAGACACTGTACTATTCGTGTTTACCTACACAGACACTGTACGATTCGTGTTTACCTACACATACACTGTACGATTCGTGTTTACCTACGCATACACTGTACGATTCGTGTTTACCTACACATACACTGTACGATTCGTGTTTACCTACACAGACACTGTACGATTCGTGTTTACCTACACATACACTGTACGATTCGTGTTTACCTACACATACACTGTACGATTTGTGTTTACCTACAAAGATACTCTACGATTCGTGTTTACCTACACATACAATGTACGATTCGTGTTTACCTACACAGACACTGTACAATTCATGTTTACCTACACATACACTGTACGATTCGTGTTTACCTACACAGACACTGTACGATTCGTGTTTACCTACACATACACTTACGATTCGCGTTTACCTACAAAGATACTGTACGATTCGTGTTTACCTACACAGACACTGTACTATTCGTGTTTACCTACACAGACACTGTACGATTCGTGTTTACCTACACATACACTGTACGATTCGTGTTTACCTACAAAGATACTGTTCGATTCGTGTTTACCTACACAGACACTGTACGATTCGTGTTTACCTACACATACACTGTACGATTCGTGTTTATCTACACAGACACTCTACGATTCGTGTTTACCTACACAGACACTGTATGATTCGTGTTTACCTACACAGACACTGTACGATTCGTGTTTACCTACACATACACTGTACGATTCGTGTTTACCTACACAGACACTGTACGATTCGTGTTTACCTACACATACACTGTACAATTCGTGTTTACCTACAAAGATACTGTACGATTCGTGTTTACCTACACAGACAATGTACGATTCGTGTTTACCTACACAGACACTGTACGATTCGTGTTTACCTACACATACACTGTACGATTCGTGTTTACCTACAAAGATACTCTACGATTCGTGTTTACCTACACATACAATGTACGATTCGTGTTTATCTACACAGACACAGACACTGTGCGATTCGTGTTTACCTACACAGACACTGTACGATTCGTGTTTACCTACACTTACACTGTACGATTCGTGTTTACCTACACAGACACTGTACGATTCGTGTTCACCTACAAAGATACTCTACGATTGGTGTTTACCTACACAGACAATGTACGATTCGTGTTTACCTACAAAGATACTCTACGATTCGTGTTTACCTACACATACAATGTACGATTCGTGTTTATCTACACAGACACTGTACGATTCGTGTTTACCTACACATACACTGTACGATTCGTGTTTACCTACACAGACACTGTACGATTCGTGTTTACCTACACAGACACTGTACGATTCGTGTTTACCTACACATACACTGTACGATTCGTGTTTACCTACACAGACACTGTACGATTCGTGTTTACCTACACAGACACTGTACGATTCGTGTTTACCTACACATACACTGTACGATTCGCGTTTACCTACAAAGATACTGTACGATTCGTGTTTACCTACACAGACACTGTACTATTCGTGTTTACCTACACAGACACTGTACGATTCGTGTTTACCTACACATACACTGTACGATTCGTGTTTACCTACAAAGATACTGTTCGATTCGTGTTTACCTACACAGACACTGTACGATTCGTGTTTACCTACACATACACTGTACGATTCGTGTTTATCTACACAGACACTCTACGATTCGTGTTTACCTACACAGACACTGTATGATTCGTGTTTACCTACACAGACACTGTACGATTCGTGTTTACCTACACATACACTGTACGATTCGTGTTTACCTACACAGACACTGTACGATTCGTGTTTACCTACACATACACTGTACAATTCGTGTTTACCTACAAAGATACTGTACGATTCGTGTTTACCTACACAGACAATGTACGATTCGTGTTTACCTACACAGACACTGTACGATTCGTGTTTACCTACACATACACTGTACGACTCGTGTTTACCTACAAAGATACTCTACGATTCGTGTTTACCTACACATACAATGTACGATTCGTGTTTATCTACACAGACACAGACACTGTGCGATTCGTGTTTACCTACACAGACACTGTACGATTCGTGTTTACCTACACTTACACTGTACGATTCGTGTTTACCTACACAGACACTGTACGATTCGTGTTCACCTACAAAGATACTCTACGATTGGTGTTTACCTACACAGACAATGTACGATTCGTGTTTACCTACAAAGATACTCTACGATTCGTGTTTACCTACACATACAATGTACGATTCGTGTTTATCTACACAGACACTGTACGATTCGTGTTTACCCACGCATACACTGTACGATTCGTGTTTACCTACACATACACTGTACGATTCGTGTTTACCTACACAGACACTGTACGATTCGTGTTTACCTACACATACACTGTACGATTCGTGTTTACCTACACATACACTGTACGATTTGTGTTTACCTACAAAGATACTCTACGATTCGTGTTTACCTACACATACAATGTACGATTCGTGTTTACCTACACAGACACTGTACAATTCGTGTTTACCTACACATACACTGTACGATTCGTGTTTACCTACACAGACACTGTACGATTCGTGTTTACCTACACAGACACTGTGCAATTCGTGTTTACCTACACATACACTGTGCGATTCGTGTTTACCTACACATACACTGTACTATTCGTGTTTACCTACACATACACTGTACGATTCGTGTTTACCTACACAGACACTGTACGATTCGTGTTTATCTACACATACACTGTACGATTCGTGTTTACCTACAAAGATACTGTTCGATTCGTGTTTACCTACACAGACACTGTACGATTCGTGTTTACCTACACATACACTGTACGATTCGTGTTTATCTACACAGACACTCTACGATTCGTGTTTACCTACACAGACACTGTATGATTCGTGTTTACCTACACAGACACTGTACGATTCGTGTTTACCTACACATACACTGTACGATTCGTGTTTACCTACACAGACACTGTACGATTCGTGTTTACCTACACATACACTGTACAATTCGTGTTTACCTACAAAGATACTGTACGATTCGTGTTTACCTACACAGACAATGTACGATTCGTGTTTACCTACACAGACACTGTACGATTTGTGTTTACCTACACATACACTGTACGATTCGTGTTTACCTACAAAGATACTCTACGATTCGTGTTTACCTACACATACAATGTACGATTCGTGTTTATCTACACAGACACAGACACTGTGCGATTCGTGTTTACCTACACAGACACTGTACGATTCGTGTTTACCTACACTTACACTGTACGATTCGTGTTTACCTACACAGACACTGTACGATTCGTGTTCACCTACAAAGATACTCTACGATTGGTGTTTACCTACACAGACAATGTACGATTCGTGTTTACCTACAAAGATACTCTACGATTCGTGTTTACCTACACATACAATGTACGATTCGTGTTTATCTACACAGACACTGTACGATTCGTGTTTACCTACGCATACACTGTACGATTCGTGTTTACCTACACATACACTGTACGATTCGTGTTTACCTACACAGACACTGTACGATTCGTGTTTACCTACACATACACTGTACGATTCGTGTTTACCTACACATACACTGTACGATTTGTGTTTACCTACAAAGATACTCTACGATTCGTGTTTACCTACACATACAATGTACGATTCGTGTTTACCTACACAGACACTGTACAATTCATGTTTACCTACACATACACTGTACGATTCGTGTTTACCTACACAGACACTGTACGATTCGTGTTTACCTACACAGACACTGTGCAATTCGTGTTTACCTACACATACACTGTGCGATTCGTGTTTACCTACACATACACTGTACTATTCGTGTTTACCTACACATACACTGTACGATTCGTGTTTACCTACACAGACAATGTACGATTCGTGTTTACCTACACATACACTGTAAGATTCGTGTTTACCTACACATACACTGTACGATTCGTGTTTACCTACAAAGATACTGTACGATTCGTGTTTACCTACACAGACACTGTACTATTCGTGTTTACCTACACAGACACTGTACGATTCGTGTTTATCTACACAGACACTCTACGATTCGTGTTTACCTACACAGACACTATATGATTCGTGTTTACCTACACAGACACTGTACGATTCGTGTTTACCTACAAAGATACTGTACGATTCGTGTTTACCTACACAGACACTGTACTATTCGTGTTTACCTACACAGACACTGTACGATTCGTGTTTACCTACACATACACTGTACGATTCGTGTTTACCTACGCATACACTGTACGATTCGTGTTTACCTACACATACACTGTACGATTCGTGTTTACCTACACAGACACTGTACGATTCGTGTTTACCTACACATACACTGTACGATTCGTGTTTACCTACACATACACTGTACGATTTGTGTTTACCTACAAAGATACTCTACGATTCGTGTTTACCTACACATACAATGTACGATTCGTGTTTACCTACACAGACACTGTACAATTCATGTTTACCTACACATACACTGTACGATTCGTGTTTACCTACACAGACACTGTACGATTCGTGTTTACCTACACATACACTTACGATTCGCGTTTACCTACAAAGATACTGTACGATTCGTGTTTACCTACACAGACACTGTACTATTCGTGTTTACCTACACAGACACTGTACGATTCGTGTTTACCTACACATACACTGTACGATTCGTGTTTACCTACAAAGATACTGTTCGATTCGTGTTTACCTACACAGACACTGTACGATTCGTGTTTACCTACACATACACTGTACGATTCGTGTTTATCTACACAGACACTCTACGATTCGTGTTTACCTACACAGACACTGTATGATTCGTGTTTACCTACACAGACACTGTACGATTCGTGTTTACCTACACATACACTGTACGATTCGTGTTTACCTACACAGACACTGTACGATTCGTGTTTACCTACACATACACTGTACAATTCGTGTTTACCTACAAAGATACTGTACGATTCGTGTTTACCTACACAGACAATGTACGATTCGTGTTTACCTACACAGACACTGTACGATTCGTGTTTACCTACACATACACTGTACGATTCGTGTTTACCTACAAAGATACTCTACGATTCGTGTTTACCTACACATACAATGTACGATTCGTGTTTATCTACACAGACACAGACACTGTGCGATTCGTGTTTACCTACACAGACACTGTACGATTCGTGTTTACCTACACTTACACTGTACGATTCGTGTTTACCTACACAGACACTGTACGATTCGTGTTCACCTACAAAGATACTCTACGATTGGTGTTTACCTACACAGACAATGTACGATTCGTGTTTACCTACAAAGATACTCTACGATTCGTGTTTACCTACACATACAATGTACGATTCGTGTTTATCTACACAGACACTGTACGATTCGTGTTTACCTACGCATACACTGTACGATTCGTGTTTACCTACACATACACTGTACGATTCGTGTTTACCTACACAGACACTGTACGATTCGTGTTTACCTACACATACACTGTACGATTCGTGTTTACCTACACATACACTGTACGATTTGTGTTTACCTACAAAGATACTCTACGATTCGTGTTTACCTACACATACAATGTACGATTCGTGTTTACCTACACAGACACTGTACAATTCGTGTTTACCTACACATACACTGTACGATACGTGTTTACCTACACAGACACTGTACGATTCGTGTTTACCTACACAGACACTGTGCAATTCGTGTTTACCTACACATACACTGTGCGATTCGTGTTTACCTACACATACACTGTACTATTCGTGTTTACCTACACATACACTGTACGATTCGTGTTTACCTACACAGACACTGTACGATTCGTGTTTACCTACACATACACTGTACGATTCGTGTTTACCTACAAAGATACTGTTCGATTCGTGTTTACCTACACAGACACTGTACGATTCGTGTTTACCTACACATACACTGTACGATTCGTGTTTATCTACACAGACACTCTACGATTCGTGTTTACCTACACAGACACTGTATGATTCGTGTTTACCTACACAGACACTGTACGATTCGTGTTTACCTACACATACACTGTACCATTCGTGTTTACCTACACAGACACTGTACGATTCGTGTTTACCTACACATACACTGTACAATTCGTGTTTACCTACAAAGATACTGTACGATTCGTGTTTACCTACACAGACAATGTACGATTCGTGTTTACCTACACAGACACTGTACGATTTGTGTTTACCTACACATACACTGTACGATTCGTGTTTACCTACAAAGATACTCTACGATTCGTGTTTACCTACACATACAATGTACGATTCGTGTTTATCTACACAGACACAGACACTGTGCGATTCGTGTTTACCTACACAGACACTGTACGATTCGTGTTTACCTACACTTACACTGTACGATTCGTGTTTACCTACACAGACACTGTACGATTCGTGTTCACCTACAAAGATACTCTACGATTGGTGTTTACCTACACAGACAATGTACGATTCGTGTTTACCTACAAAGATACTCTACGATTCGTGTTTACCTACACATACAATGTACGATTCGTGTTTATCTACACAGACACTGTACGATTCGTGTTTACCTACGCATACACTGTACGATTCGTGTTTACCTACACATACACTGTACGATTCGTGTTTACCTACACAGACACTGTACGATTCGTGTTTACCTACACATACACTGTACGATTCGTGTTTACCTACACATACACTGTACGATTCGTGTTTACCTACAAAGATACTCTACGATTCGTGTTTACCTACACATACAATGTACGATTCGTGTTTATCTACACAGACACAGACACTGTGCGATTCGTGTTTACCTACACAGACACTGTACGATTCGTGTTTACCTACACTTACACTGTACGATTCGTGTTTACCTACACAGACACTGTACGATTCGTGTTCACCTACAAAGATACTCTACGATTGGTGTTTACCTACACAGACAATGTACGATTCGTGTTTACCTACAAAGATACTCTACGATTCGTGTTTACCTACGCATACACTGTACGATTCGTGTTTACCTACACATACACTGTACGATTCGTGTTTACCTACACAGACACTGTACGATTCGTGTTTACCTACACATACACTGTACGATTCGTGTTTACCTACAAAGATACTGTACAATTCGTGTTTACCTACACAAACAATGTACGATTCGTGTTTACCTACACATACACTGTACGATTCGTGTTTACCTACACATACACTGTACGATTCGTGTTTACCTCCACATACACTGTACGATTCGTGTTTACCTACAAAGATACTGTGCGATTCGTGTTTACTTACACATACACTGTACTATTCGTGTTTACCTACACAGACACTGTACGATTCGTGTTTACCTACACATACACTGTATGATTCGTGTTTATATACACAGACACTGTACGATTCGTGTCTACCTACACAGACACTGTACGATTCGTGTTTACATACACAGACACTGTACGATTCGTGTTTACCTACACATACACTGTACGATTCGTGTTTACCTACACAGACACTGTATGATTCGTGTTTATTTACACATACACTGTACGGTTCGTGTTTACCTACACAGACACTGAACGATTCGTGTTTATCTACACAGACACTGTACGATTCGTGTTTACCTACACGTACACTGTACGATTCGTGTTTACCTACACAGACACTGTATAATTCGTGTTTATCTACACATACACTGTACGGTTCGTGTTTACCTACACAGACACTGTACGATTCGTGTCTACCTACACAGACACTGTACGATTCGTGTTTACCTACACAGACACTGTACGATTCGTGTTTACCTACACATACACTGTACGATTCGTGTTTACCTACACAGACACTGTATGATTCGTGTTTATCTACACATACACTGTACGGTTCGTGTTTACCTACACAGACACTGAACGATTCGTGTTTGCCTACACAGACAATGTACGATTCGTGTTTACCTACACAGACACTGTACGATTCGTGTTTACCTACACATACACTGTACGATTCGTGTTTACCTACACATACACTGTACGATTCGTGTTCACCTACACATACACTGTACGATTCGTGTTTACCTACACATACACTGTGCAATTCGTGTTTACCTACAAAGATACTGTACGATTCGTGTTTACCTACACAAACAATGTACGATTCGTGTTTACCTACACATACACTGTACGACTCGTGTTTACCTACACATACACTGTACGATTCGCGTTTACCTACACATACACTGTACGATTCGTGTTTACCTACAAAGATACTGTACGATTCGTGTTTACCTACACAGACAATGTACGATTCGTGTTTACCTACACAGACACTGTACTATTCGTGTTTACCCACACAGACACTGTACGATTCGTGTTTACCTACACATACACTGTACGATTCGTGTTTACCTTCAAAGATACTGTACGATTCGTGTTTACCTACACAGACAATGTACGATTCGTGTTTACCTACACAGACACTGTACGATTCGTGTTTACCTACACAGACACTGTACGATTCGTGTTTACCTACACATACACTGTACGATTCGTGTTTACCTACAAAGATACTGTACGATTCGTGTTTACCTACACAGACACTGTACTACTCGTGTTTACCTACACAGACACTACACGATTCGTGTTTACCTACACTTACACTGTGCGATTCGTGTTTACCTACACAGGCACTGTACGATTCGTGTTTACCTACACATACACTGTACAATTCGTGTTTACCTACACAGACACTGTACGATTCGTGTTCACCAAAAAAAGATACTCTACGATTCGTGTTTACCTACACATACACTGTACGATTCGTGTTTACCTACAAAGATACTCTACGATTCGTGTTTACCTACACATACAATGTACGATTCGTGTTTACCTACACAGACACTGTACGATTCGTGTTTACCTACACATACACTGTACGATTCGTGTTTACCTACACAGACACTGTACGATTCGTGTTTACATACACAGACACTGTACAATTCGTGTTTAACTACACATACACTGTGCGATTCGTGTTTACCTACACATACACTGTATTATTCGTGTTTACCTACACATACACTGTACGATTCGTGTTTATCTACACAGACACTGTACGATTCGTGTTTACCTACACATACACTGTACGATTCGTGTTTACCTACACGGACACTGTATGATTCGTGTTTATCTACACATACACTGTACGGTTCGTGTTTACCTACACAGACACTGTACGATTCGTGTCTACCTACACAGACACTGTACGATTTGTGTTTACCTACAAAGACACTGTACGATTCGTGTTTACCTACACATACACTGTACGATTCGTGTTTACCTACACAGACACTGTATGATTCGTGTTTATCTACACATACACTGTACGGTTCGTGTTTACCTACACAGACACTGTACGATTCGTGTTTATCTACACAGACACTGTACGATTCGTGTTTACCTACAAAGATACTGTACGATTCGTGTTTACCTACACAGACAATGTACGATTCGTGTTTACATACACAGACACTGTACGATTCGTGTTTACCTACACAGACACTGTACGATTCGTGTTTACCTACACAGACACTGTACGATTCGTGTTTACTTACACAGACACTGTACGATTCGTGTTTACCTACACATACACTGTGCGATTCGTGTTTACCTACACATACACTGTACTATTCGTGTTTACCTACACAGACACTGTATGATTCGTGTTTATCTACACAGACACTGTACGATTCGTGTTTACCTACACATACACTCTACGATTCGTGTTTACCTACACAGACAATGTACGACTCGTGTTTACCTACAAAGATACTGTCCGATTCGTGTTTACTTACACAGACAATGTACGATTCGTGTTTACCTACACAGACACTGTACGATTCGTGTTTACCTACACATACACTGTACGATTCGTGTTTACCTACACATACACTGTACGATTCGTGTTGACCTACACAGACACTGTACTACTCGTGTTTACCTACACAGACACTATACGATTCATGTTTACCTACACAGACACTGTGCGATTCGTGTTTACCTACACAGACACTGTACGATTCGTGTTTACCTACACATACACTGTACGATTCGTGTTTATCTACACAGACACTGTTCGATTCGTGTTTACCTACACATACACTGTACGATTCGTGTTTACATACACGGACACTGTATGATTCGTGTTTACCTACACATACACTGTACGATTCGTGTTTACCTACAAAGATACTGTACGATTCGTGTTTACCTACACAGACAATGTACGATTCGTGTTTACCTACACAGACACTGTACGATTCGTGTTTACCTACACAGACACTGTACGATTCGTGTTTACCTACACAGACACTGTACGATTCGTGTTTACCTACACAGACACTGTACGATTCGTGTTTACCTACACATACACTGTGCGATTCGTGTTTACCTACACATACACTGTACTATTCGTGTTTACCTACACAGACAC
The DNA here is from genome assembly GCF_978046115.1 of Saccoglossus kowalevskii. Classification (NCBI taxonomy): domain Eukaryota; kingdom Metazoa; phylum Hemichordata; class Enteropneusta; family Harrimaniidae; genus Saccoglossus; species Saccoglossus kowalevskii. Next base: position 21,139,754 of record NC_140653.1, on the reverse strand, counting down.
TGTATGATTCGTGTTTATCTACACATACACTGTACGGTTCGTGTTTACCTACACAGACACTGTACGACTCGTGTTTACCTACAAAGATACTGTACGATTCGTGTTTACCTACACAGACACTGTACGATTCGTGTTTACCAACACATACACTGTACGATTCGTGTTTACCTACACATACACTGTACGATTCGTGTTTACCTACACATACACTGTAAGATTCGTGTTTACCTACACATACACTGTACGATTCGTGTTTACCTACAAAGATACAGTACGATTCGTGTTGACCTACACAGACACTGTACTACTCCTGTTTACCTACACAGACACTATACGATTCGTGTTTACCTACACAGACACTGTGCGATTCGTGTTTACCTACACAGACACTGTACGATTCGTGTTTACCTACACATACACTGTACGATTCGTGTTTACCTACACAGACACTGTACGATTGGTGTTCACCTACAAAGATACTCTTTGATTCGTGTTTACCTACACAGACAATGTACGATTCGTGTTAACCTCCAAAGATACTCTACGATTCGTGTTTACCTACACATACAATGTACGATTCGTGTTTACCTACACAGACACTGTACGATTCGTGTTTACCTACACATACACTGTACGATTCGTGTTTACCTACACAGACACTGTACGATTCGTGTTTACCTACACAGACACTGTACGATTCGTGTTTACCTACACATACACTGTACGATTCGTGTTTACCTACACAGACACTGTACGATTCGTGTTTACCTACACAGACACTGTACGATTCGTGTTTACCTACACATACACTGTACGATTCGCGTTTACCTACAAAGATACTGTACGATTCGTGTTTACCTACACAGACACTGTACTATTCGTGTTTACCTACACAGACACTGTACGATTCGTGTTTACCTACACATACACTGTACGATTCGTGTTTACCTACAAAGATACTGTTCGATTCGTGTTTACCTACACAGACACTGTACGATTCGTGTTTACCTACACATACACTGTACGATTCGTGTTTATCTACACAGACACTCTACGATTCGTGTTTACCTACACAGACACTGTATGATTCGTGTTTACCTACACAGACACTGTACGATTCGTGTTTACCTACACATACACTGTACGATTCGTGTTTACCTACACAGACACTGTACGATTCGTGTTTACCTACACATACACTGTACAATTCGTGTTTACCTACAAAGATACTGTACGATTCGTGTTTACCTACACAGACAATGTACGATTCGTGTTTACCTACACAGACACTGTACGATTCGTGTTTACCTACACATACACTGTACGACTCGTGTTTACCTACAAAGATACTCTACGATTCGTGTTTACCTACACATACAATGTACGATTCGTGTTTATCTACACAGACACAGACACTGTGCGATTCGTGTTTACCTACACAGACACTGTACGATTCGTGTTTACCTACACTTACACTGTACGATTCGTGTTTACCTACACAGACACTGTACGATTCGTGTTCACCTACAAAGATACTCTACGATTGGTGTTTACCTACACAGACAATGTACGATTCGTGTTTACCTACAAAGATACTCTACGATTCGTGTTTACCTACACATACAATGTACGATTCGTGTTTATCTACACAGACACTGTACGATTCGTGTTTACCTACGCATACACTGTACGATTCGTGTTTACCTACACATACACTGTACGATTCGTGTTTACCTACACAGACACTGTACGATTCGTGTTTACCTACACATACACTGTACGATTCGTGTTTACCTACACATACACTGTACGATTTGTGTTTACCTACAAAGATACTCTACGATTCGTGTTTACCTACACATACAATGTACGATTCGTGTTTACCTACACAGACACTGTACAATTCGTGTTTACCTACACATACACTGTACGATTCGTGTTTACCTACACAGACACTGTACGATTCGTGTTTACCTACACAGACACTGTGCAATTCGTGTTTACCTACACATACACTGTGCGATTCGTGTTTACCTACACATACACTGTACTATTCGTGTTTACCTACACATACACTGTACGATTCGTGTTTACCTACACAGACACTGTACGATTCGTGTTTATCTACACATACACTGTACGATTCGTGTTTACCTACAAAGATACTGTTCGATTCGTGTTTACCTACACAGACACTGTACGATTCGTGTTTACCTACACATACACTGTACGATTCGTGTTTATCTACACAGACACTCTACGATTCGTGTTTACCTACACAGACACTGTATGATTCGTGTTTACCTACACAGACACTGTACGATTCGTGTTTACCTACACATACACTGTACGATTCGTGTTTACCTACACAGACACTGTACGATTCGTGTTTACCTACACATACACTGTACAATTCGTGTTTACCTACAAAGATACTGTACGATTCGTGTTTACCTACACAGACAATGTACGATTCGTGTTTACCTACACAGACACTGTACGATTTGTGTTTACCTACACATACACTGTACGATTCGTGTTTACCTACAAAGATACTCTACGATTCGTGTTTACCTACACATACAATGTACGATTCGTGTTTATCTACACAGACACAGACACTGTGCGATTCGTGTTTACCTACACAGACACTGTACGATTCGTGTTTACCTACACTTACACTGTACGATTCGTGTTTACCTACACAGACACTGTACGATTCGTGTTCACCTACAAAGATACTCTACGATTGGTGTTTACCTACACAGACAATGTACGATTCGTGTTTACCTACAAAGATACTCTACGATTCGTGTTTACCTACACATACAATGTACGATTCGTGTTTATCTACACAGACACTGTACGATTCGTGTTTACCTACGCATACACTGTACGATTCGTGTTTACCTACACATACACTGTACGATTCGTGTTTACCTACACAGACACTGTACGATTCGTGTTTACCTACACATACACTGTACGATTCGTGTTTACCTACACATACACTGTACGATTTGTGTTTACCTACAAAGATACTCTACGATTCGTGTTTACCTACACATACAATGTACGATTCGTGTTTACCTACACAGACACTGTACAATTCATGTTTACCTACACATACACTGTACGATTCGTGTTTACCTACACAGACACTGTACGATTCGTGTTTACCTACACAGACACTGTGCAATTCGTGTTTACCTACACATACACTGTGCGATTCGTGTTTACCTACACATACACTGTACTATTCGTGTTTACCTACACATACACTGTACGATTCGTGTTTACCTACACAGACAATGTACGATTCGTGTTTACCTACACATACACTGTAAGATTCGTGTTTACCTACACATACACTGTACGATTCGTGTTTACCTACAAAGATACTGTACGATTCGTGTTTACCTACACAGACACTGTACTATTCGTGTTTACCTACACAGACACTGTACGATTCGTGTTTATCTACACAGACACTCTACGATTCGTGTTTACCTACACAGACACTATATGATTCGTGTTTACCTACACAGACACTGTACGATTCGTGTTTACCTACAAAGATACTGTACGATTCGTGTTTACCTACACAGACACTGTACTATTCGTGTTTACCTACACAGACACTGTACGATTCGTGTTTACCTACACATACACTGTACGATTCGTGTTTACCTACGCATACACTGTACGATTCGTGTTTACCTACACATACACTGTACGATTCGTGTTTACCTACACAGACACTGTACGATTCGTGTTTACCTACACATACACTGTACGATTCGTGTTTACCTACACATACACTGTACGATTTGTGTTTACCTACAAAGATACTCTACGATTCGTGTTTACCTACACATACAATGTACGATTCGTGTTTACCTACACAGACACTGTACAATTCATGTTTACCTACACATACACTGTACGATTCGTGTTTACCTACACAGACACTGTACGATTCGTGTTTACCTACACATACACTTACGATTCGCGTTTACCTACAAAGATACTGTACGATTCGTGTTTACCTACACAGACACTGTACTATTCGTGTTTACCTACACAGACACTGTACGATTCGTGTTTACCTACACATACACTGTACGATTCGTGTTTACCTACAAAGATACTGTTCGATTCGTGTTTACCTACACAGACACTGTACGATTCGTGTTTACCTACACATACACTGTACGATTCGTGTTTATCTACACAGACACTCTACGATTCGTGTTTACCTACACAGACACTGTATGATTCGTGTTTACCTACACAGACACTGTACGATTCGTGTTTACCTACACATACACTGTACGATTCGTGTTTACCTACACAGACACTGTACGATTCGTGTTTACCTACACATACACTGTACAATTCGTGTTTACCTACAAAGATACTGTACGATTCGTGTTTACCTACACAGACAATGTACGATTCGTGTTTACCTACACAGACACTGTACGATTCGTGTTTACCTACACATACACTGTACGATTCGTGTTTACCTACAAAGATACTCTACGATTCGTGTTTACCTACACATACAATGTACGATTCGTGTTTATCTACACAGACACAGACACTGTGCGATTCGTGTTTACCTACACAGACACTGTACGATTCGTGTTTACCTACACTTACACTGTACGATTCGTGTTTACCTACACAGACACTGTACGATTCGTGTTCACCTACAAAGATACTCTACGATTGGTGTTTACCTACACAGACAATGTACGATTCGTGTTTACCTACAAAGATACTCTACGATTCGTGTTTACCTACACATACAATGTACGATTCGTGTTTATCTACACAGACACTGTACGATTCGTGTTTACCTACGCATACACTGTACGATTCGTGTTTACCTACACATACACTGTACGATTCGTGTTTACCTACACAGACACTGTACGATTCGTGTTTACCTACACATACACTGTACGATTCGTGTTTACCTACACATACACTGTACGATTTGTGTTTACCTACAAAGATACTCTACGATTCGTGTTTACCTACACATACAATGTACGATTCGTGTTTACCTACACAGACACTGTACAATTCGTGTTTACCTACACATACACTGTACGATACGTGTTTACCTACACAGACACTGTACGATTCGTGTTTACCTACACAGACACTGTGCAATTCGTGTTTACCTACACATACACTGTGCGATTCGTGTTTACCTACACATACACTGTACTATTCGTGTTTACCTACACATACACTGTACGATTCGTGTTTACCTACACAGACACTGTACGATTCGTGTTTACCTACACATACACTGTACGATTCGTGTTTACCTACAAAGATACTGTTCGATTCGTGTTTACCTACACAGACACTGTACGATTCGTGTTTACCTACACATACACTGTACGATTCGTGTTTATCTACACAGACACTCTACGATTCGTGTTTACCTACACAGACACTGTATGATTCGTGTTTACCTACACAGACACTGTACGATTCGTGTTTACCTACACATACACTGTACCATTCGTGTTTACCTACACAGACACTGTACGATTCGTGTTTACCTACACATACACTGTACAATTCGTGTTTACCTACAAAGATACTGTACGATTCGTGTTTACCTACACAGACAATGTACGATTCGTGTTTACCTACACAGACACTGTACGATTTGTGTTTACCTACACATACACTGTACGATTCGTGTTTACCTACAAAGATACTCTACGATTCGTGTTTACCTACACATACAATGTACGATTCGTGTTTATCTACACAGACACAGACACTGTGCGATTCGTGTTTACCTACACAGACACTGTACGATTCGTGTTTACCTACACTTACACTGTACGATTCGTGTTTACCTACACAGACACTGTACGATTCGTGTTCACCTACAAAGATACTCTACGATTGGTGTTTACCTACACAGACAATGTACGATTCGTGTTTACCTACAAAGATACTCTACGATTCGTGTTTACCTACACATACAATGTACGATTCGTGTTTATCTACACAGACACTGTACGATTCGTGTTTACCTACGCATACACTGTACGATTCGTGTTTACCTACACATACACTGTACGATTCGTGTTTACCTACACAGACACTGTACGATTCGTGTTTACCTACACATACACTGTACGATTCGTGTTTACCTACACATACACTGTACGATTCGTGTTTACCTACAAAGATACTCTACGATTCGTGTTTACCTACACATACAATGTACGATTCGTGTTTATCTACACAGACACAGACACTGTGCGATTCGTGTTTACCTACACAGACACTGTACGATTCGTGTTTACCTACACTTACACTGTACGATTCGTGTTTACCTACACAGACACTGTACGATTCGTGTTCACCTACAAAGATACTCTACGATTGGTGTTTACCTACACAGACAATGTACGATTCGTGTTTACCTACAAAGATACTCTACGATTCGTGTTTACCTACGCATACACTGTACGATTCGTGTTTACCTACACATACACTGTACGATTCGTGTTTACCTACACAGACACTGTACGATTCGTGTTTACCTACACATACACTGTACGATTCGTGTTTACCTACACATACACTGTACGATTTGTGTTTACCTACAAAGATACTCTACGATTCGTGTTTACCTACACATACAATGTACGATTCGTGTTTACCTACACAGACACTGTACAATTCATGTTTACCTACACATACACTGTACGATTCGTGTTTACCTACACAGACACTGTACGATTCGTGTTTACCTACACAGACACTGTGCAATTCGTGTTTACCTACTCATACACTGTGCGATTCGTGTTTACCTACACATACACTGTACTATTCGTGTTTACCTACACATACACTGTACGATTCGTGTTTACCTACACAGACAATGTACGATTCGTGTTTACCTACACATACACTGTAAGATTCGTGTTTACCTACACATACACTGTACGATTCGTGTTTACCTACAAAGATACTGTACGATTCGTGTTTACCTACACAGACACTGTACTATTCGTGTTTACCTACACAGACACTGTACGATTCGTGTTTATCTACACAGACACTCTACGATTCGTGTTTACCTACACAGACACTGTATGATTCGTGTTTACCTACACAGACACTGTACGATTCGTGTTTACCTACAAAGATACTGTACGATTCGTGTTTACCTACACAGACACTGTACTATTCGTGTTTACCTACACAGACACTGTACGATTCGTGTTTACCTACACATACACTGTACGATTCGTGTTTACCTACAAAGATACTGTACGATTCGTGTTTACCTACACAGACACTGTACTATTCGTGTTTACCTACACAGACACTGTACGATTCGTGTTTATCTACACAGACACTCTACGATTCGTGTTTACCTACACAGACACTGTATGATTCGTGTTTACCTACACAGACACTGTACGATTCGTGTTTACCTACAAAGATACTGTACGATTCGTGTTTACCTACACAGACACTGTACTATTCGTGTTTACCTACACAGACACTGTACGATTCGTGTTTACCTACACATACACTGTACGATTCGTGTTTACCTACAAAGATACTGTACGATTCGTGTTTACCTACACAGACACTGTACGATTCGTGTTTACCTACACATACACTGTACGATTCGTGTTTATCTACACAGACACTCTACGATTCGTGTTTACATACACAGACACTGTGTGATTCGTGTTTACCTACACAGACACTGTACAATTCGTGTTTACCTACACAGACACTGTACTATTCGTATTTACCTACACATACACTATACGATTCGTGTTTACCTACACAGACACTGTACGATTCGTGTTTACCTACACAGACACTGTATGATTCGTGTTCACCTACAACGATACTCTACGATTCGTGTTTACCTACACAGACAATGTACGATTCGTGTTTACCTACAAAGATACTCTACGATTCGTGTTTACCTACACATACAATGTACGATTCGTGTTTACCTACACAGACAATGTACGATTCGTGTTTACCTACACATACACTGTACGATTCGTGTTTACCTACAAAGATACTCTACGATTCGTGTTTACCTACACAGACACTGTACGATTCGTGTTTACCTACAAAGATACTGTACGATTTGTGATTACCTATACAGACCCTGTACTATTCGTGTTTACCTACACATACACAGTACGATTCGTGTTTACCTACATAGACACTGTACAATTCGTGTTTACCTACACATACTCTGTACGATTCGTGTTTACCTACAAAGATACTGTACGATTCGTGTTTACCTACACAGACACTGTACTATTCGTGTTTACCTACACAGACAATGTACGATTCGTGTTTACCTACACATACACTGTAAGATTCGTGTTTACCTACACAGACACTATACGATTCGTGTTTACCTACACAGACACTGTGCGATTCGTGTTTACCTACACAGACACTGTACGATTCGTGTTTACCTACACATACACTGTACGATTCGTGTTTATCTACACAGACACTGTACGATTCGTGTTTACCTACACATACACTGTACGATTCGTGTTTACCTACTCAGACACTGTATGATTCGTGTTTACCTACACATACACTGTACGATTCGTGTTTACCTACACATACACTGTACGGTTCGTGTTTACCTACACAGACACTGTACGATTCGTGTTTACCTACAAAGATACTGTACGATTCGTGTTTACCTACACAGACACTGTACGATTCGTGTTTACCTACACAGACACTGTACGATTCGTGTTTACCTACACAGACACTGTACGATTCGTGTTTACCTACACAGACACTGTACGATTCGTGTTTACCTTCACAGACACTGTACGATTTGTGTTTACCTACACATAGACTGTGCGATTCATGTTTACCTACACATACACTGTACTATTCGTGTTTACCTACACAGACACTGTATGATTCGTGTTTATCTACACAGACACTGTACGATTCGTGTTTACCTACACATACACTCTACGATTCGTGTTTACCTACACAGACACTGTACGACTCGTGTTTACCTACAAAGATACTGTACGATTCGTGTTTACCTACACAGACAATGTACGATTCGTGTTTACCTACACAGACACTGTACTACTCCTGTTTACCTACACAGACACTATACGATTCGTGTTTACCTACACAGACACTGTGCGATTCGTGTTTACCTACACAGACATTGTACGTTTCGTGTTTACCTACACATACACTGTACGATTCGTGTTTACCTACACAGACACTGTACTACTCCTGTTTACCTACACAGACACTATACGATTCGTGTTTACCTACACAGACACTGTGCGATTCGTGTTTACCTACACAGACACTGTACGTTTCGTGTTTACCTACACATACACTGTACGATTCGTGTTTACCTACACAGACACTGTACGATTGGTGTTCACCTACAAAGATACTCTTTGATTCGTGTTTACCTACACAGACAATGTACGATTCGTGTTAACCTCCAAAGATACTCTACGATTCGTGTTTAACTACACATACAATGTACGATTCGTGTTTACCTACACAGACACTGTACTACTCCTGTTTACCTACACAGACACTATACGATTCGTGTTTACCTACACAGACACTGTGCGATTCGTGTTTACCTACACAGACACTGTACGTTTCGTGTTTACCTACACATACACTGTACGATTCGTGTTTACCTACACAGACACTGTACGATTGGTGTTCACCTACAAAGATACTCTTTGATTCGTGTTTACCTACACAGACAATGTACGATTCGTGTTAACCTCCAAAGATACTCTACGATTCGTGTTTAACTACACATACAATGTACGATTCGTGTTTACCTACACAGACACTGTACGATTCGTGTTTACCTACACATACACTGTACGATTCGTGTTTACCTACACAGACACTGTACGATTCGTGTTTACCTACACATACACTGTACGATTCGTGTTTACCTACACATACACTGTACGATTCGTGTTTACCTACACAGACACTGTACGATTCGTGTTTACCTACAGAGACACTGTACGATTCGTGTTTACCTACACATACACTGTACGATTCGCGTTTACCTACACATACACTGTACGATTCGTGTTTACCTACACAGACACTGTACGATTCGTGTTTACCTACACAGACACTGTACGATTCGTGTTTACCTACACATACACTGTACGATTCGCGTTTACCTACAAAGATACTGTACGATTCGTGTTTACCTACACAGACACTGTACTATTCGTGTTTACCTACACAGACACTGTACGATTCGTGTTTACCTACACATACACTGTACGATTCGTGTTTACCTACAAAGATACTGTTCGATTCGTGTTTACCTACACAGACACTGTACGATTCGTGTTTACCTACACATACACTGTACGATTCGTGTTTATCTACACAGACACTCTACGATTCGTGTTTACCTACACAGACACTGTATGATTCGTGTTTACCTACACAGACACTGTACGATTCGTGTTTACCTACACATACACTGTACGATTCGTGTTTACCTACACAGACACTGTACGATTCGTGTTTACCTACACATACACTGTACAATTCGTATTTACCTACAAAGATACTGTACGATTCGTGTTTACCTACACAGACAATGTACGATTCGTGTTTACCTACACAGACACTGTACGATTCGTGTTTACCTACACATACACTGTACGATTCGTGTTTACCTACAAAGATACTGTACGATTCGTGTTTACCTACACATACACTGTACGATTCGTGTTTACCTACACAGACACTGCACGATTCGTGTTCACCTACAAAGATACTCTACGATTGGTGTTTACCTACACAGACAATGTACGATTCGTGTTTACCTACAAAGATACTCTACGATTCGTGTTTACCTACACATACAATGTACGATTCGTGTTTATCTACACAGACACTGTACGATTCGTGTTTACCTACGATTACACTGTACGATTCGTGTTTACCTACACATACACTGTACGATTCGTGTTTACCTACACAGACACTGTACGATTCGTGTTTACCTACACATACACTGTACGATTCGTGTTTACCTACACATACACTGTACGATTCGTGTTTACCTACAAAGATGCTCTACGATTCGTGTTTACCTACACATACAATGTACGATTCGTGTTTACCTACACAGACAATGTACAATTCGTGTTTACCTACACATACACTGTACGATTCGTGTTTACCTACACAGACACTGTACGATTCGTGTTTACCTACACAGACACTGTGCAATTCGTGTTTACCTACACATACACAGTGCGATTCGTGTTTACCTACACATACACTGTACTATTCGTGTTTACCTACACATACACTGTACGATTCGTGTTTACCTACACAGACACTGTACGATTCGTGTTTACCTACACAGACACTGTACGATTCGTGTTTACCTACAAAGATACTGTACGATTCGTGTTTACCTACACAGACACTGTACTATTCGTGTTTACCTACACAGACACTGTACGATTCGTGTTTATCTACACAGACACTCTACGATTCGTGTTTACCTACACAGACACTGTATGATTCGTGTTTACCTATACAGACACTGTACGATTCGTGTTTACCTACAAAGATACTGTACGATTCGTGTTTACCTACACAGACACTGTACTATTCGTGTTTACCTACACAGACACTGTACGATTCGTGTTTACCTACACATACACTGTACGATTCGTGTTTACCTACAAAGATACTGTACGATTCGTGTTTACCTACACAGACACTGTACGATTCGTGTTTACCTACACATACACTGTACGATTCGCGTTTACCTACAAAGATACTGTACGATTCGTGTTTACCTACACAGACACTGTACTATTCGTGTTTACCTACACAGACACTGTACGATTCGTGTTTACCTACACATACACTGTACGATTCGTGTTTACCTACAAAGATACTGTTCGATTCGTGTTTACCTACACATACACTGTACGATTCGTGTTTACCTACACAGACACTGTACGATTCGTGTTTACCTACACATACACTGTACGATTCGTGTTTACCTACACATACACTGTACGATTCGTGTTTACCTACAAAGATACTGTACAATTCGTGTTTACCTACACAAACAATGTACGATTCGTGTTTACCTACACATACACTGTACGATTCGTGTTTACCTACACATACACTGTACGATTCGTGTTTACCTCCACATACACTGTACGATTCGTGTTTATCTACACAGACACTGTACGATTCGTGTTTACCTACACATACACTGTACGATTCGTGTTTATCTACACAGACACTCTACGATTCGTGTTTACCTACACAGACACTGTATGATTCGTGTTTACCTACACAGACACTGTACGATTCGTGTTTACCTACACATACACTGTACGATTCGTGTTTACCTACACATACACTGTACAATTCGTGTTTACCTACAAAGATACTGTACGATTCGTGTTTACCTACACAGACAATGTACGATTCGTGTTTACCTACACAGACACTGTACGATTCGTGTTTACCTACACATATACTGTACGATTCGTGTTTACCTACAAAGATACTGTACGATTCGTGTTTACCTACACATACACTGTACGATTCGTGTTTATCTACACAGACACTCTACGATTCGTGTTTACCTACACAGACACTGTGTGATTCGTGTTTACCTACACAGACACTGTACAATTCGTGTTTACCTACACAGACACTGTACTATTCGTATTTACCTACACATACACTATACGATTCGTGTTTACCTACACAGACACTGTACGATTCGTGTTTACCTACACAGACACTGTATGATTCGTGTTCACCTACAACGATACTCTACGATTCGTGTTTACCTACACAGACAATGTACGATTCGTGTTTACCTACAAAGATACTCTACGATTCGTGTTTACCTACACATACACTGTACGATTCGTGTTTACCTACACAGACAATGTACGATTCGTGTTTACCTACACATACACTGTACGATTCGTGTTTACCTACAAAGATACTCTACGATTCGTGTTTACCTACACAGACACTGTACGATTCGTGTTTACCTACAAAGATACTGTACGATTTGTGATTACCTATACAGACCCTGTACTATTCGTGTTTACCTACACATACACTGTACGATTCGTGTTTACCTACATAGACACTGTACAATTCGTGTTTACCTACACATACTCTGTACGATTCGTGTTTACCTACAAAGATACTGTACGATTCGTGTTTACCTACACAGACACTGTACTATTCGTGTTTACCTACACAGACAATGTACGATTCGTGTTTACCTACACATACACTGTAAGATTCGTGTTTACCTACACATACACTGTACGATTCGTGTTTACCTACAAAGATACTGTACGATTCGTGTTGACCTACACAGACACTGTACTACTCGTGTTTACCTACACAGACACTATACGATTCGTGTTTACCTACACAGACACTGTGCGATTCGTGTTTACCTACACAGACACTGTACGATTCGTGTTTACCTACACATACACTGTACGATTCGTGTTTACCTACTCAGACACTGTATGATTCGTGTTTACCTACACACACACTGTACGATTCGTGTTTACCTACACATACACTGTACGGTTCGTGTTTACCTACACAGACACTGTACGATTCGTGTTTACCTACAAAGATACTGTACGATTCGTGTTTACCTACACAGACAATGTACGATTCGTGTTTACCTACACAGACACTGTACGATTCGTGTTTACCTACACAGACACTGTACGATTCGTGTTTACCTACACAGACACTGTACGATTCGTGTTTACCTACACAGACACTGTACGATTCGTGTTTACCTACACATAGACTGTGCGATTCATGTTTACCTACACATACACTGTACTATTCGTGTTTACCTACACAGACACTGTATGATTCGTGTTTATCTACACAGACACTGTACGATTCGTGATTACCTACACATACACTCTACGATTCGTGTTTACCTACACAGACACTGTACGACTCGTGTTTACCTACAAAGATACTGTACGATTCGTGTTTACCTACACAGACAATGTACGATTCGTGTTTACCTACACAGACACTGTACGATTCGTGTTTACCTACACATACACTGTACGATTCGTGTTTACCTACACATACACTGTAAGATTCGTGTTTACCTACACATACACTGTACGATTCGTGTTTACCTACAAAGATACTGTACGATTCGTGTTGACCTACACAGACACTGTACTACTCCTGTTTACCTACACAGACACTGTACGTTTCGTGTTTACCTACACATACACTGTACGATTCGTGTTGACCTACACAGACACTGTACTACTCGTGTTTACCTACACAGACACTATACGATTCGTGTTTACCTACACAGCCACTGTGCGATTCGTGTTTACCTACACAGACACTGTACGATTCGTGTTTACCTACACATACACTGTACGATTCGTGTTTATCTACACAGACACTGTACGATTCGTGTTTACCTACACATACACTGTACGATTCGTGTTTACCTACTCAGACACTGTATGATTCGTGTTTACCTACACATACACTGTACGATTCGTGTTTACCTACACATACACTGTACGGTTCGTGTTTACCTACACATACACTGTACTATTCGTGTTTACCTACACATACACTGTACGATTCGTGTTTACCTACACAGACACTGTACGATTCGTGTTTACCTACACAGACACTGTACGATTCGTGTTTACCTACACAGACACTGTACGATTCGTGTTTACCTACACAGACACTGTGCAATTCGTGTTTACCTACACATACACTGTGCGATTCGTGTTTACCTACACATACACTGTACTATTCGTGTTTACCTACACATACACTGTACGATTCGTGTTTACCTACACAGACACTGTACGATTCGTGTTTACCTACACAGACACTGTACGATTCGTGTTTACCTACACATACACTGTACGATTCGTGTTTACCTACAAAGATACTGTACGATTCGTGTTTACCTACACAGACACTGTACTATTCGTGTTTACCTACACAGACACTGTACGATTCGTGTTTATCTACACAGACACTCTACGATTCGTGTTTACCTACACAGACACTGTATGATTCGTGTTTACCTACACAGACACTGTACGATTCGTGTTTACCTACAAAGATACTGTACGATTCGTGTTTACCTACACAGACACTGTACTATTCGTGTTTACCTACACAGACACTGTACGATTCGTGTTTACCTACACATACACTGTACGATTCGTGTTTACCTACAAAGATACTGTACGATTCGTGTTTACCTACACAGACACTGTACGATTCGTGTTTACCTACACATACACTGTACGATTCGTGTTTATCTACACAGACACTCTACGATTCGTGTTTACCTACACAGACACTGTGTGATTCGTGTTTACCTACACAGACACTGTACAATTCGTGTTTACCTACACAGACACTGTACTATTCGTATTTACCTACACATACACTATACGATTCGTGTTTACCTACACAGACACTGTACGATTCGTGTTTACCTACACAGACACTGTATGATTCGTGTTCACCTACAACGATACTCTACGATTCGTGTTTACCTACACAGACAATGTACGATTCGTGTTTACCTACAAAGATACTCTACGATTCGTGTTTACCTACACATACACTGTACGATTCGTGTT
Organism: Saccoglossus kowalevskii; assembly: GCF_978046115.1. Classification (NCBI taxonomy): domain Eukaryota; kingdom Metazoa; phylum Hemichordata; class Enteropneusta; family Harrimaniidae; genus Saccoglossus; species Saccoglossus kowalevskii. The sequence continues at coordinate 21,123,990 of NC_140653.1, read as the reverse complement.
TACCTACACAGACAATGTACGATTCGTGTTTACCTACACATACACTGTACGATTCGTGTTTACCTACAAAGATACTCTACGATTCGTGTTTACCTACACAGACACTGTACGATTCGTGTTTACCTACAAAGATACTGTACGATTTGTGATTACCTATACAGACCCTGTACTATTCGTGTTTACCTACACATACACTGTACGATTCGTGTTTACCTACATAGACACTGTACAATTCGTGTTTACCTACACATACTCTGTACGATTCGTGTTTACCTACAAAGATACTGTACGATTCGTGTTTACCTACACAGACACTGTACTATTCGTGTTTACCTACACAGACAATGTACGATTCGTGTTTACCTACACATACACTGTAAGATTCGTGTTTACCTACACATACACTGTACGATTCGTGTTTACCTAAAAAGATACTGTACGATTCGTGTTGACCTACACAGACACTGTACGACTCGTGTTTACCTACACAGACACTATACGATTCGTGTTTACCTACACAGACACTGTGCGATTCGTGTTTACCTACACAGACACTGTACGATTCGTGTTTACCTACACATACACTGTACGATTCGTGTTTATCTACACAGACACTGTACGATTCGTGTTTACCTACACATACACTGTACGATTCGTGTTTACCTAATCAGACACTGTATGATTCGTGTTTACATACACATACACTGTACGATTCGTGTTTACCTACACATACACTGTACGGTTCGTGTTTACCTACACAGACACTGTACGATTCGTGTTTACCTACAAAGATACTGTACGATTCGTGTTTACCTACACAGACAATGTACGATTCGTGTTTACCTACACAGACACTGTACGATTCGTGTTTACCTACACAGACACTGTACGATTCGTGTTTACCTACACAGACACTGTACGATTCGTGTTTACCTACACAGACACTGTACGATTCGTGTTTACCTACACATAGACTGTGCGATTCATGTTTACCTACACATACACTGTACTATTCGTGTTTACCTACACAGACACTGTATGATTCGTGTTTATCTACACAGACACTGTACGATTCGTGTTTACCTACACATACACTCTACGATTCGTGTTTACCTACACAGACACTGTACGACTCGTGTTTACCTACAAAGATACTGTACGATTCGTGTTTACCTACACAGACAATGTACGATTCGTGTTTACCTACACAGACACTGTACGATTCGTGTTTACCTACACATACACTGTACGATTCGTGTTTACCTACACATACACTGTACGATTCGTGTTTACCTACACATACACTGTAAGATTCGTGTTTACCTACACATACACTGTACGATTCGTGTTTACCTACAAAGATACTGTACGATTCGTGTTGACCTACACAGACACTGTACTACTCCTGTTTACCTACACAGACACTATACGATTCGTGTTTACCTACACAGACACTGTGCGATTTGTGTTTACCTACACAGACACTGTACGTTTCGTGTTTACCTACACATACACTGTACGATTCGTGTTTACCTACACAGACACTGTACTACTCCTGTTTACCTACACAGACACTATACGATTCGTGTTTACCTACACAGACACTGTGCGATTCGTGTTTACCTACACAGACACTGTACGTTTCGTGTTTACCTATACATACACTGTACGATTCGTGTTTACCTACACAGACACTGTACGATTGGTGGTCACCTACAAAGATACTCTTTGATTCGTGTTTACCTACACAGACAATGTACGATTCGTGTTAACCTCCAAAGATACTCTACGATTCGTGTTTACCTACACATACAATGTACGATTCGTGTTTACCTACACAGACACTGTACGATTCGTGTTTACCTACACATACACTGTACGATTCGTGTTTACCTACACAGACACTGTACGATTCGTGTTTACCTACACAGACACTGTACGATTCGTGTTTACCTACACATACACTGTACGATTCGTGTTTACCTACACAGACACTGTACGATTCGTGTTTACCTACACAGACACTGTACGATTCGTGTTTACCTACACATACACTGTACGATTCGCGTTTACCTACACATACACTGTACGATTCGTGTTTACCTACACAGACACTGTACGATTCGTGTTTACCTACACAGACACTGTACGATTCGTGTTTACCTACACATACACTGTACGATTCGCGTTTACCTACAAAGATACTGTACGATTCGTGTTTACCTACACAGACACTGTACTATTCGTGTTTACCTACACAGACACTGTACGATTCGTGTTTACCTACACATACACTGTACGATTCGTGTTTACCTACAAAGATACTGTTCGATTCGTGTTTACCTACACAGACACTGTACGATTCGTGTTTACCTACACATACACTGTACGATTCGTGTTTATCTACACAGACACTCTACGATTCGTGTTTACCTACACAGACACTGTATGATTCGTGTTTACCTACACAGACACTGTACGATTCGTGTTTACCTACACATACACTGTACGATTCGTGTTTACCTACACAGACACTGTACGATTCGTGTTTACCTACACAGACATTGTACGATTCGTGTTTACCTACAAAGATACTGTACGATTCGTGTTTACCTACACAGACAATGTACGATTCGTGTTTACCTACACAGACACTGTACGATTCGTGTTTACCTACACATACACTGTACGATTCGTGTTTACCTACAAAGATACTGTACGTTTCGTGTTTACCTACACATACACTGTACGATTCGTGTTTACCTACACAGACACTGTACGATTCGTGTTCACCTACAAAGATACTCTACGATTGGTGTTTACCTACACAGACAATGTACGATTCGTGTTTACCTACAAAGATACTCTACGATTCGTGTTTACCTACACATACAATGTACGATTCGTGTTTATCTACACAGACACTGTACGATTCGTGTTTACCTACGCATACACTGTACGATTCGTGTTTACCTACACATACACTGTACGATTCGTGTTTACCTACACAGACACTGTACGATTCGTGTTTACCTACACATACACTGTACGATTCGTGTTTACCTACACATACACTGTACGATTCGTGTTTACCTACAAAGATGCTCTACGATTCGTGTTTACCTACACATACAATGTACGATACGTGTTTACCTACACAGACACTGTACAATTCGTGTTTACCTACACATACACTGTACGATTCGTGTTTACCTACACAGACACTGTACGATTCGTGTTTACCTACACAGACACTGTGCAATTCGTGTTTACCTACACATACACAGTGCGATTCGTGTTTACCTACACATACACTGTACTATTCGTGTTTACCTACACATACACTGTACGATTCGTGTTTACCTACACAGACACTGTACGATTCGTGTTTACCTACACAGACACTGTACGATTCGTGTTTACCTACAAAGATACTGTACGATTCGTGATTACCTACACAGACACTGTACTATTCGTGTTTACCTACACAGACACTGTACGATTCGTGTTTATCTACACAGACACTCTACGATTCGTGTTTACCTACAAGGACACTGTATGATTCGTGTTTACCTACACAGACACTGTACGATTCGTGTTTACCTACAAAGATACTGTACGATTCGTGTTTACCTACACAGACACTGTACTATTCGTGTTTACCTACACAGACACTGTACGATTCGTGTTTACCTACACATACACTGTACGATTCGTGTTTACCTACAAAGATACTGTACGATTCGTGTTTACCTACACAGACACTGTACGATTCGTGTTTACCTACACATACACTGTACGATTCGCGTTTACCTACAAAGATACTGTACGATTCGTGTTTACCTACACAGACACTGTACTATTCGTGTTTACCTACACAGACACTGTACGATTCGTGTTTACCTACACATACACTGTACGATTCGTGTTTACCTACAAAGATACTGTTCGATTCGTGTTTACCTACACAGACACTGTACGATTCGTGTTTACCTACACATACACTGTACGATTCGTGTTTATCTACACAGACACTCTACGATTCGTGTTTACCTAAACAGACACTGTATGATTCGTGTTTACCTACACAGACACTGTACGATTCGTGTTTACCTACACATACACTGTACGATTCGTGTTTACCTACACAGACACTGTACGATTCGTGTTTACCTACACATACACTGTACAATTCGTGTTTACCTACAAAGATACTGTACGATTCGTGTTTACCTACACAGACAATGTACGATTCGTGTTTACCTACACAGACACTGTACGATTCGTGTTTACCTACACATATACTGTACGATTCGTGTTTACCTACAAAGATACTGTACGATTCGTGTTTACCTACACATACACTGTACGATTCGTGTTTATCTACACAGACACTCTACGATTCGTGTTTACCTACACAGACACTGTGTGATTCGTGTTTACCTACACAGACACTGTACAATTCGTGTTTACCTACACAGACACTGTACTATTCGTATTTACCTACACATACACTATACGATTCGTGTTTACCTACACAGACACTGTACGATTCGTGTTTACCTACACAGACACTGTATGATTCGTGTTCATCTACAACGATACTCTACGATTCGTGTTTACCTACACAGACAATGTACGATTCGTGTTTACCTACAAAGATACTCTACGATTCGTGTTTACCTACACATACACTGTACGATTCGTGTTTACCTACACAGACAATGTACGATTCGTGTTTACCTACACATACACTGTACGATTCGTGTTTACCTACAAAGACACTCTACGATTCGTGTTTACCTACATAGACACTGTACGATTCGTGTTTACCTACAAAGACACTGTACGATTTGTGATTACCTATACAGACCCTGTACTATTCGTGTTTACCTACACATACACTGTACGATTCGTGTTTACCTACATAGACACTGTACAATTCGTGTTTACCTACACATACTCTGTACGATTCGTGTTTACCTACAAAGATACTGTACGATTCGTGTTTACCTACACAGACACTGTACTATTCGTGCTTACCTACACAGACAATGTACGATTCGTGTTTACCTACACATACACTGTAAGATTCGTGTTTACCTACACATACACTGTACGATTCGTGTTTACCTACAAAGATACTGTACGATTCGTGTTGACCTACACAGACACTGTACTACTCGTGTTTACCTACACAGACACTATACGATTCGTGTTTACCTACACAGACACTGTGCGATTCGTGTTTACCTACACAGACACTGTACGATTCGTGTTTACCTACACATACACTGTACGATTCGTGTTTATCTACACAGACACTGTACGATTCGTGTTTACCTACACATACACTGTACGATTCGTGTTTACCTACTCAGACACTGTATGATTCGTGTTTACCTACACATACACTGTACGATTCGTGTTTACCTACACATACACTGTACGGTTCGTGTTTACCTACACAGACACTGTACGATTCGTGTTTACCTACAAAGATACTGTACGATTCGTGTTTACCTACACAGACAATGTACGATTCGTGTTTACCTACACAGACACTGTACGATTCGTGTTTACCTACACAGACACTGTACGATTCTGTTTACCTACACAGACACTGTACGATTCGTGTTTACCTACACAGACACTGTACGATTCGTGTTTACCTACACATAGACTGTGCGATTCATGTTTACCTACACATACACTGTACTATTCGTGTTTACCTACACAGACACTGTATGATTCGTGTTTATCTACACAGACACTGTACGATTCGTGTTTACCTACACATACACTCTACGATTCGTGTTTACCTACACAGACACTGTACGACTCGTGTTTACCTACAAAGATACTGTACGATTCGTGTTTACCTACACAGACAATGTACGATTCGTGTTTACCTACACAGACACTGTACGATTCGTGTTTACCTACACATACACTGTACGATTCGTGTTTACCTACACAGACACTGTACGATTCGTGTTTACCTACACATACACTGTAAGATTCGTGTTTACCTACACATACACTGTACGATTCGTGTTTACCTACAAAGATACTGTACGATTCGTGTTGACCTACACAGACACTGTACTACTCCTGTTTACCTACACAGACACTATACGATTCGTGTTTACCTACACAGACACTGTGCGATTCGTGTTTACCTACACAGACACTGTACGTTTCGTGTTTACCTACACATACACTGTACGATTCGTGTTTACCTACACAGACACTGTACTACTCCTGTTTACCTACAAAGACACTATACGATTCGTGTTTACCTACACAGACACTGTGCGATTCGTGTTTACCTACACAGACACTGTACGTTTCATGTTTACCTACACATACACTGTACGATTCGTGTTTACCTACACAGACACTGTTCGATTGGTGTTCACCTACAAAGATACTCTTTGATTCGTGTTTACCTACACAGACAATGTACGATTCGTGTTAACCTCCAAAGATACTCTACGATTCGTGTTTACCTACACATACAATGTACGATTCGTGTTTACCTACACAGACACTGTACGATTCGTGTTTACCTACACATACACTGTACGATTCGTGTTTACCTACACAGACACTGTACGATTCGTGTTTACCTACACAGACACTGTACGATTCGTGTTTACCTACACATACACTGTACGATTGGTGTTTACCTACACAGACACTGTACGATTCGTGTTTACCTACACAGACACTGTACGATTCATGTTTACCTACACATACACTGTACGATTCGCGTTTACCTACACATACACTGTACGATTCGTGTTTACCTACACAGACACTGTACGATTCGTGTTGACCTACACAGACACTGTACGATTCGTGTTTACCTACACATACACTGTACGATTCGCGTTTACCTACAAAGATACTGTACGATTCGTGTTTACCTACACAGACACTGTACTATTCGTGTTTACCTACACAGACACTGTACGATTCGTGTTTACCTACACATACATTGTACGATTCGTGTTTACCTACAAAGATACTGTTCGATTCGTGTTTACCTACACAGACACTGTACGATTCGTGTTTACCTACACATACACTGTACGATTCGTGTTTATCTACACAGACACTCTACGATTCGTGTTTACCTACACAGACACTGTATGATTCGTGTTTACCTACACAGACACTGTACGATTCGTGTTTACCTACACATACACTGTACGATTCGTGTTTACCTACTCAGACACTGTATGATTCGTGTTTACCTACACATACACTGTACGATTCGTGTTTACCTACACATACACTGTACGGTTCGTGTTTACCTACACAGACACTGTACGATTCGTGTTTACCTACAAAGATACTGTACGATTCGTGTTTACCTACACAGACAATGTACGATTCGTGTTTACCTACACAGACACTGTACGATTCGTGTTTACCTACACAGACACTGTACGATTCTGTTTACCTACACAGACACTGTACGATTCGTGTTTACCTACACAGACACTGTACGATTCGTGTTTACCTACACATAGACTGTGCGATTCATGTTTACCTACACATACACTGTACTATTCGTGTTTACCTACACAGACACTGTATGATTCGTGTTTATCTACACAGACACTGTACGATTCGTGTTTACCTACACATACACTCTACGATTCGTGTTTACCTACACAGACACTGTACGACTCGTGTTTACCTACAAAGATACTGTACGATTCGTGTTTACCTACACAGACAATGTACGATTCGTGTTTACCTACACAGACACTGTACGATTCGTGTTTACCTACACATACACTGTACGATTCGTGTTTACCTACACAGACACTGTACGATTCGTGTTTACCTACACATACACTGTAAGATTCGTGTTTACCTACACATACACTGTACGATTCGTGTTTACCTACAAAGATACTGTACGATTCGTGTTGACCTACACAGACACTGTACTACTCCTGTTTACCTACACAGACACTATACGATTCGTGTTTACCTACACAGACACTGTGCGATTCGTGTTTACCTACACAGACACTGTACGTTTCGTGTTTACCTACACATACACTGTACGATTCGTGTTTACCTACACAGACACTGTACTACTCCTGTTTACCTACAAAGACACTATACGATTCGTGTTTACCTACACAGACACTGTGCGATTCGTGTTTACCTACACAGACACTGTACGTTTCATGTTTACCTACACATACACTGTACGATTCGTGTTTACCTACACAGACACTGTTCGATTGGTGTTCACCTACAAAGATACTCTTTGATTCGTGTTTACCTACACAGACAATGTACGATTCGTGTTAACCTCCAAAGATACTCTACGATTCGTGTTTACCTACACAGACACTGTACGATTCGTGTTTACCTACACAGACACTGTACGATTCGTGTTTACCTACACATAGACTGTGCGATTCATGTTTACCTACACATACACTGTACTATTCGTGTTTACCTACACAGACACTGTATGATTCGTGTTTATCTACACAGACACTGTACGATTCGTGTTTACCTACACATACACTCTACGATTCGTGTTTACCTACACAGACACTGTACGACTCGTGTTTACCTACAAAGATACTGTACGATTCGTGTTTACCTACACAGACAATGTACGATTCGTGTTTACCTACACAGACACTGTACGATTCGTGTTTACCTACACATACACTGTACGATTCGTGTTTACCTACACAGACACTGTACGATTCGTGTTTACCTACACATACACTGTAAGATTCGTGTTTACCTACACATACACTGTACGATTCGTGTTTACCTACAAAGATACTGTACGATTCGTGTTGACCTACACAGACACTGTACTACTCCTGTTTACCTACACAGACACTATACGATTCGTGTTTACCTACACAGACACTGTGCGATTCGTGTTTACCTACACAGACACTGTACGTTTCGTGTTTACCTACACATACACTGTACGATTCGTGTTTACCTACACAGACACTGTACTACTCCTGTTTACCTACAAAGACACTATACGATTCGTGTTTACCTACACAGACACTGTGCGATTCGTGTTTACCTACACAGACACTGTACGTTTCATGTTTACCTACACATACACTGTACGATTCGTGTTTACCTACACAGACACTGTTCGATTGGTGTTCACCTACAAAGATACTCTTTGATTCGTGTTTACCTACACAGACAATGTACGATTCGTGTTAACCTCCAAAGATACTCTACGATTCGTGTTTACCTACACATACAATGTACGATTCGTGTTTACCTACACAGACACTGTACGATTCGTGCTTACCTACACATACACTGTACGATTCGTGTTTACCTACACAGACACTGTACGATTCGTGTTTACCTACACAGACACTGTACGATTCGTGTTTACCTACACATACACTGTACGATTCTGTTTACCTACACAGACACTGTACGATTCGTGTTTACCTACACAGACACTGTACGATTCGTGTTTACCTACACATAGACTGTGCGATTCATGTTTACCTACACATACACTGTACTATTCGTGTTTACCTACACAGACACTGTATGATTCGTGTTTATCTACACAGACACTGTACGATTCGTGTTTACCTACACATACACTCTACGATTCGTGTTTACCTACACAGACACTGTACGACTCGTGTTTACCTACAAAGATACTGTACGATTCGTGTTTACCTACACAGACAATGTACGATTCGTGTTTACCTACACAGACACTGTACGATTCGTGTTTACCTACACATACACTGTACGATTCGTGTTTACCTACACAGACACTGTACGATTCGTGTTTACCTACACATACACTGTAAGATTCGTGTTTACCTACACATACACTGTACGATTCGTGTTTACCTACAAAGATACTGTACGATTCGTGTTGACCTACACAGACACTGTACTACTCCTGTTTACCTACACAGACACTATACGATTCGTGTTTACCTACACAGACACTGTGCGATTCGTGTTTACCTACACAGACACTGTACGTTTCGTGTTTACCTACACATACACTGTACGATTCGTGTTTACCTACACAGACACTGTACTACTCCTGTTTACCTACAAAGACACTATACGATTCGTGTTTACCTACACAGACACTGTGCGATTCGTGTTTACCTACACAGACACTGTACGTTTCATGTTTACCTACACATACACTGTACGATTCGTGTTTACCTACACAGACACTGTTCGATTGGTGTTCACCTACAAAGATACTCTTTGATTCGTGTTTACCTACACAGACAATGTACGATTCGTGTTAACCTCCAAAGATACTCTACGATTCGTGTTTACCTACACATACAATGTACGATTCGTGTTTACCTACACAGACACTGTACGATTCGTGTTTACCTACACATACACTGTACGATTCGTGTTTACCTACACAGACACTGTACGATTCGTGTTTACCTACACAGACACTGTACGATTCGTGTTTACCTACACATACACTGTACGATTCGTGTTTACCTACACAGACACTGTACGATTCGTGTTTACCTGCACAGACACTGTACGATTCGTGTTTACCTACACATACACTGTACAATTCGCGTTTACCTACACATACACTGTACGATTCGTGTTTACCTACACAGACACTGTACGATTCGTGTTTACCTACACAGACACTGTACGATTCGTGTTTACCTACACATACACTGTACGATTCGCGTTTACCTACAAAGATACTGTACGATTCGTGTTTACCTACACAGACACTGTACTATTCGTGTTTACCTACACAGACACTGTACGATTCGTGTTTACCTACACATACATTGTACGATTCGTGTTTACCTACAAAGATACTGTTCGATTCGTGTTTACCTACACAGACACTGTACGATTCGTGTTTACCTACACATACACTGTACGATTCGTGTTTATCTACACAGACACTCTACGATTCGTGTTTACCTACACAGACACTGTATGATTCGTGTTTACCTACACAGACACTTTACGATTCGTGTTTACCTACACATACACTGTACGATTCGTGTTTACCTACACAGACACTGTACGATTCGTGTTTACCTACACATACACTGTACAATTCGTGTTTACCTACAAAGATACTGTACGATTCGTGTTTACCTACACAGACAATGTACGATTCGTGTTTACCTACACAGACACTGTACGATTCGTGTTTACCTACACATACACTGTACGATTCCTGTTTTCCTACAAAGATACTGTACGATTCGTGTTTACCTACACATACACTGTACGATTCGTGTTCACCTACAAAGATACTCTACGATTGGTGTTTACCTACACAGACAATGTACGATTCGTGTTTACCTACAAAGATACTCTACGATTCGTGTTTACCTACACATACAATGTACGATTCGTGTTTATCTACACAGACACTGTACGATTCGTGTTTACCTACGCATACACTGTACGATTCGTGTTTACCTACACATACACTGTACGATTCGTGTTTACCTACACAGACACTGTACGATTCGTGTTTACCTACACATACACTGTACGATTCGTGTTTACCTACACATACACTGTACGATTCGTGTTTACCTACAAAGATGCTCTACGATTCGTGTTTACCTACACATACAATATACGATTCGTGTTTACCTACACAGACACTGTACAATTCGTGTTTACCTACACATACACTGTACGATTCGTGTTTACCTACACAGACACTGTACGATTCGTGTTTACCTACACAGACACTGTGCAATTCGTGTTTACCTACACATACACAGTGCGATTCGTGTTTACCTACACATACACTGTACTATTCGTGTTTACCTACACATACACTGTACGATTCGTGTTTACCTACACAGACACTGTACGATTCGTGTTTACCTACACAGACACTGTACGATTCGTGTTTACCTACAAAGATACTGTACGATTCGTGTTTACCTACACAGACACTGTACTATTCGTGTTTACCTACACAGACACTGTACGATTCGTGTTTATCTACACAGACACTCTACGATTCGTGTTTACCTACACAGACACTGTATGATTCGTGTTTACCTACACAGACACTGTACGATTCGTGTTTACCTACAAAGATACTGTACGATTCGTGTTTACCTACACAGACACTGTACTATTCGTGTTTACCTACACAGACACTGTACGATTCGTGTTTACCTACACATACACTGTACGATTCGTGTTTACCTACAAAGATACTGTACGATTCGTGTTTACCTACACAGACACTGTACGATTCGTGTTTACCTACACATACACTGTACGATTCGCGTTTACCTACAAAGATACTGTACGATTCGTGTTTACCTACACAGACACTGTACTATTCGTGTTTACCTACACAGACACTGTACGATTCGTGTTTACCTACACATACACTGTACGATTCGTGTTTACCTACAAAGATACTGTTCGATTCGTGTTTACCTACACAGACACTGTACGATTCGTGTTTACCTACACATACACTGTACGATTCGTGTTTATCTACACAGACACTCTACGATTCGTGTTTACCTACACAGACACTGTATGATTCGTGTTTACCTACACAGACACTGTACGATTCGTGTTTACCTACACATACACTGTACGATTCGTGTTTACCTACACAGACACTGTACGATTCGTGTTTACCTACACATACACTGTACAATTCGTGTTTACCTACAAAGATACTGTACGATTCGTGTTTACCTACACAGACAATGTACGATTCGTGTTTACCTACACAGACACTGTACGATTCGTGTTTACCTACACATATACTGTACGATTCGTGTTTACCTACAAAGATACTGTACGATTCGTGTTTACCTACACATACACTGTACGATTCGTGTTTACCTACACAGACACTGTACGATTCGTGTTCACCTACAAAGATACTCTACGATTGGTGTTTACCTACACAGACAATGTACGATTCGTGTTTACCTACAAAGATACTCTACGATTCGTGTTTACCTACACATACAGTGTACGATTCGTGTTTATCTACACAGACACTGTACGATTCGTGTTTACCTACGCATACACTGTACGATTCGTGTTTACCTACACATACACTGTACGATTCGTGTTTACCTACACAGACACTGTACGATTCGTGTTTACCTACACATACACTGTACGATTCGTGTTTACCTACACATACACTGTACGATTCGTGTTTACCTACAAAGATACTCTACGATTCGTGTTTACCTACACATACAATGTACGATTCGTGTTTACCTACACAGACACTGTACAATTCGTGTTTACCTACACATACACTGTACGATTCGTGTTTACCTACAAAGATACTGTACGATTCGTGTTTACCTACACATACACTGTACGATTCGTGTTTACCTACACAGACACTGTACGATTCGTGTTCACCTACAAAGATACTCTACGATTGGTGTTTACCTACACAGACAATGTACGATTTGTGTTTACCTACAAAGATACTCTACGATTCGTGTTTACCTACACATACAATGTACGATTCGTGTTTATCTACTCAGACACTGTACGATTCGTGTTTACCTATGCATACACTGTACGATTCGTGTTTACCTACACATACACTGTACGATTCGTGTTTACCTACACAGACACTGTACGATTCGTGTTTACCTACACATACACTGTACGATTCGTGTTTACCTACACATACACTGTACGATTCGTGTTTACCTACAAAGATACTCTACGATTCGTGTTTACCTACACATACAATGTACGATTCGTGTTTACCTACACAGACACTGTACAATTCGTGTTTACCTACACATACACTGTACGATTCGTGTTTACCTACACAGACACTGTACGATTCGTGTTTACCTACACAGACACTGTGCAATTCGTGTTTACCTACACATACACAGTGCGATTCGTGTTTACCTACACATACACTGTACTATTCGTGTTTACCTACACATACACTGTACGATTCGTGTTTACCTACACAGACACTGTACGATTCGTGTTTACCTACACAGACACTGTACGATTCGTGTTTACCTACAAAGATACTGTACGATTCGTGTTTACCTACACAGACACTGTACTATTCGTGTTTACCTACACAGACACCGTACGATTCGTGTTTATCTACACAGACACTGTACGATTCGTGTTTACCTACAAAGATACTGTACGATTCGTGTTTACCTACACAGACACTGTACTATTCGTGTTTACCTACACAGACACTGTACGATTCGTGTTTACCTACACATACACTGTACGATTCGTGTTTACCTACAAAGATACTGTACGATTCGTGTTTACCTACACAGACACTGTACGATTCGTGTTTACCTACACATACACTGTACGATTCGTGTTTATCTACACAGACACTCTACGATTCGTGTTTACCTACACAGACACTGTGTGATTCGTGTTTACCTACACAGACACTGTACAATTCGTGTTTACCTACACAGACACTGTACTATTCGTATTTACCTACACATACACTATACGATTCGTGTTTACCTACACAGACACTGTACGATTCGTGTTTACCTACACAGACACTGTATGATTCGTGTTCACCTACAACGATACTCTACGATTCGTGTTTACCTACACAGACAATGTACGATTCGTGTTTACCTACAAAGATACTCTACGATTCGTGTTTACCTACACATACACTGTACGATTCGTGTTTACCTACACAGACAATGTACGATTCGTGTTTACCTACACATACACTGTACGATTCGTGTTTACCTACAAAGATACTCTACGATTCGTGTTTACCTACACAGACACTGTACGATTCGTGTTTACCTACAAAGATACTGTACGATTTGTGATTACCTATACAGACCCTGTACTATTCGTGTTTACCTACACATACACTGTACGATTCGTGTTTACCTACACAGACACTGTACAATTCGTGTTTACCTACACATACACTGTACGATTCGTGTTTACCTACAAAGATACTGTACGATTCGTGTTTACCTACACAGACACTGTACTATTCGTGTTTACCTACATAGACAATGTACGATTCGTGTTTACCTACACATACACTGTACGATTCGTGTTTACCTACAAAGATACTCTACGATTCGTGTTTACCTACACAGACACTGTACGATTTGTGTTTACCTACACAAACATTGTACGATTCGTGTTTACCTACAAAGATACTGTACGATTTGTGTTTACCTACACAGACACTGTACTATTCGTGTTTACCTACACAGAAGCTGTACGATTCGTGTTTACCTACACAGACACTGTACGATTCGTGTTTACCTACGCATACACTGTACGATTCGTGTTTACCTACAAAGATACTGTACGATTTGTGTTTACCTACACAGACACTGTACTATTCGTGTTTACCTACACAGACACTGTACTATTCGTGTTTACCTGCACAGACACTGTACGATTCGTGTTTACCTACACATACACTGTACGATTCGTGTTTACCTACACAGACACTGTACGATTCGTGTTCACCTAGAAAGATACTCTACGATTCGTGTTTACCTACACAGACAATGTACGATTCGTGTTTACCTACAAAGATACTCTACGATTCGTGTTTACCTACACATACACTGTATGATTCGTGTTTACCTACACAGACAATGTACGATTCGTGTTTACCTATACATACACTGTACGATTCGTGTTTACCTACACATACACTGTACGATTCGTGTTTACCTACACAGACACTGTACGATTCGTGTTCACCTAGAAAGATACTCTACGATTCGTGTTTACCTACACAGACAATGTACGATTCGTGTTTATCTACAAAGATACTCTACGATTCGTGTTTACCTACACATACACTGTACGATTCGTGTTTACCTACACAGACAATGTACGATTCGTGTTTACCTATACATACACTGTACGATTCGTGTTTACCTACACATACACTGTACGATTCGTGTTTACCTACAAAAATACTCTACGAGTCGTGTTTACCTACACAGACACTGTACGATTCGTGTTTACCTACACATACACTGTACGATTCGTGTTTACCTACAAAGATACTGTACGATTCGTGTTTACCTACACAGACACTGTACTATTCGTGTTTACCTACACAGACACTGTACGATTCGTGTTTACCTACACAGACACTGTACGATTCGTGTTTACCTACACATACACTGTACGATTCGTGTTTACCTACAAAGATACTGTACGATTCGTGTTTACCTACACAGACACAGTACTATTCGTGTTTACCTACAAAGATACTGTACGATTCGTGTTTACCTACACAGACACTGTACGATTCGTGTTTACCTACACAGACACTGTACGATTCGTGTTTACCTACACAGACACTGTACGATTCGTGTTTACCTACACAGACACTGTACGATTCGTGTTTACCTACACAGACACTGTACGATTCGTGTTTACCTACACAGACACTGTACTGTTCGTGTTTACCTACACATACACTATACGATTCGTGTTTATCTACACAGACACTGTACGATTCGTGTTCACCTACACAGACACTGTACGATTAGTGCTTACTTCCCAGACACCATACGATTCGTACTGATTGGTAAGGGGTTTGCCATCTGAAAAAATGATTGGAGAGGGGGTTCCCAATTGAAAACTGATTGGTAAGGAGTTTCCTATCTGAAAACTGTTTGGTATAGGGGGTTCCCATTCGAAAACTGATTGTTAAAGAGGGTTTCTAATTGAAAAGCTGATCAACAAAGGGTCACTCATTTTAAAACTGGGCATTACTCATTAAAAAACTTATCGGCAGGGGATTACATATTTGAAAACCAATAGCTAAGGGTGACAATTTTGAAAACTCAACAATTATTCTTTGCTCATTTTAAAAATGTTTGATATTGAATTACTCGTCTTTAAAACTGACCAGTAATGGGTTACCAATTTGAAAACTGGCCTACTTTGAATTACCCATATGAAAACTGATCGGCTTTGGATTACCAACTGGTCAATGAGAGACTGTCAATTTGAAAGATCATGTTCGATAGAGGGTTACAATTTGAAAACTGACCGGTAATAGGTCACCAATTTGAAAACTGGCCTACTTTGAATTACCCATTTGAAAACTGATCGGCTTTGGATTACCAACTGGTCGATAAGAGACTACCAATTCGAAAAATCATGTTCGATAAGGGGTTACCAATTTGAAAACTGACCGGCTTTGAGTTACCAATTTGAAAACTGGCTGGTAATGGGTTGCCCATTTGAAAACTGACCTGTAATGGGTTACCCATTTGAAAACTGATCGATGAGACATTGCAAATTTGAAAAATGATGATTGATAAGAGGTTATCAATTTGAAAACAGATTGTTTTTTATGTGAAAAACAAACGACTAGCTTGTGTGGAGACGGAGATTACGAGGATCCTTTGCTCCATTCTTCCCTCAAGACAATGATACCAGGTCACCAGGAGAGAAAGATCGTCTAAGGTATAAAGACACAGTTGTATATATGATTTAAACAATTAAAATTTCTTAGACATAGAAAATGATTAGTGATTGATAAAATGATTGATTAGTTATTAAAAAGGAAAATTTTCAACAAAATAGCATACAAACAATTATTTTGTATCATATATGATTTATAAAGCCAAACGATTTACAGATTTGCGATAAATAATAAATAATAATGATAAATAATCCTTCCCTTACATTCTCGCCTCGTGCTGCTCTCTCAGGGGTATAGTAAGTTGCCATGCCAACCCGATCGACTGAAATCCGTTCAAAACATCATCTTCTCTACGTCTGTGTGTACTAATTTGTACTGACAATTGAAAAGTATAAATCCATTGTATTTTTTTGAATCTACATTTTTTTAAATCGTAAAATTCTCTTGCCAACCCATTGTATGAATCAGTAAACAGCTTTCAATAAATCGTATAGATGGCGAGTTTCCAAATTATCCAGTCAACGTGTGTTGGGCGTAAAATAGCTGTCGGTGAGGGCGGAATACAATTACAGCAATGTCAATTAAATCGAGTAGGAAAAATTTTAATGTAGACAAATCTTTATACAACTGACACTCCTTGACCAATGACAGCTTCAGTTTTGTCGTTGTACTCTTGGACTAGAAATATTTCTATTACTCGACTGAGTTTCTGTATAAATATACTTATCACAGTCGCGTGTGGCGGTAATTGCGCCGATCACGTGACGCGTCTGCTAACAACCGAATCCTTATTCGCAACGTGTAGACTGCCTAGGATGGAGATTTTTACTTTGAACTTATTCACTCAGTTTAGCATTTTTACTGGTCATGCTATTGTTAAAATAATCAATGTTATTAGCGAGTTAAATGTGTTGATATTTAATTTGTATTTTAATTACACGTATAAGTCTTTAAAATGCTCACACTTTTCAGCAGAGATTGTATTTATGTAAATAAATGTGAATATATGTAGTGTAATGTAATGTAATTTCAAATATTGAGTGCTATGTCGTTTCGCACGTGGTGACAATATCGAATACACATTTGCAGAAATTGAAGGATTTCGCTCAAATAATAAAAAGGATTACGTCACAAAAGATGGAGAAGATGAAATCAACTGTTATGCCAGAAGACAAATGAACCATCTGGCGCAATAATCTTAATATTCTTACCTTCACTTGATGACGTAATCGGCTATGAGTCATACACAAGAACAACGGGAGATTACCATGGCAACCGCTGGTTTGACAGAAGTAGCCGAAAAGGGTAGTATGCATAAGGCAGTTGGAAATACTAATTACGTCTCACTGGACTGCACAAAATAAATTCATCCGGGACAATATTTCGGAAAAAAATAATATTCAACGAATTCATCACGTGATAAGTCTTAGATTCTGGAGAATAGTGGTGCTACTGTTTGTTACATTGTTGTCATATGATATTTCAGACGATTTGGACACCACCTCACCTCCTTTGTTGTCATAGTTACACAGTACGTGTTCAATACTGGTTGCAAAAAAAAAGCAAAAAAAAACATCACCGGGTAGGGACATTTCAAAACTCAAAATTGAAAAAATATGCAAAATAGTATTATATAATCAACAGTACGTTACTCGGTTTCTTTTTTAGAATATCGGTGTTAATGATTTATTTTATCAATTCGACCGATGTAAATTAAAACGCAGTTCACATTCAAGACATTTCGAGCTGAACACATCGCAGTAAATACAGTGCATAGCAATTACCGTGAAGGCATCCAAACAATACGCCAGCGGGTATAAGGGACCACTTTAAAATGATAAAATGAAAGTTTATATATGCAATTTCCGCTATGAGTATCGATTTGATGACTTGATTTATTATTAATTTCGACTTGTTACTCATACACGAAATGAAATTATTCAAACACAAGCAAGGAGGTGATCAAAAAATATAAACTTGAACTTAAACGGTAGTTCACTTGAATGTTCTATCAAAATAATGTTATCCGTATTAGTAAAACAAACACCGAGAAAAATAAAAGTTTTTAGGATCTTGGTTACATTTATTTGGAAACATTGAGTTAGAATCTTCTTCGAATTCCTGATTCCAATAGAGCAGTGTCGTTTCTCAGCTGCCCAGGTATAATCGAAAAACAATGATTTCTTCCAAAAAAGGATATACCAAGAGGAATATATATATTTAGCTGCGCTTTGACGCTAGTGATACATAGAAAACCAGACCATTGGTATAATAATAAGCAAGTCCCAGCCATTGATACAAAGGATATCGGGACAAATCATCACTTTTTATATTTATGATAATACGTAAGCGATACCTTCAATTGAGTTTCAAGCTGCTTTCAAGATTCAAACATTCATTTTGTTGATTTCCATATTTTGACAACAACGTCACGAATCGTGACAATTCCATGCCTTTCTCAGTTGTCGCGATTGCGCATGCGTGAGATCATTTTTTATAGAACAAAACTGTTGGTGTATTGATATCACCCATATACATTTAGTGCATTTAAATGAACGAAAATACAAGAAGAGGAAAGTTCAAGTTAACTCCAGAAAAGGCCCAGAAAGGCGATGAATTGTACTAGGAGAATATATCAGTAATATAATATTGGTCATCAAACTAGAGCAGAAAAGCCTCTATATCCGCACGTAGTTTTGGGAGAGGGGTACCGACGAGCACAACACGAGGAAATGGATGCATTTCAAAATGTATGTACAAATATATGTACAAATGTATGTACATATATATATATATATATATATATATATATATATATATATATATATATATATATATATATATATATATATATATATATATATATATATATATATATATATATATATATATACATATATGTGCGGACATATATAGGATACCTTGTTGTAGTTTTATGGCGAGTATTTTATTACTGATCTATTCTAATTCTAGTATGCACATTCTTTCTTACTTTCACCAGACTTGCATACAGTCTATTTTTTCAATAAATTATTATCATGGGAGAGTAACCAAGCTTTCGTCATTTACACTCCCATGATATTTTATTTTATTGAAAAAAACACCAAAAAAGACTGTATGCAAGATATGCCTTCGTCCGTATTGCTACCACTACGTTAGTGCCCTCTAGGTCGCATCAACCTACCTGTATATTTTTAACAGAAGCAATAAATATACGCAACGTTGTTTACTCGTGTTTGTCGCTACCACTCGTATAAATAGGCAAGGCCCGGTGAATATTTCAGTATTCAACTCACAGCCGACTCCGCAACGTCACCCCGTGAGGCACTACAATCCGTATTCGACGGTATATTTATACTTTGAACGTTACGTCAAGTACAAAGGAATCCAACATGGTAGGTTGTCATTAATGTTAGTGAAGAGAGTTAATTAAGATTCGATTTAAAATAATATTATTGTGGTCATTTTTATGGCGGAAATATCTCGACGAATACTAAATGAAATATTGAAATCGATAACAAAGGAAATAATTTTAATATTGAAGTGATATAATGTTGTAATAGTCTAGTAGAAACCAATGCTGTCAACTATATTTGTGTGTACGATTATTAATGTACGACAATACAGTATTAAAACAACGTGTTGCAGAGATGGGACATTGTACTGTTTATATTACTGCGATCATGGTTTGTTCGTAAATGGCTGTAATTATTCCTACACCTAGTATTTGGAACATAAATAGCTTACAGTGTTTATTTATTTATTTGTTTATACGTTCACTCTTATTATTCGAATTAATGAATTGTTTTTATTTTTCACGTAACTGTAAAGCATATACTAGTATACTAACATATTCTACAACGTTTCTATCATAGCTATGATTATATTTCTCTGGTAATATTATAATAATATTTAACATTTGTGTCTATTTCCCACCATATCTACGCATCTGATATGCAACGTCTATTATTAGAAACTAATTTGCATAATTCGAACTATTTTGCATAATTGTACACAGAAAAAAAATATACGGGTATGTTCACTATAAATATTGTACAAGTCAGTAGTCCGGGTCGCTCGGCTGTAGTTCTTCGCATAACCAGTCGGATACTAGTCGTTGGAATAAAATGTTGAATATCTAAAATGATAATAAATTATTCATGCGCCTCGAATTTCATATTTTTGGCACAGGTATTGTGTAAACCACTCTTTTTCTCCGTATCCGCACTGGGTGGAAACCCTCGCCTGTTTAATTGGGTAAATACAGTCACGTGATATTTGACGTAATGACTGTTGTTTTGTCCACAGCGTGAATGTATATCAATCCATGTAGGACAGGCCGGTGTGCAAATGGGAAATGCATGTTGGGAGCTGTACTGTCTAGAACATGGTATTTCTCCTGATGGTCAGATGCCAAGTGATAAGACCATTGGAGGCGGTGATGATTCCTTCAATACTTTCTTCAGTGAGACTGGAGCTGGCAAACATGTACCACGTGCTGTGTTTGTTGATCTGGAACCAACGGTCATAGGTATGATTTGTAAATTGTTGTGATTTTTTTAGAAAACCAGAAACCAAGCACATATTTACGTATTGACTATATGAAGTGCCCTCCCACAACCCACTCATTCTTCCTAAGCTCTTACCGTAATTTCACCAGGTCACACTCTCCACAGTCCAATTGAATTTATGATAATGAATAATCATTCTTGTATCTGCAGATGAAGTACGGATGGGGACCTACCGTGAATTATTCCACCCAGAACAACTGATCACTGGTAAAGAAGATGCCGCCAACAACTACGCACGTGGCCACTACACCATTGGGAAAGAAATCATTGACCTGGTATTGGACAGAGTTCGTAAATTATCTGACCAGTGTACCGGTCTGCAAGGATTTCTCATCTTCCACAGTTTTGGTGGTGGCACTGGTTCTGGTTTTACTTCGTTGTTGATGGAGCGTCTGTCTGTCGACTATGGTAAGAAGTCCAAGCTGGAGTTTGCCATCTACCCGGCCCCACAGATCGCCACCGCTGTCGTCGAACCATACAATTCCATTCTGACAACCCACACTACCTTAGAGCACTCCGACTGTGCATTTATGGTCGACAACGAGGCCATCTACGACATTTGCTGTAGAAAACTAGACATCGAACGTCCAACCTATACCAATCTAAATCGATTGATTGGTCAAATCGTCTCCTCCATCACCGCGTCTCTGCGATTTGATGGTGCCCTCAACGTCGACTTGACTGAGTTTCAGACCAATCTGGTACCATATCCACGTATCCATTTCCCGTTGGCTACCTATGCCCCAGTCATTTCTGCGGAGAAAGCCTACCACGAGCAGATGACTGTCTCTGACATCACCAACGCCTGCTTCGAACCAGCCAATCAGATGGTGAAATGCGATCCACGTCATGGTAAATACATGGCCTGCTGTCTGCTCTTCAGGGGGGACGTTGTTCCAAAAGAAGTCAACGTGGCTATAGCTTCTATAAAAACCAAACGGAGCATCCAGTTCGTCGACTGGTGTCCCACTGGTTTCAAAGTCGGCATAAATTACCAAGCGCCTACTGTTGTACCAGGTGGCGACTTGGCTAAAGTACAACGTGCCGTCTGCATGCTGAGCAACACCACATCTATCGCAGAAGCCTGGGCTCGTCTCGACCACAAATTCGATTTGATGTACGCCAAGCGTGCCTTCGTTCACTGGTATGTCGGTGAAGGTATGGAGGAAGGTGAATTCGCTGAAGCTCGTGAAGATCTGGCAGCTTTGGAAAAAGATTATGAAGAAGTTGGGCATGATTCCATTGATGATGACGCCGAAGACGAGGGAGAGGAGTATTGAGGCGATGACCGTGATAGCGTTTGAGGAATTTTAAAGCTCTTATATTTCATCAAAAGTGCAGTAGCACCCATAAAATATTAAATTAACAATAAAAAATGATCATTATAATCGATTACATTGAACTAACAAATATATATGTGTATATGTATGTGTACGTGTGTTCAAGTTGCTATAGAAAAGACATGTATTACCCTTTGACCGCCATATTTGTTCCCGTCAAAATTGAGTAAAACAAGACGCAATTTTCAAATAAATTGAGTGCTAATATTAACCATTTTTTGGTGAAATGCGACAAACGTTTGTGAGAGGTAAAATTAAGAACAGTCTGTGTTTGGCGAGGTTGTGAGGTGATAGTAGACCACAGCAGTTCATTATGTGGGAGATGTGTTTACTGTAACTTTGAACTAAATACAAATAAGCAATTACAAGACACAAATTGTATGCTATACCAGATGTAAATGAGCGAATTTGTGACATGTTTTCGGTTCATGAATCCATCTAGTGATCAACATTTAGTTGTACCCCTACTAGTCCCCCACCCCACTCGCATGTCAAACATCTACGCCGCGGCGCATATTTATGAAATTCTTGGAGTGATATACTTATTACGTATAAAACGATGGACAATCAAAAGCAAAAGCAGGTCGGATTTCAACTCTATGTTCCTTAGATTTATTATAAAGATCATGAATGAATGTAATGAATATAGGAAATCATCAAAAAACTCCGAAATCGTCTATATTTTGCCGTGTTGGCACACTTATGTGGACCCATGACGTCACAGCACCGACATTTCCCCGATATCGCATCGATTTCACGTACCGGTACTTGTGGTCTTGGTATTCATGAGTCAAAAAGTGGAAATAACATGATCATTCGTAACCTACAAAGAATTAATTGTGTTTTATTTATTAATGGAAAGAATATTTGAAAACATGTCCCTAGGAGGGGGGGGCTAATCCAACAAGCGTTATTGACGCAGTATAGACCGACAGTCACTCTGCCGTTGATACAAGGCCAGCACGAGCGTGCCTGACATAAAAAAAATCGAACACGAATCATCACTAAATCGCTTTCTGTTGTGATAACGTTGCCTTAGTATGTTTTATTAACCGGAACGCATGTATATTTTATATCACACAGCAACAGTGAACAACGCCATACTTTCATTCTTTTTGTTCTGGTGCGTACTATAGACCATCAAATACCTTCCCCTGTTATTTTTATTGAGCTCTGTAGTACTTTTAGATCTCGATTTTTACAGTTTTCGCGATTGCATCACCAATGCTGGTCAAAAACGACCAAGGTCACTGAATGACGATCTTCCAGGGATCATTTAACTAATTCGAGGATGTATTATCATAACTTGTACATTATTAATTAAGGTGAGTTGCACGGTTAATGACTCGTTCGTTTTTTTGAATTCATGAATTATCGCAATAATCCCGTACAAATCATAATTTCACAGCTGAATTACATTCACATTGTTGGCTGAAACATACATCGACATCTTCCTGTCAGTAACATAGTACGATGATGTCACGATGACATGTGCGTGACACATGCGTTTTGATTAGATTCGTAATAGTATCAATAATGGCATCTCCGCA
Source organism: Saccoglossus kowalevskii (assembly GCF_978046115.1). NCBI lineage: Eukaryota > Metazoa > Hemichordata > Enteropneusta > Harrimaniidae > Saccoglossus > Saccoglossus kowalevskii. Next base: position 21,099,062 of record NC_140653.1, on the reverse strand, counting down.
TTGCGCATGCTTGTCTGCGCATTACGTCAGTTTTATTGACGACGTAGGAACACTTCACCACCATACTCAAATTTACACCCGATTCCCACCGTACGTGTGATATAGTGATATTTAAAATAATAAGCTTTGAAACGATGTTGATCAACATTAAAAAATATTCGATGATTATAAAACAATATTATATTTCGAAGCTGGGCTTAAAATTGCTTGATTTCATGGAGAATAAGAAAAAATTTTCAACTTTTAGATTAACATTTTGGCGGGAAGATTCCAGCTGCGTTAATACGAACGACAGCAGTAAATGGGCTTTTCCGGTTTCCGGTTTCTCTTCACAAACAGCGGCGACTCGGTTATTAATACAGCAACTGCCGTGAATAATACGAATACCTACGGATAGGCTACTGACTATTTAAGAATTCTAAATTAATCTCAAAATGTCATGACTATCATGCTGTTCACAAATTAAAACTACGACAGACATGATGCCAGTAAGTGGCTTTGTCCTAGAGAGCAGAGAGAGAGAGTGACATCATTGCTATATTTCTACACCAACATTATGGAGTTAACAGTGGTGTCGATACTTTATAAATTTCATACATCCCGTCATATGTTCGCGATCATATTCTGAAAAAAGAGCTACTTGTATTTATCACTGCAGGAGACCACACCTTTTTTTTAATGGTGAATCACAGCGGAATGAAGAAGTCTGACGCACGCCCTCTAGGTCGCTGACACGCGCAGTGGGGAAATCAGTCATAGAAAAACAACTCAACCAATAGGGATGCGGGAAGCGATCTTCCGCTGAATTACTATTCTCATCTCTTTCCCCATTACATTATCTCTGTGTCAGAGCCTGCACGTTGTCAGTGTTCCACTCACCGTCGACCCTACTGCGTCTTTGTGTGAGCCAGCTTCCATCATCAACGCCTCCTTTCGAACTTGCTGTAATATATTAATTCTACAATCCAGCTTAACCGATTTGCAACAGTTCACACGAAAATGGTTAGTGTTTTGTTTTATTTATTTCATGCTTGCGCTTTTTTATCACCTGACTGCCAATTTTCATCACATTTTACAAAAAGAAAATCGTGTAAAAAATCTAATCGGCTGGATTTGTTAGTCTGCCAACGACTGTAGCTGTTTTTTCATGCGCACAGCTTCGCTGGCTATGCCAGGATATTCTGCCTGCAACAGCTGTAGTTTTTTCAATCATATTATAAAATAATATTGTCAGGTCAAAATTAACCACTCAAATCAGTGAATATCACAAATCTCGTGTGAAATAATGAATAACTGTAAATGTCACACCCGATACTTGAAATCGTTTTTGTCAGAAAATGTGGGAAATTAATGACCGAAAAATTAATTTATCGCGGATGCAGATTGTGCATTTTTTATATGAACAGGTGAAACGCCTTCCTCTTTTTAATGTGTCAGTTTCCATCCCTATTCAAAATAATTTACAGCTGTATGTGAACCGAGCACTTGGTATCCGCCAAAGGCGACACGTGACAAAGACAGCACGCAGACGATTTAGTCATTTTAATACGTACTTGAGGATGATTGACGACGTCTTGTCATGACTCATTCATACACACAGCGTGGTCGGTTGGGGTGTATGTCTGTCTGTCCGACTGTCTGGAAATGAACATTAACGATGTACATGTAATTATGATACATTTACTCAGCAGCCCAGTCTGGCGATCTGACTCATCCATCAGCGCCCCCACTCGTTAAGTTAAATGTAGTACAATATTTCACAGAAATAAACAACTAAGCCCTGCGTCACGTCAATGTAAAAATACACAGGGCTGGTTGGCTGGGTAAGGGTTAAAGTGTTTTCAAAAATAAAAACAGTGCAAAACAGCGCCTAATCGTCTAGCTCCATGAGCTTGACGCCTACTCCCAGTCACCCTATGATAGCGCCGCCAGTGTCCAAATTACCATATTCACCTTATCAGTATCCGGAAAAAATATTATTATTTAATTTAAAAAAAATACCCAATAAAAGTCATGGGTGTTAAGACCGCCTGTTACTGAACACTCTGACATTTGTCGACTTCGGAACTAACCACGTGACTCAATATGTTCATATCTCACGCTCGAATTAATTTCACTTCGATGACACAGACATGTGGACATTTAGTTGCATGATCAGAATAAGTTAATTAACCTAAGTGTAATTCCCAGCACGATATTCCATTCGTCAGCAGACAGACCGCTGAGCCGGTCACCAAGTCATCTTCATTCAACGATCATCATGATTACTTCAGCCTATATTAAATAACTGCTACAGCAAATATATTTGTCATGTTATACGATTTCGATTCTTTTTATAATTTATATACATATTAGAGGTCAAGTCCGTAGAATGGGTTACTTCCTTATTAAAATTCATTCTAACTATATACATTGGTACATAATGTGATGCGTGACTCGTGCCATCGACCTTGGGATTACGGGCGGAGTTTATAATGGTGGAGTATACGTACATACTAAGCTATACAGAAATTAAAAACTAGGGATTAAAAATAAACTAAAATAAAACAAACAATTTCATCTAAATACTGACATGCCTTATACTCTTAGCAAAGTTTTTAAATAAAGAAAAACAGAAATCAAGTATATAGTTTAGTTTAGTTAGCTGCTGCATTATTTTATTTTATTTTATTTTATTTTATTTTATTTTATTTTATTTTATTTTATTTTATTTTATTTTATTTTATTTTATTTTATTTTATTTTATTTTTTTACCATACTGCGCGCCCTCTAATGACATAGTAGTGTAATAAAGTTATTATTATTATATTGAAATATGCTTTCTACTTGAACTAGATGTTGTTATCACCTTTTCAGTATAAAAGAATGCGTAAATTTTCTGTTATTCTGCTGTTTGAAAATTAGCTGCTCGTTTTTTCAAATAATTCAGAATTTTGTTTAAAAACCAATAAAAAATATATCAGAAAAAAGTCGACATAAAACAACAGCCAGCGTGCACGGAATCTTGCCCTGAAGATCTAAAACCAACAAAAGTCAGAAGTCGGTATTATTTTATTTCAAATGGCGGCAAACCGCTCCAATCACGGAGAACAGTGTCACGTCTGTTGAGGCGCATGCGCATTTCCTGTGAATTATCAGTAATTTATCAACATCCAGGGCCTGCTGCGGGGAGGCAGCTGTTTTGATTTACCCAATGCCATGAGTTTCACATTTACTACGGAAATATAAAATTCACAACCCCATTGAACAAATTACCTACTATCTGATATCCACGTGCTTGCTCGTCACAACAATATCTAATCTGTTTTCGTTACAGCGTGAATGTATATCAATACACGTCGGCCAAGCCGGTGCTCAGATTGGTAATGCATGCTGGGAGTTGTACTGTCTGGAACATGGCATCCAGCCTGATGGGCAGATATCCACTGAAAAAACTGCCGGAAGCGGGGACAATTCATTCAGCACTTTCTTCAACGAGACCGGAACTGGACATCACGTGCCACGTGCAGTGTTTATTGACTTAGAGCCAACAGTTATAGGTACGTACATAAAAATGGTATGTTTGGGAGGTTTGGGATTTACGAATACATTCTGGTGTGCCGCGCTTTGTTTTACATCGCGGTTTAGAGTGTGTTGGGAAGTAGACGAAACATTATGATTTTGGCATGAAATCAGTTCAAATTTGCATTAAATTCAATTTCACAATTCGTAACACATAGTTTTTAAGTCTGTCTTTAAATTTGTCTTTGAGTTAGATCATTTATTTAATTTTATTATGCTCTGAAGATATGGGGTTACATATATAAAAAAAAAAAACATTCCTGCGAAAAATAGTTCGATAACCTGTGAACTTTGGTTTGGCTCATTTTTGAAAATCAGAGAACGTACATAAAGGATGATCATGTTCACAGGTAGTTCTTCCGCTTCATCATGTTATTCTTTGTTTTTTACATAGATGAAATTCGTACAGGTACGTACCGCCACTTGTTCCACCCAGAACAACTGATCACCGGTAAAGAAGATGCCGCCAATAACTATGCGCGTGGCCACTACACTATTGGGAAAGAGCACATCGATATGGTGTTGGACAGAGTTCGTAAGTTGGCTGATCACTGTACTGGTCTTCAAGGTTTCTTGGTTTTCCACAGCTTCGGTGGTGGCACTGGTTCTGGTTTCACGTCTCTTCTTATGGAGCGGCTCTCGGTTGACTATGGAAAGAAGTCAAAGTTACAGTTTGCCGTCTACCCTGCTCCCCACATATCAACAGCGGTTGTTGAACCATACAATTCCATTTTGACAACTCATACCACCTTGGAGCATTCGGACTGTGCTTTCATGGTTGACAACGAGGCCATCTACGATATATGTCGTCGAAATTTGGACATAGAACGTCCAGCTTACACCAATCTCAACCGTCTGATTGGTCAAATCGTGTCTTCCATTACGGTGTCCCTCCGCTTCGATGGTGCTCTTAACGTCGATTTGACTGAATTCCAAACCAATTTGGTGCCCTACCCGCGTATTCACTTTCCATTGGCTACCTACGCCCCGGTCATTTCTGCTGAGAAAGCTTACCACGAGCAGATGTCCGTGTCGGACATTACCAATGCGTGCTTCGAACCTTATAACCAGATGGTTAAATGTGATCCACGACAAGGTAAATACATGGCATGTTGTCTTTTATATCGTGGGGATGTCGTACCGAAAGATGTCAATGCTGCAATCACCACCATCAAGACCAAACGCAACATCCAATTCGTCGACTGGTGCCCAACTGGTTTCAAAATTGGTATCAACTACCAACCACCAACCGTTGTTCCCGGTGGTGACTTGGCTAAAGTACAACGCGCTGTCTGCATGTTGAGCAACACTACGGCCATCGTTGACGCGTGGGCTCGTCTTGATCATAAATTCGATTTGATGTACGCCAAGCGTGCTTTCGTCCACTGGTATGTCGGTGAAGGTATGGAGGAAGGAGAGTTCTCCGAGGCGCGTGAAGATCTGGCAGCTTTGGAGAGAGATTACGAAGAAGTCGGTGCCGATTCTTCGCCTGCTGGCGAGGAAGAAGACGAATATTAGGCAAAGAGAAGAGGAATGGGATATCTTTTTTTCAGCTCATGAACATTTGGCAGCGCTTTGTACACGTTATTTCTACGTCACGCTCACAACTTTATGTCAATGTGCCGATGTCCCTTCCCGTGAGAACGTTGCCATGGATTTCGTGACAGAGACGCTCCAAATATGCCCACTAATATCACAGAATACGATGTACTGATGATTATACGAGTTTTGCATGGCCCCAATAACCCAATGCTGTGTTGGTCAACTTGTCAAATTGTTGTTGCTAACAAACAATAAACAAAACGTGTTATTGCGTATATTACGTGTGACTTGCCTTATTTCCTTTGTATCAACAGTGTAATTAGTACAAGGGTTCACGGTGTCACGTGACAATAAGTACGGCATCAAAACCTTCATTTTGTTTATTCTAGTTCGTAGATAGTTGTCTTATATATAGGAAACTATTTATTTATTTACAATTTATCTCGTTATCGCAAGCCAGTAAAATGTTTGACTGCGACATCATGAACATGTCATGTCAATCTAATTATGCGTTGTATCCATGGGAGTCGTAAACTGACTTCGAAAATACTTTCAGGTAGCTGACGTCATGAACGGATCTGTCTGTTTGATATGGGCGATACCATTATTTTGTTGGGTTGTGCAGAAACAAAATAGAAGAACAAAATAATCTTCATAGAAGAAATGGACATTTTTTTTTCATGAAATGCACCTTTCGCATTTTTTCACACTCAAAACTCGTACCCGGGTTTCAAAATTACCAAACGCGTAACTATTTGTTTACTCCGACTTTAACATTCTGTGCACAATGCCAATCGTGAATATTGAAAATAATTTATATTTATTTTTATATTTTATTTATTGTTTATTGTCTTTTAGGCCACAGGCCCATATGACTATACATAACAAAAAAAACAAAAGAATACACAAGCACTGGAGAATGTACAGAAATTGTAATATATATATATATATATATATATATATATATATATATATATATATATATATATATATATATATATATATATATATATATCAGGGGTTGCATTAGTGTTCGATAATGTGGAGTCCCTGGGACCCACCCCTTATAAAATGTGTGGGTCCCTTAAACATATGTGGGGTCCCTGCCGCTACCGCACTTTATTTTTCTAAAATAGTTTTTTGCACGAACTATTACACAATAAACATAAACAGGCATTAATCACATTTATATTGTACTTTATTTACATGTTCATTCCACCCTTTACATGTCAGCAATCTGCATTATTTACATGGTTTTTACTGTTATTAAAATGTAATGCTGCTTGTAAAAATTTTAAATCATTACTGGGTTTACCTTCAAGTTCTTCATAAGCCAAGATAAATGAGATGGTGTCAGACTTAACTTAGACTTAATACGATTCTGACAAGAAAAGGCATGGCAACATGGAACCTGCCGGGGAGGCGATCTTGCAAATAACGAATCGATCCATGGCTTCTAGAAAAGTGATTTGTTTTTCTCCCATAGTCACTTGTGTTATATAATTAAATAGTTCATTGTTTCGATTAATATTGTCCCCAGAAAACAATACACCCAAAATTTGTACATACTAGTACTAGTACCAGATTCTGCAGTAAATTCGCCTCTGGGCAGTTTGGGTTTTTAAAAAAAATAAAATGGGACCAAGAAATCGGCGATTTTTCGGCAGATTTTATTTAATATTTGTTATTTAAATATTTTGGCGTCATTTTTCGGACATTTCAATCTTTCCTGACGCCTAAAATAGAGTTTAAGTTTTTATTCAAGAGTATGTTTTTTGTGACTAGCGTGAGTGCGCAAACTTCGTTTCGGTTCGAGTTGTTGTCACTGTAAACGATGTTAAATTAGTCTTCAAATGCTCAGTTTATCTTTTGAAAACAACTATTTTTTGATTTGAAAAAAAAAATCATGCCGCTTTCCCGTAAAAATCCCAGCCAAATGATCGTACTACAACATCGGCAAATCTCTTCCGCGTTGCGTTCAATAACATTAACATATTTAAATGAGCTATGGTAATTTGAACACGTTGGCGTCATCCAGCATTTTTATTGGTTAATTAGAGATTTGACCTATTAGGTCAACCATGCAAGACAAGGAACATGGCGGATACTCTACAGCATCGAGCGTTAATTTGCGACCGGAATTATTTGCTTACGACGAAACGAAGTTGAATTTTATTTGCATTTCATAACAATTCAACAAATTTTTGTTTGAACGTTATTATAATCACTACTGAGTAATAATCAACAATTGTGAAACGCAGCATGACTGGATTGCGCAACCGTGATAATTTGTTGCTCGACAGTTGTGATCGTTTTTACTTTGTTTAGAATATAATTTCGTTACCAATAAAATTAGGAAAAAAGTGTATTTCACGTACCAGGTTCGTTAAAGTGATTTTTTGGAGAAAAATTACCCTGGTTGACATTGTAAGTTTTAGGCGGTTAAATTAGCAGGTCACAGTGCTTTCTACTAGTCTCAGTATTGACTGTCTCGCCGTACTTCAGACGGGACTTCACACTTTCCATTGTGAAATGTAGATGCTAATAGGTGTTTTTGAAGACAATGGCACAGTATTTTAGGTGAATTTACAAGCTCTATGAACTTTGTATGCGGGACAATGGCATCGCAAACGCACACAATGCCTTTAGACCTATCATAGTACGACCGAGACGTGTGCTCACCGGATGCGTCCCAGGGACTCACCAGTTGAAAAATTCATGCGTCCCACAGAAAAACTATGCTTCCCGGACGCGGAATTCCGCGTTAACGCAATCCCTGATTATATATATATATATATATATATATATATATATATATATATATATATATATATATATATATATAACAAAATTATTATACCGATAGTAACGAAAACCCCCTTCTAAGGTTGAATGCTTTATGTAGAAATTTACCAAGATTACGTAGTACCTTTGCTGATTTTGAGCGCATTAGACTGTAATATTTTTCTGGATTGGGAAGATGCCAAAAATACTCAGGAATTAACTGTTTTCGCATAGAGTGAACAAATAGATAAATTAGATAAACAAAACTCGCATATTCTTTCATCAATTTCCAACCCTGTATAGCGCCCCTCTTCAATGCGCAATCTATGACTAGAACAGCGAATACGTGCTAGAGCATGTCTGTGTTTAGCCTCTGTGACTACAAAAAGATATCTTTCTGGTTCAAGCATGGTTTTAAAATTACAATATGACCTTAGTTTGGCAGTGCAACATATTTCACTGTACCAATCCTGCCTATGAATATCAATTACCCGCTGCTTGAACTGTACCAAGAACAGGTTTACATTGAAAATAATAACTATTTGAAATATGCTAAAATTGCCAAATTTCGAGTCTCAAACATACAATTCTACTGTTTCAAACGTCTAAACGTGCCAAATGTGTACAATGTAGATTCATTTTTTGAATCCCGAAATCAAATTTGGAAGTACCTCCTATGCATTAGCATTGTGTGATTTCAGCGATGGAAATTATATTACACTTCACCGCAGTCTCTCGTGCACGTGATTACTATGAAAAGTTGTTATGGCAAAAAATCCTGACATACTGGAACACTACAGCCCGAATTGTACGGATTCGCGAACTCGTTGTAAACATACTCCCCACGAACCCGTGCGCGATTCTACCGATGATTGTGTACGTACGTAGGTCTGATAAGGCGCGCCTCAAACACAATGAAAATAAAACAAAGGGTTGGGACGTCAACTTGTCAAAGAGGGCGCACTTTAAAACGCTAGCTGACACTTTGGTCGATTAAACGAACCATAGCTGTCGAAGATGATTAGACGCCTTGTTCAAGATTCGGAAATTTGAAAAAAGTCTGTATTAAACTGGCATATCGACCACACAGTTTATTTTAGAATACAAAACACATTATTGACATTGCCATGTTTCCTTTACAAAATATTTACATGATCAACAGTCGCCTCGTTCCTAAGTAACTAAGATTATGATCAGTTTTATTGAACACGGGCACTAAAACTTGAACTGTTTTAATTGAAATATCTCTCACCAGAAACGATGTTTGGAAACTAGCGAGTGACGTTTTATACCTAGTCTCGGTCACAGTGTCTCAAAGCTCTCCGAGTCCCCAGTCAGCAATATATGCCATGACACTAAGTAGTTTGTTTTGTTTTCACCAAGATCACCAATACCGGCTATTGTCTTTGAACTTTATCAAAGTCAATTTAAACACACCTTATTATTATCTTGGCCATTGTTATCTTGGTCCAATCAACATCGATTCAGTTATCACTAATGGTTTATAGGTATCTTTAGTTGTCGGTGTCACAATCTGCCCCCCAGTTTCCAGCTCACAGCAGACCATATAACAGTCACTCAGTGAGGCTTCTGACGCTAAAGTTTCTCTACACTTTTAGACGCTATTTAACTTTTTTTCAAATATCAGCAAAAATGGTGAGTTATTTTTTTATTTTTGACATGCCACACATTCCGCACCACGAGTGTTGTTCGTTTGTAAGTTATAACATGAATATTTCTCAATGATTTGAGTATTTCGAAAAAGTAAAATTACAGTCAGCACTAAACTGTGGTATGCGCAATAGAAACATATCGACAGTGCAGATAATTATACCATGGAGGTAATAAGAATATTACCTCCATGATTATACTGACCTCGTGGAAATTCTTTGGTTACCCGGATACCTAAGTCACATGACATCGAATGGTTATCGGTTAGAAAATATACCTCTTTTTGGTCATAGAAAACAATAATTCTAATCGTTCACAAGTTATCTTCGTCAGGAAATTGTCAAATTATATAAATATACAACATTTTGGGGGGGTTGTTTTTTTTCTCAAAAGACATAACACATTTAAAGTCGCGTCCTTTCATAGAACTTTGCGATATTTGTGGGAATTAGACTAAAACTTCTAATGAGATGATTCGCGGTTCGGAATTCTTGTCAGTTTGGTTCACTGCCGCCACGTGCTCCATTGTCGTTCACCTACTCAGGTGATTGATGATAGCGTTTTGTTTGTAGACGCTATCACCTTTTCAATTTTCATCAGTTTAATACGTCGCATATAATAAGTTTAAGTGTTGAATGTCGTATAGTAATGTTTTACCATATACCTGAGAATAGATGTAATCCAAATATACGAACTGAAATGTTATGTACTAGTACTTAAAGGGCGGCAGTCGTCGTGCCGCGCCCTGTTCGATATGGGACTCATAGTGACGTATACAACGCGTGTAAAATACATTGTTTATTTACATGGAATTCGAACACGCGCTGCGCGACGAGCACCGCGCTTTAATGTATGATTGGAAGCAATGCGCCGTAGCAATTATCCGGACACTATTTGTATATAAATATATCTCAATAATTGAACAGTATCACATTGCTTGAATTTGAATAAATTAAAGCCAAAACAATTGCTGGTTATGGCAATATTGAAAAACATGGCACTTAGGGACATTGCCAGGTTTTGACAGCATGTCAATTCGCCCAGTATGTAAATTACACTATATTTAAGATTTATAGTTTGAATAACACCATCATACCACTTGAACTTGGGCGTTGACAATCCGACCGTGACATTTGTTCTTGGACTTTGACTTTATATACTCCCACAAATCACAAGGTGTTTTTTTATTATGATATTTTTAATAGACCATTTTCCGTTCACTGCGAGAATCACGCGTTATGCGTGAAATCGAACGTAAAAACAGGACAAACAAAGGTCATAGCGTCGTAGTCGCGTCAAACATCGCGTGGGATTCGACAAACGCGAAAGTATTTCGGGGACATTTCCATGCTTAATAATGTGCTGTCCACATTTGATGATAGGCAATTTTGATTAAGTGAGGGTATTCGGAAGCAATATTCTCGCAATTGTACGGAAAATCACCTATTGTGTTGCGTCCTCTATTGCGTGCTAAATATATGAGAAAGTTTAGTCTTAATTCTTTCGAACATTCAGTTTATACATCAATATTTAAGCAATAAAACAGAAACATTATTATTCTTATCTTCTCTGTGAACATATGTTCCAGTATAACAATCACTGTTTAAATATAAGACAAACTTGTTACTATGGTAACGGGTGCGAATGTCAATAATAGATAAACGGTTTGTGTCGTAGTTTCTGTTAATAGATAATTTGCAATGAAAAAGTTTGTTTTCACCAAAAAACGTTTCTGATCAAACGTTTTTTTTTTTACAATTTTTTTTTTGCTAAAATATGTTACGGCACACAAATGTTACTGATTTTGACACCTTGTCAACAGGGGGCGCCATGCAGTGGCGAAATGAAAAGATCGGCCGGTTTTTTTTTATAGTGCGCTCGATGACCAGAAACATAATTTTGTTACTAGTAGGCCTTATCGGTAAATTGTCAACGTCGGGTATTTGCGCCCTCTACGCCAAGTTTGTAGACGTCGAGCGATTTGATACTACTAGTATTTAGATAGCTCCATGTTTTATTTTGACAAGGACATATGTATGTTTAGACTTTGATGAAGCAATATGTACAACGTTGATAATTTCTAGTATTCTCTTTAATTAATAGTACGTACCAATAATTACCAACGCATGCACAATCGCGCAAAGTTCTGTAGGAACAAAACGTAGTTCAAGTTGCGTCTCTTTCTGACGTCATTATGTTAATCAGCATAGATGTGAATTCTAATACATTATTTTGTACTTGCTTTATTCACAGCGTGAATGTATATCAATCCATGTCGGCCAAGCTGGTGTTCAAATCGGCAATGCATGCTGGGAATTGTACTGTCTTGAACACGGTATCCAACCTGATGGCCAGATGCCAAGCGACAAGACCATTGGTGGCGGTGACGATTCTTTCAATACTTTCTTCAGTGAGACTGGAGCTGGGAAACACGTGCCACGTGCGGTGTTTGTTGATTTGGAAACAACGGTTATAGGTATGTGCAGCTGGGTATGTGTAAATTAGTTAGTTAATTAATTAGTAAAAATAACTCGTGAAAATCATAGCATACAATTGACGCTATCCTCGGGGGCGGAGCTACGTCACGGACGTTCTACGTTGCTAAGACGCGCACCACTGTACCACGTATTTCTATGGGCTCTGTGCGCGCTGCTGTGGAACGTCGGTGGAGCCGGTGAAAACTCGAGAAAACAACACAAACTCAACTTTGAAGTAATCCTGAACAACCAAATTCATATATGTTACACACGTAGGGCTAATCTTGTTACACTGTTCAGGGGACTCTCATCAACCATCGCAAAGTACCGTTTTCTGCGAGTTATTGGTCTTTGTTTTCACCCCGAGGGTTGCCAGGCGGTAGAAAATGCCGGATGTCCGCCCCCGAGGATTGATGAGATGACAACAAAATGAAGGATCGAACCTCAGAACCACATTTTCTGTTTTATATTGTTTTCAGTATTTTCTTTATTTTGTTCTCTTTTAGATGAAGTACGTACAGGTACATACCGTCAATTATTTCACCCAGAACAACTGATCACTGGTAAAGAAGATGCTGCCAACAACTACGCACGTGGCCACTACACCATTGGTAAAGAAATCATTGACCTGGTGTTGGACAGAGTACGAAAACTAGCTGACCAGTGTACCGGTCTACAAGGATTTCTCATCTTCCACAGTTTTGGTGGTGGCACTGGTTCTGGTTTTACTTCGTTGTTGATGGAGCGTCTGTCTGTCGACTATGGTAAGAAGTCCAAGCTGGAGTTTGCCATCTACCCGGCCCCACAGATCGCCACCGCTGTCGTCGAACCATATAACGCTATTTTGACAACCCATACCACCCTGGAACACTCCGATTGTGCTTTCATGGTCGACAACGAAGCAATCTACGATATTTGTCGTCGAAATTTAGATATCGAACGTCCAACCTACACCAACCTCAACCGTTTGATTGCTCAAATCGTCTCCTCCATCACTGCTTCCCTGCGATTTGATGGCGCCCTCAACGTCGACTTGACTGAGTTCCAGACCAATCTGGTACCCTACCCACGAATCCACTTCCCTCTGGCTACATACGCCCCAGTCATCTCCGCTGAGAAGGCCTATCACGAGCAGTTGTCCGTGTCTGAGATCACCAATGCCTGCTTCGAGCCAGCTAACCAGATGGTGAAATGCGACCCACGTCATGGCAAGTACATGGCATGCTGTATGTTGTACCGTGGTGATGTTGTACCAAAAGACGTCAACGCAGCCATCGCTACCATTAAAACCAAACGTACCATCCAGTTCGTCGACTGGTGTCCAACCGGTTTCAAAGTTGGTATCAACTACCAACCACCAACCGTTGTTCCCGGTGGTGACTTGGCTAAAGTACAACGCGCCGTCTGCATGTTGAGCAACACCACAGCCATCGCCGAGGCCTGGGCTCGTCTCGACCACAAATTCGACTTGATGTACGCCAAGCGTGCTTTCGTCCACTGGTATGTCGGTGAAGGTATGGAGGAAGGAGAGTTCTCCGAGGCTCGGGAAGATCTGGCAGCTTTGGAGAAGGATTACGAGGAAGTTGGCATCGACTCGATGGAAGAGGAAGAGGAAGAGGAGGAGTATTAGAACCTTATTAACCATGTGGGAATTAGTTTAGAATTTCTTCTACAATATTTTGTAGAAATGTTGTAACTCTCTGAGACTTTTACAATAAACACATGGTCATAGGTGGGTCGATCTCGCGATGACTGATACTATAGTATGTGATTATATCATTTCTAATTGATCAGATCGCAGATAACCGTGACTGCGTTCATTGAGTTTCCATACTATGTGTCTATTTTAGAGGTTACGAATTTGTTAGAAAGCACATCAAACACCGTCCTGTCAAGTAGCTTCTTTTTTGTAAATCGAAAAACTATGCGAAGTTATTAATGACAATATCAGTGTAATGGTTTTGAATGTACTAGAAATAAAGTGACTGGTTAATCATAGCAAAATGTCTGCTAGCGTGTCAGCGATAAAAAAAATGCATTGTTTCGTATTCATTAGTGATGTGTATGCTCCATTATAGTTTCCAAGACATCAATATATTTATGATAATTGCCCACCGCACGCAATATCATCACTGAATCTCTAATATGAAAATGAATATAAGGCTGTTATTGCTATTCAGATCGTACCACCGTGATTAGACTCCACCACAGTTCTTTGCACGAACGGATGCAATCAACCTGTCCTCGACACGACAGAGTTCAAATATATATTCTCCCATAGTCCTTTGCACGAGAAAACTCACACTTTGATCCTTGCTTTGATCTAATTGCGGACTGCTGTATTCCAAGTCTTTTGACAGTCGTCTCTTTTGTCGTTATTACTCACATTATTAATCAAACCATTAGTTTTTGAATGTATACATCTCGTCAACAAGATAATAACGAAACAGATTATCAAAAGAGCAGATTATTTTAAAGTTGCAGTAATATTTTGAGGGGAATCGGTCAAAAGTACATATAAAGTTTAAGGTACGTCTGCAAAAAAGCTGACAAGTTTAAATAACAGTTGGTCAGATTTGAAAAGCCGAAATTCAGAATACACATTTATCATATATGGAATAGACCCTGTATAGATAATAGATGTACGTTTCACACACACAGCTGAAACATTTGTCAACAGTAAGCCTCCGTCGTTGGTAGAATGACCTGCGACGGAGGTATTTTATGAGAGCTTAACCTTTGATACCACTATTTCAACACTCAAAGGTTAAGCTCTCATAAAATACAATAAATCACATATCTATTTGCAAAATTCTTTTACGTGAGTGCATGGCAACTTTCTAGTCTAAACTACTTAGCAACATAAATATACATTCATTTTATCATAAATCTGACATGATAGTAACTAGCAGTATGAAGAATGCAAGTCGTGCTGCCATACTCTATGATCTGGGTCAGTGACATTTAGTACACGTACTGCAACTCTAGTCTGTCTCTGAAAAAGGATTTATAACAGCATGACATACATCAATGCCTCGAAGAATTGTTGGGAATTTGTTGGTACAAATAAAGATGTATAGGCCCTCCCCATAAACAGACGCTGCCAACGACCTTTCAATTTTGTCGGACAATCGTATTTTTTTCTGGTGACTACCAAAGCTTCATTAATCGCAGTAATAACTGTAACACTGCGATAAAGACTTTCCGTTTTCGACATTGTGAAATTCTCTCGTTTTTATGCAGAAAAATACAGTATTTTTAGTAAAATCCTATTTATTAAAGTTATTGAATTACAAACTATGTAGTGTACATAGTTTGTAATTTAATTCAATTTCTTTCAGTCATAATTCTAGACAAACAAAACGCAAAAATATAAATATAGCAAATTATCTTCTTTTCTCTAATATTTTCGTGTAATCGGTAATTATGACAATTATTTATGTGTGCATTGGAAATACATTATTCTTAATATAAATTTCTGACTTATCTTGTCAAAATCATTTTTTTAATTTTTTTTCTCCCCCAAAACAAAATAATTTCACAATGTCAGAGCCATGTGTTGTTCATGCTGATCAAAACAAGAAAAAAATGTGACCATCCATCTCTATAGAAGGTATCAACTATGATGAACCCAAACACATCCGCATCCCAGGGCTCCAACTCAAAAACAAACATCGGTAACTCAATAGTTTGTCCATTCAATGTAGTATTCATATAACAGAAACAAAAAACTATACAATATGATACTTTAATTAACTGTAATTAGGTCTTTCTAACTAGTGTCAATTTAAATATGATCTAATTAATGTCACCAATCACTGCAATTTACATATTGTTATGTTTAGTCACAGTAATTAACTTCATACTCACATATTTGTTAGTTTCATAGAAACAGAAATTCATCTATCATTTACTGTATTATGTATCTGACAATGGCCAAATTACCAACAATCATTATCAAATAGAAATTAAAATTGAACCAACTTGCTTTATTTATTTATTTGTTCTCAATGGAAAATCCTCCTTGGCCTATTTGGTTAGAAAAACTAAGAATATATCGTTATTATTATGATTTTTCTTGACAGTATACTTTTCATCTACTTTTTGAAATTGTGTCATATCAGGTTTGAAGTCTCCGTACCTAAATAAAACCCTAATGTTACATAATATTAGTCTTTCGGGGGCTAAGATGAAGTGTATATTTGATTGTTACTGTGTGCACTTGGGGTGCACTTAAAATATAGCTTACTTATACGCAGTCGTGGGACAGTAATGTTCAACAATGGTTATCCCTTGATTGACATATAAGTATCATTAGCAACATGCACAAGATTCGTCCGCCCCAATTTGCACTATTCACTATTAAATTTATTCTTTCAAAAACATGATAAATAATTTCTATAGTAACATTGGTCAATAAATTGTTCCATTTAAATTAGTTTTAATAATACACCAAATCGTGTTTAGCAACCTACTACGTGTATTTGTTTCTTCTTTGACTGATAAATGTCTCGCTGGGACCTCAGTCGAATCTACGATTCACATCACAATGAAAGACGTGAATGTATCTGGGGTTTGAAATACAATACTTTGTCACGGAATAATGGCTCATTAAAAATACCGACTAGTAGTGTATTACTTCCCTGTAAACAAATGATTATCTAGTATGTATTACATGTGCTCATATGTATCAAGGCTTTTTTACAAAAAATATAATAAATGAAGTTTAAAATATTTGTTTAACGGGCTTATTATTATGATATGCAGCACTTCTCGTCAATATACAGCCACATGTACAAATGGGAGACGGTAGATTATCCGCATTTGTCCTCAAGAGCTGAGAAAACCAATCTATGTATGGACAAACAGTACAAAAAATACATGCGCCGGTGTAATAACAATGGACTTGCCAAAAAGCCAGCTTAGAAAGCCTAATAATTTTATGAACAAAAATATACGCAAAAAGAAGGTTCACCACAAAGACAACAACAAAGTGTGTTGCGAACCTAATAATTTTCTAAAAAACAAACAACAGTAGGCTTGTCAGAAATCTACCCTTTTCGCAAGCATGATAATTATAACAAAGGTAATAGGTTTGCCAGCAAGCGCATGTACTAGTTTTAAAATTCTAGCGCTTATATCGGTCAAAATATATATATATATATACAGCCAAATGAGTTGCAAATATATGTGAACAATCTTCTCCAAAGTGTTTAAAGCAGGAGGGTCGTCACCTACACACGCGTGGGAATTGAGTCCCGAGCGACGATAACAACACACATTAAAACGCAAAGGCGCATGGGCAGACGCCAAGACACGCTATGGCCATCTGCCGCATGCGCAGGTGACGACTCCCCCGCTTTAAAGGGCGGTCGTCGCACCATACATGTGAGAGACTTGTGTTGATGAACGGTGATTTATCCACAATCCAATGCACTCTTACAGTGGCAAGCATGTATGTAAGTGTTTGACCTGGTCACGATGTGCACTAAACACCGAGTTTGACTCTTTAGAGAGTCACCCATACCACGGTTACTAGTAACCGCGCCCATACTCACACCTAGTATCATTACTTGATGTCAAAGTTTGATCATTTCTTTAACCAATTTCGAGCATGTTTTGTAATTTAGTGTCTATACATTTTATAGTTGTCTTGTGCTCATGAACTTGTAGTGTTCTTAAATGCCGTACAGTGTTATTCCCACGTTATCGTCAGCTAGGAAATCAACAAAGCAGTACCTAGTAAAACCCTCGAAACCGGTCACTGGTAGCCTTGTCATGATTTATATTTCAGTCAGTTTGACAGTGGTTGCCATGACATATACTGATAAAGGTTAATGACAAGACCAGACGGCGAGCTGGTCGAAATCAACCAAAAAAAACATCTTATGACTCTGCAGTTTTTAAGATACAATACAGTAGCTGTAATCCTAAACCAATTTTGTTTGCGATTTTAACTAAGGTGGTATCTTTGTGGAATGTTAGTGCGAGACTATTATCCCATCAATATTAGTTAGTGTTGACAATATATAGTAGTGTTTTTTCTAGAAAGCTTGACGAGTAATTAATTGATTATGATGTGTAAAACTTTCATGTGATTGGTTGTTTGTTTGAAGGCAAGGCCTTGGAGTCTCTTATACTGATTGTAATTGGTTAAAAAGTGACAAGAAATAAAGAGTGATTTAATGCTGTCTCGGGTGAAAACCAGGGACTTGGCAGAGAATCGTTTGGGAACATGAACGGAGCTCGTGTGCGTTTTTGTCAGCCTAGCGTGGAAACGACCGAATCCCGGTTACCTAAGTGAAAGGTTTTTAACCATCAAAAATACCTATCACAGCCTAGTGGTTGTCGCATCAGGCTAATGGCCGGTAGACCCAAGTTCACACCCTAGCTTAGGGTGAACCCCGGGGGTGAACACCAAAGGGTCGACCCCTATCCTGGGTGAGTGTGCCACAGACTCAATGGGAAGGTCTATTCCACTGGCCGAGATTCATTCAGTAACGAATGCAACTTTGGGGGATCCTTGGTTAAGGTTCTCAGGTGTTTGTGTTCGACCGAGCCTCAGGCTGGTTAACGCCAGGGTAACGCCGAATTAAAATTGCCACCCAAACATGAATATGACTTCTGTGACAAAAAATGCTCTATGTGTCAGCACTAGCACATACATAAAAAATCAGGAGAGACAACAGTGACATTCAATGTCCGGAACTGTCGCTTGGCACAAAATGGAAAGGCGAGTTATTTAACATGTACATAATGTCGTTTCCAATTAAATATGGTTTTAAAATATTCATATGTATGTACATTCAAATCAACAGGAAAGAGTCGTTATTAGTTATAAGATTGTACAGCGTGACCTTTCTACTCAGCAAAAAACAAGTATCGTGCTTCTATCGCTCATAACGAGATCTCCAGGTGTTTTGCGTAACGACGACCAGCCTTTCGCCCAAGTGTAGCACAAAGTCCAATCATAGACCCTCTAACTCTATTAGAATTATTTCTAACTCTGAGGGTATATGGTCCAATTAACTAAGGAACTTCCGTCTTTACGGTTTAATTGTCTTCAATCGTGAAAATAATGGGTAAATGCAGATCCAGGGTTTATGAAATCTTAGTAATAATGCATAATGTCCTTGAAAAATCAGGAATAAGTTTTAATACACTATACTAATAATGTATGGTATAATTTATAGTGATAATACATTTGTTGTTGAGTTATTGAAGACTACAGGTCAATTAAAAAGACCCATTTTAGCCCAGTGTTATCAGTCCATTAGGATGAGTCGAAATGTAACCTCGCACGCATCACTCCGTTCCTATTCGCATATGACCTCGATTATAAACATCGTATCACGCCGTGACATCTTTAGACTGGATCTAGGCAGCCCACTGGGTCTATCATTTAAAAACAGTGTCGTTTTGGCATACGAGATTGTACAATTTGACCTTTATTGAAATGTGTCACGTCTAAGGTTCATTAAGTATTTATTTTGATAGTTTAAATCACGAATAAATTAATTCTCATTCAAGTCAATTTTGAGTTATTCATATCTCTATTTTAATAAATAAATTAGAGATGTATTTTGTCTATATTAAGGGAGGATTTTCTACTCATGAAAACAGAGCTACAGATTCAACACATAAGCACGGGTAATGTTTACGAGACACTGCCGGTGTTTACATTATCGTCCATGGGGTTTTCTTCATGTTTGTATTTGAGTGCGTAAAATATGAAAACATATGACAGGATAATACTTTCCATTTTAGAATCTGGCTATCAGTCCGCTGGGAATAATATACACTCATGCACATACGAATAGTAAGGTATATTCTGAATAAATTAAGTTCACCATGATACTTGTGACGTCACTCACAGTGGATGAGAGCACCACACCGTGACAGCTGTTTCGTTCGCGCTGACGTATTTCACACGATCGGCTCCTTAGAAGATGGTTAATTTATACATTTGAAAGATGAACATGAAAAACGAGCGAGTCAACACAAGAATTATTTACATCTCCGGCATACTCAGAAAGGTAAACGATAAAGAACGACATTTTTTTAATCACATTTTGCAGACGACACTGCTGTCCGTCTTTTAGTGACAATTAGCAGATTTGTGTATAATTCGCGCTGCATCAGATTCTGGGATTAGCCATGACTACAAGACTATTAAAATATCGTAGCCATATTGCACCCTGTTGTTGAATTAACCTTTATTGAAAAAAAAAAAAAAACATTTTTTTATATCTTATCTCGAAGATAATTGCTTATCTCGAATTCGGTGTCAAACGCTGCCATCTACATTATGCTCGAATCGTGCAAAACAGAATCCATTTTAATGTCGTCTTCTCATTTCTACTGAACAATGGCGGCAAACGCCGGTGATTAGAAGACTGTGGTTTAATGGAGTCTATTAGCATATTGCGAACGGTATTATTATTGTTTGACTCTACTTACTGAATACATTCCCTAATGCAGCTTCAAAAAAAATCACAATTCATTGGATCTCCGGTTCTGAAGGTGTGATTTTCGACGGAATTTATCGTGACAAATACATCGGTTCACTGCTCATTAGTAATCACTCATTGTCGGAAGACAGTTCAATGTAATGATTCATTTGAATTTGCAGATCTCGCGGATTGATCCGCGTCACGCATCACTCCATGTCTGTGGACGTCCACTATGTGCACTTACGAGTATGTGACACGCCCGACATAAAATCGTAATCACCACATACTTCTTCTCACTTGTCGTCTGCGAAGGCTGTGAGAGGACAATATAACCGACGGTGTATTCACTCTGACCCTGTATACTGTCATTCAAATACGGTAGTATATTTTTTTAAGATGGTGATTCTTGAATGCCTTGAATGCAACGCAGTTTATTATAAGTACAACAGACATGATTGTTGACGTACGCAGTCATTTTTAGTTGGTTACAATAGGCGATGACTGCAAGGATCTGTTGTCAAATTCCCGCCAGAAAATATAATTTTCTGCTACAAATCCAACCTAGAAGGTAAGATTGGTCATTATTCGCACACAACGTATAATTTTGTTTATTGTGGTTATGGTGTAATACTAGTATTTCGATCACCATCAATGAGCTACTCTATAAATAGTTAATCTAATGAATGTGAACTATCAACTTTGAACTTCCCGTACATGATATATAGCAAGCAAGATAACAAGTATACAGTAAATGGCTCTAAAATGATATTAATGTATCAGACGAGGTATATACACTGTTCGATGACATTAGGGTACTAGACGGGTCATAGCCTCCGGCGTGAGATTCTTAGTATACATCACAGTCTATGATAGAGGGACTGTGTATACATGTAACACCGACCGACGCACAATACAGCCGGATACAACCCATGCAGCAACTATAGTGAGTGTGAGCGCTAGGCTACAATGTGCGTTTTAAACTTCGTGGTATCTCCATACAGTCCGTTCTAGCTAGGCGTTAAGCATGCTCCTTCGTCAATATTTTAAAGAGCGGGGTGTTTGTGTGAAACAACAGGTGATTTATTAGCCGTGGTTATCGAGCGATAAAAAAACTGGAAAGTCAAGAAAGCTAAACCGATATCAGCACGCGATGAATGTGTCAGCTTGACCTTTAAGAAATGACGTGGCCGTGGTCTTGAAGACGAGTTCAGGACTCTTAACAATTCATTACAGGTACCGATATTCATGTCTGGTTTATATATATATATCATTATTATATATGTTTGTATACATGTACTATTTATAAATCAGGGCGTGTTGTTAGTGACTCGGTATTACAATTAATATGCAAAGTGACCCTATCAAATTTCAAAACGTACAAACGTGAATGAATACCACTAGACTTACTTCAATTTTCCATATGTAATGTTTCAGCTAGCTGGCGTTGCTGTCACCAAACAAACCACAACAAGTACACTGTGCAACGAAAAACACGGCCATGGCTCGCGGTCTTTGTTTCAGATTTATATGTTCTAGATTCCGATCTAGGAAGATTATATATTTTATATCTGTAATCATAGCGACAATTTATATGATCAGTGATCTTTCCTACATTCATCAGAATGTCGAAACAATAAGGTAAGTATACGGTGTGGAAAAAATCAGTCTGAGTGTTGCTAATATACTACATGTTTTCAATGGTGTCTTCTTTGTGAATCAATAAAAGACGAGACAAGAATAGGCAAACTCAATGCCTGTTTACGAAAAAAAAAAACGTTTCCAGGTGAGGTGCGCCGTAATGGCGGACAAGTGAAATGCAATCTGCACGAACAGAGTATAATTAGTAATAATTCCTAATTTAATTATCAATTATTGGTATTGCAAACATCATTTATTATATAAAAGATATTTCAAAGTCGTTGCAAATATTGTATTTTGTTGTTGTTTTTGATTTGTACTTCGAAAGTAATTCCCTGTTACTCACTTTCAAATAAATATAGCAGTATTACCAGTAATCAAGCAATAGTTGCTAGGTGTTATAATAGCAAATGTATGCATAAATAAGCTGATTATTATCACGGTAGTGGTGCTTCGATGTGAGCGTGGTGCTACTGCAAGTTGTCAACAACGTTATTGTTAACACAATTGTCATTGTTAGTTAAATTTGAAGCAGAGCCGTGGCAGATCATCGACGTATGTTCTTTGGTGGTTTCAATTATCGCTAAATGCAAAGTATACCTTGGCTGCTAAGCAACAATTCGTATAAATATCAGAGGAATAGTTATTCAATTTTAATTTTTCGAAATTCTGTTTTCAATGAATTTTCCGCCACATTGCAGGGTTTATGTATTGATTATAAACTATTAAAGAAGCACCTTCCAGTTAAGCCTAATCTCACAACAAATTCACTTTCTGGATTAAAATAACAATGGATAACAGAAGATAGATTAACTTTGTAAACAACACAAACAATAGTGTCCCATGATTCTTTGGTGCAATCCAAGGGATTGAGCGGTTCCACTTTAAGTACATATTGCATGGCCTGCGGCCTCGTGAAATAGTAGGTATTGTTGGTACCCCACAACCCCTCGGGGAAATAGGCGTATACTAGTACGCTGATGGCCATGCAATATGTGTTTTATAACACATTACACGTTCATACTAGGAACGTGCATAGATCGTCTGCCGTCTTCTTCTCGACGTCTGCTAGCGGTGTCTCGATTTTTTCACAAAACGATATAAAGACGCTTCTAGAAAACCTGATTGCGTCTTCGGTGCATCCTCATTTTCTACTAGTGTGTCAAGTTCTTCTTCTAAACTGAAGCTAAATCGTTCAGTCTTTCGAGGCGGACCATCGATAACAGCGACCCAACTAGCAGACGACATATTGGAAATCACACGATCAGGTGACGAGTGACGTCATCCCCGGGCACGAGTTGATGTACTAGTCACCCTAGGAAACTAGTAATTTCCCTGGCGCTACTATGGTAATTTAGCCGATAACATGTGATCCTGTTTTGACAAATAACAGTACAGTATCAACGAGTGATGTGTTATAATAAAAACTAAATTTCAACCACACAAAACAAAACTAAACTATTGTTGCACAAACTACTGAATTGTTTTAACTGCACACAGATTGGATAACAATTTCAGTGGTCGATTTTTAAATAGACATCATAGAGTAATGGAATTTACTGAATATTTCTGTAAATGACTGTTTGTAACAATTTTATTCAAGTTCTAAATAATTTAATAGTATATTGAGGTCGCTTGTCGAGAGAGTTCCGTGCTGAATATTGAGTTGTACTCAACCTATTCATTTCGTTTCTGTCTTCTCACTGGAAAATATTACCTGGTGTTAATTGCGTCTTGTAATTACAGGGCAATGTTCTCTTAAAGCGCGGTAGTCGTCGCACTGCACATGTGCGAGTTATATGGGTCTCATATAAACAAAGATGGCGACTTTGACGCAGATCAACGAGTACGAACTGACAAGTTTCCAAGCTTTAATTAGGTAATTTTCATGTGATTGGAAGGTATCGAAGGAGTCACCGGCGGTAATCAGTGCAAGTTACGCCCAGGTCAAACCTCGTACTTGTGATTTCCATTTGAAGAGCGCATTGGATTGTGGGAAAATCAATGTGTATCAACACAAAGGGCTAATCTGCACTGGCTCGGAAGGTTGTAAATGATTAGCTAGTTTGA
The DNA here is from genome assembly GCF_978046115.1 of Saccoglossus kowalevskii. NCBI lineage: Eukaryota > Metazoa > Hemichordata > Enteropneusta > Harrimaniidae > Saccoglossus > Saccoglossus kowalevskii. The sequence continues at coordinate 21,074,866 of NC_140653.1, read as the reverse complement.
ATTTGCATAACAATACTGACAATGAACGTGCATTCAACGCCACAAGTTTTTTTGTTTTTTTTAGCCAATCAGAATTCATCTTCCGAGCCAGTGCAGATCAGCCGAACACAAATGTCGAACATGCGCAGCGCGACGACTACCGCGCTTTAACAAACGCGTAGGGCGTACAAGTGATGATAGAGACCACTGTATAACGAGCACAATGGTGGTGACCCGTAGATATATACTAGTATCTTCAAAACTTCCCTTATTATTAAAATGATATCCGAGCACTGCCAGTAGTTGCCGTCACCTCATATTATGAGCACCTATTGTGAAATAGTTACTAACGTATATATGACCAGGGAGCTGTAATTACAGCTCCCTGATATGACTGACTATGGCGCGTAAATAGTTTAATCACAGTCCCTCTGTGGTTTAATATTCGGCGAGTGATGGCGTTTGGCTCAGTTTTGTTTTCACATCTGTTTTACCCCGACGCAAGTATTACGTTTAAGTACCTGATGCTGATACTCCTCCCAAGTGTCTCTGGGGGTTAAACTCCTTTACTTATAAGACCTTTTACCCCCCCCCCCCTTTTTTTTAAATATCAAATTAAATATGGAAACCATTGCTTCTTGGTATTTAAAGTGTCAATAACAAACAAAAGTCAAGTTCACATATCACGAAAGACCTCCGTCTATCGACGAAGCGCTTCTGTGGCGTCGAAATGACGTAGTTGTTGAAATCAATGCCGTTCAAAGCGACAACTGAGTGTTCTTGTATAGTGGTTCTTTATTCTTTATTTAGAATATACCTCATCATAATTTGTACTGACGAACAACTGCCTATCCTGTAACATCCAAGCTGTGAACGACCTTTCATCCTGTTACGTAATCACCGACCGCGAAAGGCTTCGTTGTGAGAGGGCGCGACACATATATCTAGAACAAACACAATACAAATGGCTAAATGCAATACATACAATATTGAGAGACAATTCACAAAACTTCATATATAATTTTTTTAAAAAAACACTTACTGAAAGGAAAATGGTTTCCAATGAAAACGGCAAACTCAGAACATATGCTAAATTTAAAACAGAATACATCTTTGAGCCATATTTGAATGAACTTCACACTCATAAAGAAGAAAATGTTAACACGATTTAGAATTAGTAACCATAACTTAGCAATAGAGGAATGCAGATATTCAATTCCAAAAAACCTAAGCATTAACTGTGTCAATTGAAGATGAATTGCCCATAATATAACAAACACACGAAAACTTCATCCAAAAAATAATGACACAATCTTGTTTTGCCTTTCAGCCTTTCTCAACCCAATGAAGGCAGTGTACTTCACAAAACAAGCCGAGAAAATTTTACGACGAAAGAATTACGTTATCCACACGTAACGAACAAGAGTACTACTGTGACAGAAGGAATTCACGTCGATTGGAGAATTGGAGTCGAAAAGAAATTCCCCTGGGTCATCCGTCAGAAGTATTTAGTAAATTACTATATATACATTGCAAGAACGTTGAACGCCGAACATGAAAGATACAAGTCTGCGTCGTTAGTATTTTTGCATCACAACAAGGCTGCCGGCACCACTGTTAAAACCTGTCTTTCAGTTTTGGCCAGTGCGGAGACTCTACGCGTCGGACCAGTTATGGCAAGCCAGACCCGTGTTAGTTTCCACACGTCGGAAGTACGCCGAAACCGCTACGCTAACTCCAGGATATTTATGGGTGGTTACTCATTTGGTGTTTGCGATGAACTCAATCTCACAGACAGGTCATGTTCATATTTCACGTTTTTGCGTGACCCTTACGAACGCATCATCTCATCATACGAGTATTGCAAAAGGGCGCGATCCGATCAGCTCTGTTCCGCACTGAACGCTAACGAGGTAACACTAAAACAATGGGCTAAACATCAGGGGAATTTTTTCTTTCGGCAATTATTATTTGAACCAGGGTTTTGTCAGAGACACTACGACAGTTTTATTGATATCGACTCTGAACTGCACGACGATAAATGGTCTAGTCGAAATAAGGGTTCACTTTCTTGTTGGTTTCGAGAGAAGCTAATCTTGCAAAACTTGACCACTATCACAGATCGCAAGCTTCTCCTCTGGTACGCACTGGACAAACTAACAAGTTGGTTCGCTGTTATAGGCTTGGCGGAAGAATACGAACTGTCTATGCAACTGTTAGAAGGCGCGTACGGACTACCTTTCAATAAAATGTGCGGACGAATGAAGCGTAATTATAACTTATACCAGCAGTCAAATGAAACTGATAGTACGAAAACACAAACTGTAATGGAAATGAAAAATGAACTAATGGCCGACAATGACGTCAAGGAGACGTTATATTACGATTTACAGATATATGAAAAAGCTAAAGACATATTCCGACAACAAAAAGAATCTTACTTCGAATTGCACGGTGAACATAATCGACAATAATATATTTACATGCCTTGCAGTTCACAAGTTAAAGCGCGGCTTTCGTCGCACAGCGCGTGTTCGAATTTCATGTAAATAAACAATGTATTTTACACACGTTGTATACGTCGCTATGAGTCACATATCGAACAGGACGCGGCAGGACGACTGCCGCCCTTTAAAAACGTACTGGTTAACATGTAATAGCCTTTTCATTCGTAACAGCATTTTAGTTTTTGTTTTTAACAAATCGAATCCGTGCTTCTATTACGTTTATATATGATCCAAAAAAACAATAAATAAAAAAATGTCGGATGTTCAGATTTTAATGATTACACTGATCTGCAAAGTTATTCTAAGACAATTTCATTACTATCGATACGACAAATCCATTCTCTTGATTTATATCAATATTTATAAAGTTCAATGACAGCTCAACCGACCAGCCAACTTGCGCAGTAGATAATGACGTCATTTAAAAGTATTCCAGTGCTGTTCCAATCGATCAATAGAAAACCTCTCGTTTTCAGTTTGAAATTTCTAAATATTGGGTTTGTGGTGTTGATGGTATCTATAGTGAACTGACAGCTCAAGAAAGAATATGTTTAATAGTTTTCTTAACCCGTGTTTAGTAGGTAAGCAGTTGACTTCTTCGCACTGATCAAAGCATTGTTACGCTAGGCTATTTTTTGTTTACATGTGTTACTACTTACCAAAACACACTGCTGTAACATAAGTAATGGTTTGAATTTAAATGTTAGGCTGTGAGCAAGGCCAGAAACGAGCTTTTTATAAATCGGCTTTTGGCTTCGACTCCCGTCACTATAAAATATCACAGGTCTCACACATTATTGACAAGGTGAACCCCTTCAATATGCGTCCGGGCAGTTTATTACGGCGAGTGGAACAAAAATAACAAGTCCGCAATTAATATAGATACAGTATATAAATTATGCAAAAACAGAACAAGAGTGAACTTTATGGTCATGCTGTGCGACTTTGAAAGCAGTTAGAGAGATAAGTGGACGCATTTGAATTAGTAGTATATAGTAGTACCCACAAACGGACTTGAAGTTTTTAAGCTAGTATATTTTAAACCACTTTTGCCCTAAAAAGCAAATTTTTGAACCGAAATCAAAAACGCATTCTGGATATTTAAAATAAAATTTTACAAAGTTTGTATAATAAGCAAGCCAAATAAACTGCATCTCTGCCTTAAACGCACTGATTTGTTCTAAACCCGTACAGCCCATGGTTGGACGGGTCAAATGCAACTTATCAGAATTGAGATGGATTTATTTGTTTGCTGCAACCAATTGTCGTATAGGACAGGGTCTAAATCAAACAGTCACTCTGTCCACCCAGAGGTTCAGTACAAAACGTGCAAATCAGACATGTGTTGGTTAAACTGATTTGTTTCTGTGAATATCCCAAAGTACCATCTTTTCAGAATTTGATTGAAAAAGTACTTAAAACATAGGCCTTATCCTTAACGCGCAAGCGCAGGGATTGAATAAGGATATGACGTGAACGAGGATTATCACGGTGCTCATCTCGTCCTAGGGCTAATTTCAGTAATAATATAATATTTATGAAATTATATAATTGCATACGACTGCAGACATTCATTGTGTGAGATGATATTAGTTCGCAGACATTTCATTCGGCATCTACAATGTGTCCGATAAATTGGAACATGAAATTAAAACAACATATCATTATATCGATATACCCGTATGTAGTCAGAGTGTAGTTCATCGCATCCTGAATAAACACGTGAGATCAGACAACTGATGACCTGTGAATTCAGGAATATATTAAGAATATTTCATAAGGAAATGTATTCCGATAATAATTTTCATAATTATTACCGATTGGCTGTTACAAGAAAACATATTGCACTTCATTTGTCTTGAATAATGACAGAAAGCTGGCTGAATAAAATTACAAAACATGTAGCAAGAACTTTATAATAAATATTATTTTACTTGGTAAAAGTAATGTACTTTCCTCCGAAAGAATTTCAAAATGTTTAAAAACGGAAAGTTTTTATCGCAGTGTTCGCTTAAAACGACTCGCAATTGTGCCAAAACGTTAAAGCGGGGTAGTCGTCACCTGCGCATGCGTTAAATAGCCATAGCGTGTCATTGTTTACAAACAAGCGTCTTTCCCATTAGCTTTTGCGTTTTTATCGTGTGTTGTTTTCGTCGCTTGGGACTCAATTCCCACGCGTGCGCAGGTGACATCCCTCCCGCTTTAAGGTTGGGTAACATGTCATGGGGTTGTAATGTCGAATTCGCATGTAAGTCATTATATTAAATGTGCGAATAAGAGCCAGGTCTGTTGTCATGGGGCACTCTTTGGTATGTATTTATTTCTTAGAGGCATTCGCTGTCATCGTTGGTGACGATTTCTTTCTTCCGAAACTAGGTAGTCGTGGTACATAAAGTAAAAATAGCTACAACAACAAAAATTATATTTCAATACAAACTACAGAATACAACAGAACAGCAATAAACAGAATGAAAAACGGGAAGTTAGTATAAGTACCCACCTTGCGACTAATTGTGTTCTTTTGTTTGTATCGAATTTGTTTTTCGAATTTGTACAATTATTAAGTCATGAATGTAGTGACATAAGGTCGGCGTTTTAACAATATCTATATCAATACTAGTATATGTATAACACATATGTGCACGCATAATAAAATACGGTGACATGTAAAATGCATTACATATGAAACAAATACTGCTTCATAAAAAAAATTCAAAAATGATTGCGTTCCCAAATGTGGTGTTCAATATTTTTTTTCATTTTGTTTACAGTGTTCACCGCGACTATCTGATCGAAACTAATTTTGAAAAATAAAAGCACAAGGGTAGCCCCCTCAGGCTTCCCCTCCCAAAATGCCCAATTATTGCACATAATTAAAACATTATTTTCCCACAATCCAATGCGCTCTTTTAATGGAAATCACGAGTACGAGTTTTGATCTTAGCACAAATTGCACTAATTACCACCGATGACTCCTTCAATACCTTGCAATCACCAAAAATTGCCTAATTAAAGCTTGGTAAATTAAAGTTTGTACTCGTTGGTTTGCGCAACAGTCAAAGTCACCATCTTTTTTTAATATTAGACACATATGTCGTCCATGCGCGACGCGAAGGTCGCCGCCTTTTAAATGGCATGGTCCAAAACATTTTGTTTGAGTAACTTTGGTCGATAATTAAATCAGAAACAATCGAACTATCACACATTCTATCATGTATCAACCTCTCAGTAAGTTATTATTAGTTGAACATAACTGAGTTTACCAATGTAGACGTCCATACTTAAAGAGCTCCCATTAACATATTGGCGACAATTCAACTTTCAAATTGAAACTACGCAAGATTCACACCTGCAAAGAGCATGCGCGAATGGCAAAAGTAAAATTCTATTTCACCTTCATGCTGACGACATGTACCCCCGCCCTGACTGTTATTTGTTCAGTCCAATTAATCTTTGTGTTAGGTCTGATGATGAGTGAGAAATTTATGGGAAAAACCCACCCACACGAACTACCAAATCAACCTCTTGTCAGGCGACGCATTGTGATGCGTTCGATACCGATAGAGGGCGCAATCTTGTGTTGGCACGAAACGGACATTTTCTCGTACAACGTCTGAAACAACAAACTTTCATTTTTTTTTAGAACTTGAACTTGGAAAATTAGTTTCAATTATTTAAAGAGAAACACGGTTTTATACCAAAATAAATACTTGTGTTTTTATTTAACACTTTAGTGTATATTTATTTTATTCTGAATTAATAAACAAAAGAAGTATTTACTGTGAAATGTTTAAGTATCAGTTCAAACGAAAGAAACAAACAGTAGGTATGCCTTTCATTTTTTGTTTTTGCAATTAGAATGTTTGCTCAGAACGCACGAGTAAATATCGATGGAACAACTTTATAATATCACCACACAGGTAAAAAACAGCATAGTTTAAATACCCCCTCTAGTTACCGGAGGCAGCAAGGCGCGCAAATACGAGTTCATTTCCAGCGTAAACATAAAATCGAAAGACACATAATCCCCCTGATTACGTTGTAATGAAAATGACCATGATAACAAAGGTAGTGGTGATATTAAACTGCATATCTTTATTCGATTGAAGACGTCACATAAAACAATGCACATAAAACAATGTTTGTGTTCGGACCTATGCCAAACGACCAAGCCCAGAGGTCAGCATCAAGTGCCCACACAAGCCTAAAGTAAGCCTAATATGTAATGGTACGAATATGTCCAAAGAGAAGTGTTTTCATAAAGACAATCAATTCAAAGAATAAAGATACAATAAATGTGATCTGCAGGGATGTGGGTATGTGCCCACATAACACGTGCGCGTTACGAGCTTGGACAATATTGTTAAGTGTAACTGTTGACAATTCCAGGTAAATATGGCAGGCAAGCAGAAAAATGTAATTGTTGTGATTGTTTTTCATTTTCGTAAAGATTTCTTACATTTGGAAGGATCTTTCAGTCATAACATTAGAATGTGCCAGGAAATCTAAAAAATGACACCAAATCCGGACACATTGTACTTCACTTTACAGATACAATTATTTTTGTATATTATAATTTATAAATAATCGATTGATATACTTGTTTATTTCACAAGTTCCGAGCGTTGCCATGACAATAGCAAAAGTCTTGAATTGATATACATTGTACTTCCATGATTTGGCGAATGTCTTGTGCATAGAACCGTTTCAGTTTCGGACAACATGCAAATTCAAATTAATAAGTAACACAAATCTACGCATGCGTAATGTCTTTAGCAATTAGTGTCAGGTTCGAAAGAGTCACTATCTTCTCTCAAGGCCTGCTTTCTTTAAAGTCGTCTTTTACCCCGGAAGTGCTTCCATAGGACAAATCTTTTATTCTGCTTGTCTCATCGTAGTTATCGTCGTCCACGAGTAAAGCTACTTTCTCTTCAATTACGTCACGCTCTTTTCTTCTTAAATACAGTTTGTATAAACCAATAGTGATAAGGGCATACAATGTACTCGCCAAACCATAAAATATTGGAATCGTCTGCATTTCGAGAATAACCGGATCGCCTTGGTACGACAATGTGAATATGGCTAAAGCCAGGCCCACGTTCTGATAACCGGTTTCTATGGCAACTGCTCTTCGCTTGTACGGGATCTGCTTTAACAAAGTCGCTAAGAAGTATCCTATCGAAAACCCAATCAGCGGCAAAGCCAAACTGACGACGTAAGCTTCGTACGAAGCGTTTATGATTTCCGGAGAATCAACAAACATTACGATTACGAATGCGACAATGCCAATGCACCCAGCTATGCTGCATACCTGAAACATTAAATAAATGAAATTAATATTTTACTGAAGGTAAAAATGTTAATCACTAAGCCTAATTTATTCACGATGCAAGAGAATTGAATATAAATGATTATTCAATAAACTAAACAAAATAATATAATAACCGAGCTGAGTCCAAAAATCTCCGTGTGCGACCAATATATCCCGTATAGCACGAGTGACGTCTAGGGCTATAACCACAGCGAGTTCCAGTTTTTTGCCGTAACGACTCGGCTAGTAGGGCGCCAGGTGAACCTGTTCCAACGAGAAGTGCGTACAATAACAAATACCGTTGAGGGTGGTATAACAACAACTACGAGAGCCGTTACACAGTCAGCCAGTCGTCAACCGAGAACTTAAAGCGCGGTGATCGTCGCGCAGCGCGTGTTCGAATTTCATATAAATAAACAATGTATTTTACACGCTATTTTTTAGCTATTTTTAATAGTTATTTAGGACTACGATTACCAAATATTATCTTCAATATATTTTACACGCGTTGTATACGTCGCTATGAGTCCCATATCGAACAGATCGCGACACGACGACTGTCGCTCTTTAACAGTATTAGTAGTCGAGAATCAGATCACAGACAGTGACAGGTCATGTCTCATCGCGTCATTGGATTAATCGGGGGGGGACCCCGGTGTATTGCCCGACGACTGGGAATATTAGATTGGCACAAAAGGTAAATTTTGACAATAGTTGTAACTGCCAAGAAACTCTAATTATATTTCCTTACCTCAGCAAAGACGTCACCTATACGAGACGATTTATATCGAATCAGTACACCCAACGCGGATGGCACAAATATCATAGTTAATGTTATTGCGACGCTTTTGAATGGAACTTTAATCGTCTCGTCACTTGCGAACACCTCACTAAACAGCAACAGCAGTACGGGTAGAGCCACGAAGGCAAATGCCGAGGAGCAAGTCGTCATGCATATACTGGAAAAAAAATAAAAAAATGAAATAAACTTTCAGCGTGAGATTAATAACATAGTAAGTCGAAATTTCTGGTATGTGTCCGTATGCATACATTATGATGACTACAACAAACCAAAGTTATTCATACACAAAGAAATAGACATAGCTCCTTATTGAAATGTGTCATAATTTGTGTCAATCCTAAGTTTTCTGTTAACAACCAGAGGTATGCCTAAATAGCAGACTAATGTACATGAACCACATGTGCGGTGTCGGTTGACTGCGAAATAAAAATCTGCTTATCAAAATAAGAAAAAATCCCCCACATGGGAATTGCTATCAATGTTCCAAATAAATATATACGCATGCGTAATAAGGTGTGTACACTATCATTTCACAATTACGTCAAATATTTCGCGAAATCATTTCGCTTGTTTATAGTAAAACTAAAACTAATAGTTTCGACTAGAGCCTGCCTATAGCTAAATCCTTTCACGCAGTTACGTGATACTCGTACTCTACGTCATTGGATGGAATAGAAAGGTTGAATGTTAATTAAATGCTAAGAGAATACACATTGCATGGACTCTCTTTCAGAGATATTATTGTATATCGGTGCATCTGCTGGTTGGAATACCGCAATGAATACCGGTAAATGAAAACACGGGCCGTAGACGGAAATAAACAAACGAAACTCGAGATAATGCCTTTCAGGAGTAGCATATTTTTAATAGTAATTATAGCATTCGGCTCTTGATTTGGACATCATGTGTTAAAGATTAAAACAACACGAATAGGAAATAAATACTGTACAATGACTAATTTTCACTGGGTTTAAATTTCACTGATTTACCATTTCGGGCATATTCAGTGGGTTTTAAATTCACGGTTTCGTCATTTAGATAATGTGTTCTATGCTAAATTTTACATATTCACTGTGTTTTAATTTAGCGCATTTTTCCAGTCAGCGAAATAAGCTAAATTAAAACCCAGTGAATAATTACCCCCTTTACAGTACATAAGTTTGTACAAGTGTACAATTTATTTATATGTGTGCGGGGGGGGGGGTATCTTTAACTTACAATTGATTGAGACAGATTTGTCAAAAACAGAAGGCTAATATAAATGAAATTTACAAATTCAAAATGTTCACTTTGATATCGTGTAGGAAAACCTATTCAGATATTAATTTAATTATAATTAATTTACTGTGAGAATATATTTTATGGCATTTAAAAATGCTATATTTTTTATGAAAAAATAACGAAAAAAAAAATATATACCTCTATGAATACAGATGTTTTTTGAAAAGGGAGTTGTTATCACAAAATTCCGGAAATAAGTAACTTTTTCAGGAGAAAAATAAGTTTTTAAAAAAGCTCCCAAAACAATAATACGGTTATTTGAATTGTCTTCAGTACCGAATAATGAGGCTACTGTGTGTATCTACTGTGTGTATTAAAAAGTCCTCTGTTTCCCTGGTGACAGTTCCTGTGATTGAGATACAAGTTTATTTTAAGGGGAAATAAATTTTCAAAATTTCGAAATTGACAATGAATTTTAAACACAATCAAAAAGCTTAGCATGGTAAACCATTGGAAGTTGTTTAAAAAAAATACATGACAAGAGAATACTTCATTTATTGTACTGCTAACTGAGGTCACACTTTTCGCGTTCGGGTGGCTTCAGAATTGCCTACGTCTTTTAAAGTGACAAATGGAGTTCGCAGTGTGGGGGATTCTTTCGCCTATGTTATTTGCAATGTACGTTGAAGATCCCAGTTAATTAGCTGCAAAGGACAGGTTTTGGGTGTTATTTAGCTGGTAACATACGTAATAGAACTCGTTTCAAATCATTAACAAGGCTCGCTGAAATAATAAGTTTGAGGTAATAACGTTGACATTCTTTTCCACACTACAAAGACAGAATGCGTGTCAATTGTTTTCTCAAGAAATATGAGAACAGACAAGGATTCAAAGCTTTTACATACATGTTAAAAGTTTGGTTTTTGTCGCAGTTAAAAAGTATTTGGGTGTCATCTAAATGGCGACGATGATAAAACTGCCATGAAGTGAAAATTAAGTGTGTTATGCTACGACAAACTTTATTTTACAAATGTTAATTGTACTTATTTAGATCTTATTATCCTTGGTGTGATTCTCGTACAAAAATTGTAAATAAATTGCAAGTGGCATCAAATAAAATAATTGGCCTACAGTGCTAGTGGTAGTAGCTGCAGTAGTGTAAACATAGTTTTGAAAATCTTCATCGCACGCAGTTTGTAACTTCCGTCAGCGCCTACCTGGGACGGAGCAACAAAGTTATAATTTTTGAAATAATTTTAGGCGTTGTCTTGTATTAGTATTGGTGTTGTTTTAGCATTATATTTTTATTAGACTTATTAAACCTAAAATAAATAATACTAGTAAATAAATAAATAATGGATTATGACAATGACTAACAACACTCACCTCAATGACACGTCACTCTTAGACCAATAGGAAAGCACATTAGACAGTGCCCCACCGGGACTTGACGCCATAATGATAGTCCCGATAGCGTACCCATACGATAGATCGAATAGATAAATTAAAGCCATGGCAACTGCTGGCATTAAGAAAAATTGCGTGGCGATTGCAGCAGCCACTCCCCACGGACGTCGTAAGTTATCACGTAGTTCCAAATGGTCAGTCGCACCGCCCATCCCCAAGTGAATGGCAATTATCGCGAACACAATAAGCACCTGTTCCACGATTACAACAATGGAGCTGGATGATTCGGGTAACGTCGTAGTAGTGTTCGTCATGTCTGTCACTTCTGTAATCGCGCCACCAGTCGGTGGTATAGATGTCACATTGGACAGCAGCATGATGGCGCCCTCCTCCATGTCCAAACACCAGATTCTCACAGACCTGAAATGCAACACAGACCAGATAATTATGTCATGTTTTGTAAATAACTGTTTATTATAGATACCCATCTTGAAGAATGATCACTGATTGGTTGAATAGTTGACTTATTTAGTTACTGTAAAATACTTTATTTTCGCTAGTTTCGCTGAAAGGGTGTTTCAGTTAAAATAAAATCAAGCGAATATACCCTTTTCCCTATATTTTACATTCAACTCGTCAAAAATCAGCGAAACTAAATGCCATACAAGAAGCCTTTTCAGTGAAACATTTTTACAGCGAAAATATATTCTTTTACAGTAGTTGGTTTACGTGCACAAGGAGCACACGGAACGTGCATTTTTTACGCCCCCTTCGACTACTAGTAAACGCCATTCTCCCATCACTGGAAGCCGCGAGCCTGGCAAGTGGCCAGTACGTACTCCGTACAGTACGGGATTCGAACCTGCAATCTCCCTGACAACCGTCACCTCACAGCACGAAGCTCAGACATTTTTTCAGCTCCATGTATAGTGACATAAGGACTGTGTATAATATACTAGTACTAGATATACTATCCAATTAAAATGACATGCATGCTGACGTCACACACAGTCGGCTGTTATGACCCAAGGTTGAAATGAACTTTATACAGACACAAATAAACCAGAGTGCATTGTACGCATGCCTGCATTAATTATACGATCGTTATAATAAATCTAGCCGACACAGTTCCAATACACTACCGTTTCGCTGGAATAAAGGGTTAACTGATTTCAAAACACTGACACGCACACTCACACTCTGGTGTATGGTCAAATTACTAAGCTTAGTCAGGTTGATGTTGTCAAAAAATACCATTAGCATAAAACAACCAATACTTACAAGCACTGAACACAGTAACACTGAACCAAGACACAACTGAGACTACAAATAAATGTTTACCTGCGTCAGGGCTTGTACTTAATCGGGCTTGTACCGCGACTTAATCAGGCTTTCACTGCGACGAATTCGGGGCTTGCAGAGCGACTTATTCGGAGCTTGTATCGCGACTTATTCGAGGTTCGTGAAACGACTTAATCATTTGAGTTCGATCATACAGGCTATCCGAACGTACTGTGTGTCAGCTCGTCTGTTAGGGTGTCACGTACGCGAAGCCGGTAACCGGCGCAGTCACAGTGAACTCAGCATATGTAGGAAAGGTCAATCGAGTTTTACGTTACCCAGAATCCCTTGCGCACTTTCGCTGCAATCACTCAGTGAAAGTACATTGGGGTGATTGGAAACCACAATCAGGGGGCGAACGATAACACATTCCAAGAAAAAATGTCGCCTTTTAGTGCGTATTCGCACTATTTTGAGTAAGGACGGCCGACTGGTGATAAATACCCGTTATAAAAAACAATTGCTCGTAACATTTTACACGTTTATTGAGGGAAGGCAAGGGGGTAGCTGGTACGGTTTTACGGGAAATAAAATGGGCTTTTCACAATTTACGAAGAAAAAAAAGACGTTTTTACAGTTTACAGTGTTAACAAATGGAACATTGAATGGTCCGAAGAGCTCTTCGACTCAAATTCTACACCATTGCTGCGCCGTGTGAAGAGACGCATGCGCATATTACCCTCGTTATGCTCTTCATTCGGTTAGAGGGCCTTTTACGTCTTGACATTCAATTTTGTAGTGAATTGTGTCATCTAGTCGTTTTACAGTTTCTAAAATGTAATTTACCTGGATTATTCTTTACGATTTTTTTATTTGGATTTGAATTTTTGTACGTACAAGAAAAATTACACATTTTTATAGTGTACGAAAAAAATATTTGATTGATTACGTTGTACGTCTAGCCTGTGATTACAGAATTACGGAATTTATTTTTTCTATTTACGTTGTACGAACAAAAAAATATTGCAATTACGTTGAACGAAAATAACCCTTGCCCTCCTCTTTATTAATGATGTCGATGTCACGGGCGGGGCTCATGCGCATGGAACTGTAGTTTTGCAAGATGGCAAACTAATTTTCTACCTATATCAACAAGTTTAGTAAAATTGATTGGCACGTGTGCATGGAATGAATGATTTGGGAGAACCCGAGAGGGCGGCGAACATAATAAAGACATGTCGTGAAATTAATGTACAAAATCAACGTAGCAGTAAAGAATTTAATAACTTTTTTTTTTTAATTAAAAACTTAATATGCCAAGTTGTGGTTAAAATAAATCAGTGAAAATGGGTTTTGCGCTCCATAAAACAAGATACAGCGGCGATTTCTTTATTCTAGAGTGGACATGCTGACACGATGGACATTCTTAAAACGATCGTCTGGAATATCACTTCTCGCTAACGCTATGTCTGAGAAGAAATTGCGTTAAAATATACGATAAATCAGTGAAAATGGGTTTTGCGCTCCATAAAACAAGATACAGCGGCGATTTCTTTATTCTAGAGTGGACATGCTGACACGATGGACATTCTTAAAACGATCGTCTGGAATATCACTTCTCGCTAACGCTATGTCTGAGAAGAAATTGCGTTAAAATATACGCAGTCTGCGTTTACCAAGGGTCATCGAGTATGTCGAATATTTACAATTCAACAAACCTAGCATGGAAGCCTTCGCCGGACTCTCGTCAGAAGACCTGGGCTATGCTGGTGGCATTGCTCTTTTATCTTATACACATCAAAACATACAAGAAAAGACACGCCGCTATGATGAGTATCCTAGCAGACTGGCCTAAAAATATATCACAAGACAGAAGTAATCATGATGATTCTCAATATATCTAACCCATTATCTGTACAGGTACTGAATAGAGAAGAACGTTTATATAAGTTTACATAGTGAACGATGGGAGAGCCATTCAAAATATATTTCCCATGACGCATGTGTGCAATCCTGGGACTGTGGAGTCGCTGTTTAAACTTAGGACATGGAGATACATTGTACTCGTATAGAGCATCGTCCGAATCGCACGGTCCCGTGTATTCGACCTATAGGCCTTAGAAGCTTGGACGAATAAACTTAGTCCTTGGCTAGCGAAGATGGTATAGAGATGCAGAATATCTATTTCAATCACATAACCAATTTCCCAGGTGTTGTACCTGTTAATACGTGCAAAAAATTTGCTTGTTTTCATAGAAATTGGTCGATTAAATATAGAAATCCTGTAAGTAATAAGTCCTATTAGTTACCATTGTCTTTTAAGGTCTATGGTTGGGGAGGGGGGTAATTACGTAATTGCCCAAGGAAAATATTACTATGGTATGATCCAGAGCATGGATCATTCATAGCTTCTTAGCACGGGTTAATAGGTCAAAACGTTAGTCCATGGTACGAAAATGTGGTGACTAGAGTGTCCAGAGTGACTACTGATCTTCAAACATAACCCGTTTGAACCACTATTCCACTGATTTAAATGAACTTTCTGCACAGTAGTAGATAAACCACCCCTTCTAAACTTGCGTTATCCAACTGGTGGTGGGTCTTTTGGTGGTCTAGTACAAGATTAAATATGTCAGCCAGATCAACTGACAGAGATAAATACCATAACATGCTCTAAAACTGAAATAGTAGTTGAGGAAAGAAACCAGCCAATTTTTTATAACCAAGGCAAGTTGTGACCGAACTTGAATGATCGGAAAAAAAAGGAATCGTGCGCAAAGTAAATTACAGTGAATGGGCAATCACGAGTTAATGTGACAATGTGTTCCTGGAGGAACACATGTTAATAACATTTGATAATAAAGCACTCGCTTACTACGACCCTGTGCTACCAGTAAGAATCGCTTGTTAACGCGTCACTCTACAATTGTATAGGTAGTAATACATCGTGTAACAGAATACGGCAAGGAAAGACCGATTTCTTATGCTTCAGGTCTCGAAAGCTGGGCGATTTTTTTTTTTTTGAAAATCAAATTATGTTATTATCCATGTTGCAATCGACTCCCTTTTCTCAACATTGTTGCGGTTGCAATAATTATCTAAATGTGTTTATCCAATCAATTTCAAACTTGGACTTGGACAAATTTCAAAATGTGTCCAAAAATATCTCGCTTTAGTATATTTAGTTTAGTATATGAATATGTGCATGGTGGATATTTTGTCTGTCCTTCATTTAAAAGGCGGTGGTCGTCGCGCAGCGCGTGTTCGAATTTCATGTAAATAAACAATGTATTTTACACGCGTTGTATACGTCGCTGCGAGTCCCACATCGAACACGACGCGGCACGACGACTGCCCCCGTTTAATATATTTTTTAGCAATATAATTTTTATTTGATATTCTTATTCTCCACCAGTTTTATTGTGCAGAAATATACATTGAATTATGAATGGTAGATAGATTGATTCATTGAAATAGTTTCCCTTGTGTGTCAAAATACAATTTTCATGCTTAGCACAGTCACTGTGCGATTGTCATCGACTCATTGCAGTGAATAACATCATTGTCCGGTATTTCTAATACTGGATGTTATGCAGATTATGTTCATTGATTTGTGCTTATTTGAAAAAGTTGTTGAGCTGCCACTAAAACAATCTGCGCTGTTATGGCATAGGCTCGCTATTAAATGCCCATTTGATGATAGTGCTGTTTAGATACTAGCTTTTGATAAAATATCTTGTGCTTATTTAGAGGCAGTGCTAATTTGCCTATGCTTTGATTGATATTTGAAAGGCAGAAATGTTCAGCTACAAACATAGATTTGCATTAAATGCCCGTTATTTTTGTGATACTATGTACAAATTAAATAAATGCTGCATGAAGATTCATTTAGTATACACTGAAAGCAATGATTATGTTAATAACGTTGCAAATCAACCTAATATAGTAGGTACAAATTTGTAAAGACATTAACATGAAATTGGAAACAAGTTCCACATGCTATTCTATACACACTCAGCTCTAACTTACCCGATAAGGCATTGCAATGCATTAATTCGATTATGTTGTTTCTGCATTCAAATATACTTGTATTCTTGCGAGAACTGCTTCTGTCATCGCTTCCCTGATTTCTAGCATAAATAAGGTTGATGGTTCTTTAATAATCATTCTAAATTCGAATGATTATGACGATGTAGTACAGATTTCTCCAAATTGAACAACACTTGTTTGTGTATAGTATCATTTGTGGGTGTTGGGATAAATATTATTGGAATGGGCCATCATTTATCGAGTCTAATATTAGGGGAAGGTTAATTTGGTTTCTATAGGGTTATAAGTAGCATGCATCAAAGTTTTCATGGCGAATAACATAGATGAGACATACAATGAAACAGTCACGTACGCGGAGAGTATGCACATTTCACTACATTGGTCATTATGGACGTGCATATCCACTCAGCTAGAATTGTAAAATATCCAAAAAAATAGGGGTCAAATAAATTGAGTCGGTCGTCAGAATGGAAGGTTCAAACAGCGTCACATATCTGTATACTTCAACCGAGGTTGAATTTGAATGAACTGCTATTAGCTGATCACATCTTATTCAGAGAGCTCAGAAGTGCACCATTTTAAGGATACTAATTATTTATTACATATAAAAGCCAAATGCGGGAGATGCGGTGTATTCTGTGGTATGCATTCTGTATTCTCGCTTCGCTCGTGATAGTACGGCCGCAGGATACACCACATTCACTCGTGAAAAGAACTTCCACACGCAACGAAAGCCATGGGGAGGGTGTGGGGTTCTGTCATATTAGACTTCTTCCACACTCTGCCATATATACATGTATGCATGGAGGTAAAAAACAGATTATACCTCCATGATTTATGTATGTGTGTGTGTGTGAGTGTGTGTGGGTGAGTGTGTGTGTGTATGTATGTGTATGTATCTTGCACCAGATATCCAGGTACAAGTTATTTGCAAACAGCCGAACAACCACATTGCCACCAAACACAAATTTAGGTCATCTATCCGATAACAATGCATCATCCACTAAGGTAAAAAGTTTTGTTTTATTGTACCTCACTTAACAAATATAATCATTTTTATAGAATTTATAAAATTATCGATTGGCATACTTCGGGACAATAAATTCGTGTCGCCATCGTAATAAATAAAGTTCTGAATTGGGTTACTTCTACGAATCAATGATTGCTCACAGATATGCAACTTCAAGTTTTAAATTAAAAGGCAACAAAAGGCCCCTGGTCCAGTTTTTATGCATAAACAATGTCTTAATGCAAATAATGTCGGCCCAATAGAGTACTAGTATTTCCTCTCAAGGCTCGTGTTCTTTAAAGACTTCTTTCACATCGGAAGTGCTTCCATAGGACAAATCCTTTATTCCATTTCTCCCATCGTAGTTGTCTTCTTCTATGAGCAAAGCTACTTTCTCATCAAAAACTCCACGTTGTTTCCTTCTTAAATATAGTTTGTATAATCCAATAGCGATGAGGGCATACATTGTACTTGCCAAAGCATAAAATATTGGAATCGCCTGCATTTCGTTAATAACCGGATCGTCTTGGTATGACAATGTGAATATGGCCAAGGCAAGGCCCACGTTCTGATAGCCGGTTTCTATGGCAACTGCTCTTCGTTTATAAGGAATCAGTTTTAATACAGCTGCTAAGCCGAAGCCTATCGAAAACCCAATTGGCGGCAAAGCCAAGCTAATGACGTAAGGCTCATACGTAGCGGCTATGATTTCTGGAGAATTAACAAACTTGACAATTATGAATGCGATAATTCCAATGCTTCCAGCCACGCTACATATCTGAAAATGAATAAATAAATAAATACTTGGTCATAACTCACACTATTGATGAAATTATTTAATCTGTTCATCAGTTAATACTACATGTACTGCATTAATCAAATAGTCTCTTATAGAGTGTGACATGAACCACCTTCCCTCAACATGTATAAAAGCCCCAATTTTAACTGATTTGTACTACATATATGAAAATAAAAAATGGGTTATTGCACTTGGAAAGTATTATTTTACTATCATATGTTCAGTCAAGAAAAACCAAAGTGTCAGGCTTGTTGCATTGCAAACAAAGGATTTGATCACTTAGTTTGATATTAATTGAACACGTGACCGTCTTTTAAAACAAAGTTGATATGTTCTGTACGACGACATGTTAGTTATTTGTCGTGGTTACTGTTCCTACAATGGTCTTGCTAATCATATCCCAATCATTGTAGTTTATATAGTTGTTGCCATGGCAATTATTATCATTACCAAGTGTAAAAACAAATGAGTTGGTAGTTTTCAAGAAGAAATCCCAAAAGCATTTTTACCAAAATTATTTGCTAAAAGTAGAGAATTGAAAATATTGTCAAGAAAGGAACAAACCTGGCAGAGGACCGCCCAAGGTAACCACATGCAAATATCAAAGCAATTGAGCTGGTAGTTTTTAAGAAGTCAAAAATTGTTGGTCGACGACTGATAATCACCTATATAAACAGCTCCCCCAGCTAAATTGTCAGTATAATGTATGCCCAAATTGATCACAGTCCACCCGTACCAAATGTTACCACTCACATTTATTACATTACACACTTTTAAGCCAAAATGAGACAGTTTTCACCTGTATCTCAAACATATATACGACAGCCATAAAACATTATGTAAGCCTAGATTATACATTAATAACATTAGTTGAGTCATCGTGGACAGGGTTAACAACGACAACGACAACGACTTCATTATCGACGGCACACATGGTCACGCTATACCTCGCCACTTTATAATCATTACGGGCAAGGCAAGGCAAATGCGTACATTTGTAACAAGAAACTAAAGAATTATTTGTTATTTACCTTAGCAACGACGTCGGCAACACGTAATGATTTATATCGAATAAATACTCCCAGTGCGGATGGCACTAGTATCATAGTTAATGTTAGTGCGACACTTTTGAATGGTACTTTAATCGGCTCGTCACTTGCGAATATTTCACTGAACAGTAACAGCAGAGCGGGTAGAGCCACGAAGGCAAATGCCGAGGAACATGTCGTCATACACACACTAGAAAGAGAGAACAAAATATAAACAATTGTAGGCTCAAGATTAAAGGGCGATGGTCGTCGCGCCACTCATGTGCGAGATATGGGTCTCATATCAACAAAGATGGCGACTTTGACTGTTTCGCAGACGTTACTAATTTCTTTTGTGACAATTAGTGCACATCGCATCCAGGTCAAAACTCGTACTCGTATTTCCCAGAAATGCGCACAGGATTGTGGGAAAATCAATGTTTTTCAACACAAATATCGCACATGCGCATGATGAATTTCTGGTATGTGTCATTATGTTAAAGTCCGCAACAAACTAAGGTCGTCTTGTCGCTAAGAACAATATATAATTCCTATTTGAAACGTACCGTAATTAGTATGAGTTTACTGTAAACAAAGAAAAGTAAGGCCAACAGCAGACTAATATACATTCAACAAATGCGAATAAATATCTGCCTGTCGGCATGATTGCTGCGAAGAAGAAACTTTCCTAAAACAAGCAAGGAACAATTTCTCGCTTGTTTAAAAAACAAAACATGCAAAATATTCGCTTATCGAAACGAGAAAAGTTCCAGTGTAGTATATTTGGTGATAGTTAAAGTACGGCTGCGAGGACACGTGACTGCCGACAATTAATGGCCTCTTTGGGGACCTGCTAGAATCGAGTTTTACTGCGAATTTGGAAGGTTTTTTTCTGCAGCGTCATCGCGGGTTGTGTGTCACACGTGTTACGTAACTTGTATAAGGACAATAGGCCAATGACCTACAGGAATAGTATCATATATCATAGTAAACTACATGTTGCAACCACAAACCACCTCCCAAGAGTAACCATGCATTCACATAGCTCGTCGATCTGACAATATTCGGTTCGAATCCTGATTAAAAAGCGTACCCTTTAAAGCGCTGTGGTCCGCGCGCTGCACGTGTTCGAATTTCATTTAAATAAACAATGTATTTTACACGCGTTGTATAAGTCGCTATGAGTCCCATATCGAACAGGCCGCGGCGCGACGACTGCCGCCCTTTAAATAGTAAGGGGAACGTTGTGTTCAAGTCAGTGCTGTGAGAACAGCCTAGTTCTGAAACAGTTTTCCACTAGTGAATGGGTAAAAACCATTAGAACAGACTGTTATTAGTGTTAAACAATAGTGACGAGGCAAAAAGTAGTATGACTAAAAGTATCATCATCCAACCTCGTGTTTCTCCACCAATCAGAATGCTAATATCCTTGTTATTATAAATCATTCATAAATTTATATCAACCGTAACATAACTCATGGTCAATTGAAAATCATAGATGTCTGTTAATTTTAGAAGAGTATACATATGTAAGCAGCAGTTATATACGAGGGGCGTATCTCAATTTTTACAAATAATTCACGGCGAAAATAAATATGTTTGAAACTGGAAGGGGCGTCATGTTGTCTGAAACTAAAAAAGTGTTGTTCTTTATTCAAGCATATGATTATGACAAATAGGTTCCATTTTTAAAATAATTACTTGCAAAGATGCTTGTTCAACGTGAACCATATGATATAAATATTTTGTTATATTACATATTTTATTCATGCGTTGAAGTCTTCACATATACACAGAGTTCCATTCGTTAAAGGGTGATAACTAGAGAAATAAGTATGTTTTGATTTTATACATTCAAGTATTTACCCGAGCACATTCACCTACGCCCTAATATATGGATTATGACATAGACCCTCTAAAAATATGTTAGAGGGTCTATGATTAGGCCAATGACGTAACACTCACCTCAACGACACGTCACTCTTAGACCAATACGAAAACACATTAGAAAGTGCTCCACCGGGACTTGACGCCATAATGATAGTTCCGATGGCGTACCCATACGATAGATCGAATAGATAAATAAAAGCCATGGCAACAACTGGCATTAAGAAAAATTGCGTGACGATTGCAGCAGCCACTCCCCACGGACGTCGTAAGTTATCACGTAGTTCCAAATGATCAGTAGCACATCCCATTCCCAGTTGAATGGCAATTATAGTCACAGTAATAAGCACCTGTTCTACGATAACCTCAACTGAGATGGACGATTCGGGTAACGCCGTAGTGTTCGTCATGTCTGTCAGCTTAGTAGTACTGGCTTCAACAGTCGTCGGTACGGATGTCATATTGGACAGCAGCATGATGGCACTTTCCTCCATGTCAAAACATCAGATTTTTACTGACCTGAAATGCGGAACACGGGGTTACAATGCAATACCGATGTCGTTTTTTTTTTATTATTTCTATGGACATGCCAGAGCGCAATCAAAGTCTCAGCACGTCAATTGTGGCAGAAAAAGTTAGTTATTTTTTCACCTACAACATGTCCTGTTATACTGTAACTGTTTGTTCTAGATATACATCTCGACAACCGAAGAATTGTCACAGTGCCCTAGGTACGTACAGTCATCGCCGTACTAAAGAATATAAATTATAACGTACTTTTTTGGTTCCATGGATACAGAATGAACTGACCGATATTTGAAATGTTTTCTGAATGCAACCTTGACGTAAATCAACTCCCACATACAGTCTACACTTAGGGTATTGTAAGTGGTAGGTGACAATCATTTAAAACACACAGATACGCATATTATTATAAGCCACACACGTATACCCCCCTCCCCGCTTCACCAAACGGTTCGCCCCCTCATTTCATCGAATATTACTAGTATGTATGGCAGATGTGCTACCCACATATTATGCAATATATGCCTCTGGACATAGTAACTTAATGAGAAGAATGCTGACGCCACAATCAGCCGGGTGCTATGACCCAAGGTTGAATTTGAAATGAACTTTATACAGACAAATAAACCACGAGTGCATTGTACGTATGCTTGTATTAATATTACACTTAGTGTAATAAATCTAGTCGCTGAAATAAAAGGTTAAATTATTTAGAAACACTAACATGCACACACTTCCCGATGGAACACAAATACATGTACAACAAAATACATGTACTAACTGCCGGTCATATTGGCAAAAAAAAAAATGCTCATTAGCATACAACAACAATCACGGAACAACCAATACACACTGAACTAAGAACGTATCGAACTGATCAAATGCATGTTTACCTAATCCCGGGGCTTGTAGGTTTCTTATTCTGGCAAAATACGCTATCCTACTGCCTATCCGAACATGCTGTGCGTCAGCTCGTCAGTTGCGATATCACGTTTTGCGATGCCGGTAATATACCGGCGCACGCACATGCATGGACCACTTAGCATATTATGTAGGTGACAGGTCAATACACGCGAGGTCAATCGAGTCTAAATTGCCCAGAATCCTTTGCACACTTTCGCTGCAATTCGTTAACTGGAACGCAGTCCCTCAACTGGACGCAGAATGTAGGTCGTTGGGAAACCACAGCCAGCTGGTGTTTTGATTCAAGTTACAACATGAAGTTTATTTTTGTTTTCATAGATAACCGGATCAAGAAGTCTAAATAGCAAGCAATCTGATTAAAATAAGATCCTGGTTGGCTTAATTTTTTTTTTATATAATCACTATAATTATTATTTATTTTAATTATTTACTATAATTATTATTATTTATTTTAATTATTTTTTAACGTTACAATTATTTTGCTGCAAGAACAGTTTTGTTCGTGAAAGCCACGAATATAGTAAATAATTAAAATAAATAAATAATAATTATAGTAATTATATAAAAAAAAATTAAAAAAAAAATTAAGCCAACCAGGATCTTATTTTAATCAGATTGAATAGCAAGCTGTTATTTGTGATTAATTTGTGTTGTAAATGGACACATACACAGTATTCATTCCGTTTAACCTCATGCTTTCCGAACGTTTTTGTTTTCCAATCGTACACAAAATGAAATATAAATAAACTATTACCACTATTATTCCGATCAGTTACCGCGAATCGTGTGACCGCATGGACGCTCGTTCACTCACTTGCCCAAATTTCAGATTTCCTTGGGTTGAAATAACAGTTTTGTTTATGTCATATTTTTGTTATATTTCTTTCTTTTAATTTTTAACAACATACTATGTACGAAGTTTTCATTTTCTGTTATGTTTCATACCGACTTTGAACCTGCAGTTTATATGAATCCTATTACAGAAACGTCAGCTTTGTTTCCATGTGTTTGCTAAGTCATGCCGTAATCTTCAAAGTTAATACTGTTTGCTAACTCAATAGACACCATAATAGTCCCCATGCTCAAATTTGTAGAATACTTTATTTTCGCTTGGAATTTATTTTCGCTATTTTCGCTGAAGGAATGATTCCGTGAAAATAAAAACCAGCGAATATACTTCTTTTTCTATATTTCACATTCAACTCATCAAAAATCAGTGAAAATAAATTCCATATAAAACGCCCAAAGAGCCTTTTCAGCGAAAATTAAATCCAGCTAAAATAAAGTACTAGTATTTCACAGTAAACAACTGTCAAAGGCAACAAACAGACAAGTCAACCACCACACTAATGAACCTTTAATCAGTGCACACACCTGCTAAAATCCTGTTAAGCTCAAACATAAACAAAGTTCTTATTTTATTCAACAAGGATCTAGACCTGGTCTTAAAAACTAATAATAATTAGCCTTCCAAACAAGAAGCTTGCAATTAGTATTTGTCTGTTATTTGAGATGTACAACATGAAAATAATGTGATCCACATTATCGAAGTTCATAATACTATATATTTATGCTTATAATATGCATGTTTTCATGTCTGTGGATTAACTCAGAGCATCTATGAACCAAATTTCAATGAAATTTGATTATACACAATGCGCAATTTTGGCAATTAGTAAGCTTGAATTTCAATGCACAACTAATTGTTGAATTGCACTGTTCTCAGGCACTCGTATACAAAGTCTTACTGAATTGCAATAATTGGTTTCTGAAAGAAATGGGTTATTATTATGCAAATATTTAAACCCCCAACTAATTAAGTCTGTGTATTGTTTCAGGAAACATACGTACTAAAAATTAATTCTTGAAAAAATCGATGGAAAGTCGAAAAAATAAATTATACATATTGAGTAATTATGGATATATATATAAAACCCAAATTAGATTGTTTTAAGAGTATTTATTTACCAAGATCTATCTGCATCAGATAGGTACTGTAAAATCTGTATTAGAAGCCGCGGCTTCTATTAAAATTGGTACAAAGCAACAGAGGAATTGTGGCTTATATTAGAGCATCTACACATATGAGAAATGATGAATTTTTGGTTCTCAATTGTACAAAAAGATTGGGTGCGATTTCTATTAGGGATGCGGCTTCTAATACAGACTTTACGGTACTTCAGATTGATTGAAAAGCTGAAAACTAATTATGATGCAAATCATGTAATTAATATGCACAGATTTTAATGTAAAACTAATAAGATCTGTGCAGACCATCAATGTATCAAATTTTATTTTATTACTTGATTAGGCAAATTGGATGATCAATATGCAGATTTTTCTTAGAACATTTATGTACCAAGTTTCAATGAAATGTTACAAGTACTTGAATTATCAGGGGAAAGGCCAAAAATTTATCAATCATGCAAATTAGGTAATTAATATGCACAGATATTAACCCAAAACTTATCAGGTCTGTGCATTGTCCTATGACATCTATGTACCAAGTTTTATTGTGATGATTAGTACATGAGATATCAGTGGAAAAGCCAACAAATTACTAATCAATATGCAAATTGGTTAATTAATCTGAATGGATTTAAACCAAAACCTAATCAAATCTGTGCATTAGCCGAGAGCATCTATGTGTTCATTTTTAGTCAAATACATATCGTTCTTGAGATATCAGTGAAACTAACATAATACACGACAAAGCCTCAAAAATGAACAAGTACCATTTATTACCTGGAATATACATTTTCAAATTGTTTATTGCAAAACTAAAGAACTGGAGTAGAACCATGGAATGGTTGCCTTGAAATCTATGCAATGGTCAATTTCAACAACCCATTTCTTACCTTGAAATGTAAAAAATAGCGTTGGGGATATACCTTTATTACCGTAATAACAATTCTTACCAATCACTGATTACGTGTATCACAATTATTTTATTCAAACCTGGCATTTTTTGGCAACTTTATTGATAAAAAGGTTGAAATGTGGCTGTGGTGTTTTCGCAGGATCTATGGATAATAACACAGTCAGCTTGCATTCATTCAAATAAATGCGATCAATTTACAGGTATTTACTATTTGGGACAGCTGTCTTAAATATGACTTGTAACTAAATAAATTAAATAGACTTTGTTTCAAGCTGTGGCTGCCCCAAATAGTAAATATCAGTAAATTGATCGCATTTATTTTATTAACATATGTACACAAGCTGACTTTGGATAATATGACCAAATACTAGTATGGTTCTGTAAGCAAGGTCAAGTCCAATCAGCTGACTAATCAATGATTTTGTAGCAAAGTGAAGTTGATGCAAATTGAAAGGTTAACAAACCATTCAATTATCGGTGTCTGTTCATAGTTTTTGTACTGTGACAGACTTCTAAAACATTGGTATATTTGTACAAGGGATGGGATTTGACTTCAGTTCAAAAAAAAAAACTCAGTATGAATTGACCAATGACAACTATTGTTAAGCTTTTTTTAACTATACTTTGACAAACAAGGTTTAAAACTGAAATTAAAGCTAATGAACACCTGAATTTTATGATTTTATTTATTCATAATTCACTCGCACAGAATGGCAGAAATACAAATACAAAAACTGTATTAAAATTGTATTAATAAATTTAAAAAAAATTAAACAATTTTATCATAATTTGTATTACAAGTGCATGGATATTTTTGATGTCCATAACCAAATAGAAAAACCCAAAATATGTGGTATATGCCGTGGTATAGTATAAGACAGAAGTCAAACTCCACACTGTTCTATACGTGAACTTATCATCACCGCACATAGCTGCTTTGCATACCACTGGCACTCGCATATTCGAACACACCCAAATTTCAAGTCCATGTTGGTTAACAGTCATGTTCAAGTCACCCAGTTACTTTAATCATTTTACAACCCGACTCTGAATAAAATGTTTTGTTGAGTTAGCCAGAAATAACCAGGAAAAAAGATAAATGGAGATGTTATGAAATCCTTTTGAGTGAAATTAGTGTTCAATGTTTCTTTCCGAGCTATATATGTAAACACAATGTTGTTTCTTCTTAGTTTCAGTATATCACATGCAACTTTTTATATCAATAATACTATTAGCACAACATAGTCCGTGATGAAATTGTCAAATTAATAAATAGCTGCGGAAAATGGCTGTTCGTAGTAACACAAAACAGAAGGCTGACTGTGACGGAGATACAATTGTGTTAACGAGAAGAAGATTGGACAGAAATGTATTTCCACCATATTGGGTTTGCAAATCATCATGGGTTGGCAATTGAACTACAGACGGTGCTCATATCTTCCCAATACAGTCCAGTGGTAACTATGAACCTCTCCCGTCCTCTCATTTCAAGTTCATTCGATTATTTTCTTCTCTTAGTTCTTTTGTTTTGTTTTTGCTTCACTCTTGTAACTATACCAACGCCTTTCTTTGAATTTGTGGTTGACTCAGATGGAGGCAGGTGTAATAGAACTGCAGCTTCTGGTGCTATCTATAATATAAAAACAAGACAATGTTTTGCTATAGGATTATTATGTAGTTTTTTTTTCACATTGTTTTTTTTTTGTGCCAGGGACAGTTCTGGACAACGAATGTTACTGTTGTCTCTCCTGACTTTTTTTTCACATTGTTTTCTGATAGTTAAGTACTATGGAATACTTTATTTTCGCTGGAATTAATTTTCGCTGAAAAAGCTTTTTGGGAGTTTTGCTTGGAATTTATTTTCACTGATTTTTGATGAGTTTAATGTGAAATATAAGAAAAAAAGTATATTCGCAGGATTTTATTTTCACGGAATCATCCCTTCAGCGAAAATAGCAAAAATAAAGTATTCTACACTATGTTAAATTCTTACCCAGTAGATATGCAAATATGATCATAAGAATGCATTTTTTCAAACACAAACCAAGAATTTTTACATCTATTTAATATGTACACCAAACTGCATTTCATTGTTTTGTGCGAGGCACAGTCGATATTTCTGTTGGTTGCTTGCTCATCAACAAAAGACAATCTGTTTACTTATAGTGAAAAATGAATTCACTATCAATCTTTTTATTTTATTTCTCTGGATCATTCAACATTGACTCACCTGTGCAAGCCCTTTCATGAATTCATCTTGCTCTAACTGTGAAATAGGTGCTCTATCATCTGGATGTCTCGGATCAAATTCACTATCCTCTGTGTCAATCTGTTCATAGCTGAATACCAAACCAAAAGTCAATCACAATTATGTGACAATAATACATAATAGAAAGTGTTCTCCACAACCCACAATAGCTGGTGGGCAGTCAAATTAGCACATATTTGCATATCATTTACATACAACATTTTAGCATTTATGTCATTAACTGCAATACACACCAAGTTATTCACTATTGTATTTTTTTTTAATTTGATTGAAACATGTTACAATCTTTAGAAATACAGATTGGTCAATATCAATATTTACAAGCATTATGCAATGTTTGAAATCGGTGATTTGTAAGTTCTCAAAATATACCGCGTTCATAAAATGCAACGCGTTCGAGCATGGAGGTAAAAAACAGAGCATGGAGGTATAAAACAGAAGGAGTTGCAGAGTGTTTCACATATTCGTGTAAGTATAATAATCAGAATCCAGATTTTATTGCTTACAAAAAATATGTACAGTATTTTCAAGAAATTGAGTATAATATAGCTATTAGAAGAAATAAGCTAAATACTCGTTAAGAAATGGGGGAATTTTCTGAAAAAAATTGTCCAGGATGCTTCATAATTTGTGAATTTTATTTGCATAAATTTATATTGTATGAAGCAGAAACACGAGATGTGTACTGTATTTTCCTCACAAAGATCCAAATGCGAAATACCTCCATGCGAAGAGCAAGTACAAAACATAGTTGAGTTATATGTAGAAAATTTACGAGGTGATTTGTCCACGAAGCCAAAACGAGTGATTTGTCAAAATAAAAACATAACATTTTTTTTGTGTGGCATCAATACTCGCCCGTGCCGGCGATCGGTATGGTACATTTACACTTGTATGGTCAGCTACGACACGTTAAGTTTTCACACGGAGTTGTTTTGGAATTCAAGAAAAAATGCTATCAATCAGCTTAATTAAAGAATCTGCGATGTTCTCGAAAGATTCAACATAAAAAAAATCGATAAAGTGAAAAGGAAAAGATAACTACTAGTAAAATATGTATTCATTCACAAATACTTGCGGTAAACTACTGTAAAATACTTTATTTTCGCTTGCAATTTATTTTTGCTGAAGGAATGCTTCAGTGAAAATAAAATCCATATTATATTTTACATTCAACTTCAAAAATCAGTGAAAACAAATTCCAAACAAAACACCCACAAAGCCTTTTCAGCGAAAATTAATTCCAACTAAAATAATGTATTCTACAGTAATCCGGCAGCCATGTTTGATGTTTTTACCACTTTCCAATTTCAGTACACGAACACCCAGAATGCACAAATTCCCCCCATGCAACATAGATACTAAATCGTTACAACGCCAAAAGCAGTGGGAGGCCGACGGTTGCTGAATGGGGTAGGCAAAAAGGTCATCAGTTTGCTTTCTCCATGCTGTTTCGCGATGAAATACGAGTTAATTTTCTAGATAAGGCTATAATTTTCAGTTTTGTTCGAGTTTACATGCAGTCTGCTAATATATTTATGTTTATTTTCTGCGCATATATATATATATTTACTTCCTTCTTTCGTGATCAGAAGACAATTACTAAAAATACAGGTGTAAATTGAAATTACTGTAGTTGTGTATTGTGAGCAATAAATGGCAACAATGAATTCAGGCGATTGACACATTGCCATGAATACACTTGATAACTACTTGCAGACTTCCAGTGATCAGTGTTTATATCTGGACTCTTGAAACAATAGCAAAATAAAGTGTTGGGCAACTACTCTTTTGTTTAGGCTTGGGAAAAACAATGCAAGCTTTTTACAAATAATTTCAGCTGGATGTATGTTGGTGGGCCAGTGTTGAGAGTAACTAGGCGGCAGTAAAACTTGATGGACAGGCCGCCCACCTAAAACCCCTTGTGGAGAACGCTGATAGAGCAAAATATACAAGTATAGTTTGAAAAAAGTTGAAAATTTATTCTAGATATGCAGCCATGCATGAAAATGACATGCACTTCATTATAAATTTACATTCCTGCAGAAATTTTGCATTTAGCAATAAGATTTCTCATGAACTGAACACAAAGCTTATAGGGGTCAATGAGAGGTGTTTTGCAGATAAATCATAACAGAGAGGAATGAAATTTCAATGAAACTAGTGTGACAAAAAGGAAACTCACCACGATACTTGAGTTTTATGATTGTTAACAGCTACAGGTTCAACATGCTGCATAGGACGTTTTGCCCACAGACAAGGCCCATCAGACACTTTTTTTTCTAGTTCATAGAGTGTTGCTGCTACATGGCAACACTTACCATCAGCTCTAGAAATCACAATATAGGAAAAAAAGTCATTAATCACAACCAACAATCAAAGACAATAGAAATACCACACTGAATTCGACATTGAGAATTATATCAAATCAAATTATACAACTAATGTGAAATATTGTGTAATACTTTATTTTCACTGGAATTAATTTTCGCTGAAAAAGCTTTTTGGACGTTTTGCTTAGAATTTATTTTCATTGATTTTTGATGAGATTAATGTAAAATAAAGAAAAAATGTACATTCGCTGGATTTTATTTTCACAGAATCATCCCTTCAGCGAAAATAAATTCCAAGTGAAAATAAAGTATTCTACAGTACTGGATAATTCATGGGTTTGAGTAGAAGCAATGCAAACAACATAAATCATAAATGCATATTAATTAAAAAACATTTTGCATTTCTAAAACATAGACTGTAATTGGAAACATGATTTTGTTGTTTTAATAAATACATGGAGTGCACATTAAAATCATTTTAAATGTATGTGAACTATTTACTGCTAAGTTAAGATGCCGATCATGCGCAATGATCACGACGTTTAAACAAAAAATCAAGACAGTCATTGACTTGCGCTCCTGCGTTCTTGCCTGAATAAAAAAAAATTAAATTAAATACCGGTATAAAATTATATTTACGCATACTGAACAGCATGTGTGCGATTATTGAGATCTAGAAGCTTCCAAGTATTATTATAGCTGGTTTGTTTTCGCATGCCAGACAAAATATACTAGAAATTAAATTCATTTTCTACTTAATTATTGTGAAGACCTTAATTACAAATTAGGTTTTATATTGGGTTTTAATTATGCAAATGTCTGCATGTTTATGGAATGGACAAACATATTTGATAAATACTTCTCGTTATATTACATTTTCAGTTACGCATGCATGTTTTTTGTTCAAAAACATCTTTCATTTCATGATAAATCAATAAATTATTTTATTTTTGATTTCCTTCTTTTCTATTACTAGTATTGTGCTTTGTGACAGTGTTGCATACTTAGATGAATACTCACTGAATGTAGCTACACTACTTCAATATGCCGTATATTCCGACGAGCTTTCACCAAAGACACGGTTTTCCAGCCTTCCTTTTTTAAGCTTCTAGATTTCAATAATCGCACACATGTTGTTCAGTATACGTAAATACAATTTTATACCGGTATTTAATTTTATTTATTTAGGCAAATATGTGCAAGAACTCAGGAACGCACTTTAGGGTGTCCTCTGACATAACTCACCCTCCAGGACATTCGCAATAGGCAGCTACGACTTCAGAGATCTCCTTTTCCATCAAGAACCACAAGTCATAACTGCATTTTTCGAAACACGTTTTATCTTTTAGCATAGGGTTTACCTTCGCTTTGAAAGAACCAAGTAAACTTGTTTCGGAAATCGCAGTGTACTGCAGGTCAACCACATGCCCGTCGAAACATAATTTGAAATCTTCGAACGATTTGTAGGCCCTAAGCTTCTTCCGGTCATAATCGGGTCGATGACACATTAAATAGTTGAACACGTCGGACAAGCCGAATTCTGGAACATTACTGAAATAACTAGAATAACCAGGTAATTTAAAAGGATCGGTGAAATTGCAACCAAGTTTGCTAAGTCTTGTAGCGACATCGTTTTTAGGGTAGTGGTGTAACAAATCATGGTCTTCCTTGGGTTCCAAATCATGCAAAGTTTTAGCGATTGCAAGAAGAATATTCTTGTTATAGTTGGACGATGAAACACCGAATTTACGCAGGAAGTTGTTAAGTTGTGGCACCGTCATTTTATTGACGTCAGCCATGGTCGAAAACGCTAAACAGATACAAGAACTCACTCGGAAATTTAACGCAAGAAACTGAGCACACTCAAGATTTAGCGCCATTTTGAATTAAAGCTTGACCTGTATCACGTGACTAGCAACAGTGTCGCGAGATCTCACACGAAGCAGGATAGGTTATTATTTACACTTCTTTGTCGGCACCCCCTCGTAGTCTGACCCCAAGAATGGGCAAGATAATTTACTGTGACCGAAGCAGCAACCCTATCAGCAGTATTACAATATAGCTAATTGTTTTGCTAACACAGTGGTAATATTGATATCAGCTTATCATAACAAACTATTACATTTTAACTATCAATATTGTTATTTTCAAAGCGGTCTCTCTGTTCGTAAAGTCACAACTATGACAGAGGGACTGTGACTACGTCTTCTCTTCGCTATCTCCTCTCCAAGTCCTTTCAAATCTCTCTTCTTGGTTTTAGTCTCAAGTTATTTTATTGTTGCGCGATTGGCGAAACCCATGTTGCTGGTTTTAAGGGGGTAATAATTAGGAAAAGATGAAAACCATGATTATGTCTCCAAAAAAGTGAAGAACATGAATATATATTTTTCTGATAGTCGTTTTTTTTCGCTTGCCCGAATACTTTAGGTCCATGGGTTGTGTGTTAGAGTGCACAATCCTACTAGTAAGCTGCTTCCCCTCAACAAATGATATAGCCCATGGACTGTGACGTGACTTCTTATTTTTAATCTCTTTTAACGAAATTACAAATTACTAAACAAAGTAGTGGACCAAGGAGCCAAAGAACTATGATCAACTGTACGCACTCCATATGAGCGGGGGGGGGGTGGGGGTATCGGCTGGTATCTAGTGTAAGAAATATTTCGTCACAATGATGTGATGCAAACTGAAAGTTTTCAGAAAGTTTGTAATTTTCCAGGTAGCGGCTTGCAAACATTGTTTCTGATATCATACTTTTTGTTAATTTCGTGTGATTTCTAACTCCGATCATGATAATGATTACGTGTTTCGGGAATGACTCCAAACCACAGACTCTATAGTCAAACAAATCATCGTGCAAATCGAATGCACCAAGATTTCATTGAGGGGGGGGGGGGTGTGAACGCCCTCATCGGCATGGCAAATAGTGACCTTCGTTATTTAGGTCAACAACGGCAGGGTTGAACCATGGAAGGTATGGTTTCTTGCTTGGATAATCTCGTTGAAAGTTGAAAACGCCCTCATCCGAGTCGGCACGGTAAAAACCTCATGTATTCAGATCAGTTTTGAGTACAGTTTAATGTATTATCATCTCCAGACAATAAAATATAGTAATGTGCATATTTAAGCTCACGAAAGTTTCCATTGGAGTCTTCAAAAGTCACTACTCATTACAACAAAATGTACAATTTTTTAACAATATTTGCATTTATTGATTGATTCGAAATTTACATATTACAATTTAAGTACATTTTAAAGTTGTAATTTATTTAATTGTATCTTGTTCAGCAAGAATTGTTTTCACAGTTTCCAAGTTTTTAAAATGAGTTGTCAGTTACATTTATTTTTATTTTTAGCTAATATCAGATATGGCATAATAGAGGAAAGTCCTAGTATTCGCCTTTAATTTACAGTACACAAATTAGTATTATTACCTCTTGTGTTGTAGGCAAGGATGTTATTGAAATTATTTTTTTAATATTTAGGGTCTTTTTCATTCTTGATAATGAATACATGATCATGTAACTCTATTTTTGACATATTACAAAATGAATCGAACAACTTTATTTGGCTTGTCTGTAATTTGTTTTTTAAATATTGTCATATAGACTGATACCACGCAGTGTGAATGATTTTGAGCTGAACACGAATCTTACGCATTTTTGTATTAAACAAATTATCGTCTTAAGCTCATCAGCAACGTTGAGGTTGAGCCTGAATTCTTGCTTTGTTCATTTCATTGAGTGGTGAAAACGCCCTCGGTGGTTCAACAGATCACGACCTATGTTGTTCCGAGGATCATCTTGAATGATAACGCCCGGAGGCTGCTGCAATCACTAAGTAATTGTGTTCTATTGAATGACTGTCACCTTTTGCATTCATGTTCCTTCAACTTTTAGTAGGGCGGTTTCCATGGTGCTTACAAACTAAGTTTACATATACGATAAATCAGCACGCCCGTCACATGGCGTTTTTCGAATGCAAGCTTTATATAATACACACACATCTTTGATTGCGTGCTTGGGGGTTAGATATTAGACGCCATGTCACTTACTTAGTAAGCCTTAGTGAGCCTTTGCGTTTTAGCGTGTGTTGTTATCGTCGCTTGGGACTCAATTCCTGTGCGTGCGCAGGCGGGACAAAAATCAGAAGTTCAGAAGAAGCGTCAAATACAAATAGTAAAATAAATATACATATACATAAATTCAAAAAACAAAATACAATAATAAAAATGTAGCACATCTTAAAATTGTGTTTTACTAAAAAAGATACTAGTAGTTTTGATAATTCACGTTAAGATAAATATTGTGTACACATTTGATACGAGTGGGCATATAATTACACAAGTTCGTCCAATATTATGTTTCCTATATTATGCTTTTAATGCTATGCATTATCAATAACATAAAGTAGTTCGCAAAAGCAGAAAAAATAAAAAAATCTCGTATTGACGAATTGAAACCATATAGTTTATAACGTAAGGTATATTGAATTATTAACGACGAAGTTACGAGGCTATGGCGTCTATTTTCCATTCAAATGGGTACTTTCTATATTTATTTAAATTGTAGTGTAATTAAATGTGAGCATCAGTGGACGCATTCTAACTTGTACTTTATGTATCTACGCCCTGTATTGAAATCAATTAAGTTGCGACGTTTTTTTAGATATGAACAGGGATAAATGAACTGTCAGAAGAAACACGTGGTTTTCAATATAACTTAGGCACCCTTGTCCTGTGCATACTGCGGAAGAATTCCATACGATTGCCATAGAAGCGTGGGAGGGGCCAATTTGATCTGTTACCCCTCATATATAGAATAAATCACGTAATCTTTTAAACCCCAAGACGAGGACAACAGTTTTACGGACAATTACACCAGGTGCATCCAATTACCCCATTGTAGTGGATAAATCCCATTGTATTTAACGATTGTTATAATGGAAGCGTTCAGCTCGTGAATTGTAAAGCATGTTTTTTTAAATAAAATATTGTAAAAACTACAGTTAAAAGACCAGAAACGAATGTATGTCACGCTGTATTTCCCTTTTTTGTTGTTGATTGTTTTTTTTTTAAATGAAAAATAGAGATTTGTTTGCTCGAAATATAATTGGTATAATCGTTTTAAGGTATACTGTCAATTGGACACTTTCATTTACAAAGCATATTATGAGATTATGGTTCGTATTGTCATCATCATGCCATCATATCAGGCATCCACGGCTACATTGGGCAACTAATATCCACAATATATTGTATACATAATAAGATACCGACTTGCTCCGACGAATAAAACGGTTTGTTATCGGGGGTATTAACTCCCAACAAATCTATAATGTTAGTTTTTCTCGTATAAAAACATAGACACAGTCTTTTCCATCCCAATAGACCATTTCCCGTTCACTGCGAGAATCACGCGTTATGCGTGAAATCGAACGTAAAAACAGGACAAACAAAGGTCATAGCGTCGTAGTCGCGTCAAACATCGCGTGGGATTCGACAAACGCGAAAGTATTTCGGGGACACTTCCATGCTTAATAATGTGCTGTCCACATTTGATGATAGGCAATTTCGATTACGTGAGGGTATTCGGAAGCAATATTCCTCTGTCGAAGATCGGCCGGTCAATGTAAGCTGCGAAATAAAGAAATTCTAGTTCAAAATCAAATCGTTCGATTTTTGCAGCAGACGTTCGACGCGCGTCTTTCATGCATCTCGCGAGATCTCGCAATTGTTCGGAAAATCACCTATTAATGAGGATCGTTCCGGAGGCATGCGTGGTGTTTGAACAGGGGATTAAATTCGATGCAGAATACAAGAAAAAGAGTTCGGACAAAAGATCATTTTAACCATTAATCCGTGATAAGCTTTTTCGCGTTATGGCAAATAAAACAGTTATTTACAATTGAAGACGCCGTTGGTACATGGAAAAACACACATGGGTCAGTGAAAGATCGGCAGCGAATAGCAATTCTCACGGTATACTTATTAATATTATTATTATTAAAGTGCAGGCCAGCCTTCGAAAAGAGCATTGGAACATCAATTTTCGTCACAAATACCAAACACATAACAACATTGAATTTAGACAAAACTGAACAATTGACGAAAATCATGTCAAGTACTGTCCTTTTATGTCGTACCACTTGCTATAGAATGTTATCTGAAAGAACAGCGCTGTTTACTGCCATAGCTATTATATGAATTCAATTAAGAAATTTAGGAGAGAAACAATCTCAAAAGCAGAAGAAAAATAAAGTGAAATGAAAAAAAAAGACATTGCACCATTCTAATACCCGAGTTAAACGGGGTTTCGATCGACTCTCGTCAAATACTATGTAAACATCCCACCTGAAATAGTTTTTCATGTCTATTCCTGAATATAATCTCATTTGCGTTCCAATGCCCTGGTTAAAACTTGTCCCAGGCCGTGATCATCGTGTTGTTCCATATCTGAACGATTCAAGTTGCGTGACACAAGAGAACGACGATATCCGGCTTACAAACGTAAGTTACACTTTTCGCGTTCACGTTCAAGTTCTACTGATCGTGTACACGTGTTTCAGACTCGTGTTTCTATTACAACATGTACAGGTGGGCGACTAACCAACTTATGAATATGTATGACGACATAACGTAACCAGGTCGACCACAAACATCGAAATCCTGTGACATCAAATGGAAAGCCCCCTTTCCGATTTCCGATATATTACAATCCAATGCATATACACATAAGATTACGTCAAAGTGGACAAATTATGCACCTATACCAAACAAACTAAACTAGCACACGGCGTACACATCTGCATGCATACATGCAGTCAGCATACAGTGGTAATATCGGACCATATCAAGTCGTCTCATACATGAGAATTTCTCAAAATTGTTTATGTTGTCTTCAGATCCAATACACGGCTACAAATTGTTGGCCAGCATGTATTCTATCTTATGCTCGTTATACTGTAAATACAGTAATGGCAATCGTTTTGTCTTCTTAACATTAGCTGCTATGGTAACGACATTCCTATTTCAAATTCGTGCGTGGTAACAGAATGAAAACAGTCATACGGTGACTGACGGGTACTTTTTGTTGACAGATTGTGTTATATTTCAAATCTGGCTTTTAAACATAGGGTAAAAACAATAATACTTACTAATCATTGTCTTACATGGAAACAGAATTTGTTGAATATTATAATTCTCATTGTAAATTGTGTTGTAAGGTTTTTGAAATAGACAGCAAGCTCTTTTTACATTTTTGCTTTGAATTTCAATAGAATAATTTCAGTATGTATGCTTGACTTCTTCCACCATCATTCTCTATTCACGTACGTTGCGTAACTATCGTTGTATCCGGTTTTAAAGTATTGGGATTAAAGGAACCAATTAGTTCAATACTAAATATTACGAAGATGACCAATATATCCAATACACTAACAAAGTACTCTAAGATATGATATCCATGAGATAAAATTAGTAGGTGCTATCAGCTCCAATCAACCATGAATATTCCATAACGAAGTCTCCGACAACACCCAAACAAAACCCCTATTATGTATTGCAACTATATTGCCATCATGCCGGACCGAACTATTCTTACACGAACCCAGACTGAAAAGTATACTTTATTATTATGAATTATCATCAAATATCTCGAAATTAATTTATATACATGAATTCTAGTAATCTGTTTTGAAAAGTCAGAGACATGTCTACACACATTTGTATAATACATTACTTCAAGTTTGGACGGCTATTCGCTGACGTCGCGATGATTAATGCACCGCGACAATACAATACGCTGACATCCTGCGTCGAGAACTTGACGTTCTTCCCCCGAGGCTTTGTGCATTTGTCCGTCATTGAAATCGTTTACTTGCCTCGAGACACCTGTACACCTTGTACAAATAAGCGAATTTCACGCATCGTTGACATTTGACCATATAACCATATAAGTGTTCAATCCTGTCGTTGGCTTGTGAAACGCCTGCATTAAGTTGTCTTGGATCGATCTCTACTGATCGTAAATAAATTAACAAGACAGGTTGCATTTCGACGTATTGGTATTTACGGAGATGACCGTGATTATGACAGGTGCACAGTCGCGTGAAGTTCGCGGACAAATCACAACTTCCCTTTAGTTTAGTAAAAGTAAATGAAGTAAAGTTTGATTCTATAAAGTGTGATTATTCAAAATACACGCCATAAATCGTGGCGACAGCAAACAACGAACCGTTTCGAAAATACGCAGAAGCATAGTTATCGTTGTGGTCGTCCCAGAGGCAGCGACTACAGACTTCGGTGCCTTGGTCAAACATGTTTCCTATAATAACGTGAGATATAATTTTATGACGATCAAATCCCATCATTTTTGTTTTATTCTTGATGATATCGGAAATTCTGGAAGCCAACCTTGTCGACACAACAGGGTCATATGTTTCATTGGACAATTGCGCATTTAGCACGTTATTCAGCATTCTCTCCACCCTCGACGAATCGAATCTTCGACGTTGATCGGGAGACATTTTATA
Source organism: Saccoglossus kowalevskii (assembly GCF_978046115.1). Classification (NCBI taxonomy): domain Eukaryota; kingdom Metazoa; phylum Hemichordata; class Enteropneusta; family Harrimaniidae; genus Saccoglossus; species Saccoglossus kowalevskii. The sequence goes on along the minus strand of NC_140653.1, from coordinate 21,036,121 downwards.
AGTCGGTTCCAGTTTTACTTGCGGTTTTTGTCTCGGCTTTTCTTGCCCTGTCATAATACGTCCCGCCATCCCCCACATTGACATCTTGCGGACATTCTTACGGAAAGCGGACAAAGCTGTTCCACCCGTTCTTGTGGAACCCGTTTCGCTCTCATCGCAGCCCGACGAATTCGCGGTCGTTATAAGCGTGCCTTGATGACTGTCCTTTGGATCCACCATTTGGACCGTAGAAACCTTTCGGATTACATGTCCCGCTCCTAGCTTGCCAGGTTCCTGAACAGAAGATATTCGCCTCACTGGACCGTCTGTCGCAGCTTTTGCATCAACCTGCGCATTTCCTTTGGAGTTCTCGGCTACAGACATCCCGACAAACACAAACCACTCTTAAGCACTACTCCTCGGACGAAGAAAAACATCGAATTAAAGAATCCAACAAGCGTTACTTACATTAGAAGGCGTATTGGGGATAGTTGATTGATGTTACGAGGGACTTAGGGCAGCTTTAAAAGAACAAAGGCTCGTTTAAGGACGCCCCGAAGAATCGCGTGTTGCCATGGAGCTCAGAAAACGCCCAGACTTGTCTTAAATAATTCTCCTCCAGGCAAGAAAGCGTTGATGTCATTGGTACAGACTTGTAAACAAATCCAGTTGATTCCGTTCTTTTGTTAGTGATGTGTAAAGAAAATGCCAGAGAAACTTGCATTGTTGTCGTTATTGGCATTTGGGCATGGATCTTTGCGTTGTGTGCATGGCTTCTTTCTGAGCAGGTTTCCGGCGTACAAAGGCGTTCTCTGCAGTTCATCATATCTCCTAACCCCGATATTATTGGGAACACACCCTAATTCTACGAGATCAAACTGGGTGTGTTTGGCTAATTACAGAGGAAAAGTGGATCCAATGCACCCGGACAACAATACACACTCATACTTTTTTGTTTATATAAATACAGTGTAGTGGTAAATATAAAACGAACCTCGAAGCACGCATTTTCACTATTTCGTGGAAACATATATTAGCATATTTATACATTGTATGTATACATCACGTGTGCCTGATTGCGTGCGTGTGTGTGCGTGCGTTCGGACGTGCGCGTGCGTGTGCGTCCGTAGGTACGTAAATGAACATGTCTACGTTTCAATTATTCCGTAATACGTGATGTATTCATTTACACCTAACTCTAATGAACACATAATTTTCATCAAAGTTAATAAAAAGAAAAATATCTATGCCACAACCGTAAAAACAGAACACATTTATAATGTGATATAAAATGTAATAAAGTAATTTAAAAACCAAAATTGCATTGTTTGTGTATCCCGTCTTTATACTAGAATCACATGGTAATAAATTGTATGATAACCTACACGTATCTCGTCTTACTAGAATCACGTGGTAATAAATTGTATGATAACCTACACGTATCTCGTCTTACTAGAATCACGTGGTAATAAATTGTATGATAACCTACACGTATCTCGTCTTACTAGAATCACATGGCAATAAATTGTATGATAACCTACACGCATCTCGTCTTACTAGAATCACGTGGTAATAAATTGTATGATAACCTACACGTATCACGTCTTACTAGAATTACAGGGTAATAAATTGTATGATAACCTACACGTATCTCGTCTTACTAGAATCACAGGGTAATAAATTGTATGATAACCTACACGTATCTCGTCTTACTAGAATCACAGGGTAATAAATTGTATGATAATCTGCGTGTATCTAAAACCCCTGTTCTGTCTATGTAATATTTCTAATCAGCATACAGTCAACACGATGATATAAGATCCAGTAAACCTGTATATTCCACTGTAACAAAACGAAAAACCCAATTTACAACTCAAAAATCCTAGTACTAATTGTATGCCAAATTTATTTACATAACATCAAACACTACAATTATGTATCATCAAGGAATACAACATTCATCGATACCGATTGCAATCGTATTGGTGTCTACGTTCTGAATGGTGACAGGTTATGGTGGTGATAAGGTGCAGGACACAGACACAGACACAGTACATATGTATAATTTTATATTACAAATGCTCATTTTATTTTCAATTTTTGTGAACATGTAAAAATTACATTTTTATCTTCAGACTGATTACCATTATGATTTAAAAATTGTCCCAAAATATATACACAAATAACCTTCGTAGACCCATACTTGTATAACTATATATATATGAACTCACAACTCTGGTTTGTACATTTCACGATAGTTTTCTGTTGATAGGGGAATGAAGCGAATGAATAACAATTTGGAAGTACATGACAAAAAGTTTGCATTAAAAAATTAGCAAAATAACATCCCCCCTATAATAACTACTACACTCGTCCACCCCCAAAGATTTTTGACCCGAAAGTTATAAAACAGCTCACAGCAATAAATAAATAAAATAAGACATTCACAAAACACTCAATTTCGAAGCATTTCAAAGTAACTTGTTTAAAAAGTGCATGCACATTCACACAAACTGCATATTTTTTATCAGGATTCATAAAAATAAGAATTAATTTCATAAAAGCATTGTTTTGTCACAAAAAAACATATCTATAATATTTGTGCATTAAATTATGTCATCCCTGCAAACAAACTTCTTATAATTGAGTAACACTGCTTGTAAGTTTCAAATAGACGCTACATACAGTACTACTGACACACTAATAAATGGCTGTTCTCAATTGTATTACAAATCATTCTTTGCTCCATATCCGTCTGGTATGATGTACAAGTCTTCCAGTACAATGCAAGTAATCAAAGTATGATAAACACCACAATCACTCACCGCCTTTGATCCTTGTTATGATTTGGTTTTTTAAAGATTTTTTGTTTTTTTGGAATAAATGATAAAGCATAATATATAGATAGATCATGGTTGGACACTAGATGTGAAACCCTTTTTAACTAATTATCCCTGGTTAAAATTATGTCTTGAGTGTCAACATTTTCTGTAGCAGCCTACAACCATAAAATATGAAACACATTAAATTAATCCTGTCTAAAAAACACCATTTTGTGACAAAACGACTCAAAATTGTTCGTCTTGCACTGGATAAATAATCTTAAAATGGAGGGATATTTTTTCTGTAACCATGAATGTTATTCTTACATTTATAAGTTAATTATATTAGAATTTATAAAACCCATATAAATTAGTTTTCACTTTGCATATATACACTGCATACCATCTTAAACTGGCACATCACAGCCACAACAGAGAATGACAACTCTTTGTTTTTATTTTTAGACATTCAAGTAAAAATGATACAGTAATGGAAGAACAGCTTTTAGAAGACATTGAAAATAAAAAAAATCAATGAGTAGCCACGATAATTATTTATGTAAACACTTATCCAATTGTCGCACTATAAATGTAATGAACCAGAATATTCTTTGAAATAATCTCACAATTAGAGAGTAATGCACCCTCTAGTGACAGCCAGAGCAAAGACTGCAGAAGGCGCACTGAACAAATCTGTGTAACACACATCCTGACAAAAATACTATCAAAAAAAACAAAATTCCAGATATTAATTTAAAAACATGTCCAAAAACAACGAAAAAACAACCAGAAACTTAATAATAAAGTTCAGGTTGTTAGTGTCAACATTATTATAATTATTTGTACAAAGCATTTGAAAAGATTTCAGATTCTCGTACTTGATATGTCTCAGAAACAGTACTATACTTTCTCATCCCCGTAAAAAAATTATTGCTCGATATTGCAGTGTTAAAACATCTTCTGTACAAAATATCAAAAAATTCATACAAAAATAAGAACAAGCCTCACCCACCTGTTGAGTGGGCAAGTCCATGTTCTATATATACAATACAAAACTCTGGACTAAACTATTACATTTGAGGGGTTCTTGGTTAAAGATGGGTGTCTGCAATAGATATTCTTCTTAGTTCATAATGATCGTCTGCATCTCCTGACATGTCTTGTACCAGTTGCTCAGTACTTCGTGTTCCATCGGTGACATCTCCTAAATGAGACGACCGTGCACGCTCTGACAGGCCATCATCCTCACTTGGACTATAAGTTGTCCCTGTCTTCAGTGCAAAGATTAAGTCATCAAATTCTTGTGAGTCAGGTTCATCTTGAGGTGCTAGGTTGTTTGCATATGGCATAGGAGCATAGATATTACTGGTGTGTGAAGATGGCTGTTTACCGGCATAGATGTCGCTATGACGACTGTGTGTACCTGAAGCCTTTTCCCAATTGTTTATCTGCAATAAAAACACACAAGATATGAATAATTTCCAACATTGGGCAAACAGAGAAGAATACATTAATTTCAAAAAGGTAAAATAACTACAATAACAATAAAATTGCTATGTTTTTTTACGTAACAAATTTTTGCAAATTTCTGTTTCATTAAAGCGGTGGGAGATGACACCTGCGCATGCGCCAGATAGCCATCACGTGTCATTGTTTACAAACAAGCGTCCACCAATGAGCCTTTGTGTTATAGCGTGTGTTGTTATCATCGCTTGGGACTCAATTCCCGGAGGTGCGCAGGTGACCACCCTCCTGCTTTAAGCTTATTTTGAGTTTACTGAGTTGAATGCAACATATAGAGAAGAAGGTATATCACTGGACTCATTTTCCGATTCATCTCTTCAGTAAAAATTAATTTAAAGTGAAAGGAAAGTTCTTTTACAGTAATCAAGTTTTGTAGCACTAGAATCAATAAGACAAAGGAGTCACAGCGAAAAAGTCATCTCTGTGACTACTTTTATGGTGCAGCATGTATTTCAAACCTTGTGTAAACAAACAAAGTACTTTGCATGCTTTATATATGTTGCATAGGACTAACACTTTAAAATCATCAAATAGCAACCATTTATAGCTGAAAAAGTTTATAGTAACATAAAAATGACTACAATGAAACTATGGAAACCTTGTACATTATTCAGATATCCCTCAAATCTCATATATATATATATTACTCCAAATTTAGTGAAAACCTACCTCTGTATTTGGAACTGTCAACGGGACAGGCACCACTCCAAGCGTTCCTTTAGAACCTTTTTCAACAGTGCTGGTGACAGATCTGCTGTGAGTGTAATTCTGATTCTCCATCTGCACAGACTCTGCTATCGTGTTATTTAAAGAATACTGCCCTTTTGCCGGTCGACAAAGTTGATTTCGTAAAATGGTATACACAATAAATGCATATAATCCCTGATAAGTGAATACAAATTGAAAGAAATTGTTTCAGAATACTGCAGAAGGAATAGAAAAGTCAAACATGCACACACAATTTCCATTACCAATAAGAATTATGTTATATTAATCTCAGAAAGCAACACCTTGATGGGCCAAATTTGAATATGACCACTCAGAAAGCAGCATACTGATTGTTTAGATTTGAATATGACCACTCAGAAAGCAACATACTGATTGGTCAGATTTGAATATGACCACTCAAAAAGCAACATACTGATTGGTCAGATTTGAATATGACCACTCAAAAAGCAACATACTGATTGGTCAGATTTGAATATGATCACTCAGAAAGCAACATACTGATTGGTCAGATTTGAATATGACCACTCAGAAAGCAACATACTGATTGGTCAGATTTGAATATGACCACTCAAAAAGCAACATACTGATTGGTCAGATTTGAATATGACCACTCAGAAAGCAACATACTGATTGGTCAGATTTGAATATGACCACTCAAAAAGCAACATACTGATTGGTCAGATTTGAATATGACCACTCAAAAAGCAACATACTGATTGGTCAGATTTGAATATGATCACTCAGAAAGCAACATACTGATTGGTCAGATTTGAATATGACCACTCAGAAAGCAACATACTGATTGGTCAGATTTGAATATGACCACTCAAAAAGCAACATACTGATTGGTCAGATTTGAATATGACCACTCAGAAAGCAACATACTGATTGGTCAGATTTGAATATGATCCCTTACAAAGCAACACACCAATTTCCCGATTTGACATCTTGGATCAAATAGAGTGATGGTTTGTCAAGAATTGATCATTAATTTTTCAAAATTGGAATAAAACTTACCTGAATAATATTGAATATGCAAAACAGAATAAGTGCCCAAAGTTCACCTAATGCCATGTGCAGTCCACCCCATATCCACGTCATAAAAATTATAAACCAGAAGAACAGTAAGATTCGGACCTCTGAAATAAACATTAAATGTGATATGCACTATAAACAACATGAATGGATTTAGTGACAGCAATATTTTGTGATATTCTATTAACACTTAATAATATCATTTGACCCCTTGCTATTTTTTTAACCTGGTTATTATTATCAAAGGCACCTAAAGCGTAACACTAATGATAACTTCACATTTCTGCTACTTTCCCAGTGATGATTACTTTGTAGTAACATATGTGATCATTGTGGATATATTGACAATGAAAGTGATGTTCCAACTTGACTTAAAATTTGACTTGTTTTCACACAAAAAAAAAAACATGTTAAAAGTGGAGTCAGTGAGATGTCCTCTTGTTTACTTTAAAACAGCCAGTGAATATTCTAATTATGTGCATATTCCTAATTGTTTGCTGCAAATAACCCCTAAAGTATGATAGGAGGTGATACATGAGCTGTCATCAGAAACAGTTTTTGTAATATGTCAAGATACTGTTATCATATCAATATGGATAGAGGAACAAACACTGCATGTTACACTAGACACCACATAAATTAGAGTTCATTAGTTAAGGCAGCAAATGTCGCTTGGGTATATTGTGTATGTGATATTTTCTACATACCTGCTGTATTATATCTACCGACATACACATCGTCATACTGCTTCCATTGCGGTGTAACCTGGTATGCTTGCATGAACACAACGGCCACAAAGAAAAGGAACATGAAAGTTGGTGCTATGACTCCAGCCAGCGATGCATAAGCATTTGGGATGAAACATCTGGAAAGAAAGACAACACAACTGATGCGTAAATTACGTGTTCCTACTAATAGATCAGGATGAGTACGAAGAAACACATACAAACTCTAGCTCATCAAGAAATTGATGATGCATGCGAGTATGGAAGGTGTTACCATGGAAACAGTCGAAAGCAGAAGATTTTCACTGATGCGAATCAAACTGATTACCGGTACTGTATTCATAATTGTGTCAGTGATTGTCAGAATTTCTCTATTTTCTACATTCCAGCTGTTATGACATTGCCAATTTCGTACCCTTCACCAATGAGTTTGTATCTAAACAGTCACTGATAGTTAAAACATACACACACCAAAACTAATTTTTTAATATTCCACCCCTTTTTCTAAACAAAAGTTTGCAAAGTTAAAAAAGATGATACAAACATTAAACTTTTCACCACCAGCTCCCTCTTTTTAGCAGAAATTCACAAAATAGTCCTGTTTATAGCCTGCACTTTCCTTGGGACAAAAACAGCCAAATTTGTTGAGTAAAAACTGAAAATTGACTCAAATTTTGACTGTTGGCTCCAAAATTAGGATTCATTACTAGAAATATTGAAGAATATGAGAAAAAAGGGCAGAAAAATTTGGGCGAGAAAGTCGGGTGGTTGAAAAACTCAGTGAAATCACCTTCATCCCTCCCACCCTGTAAACAAAGTGTTTGCTCTTAACATATTTTAATTATCCACGACTCCTAGGCTTCATAATATTCAAACACAAATCAGAATGTTCTTCTATATTCTATTTCTCCACATGAACTTTTCACTTATGTGAAAATGCAAACTGAACCAAGCTGTGGTTGAAATCATGTGAAGAGAATCAGTCCTTATCCCGTGGACAGAATAAGGCGCTGGTTTTTAATTTTGCTATTTTAAATCCACATGAACATGTAAAATAACAATAGAACTCATTGTTGTGCTGCTGAATTTGTGAACCTAAAACCCAGTGAAATTGCTCACAACATCAAAATAGTAAAATTAAATGCCAGTAAAAATAAATGGTTTTACAGTATGCTCAGCTGAGTTCTCTGAGGATGTGATAACACAAGTTAGATCGGTCTATTTCATTATTATTATCACATTGTATTCTGAAAAGTGGAAAACTGCTTACATATCACCATTCTGGTGTACATCACCATAGATCACCTCAGGGTTATAAGGATTGATATCAGCTGGGTCCAGCATATATGGCCATCCAAAGGCCGCATAGAGTACTACAACGTAAATAACAACAAGTACGGCAGGTACACCTAGTAATGAAACAGACATTGTATATCATTAACTATGGTTATACAGTAAAATCTGAGCATAAGTTAACTTCTAAGCCAGCTATCAGCTACATGTAGCTTTGTCCTTTCAGGAAAACTTGCAATGATAAAAATAAGTATCCTTTTCATCAATAATTTCAACTTATTCTTCATAGTTTTTGCTAATACTAAGTTACTAATACAAGATATATTTAGGCAGATTACTTTGCAAAATTTAGATACATGTTGAAAGTAACCTAAGCTAGCTGAATGTTAAGTTGTGCTAAGACAATACGGTATATAGCCATCCAAATGCTGTATAGATGACGTAAATATCAACATGTGCTAAGACAATACGGTATATAGCCATCCAAATGCTGTATAGATGACGTAAATATCAACATGCATGGTAGGTCACACCTACTTTTGAAATAGACCTGAATAGTTTATAGTGCCAACTCTGATATTACAACATTACTGAGAAATGACAAAAATATTCACCAAAATTAGAGAATTGAAGATATCATCATGAAATGAACAAATCTGAGAGAGGTCTACCCAAGGTACATATACACCAAGTATAAAAGCATTCAGGCTTGTAGTTTTCAAGAAGAAGTCAATCACTCATATGATAAGCTCTGCTCGACAGCGGAGCTAAAATATGATGTGGATTTAAAATTTGTGAATTGTGACAAAAGTAGAGTTTGGGTTAAAAACTAAAGAAGTGATAACTTACCCCACCCTAACATGAAAAATAATACATAGTATCTCTCTGTGTGTTCATCATTCATTACAAGAACTTTCCACAAATTGATGGCCTGCAACAAAAATGTAAGACATGAAATTATAAAGTCAATAATAGATAAGGGTAAACAACTATGTTGCTCCATTATCGGTAGTACCGTAAAATCTGTAGTAGAAGCCGCATCCCTAATAGAAGCCATTCCCTTCTTTTTGATAAATTGAAAACCAAAAATGCCCCATTTCTCATGTGTGTTGGTGCTTTAATAGAAGCTGCATCCCCTCTGTTGCATTGTACCATTTTGTAACATGGTTTCCAATACAGATTTTACAGTAGTGCATGTACTTTTAATATACACATAAATGACAGGTGTCTATCGTCAAAATAAGTTATATTTGAATAATCCAGGATAAGATACATATTGGTTTATATATACTTCTATTAGAGACACTTCTAATAGAGTAAATATGGTAATCATTGGAAATCATGAGATAAACACAAGTGAAAGAAAGTTTGTGGAACAAGTCATTTTGAATGATACAATAATTTAGTGACTTTCACATTGTAGAGATACAAATCTTTCATTTGAATAAGAACTGAAATGGCTAGGGTTTGTCTCTGATTGTTACCATACAATTCTTTGTAGTGTAAATTTTATGATTATGATTTATAATTATACAGATGAATGTTAAAACTTACCTGTACAAACATCCATGAAAACTGTGCCAAGAAGAAATAATGCATGACTGTAGCTATCGCTGAACAACCACTGGCAGATATACGATTACTAACATATGCATTAATCACAAAGACAATCTGAGAAAATACAAAACAACACAACATATTTTAGTGAATTTTTAAATGAAATAAACCTACACAGCCATATCATCAAATTAGTAGAAACTTGTTGTAAAATTCTGTGAGAATCTGGTTCATTTTATGAATCATTTTATTTTATGATTAAAGCAATTAAAACAGGCCATGAGATTTCCTTGACTTTCTCACTGTAAGTTGTTTTTTATTCTGTAACGTCTTACAATCACCAAATAGTGATTTCATAATGTAAATAACATTATATAATATAAGGTTATTACGAGAATACCTCAAAGTGATCACGAAGACAGTATAGCTGGAGTATCGGCCAACGTGCAGTGGAGGTCGATGCATGGCGTACTGTAGAGTGCATACTTTGAGGTATTTTCGTGATAACCTTATTATTATACATCTTTTCGTCCCCAAGGATACACCATGGGAATGCCGAAATTCAAAATGTTTAGACAGAATCAGTGAACTTCTTTGTGTGGAGTTCGGTCAAACTCTGGTGGCAGCCATGTTTGTTTTTATTATTAGAGGACGCTTATGTGTGTAATCATTCCATATTAGGAATTCGCATTTCCTAGTATGGTAGAATGAAAATGCCCCGTAAAATGCCGCAAAATTGCGGCATGCTGTAATTTATGGCATTACGGTGACAGATGTATAATAATACATGATATAATGATGTACATACCTGTAGAGATATGCATGCAAAGCACATATGCATGAGTAGCTTAGCTGCAAACATAGTTTCCAGGGAACATATATGATGAGCTAGAATGGCAAGTGCTAAACCCATCTGAGAAAATAAAACAATAACAAAATAAGATTAGCTAAAAATACTACTGTTTTGTAAGGAACCATACGGTAATTAGTCATGACTACCCTGGGGGTTTAGTTTCCAAACTCTCCATCAATTCCAAAATTTTGAATTCTAACAATCGTGTGCAGTCTCCTCGGGCATCTACAGTAAAACACTTTATTTTAGCTGGAATTAATTTTTGCTGAAAAGACTTTTTGGGTGTTTTGTATTAAATTTATTTTCACTGATTTTGGGGAGTTGAATGTAAAATATAGAAAAAAAGTGTTTTCGCTGTATTTTATTTTCACATAATCATTGAATCAGCGAAAAATAATTGAAAATTTATTTCAAGCAAACAATGTTTTACAGTATTATAGAGAAAAAGCTGCCTAGACAGGTTGGGGTTCATAAGGAGGATATATATTCATGTAGATGATAGAAACCCACAGGAATGTAACCCCAAATCTCATGGATGCTGATCAACCATTACGCCACACTTCAGGCTGATCAGTCTTGGCGCAGCATACATTCAAATGTCCTCTAAAGAAAAATGCTTTTTACATGCTTGTATTTATCACAGAACCCACAAACAAACACAGTGCAGCATGTGATGACTCGGCAACTATTAATCATTTCTCATCAAATAAAGTATGGGATTAAAAGTCAGTCTTAGAAAGTGTGATTATTGCTGACATGACTGTCACCTATCTCCAGTTGCCTTGTGTTTGCAGTTGAGTCAAAGTATATATACAAGGCAGATAAGTTGAATGAATCTGTCAACAAACAAGATACTCTCTGATTGGTCCGACTGTTAGGTTGGGTAGCCAATCAGGTACAATTTTGCAAATACTGTAAAACATGTTGAAAAAGCGACATGCAATTTTAGCGAATTGTGGTAAAATGACGTAATAGCGAAATGTTGATTTAGCGAATCTCTCTTGTCATTATTGATTTCCTGTTTTCACAATACTTGTCGCACGCCAAAACAAATGCAGTTATGACCTCAATAAAAACAAAAAATAATTTGATTAAAGTACAATTTGATTCCGTTCGCAATGATAAAAAAATTATTCAACAGGGATTGGAAAAAATGGGTATCTTTGCTGCGTTACATCCAGAATATTGACCTTTTATTTTGAGACTCAAAAATTACTAAGTACTACTAATTTCCATAATAATATATCAGTATCACTTCATTTCTTTATTTTCATTGAAATAATTACCACAATGAATACTTTTTTATTTTTGTGTTAATTTACTTTTCAATAAAGTGTATCTATCATGTCATTATTTTTTTTTTTTTTGTGTGTTGTTTACAAAGTGTGTGTGGAGGAAAAAGACATTGTTTGATGGCGATTTTGAATTTATAATAAAGTCATTAGCGACATCTTGAATTAGCGAATGAGTTCTCTCGCTAAATTCACCAAAGACATGCTCGCGAAAAAGACATGTTTTACAGTAGTTTTGCATTGACTCAGTGTTTGTGGACTATTGAATGAATGCATACTTACCATACAAATAAAACAAGATGCATAGATATATTCATTATAACCGGTTAGATTATCAGTTTCACCTCTGGCTGCATAGTTGGATAAATGATTACAACTACAATCTACATAGTCATTGACATCACTCTGAAACAAAATATAGTGAAACTAATGCTACCTTGTCCTTCAGCTTAAACAATGTTTTTACATGTAACTTATTCAAAAAACATTCTGACCAATAGCATGACAGGAACTCATCTCAAAACAGAATTCTGACCAATAGCATGACAGGAACTCATCTCAAAACAGAATTCTGACCAATAGCATGACAGGAACTCATCTCAAAAACATTCTGACCAATAGCATGACAGGAACTCATCTCAAAAAACATTCTGATCAATAGCATGACAGGAACTCATCTCAAAAAACATTCTGTCCAATAGCATGACAGGAACTCATTTCAAAAAACATTCTGACCAATAGCATTACAGCAGCTCATCTCAAAACATTCTGACCAATAGCATGACAGGAACTCATTTCAAAACAAGCAGCCTATCGGCTGAGATAGCTCCGCTGTTAGCAATGCACATTTCAATTAAAGAACTGAAGACATCATTAGAAAATGAACAATATGTATAGTATCAAAGCAATCGGACTTGCAGTTTTTAACAAGAAGTCGAAAATATCACTTTCTACCAAAAATGACAAAAATATTCACCAAAATTAGAGAATTGAAGATATCATCATGAAATGAACAAATCTGAGAAAGGTCTACATGTAGTATCTATATATGTAATATCAAAGCAATTGAACTTTTGGTTTTTAAGAAGAAGTCGAAAATATCACTTTTTACCAAAAATTACAAAAATATTCACCAAAATTAGAGAATTGAAGATATCATCACAAAATGAACAAATCTGAGAGAGGTCCACATGTACCGGTAGTACCTATATATATAATATCAAAGCAATCAGACTATTGGTTTTTTACAAGAAGTCGAAAATATCATTTTTTACCAAAAATGACAAAAATATTCACCAAAATTATAGAATCGAAGATACCATCACGAAATGAACAAATCTGAGAAAGGTCTACATGTAGTATCTAAATATGTAATATCAAAGCAATTGAACTATTGGTTTTTAACAAGAAGTCGAAAATATCACTTTTTACCAAAAATTACAAAAATATTCACCAAAATTAGAGAATTGAAGACATCATCACAAAATGAACAAATCTGAGAGAGGTCCACATATGTAGTACCTATATATGTAATATCAAAGCAATCGGACTTGTGGTTTTTAACAAGAAATCGAAAATATCACTTTTTACCAAAAATTACAAAAATATTCACCAAAATTAGAGAATTGAAGATATCATCCCGAAATGGACAAATTTGAGAGACGTCCACATGTAGTACCTATATATGTAATATCAAAGCAATTGGACTTGCGGTTTTTAACAAGAAGTCGAAAATATCACTTTTTACCAAAAATGATAAAAATATTCACCAAAATTAGAGAATTAAAGATATCATTACAAAATGAACAAATCTGAGAGAGGTCCACATGTAGTACCTATATATGTAATATCAAAGCAATTGGACTTGCGGTTTTTAACAAGAAGTCGAAAATATCACTTTTTACCAAAAATGATAAAAAAATTCACCAAAATTAGAGAATTAAAGATATCATTACAAAATGTACAAATCTGAGAGAGGTCCACATGTAGTACCTATATATGTAATATCAAAGCAATTGCACTTGCGGTTTTTAACAAGAAGTCGAAAATATCACTTTTTACCAAAAATGACAAAAATATTCACCAAAATTAGAGAATTGAAGATATCAACATGAAATGAACAAACCTAAGAGAGGTCTACCCAAGGTATATATACACCAAGTATCAAAGCATTCAGGCTTGTAGTTTTCAAGAAGAAGTCGAAAAAGTAAAACATTGACACGGACGACGACGACGGACAATCACTCATATGATAAGCTCCGCTCGACAAAGTCGACAGCGGAGCTAAAAAAATTCATGCTAGAAATAGTTGACTGATTACGGAGTAATCTGAGGTTAACGTTGTGGGGATGACATTGGTTCCCAGGCACACAACTTATCACTATTAAGGTAGCGGGACTATTATTTGCATACTTGTTTTCATCTTCTAATTGTGACTAAATGACTACAAATAGACCCGGAAAAGTATATATGTTTAGAATCGCCAGACTTCAAGCTTTTTCACAAGTGTATTTTGCATGCCCGTATCTGCATTCTATGACGCGTTACTCAATCAAAGGTGAAAAATTACTTTTTCTGTAAAAAAAAAATTACGCATTTATGCTGGCGATAAGAAGTATTTTTTTCGCTTTTCCTAGTTGTTCAATAGTCTGGTAAATTGAATGTGTCTGGTCAGTTTTATTCAAGCAACGCGTTTTAAAAAATAGTGTTCTGAATTTCAATTACTGTTTTAGTCGCATTGCCCCCAACTCAAACCACAACTCGTTGGTAAATAATCGATGAAATAGTTTGTCTGGACACATTCAAGTTCCTCTCATTGTCACCTTAAAGCTGTTAAAATTTGGTGTTAATCCGACGACAATAAGTACACGTTATTTTTTGTTAAAGACCTTGCATTTTGAAAAACATAAACTCCTAGAAAACGTCCATGAAGTAACAGCAAAGATTTTCAAGCTTGTTTATCGGCACAATCAATTTGTTTTCCCATCAAGGTCTGTTTTACCATGTGTAGGGACATCCAAATGTGTAAGGCTATTGGAAACCAAAAAAATAAAGGAATGGGATAGCTATAATTGGATAAATTCGGCATATGAAAACACCAAAATCAATGATTTTTTTCAGTGGCTGTGTGACCTTGTGTCTGACACATTCATATGCAAATGACTAATCTGTGAACACATCCTAACATTGCTTTGTCTTGAGTTTATCTTTGAAACTTATAGGCACACAGATTAAACCTGTGTTGTTGATTTTGGAAAACACTACTGAGGCTGCCTTGCTTCCCTTCAGAAAATCTACATTTTAACCAACTTACATGACATCCTATGTTATATTGACTTTATCATATGAAAGTTTATGGTGCATTTCATCAATTAATAAATAAATGTGAAAATCGTAATTTTCAACACAAATAATAGTCTCGCTACCTTAAGGCATCATTACGTATTAATTAATCACATTCACTTAATCACACAAAGATTACAACTGCCCAACACACCCGGCAAATTTTCTCATCACCATCATGAAATTAATCAATATTCATTAAACCCCACACATCACACTCCCTCACTGATCTGTCATGTTATCATTTCATTAACACCACACCTAACAGCTTAGGTCACTATGCTTTAATTAGAGTTATTTGTACATTTGTTTATGTCCTAGCTGCTTATCTTCACACCTTTTAATCTCACTCTCTATATAAGCATCGGAATACAATCATCCATCATTCACTTGTATTACACTTGCCTCAGTGCTTGCTGTCTATACCTAGCCGTTTTAACACCCACCCACCCTGCAATTTGTCAGTGTTACTCTGAAATTATCAGCATTATTTAATAAAATACAAGGTGGCTGTCACTGCAGCATGCACAACTTTGCTTGGGTACCACGGTGTCCTTGCCACAGAGCTAGTCAATGTTGAGACTGGTACCCTGGCAACAGCACTTACGACGCCCACTGCCAGGGTTGCCGTAGTGACCACTCACACTCAGGTACCACGTTGTCCATGTCATGATGTAACTCAAACGACCAAGGTGCATCAGGGGAGGGACCGCTATGACACCTGCACGTGCGGGGTGAGACCCCCCTTCCTTTCACCGGCAATCAAGACTCTTGTGTCATTACATTATTTACCACTTCTCATCCTCCACATCCCAGCAATGTTAAGTGGGAGATTTTTATGTTTTTATAGGTCAACACTGTGCATGGTGTATTTAGAACAAAAAACAGCATAATTTGTTTGATTATTTGGCATTTTGAAAGAGAGCATGTGTGACCGTGAAAAGGTAAATCATCTTGAAACAACCTTTGACAATAAACTCACCAGAACCGAACACTCATCATCAAACCATCTCTGTGCTGCTACATTCCACAGTAAACAGTCTGCTCCTTGTGGCGTGACTCTGGAATCATCGGTGTAAATACGATACTCTACGGGTGTGGGTAGATTGGTGAAATCGTTTTCTCTGTCTTTTAGACCAACTGACAAAACCTGTGAAGAGCAGAAAAAGGAGAAAATAATTTCAGCTTCACCAATAGTAATGTGAATTCAGGTAGAAAAACAATTAATTTGACAATGCATTCGATGACATTCTGTCGAAAGACTACGAAAATTGATTGTCATTCTCTTCTGCCTTGACATGCCATGTGTCACACAAAGCATGTGACAGAACATCCCAGGATGCACCAGCTGACCTTTGACCTACCTTTTGATTCAATATTGGTTGTTTATCACTTGCATCAAACCATAAGGATGATGAATATTCGATAAAATGAATGTCTTCACAGTCCTCATTATTCAAATCAGAAACCAGAAGATCTGACGGCAACTGAAATAAATCTCTTTGGCTGAAAATAAGGAATAAATAAAACAAAAAAATTTTTATCAGTAAATATATACATGAAGCCATGAACATAACATAAATTTTAATTTCAAGGAAAATTGTAAATCACCGAGATGTAGTCACAAATTATAGGAGATTTATTGAAGCTGAAACTAACCTTCCCCTAAATTGATGTCCATTAATCGACACTGGTAGCCATCTTGCTGCTTCAACGTAAGCATAATCACAAGACAAAGTCCTTGGTCCTTCCATTTCACAGTCTTCTTCAGTTAATAATGTATAGACAAAGTTAACAAAAGTCTGTGCCAGACTGCTTTCTCCCAGGGTGTCGGACCTATCAGGATTCAACATGTCACAGAATATATCCATAATATCATCTTGGATAGTCAAGGGAAGTCTGTAAATAAAGCAACAATAAATAAATATCCTCTGCCAAAGTACCTACAGTTGCTTACTACCAAGGAGCAAGTAGAAGCTTAGTTTGAGATATGTGGCAACTGGTGGTATAATGTTCCTGAGATGGTTTTGGAGTATCCTGAGATATGTGTTTAATACTCACTGTCTCATTGCTCCTTCTTCATTGATGAGATCCAGTGTATCTTGTACTACGGCCAACTGATCATCGGTCATCTCACCTGCTACAGTTGCACTGATTTCACGCAAAATTCTGATAAGATTAAATTTTGTTAATTTCATCAGTTTGTATATCCTTGATCACAGTCCCTCTATCATATAGAGGGACTGTGCCTTGATGAATAGAAATCACATTGACTAACGATTTGCAGAAAAGTTACAGAAAACCATAACTGCAACATACTGATATAATAAGATTGCATTTGATATTTATGATGATACAGGATTTATCAGCAGTTTAGTCTAATAATATTACCTGTCTATTTCAGAGTCTGTTAGATCCCCAGTAATGGCACTAGCCCATGTATCCCACACATCTGCCGTCGTCTTGTCTTGCACTATTGTTATGTTCGAGTAGTATCCTGTCTCACTTAAGCTACAACACAAATAAAATCCAACATTCAATACAAAAATTTTATTTTAAAAATCATTCAATGTATTTTTTTTACATTTTTCGTAATTCAAAGTGATACAAAAATATTGTGTTTTTTTTAAATAAGAATGTATAAAAAATTAAAAATAGGAAAAAATGTAAATTTAATATTCTTAAATGGCTGAATATGAAAATATTCTACTGAAAAAAACTAATAGAAGTATTATTGCTTTACCTGGCTCCATTTGTTGGGCTCAACAGGACGACCTGAAACATCTTTGGCAAGTGATCGCTGGATGCAGTATCCGGGGTCAAAACAATGTCAATGGAGGCACGTCGCTGTAATGAACACATCATTGCAAAATATCATAAATTAAGCACAATACTGCAGGTATAAGATTGAAGATAAAACTTACAGTTGCAGATGGAAATCATTCCTAAAACTGTATTGTGTTTGGCAACTACATTGTATTATGTCAATTAATTTAATCATATCACAGGATTTTGAGGATTTGCACATTTATAATTACTAATTTATAATTAGCCGGCAGTAATTGGAGATGTTGGCAAACTATTTTGAATCAATAAGAATTGGATTTCTATTCTAATACATCAAGTAAATATATTCAAACAAATGAAAAACTGAAATGATTACCAACATTCAGACATGCTGGAACTGATCAGAAATTGGATAATTTGTAGAAATTTTCTCCAATTTGCACAAAATTCAGACCATTAAGCATTTCACCTGATAATCCTATGACTTAAATGAAACTTGAGAAATGAAATGTGTAATCTGAGCATACTCACATCACCGACATCCAAGTTGATAGTACCAGTAGAGTCTTTGAAATCTTGACCTTCAACTGCCGGGAAAACAACAACACCTGCAATCTTCTCAGTGCTGTATATTTCTCTACTGGACCATGATACTGATACAGGCTGGGTGCTACCGCCAACACGCTCCACAGTCAAACCAACTAGCTCTGCTTTCTGATCAACATTTGTTAATCTAGTAATAAAAGTACAGGCACAATTCAGGCACTGAAAATGTAACATTTTTAAAAGTACGCTAATTCGATTCAGTGACAGCAGCACTAAAAATGTAACATTTTACAGTACGCTAATTTGATTCAAAGACTGCAACACTAAAAATGTAACATTTTACAGTACGCTAATTTGATTCAGTGACTGCAACACTAAAAATGTAACATTTTACAGTACGCTAATTTGATTCAGTGACTGCAACACTAAAAATGTAACATTTTACAGTACGCTAATTTGATTCAGTGACTGCAGCACTGAAAATATATCATTTTACAGTACGCTAATTCGATTCAGGCACTGCAACACTTGAAAGTATGTTTTCCGAGTACTAATTCACATACATTGTGTTCAGTTTTCATAATGTAAATAATAAAAGTGGTAGCAATTTGTTAGTAGACAAACCTGGATCCGACAGAAAACTGTACAAGACCGTAAGGGTAATCACTTGGAAGCATCGTGACACTGGCCATATTGCGGGTAGTATCAATTGTGGCACCTTCACCAACCTGTGTCAGGATTACAGAAAACTGACTCTCAAACTCTGGAACCTGACAAAAAATGCAGAAAAAAGCGAATTACATTATTCTTCCTTGCTGGGAAATATAATGCTGAATTATTTTTGAGCAAGTGTGCAAATATCAGGTATGCAAGAAAGCTGTCATTACTATATACTCGACACACTGAATTTTAAGGAATTCATTTAACCTCAGGTCTAAGTTGTCATGTAATTTTGATTTATTTTATTTATCTATTATAACTGGATGACAATGCTTTAAAAGAAGTTTTCATTACTTTTATTGATTTTATTAATAATAAGACATTTTCTAAGATATGTCATGAATAACATTATTATAGTAAACTGCAAAATAATATTAATGAATTAAGTTGCACTTTGTTTTGCATAACCCTGATTGTCCGTTTGATTCATAATACAACTAATAACCATCAAGAAAGGTACTCAAAAGGATCATGTTTAAAGATGGCAGACAGAAAATTTAGGTAAGTTAAGTAGTAAGTTAGCTGAAAGCATCAGGAAATGAAAAGCATTATTGTAATTACAAAATGTTTAGTGTCACAATAGTAACGTCAAACTGTCATAATAATCAGAACTCTAGAGGGCGCAATGTCTATACTTACATCATCTTGTTGTAGCATTATGAGTAGCGGACAAAGTTGTTCACCAGCGTTACACACAGTTTCACCGCTGACTTCTTCTAACTGCTCATAAAGGTCTGCATCAGAAGAACTTGGATCACTGTACGTGGCTTGCCAACTCACCTACAAAGCAAAGAACAAAATAAGATATTTATTACACTTCTCACAATAGTGTGGAAGCCATGTTTTTTTTTTTTAATTTACCAGTAGTTTATGTCATTCCCACCAAACACTACTGTGATTTGTATAATTCGGCAAATAGTGTTTATTTTTGTGTTTATGCCAATGCTGTTGGGATGTTGAATTCCTAGGTGACTGGACTCTGAAGGAAGTCCCTCTCGTCTTTTCCTGGCAAATGCAAGTGCAGGTGCGAACCAATCTGCCAATCCTACATTGTGTATTTAGAAGGCAGGGCAGGGCAGACTGTGCTCTGATTCATACAGTGAGCTCAAAAAAAACCCAGATCCTTCCTGATTTGAGGTGGATGTGCTACCCAATAAAGTTTCGGTATGTGTGATACAGAATATCATCAAGTTTGTTGAAAATATGATGCGTCAAGAATACCATACAGTAATAATAAATTTTGACTGACTTACCGTGACCTGGTCAAAATAAGCATCTCCTCTGTCTAGTATAAGGTTGACAGCTGGATCATCGTCTTCGCTTACACTAACAGTCAAAGACTCATCGGTAAATCCTATGATTCCATTATGATAGTCACTACCAGCAATAGTTAGTTTTACATAACCCTGTAACAATACATATAATTTAAAGCAATTATTCATGAACAATTGTGTCATATCTGGTTTGTGAATGAGCAAAACTCATCTCTATACATTAAGACCCCAACTGGCGGCCATTTTGAATCACCACATAAATGGTGAAGCTGTACAAAATGGTGGATACCATTCAGCAAGCAACAGTAATTCATACTTGATGTACTGATAAATAGAAATAGTTGTATGAATGAGTATTTTAAAGTATGAGATTGATAGTCCAAGAAAACAGAACAAGCACTAGATGAAATACATTTTAAAATTTTTGTGTAAGGGTTATTGTGTAATTTGCATGAGAGACAAATGCTGACTAAGTTTTAATAATAAGATGACAATATTTAAAGCATGGTGGTTGTCGCGCAGCACGTGTTCGAATTTTATGTAAATAATTAATGTATCTTACACACGTTGTATTTGTCGCTATGAGTCCCATATCGAATAGGGTGAACTGATTTTAATTATTGGATAATTATTAGGTTCAGTTCAACTGTAGTTATTGCCATCCTAAGACGTAAGAAAACACTACAAAGTAACAGCAATCAATACAATATCTTAAAAATAAATTTTTACCCTCAGTTGTTTTTGTTCTGGATCATTGGGATCCACATCACCATCTGCAATTCTAGCTCCTTCTGATGCATCACTGAGGTAAACAAAGAACACTTCTGCTGGTTCTCGAATATCATCGTCTAAAATTACGAGATCTATTTTACTATCAACTGATCCTTCCTAAAAGTAGAAAACAAAAAAAGTGTGTCAGTTTACGATTCAACACTTGATAGATAATTAAAACCCAAGAGTCTTTGCTTGTACTGATAAAATCGTGTTCTTAGTCGTTGTTATGACTACACACAGTTTGAATACAAATTGTTTAAGGTTGCATACTCACTACAAATGTGATCGTTGTATCAAGAGGCTCGTAGTCTTCACCCTGTGTAGCATGTGGTACGTCCATCACAGAATACATAGCCCCACTAATGGTATCTGAGTCGTTAGAGGATTCAGGTGTCACACCAGTCTCACCACCCCCAACTGTACGTACATGTACAGTGACTGTACCGAAGGCACCAACTACAGATAAAACATGACAGATTTATCAGAACAAATCACACAGGACAAACAAAGTTTCAGTTGTGCATGAGTCTGTCCATTTGTCCGTACGTCAGTACATTCATTTCTGAAAGATGGAATAACCAAAGCTTGATGAATGGAAAAAAACAATATTTATGCAGAAAAATTTCAATTAATAATCTAGGCTACTTTTAAGTGATATCAATGATTCAAGAAGAAACCATAATTTGCAGCAATTATTTATCTTGTAAATTGATTCATCGTCATTAATGTCTCTGAGAACAATGGAACATTAAAACTAAAATGCAAGATGGATACTTACAATATCGATGTACTGGAATCTGTACAACTTTAGAAGCACCTGCATCGTTGCTTTCAGTTACTTCTATCGGCGCAGAGTCTATCGCAAACACACCGTACGGATCATTACTAGCATCAATTGTAATCGTAGAACTAAATAATGAAGTACTTATACGAGGACTCAAACCTGTGAAAACAATAACAAATGATTCATTTGTAGCTATTAGCATACATATACTGTAAAAACAATTTATTTTCAGAGACTTTTAATTTCACTATTTTGATGTTTTGAGCCTATTCACTGTGTTATAATTTCACAAATTTGTCAAGGAAACAATGTTTTTTATTGTTATTTTACATGTTCCCATAAATTTAATTTAGTGGATTTTACTTATCAGTGAAATTAAAGGCCAGTAAATAATTAATGCAATAACCATACATATCAACTCTATAAAGCACAGATTAAGACCTTTTACGTTGGAGGAGACTGAACTATGTTTAATCCTCACCCTGTGGTCCACTCGATGGTAACCTTCTTACTTCTGTTACCTTCACGTAAAAATACTCCTCAACTTCAGGTTCGGGATGATTTACATCATCCGCTTTGATTGGTATGTGTACGGTTCTGGTTCTCTCTAATTGGTTCATTTGTATTATCCAATCAACAACTGTGTAATCTGAGCCACCTTGTGCTGTTCCATCAATGGTTTGATATCTTACTTGAATATTACCATAGCAACCAATTCTACGCACAATGGTGATTGACACCTGAAGGAAAACACAAAACATTTTATTTAATTCTTGCTTCAATCACACTTTCCTGACAAGCTGGGGATGTTGATACAAGTATTAAGCCATTAGTGAAATTCATGCAAAAATAACAGACATAGTTATTCTAAAGATGTGTAATGTTTAAAATCTCACCACAATTGAACTTGAATAAAATCATTTGTCTGACATAGACTAATAAAATATTTGATTATAACTGGGAATGGTATGAGTGCCACATGTGAAGCAGGATGTTATAACTCTTTTTGATGCATCTGACTTAACTCATTGACTGTATCACTTAAAATATATCTGTCTACACCGAGTTGACCATTTATTGTAAATGTTTGTTAGTCATTTATTTGTTGTTTTTTTTCACCCCACAATTCCCATTCATTTTTAATGACTAGCTAATAAATAATTGAGAAGATAATTCCAATATTTCACTATTCTAAAACACCTCAACATTGTAAGTATGTCATCTTGTGACTGAAGTTCCCATTATAGATTTGTATATTGAGTATATTTTTATTTCTACAGTGAAGAATTTCAACTACAATTATGTGGAAATACTCTTTATAGAGAAAAACTCACCTGAGTATCTGATTCTACAACAGACTGTTGTATGGATGCTTCATCAAATCCGACCACACCGTATGTATCAATCTGTGCAACATTGTAGCCATCTCGTAACAATGCACCACCATTGGCTGTGGTGGTTACTGATGTTATGTGTACAGCGAATAATTCCGTAGCGCTATCCGAGGGATATAACTGAAATAAAAGAAACACAACTTTTACATTATATAATTTTCAGGAAAAAACAAACTGAAAGGGAAATTTTTTTATAACAACTTGAAATACAAAAAAATATGAACATACACCAATTTTGGAAAACTAATTGAACCAAAATTGTTTCTTATCTTTTTGGGCCTTTTGCTCAAAAAATAAATGTCATTGAAATGTTCAAAACTGTATCAAGTAATTTGTTTATATTGAAGATACATTTGAGAACATAAAGTAAACTTATATGCAAATGCCTGATTTTGTTTAAAGCATGTTTTTATTTCTCAAATAGCGTTCTTGTAGCTTTAATCATTGTATCCATGGTTACATATATCAGTGGAACACATGGGTGAGAATAGAATAGTAATTCAGAGACAAAAACAAGTTGTTTTCATCTCCCAATACAGTCTTGAACATAATTTGCATCTAAGGTCTATTGCCAGTATTGGCACTCAAACAAATTTATGATGCGTACTGTGAAACCATTTATTTTCACTGACATTTAATTTCACTATTTTGGTGTTTTGTGCATAATCACTGTTGTTTTAATTTCATGAATTTTTCAAGGAAACAATGAGTTTTATTGTTATTTTACATGTTCATGTTGATTTAAATAGCGAAATTAAAATCCAGTGAATAATTAATACATTTACAGTATTCAGGCAATAATGCTTTATTGTCAGAATTTTATAATTTTTTTTGATGTAAAGTGAAACACTTTACAGCATTCTTCAAATACACAAAAGCATGTATACCTGAACTGCAACAGCTTTGAGTGACTGCCCATGTAATAACTCAGCTGATCCCATTGAAGGAAAAATGTCACCTTCTACAAAACCATTTGGAAGATCACCATCAGGATATCCACGCTGCCATTGAAAGTTTACGTTGCCATAGGAACCAATTCTTTCCACTGTTAAAATTACCTCATTAGTTTCTAAAAATAAAAAAAATATTTTTATTTTAAAAATACAGACATGCTGAAGATTCCTCTTGCATTGTTAGTATGTTATGTAATGCATTATTACGTCCTGACTTTACTTATATAATCCTTTATACTTACCATCATCCACTTGCATTGTTTCTTCATTAAAACCAACAAGTGAGTTTGCTGCTTCATCTGGAACCTCAAATGTAGCAGATGCACTTGTCATATCAATTCTTGGATCAATAGTTGCTGGTGAAAAAAAATCATTGAGTATTAAAGGGAGGTAGTTGTTGCACCACACATGCGCTAGATCATATTGGTCTCATATAAACAAAGATGGCGACTTTGACTGTTGTGCAGATCAACGAGTACAAACTGACACGTTACTAAGCTTTACTTAGATACTTTTTAGGTGATTGGAAAGTATCAAAAGAGTCACAGTAGTAAAACCTCATACGTGTGATTTCATTAGAAGAGCACATTGAATTGTGGGAAAATCAATGTTTATCAACACAAATATCGCACATGTGCAGCGCGACGACTGCCGGCCTTTAAACAATGTAATATGGTAGCACTGAGAACAATTCAATGTCATAATTTGTTCCCACTACATTTGTGGTACAACATTTTGCACATTTGTGTTTTTTTTTGTTAATTTTTTACCCAAGTAGATATAATTTTATGTTGCCTACGGGTGAAAGATGACAAAGTTGACTTTGATGGTCAAAGAGTTAAAGGTAAAAAAATTGAAAGTTAAAAAAACAAGGGGTTAAAGGTCAAAAGGTTAAAGACTAAAGGTAAAGGTCAAAATGTTAAAAACTGGCTCCATTTTATTTGAGCAGGAAGCGCTGTAAGATTTATAGAAATTTGTTGATTAATGCTCTTCAATTGAGATAAATTCCAGTGGAATAAAGTTGCCAAAAGTATAGTCTTCCAAGATTGTGATACCTAAAACAAGCTGCCTCTTGGCTGAGATAGCTCCGCTGTTAGCAATGCACATTTCAATTAAAGAACAGAAGATATCATTAGAAAATGAACAATATGCATAGTATCAATGCAATGGGACTTGCTGTTTTCAACAAGAATTCAAAAATATAATTTTTAACCATAAATGATTGTGGTTTTTAACAAGAAGAAAATATCACTTTTTACCAAAAATGACAAAAATATTCATCAAAATTAGAGAATTGAAGATATCATCATGAAATGAACAAATTTGAGAGTGGTCCACATGTAGTATCTATATATGTAATATCAAAGCAATTGGACTTGTCGTTTTTAACAAGAAGTCGAAAATATCACTTTTTACCAAAAATGACAAAAATATTTACCAAAATTAGAGAATTAAAGATATCATTACAAAATGAACAAATCTGAGAGAGGTCCACATGTAGTACCTATATATGTAATATCAAAGCAATTGGACTTGCGGCTTTTAACAAGAAGTATAGTCTTCCAAAATTGTGATACCTAAAAAAATGGATAATACCATTCAAAGCAATAGGGGTGCAATGGTTGATACATACGATGGGTAAATGAGATACTTACGATTCGATGAAAGGTATGTAATATCAGTAATGGTAACTGTAAACGATGAACCTGTTGACAGGAAAGCATCATTGGAAGTCAAAGGAACTTCCTCTATACACTGCAAAAACAAAATACACACAAATTAAATTGCTGTTAGTCAGACACATTATTATAAACTACTGTGGAATACTTTATTTTCGCTGGAATTAATTTTCGCTGAAAAAGATTTTTGGGTGTTTTGTATGGAATTTATTTTCACTGATTTTTGATGAGTTGAATGTGAAATATAGGAAAAAAAGTATATTCGCTGGATTTTATTTTCACGGAATCATCCCTTCAGCGAAAATAGTGAAAATAAATTCCAAGCGAAAATTAAGTATTCTACAGTATTTGATTTCTACTGCTAAATTTTTTTTTTATGATTTGATGATTGTATGGCTTTTACAAAAACCAAATTTTCTGAAAGTCACTGACACTCTGTGTTGTAGGACCTCAAATAAATTTCAACTGCTACAAAATGTCATGATTTTCACTGAGTCATAAAATTGAGTTTGAATTATTAAAATGTTCTAAATTGTACGTACATTTGCTTCACCTTCAACACAGGTTACTGCACCAGTACTTGGGATATACTGTCTGCCAGGTTCAGCCTAAAATATGAACATTTATCAAGAAATAATATAATGACAATACCATAACATATATTGATAAGATATATATCAAAAGCCACATTCTTGGTCTTAGTAACATGCAAGTCTAATATGCATACCAATGAAGTGAAAGTATTTAACAGTTTGACCTGAAAATATATTTTTCAACATATTTCATGAATTAGTTTTCTATTTAGCTATTGCAGAGAAAAATACAGAAAGTACAGATAAAGTAAGAATAATAATTGCATATATAGATTTAATATCTAAATATAAAACTATATTTTCATGATTTGCCTTTTTTTGTATGTATTATTTGAATTATTTCTTTATTTGTTTATTTAATGTTCATTTATTTATTAGTTTGTTTTTATATTTAATCAATTTACCCATGAATTTACTTACTGGTTAATAAATTATACTGTATGTAGAGGGTTTATTCATTAATATTTTGGTTTAAATTAATTAGTTAAATTATTGATGATATTGATGTATGTAGGTAATTGTTCATACAAAGAGAAATGCTATCATGAGTACAAAATGGGTTATCAAATGACAATTTATCACAAGAACCATACCGATAATAGAAAACAATTAATGCTGAGGTTGCTCTATTAAAGAACTAATCCACAGCCTTCTATCAACACAGTAACCCAAGTATCTATACCATTGGTGAAATGAACCACTGTAAATTTGCCATGACTTTAAACAGCTGTCCAGTGAGACTATGGGGGGCAGCACAATACAGTAACTGGGGGGTATTCAGGGAGTGAATAAAGGACAGGTATGTGTGTACAATTGACAGCATACAAACAGGTTGAATAGGCCATGGTCACTGAACTGATAAACAATAGTTTGTATAACTGCCACACAGAATTGACGCATCTGTAGTCAAACTAAATTCAACCACCGTTTTACCGCCAACATTTGGGGCAAGAATCTATTTTTTTTTGTATTTTTTTTTTCAATGTCGTCGTTAATTTTAGACTACATAAATATCATTTCCCATTGGCTACATATCATGGTCAAATGTTTAAAAAAAAAAAAAGGATTTTTTTTTACTAATGATTTTTCGTATTTAATAATTGCCTTGCATTTTTTTATATGTATTTATCAAAAGGCAACAAATACAACTCACAGCTGAGTTATGAGACAAGTATTTTATTACCGATAATAGTTGTAGACTCAAGCAATTATAACAAATAATTCAAATATTGCTCATTGAATCTCTCTTATATTTTTTGAATAATAACAACATTATTATAGTTATATATGATATGTGTCACATTGTAGCACTAACACGTATTAATTAGCATAAATTGACACTTACACTATCATATTCTAGTGAGAACACCACCCTGACATCCCCAGTGGTTCCTGCCGATCGTGTCACATTGATACTGACAAATCGTGACAAATCAGACTTAACAACGACAGTCTGGTCTTCGCTGCGTACACTGAAAACTCCATGTGGGTCATCATTGGCTCTGGTGGTGGAGATAAACACGAACACAGTTAATATCACACTACGATTCATAAGTAAGCCCATACCTATACATTTTATAGCTACGTTGACTCTAAAACAGCTGAGCGTCCTTTTCAGTGGAAACACAATGGGGTAATTCAACGGCTATTGAGCAGTGAGTGGTGGAGAATACACATTGTCCTTAATTGTGACACTATACACACCACCACATTACACCAGGCTGATAGCCATCGGGTACAGCTGTCTTACCATTACACTGTTGTCACAATCTATTTATACCCACAAAAACAAACAACACACATTATTGGTCAGCTACAATGGCAACAAACTGTAGAATATTATATCATAATTTAATTAATCAAATTAATTTTTATATTTAGTCGATGATTTAATTTTATCATGCATGCATTTTGAAATGAAATCATGAAAAACTGTAATGTATTCATTTTGTGAGAGAAATTTGTTGGTGAATTTCGTGAAAATTGCAAAATCTGTAACTGAAAATGTCAGTGTTTTTCAAAGATGGTGGTGGTGGTGGTGGTGGTGGTGGTGGTGGTGGGGAGGGGTCACATTAAATTTGGTGAAAGTTACACATTGCTTTGATACAAAAATTCAGCTTTATATACTGACAGCTATCCACAGTGAATACATTCATGAATATATGTCAATGTTTGTATTTCTAATATTGACTAACAACAATTTCACAAAAGTCATTGTACCATAACAAATGAACTCAATATTTTCTTTCATTGTAACATAATCAAATTGTATTTTAATTATTCGTTTGTATGTCATCTATTACAGACCCATGTGTCAACTTGTTCCATAAGTCACAGTTGTGGTGAAACAAAAATTACTGTCAACACCAAATTTTTAGCAATTTTTTTTTATTTTGAACTCCCCAAAAAAACAATTTGATATTTCAACAAATTTCAAAAGTTTATAAAAATTTAGTGTGGTTAATAACCCTAAACCATGACAAGCAAATATTCATAAACACATCTTTTGGGCAGAAATTTCCTGCAAATTATTCTTTGTGATTGGCTGTTTAAAATTTAAAAAATAATAAACTCTGGGTACCTGACCTAGTTTTTGAACTATGTATGCCTTTTGCTCACTCATTAAACCAAAATGGACACCAAAGTAGAGTACAACTCTACAAGAGAATTAGAAAGTCATCATTTCCATGGAAACAAATTTGGGTAACCCTGACATTTATTGGCTCTCTCATTTATTTGATAGAACCATTCACTCATCAAAATAAAAAAAAATTGCTTTTAGTTTCAATGACCATCATAATATAACATATTGTATTAAATAAGATATACAAGATATACCGGTACCTTCCATTCTAAAAAAGACACAAGAATAAAATCTTAATTAAATTATGCAATATCCCTGTATAATTTGTAATAGCAGTTGCACCCATTCTTTTTGAACAACTCAAAACCAAAAATTCATCATTTCTCATATTTGTAGATGCTCTAATAGAAGCCGCATCCCCTCTATTGCAATATACCATTATAATAGAAGTCGTGGCTTCCAATACAGATTTTACAGTAATGTAATGATAAAGCCAAAAAAGATGGTGTGATACTAAAAGCTCCTTGACCATCATGGATCTCCATGAACAAGCTAGGCTGCCAAAGGAAGGTCGAGGAGTTTGATTATTAAAGAAATATAATCATTAACTAATTTTACAATTTCAAATGAATTTCATTATTGTCTGAATAAATTAATTGTTAACAGGATACTCACAAGATGTAGAACGTGGACACATTCACAGCGGGATCAATCTCAGCTCCTCCATCTGATGAGACTAGGACAACTTGAAATTCTTCTTTAATTTCAGGAATATCATCAGGAAGTAAAGTAAAGTATATCTGGGAATTAGCCTCAGCATTCGGAATAAGAACAATTCCCGATGAGGGATCACAATCTGATGCAACAGGCTCATCATTTAATGACTTTATCTCCCAGTTAACCTTTAATATGAACAAACAATAACATAAAAATTAAAAACCACATATGACTTTACAACCAGACCTAAAATATCAAATGTATTATTTGGTCATGAAATTTTATGTAATATACTAATTAAAAGTAACTTATTATGTTTTTTGATTCAAGTAACAGTTTTATTCAGATAAAAATGGTGATCAGGGAATAAACTGCACAATAAGCGAAAATATCATGTGATCGTATCATGTGTCGAATGTGTGGTGTCAGTCCGATTGAAAGTTACATTAAACTGCCAGGTCAAAAGAATAATTACTCACATTGATATCTCCTATGACACCTTCCCTTCGTCGTATCGGGTAGCTGACAGTCATTGGACCAGCGGCATTATTTGGTTCGTCAAAGTTTCGTGGTTGGAGTGCTTCGCCCGCAAACATGACTACTCCATTAGGATCACCATGTTTCATAATCTGAAATAGAAAAATAATTCTGTATTTATAGACAGAAGATGACATGGCATTCCTTGTGTATTATTATTTAAAATAAAGATGACAATATGATACGTTATTAACAAAAAGGGCACTGTTTATAAATTGGCCTGTGATTATTTCACTATGGAAATTTGCATTCATAAAAAAACTGATCAAAAGGCCCACACAATTCTCAGTTGAAAAGTTATAATTATTTTCTCCATGTTAAATTTTCAAGTTAACTCTCCACATTACGTTTGAATATGGTTCCCGTGTGATATATACAATATGTGTGTGTTATGTATGGTGTTCTATGAGATTTAGGATATAAGATCCTATTTAACCAAATTGAGATCGATCAAGCAGTTAAGAGAGATCCACACTGATGAAAGTGTATAACAAAATGGCTACCAGGCAGCCATTTTAATTCAAGTATCACTTCTGAGATAGATAAAGAAAGTTGATTTACAATTTAAAATTTGAATGAACACAACACCAAATCCGGAGTTTACACATTACAGAAAATAGATATTATCTTGCAGGCAGATCCCAACGCTTGTCACTCACCGTAAGGACTGCTTTGTCAGCTGTAGTACTCAATTCTCCAGCACCAATAATCTGATATATCTCTACAGTAAATATTTCTTGTTGTTCGGGGCCTGGATAGGGTTTTGCTATCAACGTGAAAGTCCTTGATCCTCGTTCCCCGTTAAAGAAACTCACAGACCCTTGTAGTTGGCCAGCTGGAGTAGCGATATCTTCTGTGGTATCCAGAACAATGTCAGTGTTTGGACCAAGAATTCTCCATTTCACCTAAAGGAAACAAGTATTTAATTAAACTCAACTCTAACAAACCATGCATGGCACAGTCCCTGTTAGTTATCGAATTTAAGATATATAGTTTTGTTTATAGTAATATAGCTTGAATATAACCATGTCAGAAATATGATTATTGTTTAACATTAAAAAAACAAAATGATTTGCATCAAGGTCCCATAATATCTAATGTATATACCAAGTTTGAACAAAATCCATCTGTAAACAGTCGAGAAATGCTTGATTTTGATGATGTTCCAGTACAAAAATGGCTGCCATTCGGCCATCTTGAATCAGATCGTGAAACAAATTGATGTGTATACGTATAATATTATGTATGATGTATGTGTGAAGTTTGAGTGTAATTAGTCCAGGCATGTCTAAGATACAGGTGCGGACGCACACACCCATGCATGCATGCACGCACGGACGCACAGAGGTCAATCCATAAGTCCCCGTTTTCGGACTGCGTCGGAACGGAAACTAATAATATTAATACAACAAAAAAGCAGAGTAATTTCAGTGTAAATCAGTGACAGTATTCACTAACTAAAACTGCAACTAATTGATTTTTCACGGTTTCATGATTTATATAAAAAAAAACTGAAGATAAAAGATAAACAATCGTGATTATTACCTAAAAAAATTCACTGCTTACCTCTGCTTGAGCAAGGTACTGATCCAACCCACCAGTTCTTTGAATTGTAAACGTAACTTGTCTGGGATAGTCAGGATTTGTAATAGTTCTGTCCAAATCAGTAAGTGTAAAACCAACAAGACCATCAGGACCATCACTTTTAGAGATAGTGACCGTAGCGACATGACTGCTTCCAAGTGTAGCACCACCTAGAGTGTCCGTAAGCGTGATCTCAAACATCTCGGCAAACTCTTTAATGTTGTCATCAATTATGTCAACGTTGATGTAAGCCACTGATTGGCCATCTTGGAAGACCACTTCTCCATCGTTAAGAACATAGTCAACACCATTAGGGGTTGCTGTTAGCGGCTGTGATGTGAATTTCACACTGACCAGACCGTACATGCCACCTATACGAGTGACTGGAACTGAGGCTGTACCGATATCTTCAGTCACTGTAATAGTAATAACAAAGAGACAAGTATGGTAAAATATTTAAAAGTAACATGTATATGAATTTGAAACTTTTGTTATCAAGTTAAATAGGCTGGACCAGACCATTACAGACCAGATCATACCAAATTGAACTGGGCCGGAGCAGAACAGACCAGGACAGCATTTCTGTATATTGTTTATATTTTAAAAATCACCAATTACTCAATTCTAGTAACTTTGCAGTCAGAAATGGATTTCCAATAAATCCAGTGATATTTCTCAGCATACAGGGATTACCATTGCATTATGATTCATGCTTTATAACAGGATCACTCACCAACAAAATTGACGTCATCTTCACTGAATTCAATAATACCCTCTGCATTATCATTCTTGTCAATCACTATGGTAACGACTGATGTAGGTCCAATTATGGGAGGCATGTCTAGTGCGAGGCCACCATGATCACTGTAATCATTGTCACTATAATACAGAGATGGAAAAACATGAATAGTGTCACCTCTCATCACATTAGTGTCATTTGGACACCGTGACAAAGTAGCTTGTGATAGAAATCAAATCTCATCGCCTTTGTGCACTCTCGTAATAACCAGTTTTATTTTTAAACATATCAAGCAGAATCCTGTAGTCAAATTTAGAAGTTCCTCCTAAAATAAAAGGCCTCGAGTGATTACAACAACAGCAAGTATGTTTGATTTGATGATAATAATAAGGGCGGTCGTCATTGTGTCGTATCGTGTCGTGTTCAAGATTGAACCCATGGCGACGTATACATATTGTGTAAAATACAAAAATACAATGACCATTGACCTTTCAACACGATGATCTTCAGTGCTCAAATATTTCAGGATTTGTTACCATGCCAACTGATTTTAACATTTTTTAATGTTGATTACAATCATCAGTGTTCTGGATATAATAGGAATGCAACTTAAAAGTTCTAATTAGACAAGAATGATGAAGAAATAGTTTTGTTATTTACCTGTATGATAACAACTCTAATGACGTTATGTTAACATAGAAATCTTCAGGAGCTTCTGGAATGTCATCTTGCAATATAATAATATCTACATTTTGGATATCAACGCCATCACTGAATATAACAGCTGATTAAAATAAAGAAATTATTATTGTTAATTTTGAACATAATGCAGCTAAAACCAACAGACCATGTACATGTATGATCATTATCAATTCATATAACAGTGTTTATAATAATATTTTCTTTTGAATATTAAAAAGTTGTTGACTGGTTACAGATTGAAAAATGTGGGTAGGTTCATGTGGACGTGCAAGAATTCTCATGTGAGAGCACGTTCTATCATCGAGTATGTATAATTGGGCGGGGACAAACTATTGAAACTACCAAATACTGTAAAATGACTAATTTTTACTGGGTTTAAATTTTTCTGATTTACCATTTCAGGGATTCAATTTTACTAATTTATTTTCG
Source organism: Saccoglossus kowalevskii (assembly GCF_978046115.1). Taxonomy (NCBI): domain Eukaryota; kingdom Metazoa; phylum Hemichordata; class Enteropneusta; family Harrimaniidae; genus Saccoglossus; species Saccoglossus kowalevskii. Next base: position 21,002,174 of record NC_140653.1, on the reverse strand, counting down.
GCATATGACCTTATATATCAATTAACAATTTACCGTAAACAACTTAATTTTTGCCGCTAGGAACCATTGCAATTTGATGAATTTTATGAATTTTAAATCATGTCATTTATAATCAACTTACTTCTAGAAGATGGGCTGAAATCTTGTCCTGTGATGGCTGTGCCAGGTGAAGTGGTGTAACTCAGTTGAACTTGACCAATCAGACCAGCATTACGAACAATTTGTAGAAGAATCTATTGATGAAAGACAACTGAGTGAATAAATTTGTATTGGATTTCACAAAGTAGTGTCATGTCATTTTTCAGTAAGAATTTGTAAGCAAAGAAAACATATATACAAATTTTAAAATATAAAATAATAACAGACAATCACTCTGACTTTTGACACAGAGTTTCCACGAATACATCTCTACCACCATGTGATCTTATACTTGTCATTGATTGGTCGATGCTTCACAGTGGTACTACTTTCAAAGACACCCTCCAAAACATTGCCAAGCTGGTGTTCAATTTTTAAACCCAACGAAAGCGTAAGTGATGTTTGTAGATTCCAGTTGTTTTCAAATTTAGAAGCTCATTTTTTACTTTCTGTAGCACAAATAGATAGTGTTCTTTCACTCTCGTCATCATGTTCACTGTTACTATGGTTACATGCATAACTTTATCATTACACATTTTTGGTGTTTCCCTGTCATTAGTTAGTAAGGTTATAACAACCCTACCTCTGCTTTATCTTCATGAACAAAAAGAACAAAGAACAATACCTGTCTATCGTCTTCACTGACTGTCATCTGCTGTCGGTCAAATTCAAATATCCCATGTGGATTGTCACTTGCTACCATGGTAACAACAGCTTCATTGGCCCCTGGTGTGATATCTATAGAAGCACCACCATTGATGGACACCAGTTGTAGTCTGTAAGTCTGTTTCAGTTCAGGGATTGAATCATCTTTGGTCTGCAATGTGAAAACAGAAAACATTTGACACATTCATTTTGATATTTACTAATAAAACCATGCTAGTATCTCATTAGTGGCAGAATGCATATAACCAAAGATTTCTAAGAATATGCAATTTAACAGTACCTGAAGCGAAATTGATGCGTTCCGCTGCTGATCTTCAAAAACAACTGTACCAGATGTGAGGTCAAACGTTGATTCATCTCTTGGAGATAGCTGCCAATTTACAGTGATCATTCCAAAGTTTCCAATTCCACGAGTCAAACTTAAGGGCAAAAAAAAAGAAATTCAAAATGTTTCTTTGCTGATCAAAATATATTTGATCAGAGGTACATTACTTGGGGTTTGCAACACGCTTAGTACTGTATGGTGACATCATGTCAAGATCCCATTCAAGTCTCATCTCGTAGATAGCGAGACTGGTGCTACGATCTTCTAACATGACATAGGCGGTTTGTAATAAAAGAATAAAACATGTATTACCACATTCATAGTGAAAAATTCAATACATCGAAAATGTACAGAAAATATAGTTATCGTAATCCGTCATATCGTGAGCAGCTATTTTGATCCACCTGGACATCCCAGTATCCTAGTTACCTCGGGCATGTGCATTCGCATTTTTCTGAGTTGGAACGCTTATGCAAGAGCGAGATTTAAACGGGATCTTGGTATCATGTCACTGTAGTTTTAAACCCCAAGTAATGTACCTCTGATTTGATTAAATACAAAAACAATGATTAAAGTTTCAATGACAATAAAATTGTGTAAGACTTTAACTTTTGGTATTTTTAATAACCCATTAATTCTCTATTTTCATGACAATGACACTTTTAAAACAATATTAAAATTACTTTACATAAACACATTAATGGGGGGGCAAGGGTTATTTTCGTTCAACGTAATTGCTATATTTTTTTGTTCATACAACGTAAATTGAAAAAATAAATTCCGTAATTCTGTAATCACAGGCTAGACGTACAACGTAATCGATCAAATATTTTTTTCGTACACTGTAAAAATGTGTCATTTTTCTCGGTTCGTACAAGAATTTACATCCAAATAAAAAAATCGTAAAGAATAATCCAGGGAAATTACATTTTAGAAACTGTAAAACAACTAGATGACACAATTCACTGCACAATTGAACGTCCAAGACGTAAAAGGCCCTCTAACCGAATGAAGAGCATTACGAGGGTAATATGCGCGTGCATCTCTACACACGGCGCAGTAATGTCGGAGAATTTGAGCCGGAGAGCTCTTCGGACCATTCAATGTTCCTTTTTTTAACACTGTAAACTGTAAAAACATCTTTTTTTCCTTGTAAATTGTAAAAAGCCCTTTTTATTTCCCGTAAAACCGTACCAGCTACCCCCCTTGCCTCCTCTCATTAATTATTCAAATTTATTATATTTAATTTTGTTATTTTCACCAATAAATAAAATGCGCTGAATTAAATCCACATGAACATGTAAAATACAACTCATTGTTTTCCTGTCAAATTCATGAAATTAAAACCCTATGAAATTGCTCAAAGCATCACAATAATGAAATTAAATGGTTTTACAGTACCACCATGTTACAATTAATTCTCCACAACGGAAATCAAAACTTGAAGAGTACTCACTAAATTTGTGCTGATCCATCAAAAGAAATGGTTGGTTCACTGATAAGTATGTTTCTATACTGTGGCAGCACTGACACAATGCCAGCGGCTCCTTGGTTTGGTAAAATAACAACAGTAGCATGCCCTGAAATATAAACAATGTTTGAAAAAAAAAAGGTAACCACAGTAACAGTTAATGCTGTAGACAATGTCAATGATGGATGTTTTACCATCAAAATGTCTCTTCATTTTCATTTTAGGAAAGCTAATAATCTATATGTGCACACAAAATAAATAATTCACCATAAGAGTGTTGATTCTTAGTGCAATTTTTTTTTCCTAATTACATTTTTCCACATAACATAAAATTGTTAAAGAAAAGTCTTACAAATATTTAAATATTCCACTATTTTAGGCAATGTGATTTTTTCTAAACATCATATTAGATATTACTGTAAAATCTGTATTAGAAGCCATGGCTTCTATTAAAATGGTACAATGCAACAGAAGGGATGCGGCTTCTATTAGAGCATCTACACATATGAGAAATGATGAATTTTTGGTTCTCAATTGTACAAAAAGATTGAGTGCGACTTCTATTAGGGATGCGGCTTCTAATACAGATTTTACGGTACATTCACAAACTATACATATGTAGAATTATACTACCTGCAAGTCTGTTGTCGTATGAACGTCTTGCCAATATCACAAATATAAAGTCAAAAACGTGTCATAGAAATTCAAGCTTGGAGGTCAATATCAGTTTGATTACATTGAAATTCAAACACATACGTTGCACAACGACCATGATAATATATTAAAGAAAGATGGAGGCTTGATATTAAACATGAAAGTATGATATGTGTGACGTTCAGTGATATCTTGCTTTGTGCTGCTGGGAATCTCAGTACTTCTGAAACATGGCGTATACCACACTGGAGCTTGGGCTATAACTGATTGAAAGCCCCATGTTAACACCCCAGCTGCTGAAAGCGTCCATGTATTGCCGATATGAATGTAAAATCTCGACGCAAGGAAGTGATGTGTTAATGCATTGCAGAAACAAATCCTTAGATCATGAATGTTATAATAAAAAACAAGGATTTGTTACCATATACAGGCGATATATCGGCATCATTTGACACACTGATTATATCTAGTGAGAATCTTTCCTCTCCTTCTAAGATATTGTCTGGTAGTGTTCGAAGTGTTAAAGACTGCTGAGTTACCCCCTGTCAATATCATAATGAAAGAGATGAAAATGAATGAAATTATTTAATAGGTTTGCTCTACATATTTATCTAATACATGTAGCTCCAGAACATATGTTTAAAGAATGTTATCCAATGAAAAATCTTTGACTGAATTTATCAGCCAATAAGAAAGCATGTCACTATTGATTGGACTGTAACCCATGTACTGATTGGTTATTGCCAGATTTCAGCAAAACTTGGGTCTGAAAATAGAAAAACGTTTCATTATATCCCTAACCCTTACCTTAACTTACACTCTAACTCTCCTGCCCCCCATTCAATTTGATATGCCCCTCAAGATAACTATAACTGTTTTTAGGAATGGCATATACAATTTATTTGGAGGGCGATGGAGGGGAGGAGTAGGGTTATGTTATGGGTGCGAGTACAATAGAAAGTTTTTCTCTGAAAACATTGAATGAACTTACAGGTGCAAAGGTCAAAGTTCCTTGCAAAGGTGAAAGGTCACTGCTAGCTTCATCTTCCAGTTTCCATTGCACAAAGACTGTACCTGAATCAAATTGTGTACGCTGTACAACAAATGTCACCTGACCATTAGGGTCATTGTTATTTTCTGATTCCATCACAGATTCCTGAAAGAAAAAAAAATTTAATGACCGAACAGATATAATAGCTATTCCTGAAATTATGATGATTTCCAAAAGTTGGATAAAAATAAGTGAATTACTTCGGAATGTATGAATATAACTTATTATATTATATCCATGTACACAAACTGGCATTCCAAAGACTTTCCAAAAAAATAAGCTCAGACTATTTTTATTAGTTCTATCAGTTACTTGATGTAGTAATTCAAGTCGCAAAATACCAAAATGTGTAATGCTCTCATTAACATTATCTTATGAGAGTCTCAGTGTAAAGATATTTACCTGGGTTGATGTGAAACCAAACAAACCAAACGGTGAATCGTTCTTTTTAATCTTGACAGCAACTAATTGTTTACTTCCCAAAACAGCACCATTAGTAGGGTTGTACAGACGAACATTGAATGTCTGGAGAAAGGGAATACAATACAATCTAAAAATCATCACACTCTGCGCCTCTGCCTACCCCCCTCCTCGTCCTCCTCATTTTCCTCCTCATCATCATCGTACTACAAGTACTTCTCAACATCATTGATATCATCATTATCATGATCACTGTCATTAAGAATTTATAAGGTGAAAGTATGCAAGAGTGCTGTATTTGATAAAGTAGTCATGTGAATTGCAAGATGATCATAACATTGCAAGAGAAATAAAACATTTCATGAAATCCTAATGCAAATTAGTGAATCTGTAAGTGAGTGTCCATCTGAGAATGAGAGTGACCTTGATTAATCACAAAGCATGTAATACATGCATTTTTGAGCGTGGCGATAATCTCTGTTTATGCAATCCGACATTTGCAAGCATCCATTGCATTCTGTGACACTATTGGCTAGAAATATAATTGAAATGCAAATGCCCAAAAAGCATGAGATTTTGCTTCTCGTTAATTCTTCATTGGATATCAAAGTACATGGTTATGAAAGTTGCATATTTTTACTTTATAAATCATTACTAACAATTGTTTTTATCATTGTTAAAATACAATATTCAATTTCAAAATGTTTCCTTACCTCATCAAGTTCATATTCATCATCATCAATAATGGTGATATCCACAGTAGCTTCTCTCTGTTAGTATAAAAAACATAATTAAGAAAGTTCACATGGCACAAAATTGAAATGTATTAGAGGTTGTGAATAAAATTCAAAAGAAACTAATAAATAATGAAAATCTGGTGTTAAACCTCAGACTGAATAAACATGTTTGATTCAACCAACCTGCCCATCTAGGAATGATATGGTTCCATCCAATGGTGCAAAGTCAGCTGATGTGGCTGAGCCAATATACGCCTGCCAACTGACTTGTACTGTAGTAAATGCACCTTCTGTTCTACTGACAGTGAGTTGTATTAATCCATTGGTTCCTCCACCTTCATAAACTTCCACTTCACCAGAATCATTCTGTCAATAAATACATCAATAATTACCATATTATATATAATTAGCAACTATCCATTAGCAATAGAGAAAGGTAGACATACTCAACCAAAAACACCCCTAGAAAACAGATTATGTATATATTCTTCAGAGAACAAAATAGAAAATGAGGTACATTTTTTCATGGAATGTCCAAAATATTACAATAACAGGCAAAAACTATTGAGAGATGTAATAATTCCAAACACAGCCCACAACGTTAATCAGAAATTTATATACCTGATGAGTTGCAATGATGTTGAAATTATAAGACAAGTGGGTGAATATGTATATGCCATATTAGACATTAAAACAGAACCTCCAATTAAAAGATAATACTTACTTTTATCATTCTTTTTTTTCCTTTTCTTTTGTGCATTTTTTCAATTTTTGTTTGTTTGTTTGTTTATGTATTTCATTGTTATTGCTTTTAACTGATAAAAATTTATTTCAAGGATGCAATAAAAAATTGTTATTATTAAACATGACAATATCCAGCAATCATCCAAGCTTGGTTGAACCAAACAACTGCAGACTTTGACTTGAGGTTCCCTCAAAAATGCATTGATAAGCCATCAAAGCCAACAATAACTTCCCTATCAAGTCAATGAAGACATATTATGAATTGACGTTCTTAATCAGATTAAAATATGAATTACAAGTAGTCGTTTTGAATGTCATAAAAAAACGGGCACTGGGTTAAACCACACAATGACTATGCGGAATGTGTGAGGAGAGAGGCTCTGAATGGATTTGTCAATTACTAGAAAGTGGTCTGTTACAAGAAATCTGATTGGATTTGTCATTTAGTAGAAAGTGGTCTGTTACAAGAGATCTGATTGGTTGAGTCACCACTAACACCAACACCACCACCATTTACATGTTGATATCATTCTGCTATTTATTCACAAAATATCAGTGAATTACCTCATCAACATCAAACTGCAGGATGCCCCTTGCATAGTCGTTTTCATTAATTGTGATTTGTGCAACGTGCTGTCCCATTTTAACGCTAGGTGCGGCACCATCAATAGGAGTACCCATCAATAAGGATACTGATGTGATATTCACTAGAAATACTTCTGGTCCTTCTGGAAATCTATCCTGCAAAATTGAAAAGATAAATGCATTATGATTGGCTCCTTAATTTCCCTACGTTCTCCTTTCTTGTTTTTATGTGCATGGTTACCATGTATTGATCTGTGCATCTCTAATAAAAAAGCAGATAGGACAAAAACTGCCTTAAATGTGTACTGGATCATTAAAATAAGACACAGACTTATTTATGTGAGTACAAGTACAACTGATTGAGCAAATATTGTATTTAACAAGTCACATGCTGAAACGAGAAATGAATAGGGCAAAAACAGAGTTCGGTATTTGTGTTTTTCACTCCTACTTGGAAATAACTTTTATGATATTCCACTAATACCATATTTGCTCTATTAGTAGTACATGCACTTTATACATAAATGACACAAGTGTGTCTATGGTAAAAATATGTCATACTTTATTGACCCAGGATGCAATAATTGTAATTACTGGTTTATGAGCACTTCTATTGGAAATATGCTTCTAATAGAACAAAAATGGAATCACAATTTCTTTTTAACTGTATGATTTAGATAGCTTTCACTGAGAAATTCAACAAATGACTACTTTTTACTTACTGCTCTTACTGTGATGAATACAGTGGCTTCATTGGCACCATCTGCCATGCTTACAGTATCCTGCCTGTCCACAAAGTCTTCACCAGGTTTGGCTTGCTGCTGATCTGGTACAGTAACATCTATAGACGTACTATAATATAATAATAATAAAACATATCTATCAGTTCATGGAATAAACCACACCTGTATGTGAACATCGTTGTGGTGAATTTTAAGACCTGTAACCGATTACTGGTAGCATAGTGGTTGTTGCATCAGACTCATGATCGATAGACCCAAGTTCAAATCCTACCTCAGGCTGAACACCAAAAGGTGGGTAAGTGTGCCAATGGGAAGGCCAATCCCACAGGCCGAGATTCATTCACTAACGAATGCGACTTTGGGGGAATCTTGGTTAAGGTCCGCAGGTGCTTGTGTTCAACCGAGACTGGTTGACGCCAGGATAGCGCACTACAAATTGCCATTTGATAGAGAGATGGCTGCACAGCCCTGTCATGTAGTCGCAAACAGGAAATGACTTCTGTGGCAAAAATGCACTATGTGTCAGCACTAGCACTTGCAATTTGAACATACAAAAAAAGTCAGGAGAGACAAGAGTGACATCCAATGTCCAGAACTGTCGCCAGGCACAAAAACATTTATTAAAAAATAAAAGATCTGTACAAAATTGCATGGCGCATGAAGTGTATGGCTATGGCTCGTACATACACCCAAACTTCAACCAAGAGTTAAATGTTTTTATATTTTGAGTAGGATTTCCAAATTCACCTGCACATTCATGGTGTTGATTAGTCGGTCGGTCAGTCAGTCAGTCATCTATTGTAAGTTTAGATACATGATAACTCACCTATATGTAATGATAATACTGCCTTCACTTCCTTGTTCCCTGACCATATTAAGGGTGACAGTTGCGGAGGAACCGTCCTGAATTGGTTCATCTATACTTTTACTCAGCGAGTCATAATCCCACGCGACAACTCCGTGTGGAGAATCATTTGCTAACACTGTTAATCGACCTGTGTCCTGGGTACGACTGATAATAGCACCTCTACCTGGTAACACTGTACCTGCGGTGATGACCTGGGTCAGCTGAATATAACTAACTTCATCAAGTTCAGGTGTGATATCGGCTAACACATTGATGTATATGGCAGCGGTAGCAATGCCATCTGGAAACTCAATCTGCAATTAACCAAATCAGTCAGTTGTCATCAGTACAATTCTGAATAATATCCAGATCAATAATATGGTCTATATCTAATATGTTACTGTACATACTGTTTTGTTCATATGCAAAATATATCCTATTGTCATTTCAGCCTAAAGACCCAGTATGAAATTATGGCCGACCCATGACATTGGATACTTTACCTGTCCTGAGGTCGGTGAGATATCATTACTACTATGATCACCAGTTGCCTGCCATTCCACTACAACTAATCCAGATGTACCGTATAATCTATTAACTGTGAATACCACTGCATTGTCACTACTTAACTCTTCAATCTGAATATCTAACGAGTTCTGTAACAGAAAACAAACAAAATAATTGTCAAAACCCAATGATTAACGCTGATATTTGACATGTGTCGTTGTTAATCCAATGTAGCTGATTCAGCAAAACATGCCTATAGCATGTGACTGATTTTATGCATGGCAATAGCATGTGACTGATTTAACCATGCATGGCAATAGCATGTGACTGATTTAACCATGCATGGCAATAGCATGTGACTGATTTAACCATGCATGGCTATAGCATGTGACTGATTTAACCATGCATGGCAATAGCATGTGACTGATTTAACCATGCATGGCAATAGCATGTGACTGATTTAACCATGCATGGCAATAGCATGTGACTGATTTAACCATGCATGGCTATAGCATGTGACTGATTTAACCATGCATGGCAATAGCATGTGACTGATTTAACCATGCATGGCAATAGCATGTGACTGATTTAACCATGCATGGCAATAGCATGTGACTGATTTAACCATGCATGGCAATAGCATGTGACTGATTTAACCATGCATGGCTATAGCATGTGACTGATTTAACCATGCATAGCAATAGCATGTGACTGATTTAACCATGCATGGCTATAGCATGTGACTGATTTAACCATGCATGGCTATAGCATGTGACTGATTTAACCATGCATGGCTATAGCATGTGACTGATTTAACCATGCATGGCAATAGCATGTGACTGATTTAACCATGCATGGCAATAGCATGTGACTGATTTAACCATGCATGGCAATAGCATGTGACTGATTTAACCATGCATGGCAATAGCATGTGACTGATTTAACCATGCATGGCAATAGCATGTGACTGATTTAACCATGCATGGCAATAGCATGTGACTGATTTAACCAAGCATGGGAATAGCATGTGACTGATTTAACCATGCATGGCAATAGCATGTGACTGATTTAACCATGCATGCCTATAGCATGTGACTGATTTAACCATGCATGGCAATAGCATGTGACTGATTTAACCAAGCATGGGAATAGCATGTGACTGATTTAACCATGCATGGCAATAGCATGTGACTGATTTAACCATGCATAGCAATAGCATGTGACTGATTTAACCATGCATAGCAATAGCATGTGACTGATTTAACCATGCATAGCAATAGCATGTGACTGATTTAACCATGCATGGCAATAGCATGTGACTGATTTAACCATGCATGGCTATAGCATGTGACCGATTTAACCATGCATGACAATAGCATATGACTGATTTAACCATGCATGGCAATAGCCGGTGACTGATTTAACCATGCATAGCAATAGCATGTGACTGATTTAACCATGCATGGCTATAGAATGTGACTGATTTAACCATGCATGGCTATAGCATGTGACTGATTTAACCATGCATGGCAATAGCATATGACTGATTTAACCATGCATAGCAATAGCATGTGACTGATTTAACCATGCATAGCAATAGCATGTGACTGATTTAACCATGCATAGCAATAGCATGTGACTGATTTAACCATGCATAGCAATAGCATGTGACTGATTTAACCATGCATGGCAATAGCATGTGACTGATTTAACCATGCATGGCTATAGCATGTGACTGATTTAACCATGCATGGCTATAGCATGTGACCGATTTAACCATGCATGGCTATAGCATGTGACCGATTTAACCATGCATGGCAATAGCATATGACTGATTTAACCATGCATAGCAATAGCATGTGACTGATTTAACCATGCATAGCAATAGCATGTGACTGATTTAACCATGCATAGCAATAGCATGTGACTGATTTAACCATGCATAGCAATAGCATGTGACTGATTTAACCATGCATGGCAATAGCATGTGACTGATTTAACCATGCATGGCAATAGCATGTGACTGATTTAACCATGCATAGCAATAGCATGTGACTGATTTAACCATGCATAGCAATAGCATGTGACTGATTTAACCATGCATAGCAATAGCATGTGACTGATTTAACCATGCATGGCAATAGCATGTGACTGATTTAACCATGCATGGCAATAGCATGTGACTGATTTAACCATGCATGGCAATAGCATGTGACTGATTTAACCAAACATGGCTATAGCATGTGACTGATTTAACCAAACATGGCTATAGCATGTGACGGATTTAACCAAACATGGCTAAAGCATGTGACTGATTTAACCATGCATGGCTAAAGCATGTGACTGATTTAACCATGCATGGCTAAAGCATGTGACTGATTTAACTAAACATATGGCTATAGCATGTGACTGATTTAACCATGCATAGCTAAAGCATGTGACTGATTTAACCATGCATGGCAATAGCATGTGACTGATTTAACCATGCATAGCTACATGTATAGCATGTGACTGATTTAACCATGCATGGCTATAGCATGTGACTGATTTAACCATGCATGGCTATAGCATGTGACTGATTTAACCATGCATGCCTATAGCATGTGACTGATTTAACTATGCATGGCTATAGCATGTGACTGATTTAACCATGCATGGCTACAGCATGTGACTGATTTAACCATGCATGGCAATAGCATGTGACTGATTTAACCATACATGCCTATAGCATGTGACTGATTTAACTATGCATGGCTATAGCATGTGACTGATTTAACCATGCATGGCTACAGCATGTGACTGATTTAACCATACATGGCAATAGCATGTGACTAATTTAACCAAACATGGCTATAGCATGTGACTGATTTAATCAAACATGGCTATAGCATGTGGCATAATTTAATGGAACATGGGAATAGCATGTGACTGTCTGTAGCTTGTAACAGAATTTAATCATACATGGCAATAGCATATGACTAATGTAATCAAACATGTCAATAGCATGTGAGTGATTCAACAAAACATGCCTGTAGTGTACATGTGACAGAATTTAATAAAACATAGCAACATCAAGTGACTATGACTATGTGAAAATAATAGAGTACATACATCAGCAAATGCAATCACACCATGTGCATTGTCATTGGATAAGATGTTCACCAACACTTGATTCTGATTGCTTATTTCAGCTCCCCCAGTTGGATTGTTAAGTGAAACATAAAAATCTTCTGTATCCTCCGGAATCTCATCATCTAGGATGGAAACGGCAACCATTCGTTGGTTTTCACCTGGTCCGAATGACAACAAACCAGACCTACAAACCACAGAGAGAATTTGTAATTACAGTTATAGAGGTGTCTTGAATTCATAGTAACTGGTACAAACTATGATCTACGATTGGCTTGTCCTCAGCTGTCTTATGCATGTGGTGTATTTTAAGCTTCATATTCACACTCTATTTCTGCTTTGGAGCTCTGTACAATGACTGTTACTTCAAGTGCATTAAATAAGACTACATTGAATGACAATGAAACTTGATCAAAAGTCTTGCTGCATTACAGTCTATGGTTGAGAATAGTTTTCCTAATCAAACACTGAAAAATCAACTCAACAGAAAAACTTGAAAGGACGCAATCGTCATGAATTGTGGGACCCATGTTAAACATGATATGGTACAAAAACTGTGCAATTTTCATTGCTACTTTGATTTAAAAGCTTCACAAAGCTAAGCTAAGCTAAGTTTAAAATTCACATCCTACCTTGGTGCATAATCAGATCCTTCTCCCAACATAGCAACAGTGTAGATATGAGACGTCAAAAACGAGAAACCATCTCCAAAATTAGCCAAGGCTAACAACACCATGTCTTCATCAAGATCTTTGCTGACAGTGACTGGATATACATCATAAGCAGGTGGCCCTGTAACTAGTGCAACAAACTGTGAGGTCCTCCATACATATATAGTAGATTCACCAAGTGCATTGCTGACGGTCAGATACTGTGTTCCGTCAACGTCATACGGATGCACAGATTGTGCTTCGTTTGTACTCAGTCGTTGATGGGAGATGAATTTTCGAGTGTTGGTGTCCCATTTCAATACTTCAGAATCAATGTCAGTACTGCCATCTGTGAAAACATTAGTGAAGAAAGAATGTCATGAGAAGAATAGCATTGTATCAAACAAGTATGGACTCTAATGGTTTTCTAAATACCAAATTGGTATGCCAATATACGAGTAAGCGTAATCGGACAATGTGCACGGGTGAGAAAGACGGAAATACATAATTTGATTGTGGCTTTATTTCATCTAGTTGAAGTAACAATAGAAGTACTGTGCAATGTCACAGGAGGACATATTTAATTTATGTGTCAATCAAACCTACTCAGACCAACAGAAAGTTATAGATGCCCATTTCTGAATATCATAGGTGCTTGTTGGTGAATGTCATATAAGTAGATGTCGGTGAACATCAAGGTGAATACTGATGTGTGTCGTAGACGCTTATCAGAGAATGTCACGGAAGGACATATTTCATTTATGTGTCAATCAAACCTACTCAGACCAACAGAAAGTTATAGGTGCTCATTGCTGAATGTCATAGATGCTTGTTGGTGAATGTCATATAAGTAGATGTCAGTGAACATCAAGGTGAATGCTGATGTTTGTCATAGACGCTTATCAGAGAATGTCACAGGAGGACATATTTCATTTATGTGTCAATCAAACCTACTCAGACCAACAGAAAGTTATAGGTGCCCATTTCTGAATGTCATAGATGCTTGTTGGTGAATGTCATATAAGTAGATGTCAGTGAACATCAAGGTGAATGCTGATGTGTGTCGTAGACGCTTATCAGAGAATGTCACGCGAGGACATATTTCATTTATGTGTCAACCAAACCTACTCAGACCAACAGAAAGTTATAGGTGGCCATTTCTGAATGTCATAGATGCTTGTTGGTGAATGTCATATAAGTAGATGTCAGTGAACATCAAGGTGAATGCTAATGTGTGTCGTAGACGCTTATCAGAGAATGTCACAGGAGGACATAAGAGCTTAATAAGAGTTTAATCTTCAAGGAATTGGCATCCTGGGTAATTTACCTAATGTTTTGATAACTTGCATTCTGGGTAATTTACCTAATGTTTTGATAACTTGCATTCTGGGTAATTTACCTAATGTTTTGATAATTTCGAATCAAAGAAAGCTTAGAAAGAACTCCCATGTGCTGAGAGTATTGGAGACACATTAAATATAATTCGAAATTACTTAGCTGAAAACTAATTATGCAAATCAGAAAATTAATATGACCAGATTTGAGTGTAAAACTAATGAGGTCTGCGCAATGTAACAGAAAATCTATGTCTCCAAGTTTAATTGAAATGTGATTAGAACCAAAAAATTATGAATTATTATGCTTATTAGGGAATTAATATGAACAGATTTTTACCCCAAACTAATTAGGTTTGTACATTGTCCTAGAGCATCTTTGTACTAAGTTTCATTGAAATGGAATAATTAGCACCGTGAAAACTCCAAAATTTCGACCCCTCTAAAAATTTGACCGCCTATTTATTTGCCGGGTTTCGGTGTTTTATTCACCTCCAAATTTTCGACTCCACTAAAAATTGCCGACTCATTCTTATTCGAAAATTGCGACCAGTTTTAGTTTTCCCCCAAACGAAAAAAAAAACGATGTGAGCGTTCAAACGGGACCTTCCTCAAAGGCATGAATCCGGGTTTCTGATTGACTGAGAGATTTTTATTTTATTGGTAACGAAAATATATTCTAAATAAACGAAGTTTCAAATAAAAACGAACACAAAAATCTCGGCATGCTGCGTTTCTGAATTGTTGATTATTACTGTACTCAGTAGTGATTATAATAATGTACACAAAATAAATTTGTTGAATGGTTATGAAATACAAATAAAAGTCAACTTAGTTTCATCGTAAGCGAATGATTCCGATCTCGTATAAACGTTTGATGCTGTAGGATATCCGCCATGTTCTCTTAGGTCAAATAGGTCAAATCGCTAATTAACCAATCAAAAAGCTGGATGATGCGAAAACGGCATGATTTTTTTTAAATAAAAAAATTAGTTGTTTTTAAAAAATAAACTGGTCATCTGAAGAATAATTTAACATTGTTCACAGTGATAACAGCTCATTCTCGAAAGGAAGCTTACCCGCTCACGCTAGTCACGATAAAAATCATACACGTGTACTCTTGAATAGACAGACGTCAATGACTACGGTAAAACTTAGACTCTATTTTAGCCGGCAGGATTGATTGAAATGTCCGAAAAATGACGCCAAAATACACCTTAAAAGTCCCATTTTATTTTCTTAAATCCCATTATATTTTTTAATCCAAGGGCGAATTTACGGCAGAATTTGGTCCCTCAAATCACCGGTACGGTGCTCAAATAAGGGACACGTGAGCTTTGATTCTAACCGGATACATTGCACTGGGTCGGGGAGATCGTTTGCTAAACTTCCATGTATCTTTTGTCCAATGGGTACCTGTACTTCGAACATTCGCAAGTTTTCCTAGGTAGTGCGAGACAGCTTTGTCTTTTGACCTATTAGTTTTGTGCTGACCTCTTCTCCGCGTCTTGATGTTTTGTTTTGCTTGTCATAATACTCACTGATTGATGACTTTGTTTAGATTTTGAGTTACAACTCGGCCACGACCTTTGCTTTTACCGTGAAACATGAGGAAGTTTACGTCAATTGACGGACATTGCATTTTTTAAAAACTAATGAAGCACACTGTCTATCATCCCCATTTTTTTTTGCTGATTTCTATTCTGAAAAATTCGACCGTCCGAAAATGCACCTTAATTTTGACTCTAAAAACACGTCACATTTCTAACACAAATTATTTAAAACCAGTCGAAATTTTGGAGTTTTTACGGTACTTTAGATATCAGTGTGAAAGATTAAAATTGGTTAATTACGCAAATTAGGTAATTAATATGTACAGATTTTAACCCACAATTATTCAGGTCTGTCTATTGTCCTACAGCATCCATGTACATTCATTGATATGTGATGTATAGTACCTGAGATATCAGTGTGAAAGTTGGTTAATTATGCAAATTAGGTGATTAATATGCACAAATATTTACCGGAAACTAATTGGGTTTGCATAATTCTAGATTCATTGAAATATGATGATTAGTACTTTAGATATCAGTAGAAAAGCTGAAAATTAATTATGCAAATTAGGTAATTAATATGCACAATTATTTACCCTAAAACTAATCAGGTCTCTGCATAGTCCTAAAGGATCTATGTACCAAGTTTCATTGAAATGCGATGATTAGTACTTGAGATACATGTGGAAAAGCTGAAAATTAACTAATTATGCAAATTAGGTGATTAATATGCACAAATATTTATCGAAAACAATCAATCTCTGCATAGTCCTTGAGTATGTAAGTACCAAGTTTCATTGAAATGTAATGCTAACTACTTATATCAAATGCTGAAAATTAATTAATTATGCAAATTAGGTAATTAATATGTACTGATATTACCATAAAAACTATCAGGTCTGTGCAGTGTCGTATGACATCTATGTACCAAGTTTCATTGAAATGTGATGATTAGTACTTGAGATATCAGTGGAAAAACCGAAAATTGACTAATCATTATGCAAATTAGGTAATTAGTATCCACGGATTATTACCAAAAACTAATCAAAACCTAGCATTAGTTCAGAGCATCTATGTACCAAGTTTCATCAAAATCCAATGAGTGGTTGTTTAGATATCAGTGGAACAGTCATGGAACCACTAAAAAATAGCTAATTATCATGCAAATTAGGTAATTAATATGCACGGATTTTTACCAAAAATTAATCAAATCTGCGCATATGTTCAGAGCATCTATGTACCAAGTTTCATCAAAATCCAATGAGTGGTTCTTTAGATATCAGTGGAACAGTCATAGAACAGCTAAAAATTAGCTAATTATCATGCAAATTAGGTAATTAACGAGCATGGATTTTTACCAAAACCTAATCAAATCTGCGCATTGGCCCAGAGCATCTATGCACCAAGTTTCATCAAAAACCGATGTATGGTTCTTGAGATAGCAGTGGAACAGTCGGACACACATACACACATACACACATACACACATACACACATACACACATACAGACACACTAACTGCAAAGACTCCCATTTTGTGCTTCGCACATGGGAGTCAAAAATGATCTCACTATGGCAGTCTATGGATATAACTTTAAACCAACAATGAACCGATCTTTCACAGACTCTCTTACAATACATTTACGTTACATTAGTATTTCCATAGATCATTCCTCCCTCAATTTCTTATAACACTCATAATCCTGAATAGGTGTACAGCTTTATCTGTTATCTACCTTGAGTATTACCCATCTCTCCCAAAGTTTCACTACTTATCTACCATGACTCACCGTTAGCTTTACTATTAGCAAACACAATATATGTGTCTAAACCGACAGTAAATGCGTCAACATCTGTGGCTCCCTGTGTTGAAATACGCTGATATTCCTCAAGACGGTTACTATTCCATTTATATATAACAGAACTGTAATAAACAAGAATAAATTCAAATATGAGTGATTTATTTCTAATACAGAAAAATAGTGATATTAAGTACAAATCAAATAGACTGTAGCCTAGCCATTTGTGGTAAAAGCTTGTGAAAACAAAAACCGAACAGTAATAAAGTTGGTGCCCTGAAACTGATTGGTCAGAAAAATATTTAGAAGTCATATTCATCAGGTAATGACTTTTATGACTAAAAGGTTCCTCCAATGATGAAATTACAACACATAGTGATAAACTTAAGAGACACGGCAGAGCCAACATAGAGACACACTGCAAAAGTGAGGAAATCAGAGAACGTTTTTTTTTATTACAAGGGCAGAACCTTCCCTGAAACAATAAATTTTCTTTGACCAAGATGGTCCAGAAGAAAAGAGAATGTAGGCTAGATCTTGTCCTAAATCTATTCCCATAGAAGCCACACGAGCCAAATCCAGTTAGGTATGCTATACATAGTCCTGGGTAATCTGAGATGTCGTTATGTGGAACTCAATTTGTTTAAACAAGATGACCACCAGTCAACCACTGGAAAAATGATTGTTCGTTTGTCCGATTTGATGTATGTATGAAGTTTGATCGGTCCAAGTATGTTGAATATTATGGATATAAAACTTCATTCTTTGGAAAATGGCCACCAGCGATCCCAAAAATACAAAAGATGTGTATCAAAGCCCTATTGTGTTCCATGTATATACCATGTTTAAAGCAAATCTGTTCACACAAGACTGAGATTCAGTTCTGGAATAATGAAAATGTGTGATTCCGATGCATTTTTGGCATTAAAATGGCTGCCATTCAGCCATTTTGAATCAGGTCAACAAATGCATGAGCATATGTCCGGTATAATGTCTTATTATGTGTGAAGTTTGATCTTGATTTGCTCAAGCGTTTGAGAAATATGGCTGGATAAAACGAATGAGTGCATCCACGCAAACACAGATGCACACAATATACATCAAAGCATTTGAGTGAAGCAAATTAATTATTGCCAAGGGTAGATAAGAACAGGGGCAGGCAACATCATACATGAGATGCAATCGAGTCACATTCATTCATTAAATAAATAAAATAAAATAGAAGAGATGCTTACTAGTTTATTAGAAAAAAACAGCACACTAATGAAAAAGTTAAATAAATTGTCCAGCATCTCCCAAATTCCCAGCCTCTGTCTTCTGCTGGAAAAGCGAGGAATTTAAGATTCCACAGGTATTACCCATAATCCCCAGAGGCACTATGGGTGATACCATTTTTTTATACCAATTCCAGGGTTCAACTGGCTGGTAGTAGCAAGGCCCATTTTTTCTAACAAATAGCGGGTGTGTGGTAGTAATTGGTGTGACCCCATAAACTGAATAACTTACTCTATTTCTAAACTTGCTTGTGATGAATCATACCGACTTGCCATAGCAATGTACACTTCTCCATCGATAGTAAATGCAGTTAGACTCACAGCACCAGTGGTGCTGAGTAACTGAGACTGAACAAACTGTGACCCGCTCCATACAAATACTTGCGAACTGATTGTTGTCTGTTCATTATTGTTCATTTCATTTGCTATTACCAGATAAGTGGTGGAAGCAATTTTGAAGAAAACGACATCACTCGCACCCTCCGTGGGTATATCCTGAAACTGAGGAAGTAAAAAGACGTTTGTGAATTATGTAATATCGACAGGTTATACTGTGCCTGTAGGGTATGGAAGTTATTTTTGTCAACTGATTCGCCATATCTTGTGGCCGTAATTTCTACATTAGTTATATCATTGCCCAAGACCTGCTGATGTATAGATATACATAGAACTTTTTATCATCAACAACCACGTAACTTGTTATATTTACATATGTCATTCCACTGCGGCACTTCAGCATCATCTATCGCCAGTACAACGAAAGTAAATTAGTCACAAAAATGTACATTTAAAAAGGTTCCAAAATTTACATAACAAAAGGTAAGAATGCAAATTTGCATAATTTCCAGCAAATAAATTTCAACAATGATTGGTTTTGAATCCAGTGAAGCGTTTATAATTTAAGCCAGGAATGCCACAGCTTACACATATTCAAATCAGTAAATGCATTTTTTAGCAATGTGCTAAGTGAATGAAGAATCCAAAACAATCCCTAGTACTTACCACATTGAGAGTGCCGTCTGCACCAACTCTATATATTCGCGATGATGTACTATAACGTCCAGGTCCACCGTGGTTAGCAATAGCCAGAAACATATAACCTCCTATTACAGTACTAGTAGCTTGCACAGCACCATCAGTTTCAATAGTCTGAAATATTAACATTCACTCCATAAGTACATAGTAATTAACAGTTGTCAGTTTATTAAATAGGCACAGATTGTATTTCAGTTATAAATAGCAAAAAAACCAAAAACAACTATTTCCATAACTGATATTCGGTTCAAAAAAAAGTTACTGTTAGAAAATCTGTGAATAAATTCATATTCGAGTCTGATTTAGTTTAAAATTTGTAAACTGCTGGAAGAACATATTTTTGATTATAAAAACTTTATTGTTTATCTCAGTCAACATATTTTTTATTTCTTTAGGAAATGTATTTATTACCTGTACTGGTATATATTCTCCTTGCCATTTATAAAGCAGGGAGTTGGCATTAGATGTCATGTTGTCAGAGTCTGATCCATCACTACCAACCACAGTAGTCAACACACCCATTCTACCACCGTTAACTAGCACTAGATACTGATCCATACCAATATCAAAGCTATGCCAACTACGGATACCACGCCCTGATAAGGTCTGCACAACTGATAGTTCTGTCATGTCTGTACCAACTGAAATAAATTGAAATGAAATATTACACATGAGTGATACAGTAATCATGGATTACCGGTAAATTTCCACTGACGTTATTCTATTTTAGAAACATGAAGACACTGAATACGAAAACGTATGCAATACAGAAAGATGGAGTATGTGGCAACAATCACAATTTTGTTTTACTCTAAAACCACACTAACAATTTTCAGACAAGATTGCAAATGATAAAGCCACAAGGCTAGTTTTCGTCTCTCAAAAAGTGTTTATTTTTCTCTCATTATTTTGTCTCCTGATCTTCTTGTATGTAACCATGATAATGAAAAAAGTGGATGCATTGACAGGAGAACATGCAACATAAGATAATACATGTATTTGCAATAGGAATTGTTATCGCATGTTTTTACAGTAGATGCAATACTTAAAAACAGTTTGTAATCTCCTATTACAGCAAATTATATTTACCTATTGCCTTTGCTGAACCAGATGAAGTCATCCAGTTGACAGTCACAGCTCCTAGAGTTCCTCTAGCCCGGTATACAGTGAAATATGCAACATTTGTATTTTCTTCCACATTAACCGATGATCCACTGTTAATAAAAATCAATGTTCAGTATCCCTTGTTAATGACATAATCTTGGGAACCCAATTCACTGGTATATTTTCAACTTTTATCAAAATAAATAGTTACTGTATTTTCTATGAAATTGAGATGGACAGTGCTTTAAAATTGTGGTTTGGTTAAAGAGAAAAACATTTTTTGTTTTAACTAAACATTAAATGTTAAATAATGTCGTCAACACAAAGTTGTGAATGCTGTTGATACAGGATGTCAATGTCAATGTGTTAATCTAACTAGATGTGGTCTAACCACAGCTGAAATGAAAAAGTGAGAGAAATATGCGTTATCTCATAGTCAGAGTGCTGTTGCGAACTGATTAAAATCCGATATAGTGTATGGAGAGTATATTTTTTATTTTATATATATTTAATTCATTATGTACATTTTATTTCATACTCACTACCACAATTGCAATTATTATTACTTAAAATATTTATAAAATATTTGAAAAATAAAGAATTAAATATATATATATATAGAATAAATAAGTGAATCCCAAACTAGGACAGACACAGCGATGATGTAGTCTTTGTGGTTATTCAAAGTGTTTAATATACCATAGTCAATCATATTTGTATTGGATCATTTAGATAGTAATGTGTCTCTTACCCTGGTATTGCTAAAGGATAGATCTGCATCAAACCAAAAGGAGCATCATTGTCAGCAACCTGGATGTATCCTGTGTTAGGGAATCCAAGCTGAGAACCTCCTGTGGGTTCCAGTAAAGTCACCATAAAGCTTTCATCAAGTTCGGGTTCGTTATCCAACACAGCAGAAATTTCTAATACCTGAAGTGAGAATTAATTAAGAAATTAACATCTTGAAAACTTGAGAACATGCAAAACAGACTTGTAGATTTAATTATTGCTTATTTCAAGTGTACAGAAATTCCTCACCAATATATTGATAAGACTATGAGGTTTTTACAAAAATGCCACAAAGTATGCATGAAGACAATACAGCAAAAGTATCGGCTGACACATAGCGGGGGTTGATGCCGCCGTGTACTGTCATTTTTTGTGCTGTATACACATAATAACCTTATTATTATAGGTCTTCCTGATCTAGTTGCTTAGTGTAGGATTGCCCAGAGTCAAACAGTGAAGATTATTGAAACTTTCTTTATGAACTTTGGAAATACGACGTAATCATTGCATATTTAGAATTCACATTTCCTAATATGGTAGAATGCATGCAAAATTACAGCAGACTGTAACGTTTGGTGATGGTAACAGATGTATAATATTATTATGTTAATATGATACTTTTTTCAAAAAGATTTAGCAATTACAAAGTTCCTGAGGGGTATACTCAAATCAAATTCTATTACATCAAATTTGACCTCTGGTGTAACAAGCAAGTACAGTGAAAGAAAGTGCAGATTTTTGGTGTCATTATTTACTCACCGTTGTATCAATATCAGCTTCAAATGTGATAAACCCCTCAACTGGTGTGACATCAACAACTGCCTGTCCACCATCTATGTTAGTGACCAGGAATGGCACCTGAATTTCTCTAAATGCTCCTCGATCCCGTACCACAGTGAATCGAGCAACGCTGTCGGCCGTACTGGTCTCTGTCGGTTCATAGATTGTTACATTGACAAAACTCGCAAAGGATACAACACCAAATGCATCATCATTAGCGAGAATGGTGACAGTTGCTGAAAAAGTTAAACGTTGACAATAGTCAGTGAATTACCCTGCAATGTTACTGGTTACCTAGCAACGTATTGTGGGCTTGCAATTGTGAACAAAACAGCATCATTCAATCATTAGTTATATATTGATTTTTTTATAATAATTAATGAATTTATATTCATTTAAAGCGGGGGAGTCGTCACCTGTACATGCGTTCATATGGCCATAGCGTGTTATTGTTTACAAACAAGCGTATACTCATGAGCCTTTGTGTTTTTAGCGTGTGTTGTTATCGTCGCTTTGAACTCAATTCCTGCGCGTGTGGAGGTGACGATCCTCTCGCTTTAAAGCAAAATATCTACAGAAAAAAATATATATTTGGTCTATTAGAAGCGCTGCACCAATAAAAACACATACTAGCCATTAATTGCATACTGTAAAACGACTAATTTTCACTGGATTTAAATTTCGCTAATTTACCATTTCAGGCATATTTAGTTGGTTTTAAATTCACGGTTTTATCATTTAGATAAAGTGTTCTAGGCTAAATTTTACATATTCACTGGGTTTTAATTTAGCACATTTTCCGGTCAGCGAAACAAGCAAAATTAAAACCCAGTGAATAATTAATCCTTTACAATACTGGATAATAATGACAAATTGTGACCACAGACACATGTTTGTTATTTATCTAAGCATTACTAATCAAATACTATGATCTGAAAACACATAATATCATTGATAAGCCGAATTTTGAAAAAACCTTAATTTTGAATGAACTCATTAGTGTTGGAGATTATATTCTACCTTTCCTAGGAGTGCCAAGTTCTAGACCATAGTTAACATTATCAAGGATAACTTCAAACGTTTCATCATCTTCAGGAATGTCATCTTCCAGTATCTCCATGACGATTATCTTCATGCTCTCTCCATCCGTGAATGTCAACACCTGCAAATAATGAACATTAGATTAAATATCTGGTGTTCGCATTAAAACTACATTTCTACTTCTATGAAATAGTCAACATAAATGAGAAACATGTGACAATTGACAACATGTGTAAATTAATTTCCTTAGTGAATTGGTTGGGATACTAGAACAGTGACTTTTCACAAATTGAAAAGTCTTAGACACTCCACACATGGAACTAAATATCATTTCACACAATTTCAAATCCTAGAAATAGTCATTGCTATGGGTAACTATGGTATCATTGCACTCACCTGATCAGTGAATATGTAGTCAAGTTGTCTGTCAGCCTCTAATGGTTGGGTATAACAGAATACAGTGACGGTTCCGTATGTACCTTGAATACGTTCTACTATCAATGTGACGTTCATGCTGCGTTCAGTGACTGTTACGCTGAAATGGAAATACACAATATGAAAATAAATGATCCTACAACTTTTACGTTACATCATTATATTTTAGGCACTCTCCAATGAATAGACCTATGCAAATTTGAAACTGACTAATAAGTCATGTCAGCGTGGTTAAACTCTCCATAGTGATGAAAGATAATTTACAAAGATAGAATTCATATTTTTTTCAAATGCATTTTTCATAATTTCAAAAAGAGGATAAATTTAACTTGAACACCAATCTTGAGTACCGTAAAATCTGTATTAGAAGCCGCATCCCTAATAGAAGTCGCACCCATTCTTTTTGAATAATTTAGAATAAAAAATTCATCATTTCTCATATGTGTAGATGCTCTAATAGAAGCCGCATCCCCTCTGTTGCATTGTACCATTTTAATAGAAGCCGCGGCTTTTAATACAGATTTTACAGTACTAATCTTACCTAGCTGAGGTGTTAGCAAACTGTACAACTCCCTGAGTGCCATCGTTTGCACGAATTGTAACTTGTGCCAATGTATCAGCAGGACCTACAGTTGTTTGTATATAAACACACATAATTCAGTTATTTATTTTTTTGCTGGTGCTATTATTTCAGTACGACCAATTACATCCATTTGAATGTATAATACTGTGGAATACTTTATTTTCACGGGAATTAATTTTTGCTGAAAAGGCTTTTCGGGCGTTTTGTATGGAATTTATTATCACTGATTTTCGATGAGTTGAATGTAAAATATAGGAAAACAAGCAGCCTATCGGCTGAGATAGCTCCGCTGTTAGCAATGCACATTTCAATTAAAGAACTGAAGACATCATTAGAAAATGAACAATATGAATAGTATCAAAGCAATCACACTTACAGTTTTTAACAAGAAGTCGAAAATATCACTTTTTACCAAAAATGACAAAAATATTCACCAAAATTAGAGAACTGAAGATATCATCACAAAACAAACAAATCTGAGAGAGGTCCACATGTAGTACCTATATATGTAATATCAAAGCAATCGGACTTACAGTTTTCAACAAGAAGTCGAAAATATCACTTTTTACCAAAAATGACAAAAATATTCACCAAAATTAGAGAACTGAAGATATCATCACAAAATGAACAAATCTGAGAAAGGTCTACATGTAGTATCTAAATATGTAATATCAAAGCAATTGAACTTTTGGTTTTTAACAAGAAGTCGAAAATATCACTTTTTACCAAAAATTACAAAAATATTCACCAAAATTAGAGAATTGAAGATATCATCACGAAATGAACAAATCTGAGAGAGGTCTACATGTAGTACCCATATATGTAGTATCAAAGCAATTGGACTTGCGGTTTTTAACAAGAAGTCGAAAATATCACTTTTTACCAAAAATGACAAAAATATTCACCAAAATTAGAGAATTAAAGATATCATTACAAAATGAACAAATCTGAGAGAGGTCCACATGTAGTACCTATATATGTAATATCAAAGCAATTGCACTTGCGGTTTTTAACAAGAAGTCGAAAATATCACTTTTTACCAAAAATGACAAAAATATTCACCAAAATTAGAGAATTAAAGATATCAACATGAAATGAACAAACCTAAGAGAGGTCTACCCAAGGTACATATACACCAAGTGTCAAAACATTCAGGCTTGTAGTTTTCAAGAAGAAGTTGAGAAAGTAAAACATTGACACGGACGACGACGACGGACAATCACTCATATGATAAGCTCCGCTCGACAAAGTCGACAGCGGAGCTAAAAAGTATATTCGCTGGATTTTATTTTCACAAAATCATCCCTTCAGCGAAAATAGCAAAAATAAATTCCAAGCGAAAATAAAGTATTCTACAGTAATTAGGAAACAGAATCATTTATCAACTTAACATTGTGAATATTATAGTAAGAATTCCTACCTAGTTTAGGTGGTGTATCAGTGGTTGGGGTACTCATTAACATCACAGATGTAAGATTGACAAGAAATACTTCATCTAGCTCTGGTATTGTATCCTAGAAATAGAGAAAATTATATCCAAGTGAACTCAGAATAAAATGATCACCAATACGACCGAGAATTTATAAGTCTTTCACAGAAAAACCTATCAAAACTAAACAGGGAGCGGGAAAAATGTTCGTGGATGTTTGGTTTACATTCATTTTTATACAGTTCAACTCGTGTATTAAAACTGAACACCAGAGGCACCTAGGAAATGTGTTTCGTTTACAGAGGTAATAATTGGTTTATAGATCTTTCATAAAAACAGGACAACCAGACTAAAAAAAACATTCAGGCAGTTTTTAACATGTTCAGTTAAGAAAAAGTATATTGTAGTTTTTCAGTTTTAAGATTCATTACGGTACCAGGTTAAAGACCCAGGTATACTATAAATACGCTCTTAAACAATAGGGATTATTTCCTTGCTTGTCACGCTGTAGTAAACAGCTCCAGCCAAGCTCCGGTCAAAACGCGTTTTCTGGAACTTGCAGGTCGATTATGTCGTGCCAAAGTGGATGCATGTGACTATGAATATCACAGCAGTGACTGTGTGTAGTATTTATGACAATAAATAGTGTACGAGCTGAGATTTTGGCGGATAAAAGTCAAAAACACAAACCGGGGAAAGGGACCCGCTACTAATCTTGAATAATTAACTACTGTCAATCAAAGTCACGTGATGTTGGACCACTGAAACAGGATGCGTCAAAGGCTACGCAAGTGATTAACAACACTCATTAGCATAGCCACACCTCCAATTCACACTTGCCCAGGGCAAGTGAATTGGGCCTTTAAAGTTTCACAACTTAAAGCATCCAAAAAAAAAAACAGTTTGTAAGATCTCACCTCCAATATCTGTACTTGTATAGGTTGATTTACAATGCCGTCAGTGAAGTCAATGTAACCGGTATGCGGTATGAAGTCAGTGTTAGACGAGGCAATGTTATCATACGGCGTCAATGGATTAATACTGCCAGCCCGAATCTCATAAAATATTCGAACGTATCCTAGAAAGTAATGAAACCTAAACCATTAACGCTACAATAGAGATTTTTATTATTTCACTACCTTCAAAATAATCTGATCAATTTTCCCATACAATTTACACATCTAGCAACAAAGTACTTTAGGTCATTCACCACTTCTGTGGAGAGCCATTATATTCAGGCTTTGCAGTCGTCACACTGAGTGCATCTCATTCTTAAAATATGCGCATTTAAAAAAAAAAAAATTTTAAATAAAAATCAACCATCACAATTAACGAGAGAGAATAATATGAAAACATTTTCTTACCAATGGAACCAAACTTTCTTTCAACAATCAATTCTTCTACTTTGTCAGCTTCATCAGTTTTCAGCTCAACGGATCCCGGCGTGAATACAAATATACCGTATGGTTCATCGCTGGCTTCAATTGTTATGCTAGCTGTTGAACCCTGGGTGTCCAGACCAGCCGCTCCAGTCTGTGGTACACCTGGTGTAAGGATATCAGTGTCAGAGTTTGTCAACACATGCAACACACATGTGGTTTCATACACCATTCCATAGATTGTTCAATATCTTAAGAACTTGTTCTTAAAATAAACACGGTTTTTAGAACAAAATTGTGGTTTTCTTACCTTCAGTGATGGGGTCATGTAGTTTTATAACGTATTCCTCGTTGGTTTCTGGTGTGTCGTCTACCAATGTATAGATAGATATAACTTGGATAGACTGACCCTGCCCACAAGAAAAAATATGTACCGCAATGTGAGTTCAAAACATTTATTTTTGAGAAATTGTTATTATGTGTATGTGTACAATTCATGATATCGAAAATAATCAAACATTTTCTGGAGTCCAGAATGTAGAGATGCAATGTGTCCAACAACAGCAGCATCAGCTATATAGTGTAATTTGT
Organism: Saccoglossus kowalevskii; assembly: GCF_978046115.1. Taxonomy (NCBI): domain Eukaryota; kingdom Metazoa; phylum Hemichordata; class Enteropneusta; family Harrimaniidae; genus Saccoglossus; species Saccoglossus kowalevskii. The sequence continues at coordinate 20,974,381 of NC_140653.1, read as the reverse complement.
CTTTTTTATGAATTAACTGCCACAAAAATAGGAAAATCTTCCTATCATAATGGTATGCTATCCCAGCAGCAACCACTTTAACCAAGGTTCTCTCCAAGTTGCATCATTGTCTCAGTGTATTAGATCTGCCATTGGACCTTGGCCAACCAAATAAAATCTGTCTAAGCTCTGGTTAATCACATGTTCAGTACAACGACCACTGAATTACCAGTAAAGATACTGATTCAAATTTAACAGGATTTGTCATAAAGTGCCCATGTCTGAGTTGTTTGCATATTATTAATGTAGCTATCATGCCATGTTAAAAAGAAAGAACTAGATTCATTCATACATTGATACAATACTAGCAATTTATGTTTCCATAGACAATAATGTTTATTGGGCAATGGTATGTCCTAACCTCAGCAAACACAAGAGTTCCATTGATGTCTTGAAAATTAAGTTGTGGCAGATGATTGTTTACACCTTCTATTTTCCAACTAACTTCAACTGTACCGACTGCTGGTGGTGATCTTTCCACCGTCACTTCAAATCTGTCACCTTGAAAAAAAAAAAAAATATGGCATTTATTAAGGGATCCTCCCAAAAATGCACAGAAAGTACCACAGCTAAATAGAAATCTGATTAAAATATAATGTACCTATAGGTTCCATTTTATATTCTTTTATTGTTTTTGGTTTTACTTGCTGTTATTATGGGTTTTTTTTATATAGTATCACGATATTTAAAGCGGGAGGGCCGTCACCAGTGCATGCACGAAAATTGAGTCCCAAGAGATGATAACTACACACGCTAAAACGCAAAGGCTCATGGGTAGACACTTGTTTGTAAACAATGACATGTTATGGCCACCTGATGCCTGCGTAGGTGACGACTCCCCGCTTTAAGGCGACTTATTAACGATAAATAAAAAACTTAACAATATTCAGGGATTGCATTAACCCCATATTTTGCTTCCCTGACTCCAATTATTGAAGAGGGACCTGGTTTTTCAGGCAAGCTGGGGTCCAATCTCTAATAAGGTTATCCAGTATAAAATTTTGTAAGTGGGACTCGTCTTGCCAAGACACTAGCGCAAACCCTGATATTCATAAATAAACAAAAATAACAAAAACAAATATAAAATTTAACTACATCAGATTTTAATTAGATTGAGGCGAATAGTTTCTGATGTAGAGTTGGATTGGTAAATCTTTTAGATTCACAATCATAAATTTGGTGTCGAAAAGATTGAAGTAAAATGGAAATATTAAACATTTCCTACCTTCCTTGACAATGTATGATAGGACAGTAAACTTGAGAACACCAGCAACGTAGTCATTGGCCAGTATCGTCACAGTCACGTAGTCTCTTCTACCAAGTATACTGCCACCACCAGGATTGAATAACTCAACTATCAGGGTTTCATTTACCTCAGGAATTACATCATCACGAATACTCAAAGTGATTTCTGTAAATAAAATATTCCATAAATCATCAGTGTAAGGTAAGACAAATCTTTCAACATGAGCAGAGAAATTATGACAGAATGCATTGTTGTTAATGTTCATGCTTGAATAGGTGATATTCCGTACAATTGCGAGATCTCGCGACATGCATGAAAGACGCGCGTTGAAAGTCTGCTGCAAAAATCGATTTTTGTTATTTCGTAGCTCACATCGGCCGGCCGATCTTCAACAGAGGAATATTGTTTCCGAATACCCTTACTTAATCGAAATTGCCTATCATCAAATGTGTACAGCACATTATTAAGCATGGAAATGTCCCCCAAAATACTTTCGCATTTGTCGAATCCCACACGATGTTTGATGCGACTACGACGCTATGACCTTTGTTTGTCACACGTGATTCTCGCAGTGAACGGAAAAATGGTCTATTAAATCTTAAAATATGTACAGGCTTCATTTAACTTTAATTTAGTATTTAGACAGTGTCCGGGTTGGTGATGATGATTTTGAGAATGAAAGAAATTGCATCAAATATAGTTTATATATGTAAGTAGATTACTGTAGAATACTTTATTTTCGCTTGGAATTTATTTTATTTTCACGAAATCATCCCTTCAGCAAAAATAAAATCCAGCGAATATACTTTTTTTCCTATATTTCACATTCAACTCATCAAAAAATCAGTGAAAATAAATTCCAAGCAAAACGCCCAAAAAAGCCTTTTCAGCAAAAATTAATTCCAGCGAAAATAAAATATTTCACAGTATTCTGTTTCTATTCTTTACCTTGTCTGCGTTCCCTAGGTGGGAATGTAAGAGTGGCTCCATCAGCTGTGTAGTCAAGCCTGTTAGAAGCAGTACCACCGGCAACACGCCATGATATGGATACATCTCCAATGGCACCTCCTGAACATGATTAAATTTGACACATTTTCATTTTTTATTACCAGTACAAAGTAACGCATCTTTTGTTTGCTTCTGTCACCGCACCATCAAAGATTATTCGATTTTGGTCAATAAACTGCCTCATTGTCATTATTAAGTCTTGGACATGGCGAATTTCATGGATTACAGTCCTCAAGTAGATCCTCAAATTATTAATTACAATTACAAACAAGAGTTTACAATGTGGATCAGTTTCCCAAAATACAGAACATACATTGCCCAACATCTGAGCTTAGGTATGAAGACAATAGATTTGATTTATTGTGTCCATCTAAATATACAACTGCAGGCATGTAACATGATATTAACTTCAAATCAACTCACCAGTTCTTTCTATAACAAGTTCCACACTTACTGACAGGCCATCCCTTTCTTCAACAGCTATACTCTGACCATTTTCGGTAGCATCAGGGCTATTACTGTAAATTGTCCAGACGCCGTTAGCATCATCGTTACTACCGATAATCACCTCTGCTTCAGTCTGCTGTCCAAGTTGTGGCTGATTCTGTGGTAATGGTACCAGGTCTAAGAGTCGGACACTCTCCAGTTTCACCTGTTAAGAGTATGAAACAACTCAATCAGGAATGAAGTGACCAGTACATCCAAAAAAGGATTGCTGGGACCTCAAAGTTCAAATCCTGTTTGACCAATAACTAATCATGTTTGAAATTACATATGCTGAATGATCAGTTCATTACAGAAAGGCCTTCCCTGATTGGTTGATCTCATTGGAATATGATTCTGAGAATTTTGATTTATGCATGGTATGCATTACAGCTAGTCAGAAGCAAAAAAAGTCCTACAAAAAAAGATACTGCATATGAGGTACTGTAAAATGACTAATTTTCACTGGATTTAAATTCCGCTGATTTACCATTTCAGGCATATACAGTGGGTTTTAAATTCACAGTTTTATCATTTAGATAACGTGTTCTATGCTAAATTTTACATATTCACTAGGTTTTAATTAAGCACATTTTCCAGTCAGCGAAATAAGCAAAATTAAAACCCAGTGAATAATTAACCCCTTTACAGTAGTTAGAATTGCTTGACTTGTTAGAAAAAATAAATACAGTATAAATTTATGTCATACCTGGAAAGATTCATCCAATTCTGGGATAGAGTCATTGAGAACAACAACAGTTACATATCCAAAGCTAGCCCCATCTGATATCTGGATTGATCCACTGTTAACTGGTGCAAAGTCCACACCAGCTGCAGCCTGGCCATCATACAATGGCTGTACCTACGTGAGATGAATATAACAACCAGGATGGTAAAAAAAATGATAAATTTATAGGCTATGTAATTAATAAAACCAGTACTCATATTACCAAACAAAATAATAAATTATTGAATATTTGACAAAAAAATTTAAAATGGCAGTATGAAGGTGCTATAATTTCAGGTGTAGGTGGTGTTCCTTTTTTTACCCCAGACAGCAATAATTTATGCATAAGCTGACTGTATGGAGGCACTATAATACCATGTTAGGACACTGTTCCATTGTTTATCAAAGATGATGCGCACATATGTAATATATATCAAAGTAAATTATATTTATCTGAACCGGTAAAATAACAATAGAACTCATTCCAAACCTTTGAAACTAAAACCCAGTGAAAAAGCTAAAACATCAAATTAGTGAAATTAAGTGCCAGTGAAAATCAATGGTTTTACAGCATGTTATTCATATAATTCATAGAAGAAAAAAAATCAAAATGGCAGTATGAGGGCGCTATATTACCACGTGAGGGCGCTGTTCTATGGGATGATTTCTGTAGCTATAATTTTTCAAAGTAATTTACTACCTTATTCATATCTTTGACATAGTATGAGAATCCTGTGGAAGCATCAAATGAAGTGCTATCAGCAGACAGAGACCACCAACACTCCACGTCAGTATTAACATCATCTTTAAATTCAAAAGATGCACATGCTTTCTCTTGCAAACACCGACCAGCGCATTCACCAAGTGGGAAGGACATTTGACTGACATCAATGTAGTTCTTAGGCTGTCCCATTATACTGCCCTCTAGCGGGGAATGGTAGTAATCTAAGACTGTGTCACTGCCCGCAGTGGCTGACATCATAAGACTGGTTTCCTTGGTACTGTAGAAGACTTCCAAGTCTCCGAACGTTCCACGGCTATAATAACAACGTAATAATCACAAGTTCAATGAAGTTTTGTTCTTTTTTGAAAATGTTCGAACGTGAATGTTTGTATAAATATTACCACAATCTTATTAAGGTAGTAAATGAATTACAGTGTTATTTCAGAAAATCTGTTGATGTTTGGTAATTCTGTTATGTTTAGGTGTGAATAAACTGAAAGCGTTTAAAGTATTCACTTGTGTCATGCTTTGAAGTGATTCCATACCTTCTATTAACTCGTATATTAGCCACTGTGTTGCCTTCTTCTTCCAATACCACATACTGTGAGTTAGCAAACTGTATCACACCATGTGGGTCATCGTTGGCTTCTATGACAATCGTGGCTTCAGACTGGGGACCCACCATACCACCATTACTTGCACTCAAGAGTTTTAACTGGATTTCCTGCAAGAGATATCAAATGGATGGATGGATGGATATAGATCAATGAAATTGAAAACAGAATAATGTTGAAATATTTAGACACAAGTTGTGCACAAAGTAACAATTGCACAAGTGTTCTTTTAAGTTGCTATGGGTAATCTTTTTATTTCTCAATATTTCGACATTTTACAAATTATAACCTACATGTACTGTGTCATACCTCTGTATCAGTGCAAGGCACATATGATTTTATTAAAGAAGCAATAAGAACAAAAAAAAAAATATATTTTTAATACTGTTGTTCAAGACTCCATACTGTAGACCAAATAATGATTTAACGTATATTCAAATAGTTGTGTTTGCAAGACACACAAATTCAAAAAAAATCAAAACCACTAATATGTACATACCAAAACAACCAATGCACATTGTTTTATTGAACAAATATTCAGATGTGAGCTACATAAACAGCATTTATATGTCACGATAAAACATATTCTAATGTATCTATCAATATACAATATCAACACTAAAAATTACATCCATATTGCATCTTTAAGAACAGATACTTTAGACAATTAAAATGTCAGAATTATGTAATCTGATATTTTAACATTTAAAAAAAGAACCTTGTCACTGCATTCCTATGTAAAATGAACTGTGAGATTGTGTGGGACTGACCTCTCGTTCTTCTGGTACATCATCTGGTAGGATCTCTAATCTGAATGTTTCATGCGTCATAGTAGATAAGAAGTACAACACACCACCAGTCGGTAAAACGTCAGTTGTTGCTAACCTCCCTGTTGCCCAGAGAAAGGTTTGAAATGTAAATATACTACCAAATATATATATATCACATGCTCAATGTAAAAACTATCAATAAATAAAATTGAATAAAAGATAAATCATGCATTTTTCTGTACATCAACATTATAGGAAAAAAGTGCATTTAACAATATTTTGGTTATCACACTGTCTACTGGAAGTATTTATGTATTGATGGCTTTGGTTAATTTTCCGTTGATTTATTTTATTCTGACAGAAAAACTATATATTACCTGTGTATACTTCAAAGTTATCTACTTAGTACCTGACACTCTTCAATCTACACAGAAATCATGCAATAACCAATTTGGTAAAAAAAAAATGAACCAGTGACACTTACCATTGTAGGTTGCTTGCCATTCAACGGCAACCACACCGGATGAACCGCCTCCCCTCACAACTGTAATATTGATTGCTCTGGTTTGTCCTTCATTAGGTTCTTCTACCAGAGTATTGGAAAATGCAAAATCTGTTGAAAACAAATAGCAATCAGATGTTGATTCTCTTGCTGCATATTATTTATAAAGTGCAATAGATGTACGCTTCTCCATCCTTCCTCCTTGATCATCCTCATCCTGCCATCATCCAACCTTATTTTTAGAGGTATGACTCACTTAGTCTTTTGTCATTCACAGACCTTGCATCAGAAGGCGATATTGAGATCACAAAAAATAATGGCATTTTGGATGCATCACCATTAAGTGTGATTTACATAAAAAAAAGATTCAACTCATTGCAGGATTTCTAACTTACCAAAGCGTCCATTTGGATCATCAGAAGGCAATATTGTTATGACAGCAGATGTTGGTGATCCTAAAGACGCTCCACCAAAGATTTGATCCAATAATCTAATTTCAAATGTTTCTTCCACTTCTGGGATGCCATCGTTCACGATCTCAACTGGAATGGCTTTATACGTCTCACCATTCAATAGGATGACATCAGATGAAGACACGCTGTAATCAATACTGGCTTGTGCTGTCATAGCGATTGCTTGGAAACGAACAGTTACCTGGTGAAACAAGCATTTTGATTGGTTGAATGGTGTTCAACTAGAAGTATACAGATTGGTTCTGAAATCATGTTATGGCTCCTAGGAACTAACTAAAATTTCGTTCTCATTTATTTAGCAATGTGATTGCATTGCAAGGAATATAGGGAAATACATATGCTAGTCAGAGGTTCACGCTCAGCTATCCCAGAGTAATTCACGTCATATTACAACAGGGATATCATGCTTTGTTTTCTGCACTGAAGGCAAGAACACACAGGACAGATAGTTTTGTATATGTAAGTACATGTAGTGGGCAGAAAGTGCATGTTTGTTCACTTCTGAATTGCCACAACAGCATTGATCTCCTAGGTGAGTAATATAAAAGTTATATACATATATGATTATGCAAATTATCAATTATGCTTGATAAGTATCTCAAAATCAGTCCAAAACACCAAGAACATCTGTTTGCTTATGAAATTGAAATGTGTTTTGGGCTCACCATTCCAAATGAGCCAGCGGTTCTAGTAACATTGATGAATGGTCCGATGTGATCTTCTGTTACGACTACAGTAGATTCAGATAGCTGTAACACACCATTAGCATTGTCATTGGCAACAATTTGGATTTGTCCTATACTATCAGATCCAATTCTTGGTGATCTTTCAACTGTAGAAATATAAAGAATTACGAAAATAGTATTTAGTATTACAATGTGGCTGATCTTGTCATTGAAGTGTTTATGCAAGATTGTGTGTGAGCATACAACTGTTCAAGTGTTAGCATGTGACTGCTTGTGTTAGCATGTAATTGTTCAAGTGTTAGTATGTGACTGCTTGTGTTAACATACAACTGTTCAAGTGTTATCATGTGACTGCTTGTGTTAGCATGTAATTTTTCAAGTGTTAGCATGTGACTGTTTAAAAGTTAGTCAGTGAGTTCTTTAGTGTTAGCACATGACTATTCAAGTGTTAGCATGCGACTATTCAGGTTTTAGCATGTGACCATAAAATTGTTAGCATGTGTCATACTGTTGAAGTGTTTATTGTGTATAACCAGATAAATGTCAGCATGCAATTCATCAATTGTTAAATATATGTCTGTTTTAGCATTCACAACTGGACTTTACCCAAAGTTTTAAAAAGATTTTAATACATGCTTGAATAAAATACAAGGAGATCTTATTAAAATATAGTTGGTACCTGGACTGGACTGTGGATTGCTAATCAAATTGACATCAGTAATATAAACAAAGACAGACTCTTGTTCTTCGGGTATATTATCATCCAAAAGATCAATAGTTATATTAACTTCTGTCTGACCATCCATGAATATAACCGATCCCTGTATAGGAATAAAATCCTCAAACTCTTTGGCTCTTCTGTAGAATCAATAAAATGGAATAATATTAACAAATGTCAGTTTGGTTCCATATATTACAGTATGCTGCTGTAAGCTTGAGGAAAAAAATAATCCATTCAAAGTATGCAAATTAGTAGAATGAATCTGAGCCAACCAGAAGTGCACATGTGAGAACTCGACCAATGAAGTATTGAAACCTACCTGATGAATGGTGGCATATTTGGTAAAGTTTCAACATAATTCAATGTCGCATAATCTACTCGCACAGCACCCATGATACCAAACTCACGAATTATCTGAGACAAAAGATAAATAAATGCACAAAAGGAATATTAACATTGGGTAATAAAAACTATAACTATAGTCAATTTAAAACCCAGTGAATATGTACATTTAACAATAAAATGTATCTTTTCTTCACAAACCAGTCAATTTTAGATTTAGTAAATACCTCTGCCATATGAAATCTGATAAAATCAAGCACAGTGAATATTTCTACTTCTATAGTCGTGATAACTGTGCTTAGAGGAATGGGACCTACTAACTAGCATAGAATTACATGAGAACTGTAATGAGAGGGGGAGATAGGATTTGAAATATCTGAGTCTGGTAACATTTTTCAACAAGCAGCCTCTCGGCTGAGATAGCTCCGCTGTTAGCCATGCACATTTCAATTAAAGAACAGAAGATATCATTATAAAATGAACAAATGTGAGAGAGGTTTATCTGAGGCTCCTATATGTATAATATATAAGCAATCAGACTTGCGGTTTCTAACAAGAAGTCGAAAATATCACTATTTACCAAAATATCATCATGAAACGAACAAATCTGGGAGAGGTCTCCTTGTAGTACTTATATGTATAATATCAAAGCAATCAGACAGCGGAGCTAAGAAGACTGTCATGAACATTGTTTATATGGTGTTATTCATACCTGTAATGTGACCTGAACATTCCCTTCTTGAGAAACCACAGGTCTTGACGTAGAAGAGAACACAAATGAACCAAATGGATCATCATTGGCAGCTACTGTTACTGTAGCAACAAGATTTGATGCTTCACCAAGTTTTCCATTAGATGGGTTCTTCAATATTACTATGAATACTTCGTCTAATTCAGGAATCTGTTGAAGATAAATGAAACACAGATGATTATTATAAAATTAATATATGATTCAAATATTTGAACAGCCTGGAAATCATTGAATCATTTGGAATAAAATTTTCCAAAAGTCATTTTGGACAAAATACTACCGGGTAGATAATTGAAAATTGAAAAATGAAAATTGTTTCCACACAAATTAAAACATTTGACATTTTTTTAAAGACTTAATATCATATATCAATCCAGAATTGTAATCACATACAACACAACAGTTCAAACAAATGAAATTAATGTACTTACAGTATCTGTTAGTATTTGTATTTCAATATTTGCACTGTACTGATTGACAGCGAACGTGACTTGACCATTCGTTGTGAGTAAGTCATCAGTTGCATTGAGTCCAGTACTCAGAGGATGTTCTTCAGCAGACCAATCAAGGACCACTTCTCCCAAAGCACCCCCAGCACGAATAACCTAAATTTTGAAAAGTTGTACACATGAATTTATTCCTGACACATCTCTTGGCTTAGTAACCAAAACATTCACATCACTGTTTTCACTCAATCTTTCTGCCTGCAGTAACATATTTTGTATTTTTCTTTCAACACACATATTGCTGAGATAACAATATCAAATTACTCACTGTGAAATACTTTATTGTAGCTGGAATTAATTTTTGCTGAAAAGACTTTTTTGGTGTTTTGTATGGAATTTATTTTCACTGATTTTTGATGAGTTGAATGTAAAATATAGGAAAAACAGGTATATTTGCTGGATTTTATTTTCGCTAGATCATTCCTTCAGCGAAAATTAATTGCATGTGAAAATAAAGTATTTTACAGTATTTGGGATGAGTAGCCCAGAAAGCCAGAACGCAGAACAAGCAAATGACTCTAATTCTAACAAGTTTTCAAACTTAAAAATACTCCAAAATGTAACACTTGCACAGCCCAAACACTAACAGCTATACTGACTCCTAGCAAATGTTTCAAACTGACGATATTTAATTTGACTTGCATACCTCTAAAGACGCAGTACTGTAGCCGATAATTTCTTCAGCGACCACGGTAGATAAAGAATTATCAGCAAACTGGAACACACCATACGCATTGTCTGAATTCTCAATAATAACTTGAATTGTGGATCCAATAGCAATGGACGCTGGAAAAGACGAAATGGCTTTAAAAGTAAAATCAAGGTCTAAACATAGTAAATACAAAAACAAGTTTTAATTTTGCAAGAAGGCATTTTTGAGTCATGGAAAATTGTATAATTTCCCTAAAGTCTCAGTGATTTCAAAGATATTTATAAAAACGCGAACATTTCTGAGAGAGAAAATGATTTGCAGAATCTATAATAAAAGAAACACTAATACAGTCAAACCTCCATTAGCGACCACTTTAAGGCAATCCCAAGGCATAAAGTATGAAAACCGGTCTTATGTGACCACCCTTTCAGCAATATGTTTTGCAGATTTAATAGTGTTGTTTTAGAGACTAAAATAATAATTAGTATTCTGTTTATAAAACAATTTCTAATTTCTTAATTAAACTTCCATATAAGGTCCACTGTGTATAAAGACAAATTAAACTTTAAGGAAGTCCCTTGGGTGGTCGCTATATACAGATCTGACTGTAAAAAGAAGTTGTATCGTTATTAAATATTAGTCCACCCCAAGTTATATCAGTTGGGTGTAGAGATGATAGATACACTTGTGAGTAAGAAAACCATTCCCCTAATCCATCCCTTAGCAGCAAAGAATGGTCTGATGAACTTCAGTATTAACTGGTTTGATTATTGGCAATTATCAGCCCAACAGGAAAACGTGAAGAAACTTTGTGGATTCATGTTTTTCTTTTTGAACAACTATTTGCAATTGGAGTTAAATGAGGGTATTTTCAGGTTTGGAAATCATGATAATAAAAAGTCCACTTGAATTTAACAATAACTATAAGGGAATTACTTTCCATTGTACAATGATAATAAACAGACATAGAGTCAAATGGTTCCATGATCTCCATTACTTATTCAGAGTATCAGTTGATATACCGGTACATATGCATACCGGTACCTGTAATATTCCTAGGTTAATAGATCTATTGTGTCAGTTATATTGTTTTATTTGTAAGCATATCTTATAGTTTAAACTCCTCTTCAGCAAATCAAAAACGGACAAAACTTGGGGGTATATATTTTTTTTTTTTTTTTTTTTAAATATTTTTTGTGCCAGGCGACAGTTCCGGACATTGAGTGTCACTGTTGTCTCTCCTGACTTTTTTTTGTATGTGCAAATTGTAAGTGCTAGTGACGACATATAGTGCATTTTGCCACAGAAGTCATATTCATGTTTGGGACTACATGACAGGGCTGTGTGGCCATCTCTCTGTCAAATGGCAATTTGTAATGCGCTATCCTGGCGTCAACCAAGCCCGGTCGAACACATGCACCTGCGGACCTTAACCAAGGTTCCCCCAAAGTCGCATTCGTTAGTGAATGAATCTCGGCCAGTGGAATTGGCCTTCCCATTGAGTCTGGGGCACACTCATCCAGGGTGGGGGTCGACCTTTTTGACGTTCAGCCTATGGTAGGATTTGAACTTGGGTCTACCGATCATGAGTCTGATGCAATAACCACTATGCTACCAGTGACCGATTGTTTTATTTGTAAGCATATCTTATAGTATAAACTCCTCTTCAGCAAATCAAAAACGGACAAAACTTGGGGGTATATATTTAAATTATATCGTATCTGAACAAAATTAAGAGACGTGATTATACAGGGGCAGGGATAGTGCGTGATGTTCAAATTTAAAAATTCTGGAGAGGCTTTTGTGAATCTAGTGATCATAATAGGTGATTTTCCGTTCAACTGCAAGAACTTGCGAGTTGCATGAAAGACACGCACCGAACGACTGCAACAAAAATCAAACGATTTGATTTTGAAATTGACCATCATCAAAGTATACAGCACATTATTAAGCATGGAAATATCCCCCAAAATATTTTCACGTTTGTTGAATCTCACGTGATGTCTGTTGCCACTAGGACCTTTGTTTGTCCTGTTTTTACGCTTGATTTCATGTATAACATTGGATCTTGCAGTGAACGGAAAATGGTCTACTGTAAAATGATTAATTTTCACTGGGTTTAAATTTTGCTGAATTAGCACATCAGGCATATTCAGTGAGTTTTAAATTCACGGTTTTATCATTTAGATAATGTGTTCTATGCTAAATTTTACATATTCAGTGGGTTTTAATTTAACGCATTTTCCAGTCAGGGAAATAAGCAAAATTAAAACCCAGTAAATAATTAATCCTTTCACAGTATTATCTTATCGCGATCATAAACATTATAACAGTATGCAATGTTTAAATGTGAAAATTTTGCTGGGGCTCCTGTGAAATCTTCTGTGAAATCTGTCTCTAGTGATCACAATTATCAAATCATGATAATAGTATACAACATTGACAAACATTGTGAAAATAGAAAACACAGTATCTTATCAAACAGACAGTACATAAACCTTAATGAAATACAAAACACCTAAACACTAACAGGACCCAAACATTACTAATGTAAGGAATAAAACCCAAAGAAACAATTACGCACATCATAGTCTCAAACATGACATTCAAAAACTAATTCATTCAACATGCTCAAAAAATATAGTAATAAAATATAATTAAATAAATGGTAATAAGATGTAACATGCAATGGTTATACCACATTAATTATATAATAAACAGTAACTAAGGAAATTGAATAGATATACACAACAAAACTCTAAAAATATAATTAATACTAAATAGTAGTAAAAAAAAGCTATAAAGTGTTATTACAATTATACTGGAATTAAAATTTGAAGCCATGCAGTTCTGAGAAAAAAAATCAGCAAAGTGCAAATAGTATATCATCTATCCATCTATCTACAGGACGTACAAGGTTAAAGGTCAATGTGCAGTTCTATTTCATATAAAGGTTTATTTTGTTTGGCGGGATGGTTTTTTATTGATGAAGTTAGGGAGATACTTTATCATGCAGTACTAAGTCCCCCTAGCTGGTGCAGCTAAGGTCTTACACCCGATTGTACACCACTACCAAAGAGTGAGGAAGAGAGGGTGGTTGGTATGGCAACTGTTGCTAGGGTAACACACGACTCACCATCATCTACTAGTGGGAACATTCCAACATCGATGAATTGGAAATTTTATTAAAATACAAAACGGATTAAGAACATGTTAAGTACAATAAAAGAGCACAGATGGTTGTAGCATAGAAATGGTTAGTCAGCGTTTAATGTGTTAATTAGTTAGTAAAGGAATATTATCTAAGACATGTAGAGCTACAATAGATGCTAGGGTATAGTAGAATGCCCTCTACTCCCTGGGATCAGATTCTATGATAGTGCTGAGGTCATATTACTGTAAATTACTTTATTTTCGCGGTATTTTATTTTCGCGCATAGCCATAAAATGACTGTTTCGCGCGATGTTATTTTCGCGCAAAGCAGTTTGAAGACTTCCGGGGTACCGGAGTTACTCCCATTTACGCCTGAAATTAAAGTTTCTTTGTTCGATTTGTCCCGTCGCGAGCGCGCGCCCGTAGTATTGTTTACATTCAATGAAACTGTGAATGTTTGACTATTGTTTCTAAATGAAGTGATAAAAACATGAGTGGTAAGACTGTCTTGGTGCAATTTTTTGCTGAGCAGATGTTACTCGTTAACAGGTAGAAGATGATGATAAACCTGTTGATTTCCGGGAAAACCAAGCTGTGAAATCTAACAGCTTGCCGATAAGATCAAACGAGTTTTGTCCATTTAAGCGGCGATATTTCGTTCAAACGTCATTCTGATCCTGTTTTCAACAAACGTCATGTCTCTAGTTCGCTGGTTAAAGAAAGTTAATTCTCCTCGAACTCCTGGTCTGCCTGATCCGAATCTCTGTACAACAGAAGAAGAAGCCACGTCAACTCAAGCCGCCAATGATCAAATCGATCAACTTGTGGCCACTTCATCAACCCGTCGAAAAAGAAAACGAGGCCAGTACAGTTTCTACAACGCTGAAACTCGAGCTAAAATAGCGAAGTCTTCAATCGAAATTGGCGTAATGAAGACATCGAGAAAATTCAGCAAAGAGTTGAACATAAACGTGAACGAAAGCACAGTTCGAAGCATTAAATCGAACTTCCTGAAACTGCAGGCAGCCGCCAACCACGCAGATCAAGTTTCAACTTTGCCTAAAGGTCAGCGAGGTCAACCCCTGCTGCTCGGTGCTCTTGACGCATCGGTACAGAAATGGATACGCGACGTGAGGTTAAATGGTGGGGTGATCAACAACAGAATCGTTATGGGTGCCGCTACTGGTATCGTAATGAAACTGGACAAATGTAAACTGAAGCAGTTTGGAGGCCACATTGAAATCACCAGCTCATGGGCGAAATCATTACTCCAGCGCATGAACTTCGTGAGGCGGAAGGGCACAAAAAGCGTAAAAAAGTTGCCGACCGATTTTGAAGAAATAAAGGACGCATTCATTGGTCGGGTAAATACTTTCCGAGAAGAGCATGTAATACCAGCAGAAATGGTGATAAACTGGGACCAAACTGGTGTTAGCATGCTACCAGGAGGAGAATGGACTCTCGAAGAAAGAGGAAACAAGCAGATTACGATTTCCGGTCTAGATGACAAACGACAGATCACGTCTGTGCTCGCTGTCTCAATGACGGGAAATTTGTTGGATCCACAAATTATTTATGCTGGTAAAACCGATCGATGCCATCCAAATGTGAACTTCCCAGATGGATGGCTCGTGGATCACACAATGTCTCATTGGAGTACTGAAGAATCAATGTTGCGTTATGTCGAGAAAATTATTGTACCCTACGTCGTAGACCAACGCGTGAAACTTGGGTTGCCGCTCGACCACAAAGCACTTGCCTTGTTCGACGTATTCAAAGCTCATCGTGGAGAAAAGCTTCTCAGTCTTTTAGCAGAAAATAATATTAAGGTGGTATTTATTCCAGCAGCTTGTACAGACAAATTACAGCCGCTAGACTTATCCGTAAATAAAGATTACAAAGAAGTCTTGAAATCATGTTTCAACTCCTGGTATGCCGAGAAGGTCATGGAAAGTATGAATGAAAACCAAGACACCAATAACAGTGTTCATATCGATACACGAACATCGACGCTAAAACCGATCCATGCTCAGTGGCTTATCAAAGCACATGACGAACTTGCAAAACGCACTGAGGTGATCAAAGATGGATTTCGCCTTGCGGGACTTTCGTAAGCATGTGTTGTTTTTGTATTGGACATTTACCATTTGTATTTTACCGTCGCCTCGCCTAGCGTTCGACGTATTTAACAACGTCACAATGCATTTATTTATTTACTCGACATCACCATTATTTATTGTGTATGTACAATGTATATATTTTGTGCAATTGTAAATAAAGACACAATACAATACTAATCGTGAATAAGTGACAAAGTGTTCTCGTGCCGTTGTGTTTCAGACCACGCGTTTTGTTTGTATGCGTGAGCTCATTAATATTCATGTATATATAATGAGCTGTTCGCGTTGACTTTATTTTCGCGCAAAATTGGTCTCCGCGAAAACAGCGAAAATAAAATCCCCGCGAATATAAAGTATTTCACAGTATGTGGAATTATGTTTTCAACATCAGTCCACCAGAGGGCGCTACATCACCCCATGGACTATGTAATACAATCCATCCCATCAGATGCATAAAGATAGAATCACAAGGGTTACAAAACATCTACAAAACACAATGCATTGAATAATCATGCATCTACCATCCCAAAAAAGACTACACGACTAATAATTAAACCTACACATAATGCCTACTATGGGTCTAATGACATCATCACGGTGTAATGAGCAAATCGTAGTAAACAAATGACAAAAGTATCAAAATGCAATGAAATTAGGACATTTAAATCTCAAAAACCATGAAGATGCCAAAAAAAAACATTTATCTGGGCATTCAAAATTGCATGTCTAATCTGTTATATCAGCTGTCCATTTTGAAAAATAAACAGAATGTAAATACCAATACTGTAGATTTGTCCATCTACTACTATGTCAAACAATTGCCTGTCAGTTGTAAAATAAACATCCTGATATTCATATCACCTTTCTTTAATAAGTTACTTCGGAAAATAAAATTCTCACCTCCACCTCCAGGATTAGAAAGTTGTACTTCGAACATTTTGTCTAGTTCAGGTATACTATTGTCAATAATTTGGATGTCAACATATGCATATCTCTGTTGATCCGCAAAAGTTAAAACACCACCACGACTCTATTATGATATAAATCAAAAACATGAATAACATTAATTTACATGCAAACATATTTTGAAAACTATAATGTTTGTAAATATATGCAAATGACATTACTATGCAAATATATACAAATTTTATCAAGTTTATGCAAATCGTATGTAACTGACATTGTTAAGCAAACTATATGCAAATTTTTACCAGAATATGCTAATGATATGTAAATACCACCACTATGTAAATGTAGTCATAAACAAATATTACTAAACTATGAAAATTATAGGTAAATCACATCACTATGCAAATGCTTTGCAAATGTTACGAGAAAATGCAAATTTTATTATGCACATTATGCAATTATAAATGACAATACTAACCAAATTATATGGAAACACCTATCTGTGACTATTCAAATTGTATTATGCAATGCCATGATAGAAGGCAGAGTATTTATAATAATAATGGAATCAGAAACAGAATTATATGCAAATTGTTATCAGAATATGCAAATTATATGTAAATACTACTATGTAAGAATATGCAAATGTGAATCATAGACAAATTCCACAATAGAAGGCAAAGTATTTATAACACTAATGGAATCGGTAACTATTAGTAAAATAATATTGTGAATTTCACTCACCACAAAATCGATAGGGCTTTTACCAGCAGATACCGCAGTTCTATCAAACGTCCTCCACTCGGCTGTTATTTCACCAGACAATCCCTGCGCTCTTACTATCAACAGTGACACGGTACCTATAGACTCAGAGACTCTACGCTGAATGAGTGAGGTAGCAGGCATGATCAGAGGATCATTAAAAGCAGGCGGAGACCCATTTGAAAACTGTAACAGTCCATGTGGAGAATCGCTTACTGGGATGAATAAGTCATTTGTATCTGCTGTTGGATCAATACTGGCTCCACTGGTGTTTGTAGATCCTGTAACTCCATCATCTGACATGGGATGTTGACTGACTAACACAACTTGGAAGTGTTCTTCAAACTCTGGTAAAACATCATCACTGGCTTCTAAAGTTATAGTCTAAGATAGAACAAATAAGGGTATGTCAGGGTAAGGGTATGATACAAGTGATTATTATACATCTGTCACCATAATGCCGTTACAGCATGCTGTAATTTACCATATTAGGAAATGCAAATTCAAAATATGGAACGATTACATGCTTAAGCGTCCTCTAATAATAAAAACAAACGTGGCAGCCTCCACAAAATTTGTTTGAAATTTTTTGGATTTCGTCATTCCTATGATGTATCCTTGGGAGGAAAAGATGTATAATAATAAGGTTATTATGAGGATACCATAAAGTATGCACTCAGACTGCGACTGTGTCGCATTGACCTCCGTTGTGTGTTGGTTGATACTTCCGCTGTACTGTCTTCGTGCATACTTTGCGATACAGTCATAATAACCTCATATTACTACGCTCAGGGAGCTAACTTTCTTTGGAAGACAACAAAAACATTCATATCACTAAATTAATGTTTTTTCTGAACTGTATTTGCATATACATAATGATGCTGATGATGATCTGATGGTTTTATGACATTTGCGAAGACAAATTTTCACAGCTACAAATTTTACCATTTTCACTGCCTCATGAATTGTGCGGAAATTTATCTCTTGTGAAATTACTCAGCATTGGCATTTATTGGTAGACCGTGTCTGCAATAGATAGGGTCAATAAAATAAAAGTACAATTACCCCAGTTCTGATTCCATTAGGGAAAGTTAGTGTTCCAGTAGCGTTGATAAAATCTTCTATTGCTAAAGGAAATCCCCCAATCAGTTGGTGTACCTCCCAGGGCAATGCGACTGTGCCTTCATCACCACGGTTACGAACAACATCACATGTAAACACCATAGCTTCTGTAGATGTTGCATCAATTTGCATGGATGAGCATGGTCCATCGAAACTGAATAAACCGTTCGCGTTGTCGCTTTTAAGAACTGAAATAAAATGACAGAATCATTATTCATATTAGCATTTTTCATTTTAGCAAACCATGGAGACTTCCAGCAGGAAATGTGCTTACTCTCGTCAGTTTAGACAACTGTTCCACAGACTTGATTTTGTTTGAAAATCAATGTTCACAGATATTGCACTATCATTCACTTGGATCAAGTCACAAAAAAAAGAGAAGCCAAAATTTTGTTGAAATGTTCCAAATCAAATTGAAATACCAAGATAAATTACATAAAATAAAGAACCACATTTGTACTTTCCTTGTAATCTTGAGTGTTTTTAATGGAAGTAACAATAAAATTCTAAACAAAAGATTTTTTTAAAAACATATCACACAATCTGAGAAAAATCAAATACCCCCGGTACTATACAAAGTGAAATTCCAATTCTAATTCTCCTTTTTTTTCTAATCTAGAAGAAACAATGAAAGCAAAGTTATTCTGTGCAAAATTACTTATTTTAACATCTTCATCAATGACCTTAATGATACTAGGTAATAATTTTAAAAAAGTGAAAAACAGAGACAGAGTACATATTTTTCATTCCAGTATTATACTATGTACTTTGACACACACATACCAGTTAGCAAGGCTGTGGATTCCGTAGGAGATCTCCTAGCACCACCCTTTACTGATAACAGATTCAGAGTGAACACTTCGTTTCCTTCTTCTTCAATATCTTGAATAGACTGAATTTCAATAAATTGCTGCTGAACACCTGGTTGATAAGTCAGATACCCGGATATTGGGGTGACATCTTCCTTGGATGGATATTCCCATAACTCAGATATTTCACTGTAAACATAGGATAGAAAGATATTAAATAGGCCTATGGTTATTAGTTGAATGACACATGTGATACAATTTTTTATGGAATTCCTTGATTTTGCAAGTTATTAACTTTGATTGCCAAGGTCAACTTATGTGAACATAACAAATTAAAGCTGACAGCTCATCAAGACGTGTATCCAATGGAAATCCATCCATTCGATTTAACAAATTAATTATTGGACTTGAACACAATTAATAAATGCAATTATATAAAAAAGTTCATGACCCATTCTTTTCTAGCATTTTTTAATCTACTTATAAATAAAAATAAGTGATAAAAAATAAAAATAAGTGACTTAAGGTTACCAATATTGCCAAAGAATATTAAAATTGACAACATTTTCAACAATCGTAGAATTTTTCCCAACAAAATGTTGGTGCATTTTTCACATCTTTATGTATTTTTAGGTATTTTCCTAAACATTTTGGACCAGATGAATATAAACTCCCATTGGTTACAGATTTTGATTTATGATTTATTTTGTTGAAAGATGACTAAAATTGGTTTTGATGCTCTAAGGGTTGGCGTATCCATGATGTGGTTCATGTAACTTCCAAATGTAAAATGTTAGACGTAGTAAGAGAGTTCTGAGAGAAAAAAACTGAGCAAATGCTTACTTTAGCTCTAGTTTTCGGCTGTATATTCTTAAATCTTGTAGAAGTCCTTGATACGGTGATGTACCAGGTGGATGAGATCCAACCCATAATATACCTTCCCCATCTTCTGTTTGTTGTGTTACAAGATACCTACAATACAACAATATGACATTACAATATGTACAAGATCTAGCGTCCCGGTAATGCATAAAAATGTCATCAATCATACGTCCCAAAATAGTACAATTTGATTTTGAACTTTTTTTAAATAGTTAAATGTCAAAATACTGATCTGTCAGGAGGGATAAAGAGTTAAGATACCCTTACTTCATCAAAATTTACCATAGTTGTAGCAAATTATTAAGCTTGGAAGTATCACCAAAATACTTTCGCATTGAATCCCAGGCAATGTTTTTACATCAGCACAATGCTGTAAACTTTGTTTGCCCTGTTTTTATGTTTGATTTCATTTATAATGCAGGATCTCCTTCAATATCCCATTCCTATAAATCACGCTCCCTATTGATCTCCATCAGCTTCAGTGATGTATACGGGGGAAACAATCTCAATCAAATCGACCAGTGTTTGGTTGTGTAGTCGTTCATCATCTCTCAAAATTATCATCTTCATTGATGGATGTGACTCCAGATGATATTGATATTGATACTGATGCGTAAGTGTCACCAATTCAGATCATAGAAGTACTGTGGAATACTTTATTTTCGCTGGAATTAATTTTCGCTGAAAAGGCTTTTTGGGCGTTCTTTATGGAATTTATTTTCACTGATTTTTGATTAATTGAATGTGAAATATAGGGAAAAAAGTATATTCACTGGATTTTATTTTCACGGAATCATCCCTTCAGCGAATATAGCGAAAATAAATTCCAAGCGAAAATAAAGTATTCTACAGTAGTTCATCAATAGAGGGCGCAATTTACAGAAAAGGTGTGCATGAGGTTTCATAGTACTTACATTGGTGCAACAGGTTCTCCATCAATATAGATCTCTGCCATACCATTGTTAACGTTAAGAATGACAAGATGCCAATCGCCATCATCTAAACGCATATTAGGAATACTTATTGAGACAACATGGTTAGACTAAAACATAAGAAAAAATATGAAAATTAGAGATCCCTTCACAAATTGGGTTTCAATGCAGGACTGTTAGAAAACTTTGAAAATAAATTCTTGCAACTCATTATGTGCAGCTAGAAAAGATCAGGTTAAAATAAAGGACTGGAAGCGTAATTAGGCAAGGACAAACCTATTGACCCCACATTGTGACCCAAAGACCAGAGTTGAAAGACTTTGACCGATTTGCTCATTGCTGAAATATTTGCCATCATTTTGTTATTAGTCAATATTATAGCCACCATTGTTAAATGTATTTTTCAATAGATTGTTAAATACAGAGCAATAAAATAAATCAGCCAGTATTTAGGTTAATATAAATAATTACCAGTAAAAATTAAGATCCGTCGAAATAGTGCTTTACAATGTTTAATAAGACCATGCAATACAATGATTATTTCAAAACTTAATCTAGAGGTTATGCAGTTTTCTAGTTAATTCCTCTATTGTTTATGAAATCACAGTGCCAGATTGTTCAGCCTAAATTGTTTACAGTGACTGACATCACTAAATTATATCATATACTGAATTAGAGCGAGAACAAGCAATGAACCCTGGGTAATCATGATGACAAATATATGTATGTTTCTTGACTCCATAGATAGAAGTTTAAGAAAATTAACACTTTAAGAGAAAAGATAATATCACACTGGTCAAATAATATTTCAAAGTATCGAACATTATTATACATCTGTCACTGTAACGCCATAGGTTACAGCGTGCCATAATTTTGTGGTATTTTACGGGGTATTTTTATCCTACCATATAAGGAATTGCGAAATCCAAATATGGAATGATTACATGCGTAAACGTTCTCTAATAATAAAAACAAACATGGCTGCCACCAGGGTTTTTTGGGATTCCACACAAAGTTCGCTAATTCTGTTCTAAATTTTTTGGATTTCGGCATTCCTATGATGTATTCTTGGAAGGATAAGATGTATAATAACAAGGTTATTACGAGGATACCTCAAAGTATGCACGAGGACAGTACAGCGAAAGTATCGACCAACGCACAACAGAGGTCGATGGGACGGCGTACTGTCTGAGTATTACTATAAAGTTTATGTTCACTCACCGAGCTTATATGAGATGCGTATCTAAACTCTAGCGAGGTAAATGGTAGAGATGAAAGTTTTAACCCATAAAAGGTCTTAGCTGCATCACTGGTTGCCTTGGCAACTATAAAGCCATTACACTCCGATGTTGGCTGTATCCAGACACTTATGGCGAATCCTGTCATTATGTCAACTGGGTCTGGCTGGTACTCTGGTGCAACTGTTAAATATGCATCTAGGAAACAAACAAAAAACAATTACGCGAAATGAGCAATATTTGTTATCAGAGATGAATAACTAAAACAATACATTTCTAATAATAGGAAGAATAAATCACAATTTAGAAAAATATTTTTTTTTCATTTTAAAGGGAAATATACATACTTTTAAATCATGGTCATGTGACTGTTGCGGCTTATATTAAAGCAAGTGCATGAGTGATTTACGTTTCATAATCATCAAGTTTTTAACTAACAGGTACCACGGGTTGCACGAATTAGATCAAATTGAATTAAATTGTTGTGAGTACGCATAACTTAATTTGTTGCATATTTAAGATTGTTGGTACTTTGATATCTCATATACCGAACCATAACCAAGTTACGACTCACAACGACAGGGAAATCTAGAATTCTCATTGGAGAATTCAAGAATGGTATAACAATTATTACAGCATGAGGGCACTCAATAACTTATCTTAGCAATAAATTTTACTAAATGAATCTGAATGAAAAGATGTGACTAAATAAGGTTCCTACCAATATATCGATAACATCACTAAAGCAAGTTGTATGAACAAATATTAACTCACCTGTTGAACCATTGAATGAAAGCACCATGGTGCCTGTGTGAGGTCTTCTCTTGTCTGGCATCTCTTCTACACTGTACCCAGTCTCATAGGAACTGAGAAATATCAAATCTTTCAAAGATGGCATTGTTCCTGAGGTGGCATCGGTAAATAACTCCCATAATACCTAATTATCAAATAGACAATTGAAGAAATATTAAGTTCTCATCAGAAAAACTGATAATCAACCATTAGTTAAAGTTTCAGTCATTTTGAAAGTGCTGTGACAGGAAGAAGAGAAATTATTATCCAATAACCAGGGTGATGATACAGAGATTAGAATGGTTGCTTCAAGATTCACAGAGATGACTGTTTTATCTACCAATGCTATCATTCCTCTGAAATGACTGGGATTTTAAAAAGCAATATTGGATTTTACGTTAATATTCTGTATCCCGTTTGTCAATTAAACCAGATGCATTGTCATAATGTACATGTTTGCATTCTGTGATCGAACAGCCATTCCATAGCGGAAAGCAGACTTTTTAAGCATTTGCCAAGCTCATGGAATTTATATTGAGCATATAGTGACGAGATTGGTTGTCAATCGTTTCTGTCATACAAAAACCCAATCAGCAGATTAGCACATGATAACTGTATGGGTGATATCCACACAGTAAGTTTACCAGGACACAATATTTTGTAGCCAAACCTATAGTAGCTAGGTTTATGTTACCTGGGCCATGCCTGTGGCCCCTTTGTTTCGTTGTAATATAAACAGAGTATGTGTTGAATATTCGTGTCCTTGATAGTAGTCTTCAGCCACATGTCTTTCTTTTGATCCAGATGGAAATATGAAGAGACCATATGGATCATCATTTTCTTCTACTACCAAGATAACCTCCAAATCTCCAGTAGTTGAGAGTTCTCCACCAGGACCAGGTGGTCCGCCTCCTAAAAACAGATTCATTTTAACTCAATCGTTATTGTTTATGAGTTTATAATAACAGTCATTTAAGATCCACCCATCATTTTGAGTAATTGCATTACATAGTCCATGCGAGTTCTCAAGATTAAGTAATTCAATAAAACAAAATGAAACACATGTGATACATTCAGATATATCGGTTGTTCTTATTCCATACCAAGCAGATACTGAATACAATACAACATTTCTGGTATTCAGAGACAATACAGTATCCATTATATGTAAATCAGTCTGGCACCCTACCAAATACACAAGGGCCAACATTTTATTCTGGTACCATACCTGATATATAGACCAGCTTGACGGAGAAGACCTCTTGGAATTCTGGAATCCCATCAGCAGCTACTTCCAGACTGAGTTCCTTCTTTGTCTGCAAGTTGGCAAATTCAACTAACCCTGATGTCCTTGTGAATTCCAAACCATCTGGTATTGCGAAGCCTGTGTTGTTATAATAGACCTGCCAGTAAACTTGAACAACGCCAAACATTCCACGCTCTCTCTGAATCCTGTTACAATGCACAATATACAAAATATTTCAGTAAATAAGAATTTGATGTGACAGTTGAATCTGAAGTCTTATTTTCCACCTGATATTCAAATATTTTCTTCTGACTGCGGCGAGGACAAGGTCGAATGCACCTTTAAAATTACGCCACTGTCACATTGCATTACAGGATATGAGTGAAAAAGCAATGTCAGTTTTAGTGGGGGTACACTGTTTTGTAATTTCTACAAAATTTCTACAAATATAGAGGTGATTGTAATCCCACTATAAGATAAATTATTACAAAAGATTTCAGTCACATAAAAAACGATTTAAAACGTTTATTGCAGTCAGTATTACTGTCACTTACATGAAGTCAACATTTATGCCTTCTGTTGGAGCAGATAACAACAAAGGAGGCTCGAAACTGAAGATTCCATTAGGATCATCATTTGCTTCTATGGTAACTGTTGCTATGGGTGCACCATACACAACAATATCCCCTGAAAGTGAAATTGAGAACATTTAATCATTTCAAGAGCATGATGAATGAGTCACATACTTTTTTGCTGGTGAATTAAAATTAAATTTCATAAATGTTAGTTATGAATTTTGCGAGTCAAGATGAATTGTAAATTTTGTAGCAGGGCAATTTTCACTGTGTTTCTTCTGACAATGTCAATAGAGATTTTCATAAAAATTTATTTCAGATTCCATCAAACTATCGAATAATGAGAAGGAATTTGTTATTGTATCAAAGTTCAATCACTTAAGGAGATAAAACAATAATGATTTGACTGTCATGTGACTTTACTGTGATCTTGGTTGAAAAAAATTGTTTTGTTGCCCTCAGCGACAGACCGAAAAATATTAAATAGCGGGTCGCGTTTTTTTTTCCCCATATACCTCGGCTATTTATGATACCCTTAGTTTTCACAAGTTTAAAAAAAAAATAAAAAATCTGACCGACCGACCCAATTTTCTGACTTAAGGGCAACACAAGTTGTTGTTTTTTTTGCCTTACTTATATTTGACTTTTACCATAACTAGTTGAGTGACTTACAGAGTTTGTTGGACAGATTCATGATTTGGGTCAGATGAAGCAACAGGTTTATATACGGTATAATAAGTTGATGCTATTCTACATTTAAGTGAAAATAGCTACACCTAAATCAAGCTAATATACAAACACCAATTGTCAAAGCTAAACATGCAACCATACATAGCATCTACAAATACAAATGACAACTAGAATAATATAAACACGATAATATATGTAACCATGGAAACATTACATTTGAATCTCATTAGTGCAAATAGTAAGTAAAGATCTAGTAACTCTTACTACACACATACCTACATGTGCAAGATCAGATGGAAGGGTGATACTAGTATATGAGAAAAATACCCTCAGTGAAAGAACAGATTAAATAAATGAAGTACATGTATAATAGATGACTGAAAATCAATGATCATCGGATAGATCATCGATGGTAGTCATGTGATACAAAATTAACATATACCAAATATTATTTTCCATATTTAAAAATTTCCAAAAATTGTACTGGTAATAAATTATTCCAGGAAAACATGACTGAAGTGTAAATCCTGAGGCTGCAAGATAATATAGCAACAACACGGATTGAAATCTTCTTATATGTGCACAGAATCTACACTCATAAAGGTAGGATACTTTGGAATAGCTAAATACCAGTGTAGCAAATTGGGCCATAAATGCATAAATTAGCATCTTAATTTTATGAGCAAAGACTCTCAGAATGAAAACAGATTTTTTTACTGAACTATAAAGCAGTATTTTGAGTTAGTAAAATATATATGTTAGCTGAGTCACCGGTTGCTAAGTAACATGCTAGCTTCATCCTTTGAATGCCACAATTTTTCTGCTAAAATTTGACATATTTTTATTTAATTTCAACATTTTATGTATTTTTCTTTAATTTCTTTGTTAATTTTCCGTTCCAAATTATGAAAAAAATATGGACTTTTTTTAAACAAAAAATATTAATATCTGTGAAAGTTGACAAAAGTTAACTCTGGTATTCAAAAGTTGAAGACATGTTTACAGTACTTGTATCTACAATTCAATGACAAATAATGATGCACATAATGGAAGGAACAGAGACATGCAAAGACAGAAGTAAACTTCTTGCAGTGTTGTTAGCTGTACAATAAATACTCACTGAATCTATCATAGTATCCTGTATGTGAATGTTAGTAAATTAGAGAAATATAAGATATAGAATGATTAAAAGAAGTTATTTTTAATTGCATAGGTGGATATTATAAGAGGGGTTATACGGATGGGTTAAAACTGAATAATGTAAACCGTTATATTTTATGCCGCAAACAAATTCCATGGTTTGATAATTTAAAAGCATTCACAGAGACACATTATCTGTGATTTCTGAATAATCCCAGCCATGCCTTAATGAGTTAGTCGTGTCTTAATGACCCTAGTCGTGTCTTAATGACCCTAGTCGTGTCTTAATGACTCCAGTCGTGTCTTAATGACTTTAGTCATATCTTAATGACCACAATATCACTATTTTCCCTGAATCATAAAATATGCAAAATTTGGTCTTCACAAAATCTAAGTGGTTTACAGTATTTTTTTTCACAGTACAACTACACTTTGGAAATAAATCAGGGAAAAGCAATTGGGAAACAAAAAATTTTAAAATAAGAGAGCACATTATTTGGACAAAGAACTGGGAATATAAGGTAGGAAATTGGTTGCTTTGAATGTTCATAAGCTGATTTTTTTAGATTATTAAATCTATGCAATACTGGGTCAAATTGACTGCAGAGGTTCATGATATGATATTGAAACAGCACCTAGGCAGGAGGAAAATGAATTTTCCCTGATTATTATAAATTTATGCTATGCATTTTTTACCACAAATGTAATTTTGGCATAGTACAACATAAATTAAAAAGATATATGTGAAAAACTCATGTAGCTCATTTCCTTTAATGTATGACTTAAATACATTCATACAAATGTATTATCATAATAATTAAAACATAAACAAGTGCACGACAACACAAAAATTGTGTTCATCTTTCATCATCTTTTGTTGCCATGACTACAAGAGATATTATTTAGATGAGGTAGTGCAATCTTATCTTACCAATAGGTTCATACAATTCCACTGTGAACTGTTCATCAGTCTCTGGTATGTCATCTTCATAGATATTAATGCTGAAAGTCTGTGTAGTTATTCCAATTGGGAATTCTAAATATCCGATGATGTTGGGATAGTCTTGACTGCCCTGAGCCGTTCCAGAGATGGTGCGGTACTTGACCGTAGCAAAGGACGCAGCTGTACCATTGCGTTTAACGGTGAAGACAGCCGTACCTGGTTCCGATACGATGATATCAATGGGTTCTAAAAACAGATCGTCACATAGATTAATATTACAGAACAAACAAATAATGTAGATACGATACATTGTATGTCACAACTAAGTCTGGGAATCCAATTATTATAAAAAACATGTAAGTAAGTAAGTAAATAACTTTATTGATTTCGTATCCTTATTGAGATCTTGAAAATAATACAATAAAGAATGTTGTTTAACTAAACAACAGCTAGCTAAAAAAGTAACAAAATAAGGTAAACAATTAAAAAATTAGATCAATAAGTAAAACAGAACAAAAGTTAAAAAAAAATACAAGAACTGTAAAATTTAGTGATTATTTTGGGGCAGCTGGTGGTTTTTTTCAGTGTAATATCTCTGCGGTTAAAGCAGTTAAAAATGTATTTTGCATAGTCAGTGATTTCTTTGTTGTCGGTAGAGGTGAGAATTTTTATCATGATTTCTTCCTCAGCTACACCAGCTGAGGATAAGTTATGTTCAGTGAACAGTTTAATCCTCTCCTCTTGGTGCAGTTTGCATTTTAGCAGAAAGTGTTTCGCGTCTTCTAATTCTACTGAGCGGTCCAAGGAAAAGGGGAAGGCCAAAGAAGACGTGGAAGATGCAAGTGGAGGAGGAGAGTGGGTAGGTTGGGATGAGGATGAGGGATGCTTTAAATCGTGCAAAGTGGAGGGAGGGGGTAAGAGCAATTGCCACGAGTTTAAGGTGAATCCGGCCACCCTCGTCTTCAGGGACCAAACCGGATTTAAAACTCTGGACTACTACTACTACTACTTCATCAAGATCACAGACTTTGCATTTTCTATGATTAATGTCAATATGTTTGTACTACCCAATTTCTATCTGTAAGGTAGGGGTACTTATATGTAGTTTTGTTAGGGCTGACCGATTCATGAATATATATGTATTCTGAAAAATGTTACAGTGATACAATACTTTGGATTTGATTTTTTCTCATTTCAACACTACTTACATCGATGCTGGTTTTATTTCATTTGAATTCTTGAACTAAATACAAGTACATTTTGTGTATTACTACAAAACTTAGTTACACAAGAATAACAGAGTTTCTAAAGAAAGTAGTCATAACTGTGTGAATGTACAGTACCTTCAAAAAAGATTGGATCGTCATTATTGTTAATATTCAATGTAGCTATTATGGGATGGCCTAGTCTGGCTCCACCAGTGGGATTACTCAATGTAATATTAAATGTCTCTGGTTGTTCTGGCACCTGAAACAAAACACATGAAATGTTTGTTTTTACAATAGAGACTTCATCTTAAGAGCATTGTAGACATCAATCGAGTATTGTTAATGTGTTAATTAATTATTCACTGTAATTTTTTGTGATTTTTGAAACTTATTGTTTCACTGACAAATTTAAAAAATTTAAAAGTGAATTTAAAAACCCAGTGCATTAAAGAGACAAAGTCATCAGAACTGCACGTGTATGAATTCTACTGTACTGTTATTGTTCTTCTGATCTCTAATTGGTCATCCAAGCATTATGCAGTATGGCCAGTTCAAAAATAAACATTACTCATAAACGTAACGTAATGTAACTGTCATCACAAAATAACCTTTATTGACAGTTTTGACAACTGTATGATTTACAAATTTGTAAACTGGCTTTTAGCAGATCTCTAACAACTGGCTTCTATCAGTATGTGAACATACAATGTTATGTGAGCTCTTTCTGTGCACAGTGTTGCTTTAAATCACACTGCAAATGTTATCATACATTTAATGTAATTATCAATTGAGTTTAGGTTTTATTCTTCAACAAGAATGCATTTGATTTTGTTTGATTGTTTCCAGTTGAAATACAAAGTAGAAATGTTTAGAGCCTTAGGTACATTAATTTATGAGACAACAATGTGCATTAATGCTTTATTCTTAAAGAAGAGAGAATTTGATTCGTTGACAGATCCTGTGAACAAGCAAGATCTCTTCTGATTGGCTGGATGGTTAGTTGCTAATATATTGTAGCCAATCAGAAACTATCTAGCAAGTCAAGGACTAACCAATGTACACACCTCATCATCCAAAGCAGTTAACTCAATGACATTCATGTTTTGACCATCAGCGTAGTGAAGTACTCCTGATGTCGGCAAAACGTCAAATTGTCCACCGATTGGAGTAAGCTCCCAGGACACATTGGCCTCATAGAAATTTCCCATGGCTCTTACAACAGCGAACGTTGCTGTCTGTATGGTACTGTCTTTACTCTCATCCAGATTACGGATCATTGGGTTCTCTACAAACTGGAACACTCCGTTTGGATCGTCATTTACTTCAACAAAGATTGTTATGCTATTGTGTCCGCCTACGTTGCTAGCTGGAGTACCATGACTGGATAACTTCAACTGGAACATCTCTTCAAGCTCTGGCACTCCATCTGGAGCGGCAACCAAAGTGAAATTCTTGACACTCTCGCCAGGTTGGAACACAAGCACCTCAGGTACGCCGAGAAATTCATCAGCGCCGTTAACCACCCAGTACATAACGCTTCTTTCAACCAGGTTGCCACCAGTTCTAACCACACTAATCTGTATGGGTTGTCCGGCTTCCTGCACGGTGTATGGACCAGATGTCACAGAGGAGAACTCAAACACACCACCAGGATTATCATTCTCCAGGATTGTGATCTCAGCAGTTTCAAAACCAGATCTAAGTCGTTGACTGGAAGGTTCAATGTTATCTAGAGTAATAATTACTGTTTCATCAGTCTCAGGAATGTCATCAACCACGACATGTACCGACAGCGAAGCAGACGAAACACCTATGAATAGAATAAAAGAGTTAATTGGTGATTGTCACTGTAAGAACAACACCCCATTCACAAATGCTATTTCAACTTGTGGATTATCCAAATTGATGAGGAATATATAAATAGATAAAGATATGCACATAGATCCATTTCTCTGAAAGTTCCATGTGTGCTGATTAAACTGAATACACAACACTGAGGGTGTATGAGGGTTAGTAAGATGCAGTTCAATGCTAGAAACAATCCTTACAAAGTTTTTGAAATTTTTCAACTTAAATTATAGAGAAAATTCAGAGATTTTAACCAGTTCCCATGAGCATTCTCTGACATGTGCTAATATCTTTGTGATTCTGATAAAATATCCATTATTTTGAAAACCTTAACCTTATCTCAACACCGTAAATATGGAAAGCTTGTATTATTAATTATAAAAACTAATTTTGAGTTTTAAATAAACATGTCCAACCCAAAACACTTTTCCATTCCCTCTTCCTGAGAAACGATAAAAAACTAAAGTAATTTAGAAACCAAACACTTCAGTACTGAATGATGTCAAGTCTTTTAGTGTTCAGTTATTCTTATTATTTTTCTTTATATTTATCGTAGTTTTGATTTGGATGACTGCTTGC
Source organism: Saccoglossus kowalevskii (assembly GCF_978046115.1). Classification (NCBI taxonomy): domain Eukaryota; kingdom Metazoa; phylum Hemichordata; class Enteropneusta; family Harrimaniidae; genus Saccoglossus; species Saccoglossus kowalevskii. Next base: position 20,943,188 of record NC_140653.1, on the reverse strand, counting down.
TACTTTTGTGACATGCGCCCTCTGTGGCAGAAATTATGTATTGAGTATTATTAATGCTTTTGGGGCTAGCCTGCTTTTGTTGACAAACAAGGCAAAAGCATTTTTGCCAATATTGTTTACCTGATGTGAAGGGAAAGCCAGTGTTAGCGTGGTGTCCCACTGATTTCTATTCACCACAAAATATAATATTTTGTGACATTCAGTTTACGAAGCTTTCTTACCTGCTGGAAAGTAAACTGTTCCGTTTAATGGTTCAATGTCTTGAGGCGTCCCTGTAGAATGCCAATACACGGTTGCATCTCCAGATATCCCTTCTCTGCTCAGGGGAAGAACAACCTGTACATATAAGCACCAGAATATTATTACACAACAGAAACAACACAGGTCAAGATGCAATGCTGAATTTCAATGGTAACTTTACATTACAGAAGATGCAGGGATGAGCAAATATATGTAACCATGGAAACATTAGGTGAGTTGGTATTTTAAAACAGATAACCAAGATGAGGGTTGCAGAAATGAGAAAAGTGCAATGTAGCAAAAGAATTGGTAGAAATGTTGAAAGCAATAGAGAAGACCAGGGATGAGATAAAATAATATACTACCCAAACTTATTTTAGTTTATTCTAGGACTTTCTTTTGATAATTTAAACAGCTTTTGGCTGTTTGTTTTTTTCATCGTTTTTAAGAAATAATTATCATGAACAAAACTTGACTGAATCGCTACCAATACATTTTCAAACGAAAAGTTGTGTGTTAAGCTTTGTTGACGAAATCAAACACAATGGTGTGTGCTCTGATGTGATGTGGTAAATGGAACACAAAATCATGTGTGGCGATGTGTTTCCATAGGAGATCAAACGAGAAGTTGTATGTTAAGCTGATCTGAGTGATCTGAGTTGTTACAGGAACACAGTTCCTTGGTGCCCATCAAATCATTCAATTTAACCAAGGTCAAATACAAATTTTCTTAATATAATCAGGCACGGTCCTGGATAGTCAACTCCAGCGAAACCATGCAAATCAGGCAATGCTACCAGTACCGGTTTTCACATTGTCTTAACTTAAGATTAGATCCAGTCAGGATTTCTCTCACATTCACTCTTTATTATCACAAACTTACAAACCGAAGTCAAAGAAATAGTTAAATGTCAGCCTTACCTCTAGTGGTACAAATCCTGGTGGTTCGTTAACCACTCTTTGTAAGTTAGCTTCATTGAATCCAATCTCACCATTTGCAAAATCATTTGTGACAGTCAGAAGAACCATGTTTTTATCCCCTAATCTAGGGCTGACTGTCGGTATGATCGTTTCCACACCAAGTAATACCGCTGACGTCAACTGAATCTGGAACTCTGCTCCAATGTGCAGAAACGCATCATCTACTATCAAAATTTCAAGTCGATGGGTACTTGTGTCAGCAGGAAACACTGTTGACATTGGGTCAGGTAGTAGCAACACGTCTTTAAATAATGTAAATAATTAGATTAATATTGAACATCATTTTGTTGAATTACACAATGACAAGCAGTATATCATTATATATACAGAGCTTGAGAAATTAGATAATTTTTTGTTAAACATCAAAAATAGATTAAAAGGTAAGCTCCTGAAACCAATGTGAAAATGTTACCAGGTATTCATTTTTATGCAAATCATGTCTGTGCATATGCAAACTAATCAATTACATATGTAAAACAATCAATCATATATGCAAATTAATTAATTACATAATGTAATCAACCACACTAAAATGCAAACAAATCAATCTTATAAACAAATCAAGGACAAATCAATTTTTATGCAAATCAATTAATTATATATGCAAATTAATTACAAATACAAATCAATTGATTACATATGTAAATCAATCAGTCAAATGTGCAAATCAATAGATTACAATAAAATCAGTAATGAATTAAAATTGCAAATAAATCAATCAATTATACTTGTTGCATCCACAACTATAGACTTGCATACGGTCCCTTGTTTATTTGTTGTTTTTTTCAAAAATTTACATATCACATGACCACACAAAATAAACAAGGGACTGTATGCAAGTCTACCACAACTATACTGTATATATTACAAACATTACACCATGTACAAAGATACAAACTGAACACTGTTTCACCACATGGTGGTGCCAGTAAGGTCGATACAGTTAAATTGGAACATGCGTCATGTGTACGATCCATAACTCAACAACCTAATCCCTGATATTTTAAACTAACTGAACTCTAGCTTACTAACGTAATCTGGCTGACTCAAATACAGTTATACCTTGCTTGTCTACTCACTCAATAATAACAGATCTCTAGCTTACTAACGTAATCTGGCTGACTCATATACAGTTATATCTTGCTTGTCTACTCACTCCATAATAACAGAACTCTAGCTTACTAACGTAATCTGGCTGACTCATATACAGTTATATCTTGCTTGTCTACTCACTCCATAATCCCTGCAAATTGAATAAACACACAAATCAAATTAAAACTAACCTAACTAACAGAATGTACAACGTCTTTATATATTCACCTGTAGATAGCATAATATCAATATAATAAGTTACAAATATTAAGATAACAATATATGCAGTTGTGATTATTCTGAATACTGCATCTGTTTGAGTGTCTAAGTCAACTCATTTTTTATCAATTGATTCACATAACTTTATATATTTTTTTTCAAAAATGTTAATCAAAAGCTATGGGCTGTGGAAACTTAAGTTCATTTAGTTTAAAATTACTGTAAAGAAAAATATATAATACATGTACATAAGTTTTGCACCAAATTTTGGTAGGACAAATTTTGACATTGATTAATCAGCGGATTATTGCATGCTTTCCACTATGGTGACAATTTAATTATGCAAATCAGATATTATTATGCAGAATTATCAGTGTTAAAAAGGTAAATAATAAATGAAATAGGTAATCATATGGTGCCAGTGTTTCATCGCAGCTATCAGCCATACATGCATGACATGACAACAATGTAGGAATATCAGTTACCATGGCAACATAGCAGACTGTCAACAGCTGAGGGAGGGGGAATATTAGGCTTTACTACATAAGTAGCTTAGGTCAGCAAAAACATGTTAAAAAAGCGGCATGCAATTTTAGCGAATTGTGGTAAAATGACGTAATAGCGAAATGTTGATTTAGCGAATCTCTCTTGTCATTGCTGATTTGTTTGTTTGGCGGCCATTTTGAACTGATAATTAAGTCATTAGCGACATCTTGAATTAGCAAGTCAGTTCTCTCGCTAAATTCGTGAAAAAGACATGCTCGCGAAAAAGACATGTTTTACAGTATTACGTCCAATGTTATTTACATTAAAAAATGTTTTTACTAACTTGTACAGTTTACTATTATTTGTGATTTTAAAAATATTCACAATAAAAATGAAAAGGAACAAAAAAGGTACTCAATGCATATCAGATGCCACCATTTGTTAATTTCATTTTAAAAAATACAGTAAACTGCATTAATTTTACACAACCAACTTTTCATATTTTTTATAAAAATCATGAAATTGCCGTTGTGAAAATTGTGAAATTTCATCATCACAAAAACCCTTACTTCATGAAATCGTTAATATTTCTAAAAAGTAAAAATTAAAATTTTGTTGGGTGATCTTCTTGAAGTTTCCTTTTATGAAACATAATTATACTACTTTATTGAGGGTTGTAAATCATTAAAAAAACGAGGCTCACCTTGATCAGATGGTTCAGCATCCACAGGAAGATTATACACTGCTACAAAATTAACGAGGACGTCTCCATCAAGGCTAATAGCTCGTGTCAAAGTAAGTTGTAATTTACGAGGTGAAGTTGATGTAAGAATCTTCTGTTCGGTATCTGATGAGAATTGAACGACACCATAAATGTCATCACTGTCTTGGATTATGAATGATCCTGTGATGACCCCTTCGACCTTGGCACCACCAGTAACAGTTTCGGGCAATATCTCTATGGTGTATTTTTCGGCCGGTTCAGGTTCGCTATCTTGAAGTAACATGATAATAATCGGGGTTGATCTCACCCCATCGGCAAGTGTAACAACACCACTTGCAGGATACAGATCAGCCTCAACAGGATCAGTATTGGAATCATTACGTTCTATTAAGTACGCGATTGAAACCTCTCCGAAATTTCCACCAAGTCTTTCAACTACAAAGAAGTCTGAAGTAGCCTGGGTATCCTCGTTCAAAATGGTGGATGGTATCTGTCCCAGAACTGTAGATGTTAGCGTCAATGCACCATTTGGATCGTCATTGGGTAGAATTATAATCCTGGCAACCCCGGGGTCAGCAATGACGGCCGATAAAGACTGCTGGCTTAAACTAACGTAGAATTCTTCCTGTATCTCCGGAAGTGCGTCGTTAACAATGTTGATACTGAATTGTACGTTGTGATCACCGTCACGAAATCCCAGAAATCCACTCAGTGGTGCAACAGTGTAATCTTGTCCAAATACTGCTGTATTGGGGTTCACAGTATATTGAACAGTTACATCTCCAGTGTCAGGTCCAAGTAGACTTGACCCGTCAGCAGATAATCCCCTGTACACCTCCAGCGTAACTTGATTTACAGTCTCCTCAACGTAGTATTCAGCTTGGGCAAATCTTATCGGACTATCATTGGCTAGTACTGTCAGCTGTATCGAATCGGCTTGGTCATTAATGGTCGCGCCCCCTGTCACTGAACTTAAACGAATAACAAAAGTCTCATCGTTCTCAGGCACCTGAAAAAGTTGAGCGCAAACATGATTACATAAGACTGCATAGTGCTGGAAATAATTACTTTATGATATGAATAATGAAATTAAAATGTATTCAATCAAAATATTTACATAATAACCCAACATTTTTGAACCTCTGTTAAGCCTTAAACTATTGATGTTAAGAGTCTATTCCATCAGTTGTCTGAGACCGTACATAGTGGGCTCCCAATTTAAAATAATAGCATATATTCAAATTACTAGTAATTACACATCAAATTCTGAAATGTTACTGACCATTTATTTTCTGGTCAAATTAATGAAATGGACATGAACTGATGTAAATGTTTGCCAAATGGAAACCTATTCATGAATGGTTTGTGATCACTTTGACAGAATTGTGTAGTCATGGTAACTATTATAAACAATAATGTTTACGGTTTATATATATCAATGTTTCCAAGTGAACAGGCTAACAATTGAACAAAGTAAACTACAGAAGAATCATATTAAATCCCTAATATTTGTCATAGAATTGTGATTGCTATGGCAACAGGAACTAAACAGAGCATTGATTTTCAATTCCCCCTCTCAATGTGTCCTAATTGCTAGTGATCGTTTTGGTTTCCCATTTTGATTGTTTGCTTGAAATTCATTTGCTAACACTTTTGTCTAATGATTCACACATATGTATAGCATTAAATATAAAGTTATAGGAATGTATCCAACTATAAAAAGTCCACAACACAAATGTAACTTTCAAACCAACTTTCACTCAGTTCAGTTCAATTCCCAGAGTAGAAAAAAGTTGTCTTTTTGATTATAATCAACACAAAGCCTGCTGCTGTTAATTTGCACACTGGTTTGCTATGCACACCCAAAGACCATTATGTAATTAGAACCAATCTTAACAGGAGATGTCAAACTAACTGGACTCAGACATGTTGAAGATTATGATGGAATTGCGATTCAATTTATTCCATTCAATCGTATAAAGTTATCCAAACAAAATGTATGTACTGACACAGTATGAAATGTCAGCACAAAGTTGCAGGTGAGTTTAGTATGTGTCATAACACTCATAAATGGGTGAATCTAGTCGAATGGTATACCCTCGTAAAAATTATTTGAACTAACCAGTTCTAATCACTTAACGATCTTGAGACGTGCATTGCACACCAGTCAGCAACTGAGCAGGCAATGTTGCTGTTTGTAATAATATTGCAATGACAGAAAAAGTGAGTAAGACACAATAAAATCTAATGAAGTTTAACATTAAGATAAGCTATAATTTGAAGACAAGAATTTAAACAACTTACCTCTTCAGCTATGATTTCTAATGTGAATAAAGACACATCATTTTGGTCTGTTATTGTGACTGTACCTTGAGATGGAGTGATGTCATCTTCTGCCGGGTTAGGACCGTTGATCACCTGGGAAGACAAAAACACATGAATGATGGTTTGAATTAAACCTGATCTGGTTAAAATTTCATAAGATAGTACGATATTTGCTTTAATATACGGCCGCAAGTGTACATCACCTCTTACAACATCTGACAGACTTCTGTGCAAGTCGTGTTCAGATCTTGGAAAAGAGCAACCAATAAGAACAGAATATTTCTCGTAAGATATCCTCTAATTGGTTGACAAATGCTGTTAAAGGGAAGCTGCTTGAATGCAAACTGCACAGGTAGTTGGTTGATTATAGTTCAAAGACAGGTAACTGACAACCAGTCTTAAGTGAGAGGGGACATTCTACACATTTTAACCATATTGGATTTCACATCTCAATCAATTATAGACAATTATTTTGCATTTAAACATACATACATAAAGAAGAAGATTCAAGTGTAGATATCCTAAAGAAAGGGGTACAGCCACTGAAATTCACTGAATGAGTATGTCAGGTGAATATATAGTAATAAAAAAAAACTGAGTTGCATGTGCTGGTCTCATTGGTATTAATTTTGCTGGATTAATCAATTAATTCTAGCAAATTCTGATGTTACTTACCTCATAGTACACTGTGACATTACCGTGCAATCCACGATTTCTCCGAACCATAACATGAACATTTGTATTAGAATCAACAGCTTCATTCACAACAATTGGTGTTAACTAAATAAAATGAGAAATAGTATTGCTATACATGTAATACAGAAGGAAACTCAAACTATTGATGAAGGTTTACTTTTGCAGGTAAATATAAAATAAAAGTATAGTTAACTGTTTTTTTCCTCTCAATAATAAGTATAATTTGCAGGTAACTGTGACAAATATTGTAACAAGTGATTCATTATAAAAACATAATCTGTATTAATGCAGATACACCACACATGAGATAGGCAGGACTAGAAATAATGCCTTCACTTGGCGCTGAGTGACATTCAGGGATTGATACAATATTTGTTTAAAGCTAAGCAATACATTGCTTCTATAAATTGCGCTCTCTAGTGACAAATCGCTTTTGTGACTGAAATGGGGGGTGGGGTATTCACAGTTTTCTTTTGATCTGTGGTCTGTTTTCAATAAAAAAATATTTTTGAGAGACTACACAACCAAAAACAGTTGTTGTTTTTAACTACATTACTCTCACTGAATTTACATTTTGACGATTATAACGAGAGGATATAATGTGTGGAGAGGAAGAAGAGGGGGGTACTTACAGAAGCGAATTGAATAATCCCAAATGCATCATCATTAGCTTTGATGGTCAACTGTGCTTGTGCAGGCGTACCAACTTGCGCTAATGGGGTTTGGTCTGAAGGTGTGACGATACTGAGCTGCAGAATAAACAACTCATCAGTTTCAGGAATATCATCATCCAGGATAGTTATGGTTGCTGTGACGACAGGATTTAAAATATTTGGTGGGAAAGTTACCGCCCATGAACCAGTACTGCTCATAAAATCATCAGGTCCAATTTGGTACAGTATCTGAGAAAGATAAAAATTATAATAATACATGAATTCATTGACAATAAAATATCAAGATTATTTAGAGATATTTTGAATGCAACAAAGGCTGATCAGCAAGAACACAGTGTCACATCAAATCCTCACAATCATTTTGGTTACTGGAAAACAACCATTTACTCATTAATATACTGACTTCACCTCTTGTAACATTAAAATGTAAGCGTATTCAAGTTCTTGCTTCAATGTATGATAAATGTAATGTACCAACAACCTGTTACTGTAAAATGACTAATTTTCACTGGGCTTAAATTTCGCTGATTTACCATTTCAGGAATATTCAATGGGTTTTAAATTCATGGTTTTATCATTTAGATAATGTGTTCTATGCTAAATTTTACCTATTCACTGGGTTTTAATTTAGCGCATTTTCCAGTCAGCGAAATAAGCTAAATTAAAACCCAGTGAATAATTAACCCTTTTACAGTATTGTTGATCCACTGACAGAATTTTTTTCATTGCATAGATTGTACCAGATGATATTTTTTTTATTTGCCGAGAGCAATTAAGTGCAAATAGTGCATTTTGCAACAGATTCCATATTTCATAGTTGTGATTACATTATAGCTCAGGTAAATAAATTAAATATGCTTTGATCAATCTGACTTTTTTCATTTTGATTCTTTAATCTTACGATGTGTACCAAGATTCCCTCAACATCACATGTATAAGAGGGTGAAGCACAACAGTGCTCTCCCCAAGAAAACAGTGCAGCAGTGCCCAATGTGCATAACAATAGAATATGTTACCCACTGATACTGTATCCATTGCTAAGCTAATTAAGATTCTGTAAAATATTTAATTTAAGCTTGAATTCATTTTTACTTAAAAGACTTTTGGGTGTTTTGTATGGAATATTTTTTTCACGGATTTCTGATGAGTTGAATGTTAAATATAGGAAAAAAGGTATATTCCCTGGATTTTATTCTCACTGAAACATTCCTTCAGTGAAAATAATTCCAAGCGAAATAAAGTATTTTACAGTATATTGTTTGTCAAAAATAATATACTAGTAGTACTGTAAAATACTTTATTTTAGCTAGAATTAATTTTTGTTGAAATGATATTTTGGCTGTTTTGTATAAAGTTTATTTTCACTTTTTGATGAGTTTAATGTAAAACATAGAAAATTTGTTTTCACTGATTCATTTCTCAGAGAAAAATAAATTGCAAGTGAAAATAAGTAATTTACAGTAGGTGGCCCCTACTTTATAATGCTGTGTATGTCAACCACACCCCCACCCAAGTTATGAACTATTTGCATTGTGTAGTGCAATCCCAGATGGAATTCAGATTCTAATCCAAGGACAACAAACGTTATGGTGATCGATCACTGACCCATGAGTTTTACGCTAAAACTGGTTTATCAACATCCATATGATAAAACTATGGCACATGTTTCAAACTTTATGTTACCCATGAACACTATTGCCTGGAGACAGATAGGAGGCTCTGCCTAAATGCATTGGTATCCTTGAAATTTTGATCGCTTCCTTTCACTCAGAAATTTTTGCTTTGAAGTTGGATGCCCTCAAGAATCTGAAGCCCAAATACATTGTAAGTTGTGTACATATAACCATGAGGTTTTATCCCATTGAACACTAAGGTCAACTTTCACCCAAAAAAAAAATTAATTTTTTTTTCCATATTTTTTTCAAAGATTATTATTAAGACCTATAGCCTATGGGGAATGTCAGTTGGTCCAAAAATGAAAACAAAATTATTGAAAAATACATGAAATTGTATAAAATTTTAATAAGAGTTTTAAACTTACTGATATCACTGCTGTAACAGAGTCGACAGTATAGCCCGATTGTAGGACTTTAATTGCCACCTGTTGATCTGGGAGTTCTTCTACTTCAAGGATGGTATCCACAAAAGATACAAACACTAACTGTTGAGTACTGGATGGACGCAAACACACAGTGAAAATAAGCAGGACGGAAATCAAACGCAACATATCTGATGAGAGAAAAGAAAAAAATGCATTACATGGATGCATGCAGTGTGCCCTCTATAATGTGTAACCAATACCAAAAATTTGTACAGCAACTATAAACAGGGCTTGTGCTAGTGTCTCGGCAAGACAAGTCCCACTTACAAAATTTTAAGAAATTGAAATTTGACCCTGGATAACTGTTAGAGATTGGACCCCAGCTTGCCTGAAAAACTGGGTCCCTCTTCAATAATGGGAGTCCGGGAAGCAAAATATGTGGTTAACGCATTCCCTGTATAAAATCTGTATTAAAAGCTGCGGCTTCTATTAAAATGGTAGAATGCAACAGAGGGGATGCGGCTTCTATTAGAGCACCTACACATATGAGAAATGATGATTATTTTGTTCTCAATTATTTTAAAAGAGTGGGTGCGATTTCTATTAGGGATGCGGCTTCTAATACAGATTTTACGGTAGTTGTGTTAATTCACTGGTGCCTCATTGATGAACGGGAAATCATACATTGACATAGTGATCTTAAAAACATCTTACTATACATGTATTGTTATAAAATTTGTAATATGGCAAAATGAAATTCATAAAATAAGTGTAAAAACAGAGGAACTCAGGAGGCACTTAATGTTTGTTTTATTTTATTCATGAAGACCCGACCCACCGATCAACACCACCATCACCACCACCACCAGTGAATAAACTGATTCAACTTGATTTTTGAGAATTCCATTTTGACTTAGGATCCTACAAATTAGTTCCGTTAGAGGACACAATGCATGCAAGTAATTAAAACATGTACCCAGTACATATCAAGTTTGAATGGAATCTATCAAGCCTAAGATCCATAATCATAAAATGCTGTAACCTGGTGTTGTTTTATAGTTTTACAACATTTACTTGCAGTTACATTCATAGCTACGTTGGATTGGTCACAAAAGCATATGGATTCCATGTGATGTAGTTAATATGTTGTTATTATGAATTATTTATTTCAAAGGGTAAATTGCTAAGGTCAGTTTTTTACCCAGAGGTAACAGAGTGAATTTCATACTTTGATTGTTTCAGAACACTATTTCAATGAATTGCCATTGTAAGAAAGAAATTACTGTTAACACTACAGCATTAGGCTGCCATTTTGTGAATTTTACTGAAAAAAAGTAACCCTAAATGATGTGTATAACATGCTTTTACCTGAAAAAAAATGCCCGTTTCATGCATTACATTCTCAAACACTAGGTATTATTTTACTCCAAAAATATACGATGATAAAAAACAATAATATAGAAACCCCTTAATATGATGAGCCTATTAGACAACAATTAGTACTACAATGCATGTGTGTAGTTGTATCATCAATTTGAAGTGTTTCCATGGCAACCATAATAACAGGGGTGTGGCTACATGTACTATGACTGTCACTAAATAAATTCTTTGTATACTAACTATATGATACATTGTAGTGAACTTATATATTCTCAAGTGACTCATCATAACAAATAAAACATGTTATTGTTCTATGAATAAATTGCATGTACATGTGTACGTGGTGATAATCATATTTTAATAAAAATGTATTTAATATAATCAATTCCAGTGATTATGATTTTACCCGTCAATATCACCAACCAATGATCATAGTACAACGTAAAAACTGACAAAATACAAATTATATGAATATATCACTTATATAAAAAAATAGACAAGAAATCTACTTAGTACAGTACAATATAAATGTGACTATGAACATGACTTTTCTAAAGCACACTAATTTATTTCACAGGAAGTCACATCTATTATTTACAACCAAAAACCAATATTCAAAGTTTTTATTATTTTTTATAATCACTTACGCTAATTTGTGGATTCACTTCCTCACCCCTGTATATTAAAACGGGGGTGTCGTACATCACCTGCGCATGCGTAGATGGCCATAGTGGTCAATGTTTACAAGCAAGTGTCTACCCACGAGAGCCTTTGTGCTTTTTTAGCGTGTGCTGTTATCATCGCTTGGGACTCAATTTCGCACATGCACAGATGACGACCGTCCCACTCTAACCTATGGTTGGTAGATATTGTTCCCTTCCAAAATTCAGTGCAAATATTTTCACATTTTGTACTAAAATTGTCACTAAATTTCATCATCATTTTGGTCCATACGGACAGTTTCAGATACTGCTTTTAGTTTTTCACCAAAAGATTTGTCAATTTTTCATGTGGAAAGAAGCAGTTTGTATACACTCATTTTGTTGCTGGTTCCAAAAGTTGACAATGGCATTCAAAGGGTTAAACCAATGGTTCATGTACCTGGAATAATTTGAGACAAACATATAATTTTAGGATGTAAAATTTTTGAACTACCGATACTACCGGTACTATAAAAACTGTTTTTACTACAATTATAATAATATTTTTTTACTTTCAACTTGCAGACTTTGACATTTAATAACCTGGTAGATTTTCCTACGTCTGCAGTTATCACAACACAACATGTCAATTCATAACAAGATCTCATAAGTGAGTTTCAGACATTTACTAGAGAAGTGTTGCAACATTTGGGACATATTACAATTTTCTTTGCCTAGTCAACAAATACAGAACTGAAAAAAACTTTGTTTGGCCAAGCAAGCTCTGTGTACAGGTGTATTTTGTTAAATATGACATTTGACTCTCACACTGTGGAGGGTCAAAGGTCAAGGAGATACCCTGCACAGTGGAGTAGGTCTATAAAACACTACAACATAATTTATTGGACTAGTGAATTCAAATGCTTCCTGGAACCCACATATTATATAATATCTCTGAATGTTAATTATAGAAATCTACAGAATGCATAAAGTTAAATGGGAGTTATGTTGACTATGGGGCCAAATCTGATTTTAAAGTTATGTGTCCAACCTGTTGCACTTCAAAATGCTTACATTTCTCAACTGTGTGGGACTGTGTTACAGCATATGTCAGCTTATCACCACGGTGACTGTTGTTTCATACACATCACTGTATTAGAAGTAAATATCTCTAATAAATTGCATTTATTGCTACTAACAAAGCAAATATGATACATATACAAATTGTCTAGCATCATACACATAATGCCTACCAAAAAAAAATGCAGCAGAATTTTGATATTATTATAACCAAATGTGAAAGAAAAAAAAACTTATACAACTAAACTAACTTAAAATTAACAAAAATCAGCCAAACCAACTAGCCTAGTTCGAGTTCAGAATTTTTGTATGCAGTATTACGCATTATAGACAACAGAGAATGGTTCGTGATGTGATGTTATACTTTACAAATAAGTCTATGCATTAGAATTCATACAACACACACAACAGAAACATACTGCACACAAATCTATATTGGGACTATAGAAGCTATTTATTGAAAGTTGATGATACATTTTTTTTTCTCACTGTTTCAGACCTTTGAACGATAAATTTCTTTCCTGCCAAAAGTTTTGTATTCCTCTATAAATCCTTGAACCAAGTGGGAAGAGTTTTCTACAGCCCTACAGGTTTTGATACAAATATTTGAAAAAATAAAATAAAAATAATTATGCAGATCTCTTGTTCCCACTTTAAGTTCTTCAAATTTGCATAAATATGAATTAGCATTATATTAAAATAAGAGTAACCTCAACACAACATTTAAGTTGTTCTGGAGTTTAATTGTCACCATTAACATTTTTTTAAAAATAAAAATGGTATATAATCATACTAGTAGAAAAATTGGACAGCGTGCAGATGATAACAACAATTCTAGCCCACTGTTGCTTTGCTGTGACTCTAAGTGATTTGTTGCGAATCACAAGGTACAAAGCCACTGCTAAAACACAACTGTCACTACCCAGTATACTAGTTTCTGATTATTGTAAAATACTTTATTTTAGCTGGAATACATTTTTCAGTGAAAAGCCTGTTTGAGTGTTTTTTATGGAGTTTATTTTTTACTGTTCTTTGATGAGTTGAATGTAAAACACAGAAAAGAATGTATACTTGGGTGGATTTTATTTTCACTGATTCATTCCTTCATCGAAAATAGCAAAAATAATTTTGAGGCTAAAAATAATTGTAATTTTAAAAATACTAAAAACTAATTAGCATGACTGGCACCTGAACTTCGTCATGACCCTAAATAAAATGATCACCCTGTTACGCTTGATACCGTAACCGCCAAGCATGCATAGGAAAGCATGATGTATTTATAATGGGGAACAATAACCTGCCACACCCAGTGTGTGTGCAACTGTAACACATTCATTAACATATTAATTGTGACATATAACAGCAGTGAACAATAGCTATTGTAACAAAATGTTTAGTTCCATGTATTCTTAAAATTCAGCTACTGTAAAATACTTTAGTTTCGCATGGAATTAATTTATTTATTTTCGCTGAAGGAATGATTCAGTGAAGATTAAATCCAGCGAATATACCTTTTTTCCTACATTTTACATTAAACTAGTCAAAAATCAGTGAAAATAAATTCCACACAAAACACCCAAAAAGTCTTTTCAGCGAAAATTAATTCCAGCTAAAATAAAGTATTTTATAGTATTTTTGATTTTTTTTTTTTATAAAACAGAAATTGGCTAAAACAAAATCAGATTACCTTGATGTTTACAATATGGTTTTATTTTATGCTTAAGTAAAACCCAGACAATAATATATTTGGTGCCCTGGTCACAAAACTACTTTTCACAGAAAGCACAAATCATAGATCCATATACAGTATGTTGATTTTTATTCAGTAATTCCTATGATAAAACCTTTTCACAATATCTTAAAATTTTGTTTGGTTATCGGTACATAGGGTGAAAAAATAAGTTCAGTAATTGTCAAGAATTATTAAAGCGAGAGGGTCGTCTGTGCATGCGGGAATTGAGTCTCAAGCGGCTTAGTCTTTTCCACGAAACGAAATGAAACAAAATAAAACGAAACGAAACCCTAACCCTAACCTTAGATTTTGAACGACCTCAAACATCGTCACGTCCGTATTTCACAGTGTGAAATTTTCTCAGATATTATTGGGCCAATGAAAAAAAAAAATGCGAGTTAGGGTTTCGTTTCGTGGAAAAGACTAAGCCGTCTCAAGCGATGATAACAACACATGCTAAAAGTGCAAAGGCTCATGGGCTCATGTTTGTGAACAATAAAATGCTATGGCCATCTGATGCATGTGCAGGTGATGACTTCCCCGCTTTAAGACATTCTGTTGATAACTATACGTTTGATATGAATAATGCTTTAATATGAATTTTTATGAATAATGCGATAACTATGGAAATTGTCCAAAAATGGCAGTTTTTGCATGTTTTCAGGCAATAATTTTCCTAACAAATACTTCATAATTAAAAAAAAAAAAAAATACTGGACAAGTGTCAAAATTAACGATTATGTGATTTGTTTTTAAAACAAAAAATTGCAAGGGATTTGTTGTCCCAGTTTATTAGGTCAATTGCCTATGATCTATGGCCCAATGACAATCTCTAATGTATGCATTGTGTGAGTATAACATGAGAAATAACTTCTGGTATGAATTTGACTGATTTTTTGAAAGAGCATAAACTATAAAATATGTCTTTTAGCTAGCATACTATTTTAACAAATTTAGCTGCAGTGAAATTTGTAATTTTGCTAAATCAACGTGTAGTTAATTTATGAGAAAGTATATTCTCATAAGAGATTGTTAGCACATTATCAAAATTAAGATTCCGTTATTTCATGCATTGAGTCAAATGCACTAAAATAATATGTAGCTATTTCAAAGTGTTTCACAGTACAAAAAAAACATGTATGTAGTCGCACTTTTTGATCGTATGCAGGACCCAATTTTAAATTATGCAAATCACAGCTCCGATAATTATCATGATACAATAACTGAATTAGGGTTAGGGGTTCATATGAATATAAGTGTACAGACTGTAAGATATAATATTGGACGGTTTGAGCATAGAACTAAGAGAAAGGTCTATTTTTTGGAGGCACTGATATACGTGTACATGTAACGATGCGCAAGCATATCGCCATTATTAGCAAGTTATCGGAAAAGTCAATTATGGTAACTAAGTGAGAGCAATTAGATTGTCTCACCAGTCAAATATTCAAAATGGCAGCTTCAAAATTCCGTTCTCGTACACACACGTCATAATACTAAAGTCAACTTTTATCGCCATTAATAAATAAACCTGCACGAAATTTTGATCAACAATTGTAGCTATTGAGAAATTATAATTATGATAATAATATCTACTGATATTGGGGTGCAAAACCAACATTTACGCAAACAAATTATGAAGTTCAAAGGAATAAACGGTTTAACCTATACATAGAATTGTACATATATTTTGCATGCAAGTTTACAACAAAACCATGACTATAACAGTATTATGTCACATGTACAGTACTGGAGAATCAATGATGGCAAAACATTTATAGAATAGAATAGAATTATTTTTTAATACCATAAAGATAATGTGACATTTCTTTTTTGTTAATAAAGTTTTTACATATATATATATAGTTGTGTGATCATAAAGCTATCTGTAAATAGTAAAGGTAAGACAATTTACAATATGTAAGAATATGGCATATGTAGTTTATAATGTATTCCTAATGTTGTAACACTGTTCAATGTACTTTATGGTTTCTTTGATAAGTGAAGCGTTCTTATTACTCATTATTTGTATGAATTTAGCATTTCCACTAAAACTAAATCAAATTCAAATGCATCAAGTCATTTTACTTCCCAGATGTCTTCACAAATAATATTAACCCAGAAGTCCCAGATACAAATTTAACACATGTATAATCACAATACAGGTGGGGATATCATTGCACTGGGTTCAGACAACAATTGCAGACAATAGTCAGGTAGCAAGAATGTACCATTGTAATGGCATGCTTTCATTCTCTAGCATTGGATATCTGCCAAAAATAACTTAACTCTGGCTGGAGACATTCAACATTGACACGTCAAGGCAAACTGCACAACAATGCCGAATTGACACACTTGTACAGAAATTGAAAGCAAGAAAAAATGACTTTCTTCATTCTGAAATACGCTTGATCACAAAACATTTATTATAATCTTATGACTCTTATGACGGTACCATTGTACTATTACCCCAGACTCATTTATAAAACTCACACTTATAACTTCAATTTATTGCGATACTTATTGGGGCAGGTATGTAGTACATGTTATTACACGTACTACAACTGTCCTTACAATAGGACATAGACCTGAATGCCTCCAAACAACTCCTATTCTTTAGGGGTTTAGTGATCCATTTATAAGTAATTTACACACATTATTACTTAGTTCAATATAAAATCCAGAATTACATACATTTTCATGTTGCTTCCAAGTAGAAGTTGAGTCTTTGGTTAAAAATAGAAAAAAAAGTAAATGCATCCTTTTTGCTGATGGAAAGTAATTCTGTGTGAGATATGATTGCATTGTTTTCTTTAAGAGAGAAAAGTATGTTTATTAATTTGTTACTTTGTCATAACTTCATTGATGTTCTAAGGTGGGAATACACATTACTAGTACAGGTGTGTAAAAAAATGAATATTTGATTAACTGCGAGTAATAAACTTGAAACGTGATTCGTTAACAGGGTTTTAATGTGTATACTAGTATGTTTCTAATAGAGCTACTAGTGTTCAACTGTCGTAGTAGGCAGGTATACTACTACTAGAAGATCACATAGGTTATCTCAATGTTGACATATAGCTTGATAACACCAGACCTAGGATATCATACACATAAATCAACTAATGGGGATCTATAAAAGGGACAAACCAGAACACTCAGAATACTACAGTGGTGTCCATGCACCCCAGATGCCTAAAACCTAAATTATGACAATTTTAACATGCTTGGCCACAGAAATACCAAACTTGAACTTTAAAAAAACAATAGTGAACATTTAAATGTTAATTATTCCTATTGTAACAGAATGCATATGCAAAGTATATTGTTTTATTATGTAAATTAGCCACCATGCTTGGCTAATTTAATTAGCAAACACTAGCTGCTACAGTTAAAAAAAAAGTATTGTGTCTAAATCCTTTACCATGCCAAATAATCTAATTAAAATATAAGAGATATTGTATTTACTTTGTCAGAAGCATTCATATTTACAATGCAAGTTCGGTATACGAAAATAATTCTGCCAAAAAAATGTTTGGCTTTTATTAGATGCACTTTGACTAACAAAAATTCCACAGATATACTTGCCAAAAAAGAATTAATTAATCTTCACCATAATAGTGTTCACGCTACACGTAGTACAGGCTAAAGTTAAAGCATATCTGTTATGTTTGCATATCGGATATCTGCAATTGCATTCACGCACGGGATAAGGAACGCCCAATTTTGTTCCCAATCAGTCATTTTGACCTTTGATTACTCAGTACAGTAATAAGGAAGATATACGTGTTAGTTCTATGATAATAAAACAATACTAAAGTAAATTCAGAAGTGCAGATTACAGAATAACAGGAGGTAGCACAGAGTCTCATCGTCAGTTCATTTTATTTCCGGACAATATCTCTATGTGCGTTCGCGTTGATTGTCATGTCAGAAATGGCATACTGAAATGTAAGCTTATGAATATAATAGTATATCTTTAAAATGAACATTGAATACAATGGCATTTGGGACGCTTGCCCGAACTATGCGTTCACACACACACACACACACACTTGTTAGTCCGTGCTAAGAATCTGGACCAGGTCTTAAAAACAGGCCAGATTTAATCTGTACTTACTAGCATTTCTTAGCCTGTGCTAAGCGTTCACGTTTTCTTAGCAAGGGCTAAGGTTTTTGACCTCTTAGCCCGTGCTAAGCAGTTTTGCGTGAACGCTACTATTTTTTGAACTAATTTGACAACAAAACAGGTAAGTCTATTGTAGTGACAGCGGATTAAATGCAGCCACACCCCCTCTCTGCGATTGTGTATGCTTATATGATTATAAGTGAATCAACATAATTTTGTATTTTACTATTATACATACCTTAACATTATAACATAAAATATAAAGACAAACAAAAATGAAAAAATGACTTTATAATATGATTATACAGCAGTGAGTGAAATAAAGTGAATGCATTACAATGTTGATCAGAAAAATCTTCTGACACTAATGGCACATCACAGCTATAAAAGCTTCACTCCTAATGTCAATACTATGACATCTGAAAAGGTCAAAAAAGCTGAGTAACAGGGCATGCACATGCTGCAAAGCTACATTGAATCACATACGCGTGCCTCAGTTCCCTATATTATAAAATCGATTTTTTGAGTATGTTCCCGCATTGACAATGCTCCGAAATTTTAACATTATCTAGCCAAGACTGTCTGTGTAAGAAAAAGCACAAAAAAAAAAAAATTCACCCTGAGTGCCCACGAACCTGCATCTATACCTTAAGGCAGATTTGAATTGGTATTTTCATGGAAGTATAAACCAGTTTATAGTTCCATGGTATTTTCAATGTTACAGTCCTAGCTAACAATGTGTAGGAGTAGTAACTTGCCAGACATATGGCCACAAAATATTTTGTTTGTTGATATCTGTGCACCAATCTTAAATGCAATAATATAGGTGTTGGGTTTCCTTTTCAGGATGTCTTGATCTTGTAGCCTTGCTACCAATGTGGAAAGTTGATAGCCCTAATACTATACTTCACAGTCTTCACTACAATGGTATAGTGTAATATTTTGTGTTTTGCAGTCGTTTGATACATGAAGCTTTGTTCAAAAGTACTAATATGCAAATAACTTTGTACTTATTTTGTTGTAAGACATCTACTGTATACTTTAAACCTTTTAATTTTGTGAGAGTGTGAGTCACAATATTTTCACACACAAAAAACATTTTTTGTAAATGAACTTAAAAATCAAAATTATGAAAATTTGATTTGGTACATTCAAATATTAAATTTATATATAAAATAAAATATTGTTTGAATTTTGACAAATTTTTTGGAGGTCAAAATGATCTACAATCATGACTGGAGGCATGTTACATGTATTTAAAGTGATATTATTATTTTTTATAATAATGTGAACAGTAAATACTGTAGCCAAGTATTTTTCTCATTGATGGAATAATAAATTCAAATTTAATTACTCAACAGGAACTAACTGATTATCTGGAAACATGTGTACCATTCAATTAAAATATGTAGTAAAACAAAAACAAGCAATTTACTTGATAATTTGCTGAATTGATATACCATGTATTTGTTTTGTTTAAATATTATTAATTAATTCATGTAATATTTCAGTGATATGATATGATATATATTTCTGCACGTAAGTGTAGTGGCTATTTTAAAACTGGTAGACACGCCGGCAGTTTAACGTAACACTAGTTGATTTTCACACCTCAAGGTGCTAACGTATGCTTTTTAAAATACTAGCTACCATGGTGACTACGTTTAGTTTTCCCATTGAAATGTTCTGGGAATATTGGTAGATTTGCGCCCAACTAGAACATCCAAATAACGCGATATTATTACTAAAATTGGGCTTGCACACAATTTATGTGTATAACAATGTTAGCTACTGGTTGTATAGAAGCGTTCATAGCTTTGTATAGGATGAGGAAAAGCATCAATAATACTACTATTTGTACCTACCTTCGGTTCGAATTATGCGTTGATTTGAGTAAAAACAAATCGGCAATTCAGTCGTTGTTACCTAGCTAAATAAATGGGCGACGCCCAAGACGACATTACTCAGTTTACACTATTTCACGCGAGCACTAAACCAGCTGGACCATTTCCGTAATACTCGCAGTGTTGGCTCGGTGCTTGGCAGAGATGGTGTGCTATTTTTATCCCTCGATTACTTCACAACGCTCCTCTCTTTTTGGCTGCAACCCGAAAAAAAACTATTTTTTGCAATGAATGTCGTATATCCCTGGAAGAACCATACGCGAGACACGTGAGTAACAAAGGATAACTGGAAACTGTAAAATAATATCCAACGCCAGTGTTCTCATACAACAACAGTGCAAACGATCACATTATAATGTGACTCAAATTCACTTTCACCTTTGATTGACAGGAACCCCGCCTACGAGTGACGAGCGCCCTCTTTCGAACGCTTACATTGCAACTTTTTTCTTAGTATTCATGAAAACATTGATGGTAATACAATAAAAAAAAAAAAATAAGTCACTGAGTAATTTCTCCAAAATACCCCATACATATAACACGCTCAAGAATCGAAGTTGACAAAGAATATTTTACTTTAGTGTAAAACGAATGAATAAAGCGATACAGCCTTTTGAGGGCGTATACACTTCCAAATATCATGTGACCTCAAATACTGTTCCAACATGGCGGATGAACCACCACCCCTCTTCCCTGAAGACGAGAAAATCGAAACACAAGAAGAGTCTGATGATATTTTTCAGGTTAGTCCGATGGTTTGTGTTCTGTGTTTATCTATAGTTATATAAATGGTTCATTTGGCGATTGAATCGTAGTGAAAACCTGACCGAGTTACTCACTTTTTGCAGACAACAGAACGATTTTTGGGGCGTAACGTTATAATATAAACGTACACATTCAGTATTACTCACAGACTCTGTGGTGATCGTTGTAATATCAGTTCTATAATTCACTTATATGTAAATGTTCTATGTAGATGTAATGAACAATTGTATTTTTTGATCAATATACCAATTACCATATCAATTATAATATGCAATATCCTAGACGTGGCTGTTAGTAACAGCATGTATTGTCAATGTGTTATGTTCTTCACTTTTTGAAATCGCTGATAATCGCAACAAAAACTGATTTGTGTATTCACTACTTCATTATAATATGTCACTTAGAGTGGATTACCCTCTTCCCGGAGAACATTGTCCATGGTATTTTAGCTATTAAGTTGTCTGTTGCCCCTCCCCCAGTTTAATTTTTAAAAGTTTAATACTTGCTGCTAAGAAAATGGCTATTTCATTCTTACAGGAAGTACAGGAAGAAGCAACACAGGAAGAAAAAGGCAGTGATGAACATGAAGATCTGTTTGCAGGTTTGTTTAAAGGCCTTCGCAAGACACCTTGGGCTTTAAAAAATCCTATTATCTGTATTGTGTCTACTTCGGATTTGTCTTTTGTTTTTTATTAAAATCAACATCCTTTAAGTCAATTTAACATTGAAAATGAAATGGGACTTTGAGAAATTAGTGAAATGTCAATAATTTAATTTGCAATTTTGCTAGCTAACAACCGCAACAGGATAAAATAAAGTTGAGAGATAATCATAATTATCACAGTAATAGAGTTGTAGCATTTGTTTACTCCACCGGAAATAAGATATCAAATGCAGCATTGCCATAATTACAGTCAGCCAGTGATAGTTCCTTCTGTGTACAAATATAAAAAGGAAGTGGTTGAAACTACATGTACCTTGCTGATTTTAAAACTCCCTCTTGTATTCCTTACCCTAAATCTAACCCCATTTCTCAATTGTATATGCCCCTCCTAAGGACACCTGGAGGGGGGCATAGACAATTAAATTAGGATTGGGGCTGAAAGAGCAGGTTAAAATTAGTGGTCAAGTTAGGTGCGAGGGTTTACAAAAGGAACTTCTTCCCTTTGTCTTTTATTACTGAAATTGTACTTTTCTGGCCAAAATAAAAATTAAAAAAATCACCAGCTTCTGATTTTTGAAAAAAAAATACACTGCCACTGCCACAGTGCACTGTCCAAAATTTAATACTGGTATATACAATTATGCTATATTCTATAATAGGTGTAGGAGAGGAGGTTTCTCTAGACGATACACCAGCAGAACAAGAACCTGAGCCAGAGCCAGAGCCACAGCCTGAACCACAACTAGAACCATCCAATATCGCCCCGGAAGCAATACATCCACCAACGGCAGTTTCAGTGTCACCAGTAGCTGCGATAAAAACAAAGGATGAGGTAGGATGAATCAATATTTCACTCTCTAAATATTAGTGTTTGGTTTCATTCAAATACTGCTGTAACCAGTATACCAAATATAATTTTTTAAAGTGACAGTAAATTGTACATTTTTGTATATACCGGTAACGATGTTATTATTTGAGATTGTCAGATATACTGTGAACCATTATATTTTCGTTTTGAGAAATGTTCGCTATTTCACAATACATTTCACTTTGACTCGGTCTTCATGATTCAGCTTTGCATTTGATTGAGTGTTCAAATTTATTTTCCTTATAATTTCAACTAGAGTTCCAATGCACATTGAGTTTTGATTTGATTCTGAATTAGTGTGGACTGCAATAATTTGAATCATACCAAATTCTAGTCTATTCCTGGCAATGTCACATAATACTGTAGAATACTTTATTTTTGCTTGGAATTTATTTTCGCTGAAGGGATGATTCCGTGAAAATAAAATCCAGCGAATATACTTTTTTTCCTATATTTCACATTAAACTCATCAGAAATCAGTGAAAATAAATTCCATAAAAAGTGCCCAAAAAGCCTTTTCAGTGAAAATTAATTCCAGCGAAAATAAAGTATTCCACAGTAGTCCAAAAGACCCTAATAAAGAAATGCTCTCAGATTAACGTAATTATACATTGTCAGGGAATTTTTTAAACAAGGGAACAGGGGCACAGCTCCCTCATGCCATGGCTATGCGCCCCTTACCCTGGGGAGCAGATGCTTTGGCAACCATAACCATTTTAACTTAGAATTATCAAAAACTCCACACCCTGGTAGGGAGAACCCTACCCCCCTCCCCACTTGGTGGCCTCGCTGAATTGCAGTTCCCCCTCTTGCATTTTTTTCTAGAAAAAACTCTGTATATATTGTTATGCAAATTAGTTATTTCTATGGAGCTGATGCGTCAATTAATACCAATGATAAACATTTTGTGGCTTTCCACAATAATGAATTCCTGAAGGCATGTATTGATTTTAAAGCCTCCAACTGACACCTCTCTCATTTAGATTTCA
Organism: Saccoglossus kowalevskii; assembly: GCF_978046115.1. Lineage (NCBI taxonomy): Eukaryota > Metazoa > Hemichordata > Enteropneusta > Harrimaniidae > Saccoglossus > Saccoglossus kowalevskii. The sequence goes on along the minus strand of NC_140653.1, from coordinate 20,919,558 downwards.
ATTCCTCTTCCACTCGAAGAATCCATTTATTAATAGTTGTAATAATATTACTACATTATTCATTTATCCTTTTAAGATTAAAGAAGAAGAAGGCGGAGACAAGTATGAAATTGAAATCACTGTTACAGATCCCCAGAAAAAAGGTAGGATTTGGTTTATTTGTAAAATAATGTACTGACATATCATGAGACAACACTAAATAGAAAATGTATGCATTTCTTGTTTTTTTAAGCAGAAGTTATTTTGTTTATTAATTTCAGGCGAGGGAATGAAAGCATACATGGCATATAAAGTTGCTACCCGGGTGAGTACTTATCGGCTCAATGCTGAGATACAGCGCCCTCACTCCTGTGGTGGTCATAATCATAAAATCCTGTTTCAGATTGAGGTTTGTGCAAGGAATCATGTCAAATCTGAATCACAGTTAACATTTCGATGGATTTTTACAAACAAAATAAGTTTTAATGATGAAAATTTGTTTGGTGCACAAAAACCTTGGCATATATGTTCTCACATAACTCAAGTGAAGAGCACGCCGTTTCCCTACTTAAAAATAGCAGCGACAACCTTGATTGAAATAATTTTCTTATCGACGAGCTGTGTGAATGCCTAGCCTCCAAGCAGAGTGTTAACTACTATACCGTTAACTATCAGTAGTAATAGTAAATACACTGATATTGTATATTGTTTTAAATGGGAACACAATTGTGAACTACCTTCCTAATTACACCAAACTATTTAATATTTTTACAGACAAGCATGGCATTGTTCAAGAAACCAGAATTCTATGTGTGGAGAAGATTTAGTGACTTTCTGGGTTTGCATGAAAAGTTGGTACAGAAACATGCCCACCAAGGGCATATAGTGCCTCCTGCACCTGAGAAAAGTCTAGTTGGTAAGTTTTATTCATATGTGTATGTGTTTATCAGTAGAGCATCATGAATGTGATTTGTGGTTGTTTCTCAATTGAATACTGAATGGAATTCATAAACTGAGAAACACAAATATGAATTGTTTACACTTTTGCCAGGTCAAGTTCACGAGCCAACATTGTGATATTTGTTCCAGCCTAAACTACCATATTCAACAACTTAACGCCCAGTGACCTCAACTCAGAAAATCATGGTTTTTATATTTGTTTTTTTTTCTTCAAGTTTTCTGCAATTTCCGTTAATTCTTTGAATGTTTTGATCAAATCAAAAGGTTTTGAACTTTTTCATCCAAAATATTGATAAAGATAAAACATGTATATAAAACTATTAATAATAGGGTCAAATTTGTCAATGTCACTGAATGAGTCAAAAATCAAAGCTGACAATGAAAAGGTCAAGGGTCAAAGTTGACAGTGACAGTGGGAGGTCATAGGTCAAAGTTAACAGTGACAATGATTTGGTTAATGTCGACTGCAAAGATCTTTGTGAAATCATATGTTCCTAAATGAAACAATTCAAATATTACTTATAATTTGGATGATGAACTTATTTTGGTATTTTGTAAATAGGTATGACACAAGTGAAAGTCTCCAAAGATGAGAGTGGGAACACAGAATTTGTTGAGAGAAGACGAGCGTCTTTAGAACGATACTTAAATCGCACTGCTGCTCATAAGCTACTACGACAGGATCCTGATTTCAGGGATTTTCTTGAGCGTGATGAGGTAATGACTTCAACTTAAAATATTGAGAAATAGTGAAACAAATTTGCCTATACAGTACATTATTTGCTTGCACGTTATTCAACATAACATTGTTTGATGCTGTGTCTTTTTTTAGCTACCACGTGCTACAGGTACCTCTGCTGTCAGTGGTGCTGGTGTCATGAGATTGTTTAACAAAGTGTCGGATACAGTATCAAAAATTACATCCAAAATGAATGAATCAGATCAGGTAGGACACGTCATCTTCTGTCCATGTTTATCCCATGTATCATGTCAATATCATGGAGATACAGCCATGTGCTAATTTCGCTTACCATGTGCTTAAGGTGCATAGCTCCACAGTGTGATAGTCACATCACAAATTTTGACATTTTTACATACATTAAATTGTTTTCTTTGCATGAAAATTGACCTAGATTGATTGATTGAAGAAGCTCATTTCGGACTGTTATTCAGTTGCTCTAAAAAAACCGATCAGAATCACCACATAGCATACACAAGGTGTTGCGAGCATTGTTAGAATACAAGGCACGCCCAGTGATATACTCGTATTTGGTATAAGTTCAGCAATAGTTCCACTTTCAGTACTTCCAGTTCCCTTTTTTTCATTACAAATTTACAAAATAGTATGCTCTTTCCTTGGTTGGGACAAAAATAGGCCAATTTTTTTGAGTAAAAACTGAAAATTGAATCAAATTGTGTCTGTTAGATCCAAAGTTAGGGTTCAATTCCAGAAATATTGATGAATATAAAGAAAAAAGTTCAGAAAAATTTGGGCGAGAAAGTTTGGTGACGAAGTTTTTTGTATAGGCGGGAAGTATCCATGTGATAAATAGTATATTTAAAAATCTCTATGAATCCTAGTCGTATGAATATTTCTTGCAAACAGTTGTGCTTTTAACTTCATCAACGATTTCCAAAGACAAAATGTAACTTGTTTGGTTATTTGATGCTAAAATACATTAGTTATGTTATATAAAAGCTGTGAAAGATGTACATAAAATAAATAGAATATCAAACATGCAACATAAGGCCAAAAAGAAAAATTGTTTTGTTGCCCTCAGCGACTGACCGAAAAATATGAAATATCAGGTCGTGTTTTTTTTCCCCATATACCTCGGCTATTTACGATACCCTTAGTTTTCACGAATTTAAAAAAAAAAAAAAATCCGACCGGCCGACCCAATTTTTCAATTTTCCGATTTGAGGGCAACATAAGTTGTTGTTTTTTTTGGCCTAATATATCTGTATTATTATTTCCTCCACAGTGGTTTGAAGACAAGAGTCAACAGATTGACAGCCTTGACCAACAGCTAAAGAAATTGCATTCTAGTGTTGAAGCATTGGTAAATCATAGGAAAGGTATGACAATTGAATATTAAATAATAATTTTGTCTTTAAGATATTGACTTAAGTACCATACGTGTATGTGTGGAGGATTTACTGTGATTGAATAAACTCAAGGCAAAAATGAAACGAGGCACAAAGATTATATGTATTCAATTACTTTGTTTATATAAGGACTTTAAAGAGATCTAATTAAACATTATATGTCAGCTTCATCTCACTTTCATTATTATGCCATAATGACATTATACCAAAAAAGTAAAAATGAATTGGGGTCACCAAATTTTTTTTTGAGAAATAAGTGTGGCAAATGTATTGAAAAATGGTCAAAATTTGTGGTATCTATGGAGAAATTATTTCTTCATATTTTGCTCAGTGACATAGCATGAAAAATCCTATATTATTATAATTATTGATATGAATCCTAATATTGTTAAAGGAATTTTAAAATTGAGATTTAATATTTAGTGAATTTCAAGTGTGATAAAAGTTTTCCGTTATACAATGGATAGTTCTCTCCCACAATGCATTGCATATATGTGCAGTAACATGCTCAGTAGTGTAAAATTTGAATTCCTCTTGAACTGCCTTAACAGTAGTAATATTACAGAACGCATAATAGTAATGGTATTACGTCTTTTCTACGGTAGATCTTAGTACTGCTACTGCAACTTTTGCAAAGAGTGCTGCAACACTCGGCAATGCTGAAGAACATACAGGCCTGTCACGTGCACTGGCTCAGCTGGCTGAAGTGGAAGAGAAGATTGAACAGCTCCATCAAGATCAGGCCAATACAGACTTCTTTGTTTTATCAGAGTTACTAAAAGATTATATAGGTCTTATTGGTGCCATTAGAGTAAGTATCATTGCTCAGTTTGCTCCTATCTTTATTTTCCAGTGAGTAACTCGAACAAACCGGCATCCAAAATTAGCGACCACCATGGTAAAGGTATACCGTTAAAGTCCTAATATAAACCGCATACGTAATAGTAACCGCACCCCCAATTCCGGCTTCGGGGTTAAAGAGTTCTTAACAAAAATTGAAAACTTGAAAAGTACCTATTACTAACCGCACCCCCAATTCAACAAGACCGTGACTGACTTCATTGTTTCAACCAGCTGTTCCAAAACGGCATTGTTCTTAATCCTATTCATTTGTTTCAACAACATGCCTAAAAATATTCACACCTATTTATTGTTCAGCGGTGATAAGATGTCAGACAGGCACTGAAACTGCTTTTGTTCTGGCGGCGACCTCTGTCAATACTCTTTCTGAATACGTCTGTGTTTCGTAAGTTTTAGACAATGAGCTTTTATCACCGTAAAAGTGTTAAACTGAGCATTGAAGAATAATTTATCTTTCGAAAACAAATAATTTCTTGATTTAAAAAAAAAATCATGCCGTTTTCCCATGGAAATCAAAGGCAAAAGATCGCACTACATTATCGGTAAATCTCTTCCGTGTTGCGTTCACCATGAGGTCGCTGAACTGTCATTAACATATTTAAATGAGCGATGTAATTTAGACACGTGGGCACCATCCAGCATTTTGATTGGTTAATTAGCGACTTGACCTATCCGGTCAATAATACGTCACGTGAGCATTCAAAAGCATGGCGGATATCGTATCGGCTGTTTACATGTGACTGAAATCATTCGCTTACGGGGAAACTAAGTTGAATTTTACTTGCATTTTATAACAATTCAATGAATTTATTTTTCGTGCGTTATTGTAATCACTACTAAATAATAATCACCAATATCAACACTTCGAAAACAAGTAAGTTGCATGGCCGGATCGAGCTACATGTGATCATTTGCTACTAAGCAGTGCATTCGTGTTTTTATTTGAAACTTCTGTTAGAATATACTTTTCGTTACCAAGAAAATTAAAAAAATAAATGCATATTACATTAAAAATACTGAGTATTTTTTGTATCATGTGGAATTTTTTTTTGATTGACTGTAATTTTTCAACATTTCGTAACACCTATTTTAGAACCAAAATAAGGCCTTTCACTCTTCCCCGACGCCTATTCAAGAGATTGTATGGTGTATTGTTTGTTTTGTGCATGTGTTGTGGACAAAAAATGACCACGCCCATTTAGTGATTGCAATATGTACGTAATAGAAACCGCACCCCGAACTTGAGCTTTTGATCCCAATTTTTAAATTGATACATTGTAATATAAACCGCGGTTTATAATAGGACTTTAACGGTACTTACATACCAACCGACATACATCTTGCCAGTCGTGGATAATAATTTGTAAACAATAGACATAGTCGTGCGATGTGGTAGCACTTTAAACAATACAAGTCAATTTTGTAAAATTAGCACCTCTTTGTTTGTAAGTAAGTAAATACTTTCTGACGATAGACGCAGTCTTTAGATTGAAAGCTAAAATTCATTTAAAATCAATTCCACCCCGATGTAACATTGGCAAAGCGGAGTTCACGATCAGTTTACGCTAATCAATAAAAAACAACGTGTTTATTGCGTGATTGGGTAAAATACATTTGAACTGTTATCATCACGAATCATGTAAAAACTCTTCTTTCAAGACTTTTTTTACCTTTTAAAAATTGCTAATCACCTCTTTCGAAAACCATCATGCAGTTTTCATCTGAAATCCATACCAACATATCGTGCTACGACATCGCTCTACTTCCGCAATGTAATTTCTATGATCACTACCATTCAGAAAACTTCAGGTTCTACTGGCATTACCATGCGGCATTCTGATTGATTAATGGTGTTTTTGACCCATCGGGTCAAAGGACACATGCCGGTCAACTAATGTGTCAAAAATACCATGGCAGGGCTGTATTTTTCATCGAAGTGATCGAGTGATCAAAAATAAAAATTTCAAATTTTATGTTATTAATTGCATCATCTTAAACATGATGCTTCTCCTTATCACAAAACTTAATTTTTATAAAACAAGTTTATTAAAAATATATTAAAATTGTCTTGCTGATATTACAATGGCGGGAGATGTCACAGCTGATAGCAACATTTGCTAAAAGGGGCATATGCAAATTAGTGATGTGCATTTCCTAGTGACATCATTGACTACACAGTTGGAGATTCTTTGCTGTCCCTAGTATGCTGTAACTTCTAATAACTTACAATTCATTGTACACTGTAGGAGGTTTTCCGTGAACGTGAAAAAGCCTTCCACACATGGCAGAATGCACAAACCACACTAAGTAAGAAACAAGAACAAGAAGTCAAATTACAAGCAAGTGGTAAACAAGATAAAGTGGCGCAGATACAAGATGAAATCAAAGATGTAAGTCAGGTGTTTAAAGGGCGGTGGTCATCGTGCTGCGCATGTGTGACATTTGTGTTGATAAACATTAATTTTCCACAATACAATGCGTAAATCACAAGTATGAGGTTTGACCTGGGCGCGACTTGCACTAATTACAGCCGGTGAATTTTTCGATTCCTTCCAGTCTCCTAAAAATACATAATTAAAGCTTGGTAACGTCTCAATTTGTACGCGTTGATCTGCGCAAGAGTCAAAGTCGCCATCTTTGCTTACATGAGACCAATATATCTTGCGCATGCGTGGCGTGACGACTACCGCTCTTTAATATGTACAGGGGGCTTGTAGATTGGGATCTGTCCAGGCATCTGTTTGTTGTGTGTGCATGTGCGTAGGCCATATGTCTGTTGCTTGTCAAACAGGCAATTTAACATTACAGTGGTACTCAAAACATCATGCTGTTTTTATTGCCAGTCTAATGTTAAGAATGCTCTTGAAAACTAAACTATCAGAATGAATATAACTTGTATGAATTGATGTCTAGACTTTCTTGTCTTGTCTTGTCTAAACATTTACAGTGTATTACCATGTCTCAATAATTATTACCTTGTTTACATCTTCATAGTGGGAGAGAAAGGTTGACAATGGTCAAGAAGACTTTGAAAGAGTTTCCAAAACAATCCGTAAAGAAATTGAAGCGTTTGAGGTAAGCTTATTTTTATTACTATGTACTTTGTCTTGTACCGCACCTTCTTCCCTGCAACACAAGTTGACTGAAATATGGGCAGTAAAGATTTCAATTTTGCCATGTTACTTGAACTTAATCGTGGTAGAAATAGGGTGGGACCAATGCATGACAGTTTTGTTTTGTCTCTTCAGATAAATGTGACAGTGTTCAAAGTACACTCACTAGAACATGTGTTTACCTTGTCTCATGTTGAGATGCACACTACCCTCCAATGTCTACACATACATGCAACAGTAGGCATCGCTCTAACTCTTTTGATTCATTTGCATACAGCACTTCTAGCCTTGTCTTTTCTGTTGAAATAACATCTTTTCAACTTTTTATCGGATTATTATTCAGTTGGTGATAATGCTACATTTTTTCATGTCAATGTTGATTACCGGTATCTTTTTTTGTTACAGACACAACGTGTACAAGATTTCCGCTCTGTCATAGTCAAGTACTTGGAAACATTAATGGACTCACAACAACAGGTAATTGACAGATAAAAACAGCCTAATTGAATAATTACAACTCCTTAACTGAATAATGAAAACTCTCTAATAGTGAAGACTCCCTAACTGAATAATGAAGACTTCCTAACTGAATAATGAAGACTTCATAACTGTATAGTGAAAGCCCCTAATTGAGTACTAAAAATCTCCTAATTGAGTCATGAAAACTTTCAGACTGAAGACTCTCTAACGGAATGGTAAAAACTCTGTAACTGAATAGTGAAGGTTCCCAAACTGAATAGTGAAGGTTCCCTAACTGAATAATTAAGACTCCTTAACTGAATAGTGAAGGTTCCCTAACTGAATAGTGAAAACCCCTAATTGAGTACTGAAAATCTTCTAATTGAGTCGTAAAAACTTTCTGACTGAAGACTCTCTAAGTGAATGTTGAAAACTCTGTAACTGAATAGTGAAGGTTCCCAAACTGAACAGTTAAGACTCCCTAACTGAATAGTGAAGGTCCTCTAACTGAATAGTGAAGGTTCCCTAACTGAATAGTGAAGGTTCCCTAACTGAATAGTGAAGACTCCCTAACTGAATAGTGAAGATTCCCTAACTGAATAGTGAAGGTTCTCTAACTGAATAGTGAAGGTTCCCTAACTGAATAGTGAAGACTCCCTAACTGAATAGTGAAGGTTCCCAAACTGAATAGTGAAGGTTCCCTAACTGAATAATTAAGACTCCTTAACTGAATAGTGAAGGTTCCCTAACTGAATAGTGAAAACCCCTAATTGAGTACTGAAAATCTTCTAATTGAGTCGTAAAAACTTTCTGACTGAAGACTCTCTAAGTGAATGTTGAAAACTCTGTAACTGAATAGTGAAGGTTCCCAAACTGAACAGTTAAGACTCCCTAACTGAATAGTGAAGGTTCCCTAACTGAATAGTGAAGGTTCCCTAACTGAATAGTGAAGACTCCCTAACTGAATAGTGAAGATTCCCTAACTGAATAGTGAAGGTTCCCTAACTGAATAGTGAAGGTTCCCTAACTGAATAGTGAAGGTTCCCAAACTGAATAGTGAAGGTTCCCTAACTGAATAATTAAGACTCCTTAACTGAATAGTGAAGGTTCCCTAACTGAATAGTGAAAACCCCTAATTGAGTACTGAAAATCTTCTAATTGAGTCGTAAAAACTTTCTGACTGAAGACTCTCTAAGTGAATGTTGAAAACTCTGTAACTGAATAGTGAAGGTTCCCAAACTGAACAGTTAAGACTCCCTAACTGAATAGTGAAGGTTCCATAACTGAATAGTGAAGGTTCCCTAACTGAATAGTGAAGGTTCCCTAACTGAATAGTGAAGACTCCCTAACTGAATAGTGAAGATTCCCTAACTGAATAGTGAAGGTTCCCTAACTGAATAGTGAAGGTTCCCTAACTGAATAGTGAAGGTTCCCTAACTGAATAGTGAAGACTCCCTAACTGAATAGTAAAGACTCCCTAACTGAATAGTGAAGACTCCCTAACTGAATAGTGAAGGTTCCCTAACTGAATAGTGAAGACTCCCTAACTTAATAGTGAAAGCTCCTTAACTGAATAGTGAAGACTACCTAACTGAATAGTGAAAACCCCTAATTGAGTACTGAAAATCTTCTAATTGAGTCGTAAAAACTTTCTGACTGAAGACTCTCTAAGTGAATGGTGAAAACTCTGTAACTGAATAGTGAAGGTTCCCTAACTGAATAATTAAGACTCCCTAACTGTATAATGAAGTCTTCTATAATGAAAACTCTGTAACTGAATAGAGAACATTTTTCAACATCGTGAACACTTCCAATATAGGCTCATATCATTGAGAACATTTCCTCTAACTATCTCCTGACAAATCAGAACACGTTTTACTGACAGCGTACTAGTACAGCACCCTCTAATCCAATCAGAGAAGTGTCACCTGAACATGACAGTCATCTTAATTTCAACCATTCTTTATTTCTATTTACTTGACAGCTAATCAAGTATTGGGAAGGTTTTCTTCCTGAAGCCAAAGCTATAGCATAAACTATATTATACCAACAGTCTGCATTTACCAGTTTTATTTTACGTTGTGCTGATTTAAGTCCAATCCTAGTTGTATGAGCATGACCAAGGTGACAAAGCAACAATGATGTGTAGTTCAAATTCCAAAGGTTTCAAAACCAGTGCATCAGAATTTGTATTAGAAATGTCTGGGAGTATGATTTGTATTATTTAAAAATGGTAGAAGGGGTTTTGAATTATGGCATCTTTCAGGAGGGTATCATCTAAAACTTTTTTTGATTGTGTGATTAGATCAGTGTATTGACAATCCAGCAAATATCTGCTATTTTGAGTTGTCTAACTTTTGATTGGTTTTAAATTCAGTTGTAATTTTATGTAAACATGCAAGACTCGTGTGGGACTCACTTGATTCAATATTATCATGTATATATGATAGCATAACCAGTTTGATTTAAATGTAAGAGATCTTCAACGAATCATTGTGGTTCTCTGTAGTTGTTGTAAATGCTGTCAAACTGTTTTTTTAATATCATGCAGTCAGTCGTATCGAATATGCCATATTGTGCTTGGTTATTTTGAACCAGAATCTGTAATGTAATACCAAGATATAACATGTTCTTGTGTAATAATGGTGACTAGAAATGATCCATCTTCTTTGAGTCCCAGAATTACAATTTTCTTGAGTATGACACCACAATATGCAGTTAATGTGACTTGTTTTGAGAACTCAACATTGTAACAAAATTCTTTTCTGAATCTGGTTGAAATTTAAAAGCAGATGAAAGATACCTGTCATACGTATGGCAGCTTTCAACTTTCTGTCAGCAGTGTAACAGAAAAGACATTGTTATTATTCTAGCATTGTGTTTACCATGACAATAGTCATCACACTATCATAACCATGTCAATGTTTGCTCACTTTCTTCATCATAAATGACTTCAAAATTGTATTTGTTTTGTCAAACATTTTTCCCCCGAGTAGTTACCAAAGCAGTATGTAGTGGGCATTTTTACTGTTTGTTGTTTCTCACATACTGCCATATAAGGGTACCTTTCGCACTACTTCACATGTTAATCCACTTGTTTTTGTCAGAAATATTGAAAACTGTATATCAAAATCTATAGATGGTATCAGATTTTGTGTTCGTCTAAAATTGTAGGAAGCGTACATAGTATTTACACCATTCCAAGTGCGCTGCATCAACTAGTGATGAATCGTTGATGGTTCTGTAATCGTTCTTCATTTAATATAGATCTCAAAAACAAACTTTTATAGTATGAATCATTTTAACATTTATGTCACCGCAGTGCGCATTTGCTAGGGAGCAGATCTTACTGGAAAAGTCTGAAAAAATCCGATGGTAAAGAATGCAACCGTGCTATGCAATGATTTACTAATACCGGTAGTTAACACCTTTCATTATTATGTAGCATCCACACGATGCAAATTGACTCATATAGCGGACCGCCTATTAAGTTTTGATCACAGTTTTTGTACTTTCATCACCAATCTCAATGAATAAAAATGGTAAAGTCAGAAACAAGTTGTCATACTACAATATTGTGGCTTAAGATATTTTGTCTTTATGAAAAATATACAATCGTTGTATTTTAATGTCTGTGAAAGGTTAAAAATTGAAATGTAGTAAATCTGATGTATAAAAAAAATTAAGTTGCTGTTTTATATCTCTCATTTCAGGCAAAATAAATGTTGTCTCATGATTCTGTGTGTGTATTATCCATACATGCACATTTTGAACGTCTGATGAGATTTTGCAAACTATGCTTTATGCTCTATCCTGATTGATTCCACATCTCAAGGCCTCCACCCAGTTATCACTTTCATCATCCATTACCAACTTGTTGTCACCTTCCAAATCTGTTTTTCTTATAAATGAAGTCTGCAATTCATAGTCTGTTATCAGAGTGGAAGCACAAGATCATACTGTGAAGGGGTTAATTATTCACAGGGTTTTAATTTTGCTTATTTCGCTGACTGGAAAATGCGCTAAATTAAAACCCAGTGAATATGTAAAATTGAGCATAGAACACATTATCTAAATGATAAAACCGTGAATTTAAAACCAACTGAATATGCCTGAAATGGTTAATCAGCGAAATTTAAACCCAGTGAAAATTAGTAATTTTACAGTATTTTCTTTATTTCTCTGCCCTTATGCATGACCCCTGAACACATCCTAGCACTTATGAGGTATTGTTGCCTAATAAATAGCCATAATTTCCAATATTATTCGATTGTTATACCATGTTAAACTTTGAACTTGAATGACAAATAATGTGCATATATGCCCAGCTGAACTTTTTCAACATTAATCAAACTGTGACTGCCATTCATCAGTATGAATTGAATCATGAAACGAATGCATCTGTATATGTCATATATGATGTGTGTGTGTGCATGAAAAACTGGTCCTGGTTTTCACATAAATCTGGAACTGCATTCTTTAAAACAATGACTGCCAGTCAGCTATTTTGAACTTAAAAAATAAAATGTGTCAAGGTCCTATTGTGTTTAATGTATGTCCCAAGTTTAAACCAAATCTGATGGGTAATTTTGATGCATATTTTTAATGGCTGCTATTCGGCCATCATGAACTGATGTATGTGTGGAGTTTTAACTGGATCATACCAAGCATGTGTGAGATACTGCAGGATACAAATAAATGAAGGTCAATCCATAAATCTGTTTTCGTTTGAGCTGAGACTAAAAATCACAACAACTCAGTACTTACTTACTTACCGGTACTCAGTACTTCCCAGGATGTTTGACTATTATTGCAGGTAACTTTTGTGAGAATGTTTCAGCTGTGAAAAAACTCTGTATCAGAAATAGGCCTTGTTGTAGGCACCACATTGAATAGCTGGATAAAATCATGCTAGTTACTGTAAAGGGGGTAATTATTCACTGGGTTTTAATTTAGCTTATTTCGCTGACTGGGAAAATGCGCTAAATTAAAACACAGTGAATATGTAAAATTTAGCATAGAACACATTATCTAAATGACGAAACCGTGAATTTAAAACCTACTGAATATGCCTGAAATGGTAAATCAGTGAAATTTAAACCCAGTGAAAATTAGTCATTTTACAGTATGTGTAATAAGACTTATTTTATTTATATAATTTGCAATGTAAAGAACTGCTGTGTTGGAAACACTCCCCTGGAAAATGTGACTTTACACCATTTTTGTACCTACTCAGTTATTCAAATCCAGATTGTTTCTACTGTGTAATTTCATATAATCTGCTCAATTCTATCTAGTACCAGTACTATCGGATCGAATTTGTATCCAAAATGTGAAAATTATAGTTCAACTCCTGTGCGTTTTGATTAAAAACAAATGTACAAATTTGACTACCGTTGATGGCACTACTCAGGTCAGTTGATAGAAACGTGGCATCATGACGTCACAAGTTGGCGGACATTTTGCTCACAGAGATTCTGTATTGGTGAGTTCAAAACCTGTTTATTATTTTTTGGCGTAACATTGCACTCAGTATTCGAGAGAAATCGCTGGCGTGTGTGTGTCGTATTGTAAATGTGTGTATACAACTGATAGTGCATTGTCTGATAATGCTTCTGTTAATGGAAAAACACAAGTCTTGGGCGTCAATGACATTGGTTTGTGAATATTTGCGACGATCCGAAGCTAATAAATACAACTCTACAGGGAAGTACTCGTAAATGAATTACCATGTTGACCCTTATGCAATGTAATTGTAAAATGAAGTTGATCGCTGTGTGATATCGTTATGTTCGGATTCGAACTGTCACAGCTGCAGACATACGCGCACAGCTGACCGTGACAGTCATGATTGACCCTCGATCGTGACAATATGGCTCAAAATTCGGCCACAGCGGAGGATTAAAGCTCTCTTTAAAATAAAACCATTACTATACTTCGAAAACAATATTCCAAACATATCTACAATATTGATAGTATTGTTAGGCCTATCCTGATCTATTGCAGCGAAATTTGAACGAGTGTTTGTGTATTACGAGGGGCTACCAATGAAGAAATTCCGTAAAAAATTTAAACTGTAAGGCCAATAACTAGTTTTGCTAGTATAAAACAGATGTTGAAATATTGGCTAGAAATAAAAACTATTATTATACATCTGTCACCGTAACGCTATAATTTACAGTGTGCCCCGTAATTTTGCGGTATTGCACTGGGTATTTTCATCCTACCATATAATAGGAAACGCAAAATTCCAAATGTGGAACGATTACGCGCATAAGCGTCCTCTAAACAAACATGGCTAGAAAACAAACATGGCTGCCCTAGGGTTTGACCAGACCCCACACAAAAAGTTCACTAAATCTGTTCTATATAAAGCGTTTTGGATTTTGGCATTCCCATGATGTATTTCTGGGAAGAATACAGTGCGAGCCAGTCGATACTTCCTCTTCATGCATACTTTGCAGTATCCTCGTAATAACCTCATAGTACATGAAGCATATAAACTTACGATAGAGATGGATTGTAAAGGCAAACTTAACTGGGTATCTGATATCAAAAGCATTTTGCGCTATTCGGAAATAGATAAGACTTTGGTGGGGAAAAATGATTCAAAGTGCAACACCAATCTAATCAACATAATTTACAACAAACTCAAAAAATATTTGAAACAGTCAAGAAAAAATGCATGATGATCCAAAATGTAATTAAAAATACAAACCAAAAGAATAAGCTGTGTTACATATAGACTGAAAAAAAAGAATTACCAGTATGAAAATTATCTATCAATGATAACAAATGCAAAACATAGGGCAGTATTAACATAGTTAAGAATTGGTGGACATAATTTAGAAATAGAAAAAGGGCGATACAAAAAAATACTTTGCAGTAGTATAAAGTGCACTGCTTGCAATCAAAATGAGATTGAAGACGAAATGCAATTCCTATTTGAATGCAAGTTGTATGAAAATGGAGTCAAATGTTAAAGCGCGGTAGTCAGCGTGCTGCGCATGTGCAAGATATATGGGTCTCATATAAACAAAGATGGCGTCTTTGACTGTTGCGCAGATCAACGAGTACGAACTGACACGTTTCCAAGCTTTAATTCGGTAATTTTCATGTGATTGGAAGGTATAGAAGGAGTCACCGGAGGTAATCAGTACAAGTCGCGCCAAGGTCAAACCTCATACTTGTGATTTCTATTTGAAGAGCGCATTGGATTGTGGAAAAATCAATGTTTATCAACACAAATGTCGAACATGCGCAGCGCGATGATTACCACGCTTTAAAGGAAATAAAAAAACAGCACAATAACACAAATACTAATAACTGGTAACAATGTAAACAATAGTAACAAACGATAAACAAATTAACATGCTACTGTTTCAGTAAACCATTTGGCGTCGCACATTTGTGTGACTCAAGTCAAATGTTTCTGAAATGACTGAAATACCATCACAAAGACTAAAGGCAGACATTAAAAGAGCTGTGGACTTAGTTATGTGTGCCAATTGTTTATACTGCTTTTGTTAAACTGCGTCTCTGAATCCCACTATTGCATCATGGGAAATGTAATACATGATCCACCTACCTGTTTATTGAGTACACAGATATTTCAACCCAAATTGTTGATTTTGTATGCTATGTATCTTACTCCACACTATTATTTGCTTTGAAAGGACACGATCTGTTCAACACCCAAGGAAGCCTCTCAATCATTTTTAGTCCCCGTTCGGACGCAGTCCGAAAACGGGGACTTATGTTTTGCCCTGTGTGCGTCCGTGCGTCCGTGATCACCTGTATCTCGAACATGCATGGACCGATTAAGTTCAAACTTCACTCATACATCACACATTATATGGGACATATGCACATGCATTTTTTTCATGATCTGATTAACGATAGCCGAATAGCGGCCATTTTAAGGCCGAAAATGCATCAAAATCGCACATTTTCACCATTCCGGACCCGGATCTCAGTTATGCATGGACGGATTTCGTTCAAATTCGGTACATACATTAAACATAATAGGACCTTGATGCACGTCATTTTTTTTTTGGATCGGGTTCGAAATGGCCGACTGGCGGCCATTTTGTTTTAAAGAATTCAGTTCTGGATCCGTATCTGAGACATGTTTGGACTGATCGAGTTCAAACTTCACACACACAAGGTACATCATGTCACAAATATGTATGTGCATTTGTTTCATGATCTCATTAACGATAGCCAAATGGCGGCCGCTTTAAGGCCGAAAATGCATTGAAATCGCACATTTTCACCATTCCGGACCCGGATCTCAGTTATGCATGGACGGATTTCATTCAAATTTGGTACATACATTAAACATAATAGGACCTTGATGCACGTCATTTTTTTTTTCGGATCAAGTTCGAAATGGCCGACTGGCGGCCATTTTGTTTTAAAGAATTCAGTTCTGGATCCGTATCCGAGACATGTCTGGATTGATCAAGTTCAAACTTCACACACACAAGGTACATCATGTCACAAATATGTATGTGCATTTGTTTCATGATCTCATTAACGATAGCCAAATGGGGGCCGCTTTAAGGCCGAAAATGCATTGAAATCGTACATTTTCACCATTCCGGACCCGGATCTCAGTTATGCATGGACGAATTTCATTCAAATTTGGTACAGACATTAAACATAATAGGACCTTGATGCACGTCATTTTTTTTTTCGGATCAAGTTCGAAATAGCCGACTGGCGGCCATTTTGTTTTAAAGAATTCAGTTCTGGATCCGTATCCGAGACATGTCTGGATTGATCAAGTTCAAACTTCACACACACAAGGTACATCATGTCACAAATATGTATGTGTATTTGTTTCATGATCTCATTAACGATAGCCAAATGGCGGCCGCTTTAAGGCCGAAACTGCATTGAAATCGCACATTTTCACCATTCCGGACCCGGATCTCAGTTATGCATGGACGGATTTCATTCAAACTTGGTACATACATTAAACATAATAGGACCTTGATGCACGTCATTTTTTTTTTCGGATCAAGTTCGAAATAGCCGACTGGCGGCCATTTTGTTTTAAAGAATTCAGTTCTGGATCCGTATCCGAGACATGCTTGGATTGATCGAGTTCAAACTTCACACACACAAGGTACATCATGTCACAAATATGTATGTGCATTTGTATCATGATCTCATTAACGATAGCCAAATGGCGGCCGCTTTAAGGCCGAAAATGCATTGAAATCGCACATTTTCACCATTCCGGACCCGTATCTCAGTTATGCATGGATGGATTTTGTTCAAATTTGGTACATACATTAAACATAATAGGACCTTGATGCACATCTTTTTTTTTTCGGATCAAGTTCGAAATGGCCGACTGGCGGCCATTTTGTTAAAGAATTCAGTTCTGGATCCGTATCCAAGACATGTCTGGATTGATCAAGTTCAAACTTCACACACACATGGTACATCATGTCACAAATAGATATGTGCATTTGTTTCATGATCTGCTTAACAATAGTGGAATGATGGCCATTTTAAGGCCGAAAATGCATCAAAATCACGTATTTTCACAATTCCAGAACCGGATCTCAGTCATGCATGGATGGATTTTGTTCAGATTTAGTACAATGTGTTGTACATATGCAGGTGCATTTTGGTCATGATCTGCTTTGAATGTATATGTCACTCAAATATGAACGGAACGGGGACGTGTCATTAATAATAATAATAACTCTATTTAATTAAGCGCAACAATTCCAACATATGAAGATCAAAGGCGCTGATACAATAAACAATCAGTCAAATATTAAAAGCACATTTAAATAAGTGCGTTTTCAGTCTGGATTTAAAAATGTCTACTGAAGGACTAGAACGAACAGACAGAGGTAATTCATTAAAAAGTTTAGGACCTAAATTTTCAAAAGCACGGTCTTTGTATAACACCTTGGACTTTTTACTACACATCTGACGAGTTTTAATAAGAAACTTCGATTCAGATCTTAAACTACGACTCGGTACATAAAATTCGATTAATTCACATAGATAATTTGGGGCAAAACCATACAAAGATTTATACACTAGTAAAAGTAATTTGAAATTGATTCTTTGTACAACTGGTAACCAATGAAGTTTAATAAAAATGTCTGTAATGTGGTCATATTTTCGAGCACGAGTGACAAGGCGGGCTGCTGCATTTTGTACACGAATAAGAGGTTTTATCTTAGTTACAGGGAGACCAGACAATAATGAATTACAGCTGTCTAAGCGAGAAGATATGAAAGCATGTACCAACTTTTCAGTATCAGATTGGGATAATGATTTACGAATACGATTAATATTTCTTAGATGGGAATATCCAGATCTACAAATAGTAGAAATGTGTGTTTCCATAGATAGCTGCGAATCAAACAAGACACCTAAGTTTCTAGCACTTGACGAAGCACTAACCAATTCTTCACCAATTGCGATACTAGACAAAGGACACGAGTCTTGTGAGAATCTCCGAGACGACATGCACACAAATTCAGTTTTCGACACATTCAAAAGTAGGAAATTACAAGACATCCAATCGCTAACATCTTGAATACATGTCTGAAGTATCACCCGGGCGCGAATTTGATCATCTTCAGAAACCGATAAATAAATCTGTGTGTCATCGGCGTAAAAATGATATTTTACGCCGTGACGTCGCAATAACTCGCCCAATGGACGCATGTACATTGAGAACAATAATGGCCCTAAGACGGAGCCCTGTGGAACACCGGTTACTAATATAGACGTCATATCAGAAAATACATTTCCAATTTTCACTTTTTGAATGCGGTTACTCAAATACGACTCAAACCATTTGATGATGAGACCATTTAAACCAAAATTTGATCTCAACCTATCGATGAGAATCCTGTGATTCACAGTATCAAAAGCGGCTGAAAGATCCAAAAGTACGAGAGCAACTGAATTCTTAGAATTATCAATACTGCATAGTACATCGTTAGCGACCCGCAAAAGAGCCGTTTCAGTGCTATGTGCGGTCCGATACGCTGATTGAAACTCTTCATACAACGAATAATTCTCTAAATGTTGTTTCACTCTGGATGCAACGACACGTTCAAGGACTTTAGATATAAAAGACAAATTAGAAATCGGTCGATAATTTTTCAGCATGTTTGAATCCAACGATGCTTTCTTGAGCAGAGGTTTAATCAGCGCACATTTCATTTTCTCAGGAACACTTCCAGTGCGAAGTGATTCATTTATGATATCTGTTATAGGTGAAAGCAGGATAGAAAGGATCTTTTCATCTTTTAATATATTAGTGGGTAAACAGTCCAAATCGCACGAAGCCGACGACGATTTTTTTATAATTTTAATTATTTCATCCTCCGTGGCTGGTTCAAAACATTTCAATTCATCACCAGAGAACTTGTGCAGTTCGTTAAAACGGTTTCCATTCAATAAATTTAGATTTAGTCCTTGATTGATTTTCTTAATCTTATCCACGAAAAACATGCTAAAACGATTCGCTAAATTTATTTTGTTATCGTGAATCGGCAACGCATTCAAATTATTTGTCGAGCCTAGAAGACCATTTACGATGGAAAACAGTTTTCTTTGGTCACCATTACAATCCGCGATCTTATCAGCGAAATAACTCCTACGTGATACATCAATAAGATCATTAACTTTATTTCGTTTAGATTTGTATATTTGGCGATGGACAGTTAAACCAGTTCGCCGCCACGTCCGTTCAGCTTTACGGCGTTCAGTGCGGGCGTGGTAAATATCAACATTTATCCACGGCTCGGCCACACGAACGTGAACAGTCTTCTCCTTCATGGGGGCATGTTTGTCAAGCGTTTCCGATACAGCAGTGTTGAAAATACGTAACTTAGCTGTAGAATCTACCTGGTCAACTGTTCTAGTACACCCAGATTCGAGTAGATCAGATGCGAAATTATCCCTATCAAAGTTCTTGAAGCTGCGATAAGTAATTTTGGTACGATTTGATGTATTATCATGATGATTTGACAAACTAAAGAAAATGGGATAGTGATCAGAGATTGCTGCGGCCTGGTTCACTTCCAATGATAACACAATATTCTCACGGGTAATAATTAAATCCAAAATGTTACCAGAACGATGGGTAGGTTTGTCTACTAGCTGCACTAAATCATGCATTTTTAAAAGTTCCAGAAATCTGCAGGTGTCACGATTGTCTGGCTTATTAAAATGAATGTTAAAATCTCCAAGGTAGACGATTGGTGTAGTATCCAAAACGTAAATGTTTTGTTTTCTATTTTTAATAGCTATTTTTAATAGCTACTAAGAACAACGATTCCAAAATATTATCTACTATATAACTTAGTACTTAGACTTCCAATAACACAATTAAAACAACATAGCTATTTTGTTCATAGCTTTTCAAAATGAATGGCCGGACATGACATCCAGAAATAATTGAAATACATATAGATTTGAATCTCTTTCATTTTAAGTTGCAAAGGCTTTACAAATTCCGCCATTCTTGGAGTTGCGTGATGGTGAGTTTACGGAATTACATATCGGTTTTACTCTTCAGGGACTGTTTATTTATTTTCACTTTGACATGAATATATTATTCATTCATGTTCATTTGAATAGTTATTTATTCGCACACATGTGTATCTATTTTCACAGATCCCCCACTAAGTGATCAGAAAATTTCATGCAATTTTATATTATATTTATATAGCTGTATATTTACAGGTTTGATCTGTAAATTAGTGGGTCAAGATGATGGAAGAGACAAATAGTTTTGAGGAGCATTTGAATGAGCCAGGTGAGACATCATCATCGTCTCCACCTCAGTCATCACCACCACCACCCGTCTTGTCTCCTGCATCTACTTTACCTTCATCTACCTCTGAATCTGATACTTCAACTGATGCAGGTAACTGTCTTCTTCCTTGCATGTGATGCAGCATATTGCATGTGTAATGCAGCTAATTGCATGTGTGATTCAGTAAATTGCTTATGAGGCAGCAAATTATATGTGATGTTGTATTTAGCCAGTGATTCAGCAAATTGAACATTTGCTGCTTCAAATTGTGTGTGTGTTGCAGTAAATTTCACATTTGATGCAAGAAATTACATACGACGCAAAATTGCATGTGTGATGTCATAAAATGCATATAAATGCAGTGAATTGCATGTGTGATGCAGAAAATTGAATATGTGATGTGGCATATTGCATATCTGTTGCATGAAATTGAGAACCTACCTACTATATACTGCTTAAGATCTTCCTCCTTACCTGTCGTTGATCACATGAGGTAGCCGTTGTCTGCCTTATTACCTGCCGTTGATCACATGAGGTAGCCGTTGTCTGCATTCTTACCTGCCGTTGATCACATGAGGTAGCCGTTGTCTGCCTTCTTACCTGCCGTTGATCACATGAGGTAGCCGTTGTCTGCATTCTTACCTGCCGTTGATCAAATGAGGTAGCCGTTGTCTGCCTTATTACCTGCCGTTGATCACATGAGGTAGCTGTTGTCTGCCTTATAACCTGCGGTTGATCACATGAGGTAGCCGTTGTCAGCATTCTTACCTGCCGTTGATCACATGAGGTAGCCGTTGTCTGCCTTCTTACCTGCCGTTGATCACATGAGGTAGCCGTTGTCTGCCTTCTTACCTGCCGTTGATCACATGAGGTAGCCATTTTCTGCCTTCTTACCTGCCTTTGATCACATGAGGTGGCCGTTGTCTGCCTTCTTACCTGCCATAGATCACATGAGGTAGCCTTTGTTGGATTATCGTCTTTGTGTCAGATGGACATCGTTGTATCAGTTCATAGTACAAGAAAATTGAAACCATCAATCTAACATAATTTTCGAAACTAGTCATAATGTCTGCTATCTCTATGAATTATGCAGTTCTTCTATTGTGTTTGATGCATCTACTTCTACATTTTATCTTTGCTTCAAGCTTTTCTCTTCAATCTATTATTTTTTCAGCTGTTTCCATGGTGAACCCACCTGTTCAATCAGTTTTAAGTCTGTCTGGGCCAATGCCTACTGTTCCTACTGGTCCAACATTGTCCCAGTCAGATCCCACTGACCAGCCTCACATCTTCACACCATCTCCACCTGTGGAACCATCTCTTCGGGATCAGCCAGGACCAGCAGCTGAGGATCTTAATGTTAGCAATGTACAGCAGTATGGTGAAATGCAGTATCCAGAGTTTCCAGTTAATGCTGTGAATGAGGTAATTTTACAAATTTGTCCTCTCCAAGCAATTATTTTTCTCATTTCTTCACACACTGACAGCGCCACACAAATGTGCAGCTCCCAGTCTTGCAAAGTGTTAATCAAATGTTGAATCCAGCATTATTCAATCCTTTCGCCGTAATACCAGTTACATGCGTCTGCTTCTTAGAAAGGGTTCCAACTAGGAATTATTTATCGAATAAAAGGTTTTATGCAAACATTTCACTTGAAACTAGAGAGTGGGGGGGGGGGGGGGGTTGGTTGTTTGTCACATTTTTAGTTATTAAGTTTTGTAGACTGTTCTACTGCAGTGATCAAGTATTCAAGAGTGTTTACTTCTGCTCTGGGGTGTTCTGGTTGATGTTTAGCCATTTGTAAACAGTGTTTTGGCTTATATTTACCTTCCAGAGATAATCTACATACTTACAAGTTGAGGCATATATACGAAATAGATTTTTTTTTTTTTTTTTTAAATTATTTTTGCGCCAGGCGACAGTTCCGGACATTGAATGCCATTGTTGTCTTCCTTGACTTTTGTTTTGTAAGTGTAAATTGCAAGTGCTAGTGTTGATTCATAGTTCATTTTTGCCTCAGAACTTATATTCATGTTTGGGACTACATGACAGGGCTGTGTGGCCATCTTCCTATCAAATGGCAATTTTAATCAGCTATCCTGGCGTCAACCAGGCTAGGTTGAACCCCTAAAATCGTAGTGAATGAATCTTGGCCAGTGGAATAGGCCTTCCTATTAATTCTGTTCACACTCACCCAGGGTTGGGATTGACCCATTTGATGTTCAGCCTAAGGTAAGATTTGTATCTAGGTCTACCGTCCATGAGTCTGATGCAACAACCACTATGCTACCAATGACCGGTAGAAGATAGAATTTGATATGTTGAAAAAACCTATCAACAAACAAGCTGCTCTCCGATTGGTCTATTAGGTTTTTGAGTTGGGTTGGTTAGCCAATCACGCACAATCTTACAGGTGGATTTGCATTGACTCTAGTATCTCCATGGTTACAGATGGCAGTGCCACCACCCGTACCTATGCAATCACCATATGAAAGCAGTGCATCGACACAGCTTACAGTAGAGAGTGGTATTTCATATCCACCTCCAATGCTTGAACAACATCAAGAAGCCAATGCTGAAGGTGGTATGTGGGGATGGTTCAAAGGCAGTTCTATTGTGCAAAAAGTGGCCGAGAAAACCAAGGTAGAGTGTGTGTTTTTTTTCATTTTAAGATTTTCAGAATAGGTAATAGTGTCTGTAGATGCAAGATGTATAAAAAATCAACATGAAGGTGTTGACTCAAGCTGTAGATTTTGATCAGAAACTATGTTTGTCCTTTTTAAAATCTCCAGTAGAAGCTCATATGAACCAATAGTTAATGTATAGTGGATCATCTCTGTCGTTTACGTAAAGGTATACCCTACAAATAGAGCAAATTTGGTATCTAGAATTAAACTTTCCACAGAATGCCCTGCATTGCTTACTGTGCCTGACAAAAGCCATAAGCCAGTAGTGTGTGTGTGTGTGTGAATATAGTATTCATTTGTTTCATTTTTAGAGCTCAGTTGAATCTATGATTACTGCTTTAGACCCTGGTATGGCACCAATAATTAGTAAGTAACAAAATCTTTTTTCAATTCATGATTCGATTCAAGATGGCCAAATGGCGGCCATTTTTGTTAAAAATTCATCAAAATCGAGCATTTCTGCCTTTCCGGAATCGGATCTCAATCGTGTATGTATGGATTCACTTGTACATACATTGGATATTATGGGGCCTTGATGCATTTTGTTTTTCAAATCAGATTCAAAATGGCTGACTGGTGGCCATTCTGTTTTATTGAACGCAGTTTCAGAGTTTTCATGTTCAAACTTTAGTTGGTGGCAAGCAACACTGTTTAGCTTGTACTTTATAATACTGAGACCAGATTTGTCTCACATAAATGTTATTATTGCAGAATCCGGAGGTGACGTGGACATTGTGGTAACATCAGATAAAGAGGTCAAGGTATCTGCAGTTAGAGATGCGTTTCAAAAAGTTTTCGGTCATGCAACAGTAACCGGGCAACCATCTCAACCGAACATAGCACCACAAGTTGAAGGCTATGCAGCCGGACTAAAAGGAGCGGAAGAAAGAATAGAAAATCTTCGGCGGAATTCACAGATGCATGAAAAACAACCAGCTGTCTCTGTTGAAAATTTTATCGCCGAACTTCTTCCTGATAAGTAAGTGTGATAATTTATCTTTTTGAATGTCAAAGTCAATTTTTGTGACTATTCAAAAATAAATTCACGTATTGAACATTTAAAAAAAAATTTATAAAGAATTTTGTGAAAAAAATTATAACATTTAGAGGTTTTTATGATTTTTGAAATATCAGAAAGTCTGTTTAAATCTTTGAAAAGATTATGCAAGCCATGAATGTAAATTCTTCATTTCAAAACTGAATTGAAAATTATTTTACATTCTCTGTCTCCGAAAACAATAGGGTTCATCTGTCCGTAAAAGAATGTATGGAGGTGTTTGAACGTGTTATGAATTCATTAACATTTATTCCTTATTAGAAACATGTGCACCTCATTCATGCCAAATCTCAACACTTGCTTCTTTTGTTTATGAAAACAAAATTTTTTCAATTATTAAAAATTGGCGGTTGTTTAATTCTGTGTGTTTGATTTTTGTGCAAACAAACTAGTTTTTACACTCGAACAAGATGCATTCTTTGGGATTGGGTTAAATCTTTGAATATTTCCTTAATCCTCTTTGAATACAACATTAAATTTATTTTGTTTGTGTGTTGGTTTTCTTTCAGATGGTTTGATATCGGTTGTTTAGTACTGGATGATCCTTGTAACGGTATCAAGTTAGAGACATTCACACAGGCAACACCTGTACCTATAGAATACGTGTTACAAGCGCAGGAGAGAACCCCATCTGATTACAGCTTAAGATGGTCAGGACTTTCAATAACTGTCGGTGAAATAATTGAACAGCACTTTCCATATATATCCCATACGGATTGGCATTTCGCCTTCACTGGGGTCAGTCGTAGGGACATGATATACCAAGCAGCTCTTGTGTTGGCTGGAATTTACAAACAGAGGATACAACCACGAATATAAACTTTATTATACATTATTTATAGAGGAATTACCAGTTTTATTGGCTATTGCGTTATTTAACCTCGTTTTTTTTTTATTAACTATAATATGGCCAGTAAATTCATCTCCTGACTTAGCTGCCTGCTCGTTCAGCTAATTTATGTAAAATGTTTTTTCACAAACAGGTCATTTTCACATATTATTATTTTATGGTGAGTGTATGTCATAAGTTTTGTTACTCTTTTCTGAGTACTGAATATTGAGTCACTTAGGTGGTCACATTATTGATTTATTCAATGGGTAATTGAAGAATTCAAGAAATACAAGTCATTTAAAGACTGCACTGAGACGACCCTCTGTGTTATGTTTACATGTATGTTTAATCCTACCCCATCCCACAAGCTGCCTGATAAATGACGATGATATTTCTAAGTATCACGTAACATATTTTACTATAATGTAAATCCCAATAAATAAATTTTGCATGTTACCGTTACCGGTATCGTAGTTTAAAGGTTAAAGGAGCACTTACAGTTAAGCCTAATCTCATAACAAATTTACTTTCTGGATTAAAATTACAATGGATAACAAAAGATAGATTAACTTTATAAACAACATAAACAATAGTGTCCCATGATTCTTTGGTACAATCCCTGGGTTTGGAAGGTTCTCCTTTAATAAGGTAGCACTGCATAGTACTTTAGTTAGTATCTAGAATATTGGTCAATTGTAGTCATGAACATTGGTCTTATGGCTGGTTGTGATGACAAACTAGAAAGCCCGTTTTCTGTGGTTTGAGATACAAGTTGAGAATTGTACAGTTTGTCGTGTATTCACAATTATTAACCATACTATTTGCAAGGTTACATCTAAAACAAGAATTGGAATTCTACTTCAAAGCTAATTTGTGTAGTATACTTGACATCCTCAATAAACATACAAATATGCAGTCAGGGGGATTTTCACATTAATATGTTATTCATTCAGAATACCATTGCTTGTCACTATTAGAATCCACAATTCATCCACAAAGTTCAATTTAGACACCACCACTTGTAGATGCATATAATTACTGTGAAACTACAGCATGTAGATTTTTTTATACATCTTAAATTAAATTTCATTTTAAAATTGAGAATAATGTGAAAATCATCATGTATGGAAGATTTGTGATGAAAGTTGAATCATAATAAATATTCAAGTGAAATGTTGCTCATCCGAGAATCACAAATACAGCACAAGCCCAGTGATCAAAACTGATTTGACGTATATCGTCTTTTCTCTGTCACATCTAATGCATCTACATGTAGTAATTCTGAGACTGGTTTTGTGCACGAATGGGTAGTTAAAATGATCTAGATTATACAGACTGCCTAGTTTCCCACTGACCCTGATTGATTGTCAAATGGGATTTAAAGTTGAGTTCTTAAAACAGTTTGATAATCATGTTTTGAATCAGGTTGAATTATTGTATATTGCCATTATTATTCTAATGTCGTGTTGCCATGTGAACAAGGCCAAGGTATTGTTTAATTTTCTCTGCTAGGTTTTTATGCCATTTGTAAAAGAAAAAATTCAGCGAAAGTCGCACACTTTCCATGTCGCGGAACCTCAGAAATTTCTCTTGCAACAAAATTTTTGGCTCGTGAATAATATTGCAAAGAATTAAAGCAACTTTCAGAATATTGGTGGCAGTATGGCCTGCTTGAATTCACAACATATAAGCAGGTGATCCAAGATTATATCTAGTGATATTGTAGAAAGATTCTCAATATGATGAAAGCGACCTGATGAGAAAATTACATAATGCATTGCATGTGAAATTGCCGTCTACATCACCTGGAATCTGTTCATTTAAAGTTGCATTCCCACTTTGTATTATATGCAGAACACCTTGCACTCGTCGTGCTCACCACAAAAATAACTCTGTTGGTTTGACCATAGAGCCTAAACAATGCCTTGTTATAGCACGTCTGGTTATCAGGTTGTAGCTAGAAAACAAAAGCAGATAAAGTAAAAGAAAAACACGATTGTCTCGCCTACAGCTATCTGTGATATTCCTTGTTCATTTGTGTAATTCAAAGTTTTTAAAAAAAGTATTAGTCGGAAAACACAATAGCAAAATTTGCCACGAGGTAATCGCAGAGACAAAGATTTGTATGCCTTAAGCACTACCATATTTGTCATGCGTAAGCTTTCAGATGGTGTATAGGTCGTTTAGCAGCTTCTCATTAATGTTTACAAAATATCTGAATCACAGATCAATTTTTAACTTGTTCCCTCACCCCCACCCCAAATTTTGAAACTACGAATTGATATACGAGCTGAAGAAACATGTCGAAAGAAGTCTTTGAAGCACAGTGGGAGATCATTGATGAAAATGGAAGAAAAGCTTGAAATGCCGCAAACTTGGGACATTTCACCAAAATAATTTGGTTTTCTTTTAAAATTATAGGACTTGAACCAATCAGTGGCAGATGCTCCTATGCCATAAAAGCACAACTTTCATAACAAAAAGTTGTGATTAATAAGAACAAATAACATGAATTTTATTTCTACAAATCTCGTAAATTTTACAGTAATTGTTTTGTACATATTACCTGAAATTGAATGCATTGTGGTGTGAGAATTTTTGAGTATGTTAATCACCTGAACATCTGACTTTGATCAGAGAATAAAATGTAGACATTGATTCATAAGACAGAGGTTATTTGTTTTTCAAAAGATTGTAATATTTCAAAAAAAATTGTTGCACATGTTTCAAATGAATGAAAAAAGTTTGTGAAATGAAACATTGGAATATGAATTTTTGCCTTGAACTTCTGTCTTGATGCAAAGACGATAATCATTTTGCTGAAAACTTTTGTCCTGATCTGGTTCATCAAACACAAACCATCCTTCTGTTTGTCTTCCTGACAGACTGTTATATATATGACATAAGAACATTGTACTATAATATTCCATATTAAGCAATGTACCATAAAAAAATTTCCATATTCAGCAATTCTGTCACATATCCCATATGACGGCATATTTAGCAATGTCTCAAAACAGTCAGAAATTAGCAATTCAAAGTTAGGTTAATTGATAATAAAAATTCGAGTTACTAAATTTGAACGTTTGTCACACACAACGTAATATTACCGTAATTGGTATAGTACAGGTGTGATGGTTCAAATACCAAAATGGCAACAGTAACAGAAAGACTTCCCTGGCGGCGATGATAAAATACGAACACGAAGCCAACAGATGAGGTTTCAACTGGTACTGGTATTATTATACTCTGCAAACATCAAGTACAATAACGCGGTACAATTCCACTACTCCAATACAATTCAACAAGATCTCCGATCTGAACTCAGTGCTGAACAACTCCCCTATATATACCCACCCTGTCTATAAATAGACCATTACATCAGCATACATAATGAGTCTGGAATTTACTATAAATTTCTAGAATGTTCCATTACCTTTTATTGCCTCCTCCAGTGTTCTATTACCTATTCAACCAGTTTCTAAAAAAAATCTAGAATATTCCACCCAGACACAGTACGGTTCTAGAACATTCTCAGTAACACGGAAGTGGTAAATAAGTCGTATGCGACAACGTTAAACAACAACAAAATCGATGTTGTCCGTAACTCAAAGATCGGTTAATTGGACATCGAGTTACAATTTTGGCGTGCTTTTGCTAAAAAAAAAAGCAAAGGCTCATGGGTTTGTAAACAATGACGCGCAATGACCATCTGACGCATGCGCAGGTGACGACCCCCTCGCTTTAATCATACTTGTTTGGGGGTTGAAGATGTGTCGTGACGTGAAGCTAGGTTCTGTACGTGATGCCGGTTCCAGTTACGCACGCAGTACATGTTTACTTTGATTTGACGTACCTTTCCATTTATTTAGTGTTATTTACTTGTTTATTATTACGTCGCCAAGGGACAACGTGGCACGATGATTGTAGCGCTTTTTATATTATTAGTTATATAAACACGTGGCTTGACAAAAATACAGTTTCTTTCAAATTTTTTTGCGATTGTTCGTCCTGCTCTAAAAATAATACAATATGACTTAATTCAGTGCGCCTACTCCTAGAACCATATTCATTGAACAAACGTGCTGTGTTATTTGAACTTTTGAGTACTGCTCAAATTATGTCGCAAGTTAATAGAACTGTATAATACAATGCTTCGCGGAACGAGCATGAGAAAAGAACGAGTGGAGGAACGTGATACTCTTCGTTATATAATGAATACGTGTAATTGATGATTGTTGACGTTCAAATTCGCGTTATCTGCGTACGCGCGCTGACGACGACGTTATCTAGAAGTGGTGTAAATCAAATGTGTATATTGGAGGATTTCAGGGAACGTTTTGAAAGTTGGGATTGCAGAATTTTGGTTTAAATTAGTAGTTTCGCAATTTTGAGATGACCTTTGTAAACTATGTATAAGGAGATGGTTGAATATTTATTTTTACTTACTTTTTCACGTTGCTGAGCACTGTACATTTGTTTTTGTTTTTTGCTATCTAATCGGTGTCGAATGTTTTGAAAATTTCATAATTCAATCACGTTCAGTTACGGCCACTCAACCGATGATGCAATAGCATGATTACGAAATGTGTTTGCTTGTTCGGGTGGCCGACGAAATACGAACCAGTGCTTTATGTCACTAACGTTTTCACGAGACAGGTGACCGTCTGGACTGACCCAGTCGTTATGATTGTATTGTGAAAGTGAACGAATTGCTATAAAAAGAAATACAGTCATTCTTGTGACACTGGCATGGCAGCGCTGTCCCGAAACGAATTTCCATCGCTCAATCAATATGGTTAAACCCTCCCACTGTCAATCATGACGGCTTAGATTATGGTGAGATCTTATAAATTTTGAACGAGGATATAGATCGTGAATCCTGCTATCTGATTGGTGGAAACGGCCCAGCAGTACTAGATTGTTTGTCGTGTCTGCGTCAATTGAAATTACAAATTACTGTAACTGAGATGAGAATGGGTAATTAATTAAAGTGCGGTAGATATATGGGTATCATATAAACAAAGATGGCGACTTTGACTGTTGCGCAGATCAACGAGTACGAACTGACACGTTTCCAAGCTTTAATTAGGTAATTTTCATGTGATTAGAAGGTATCGAAGGAGTCACTGGGGGTAATCAGTGCAAGTCGCGCCAAGGTCAAACCTCATACTTGTGATTTCCATTTGAAGAGCGCATTGGATTATGGGAAAATCAATGTTTATCAACACAAATGTCTAACATGCGCAGCGCGACGACTACCGCGCTTTAATAAAACACATCTTTTAAGACAGTATTAGTACATTGTATTAGTATTGTGTGTATTACGTCCCCAGACCTACAACGTATAATAGACACGCTATGATGTCCTCCGCTGTAACAACAGGTGCGCGGATACACACAACTTCGTATCAATATGATGCACAGAATGATAAAGTGAAAACTGACAAAAATTTGTGACAAACAAAGTCTCGACATATGATCTCAACAGTCACTGGGGTAGGTAGGTAGCATTTATTCACAATACCTCTACAGCAAATCTCAAAAATATTGGGCGGCAAGTTAGCAGACTTGCTCACTACTCACTTGCTCACCAACTACTTTGGTATTTTACTAAAGCAGATGACAGTATTTTCAGTTTATGAGATTTCACAGAACTGAAATATGCAAAATTGTTTGTGGTGTTAAAATCTGTATTGTCAAAAACAAAGTTGTCAGCGTGTTCGAATTTCGCATAAGCATTGTATTTCACAGGCGTTGTATTACGCATAGTAAGACCAGTATACAAAGAATTTTCCTGTCATCTTTCGATGCCGTGCGGCCAGGCGATTACGGATTCTCAATATCGTCACCACTAAAACAATACGTTATTATTTTAAATTGTAAATTTCATTACACAAATTAGTATCTGAATTAGTTCTTCCATTTACATGTGAAGTAAGGACCCTAAATGCCCAGTTACACGGGGCAATTCTTCCCATGCGACACGTGGCGTGGTTAAACTACAATGGCAACACTTTTGGATATAAGATTAGAGTATATCGTCTTGGAAAAGGTGTCTTTATCCAGTAACTTTAACATCATAGAAATTTCAATCTAGACATTCTTGCAACATGTGGTGATGTTTGACTTTTTGAGACATTTGATTCTTTGCGATATTTGACTTTTGGCGATATTTGACCGTTGCGATATTTAACGCATGGCGATATTTTTCTTTTGGCGACGTTTGACGCTTGGCGATATTTCATTCTTGGCGATATTTGATCCTTGGCGATATTTAACTCTTGGTGATACAGTCAGAATTGTACTCTTGACGATGTTTGACTTTTGGCAATATTTAACTCTTGACAATAGTTGACTTTAATTTGACGATATTTAGTTTTTGGCGCTATTTGACCCTTGACAATATATGACTCTTGGCGATAGTTGACAGTTGCGATATTTCATTCTTGGCGATATTTAATATTTGTGATATTTGACCCTTGGCGAGTTTTGCCCACGAGGACGCCTGTCTTTTACAGGTACAAAATACAGTCCGTGAAGACGGTTGGTGCAGAGACTAGAGGTATACAAGCAATATACAAGCGGTCGGGACAGAGAAATACCGCATGGAGCTCAAACCCCTAATGGCAGATCTCTTCATTAAAGCGCGGTAGCCGTTACGCTGCGCATGTTCGAATTTTTGTGTTGATAGACATTGATTTCCCACAATCCAATGCGCTCTTCAAATAGAAATCACAAGTATGAGGTTTGACATGGGCGCGACTTGCACTGATTACCGCCGGTGACCTTCAAATCACATGAATATTACCTAATTAAAGCTTGGAAACGTGTCAGTTCGTACTCGTTGATCTGCGCAACAGTCAAAGTCGCCATCTTTGTTTATATGAGACCCATATATCCCGCACATGCGCAGCGCGACGACTACCACGCTTTAAACGGAAGTATTAAACATATTATAGGCCGACCGCTAAATGCGCGATGATTCGGCTGGTGAATGCATCCTTATTGCGTCAGCGATTCCTTCATGTTACGCTCAAAGAAGATAGCGTGACAAAAACACGTAATCATCAAAATGCATATGCCGCGTATGCTGATATTATCGTGTTGACAAAATCAAACGACGAATAGAGGCTTATTATCAATGTTACGATTTCAAAACGTTTGTTGTACCATAATTTTAATGCAATAGAAAAGATACGAGTAAAATAATTAATATTCAGCGGAGTTTTCAATATGGACCTGTGAATACGGAATCTTTGCATAATCACGTGTTCTTTGAAAACTCTATTCATATTGTGCGATGGTCGCACGGTTTTATCGCGGATTAATGAAGCATAGTTATGTGGATGAAACCCTCTAACGCTGAAATATTATTATTAATCATCATACAGCTCAATCGTGAAAGGCTCGGAAATGTTGCAATTTGTATTTTTGTTACTCTGCCTGGCGGCCAAAATCCAGGGCGGTAAGTCATATTATATATCATCTATCTAGACTTCCGTAATGTGGTTATTTATTTATTTGAACAATGTATTCGTTCACACGGCACTCGTATATTGAATTGCCGTCACCTGCATACATCGACATACTGTTATAAGAATTTTACTTATCAGTGCAGATCCGAATTCCTAAAATCCATAGTAATCACACTATGTCGGGGCCGTAGCAAAGGTACACCGGCATTTGTATCGGAAAATAACTATAGATGCGACCGCCGCAACAAACGGTGTCTTCGTCATTGTTAGTTTCTTAGCATGTTTATTCCACCGAAACTACTAGTAAGCTAAGGAGCCCCTGAAAATTAGCTTGGTCGTCTGTCTACGTTGACTTGGAAACCATATGTTGTTGAAAATGTGTTTTTAATATTATTATCTGCATGACTTGCCGTTAATACGTGATTTGCATCTCTCCCAATAGATATCTATGTGGATAAGGGCTACCCATACAAGCCTGGACCGTTAGAAACCAGTCATCTTCGACTGACGAAAACATTAACTGACATTCCTTTCCACTCCAATGGTAATACAAACTATTTTGAACTTGTAATAATTTCCGTATTAATTCAATTTACGTTAATTTGTCTACTTACTTGTATATATTGGCATATGGCGGGGAGATGATTTCAACTCGTCGACACGCTGACCGATTTCTATTTGGTGGCTTTGTCGGACACGTGACCACAGATTCGTTTCATATTTGCCAACAGTTGTTTGGCCTTGCCATTTTTTTAGCTCCACAAATCAATAAGTATGGAAAACGCTAGACTCGGTTCTAAACTCTTGCTGCTGTCCTACTTGGGCTCAGCCTCGGGTGCCTGGCGAGCCGCATCCCTGTAATAACAATTACCTTTGAGGGCAGTATAACAAACAGGAACGACAACGATATACGCAAGGGAAATTGAAAATGGAATCTATAAATTCACATAATGCATGGGATACGGAATGTAAATGTGTTTTCGTAGTTATCTGTAGAATCTTACATTTGGTAACATTGAATTGAAAACCAATTTTTACCTAAGCCAATGGGACAGTATTTTGTTGAGTTTCCGGGGGGGCATTTGCTATCCTCTACCTAGAAATCTGTCAGTCGTTTGTTTGATACCCAATACGGAAATCCTTTATTTTCGCTGAAGGAATGGTCAGTGATAACAAATCAAACGAGTACACCTGTTTTTTCTGTATTTTACCACAGCCTGAGGGAGCCCAGGAACTATGATCAACTGCACGCACTCCCTATGAGCGGGAAGGCTAGTATCTAGTGTAAAAAATAGACAAGGGATGAAGGCTCCAGCCAACTCATATTTTTTTAAACTGGCAAAAACAGACGAACAGAACGAATCACAAGACTGGTTACGAACCAGTTTAGCAAGGCTAACCTCGATGTGGTTGTAACAGTCTTATGATTGGTTGTTGACAAATACTGTGAACAGACCACGCTTCCAAACTGTGCCGTGCGTTCGGGCAAACCGTTTAGTATTCGTAAATGGAGTCAATTTGTGTAGTTTTCTTGATTTATTCTGCAGATATAGGTAGAATATAGGTACGGCTTTGGCGAAATTTGAAAGAGCAACTAATAATCTTCAACTTGGTATTTTTTTATAGATTTTATTTTCATTCTGTTCGTCTGTTTTTTTTTTCAGTTTAAAAAATATGAGCTGGCTGGAGCCTTCATCTCTTGTCTATTTCTTACACTAGATACCAGCCGATACCCCCCCCCCCCCGCTCATAGGGAGTGCGTACAGTTGATCATAGTTCCTGGGCTTCCTGTGATTTTACATTCAAATATCGGTGAAAATCAAACCCAACAAAACACAAAATGTAATTCCAGCTAAAATAATGTATTTTATAGCAACTTTATAGAAAGCACACGGAGAGCGTACTGGTAGACCTCCGCCAAGGATCTCCCCCTTGGACGATGGACGATGGATTTTAAATTATACTTATATGACTATTCAATAATTCGCAAAAAATATGAAGTTGCATCAAATAAGGTGCTGATTCAGCAGAGTTTTGTCTACAATTCGGTGATTGTTGCATATTTCTTCTGTTGTTATCTTATAGTGTTTGAAATTCCACCGCCACGTAATTTTATCCAGAATTTTGCCAGAATCCGGATAAAACTTTCATATCTTATTGACAACTGATTCTGTAATTTGGCAACTGTTACGTGTAATCATCGAAGATAGTGTAAATTCATTCTTATTAGTAAAATTAAACAAATATAACTTGTTGGTTCAATCAATACAATAAATACACTGTCTAGGATTGTAGTGCTTTAGGTCACTAACGTTTTCACGACACAGTTTCACAGATGACTGCCTGGACTGAATTGTTATAAAAACATACAGCTGGTTTGGCCAGTCTTGTAACGTGGCAGCGCTGTCCCGACACAAATCCCCGTCGCTCAATAGTATTATAGGTGTTCTCCTATCTATCATGACGGCCCAGATTATGATGAAATTTCGTGCTTTTTATAGAGTCTATACGGAAGATATAGGTCGTGAATCCTGCTACAGTATTTGATTGGTGAAAACGGCCCAACAGTACAGGAATGATTACGTTTTGCCGTGTCTTCATCAACATGTACGCGTATACTCACAGCTTCGTATCAAAATGCATGTAATGATAAAGTAAACGAGTCATCTGAAGATGACACAACCCCCACTTGTCAGATGTGATTATAGTTGGCTATAAGTTTGAATGTATATGTATAAAAGTATGTTACTCAAAGTTAACAGCTATAACATCTCTATTAAATTTTAACAAAATTCACAATCAATTGAGTCAATATTTAAATAGCAAATACATAAACTATTAGTTCAGAATATATTAACGAAAATTTAAATTATTTAAATATGCAAATGAGCTCGTTAATTAAATTGAAACTCAATATTGCATAGCATATATCTTATATTGACAAATCAAGTCTCTACCAAATTTGGTCTGATTTGGAACATTAGTTCACAAGATATTAACAAGAATTCAAATTAATAATTAAATATGCAAATGAGCTCGTTAATTGATTCCTTGAAAAAATAAATCAGTGTGCATCTGTACCAGTGGTCACTCTGTCTTTGTACCAAGTCTCGGTCCAAGCATCTCCGAGAAATGATGATGGACACACCCAAAAAACTGGATTTTACGGGATTTTGACATTCAAAAAGGGTCGCCAGGCAGCCACATTTTATTCAATTCAGGAAATAAATACATGTGAATATGTATACCTCCTCACTGTGTCTTTGTACCTAGTATCATTGTAATCAGTCAAGGCATCTCTGAGAAATATCAATGGACAGACAAAAGCCATGATTAACAATCAAAATGGATGCCAGTCGGCCATATTTGATCATTCCAAAAAAGTAAAACAACGTGCATCTGTATGGATGGTCCCTTTGTCTTTGTAACAAGTCTCAACAAAATCGGTCAAGCCATCTCCGAAAAATGACAGTTGGCCATATTTGATCGAATCGGAAAATAAATAGACGTGCACATGTATGGTTGACCACTGTGTCTAAAGTTTGTAGCAAGTTTCAAAAAAATTGGTCTAGCCAACTCCTATAAATCACTCCGGACGGAATTACGAAGGCGAAACTACAAGCCCCCCCCCGGACAATGTCGAAATAAACGAAAAAAAAAATTCCTAATAGTGGTTTTCTTCCGGATCTAGCTCGAAACTTTTGAAGGTGCATCAAATCCAATGACATAGTGCTGATTCAGCAGGGTTTTGGCTACATTGTTAGTCGTATTCCTGTGTCTTCGATGTCTTCATCCCCCGCGACCTTACTAAGGGTTCCGGGGGAATGCTTCCGGAAAATGTTGAAATCTAGACCCTCTGAAACGCCTTTTCCTGCATTTTGAGGGCCAAATTTTGCTGAAACAAAGGGTTTCAGCTTGATTTTGGAGGGGCGATGCCCCCGACATTTTTGTCGAGGGGCCGACCGTCCCCCTCTGCCCCCTGTGCCGCCGCCACTGATTGTTACAGTGTTTGAAAGTCCACCGACCCCTAATTTGTTTGTCAGTTCTGGATCATAGTATCCAGATATTTTTCAGGATTCGGATCACAACGTACGTGCAACAAACACGCTATGATGTCCTCCGCTGTAACAGGTGCGCGGATACACACAACTTCGTATCAGTATAACCTACATAATACATGCATTATGTGGGTTATTTTATGTGAAAAACGATTATTTGCATATACTGGTAGTTTATAGGACTTTACAGTCACTAAGACAGGTAGCGTATTGTTCTCAGTACTGATAAATGTCACTTTAGTGCAGATACACATAATTTAATTGATTCCAAACGCATTTTGAGTTAGTTACACAAATTCCACAAATCCTTCCAAACAAATTCTGGATCCAGACTGTGATCAGGATCACTTTGGCGAAAACAAACTTCGGATACAAATTTCAGAGCAGTCCTTTTCCGTAATGTTGCTAGCAGACAAGCCAATAAACCAACGCTAACGAAAACATAACTTCTTTGGCGGAAATAAATAGAGCTGGTTCACCTCTGATGATACTATACAAAACTAGGAGCCAATCTGAAGACCGCCCATCAATCACTACTCATTTTCTATTAATAAATACCTATTCAGATGCCCACGAAAACAGTACATTTAAAGTTTATGAATAACCAGTGATTTGTTGTGTGACAGGCTACCAAAGGCGTTAGCGAAGTCAAAGGGAAGGACATACATCTGGCTTCATTGCCTAGAATTTATACCATTAAATGAACTACCTCAATCAACTGCATACATGTCGATTTACTCTTAACAAAGCCGTGCTACAATTATGGATGTGCTTTTCAATTAATTGGTAATTAGATAGGTCTATATTTTTTAAAATTAAAAACAAAAGCAGGGATGATATTAGCGAATTTTCACTGGCCTGGTGCAATTCCTGATTTCCTAGATTTGCTGATCAGGTTGGCCTCTTAGAACTTTTAAATTAGAAGTTCACAAAGGCCAACTCAGTCAGTTTCTCAAAACTGACTCAGTTATTTTTGGATTGGTTTTCCTGATAGCAAAGTTTACAAGTTTGTGAACTGTGTCGACAGGTGCAACGTTTACCTCAGAAAATGGGAAGGCTTTAGTGCTCAAGTGTCTGCAAATATTAAAAAAATATTCCGACTTCCAGTCTCCATTAGGTAACTCGTAACCACACAGGGAAGGGGGTTTACAGGGAATCTGTTGTTCACCTGTAATTCGGTCCCACATGTTTCCCCCGACACCGCCTTGCCGCATATAGCAACGTTATGCCTTGACTGTCCTGTCCGCAGTAACTTTTTTTCCCTGTGTGATGTTTTAGTCTTTCTTTCTAATGTAAATGGCAACAATAATGAAATTGTACCCAATATTACAGAAACTGTGTCCTGACAGATACTGTCCGTGTTTTTTTACAAACATAATGCAGAGCCAATTAACGGAAACGACCGTAATTTTTGTTTTGTATTTGTAAGTGTATTATCCAACTGAACCTGGTCTTTATGGCGTATGGTACTTCATTGGTGGTTGGGGAGGTCTGATACCTTCGTCGTTTTATTCCAATGTATCCTCG
Organism: Saccoglossus kowalevskii; assembly: GCF_978046115.1. NCBI lineage: Eukaryota > Metazoa > Hemichordata > Enteropneusta > Harrimaniidae > Saccoglossus > Saccoglossus kowalevskii. The sequence goes on along the minus strand of NC_140653.1, from coordinate 20,881,629 downwards.
CATATTGCCAGCCACGGCTATATCGTAACTGGCGTGGACCCATTTATACCAGTCACAGACGAAGACATGGATGATAGTTTGAAGTTTGTGTATGCAGGCGAACCAATATCAACGGCCACAGAAGATTATTTTGCCCAACTGCTTTGGGTGGGTGTACGAGTGATACGGAGGTATCGCAAATAAATATTCGAAATACTGTCGTGCAAATAGTACTTGAAAGACGCTCCACAGCGTCTTGCCAGTACTGCTAATGATCCGATGCCATTTTTCTGTTCTCTTATTTAGTATGAAGAAAATCTAAATGATCACATTGCACGTTCTCATCCTGGGGTTATAGCGTCATGGCAACACGTCTCAGCGGGATGCCATTCTGCAGGATGTCGAACAATTTACCAAATGTTGGAAGTCAATAGTACAGCGTTTAAAGTAAGAAATACTACTAATTATTGCATATCGCTCGTTTTCAGTGATACATCACCAATGGGGCTTATTTAATGTGATTAAGGAGATTCGAATTTAATATTATGTTAATTCCTTCATTTTATAATAATAATACATTCATACATAACATATTACAGAAAAGTGTCACATTCGAGAAGTGAACATGTCATGGAAAATGGCCAAATTTTCGTTTTTATTTTTGTATGGATTGCCACTATGACAATATTTCTGCAATTAATTAATTAATATTGTTATTGATATGAATCCAAATAAACATTTAGGTTTAGCGAGTTTCCAAAATGATATTTTTCTTTGTAAACATATCGAGTGGGAAGTAACATGTTTACTGGTACCAACTTTAAATGTTAACTCTTCTTCGCATTATTTCTAACGTGTTTTACCTTGCCCCCGTTTGGTCGCACCATGACACCCACCACGTGATCTTATTTATACTTAATCATCACTTTATTTTTTATCTGATATTTTGTGACATTCCTTAGTATATACTGTATTGTACATACTAAAACAGATAACATAATCTAGACGCATGTGAAATACCATATTGGTCATTACAAGGTTGTCATAGTAGCAATTTTGGGCAACAAATGAACGGAACAATAAATATTGCATTTAGAAAATCGTAGTCTTTCGCTAATGCCCGTCGACGGAACATGTTTTTACATTTCGTGATCCCGGCGTCTTGTGGCTTTGCGCGCCGTGGCACTTGAGTCGTGAACCAACCAAGTATTTGCCCCTACCTCAAATGATGTTCAATTTTTTTCCACCATCGCGCTCACTGTTCTCCTGACCGGGGAGAGAATGAAACAATATTTGAGGAGGCAAAACGTTCTATTGTTGATAATAGAACCTATGTTTACATCACTGACGAACACCATCAGTGTTCGAAACAGCTTGTTCTTTTGAATAATGTACTACTTTCTATATTACCAGAAGTAATATTAGTATGTGACTAAAACGAATATAAATTCATAACATAACTGAACCTTGTAGAAAGTTCAATGATCACGCGACAAAGTTCATTCTTGATTTGATATACTGGAGAAAAAATGAAGGGAACATACAAGTTGAACCATGGTCGTGCAACAACTTAACGAGTTCTATCAAAGACTTATGGTATGGTCCTTAAAGTTTAAAGAAAAGTCGTGAAAACTGTTCGATTTACAATAGGATTGAAATACGATGTGGATTCTAATTTGTTGATAAATCCCGCCAGAAAGAAACCGCTTGACCGCAACAGACTGCAGTAGACTGCAACTATAGCCTCTATCTACATCGAGTGATTTACTAGTATACGAGGCCGGTTTTAATCAAATAATAAACTTTTTTTCTGTGAGTAAATTTGACAGTTTAAAAATGTATTTTTACGAGTAAATCTGTCATAGTAAGAATAACCCCTCATGTTTAATGCATACATGGTTTAGAATTACCGGTAAAATGGAGTAACTTATAAGTTTCAACGGCGTCGTAAATCATAAAAAAAATACCCGGATGATATTTTAGGCGACTTCTTCTGGGCGACTGGCGCTTAGCGGTGTATGTGAATGTATGGGGGAAATTTCGAATACATGGGTACTTGATTACGATTTATTATAACATAATAACTAGTTTCAGTAGCACTTGAAATACTAGTAGGGTCACCATTGGTATGAATCAATAGAAAGAGTACAATATCTTGCTTGTAGAATATTTTTAGGTGTCTCCCAAAATGCTCCAAACTTTGCAGTACTGGGAGATTGTGGGCGTTACAAAATTTGTATAATAACAGCTAAAGAGATGCGTCAAAAATTGCGCCAAATTATTACGCATGCCAAGGTCAAGGTACCCCAGTATATGTTACTTTATGCTGTACCACTTAGAGATTTCTCAGTCGAGAACTAGACCAAACTGTAACTGAATTGGGACAATTTACTTTTTTTGTGTGCAAAATTTATTTATAAACAACATTATGAAAAAAAAAAACAAGTGAAAAATGTACATAAATTAAATAAACGATCAATAATAATGTTCTGGATAAGGAAACGTCCACGTCCAATTTCTTGGCCGACTCAGAACGAGGCTTCAGCTAGAGAACCTAATTAGCATACAAGGGTGATTTGTGACGTCACGGGGGGAACTTGTCATCGTTTCACAATGGCCGCTATACGCATGCAGTGCTCGGAAAGCGACCCGGAATCTATCTTATCATCGTCTGACGAGAGTTATGAGATCGAGGAATATGATGTCACGATTTTGTTTTAGAATGTCAGGGACAAAGTGGCCCATACAGGTTTGAACCTGCGAGAAAAGTACGCGATGTGGGTGACCGTGTACCTCCCCAAAATGACCCTGACGATTCAGGCACCCGGTTAAAGCACAGGCACAGAGTTTGAACATCGTGACCGAAAATCTCGTTGTTATTTTTATTAAACTCCACCTGAACAATGTATCAATAATGTTAGAAAATCTGCACTCTAAAATGTAAATTTGTGTGCGTCCGATAGATCGCGTGTTCTATTTCCGGTAGGACGCGAATACCTACAACTGCAAGATCGAAACAAATGAAATTGTACTGATAAATGATTCGGGCGTAAAAATTGGCACTGCAGATAACGTTATGAGGCGAAGGTCTATTCCAATATTTCCTGGTGTTCTTGACGGCTTTGGTCCACTGATGCCGTAAATTCAAATTATTGTCGTTTTCCCCCATGGAGAAGACAAGCCGAAGGGACATGAAGCTAAATAGAAGTCCCACGCATGGACTGAGCATGGAGGTAATTTACCTCCATGGACTGAGTAAAAGAAAATATTAAATAAAGGCTAAAATAAAACCTAATGTTACACCTCTTTGTGTATTTGTCAATTTTGCATATATTTGGTATATATATATGTTCGTATATATCTAGAAAAATCTCGTCTTTCGTTAGTAATTTCATTTGTTTGAAAGGTCCACCCCGTGTCCCAATAATTTGTTTGGAATATCGATCCCCGTTGGTTTCTCCAAACGGTCCCGACGTCCGTCATTCAACACAATCAGCATTTATTTATAGCAATTCACCGGGATCATATTCCGTAATTTGCGGGCTGTAAAACCAAATAATGAAACAAGTACTATTTATTATATATTTTTTTACCTCTCGAAACTACAACAGTGCGTAGAGTTATCGCGGTGGAATAGTCGCCTTGAAATCGATGGAACTTCAACTATCCATTTCTCACCTTGAAATAAAAACAATCGAAGAACATCGGGGGATATATTATTAACCAGTCTTGCCAATCGCTAGCTTTATTTTATTTGAATCAATAAAATTCACGAGTTTTTCGACATTTGTTGGCAACTTCCGCGCTAAAAATGGATGAAATGTGGGTGTGGTTCTCTCGCAAAGTTCTGTCGATATACGGACAAATATGGTTCTGTGACCCAGGTCGTGCCCCGATCAGGTGACTCTCATCCAATCAATGATGTTGTAACAAAGCATATTTGATGCAAATTGAGGGGTCGTCGTACCATCCAATCTCCGGCGTCGATTCACTTAGTTTTTTGCGCTGTGACAGGCTTCACAATTATTCACTGAAAAACATCGGCATATTTTGACCATGGAGCTCCATGTTTTGACAAACGGATGGGATTTGATCTCAGTTCAAAAAAAGAAAAAAAAACAGGGCTGAGATACAAATCAGTTTTGTAAGTTGGGAAATAAGGTAAACCAGACTGGGGTCGACGATTTTCAGTATCGAAGGACTTCCGTGTGAATCATGATTTTCAAATTGTTCATCGGCTGGTCACCAAATACGTCCATGCTGATCGTGACTTAATTTTGAAAATTGGATGTCAAATTTTACCAAAGACCGACGCCATCACAACCATCCAATCATAGGTGGAAATGTACGCACTTGTTTTGGAACTTTGTATCAAGATGACTGGCGACAACGCCGACGCACCAGGCGGCGTACGTGTGTTTTGCATGTCTTAGTAGTCCGGGCATGGGATCGGTTCTCTTACCAGCAAATAAAATGTGTGAAAAAAAGGTAACTTTTTAACAAGAACAGTTTCATTTCGTATATAGCAAATTTTGTTGTATCGGAACGACGATTGGATGTGTGATTTAAATTTAATATCACAATTTTCCTTGCAGTCAATATGACACTCGTCACCTTGCCGATTGCAATGTACTTCATAAAGTTGTTGGTGTCCAATACTCGCAACACTAAAATAATTCAACAAGATATCTTTTTAGTAAAATGTCATTTTACTCTTGATCATAAGTATTATTTTATTCCCCTTACCGCCTTGAATTTCAAATCGATTATACATGTATATCGAACTTCTTTACATGTGTTTTCCTCTACTGTGTGCAAATAATGAGGTCATACTCATGCCCTGCTCATGTCACAATACTTTGAAGCTGATGGCATGTTGATGCTATGAGCGAACCTGAGGTCACGATGATGCCACAGAATAGGCGAGGCGAGCACAGCTTCAATTTTCAATGACGCGAAGCTGATGCCACAATGATGCGATGCTGAGGCGACAATGAAGCCATGCGTAGGCGACAATGATGCCACAAAAGCCAAAGCTTTCGCGAGAGCTGTACTGTATGATCGTTTACTGAACGCTTGCGTATAGAAAATGGTTAACAATCTTGTCTGCTAGCAATCTCCTGCTTTATGATCCCGTTGGTGGCGCCATTTCGGCAACACTCGTGATGCCGAAATAACTCGAAGGTGACGGGAGAGGGGGGCGTGGCCCGGTTTTGGAATATCATTGACTATTTACCCAATTTATATATCCTTTTCACTTGATTTTTTTTCATAATGTTGTTTATAAATAAATTTTGCACGCAAAAAAGTCAATTGGCCAATTCAGTTACACTTTAAACAACTGTTATTATCGTGCAATATGCAAGAGGTCTGGGGTGCATAGCACGTCTCAAATATTGATTTATTTATTAGGACCTTCGTTTCTAGATTGAAATATCGTTTGTATTTGGATTGGTATGGTGATGTTTCAACTATGGATAAACTAGAAAAATATCGAAATTTCTAAATTCTTCTTGAACCCGAACAATATTTATTTTCCGCGTCTGTCCCCGCTCACAGGTGTGTGTTATCGCGTTTTCGTTGCTCTGCTCATTGTCTCAGGATAGAACCCGACAGGAAAAATGGCATTGAAAGAAGTGACCGAGTCTGTCCTTTTTGCAATTATTCTGAAATTGAAGACGAATACCATTTACTATTAATTTGTCCATTTTTTGAGGTCATTGGGGAAAAATACATTCCAAGATACTATTTTACATTGCCTTCATATAATAAGTTTGTGGAATTGATGAAGATGTTTGACAGTAACATACTACAACCTATGGCAGCTTATTTGTATCATTCTTTAAAACTAAGATATGAAATTTACAAAAACATTGAGTGACTTTACAGCATATTGTATTTAAAATAACACAAACAATACAAATGTTAATGTTACGTCACGTATTATATAACACAAACAATACCAATCGAATGTGTAAGTCTGAAGTGCTGTTTTCGCTTATTGCAGTCAAATATTTTCCTTGAGCCCCATCACAAGATTGAGGAAACGGTCACTTACCAAGTGCCATCCGTTATGCAAGGCACAGAACTGGCTTACGAATGGCCGTCGTGCAACATACCTGGCTTTGATTATAGAACATTCTACGATCATTGGACCTGTCCACGTGTCTTAATGCAAGTAGCGGTAAGTATAAATAAACCCTCTCTCGTCTAATGTATATTGCACTCTACTGATATTAATGCATAACTGGTTAATGCTTACTGGAATCTTCGGGGAATAAAATAAACCCATAATGGGTTGTTTCATCCCTTAACACATTATACCACTGTGACAGTCCCTCAACACTGGAACTGTGATTATACACACCATCTAATCTTTGGCTCTGGAGGTCGAGGAGTGAGTTAACTATACAGTGGGTCAGCTGAATTAAAGGGTGGTGGTCGTCGCGCAACGCGTGTAAGCACACTGTACTTTACATGCGTTGTTGAATCACATGGAACCTTTAAAAAGGACACAATGTGCATATTTTTGAGAAAAATACGTCTTGATATGAATAATTTGTTATGATTTTCTTAAAATAAAATAATTCAAAAGCGGTTGTTTTGGCTGTGAATGTAGCATTTTATTTCGATAAAATAATGAAGACGTAGAGCGAGTGTTCTATGAATGCGTTCTTACATTATTTCATACGAGCGTATACTGCAGTTAAAGCGAGGGAGTCGTCACCTGCGCATGCGTCAGATGGCCATAGCGTGTCACTGTTTACAAACAAGCGTCTACCCATGAGCCTTTGCGTTTTTAGCGTGTGTTGTTATCATCGCTTGGGACTCAATTCCCGCGCTTGCGCAGGTGACGACCCTCCCGCTTTAACTGCCGATAAAGCGTTTTTATTTTGCAATGAATCATAATTATTGATCATACTAAGAAACTTTTTTAAATAATTTGAATAACTCCATTTTAAGCGAACAGGACTAAGCTTAGGATACTACAAATTGCACTTGTCGTGTACATGGAGGTAAATGACATGTCATGATGTCTTTATACCTCCATGTCGTGTACGTGTACGATACATTTACCATCCATTCTGTTGGTGTGATGTTAAATAAATATACTTTTTCTCATTATTTAGGATTATGGTCATTGTCATATTTTAGACTCTGAGCTACAAGAAAGTAAGTATTTGGTCACATGACCCACACATTCTGTTGTTAGGGAAATTATGGTTTTATTTCACTACATTTATGATTGTAAAAAAATTGTATGTTTCTTTGTACGGGAAGCAAATTTTGCTCTGTTCGCAAAATTTACTGCTCAACAAAATGATTGTCGGCCAAATTGATGGTAATTCCAGTGATTTTTATCAGTTTTAATAGAACATTGTCACAATTTTAGAAAATCTCAAAAAATTGTAAGTAGTCGTCTGTCAAAAAAATATAAATATATTTAAGTGAGTAACTATTTTTTTAATGACTAACAACTGAACAACCAAACACATAGTTGTCGCTTTGAACGACATTGTTTCAAACGTCTACGTCATGATGACATCACAAACGCTGTTTCCTATTTGAATTAAAGGTACAAGTGTGATATCGCGGGTGTCCTTGTTTTGTTTTAGTATAACTATTAGAGGGCGGTATTACTCATATAAGGAGTGTGTTTTGAATATTGAAGACATTGCGTACTAGATCTGATCAACATATTTGATTATCATATATGACCACGTGTCTTCATTAAATATCATACCTGAAACACTGCTTTTTGTAAATAGAACCGAACCATATTTGGCCATGTGACCTCATTAAAATGCATAAATATGGATACTATTGCACATAGGGACAATGATTAAAAATTCCAAAGGATCGGCCATCTCTGATGGTTTTCTTGTTACAAATGTTTTTTATCTACAGTTGCCCACTGGTAGTAGTCTACATAGATGAATCATCGTAGTATATTTTATTACGTTATGTTCTTCTTATATATTGCACAAGAACACAATCATTTCTTATATTCACAAAATGAATATTCCAAGCCTGATAAATTGTTATCCATTTCTCATTCAACAAATATTCATACCTCGTATTTACCCTAATGTTACCATCATAAGCGGTAGCATAAGTAGCATCTACAGTTAATGCAGTTCCCTGATGAAAATAAAATCAAACAAAGTTTATCACCCTCCCAACACTGGTGGCGCTCTTTAATGTAAATGCGGAAAGTATGCAGAGGCGACGGCACAACATTGTACATGGGGTGGGGTGCAAGATCTTCTCACCATCCCTTGCGCCCATAGGCGCAATTAGTGGTCGCACATTTTTTTCAGTGCCGGCGCCACTGATGTGTATCTACTATACATGATTATAAAAGCATGGTCATGTACTTGTTACTCACTGTACATACACAGACGTTGCTTTATACACAGTTCTCCTATATCACATATGTATGTTCTTCCAGTACGTGAATAATAATATTCATTTTCTCTCGATTCCATTGCAGTTTGTAGTCTCATATGCGTTTCTGATTTGACCCTTGACCTTGGAGCCTATCACGACTATATTCAAGGTCTCGCTGTAGCTTTTATGAATGCTTATGTAGGAGGCTTCATGACTCACCTGGATTACGTCATAGATCCGGCTAAAATACCAATCACTTTGCTCGAACACGAGTATGATGTAGTGTGTTAATGATTTCCAAATAAATCCAGCGATATCGTGAAAACTAGATCGTTTCCTTTTTTAATTTTAGAAAAGAAAACAAATTCGCATGAACCCACTCTGTATACGTCTATCAAAGTCTCAGTCTGAAAAAGATGCAAGCTATGATTTTAGTGATGAACACACAAGGTAGTCCCGTTTCATTCTGCCTGACGAGTTTATTTAATATATATATTTGTCAATTTCCATCCCTTTCACATTGTTTCCTGATATACCAGTATTATTGGTACCTTTTAACCAATTTTACTTCTCTTTCATTACCTTGTCAATCGGGTTTTGAGACAGTGTCTCATATATTCACCATGCTGTCAATTTAACTATAATAATAACCTAATAATTTACTACACAATTTAAAAAAAAAATGTGACAATGGCCTTTCAATATTTAGTATTTATTAGGTCAATGGGTTATTTCTCAGTATTTTGAAAACAATTGGGTCAAATATTATTTTGATAGTCGTCATAGGACACAATGATAAAGAATTGTTTCATATTTACACATGTACTTATTTTTAAAACCTTGATTTTAAAAATAATCTAAGACAAATGAAAAGCACTAAAATTGCTCCCGACATCACGCAAAAATCATATCAAATGTCGTCGCCATAGCAACCAATGCAAAGCAGCTGCTACTACCGCATTTCTAACCAATATTTTCACAATGGGTATTATGGTGAGACACACACTAATATCTTTATATTGGTTCATAGTTCAAGAATATGGAATTTTGACACACTTTGGATATTTGCTACCCCAGACCATTCGTCCCGGTGTTATCGCTATCGCCACACGAGATAACGATAACACCGGGACGAATGGTCTGGGGTAGATATTTGCATAACTGAAATGGCTCTGGTATCACCCCCTCTATAGGCAGTATTTGGAAATGTTTTACTCGCCCCCGAAGACTTGTGTGTTGTATTGTGAGTTGGAATAACTTACCCCCCCCCCCCTCCCGAGTATAGAGGTCGTCCTTGATGATTGTAATTTGTATAGACAAGGCAATTACCATATTTTCTCTATTAGTAGTTCACACACAAAGGTAAATAACAGGTGTATCTCCATATTTCAATGACCCAGTATACAATAAATGCTATTGCAAATAGGATAATGATATTTGAATATTAGTTTTAAAACATGAAAAAAATGAAACAGCACAATCCAGGGATGAATAATTTGAATTCCAACCATGCTTCGCACAACAACAACAACAGATGGCTTATTTGCTGCAACACAGAATTGACATATTGCTTTTCAATGAGTACAATGATATTGTTTTGTTATTAAAAATTGTTTGTCTGGATAATTACAAAATACATCAGTGAATCTAAAATGCAATGTCAATATCAAGTTGTGCAGAAGACAAGGGTCTTTAAAGTGCCTGTTAAACGCCTGCTACCCGAATGATCAATTATTGGAATGTAAATATTATCACAGTTTATATATCTGAGTACAAAATAAATTTTAATAAAACAATGATTTTCAAAGTTGCTATCTACTACCAGGCATACATTTCACAACGAGGCTCTCATTTGCATATAACACTGGTGACGTCACCAGGAGACATTGCTGCATAACATAGACATGGCAGTGGGACTGTCCCGGTAATATGGTTCTGCAGAACGCTTCCAGTATCAATTTATTGCCTATTGATTTAAATCATCCAAAATAAACTTCCACTAAATTTTGATAACAAATCTTCAATGACAAATACTACACTGCATTATTAGTACATTGAAAATTGAATTCCTTTAAAATACAGGACCCAATTAGTGTGACTTGTATATCCTGAAAGCTCAGATGTGAAAGATGCTGGCGATGGATTCCACTTTCAATTTGAGTTTGGATTCCATGAAGATGTTCCTTTTTTTCCCAATCACTTTAGGCCTCTAGAAAAAAACTGCCAGAGGGAGCACTGGAATTCATTGGCACCACCGAGTGGGGGAGATGGGTTTCTCCCTAACAGGGTGTGGATAATTCTAAGTTAAAATGGAGCATTCTATGGCTTCCTTGGGGTCAAAATTACTATCAGACAGGTCACAGTTGAAAACTGTGGTCACATGTGATCACTGGTCAATCAGAATTTTATGGTTGCCAGAGGATCTGCTCCCCAGAGTAAGGGGGCGCAGCGCCCCTGTTCCCTTGTTTAAAAAAATAATCCCTGGAAGAACTGCATAATTCAGAGATAGCAGACATGACTAGAATGGAAAATTATTTTAGATTGATGGTTTTAATTTTCTTGATCTGGTCCCCAGGGTAGGGGGCGCATGGCCATGGCATGAGGGCGCTGCACCCCTGTTCCCTTGTTTAAAAAAATCCCTGATATCGGTATATTAATTTCCAACCTGCCACCACGGCTTATAATGATATATCTTGAGTTTGCTCTCTGTTTGATATATCGGTATATATAAATCAGTGTGGAAATGATTTATTCAAAGAGAAATAGAAAATAAAAGCATGTTGCACAAATGTTTAACTGTTTGAACACCAAAGGATTAGTGAAACAGACACAAATGTGCATACACATGATATGTAACCACATCCTTTTTCACAAATTAATAAAAACAATCGGTTTTTGAATTTCATACAAATTTATTAAAAGCCAACATCAATGTGCCATTTTAAACAAAAAAAAAATGTACATTTAAACGAGTTGTACTGAAAACACACAACAGAATGAAAAACATTAAAAAATAATCTTTGACCTGAGAAGTCACAAAAAAAAAAGAAAATATAAAAGCAAACTACTTTATTGCACAGTAATGTATCTATAGAACAGTAAAAGTAACAAAACATGCATAGTCCTGGATGCGAGAAAACAAAAGTAACAGAACACAGTAAATCGCTTCATTTTGTGAAGATTAAAATTATGAGTAGTGGTCATTTAGGCAATGCGTCAGCAATTTTTGCTAAATATCATTTTCACAAACATTCTCAAATCAAGTCACAAAAATATATTTGTTGATACTAATTCAAAGTGCAACTCTAGGCTAAAAACATAGGACTCCAAGATAAAAGGGCTCCACAAATGCAGATAATAGAATTTACAGTTTTAATATCACCTTTCATTCTCTAGATATTAAATTTTTCATCAGTATTATGCAGTCCACCATCTTGATTCTGAAGCAAAGGATTATGGGTAAAGTATGAAAATATAGCATCTGTTGTGAATAACTATCATGATGGAAATGATGTCATCAATAACTTCTAAGCTTGAACTTCAAATTGGTTGAAAGTTTAGAACATTGTAGCATACCGATGCTAATCACAAATATAAAATGGTTGTCATGGCAGCAGAAGTGAGAACATTCTATTTGCATTGTTCTATCAAATGCTCAATTGTTCATATATTTTATACAATTTACCAATGACAGTAGCTTATACAGGTTATATAGAATCATTTTTAATTATTTTAGCTTTTTGGCAATATATCTTCACTTGTTTTATCTTTGCAACATTTCAATTTGCACTATATAATATAATATTACACACAAGTAATATTCACACAGAAAATTATGTGAACTTACTTAGTATTTTATTTTAAGTATTTTATTTCATGGATGAAATCATTTAATTGTGATGTCACATTTTACCCACAATTCCTTGCTCGAAAATCAAAATGGTGACAATATATATTTAAAGTTGAATAGAAAGAAAAGGTGATATAGAAAAGCAGTTAAAGATATTTCCATGCATTTGTAGAGCTCATTTATCAGGAAGTATCATGCTGTTAGCATCCCCTTTCAATAAACTGTGACTCAAAACAAATTTTTTAAATAAATTATGTTTTTATATTTCTACAATATCTCCAGCTTGATTAGTGTTATGATGTGTCTGGAATGAAATTATTAATTTAAAACTTAATGTCAACATGAAAATTTTTGTTCTCATGTTTTCAGCCATTTCCATTGTTTTCTAAACTATTTATTCGGGATTAGAATTTGTTTTAAGTAGAATGTTTAAGTAAACCTATGATCTATAAATCCGAAATAACAAAGATTTTGAAGCAATACAGATAAAATGAGTGTTTATATATGATTATCATATAATTTTTCAGTGTACTGACTATTCCTTCATTTGATGAGAAATACTAAACTTAACACATAGTAATAATTCAAACACCTTAAAATAAGTAACTTATGTCACCAAATTCCTAGCCCTCGAATTTAAATTTGGTAATATAGTACCTATTGTTACAATAAATAATGGTTATACAGAGACATATATCGCTATGCTCGGTTATTATTTTCCGCCAAATATGCTAATTTTCACCAGTGAGGTTTGTATCTGCTACCAAATATCCTAGCTTGTCGTTTATAACCTTTAAACGGAAAATGTAAATAGGCAATGATGATTGTCAGAACAATGTAATGGATTATATGTCTCGTATTCAGATAAGCGCAGGGGTGACTCGTCAATTCACTTAATCAATAATTTCACAGTGGAGGCGTAGTGGATTATGCTTGTGAAAGAATACTTGTAAATGGTTGTTGTGTGGCTCCCTGTTTCAATACTTTCAACTTTAGTGAAATGGTTTCTTATTTATTTCACAAAAAGTCTTTTAAAACTTTTTAAAATCTACTAATCAATGATAAAGTAAACAAATTTTAAAATCAACTTTAAATTGCTTCTCGTCATTGCTTGCAAAAATGAATGAGAATATATCCAATGTAAAAAGCACACATTAGACGATTCTCAAAAACAGCCTGATTAGGAATGCTATAATTGTAGGTTATTCTTTCGATTTGATGATTATGTCGCAATTCATATGACTCATTTAATTTGTGTGTGATCTTTATGGCATATAAACTCTTGCATAAAACAATTTTATAAATCCTTGATAAACGCCATACGCCATTTAATATGTGACATGACATGGCAACTCATGTACATTTCTTTGGGTACAAAATTGGTCATTTTTGTTCAGTATTACATAAAATAAATAAAGCTGAAAATTAGCCAAAAAATGCCCCTTTAACTAATTCTGCTATCTATAAAGGTTACATTGTATGTTAATATCAAATAAAACTATCAGATTTAATCAATTAGAGGTTTACTGGTGTTAATTTGTTGATTGAAGCATCCTCTGTCACTATAAAATTTGTTATTGAACCAGGGGTGTGATCACTAAGAAAAACATTCACAAAAACATTTTTTCAACTATTCAGCCAATCGCAGCAAGTCACTTCATAGCATTGTGCTAATCCTCTGCAACTTCCATGAAGAACTGATCAGTCAGTATAAAAATGCTTTAAGCGTACACGAATGTATTCTTTAGTGAACACATCCCTGCTCTACTGTGGTGTATGCTAAAATTACTGTGAAAGGATTGTTGTGATACTTTGTAGTTTCCGTGAAAAAGAAATTGTGATATCATGTACCCCCCCTTCTCATCACTGATCTTGATATTCACCAACCGTCATCAATGAGGCAAGAGCAATGTAGCAACACTTGATTCAAGTGACGTTGTTTTTTTGCTAACAGTCACGCATCCTTGTAGTTTGACAGAGTATGGCAGAGTAGGTAATACTGTCCAAACGTTTGTCACAGGGTCGTAACACTCCATAGTATCTACCGGAGAATTGGGTTGGCTCTCACCACCTGTGACATACAGTTTACCGTTACACACGGTAGCGGCACAGCTGGCCCGTTGTGAATTCATACATTCTACTTGTCTCCAACTGTCAGTCTCCGGGTTGTAGCAGTGGACAATCTTCGAAACACAACCGACAACGTAGATACATCCCCGTAATACTTCCACTGATATACATGCGAGACAATGCGGCATGGGAGCGACCAGTGTCCAGTTATCGGTCTTTGGGTCATAGCACTGGACTTTATCAGTCGCTATATCATTTGACGTCACCCCTCCTAGAACATAGATTTTCCCATCACATGTAACAATCCCTGGTGAACTCACAGCTTCCAGTAATGATTTCACCTAATCAAAAAAAAATATTACAACAGATTAGAACAACCCATCACATAGAATGTTTTTTTTATATATTTTTGTCTCTTCCAAGTATAAGTGAAAATTGTACAAAAATTATATTCCAAATATGGGACTAGGTACTTAAAAAGGCTGCGTGACCATCATCCTATCATGACAATTTAGGACACTGACCCTGTGACAATGGACCTAATCAGATCTCAAAATGTACATTAATAATTTATCTTTCCAGTCTTCAATCCACGAACACAGTAGCAATTTCATTGATATATACATAAATTTAATGTATGGATAACTCATCAAATACAGATTTGGTGGTATTGGAGGCAAACAATTTTAGAAGGATGAAGTGCGTATTCAAGTTTATAAATTTATGTTAGACTGTTCACAAATACTGAGAGACTGACATCAAAACCATTTGCAAATAAACTCACTTTTATACAATACATTTAACATAATGGTACATATTGTATGTAGTGGAAAGTCTCTAATTATTATGCAAATTATCTCATTAATTTTGTACATATTTCATGAAATCATGAAATTTCATCAAGATCTTATGAACAGATTTTAAGATGTATCCAGAAAAAAAAAGTTTGTGAATTATTATGCAAATTAAGCAATATATATGCGCAGATTCCAACAAAAAGCTAATGTTTATGAAATGTTTGCTAGTATTTACCAAATGTCATTGGAAATACAATGATTGGCTGGTGAGATATTAGTGGAGGAGACACACAGAATGACTCAGTTTGAAAGCTAACAGTACCCAGTAAGATTGATATTGATTGAAATAATGAAAGCTGACAACACCACACTTCAGCTGGTAGGTAGTACCTGCTTTTATAATGAAGAAATGGGAAATGGAAACGCTAATCAGTTTTGTCACATTCACTCATAAATTAATTGTAGCAAGTAGATGAATATTATCCTTAATATTTTAGTTTTAACCTTTGATCACATACATGTTACAACTACTCTGTGTAATCAGAGGTCTGTAAATGCACCTGAGAGTTTATGGTATGTCAGTTCTCTGTTATTATATAATTCATTAATTATTTCTCTTTGAGCTCTTGATTTTGTACCCACTCGACTCAGCAGATTGACTACTCAAATCAATTGTTTTTTAATGCATCAGTAACATGATTTATTTTTGAGCTAAGAAATAGTGATTTAATTATTTTTAAATCAGTATTTTAGCTATTAAAAATAAAAATTTGAACATTTGGGGCCAGATACAGGGTCTTCAGAAAACTGGTATGTTATCAATTGATTTTATTTTTCGTTGTTTTTCATACATAGCATGCTCCCCATTAAAGACGATGGCGATTATATTACATTAAACATTAAATTCAACTTGAAAATTGATGTATTGGCATTTTTTCACAAATCATTCCCTTATAAAATATGAATATTATTTTACCTGTTCCCAATTATTGTTTTTGGGGTCAAATCTTTCAGTACTACTGAGTCTAGAGGCTCCATCGTAACCGCCGACAACATAAACATAACCATCCAATGATGTTGATGCATGACGATGTCTTGGCTGGTTCATTGGCGCTGATTCAAACCACTTGTTACGCTTTATGCTGTACATTGATACCTTACCCTGCAAACCAGTGACGTAAATATCATTACCAAGGGAAGTCACACTGTACACGCTGTCGCTATGTTTCGGTAGTTTTGTTAGCAGTGACCATGTCTGCTGCGCTGGTTCGTAGGAGTACACTTCCATTACTTTACTATTGCCGATGCCAACACCGCCAACAATCACAATGTTACTCTGCAGACGAGCTCGCATCCTGGGTGGCGTTATCAAATTTGTTTTTTTAGAACGGTATTTTTTCGTAACTGCCATGAACTTATCAAATACTTCAGATGTTGTAACATATTCATTGCGTAGAATTACTTCAAGGAGATAGCGTGATGAGAGTAAATTGATTCGTAACTGTTCTAAAAGCTCTGGCAAATGTTTCAGTCTGTTTTTAGGATCATACTGTACCCAACGAATCATAGTTTCAAACACGCTGTCCTCTTTCTCAATATGTAACTCATCACATGACAAATATTCCAAAATCTCATCTTTTTGTAGAAGTTGTATTTCGCTATGTCCACATACTTCGGGGAAATTCTCCAAAGAAAAATGCCAGGCTTTCTCACACAATTCTTGACATGAGTAACGATCAGCAAAGTGATGAATCCCCAAACAGTTGTGCATATCGAGCTGCTTTTCGAGGAATTCAGCACATGCATCACGTACTGGGATAATCTGAAAGAGGTTGGCGGCTTCCAGCAACGACTGTACATTTTGTTCTGTAATCACCACCTTTGAGGTGTAAGCGTATCCTAAAATCAGATTCATGCTTTCGGATTTAATATCCTGAATAGTGATATGGTTTTCTGTCTTTTCCTTAAGATCTGATGAGAACATTGACATAAAGTAACTACTAGTGGCTGCCAATACGTTTCTATGGCAATAAAACTCCACATTATCAACACGTAATATGACATCAGTAAACAGCTGGCGTTCTCTCATCTGCTGTAATTCCCTAAATGCACTCACACGATGTGATTCTTCCGTGAATTCATAGATGTTCGGCTTAAGCGCTGTTGTCGGCTCTCCAGGCATCAGCGGTAACGGCCCTAATAGCGAATTCATGGTTATCTCCTCACCACTAGAAACACCCTGCAAAAAAAAAAAGCAAAATAAAAGTATTTAAATACATCACTGATAATCTCTATACGACATCCATCTCCATGCATTACAATGCTTCAAACATGGCATATCTCCGAGATTTGCAAAAAATCCTCCATAACACATGAAAATGCAGAGAAATTCAGAATTCTTGCCTGTAAATTCAACCACTTGAGTATCTTAGTAACAGGCATTGTATGCTGAAATCACTGAGTGAGTGAAACACATGCATACAGATGCACACGGCAATACAGACAGATCATGCTGCTGTACAATTATCAAAATACTCTATTAATATTTATTACCGATATCATTAACATATCAATAGTGAATTGTAAATATGTTAATGAGTTGTTTGATTCTATTTACTGTAGAATACTTTATTTTCGCTTGGAATTTATTTTCGCTATTTTCACTGAAGGAATGATTCAGTGAAAATAAAATCCAGTGAATATGCATTTTTTCCTACATTTTACATTCAACTCATAAAAAATCAGTGAAAATAAATTCCACACAAAACACCCAAATAGTCTTTTCAGCGAAAATTAATTCCAGCCAAAATAAAGTATTTTACAGTGACCAACATTTTGATAAATGTCAGTATTCATTATTGCAGAGACTGTGTCTTAAATACGAATATCAGTCAAAACTGTTTTATTTCCGTGGAACTTTTCGACTGAGGAAACATTTTGTTTATAATTCTTATATACCTGACTCATATTTCTATACACTATTAATTACAACAACGGCAGTATTTGAATTTCATCAGGTCATGAGTACTGCATATTGAGAAATAAACAGATGATTTAATGATATGTTGTTATATATTAAAGTATCGGTACTGGTAATTTATATGGATGATGTAAAAATTTGGACAAGAAATTGAACAATTTTTAAGAAAAAATCACTAACAATTTACTGACGAGTTGCCTGTTTTATCAAGGACTTCTATGATAAGGGTGTGCAACTCAGATATCAATGTAAAGTGACTGATATGTGACGAAAATCTTATTCTGCATAACAAGTCTTTCTGACCAATGAATGATATTACAGAACTCAATGAACACTCGGAAAGGTTTGAAATCGAAGGAGATTATGAATCTATTTAAAAAGCAAATCACATATAATGCATTCACTGCAAATATGAAAGGACACAAGAATAAACAGCCCTGGACGAACACTAAGTTGACTTATGTTTGCATTGCAGTTTTGTGATCATGCATCTCACAAGTCACATGACTTCAAATTGGAATATTCATTGCATATCTTTACTCTATACATGCTTGATTTTAACTTGAATTTCCCCCCAAAATGAAAAAAAATATATATATACGGTAGGTTTATTATTAAGTGGTGAAAAAAGGATTTCAAAGGGTTTAAAAACCAAAAAGCACAGCTCATAATTTGTTTCTAATAGTGAGGCCTGGTTGTGAAATGGATTCAACAAACCTTAAATAAATAAATCATAAATCATGGAGGAAGAATCATTATAACATACAAACAGTGACAGCAGATGTGACAAAAAACAGTTAAAAATAAAATTTCCTTGACCTAGCTGGTGCATATATTAAACTATAAATAGCCAATTGTGCTTGATTATTTACGGACCCAAAAAATGATTTATTTCCCACATATAATTGATATATAAACATACCAGTAAGTATTTTAAATTTGAACGGATTTCTTTTTTTTTTTAGCACATATACATGAAACACAACATGTTAGTATTTTTTTTACACTGTATTAACTGATACACAGTTTTCATCCAGTATAATAATGCTACTAAAACACTAAAATAGTATAAACGTTTTTACACATGATTCGTATAAATATATATATAATCTGCCCCTCCAACCCCCATTGAAAAAAAAAAATTAGTATGATCAATATTATTTTCAACATGAACTAGATTATTCCATTCAGAATAGGGTAGCCAGTATTAAATTGAGGTGGCAAAATGAGAACATGACAGCAGCTGAGATTGTCCTAGGTTGACATTTCCCCGCCACTCTGGTTGTATCAAAATAATCTCATTTTTGTACCGGCATAAACCACAAAACAAGGCACAATAAAACCAACAGCATGCTACCAAATGAGGATTACCAGAACAAAAATAACATACTGTACGAGATATCGATTTATACACAATATAATTTATTCTACTTTGTCATTAACTCCATATGTGGTCCTTTTGAGTTTCACCAACCAAACAACTACCTTTTATATCAGTTCTTCCAATTTGCAATAATTTGAAAGCCAACAGGCACTAAATTTCACTATAATTTTATTATTAAATTCAATTAAAAAAAAAAAACAACCTCTGATATTGCAGCTCCTAATACCATAAGTGTATATTAAAACAAATTTGGTGTTTACAATTGGAATTATTTTATTGTATATTTTTAGTATTTTAAGTAGAATGACCATAGCTAATTTGCATATAAAAAAATAATTGAGATTTATTTGCATAAAATGAATTTTTCAACTTTCCCCAAAAGTACATGTAGATAGCTAACAAATAAAATTAAATTGGGCTTGAATTAAACTAAATACCTGGGGAAAAGGTCTAAAACATGTGTTGCTCTATGCACTTATATTGAATGAATTTAGGCAGCCATATATTACTGTAAAAGGATTAATTATTCACTGAGTTATAATTTTGCTTATTTCGCTGACTGGAAAATGTGCTAAATTAAAACCCAGTGAATATGTAAAATTGAGCATAGAACACATTATCTAAATGATAATACCGTGAATTTAAACCCATTGAAAATTAGTCATTTTACAGTAATCTGATACTGTAAAATACTTTATTTTAGCCGGAATTAATTTTCACTGAAAAGACTTAATGGGTGTTTTGCATGGAATTTAGTTTCACTGTTTTTCGATGAGTTGAATGTAAAATATGTTTGCTAGCTTTTGTTTTTCACTAAATCATCCCTTCAGTGAAAATAGAGCAAATAACTTTAAGCGAAAATTTTAGAGTAATGAAAATAAACAAAAATTTGCTAAAATGAAAATTAAAACTTGACATATTTCGACAGCCTATGCCTGTCAGTCATTGAAATTTAGCAAACACTTTCCAATTTAATCTCCAACACTGTCTTAAAAGAATAACTGCAAACATTTGTATCAAAAATTGTCTTTCCTGATCATTATGCTGAGAAAATAAGATACCCGTTACATTTATATTTTCTGTCAAATGAGTCGTCAAGGTAACAAAGGCTGTTAAAGCTAGTGTACTGTGATATGACATTGACTGATGCTCTTAATAGTGCCATATGTTGCATGGTTAAATGCGTCCATTCAACACGAATGCTTAAATTATTCGACAAAACGGCCGCTCTACTCAGTGTACATTATGTCTAAATTAATACAAGATACATGTATAACAAAAAGGTGTGTACGCTCAGTGTTACTACGGTAACTCCCAAGCTGGCTTTCACTGCATTTGCCTTTCATAAAAACTTGCAATTTTTAAAGTGACAAGCATATAAAATTTTAATTTATTCTTTGCAGTATTTGTTTAAATAAGTTCTAATACTGTAGAATACTTTATTTTCGCTTGGAATTTATTTTCGCTGTTTTTGCTGAAGGAATGATTCCATGAAAATAAAATCCAGCGAATATACTTTTTTTCCTATATTTCAAATTCAACTCATCAAAAATCAGTGAAAATAAATTCCATACAAAACACCCAAAATGCCTTTTCAACGAAAATTAATTCCAGCTAAAAAAAAATATTTTACAGTATGAGAATTATTTAGGTATGTATATGTACATGGTGGTTTTAAAAGCAAACTAAACTAACTTTAAACCAGCTGCAACACTCATACTTTACTGTACAATAGAACCTACCGGTAGTTAACACTAGAGTTTTTCCCGCCACAATTTTGGTGCGTCACTTTGCACATTTTTATATATTTTTCTACCATTTTTTTGTTAATTTTTGAACCAAATGGACATAATTTCTCATTGTCTACATTTGCTATCCAAAATTTGTGAAAAATGATTTCATTTTGCAGCTTTAATTTATTAAATATGATAAAATATATATTCAAAGAGTTGAAAGCAAATCTCTAAGCCTTAATTGTGCACAGTTTACGTATTCAATGACAACATTTGATGTTCCATTGTGAAATGTCATCTCCTAAAAATTTAACCATTTCAGTTTCACAAGTGACAAATATCACAGATTTCAGGAGCCTGGAAATTTTCATGAACATTTAACGATCCTAACTTTATGGTACGGTGATACTGGCTGTATAGCCGGATTTGTTCATGAAAATTTCTAGTGATGAAATTTAATGTTTCACAGAACATGTAATTAAATATCTAATAAATCCAGAGCCATTACTGGTGCATTCTACACTGCGAGGTTATTTCAAGATGATCGTAAATCGTATACTAATGCAGTGCAGAGGTCAATGTATGCAAACTGTATACTTATTTTTATAACTAAATCTTCACTATTATACATTACCAATGCAAATGTCTTTTCAAAAATAACTTTTTCTAAATATTCATTACTTTTTTCTTGTGCAACATAAATTTTCACTTTCGCTGACCTGTAAGCCTCTGGCATGTATTCAATCATAAACTGTAAACGCATTAATTATTCACTGGGTTTTAATTTCGCTACTTTCACTGATAATTAAAATCTGCTAAATTAAATCTATGTGAACATGTATAATAACAATAAAACTCATTGTTTCCTTGACAAATTCTTGAAATTAAAATAAAGTGAATATGCTCAAAACATCAAAATAGTGAAATTAAATGTCAGTGAAAATTGATGGTTTTACAGTAGTGCATTGTGTAGCATATTAATTAACAGTGACTGCTGAAAGCTCCACAGACAGCCAAAATGAAAAGGTAATGATCAACATCAAGGGAATTTTAGAAGCTTCAAGATACAAATTCATAGGACATGTTTGTGGTGCTGAACATATCATGCACATTAAGAAAAACCACATGAGAACAAATCCAAAATAGTTTTGAAATAACTAACGGAGATGAAGTAGTATTATAAAGACCACTGAACGTAATTAGCGTGGATTAGTCAGTAGATCCGAAAGAAATAAATTATTTTTACAGCATTATACAATGTAGTACTTGTACATGTATGAGTTGACTGAACTGTGTGAAAAGAGGCCATGAGGTGCCACTAAAAAGGTCAGCTGAGCTGACAGATTAAAGAGATCATAGACATACTAACCTCAAGTCATCCATTACTTAGAAACACAATCATACGTGCATGCAATTGCAAAACAGGGAAAACAGTGTGAATAGCTGTTAAATTAATTTTTAAGATTTTGTGTTTCATAAAAGTCAAGATGAAATTTCATATTATTACCAGGATTATATGTCACTTCAACTATGGCTAGAAACGATGCTAGTATTATTTTATTACCCATTTAGATTTATGCAAATGTCGCTGCTTAGATTCTAGGCAGTGCTGGAGTGTCATTTGGTGAGAGGAACACCACATAGATTCAAGGCAGTAGTGGAGTGTCATTTGGTGAGAGGAACATCACATAGATTCTAGGCAATAGTGGAATGTCATTTGGTGACAAGAACATCACATAGATTCTAGGCAGTAGTGGAGCGTCATTTGGTGAGGGGAACACCACATAGATTCTAGGCAGTAGTGGAGTGTCATTTGGTGATGGGAACATCATATAGATTCTAGGCAGTAGTGGAGTGTCATTTGGTGAAGGGAACATCATATAGATTCTAGGCAGTAGTGGAGTGTCATTTGGTGATGGGAACATCATATAGATTCTAGGCAGTAGTGGAGTGTCATTTGGTGAAGGGAACATCATATAGATTCTAGGCAGTAGTGGAGTGTCATTTGGTGATGGGAACATCATATAGATTCTAGGCAGTAGTGGAGTGTCATTTGGTGAGGGGAACACCACATAGATTCTAGGCAGTAGTGGAGTGTCATTTGGTGAAAGGAACATCATATAGATTCTAGGCAGTAGTGGAGTGTCATTTGGTGAAGGGAACATCATATAGATTCTAGGCAGTAGTGGAGTGTCATTTGGTGATGGGAACACCACATAGATTCTAGGCATTAGTGGAGTGTCATTTGGTGAGAGGAACATCACATAGATTCTAGGCAGTAGTGGAGTGTCATTTGGTGATAGGAACATCACTTAGATTCTAGGCAGTAGTGAAGTGTCATTTGGTGAGAGGAACACCACATAGATTCTAGGCAGTAGTGGAGTGTCATTTGGTGATGCCGAACACCACATAGATTCTAGGCATTAGTGGAGTGTCATTTGGTGAGAGGAACATCACATAGATTCTAGGCAGTAGTGAAGTGTCATTTGGTGAGAGGAACACCACATAGATTCTAGGCAGTAGTGGAGTGTCATTTGGTGAGAGGAACATCACATAGATTCTAGGCAGTAGTGAAGTGTCATTTGGTGAGAGGAACACCACATAGATTCTAGGCAGTAGTGGAGTGTCATTTGGTGAGGGGAACATCACATAGATTCTAGGCAGTAGTGAAGTGTCATTTGGTGAGGGGAACACCACATAGATTCTAGGCAGTAGTGGAGTGTCATTTGGTGATGGGAACATCACATAGATTCTAGGCAGTAGTGGAGTGTCATTTGGTGATGGGAACATCACATAGATTCTAGGCAGTAGTGGAGTGTCATTTGATGATGGGAACATCACATAGATTCTAGGCAGTAGTGGAGTGTCATTTGGTGAATGGAACATCACATAGATTCTAGGCAGTAGTGGAGTGTCATTTGGTGAGAGGAACATCACATAGATTCTAGGCAGTAGTGGAGTGTCATTTGGTGAGGGGAACATCACATAGATTCTAGGCAGCAGTGAAGTGTCATTTGGTGAGGGGAACACCACATAGATTCTAGGCAGTAGTGGAGTGTCATTTGGTGAGAGGAACATCACATAGATTCTAGGCAGTAGTGAAGTGTCATTTGGTGAGGGGAACATCACATAGATTCTAGGCAGTAGTGGAGTGTCATTTGGTGAGAGGAACATCACATAGATTCTAGGCATTAGTGGAGTGTCATTTGGTGATGGGAACACCACATAGATTCTAGGCATTAGTGGAGTGTCATTTGATGAGAGGAACACCACATAGATTCTAGGCAGTAGTGGAGTGTCATTTGGTGATGGGAACATCACATAGATTCTAGGCAGTAGTGGAGTGTCATTTGGTGGTGGGAACATCACATAGATTCTAGGCAAAAGTTTGAATGTTACCTGCATTTTTACATATACAGGATAACCTCACACCCTTTAAAGTCAAAACCTACTGGTAATTGTGTTTTTTAATGAACCATGTGGCAGCAAATGTACACAGGTATATTCTTTCAAATTTGTTAACATATTTGTCCTGGAATTACAATAATAATCGTAAAATTACTTCTTCTACATTCATAGTGAGAGACATAGTGAGGTGGAACTAAATTAATCTCTGACCTACATTAGTGGAGAGGTTTAGTGGGAATAAACCAAATGAATGCATGCCCAGCAACACATGTTGCGTTGGATTATAAAGTTTGAATAGTGCCTGTTCTATACTGCATTGTAAATGAGAACCACAGAGATGCTTCTTTAACGTCATTGACATGTTTACTTTACGCTAAGTGATAAATAAGACCATATACTAAAGACGATGAAAATGTATACTCATTGTAAACAAATTGAATAAGACGAGTCCTAGAATAAAATACCCAGCATTCAAACTATACATACAATGAAACTGACCTCAAAAACTGACACAATGGTATATATATTTGTATAAGGGGTGGATTTATTTTTTTCATTCTTGATATTGGTGAGAATTCTTGTAAATTACCTGACAAACATACATCGATTGATGTCTTCAATAAAAGGGTGCCACTGTGTATGAATGGTTTTCATATGTCACTCTAATGGAAGGACGGAGTGACAAATGACATCAGCCTTCACCCATTGAACAATAAAACCATGGACATACTAGGACACCATGATAATGCTAAGCTGTACATTGCAGGTTATAGCCTCACTACGGGAACTTAATAATGTGTTAAATTAATACGTTATACCGACAGAAGGAAATTTGAAGTGCACTGATTTATTCAAGACCTCACAGCTCAGTGAAATTTTCATCCCTTTCACTTACGGAACAATCAATGATACTACCATTAAAACTCTCTATTGTTAAATTTTAATAACAGAACGTTTTTTATTAAAAAATCTTATTAAGAGAGGTGCTATGAATAGAAAACAGAAAAGCAATTCAATAGATGTTTTTTCAAAGTTGAAACCACAATTGGCCGCTTTTAAAAATTAAGTTCAACATCAAATAGACATTGCCCAGATATGTGTAGTGACGGAGGTCAAAAGGTCAAGTATATAATCCTGCAACTGAACTATAATCCCTATAAAGTTAGTGGTACTTATTAAGAAAGCATTTTTTGAGACGCAAGCAAGTCAACGATCCCTGTTTAACCCTATCAACATATATTAGTCCAGTTTTGTTACCTTTCCCAAAAGGAAATCATTGCGTAATTCTCTGCATTTTTTTTGAATAATTTTGATTTTGCTTTTAAAAGGGGAAATTGTGGCTATTTTTTTCACAAAATTTTGATTAAGGTGTGTAGTCTGTAAAAAATCATATTCATTTGATCCAAAATTTAAAAAGAAATAATAGAAAAATACATAAAAATGTTCAAAATCTTGCACGAACATTTTGGTGGAAACAATTATGGTGCTTAAATAATTCTGATAACTAAATGAATTTACTTATGGTTGTAGATGTACGCTTCCATGTGAATTGTTTACTGCCAGAAGTGATTGTGCTTTGATAATTTGATAGCCTGCAGGAACTACATTTCACGAAATGTGATCACTTTGAATCTCCCCTCTACACAACCTCGATCAGTGAATTTTTCATGGCACTCAAATTTCACGACTTCCAAAATGTTGTCTCTCACGAAATAATAGCAGTTTACATTCTTTTTTAACTGGCTGTACGAATATGTAATAAGTACGGTACAGAAGGTCATGCGAGGTTATGAGTATACAAGTTTTTCAACTTTCACAGCAGTTCATTCTGCTCCATGGTAATCAAAACCTTAAAAGTGGTACTTCAACATCGGTTATATTACACCTTCAAATCAAACACTGCACACTGGAGTAGCTGAAAAGCAAACAAAGTATGGACTCTGGTATGACTAAAAAGACCATGTTTTTAAAGCTATAGAAATACAGTTTGAAAGACAAGACATTTGAACCTACAAGTTTGGACGTTCAAAAGTTTTCATATTCAACAACGCTCCACATACACCAAACAGTCAATATTGACGTAAATTGAGTATAGCTTTCACCAACTTAAACGGTTAATTTAGCAAAACAAGCCATGGTATCCATGACATTACTAAAATACCTTGCATCTTTCTACCGACTCGATGGCAATTAACAAAAGACAGCAATGTCATTTGATGAAACTACGCTCCACTTAGCTTTTAAATGTTATTTATCGTATCAGGGTTCCATCGGGGTCAAATTACACTCACTGAAGTCTACGCCTGAATGACATTAGAGCATCTGCTTGGTAAACAAGATTGGAGATGCTTTGATGAAACATCATAGAACTTGTACACCCTTGAGGGTGATGATCTGAGCTCAAAGAACTCCTTTATTTCCAATTCTAAATGATAATAAATGTTGACTCAGACATGATTTTAT
The DNA here is from genome assembly GCF_978046115.1 of Saccoglossus kowalevskii. NCBI lineage: Eukaryota > Metazoa > Hemichordata > Enteropneusta > Harrimaniidae > Saccoglossus > Saccoglossus kowalevskii. The sequence goes on along the minus strand of NC_140653.1, from coordinate 20,854,574 downwards.
GTGATGACCTGTGTACAGGGAAAGATGGATGAGTTTAAGATGTGCTAATATTACAATTTTGAACAAACAAGAAAACTATAGGGAGGGTAGTTTTAACGAAAGCAATTTATCCATCTCACTATCTATAAATAAATTTTCTAGATCCACAATACATTCCTATACTGTAAAACCATCTTCTCTGGCATTTAATTTTATTATTTGGATGTTTAGAGCAATTTTTACTGGGATTTAGGTTCACTAACTTTGCAAGAAAACAATGAGTTTATTGTTATATTACATGTTCACATAGATTTAATTAAGCAAATTTTACCTATCAGAGAAAATAGCAAAATTACAACCAGTGAATTATTAATTATTATTATTATTATTATTATTATTATTATTATTAATCCTTTATTTCAGGCCAAAAAAGTCCCATATTAAATACATAACAAACACGAACACTAATAAATACAACGTCTAAGATTAGTCCAAAATTTGGATAAGAAAAATTACATTAGTTTTTTAAAAGAATTTAATAATTAAACTTTCAATGAATACAGTACAACATAATTAATTTCATGAGAGAAAAATATTTGCAAATTTTGTGGTAACACATGAATTTTTAGTTACAGTTTTATTGTTTGACAGAGAGAAACAATGGCAGTCAGTTCATGGTGATTGGAAGGAAATTTCGTTGACACGAATATTCAAATCTTTGAGTATCAATCATGGAAATCGTGAATTTCATGGAATAGACTTGTATGTATTATTTGTTTAAACTTCAAATTTGTTATGCAAACTTTTTCTCTGATCTATTAAGATTAACGGTAGTCAGGTTTTTTGGCAAAACCTTCAACTCTTTGAGCACTGCATTTTTCCACTTTACTGTTTCAGTGCATCATTTTGCCATTTTTTATTTTATTTTCAATAATTTTTTTGATAATTTTGGACCAAATATACATATTTATCTACTGGTTACATGTCTTGATTCAAGTTTTGAAAAAAAAATATGAAAAACATTATACTAGTTTGATTTTGTGAAAGGTGAGAAGATGACACTTAAACGATTAATGTTGAACAGATCTAGAAATATCACTGTCAAATTGCTCACACTATTTTGTAGTTTTATTGTAATTATTCTATGCTCTATTTCTATTATATCTTTGTGGAATTGATGTGCTAGATAAAAAACGGAACAAAATTCACATAAACATTTTTAATATTAATAGTGAATATTACAGACTTGATTGATAAGCAAAAAAGTCATGTACATGAACAAAATACTGTTAGTACATAAATCGGCAATGCAATAATAACACGCTAAAGTACACACCATGGTTGCCATTGGGTGGAAAAAGATACAATATATTACATATACCAACCACCTGTTGAACAATTAATTAAAGCAATAACACAATAAAAACCATAAATGTCATACTTCAAACATCACACTATCCAAATAAATGTAAGAGACTCAACTCACGTAGATAGCTAACAATTCTGGTGCAGCGCTTGTTTTCCCTTTACCGCGATACATGCCAAAAACTGCTGTGGATGACGACAGCCAGGGATGGACTGAATGCAAATAAACACCCTAAAGTGGCTGTGTTCACGAGTAACACCACTAGACAATGCCGTTGAAAGCCGATTCAAATTCTGTGGGGTTTGACACTCAGTGATGGGCCCACAACTACAGGGGTTGTACCATTCTATAATAGGGGTATTCAATTTTATTGACGTACACTATTCATCAAGAGTTCACAAACCTGCTTACTCTCTAAAGTGCAGTTCAACATTCAAGGCAACCTCAGTGAGGTGCCTCAAAGAATAATTTTTAATTGGAGAGGGGCAACAACAAGTTGAATCAGTACATTGATACGGCTATGAGGTATGTCAACCTGACAGACTGATGTACCTTTTCACAACCCATTCAATAACTAACTTTGTAAAAATACTCACGTTTCAGTGAATTACAACATTTTCATTTTAGTTCTGATAAAATTACAATATTATCTAAAATTATTTACTGGTCGTAGTTATTAACCAACTAACTAGTAGGAAATATTTAGTGGTCATTGGTAGTGCAGAAATACCCACATAAGGCCCAGGAGAAAAATTAAAAATATGTTTTCTGGTTGTTGAGCACATTTTCAATTTTTAGTTTCAAATTGCCATTAATTGATCTTTTAATTCAATTTTTCATGAAAATTAAATTAATTTTTCATGTTCTCAAAAATTCTGTCAAAAAAGCTGTTGTGGACACATTTTTAACGGAATATACGATGAGCAGACACATGAATATTTTTCTCAAAAATGGCATTCCACAATAAATAACCCTGAACTGGTACCCAGGGTTAAACTCCCATCATTTAATTCTCTTACGATAATTCTAAAGGCTAACTGCATATTAGGTTTTACAATGACGCAACTCTGGTACAGTAAAGTACTTTAATTTCACTTAGAATTTATCTTCGCTACTTTTACTGCGAAATAAAATTCAATGATAATTCCTATTTCCTAATAGTTTACATTTCATCAAAAATCAGCAAAAATAAATTTCATACAAAACAACCAAAATTTACAGATAATACAAAAATCTGACAGAAAGGTGTTTTTTTAATCCTCTGGATTTTGCATACTTTCCACGGTATTCTCATGATATTAATATACTAGTACATCGTTTGTACTAATAGAGCAAAAAATTTGTTTTTTGCTGTGACAGTGTTTGCGTTCAGTGATGGGATTCTCTTACAATCATGCGCAACATAGTTTCTGCGTTCAATGTAAACAAAGGAAAAAGTTTGAATATAATGTCAGTGCCAGGAACGTGTTAAATATTGGTGACGTAGTTCACCCCACATAAGTGAAAACGTTGAAACAAGTGCAAATATGTTTTGAAATAAATGCAGATAGGGCTTGTATGGCAAAAATTGTTTCAATACAAGATGTATAATAATACCATTTACATTTGTTTCCTTGCTTCACCGTGTAGTTTAAATACTTCATCCGGACCGTCAACCCAAACCTCAAAAAAAAAAGAAATGTTTTTTATCAAGCCTTGGCTAGTGCAGATGTACAATCCAACATAATTTACTCTTACTATGCAATGGTACAGTTGAGCAGTAAACCTGCTATCAACATACAGACTGATGTTAATTTCACTACACCCCATTTCAATAACCACTCAATTAATGGCAGTAATTTAAAAAAAAAACTTTACACATACTACATGTCGACAACAATAGCAAACAATTCACTGCTACTTCACCCATGCAGCGTAATTAGCCTGTATCCAATATACAATACAACATCATCATTTTACGTAGTCTACCGTTCTACAAATTACAAATCAAAGCCAAATTACATCACACACTGAAAATGTGAATAGATGTTCTTACTCAGACACTTCGCAGTTCACTGAACTTTAAGTTAAGACTTCTAAAATACAAAAACTGGTACAAAATTAGCTTACAGTTAACTCCAACATGGGTGTGGTTCTCAAAATGGTCACGAGTTGCCTATAAATCTAGCCTTTGAAACAGTTACTGGGTGTTCCAATGCTTAATATATTAAATAAACGACAATACCCTAACAATGTACAAATGACGTGGTTTGTGCGTTAGATTCTGATCAACATATTTTTGTAACCGTATCTGTTAAAACTTATTATCTGCGATAGACGTCAATAAATTGAATAGTTCATTTTATAAGTTTTGACAAGTACATGCATTTCTGGAACTAATAATTTTTTAGTGCTGTAGAACACACCTGCACGTTCGTATGAACATGTTCACAAATAAAACCCATCATGCATATAAACATAGCATACGAGTCGGTGATCAGTACAATAAATAACGAGGAAACTCTACCACAGAAGATTATGCAGAAACAACACATAAAAGAACAATGCATGATGTACATCTAAGGACACCGTACAAATGGTGGATATGTGTTAAGTATTATATAATTAATAGAGGATAGATTACAGACAATTTCAGGATGGGTACACTATAGTCATGATTCACAGTAACCTTCACGCCTTGTATGCCTAAATAGACTTTGGTCACTTTTTATAAAAGTTATAAACATCATTGTTTTCAATATTTAAAAAAAAAATATGTTTGGGAGTGAATGGGAAATTATGTTTATTTGGTTCTGAATTAACAAAGAAATTATAGAAAATGTATTTGTATTCCACACATATAATTTTAAAACTGAGATAGAGGCTGAGGGGTTTCTAAAAAACAAATAAATTGTTGTTGTAGGAGGTTTACATGAAAATACAATTTTGTCATGTTATATCTGTCTTAAATCAGCAATGGAGTCTGGGAAAATTTCTTTCCCCAAGTTTTCCTTTTCTTTCCCTATTGAGATATACAGCCGGGGATTAGAATGTAAAGTTTGTTTACTAGTTGGCGTGGTCAGTCATTGGGTTTTTTTTTTTTACCTTAAGGGTTCAAATCCATAAAATGTGTAGGGAAGCACCGCAACCAGAACTGAAACCACACCCATCTCTAGACACATTTTATTGAATTTAGACAGCCACGTCCAGAACCCTTAAATTTACCTTAAAAATGTGCACTTGTACATTATAAATTCTCAGGCAAACAATAAACAACCCACTTCTAAAACTACAAGAATAGATACATTCTTCCAGACAGAGAAACTGTCCTTTTCTAAAGAAGAACATTCGGTATTTCTCCTCTGCTTGGCAGCTTCATTGGTACTTGCATGCAAATTCAAATGTGGTGCAACTTGGTGCAATCCCTAAATTTGCCAAGAACTACCGGGTAATCTCATCAGGTGACATTGTTTTAATAATTTAGACATTTATTAGAATTCTGGTAATACATGTACATGTGACATAACACAGGCTTTGACCTTTCACCTGGTCAACTACATGCATACCTTAACCAAAGGCACACTCACCGGTAAATAAATCACAAATAAATCACAAAGACAACTTCTTAAAATATACTGTGAATTTCATCAAGGCATGAATGTTTTTCAAATAAAATATTTTTAGTTTTATCAATTTCAAATGATGATTGAGAACAATATGACTAATCACAACACCTTAATGGATGCTCAAAGGTAAATTGGCCAATGATTGAGGAAACCAGCAAAGACTCGTGGGTAATGGGCATTACCAACTGGCTTCTATAGCTAATGTATGTATTCTTTGGAATGAAGTACAGCGAGGGTCTTTCAATGTAAATATTTTATAAATTTACATAACAAGCAGCCTGTCGGCTGAGATAGCTCTGCTGTTACCAATGCACATTGCAATTAAAGAACAGAAGATATCATTAGAAAATGAACAATATGTAGACTTGCTGTTTTTAACAAGAATTCAAAAATATCACTTTTCACCAAAAATTACAAAAATAATCATCAAAATTAGATAATTGAAGATATCCCCACAAAATTAACAAATCTGAAATATATCCGTTTACCCGAAAATTATCAAAGATTTATAGAAAAATTAATGAAAATACCATGAAGGCGCGACAATGTCATATAAATCATTATCGGATAATTATCGTCTAATAAAATCTAATGAAATTCTGGCAGAGATGTCTAACTTAGACATTTTTAGACGATATTATCGATAATATCGGAGAAAACGAACTGTCCCAATAGTTGCGCAGACAGACCTGTCTAACTTAGACATTTTTAGACTTTTTTAGACATTGTTAGACGATATTATCGATAATATCGGAGAAAAACGAACAGTTGCAATAGTTGCCCAGACAGACCTGTCTAACTTAGACATTTTTAGACGATAATATCGGATAACGTTAAAAAGTGCAATGTCACGCCTTCCTCGAAAATACAGTAAAAAAAGTCACAGAAAAAAAAAATCACAGGATTTTTGACTTTTTCTACTTTTTACATTTGAACAACTTAGGTTAAAATAATGGGAGAATATTTCACAATAAGAATACTTTTACCATAATTTTTCATGAATATAAAGCAAATAAAGAGGAAATGTTTTCGAAAATTAGCTGATGCTCAAATAGACCATCGTTAGTTTAAAACTGTTTATTCTAAACCTGCACGAACCTCATAATTTGTGTACTCTTTGCGTGTGTGCGGTTTTTTTAATCTTTCTTGACTTTAACAAATTGACTCTCACGAAAATAAAACAGTTTACAACAACTATACAAGACGCTCAAGTTTGAAAAGTGATGTCCATAATTACACACACATGCTGGGGATATTTTAATCCCGTTTTCAATCAACAAAAGAGACTTGACAAAAACAACTAATGCATTCACACTTACCGGTACTTAACAACAAAGAACTTTCGACGAGTGAGTCGTAGTGTACGGGTGCTTAACACCACGGTTTATCGTACAGTTACGTCAAAGGTGGTGCTGCTGCTTTCAACAAGTACCGTAAGAAACAACAACTTACAAGCAAAGTACACACACAGTCCCTCTGTGTTACACAGTACTACACTGTACTCGGTACTCTTTCAGCAGGAACACTGAACCGCAGACAAGCGTGCTAAACTGTTCTATTACAAAATTATTCATACACTTACTTGCAACTATTTCAGGGCCAGAAGAATATATCTTTAGCATTGATTGTCACATGAAAACACAAAGCTGGGGATAAAGACTCGATTCACATACTGCAGTAGTTTAGTAACCTGCTGAGGTGTCGCCCGCAACGACAAAGACAATCATTTATCGAAAATTAATTAACACGACGGAATTGTGGGTATGACCTTGAGCGACCTAAATCGGCGTTTACATCGTCATCAGCCGACAGCTCACTGTAGCTTTCACGCTTAGAAAGCGTGTTCGCATTATCGCGCCTGTTATTAAACATTAGAAGCCAATATGTATTACTAAGGTAACGTGTTATTATTAGTTTCTAGACAGCAGTTGTTGTGACATTATTTCTTTATGCTTATTGTGTAGCTTTTTTAGGTGAAATTACTGCCTACTGTTTACTTCCGGTTGGTGTAGTTTTGTTGACATTTTAATATGGCGGCCAGCGACGGTGTTTGTGTATACATTACGAGATTTTGCCGGTGGAAAAAAATACTGTTTTTTTTTATATTAATTAGTTATTTATAACTCTTAACAATTTGCAGTACATTGACGTGAATATATAAATAATATTTGTTCACACTGAAAGTGGCCTGGAAGGAGGCAGCTCGGGCATTCACGTTTGTATTTTAAGTATTTATTGTTATACATGTACATAGTTCATTATAATGGCGAAATTTCAACCAGGAAGAATGAATATTCTTAATTTTATTCATAGCATTAAGGAAATCAAATGAAATGATCAAGATTTATGTTAAATAAAGAAATGTGTAACTCCGTTTGCCCCATTCGTGGAAATTAAAGGGTAGTGGTCCAATTCGCCAGATATGGGTCTCATATAAACAAAGATGGCGATTTTTTGACTTTTGCGCTCACCAACAAGTACAAACTAAGGAGTTACCAAGCTTTAATTAGGTATTTTTAGGTGATTGGAAGGTATCGAAGGAGTCACCGGTGGTAATTAGTGCAAGTCGCACCCAGGGCTAAACTCGTACTTGTATTTTCATTAGAAAATAGTATTGGATTGTGGGAAAATCAATGTTTATCGAAACAAATGTTGTACATGTGCAGTGCCATGACTACCGCCTTTTAACAGTTTCATGATTCATTTATTATTGTATGTTTTCTGCTGATCTGCACTGGCTCGGAAGATGAATTCTGATTGGCTAAAAAAACAAAAGACTTGTGGCGTTGAATGCACGTTCATTCTCAGTAATGTTATGCAAATTAGAAATTCAAACTAGCTAATCATTTACAACCTTCCGAGCCAGTGCAGATTAGCCCTATGTTTTGGTCATTGAAATATGACTTATTTTGACCATAGATGGTGATAGACCCATTAACTTAAGTTTAAAATAATAATAAAAGTACAAAAAAAGAGATCTCTACTGAATGAGAATTAGCTAATTTTTGTTTGTAGGGCAGCTATATATTGCTGCCCCAGTTTTTTAAGCAATTATTAATTAATTTATAGATTTCTCTGATTAGCTTATTATTTTTGTTTGTTAGTAAGGTACCAGTTACCAGTTTCTCATGATCTGTCTAATCATTTTGCATACTTAATCATGTCTTTCATTTCCATACCATTTGCATCAGATTAGAAAATGTCGGACATTTTTTTTTTTTTTTTACGTAAAACATTCTAACAAAGATTTTGAGGTTCGAATTTTTCATCATTTTCCCTACTAGGCTTACAAACAATCACACAACGACAGTAAGAATGATTACCAGCAATTCTAAATTCTGAAGATTATCACAATTACAAAGAGTACTTAGCCGAGTTGTTCATATATTCCTACATTGTACTGTGGCACAAAAATATGAAATCAACCTGCATTTTTTAAAATTTGCGAGAGATACAACATTGTGCTCGTGTGATCATGGTACAGTGAAGTGTGAAACTTCCTGTGTAAACATCTCACATCATAATTATTTTTGCAACAAGAGCGACAATACTACTGTAGAATACTTTATTTTCACTTGTAATCATTTTTCGCTATTTACGCTGAAGGAATGATTCAGTGAAAATAAAATCCAGTGAATATACCTTTTTTCCTATATGTTACATACCGGTATAGCTTGTCAACAATCAGTGAAAATAAATTCCTTTCTAAACACCCAAGAAGTCTTTTCAGCGAAAATTATAGCAAGTCTCAGGAGTATTGGGGCAGCAAATTTGCAAACTCACTAGCGAATTGGCTAACTGCTTGGGTTTTGACTAAACAGTTGGCTTTCGAATCTCGCTGGCGCTGACTTGTGGCCGTGTCCACTCAGGGCGAGTCCAAGTTGCATTGGGAGACATAGAATGCTTTTACGTAGCCTGGTAGGTGCATGTCTAGACTCTCCTGAATGATTTACTTTGTTACGAGGCGTGATAATGTAAAAGTAGTTTCCCTGGTAAGCCTGAGAATGGCCACAGTCATCTGGCATAAAGCGATAATATGATAAATGCGGCTAATTTGCCGATATTTACTATTTGGGGGTAGCTGTCTTGAACACTGCTTGAAACTAAATAAAGAGACACATTGATAAACAGTTTTCTACAAATCAGGAAGAAAATGACAAAACTTTAACATCTAAATTATCTGTCGGGGTGACATTAGCCAACCGCTAAAAAAATCGACCTCATTACACATAGAACACTTTCCCTGTTATATTTGAAAGCCAAATCGTCATCCAACTGTGGCTGATTAGCTCCTAAAGTATGACGACCGTCCTCTGCTGTTATATAGATTTACCCAGAGTGGACGTGACAACAAGACGGCACCTGCGAGATTCGAAAGCCAACTGTTTAGTCAAAACCCATGCAGTTAGCTAATTCGCTAGTGAGTTTGCAAATTGGCTGCCCTGATGCTTCTGAGACTTGCTGTAATTCCAGCTAAAATAAAGTATTTTACAGTACATGCATACCATCATGGAGCTTCATGATACCACTGAAGAATATGCTGTGTTGCTAGTCTTGTTCATAGCCTCCAAGTATGGGCTAAGATTTATGCTAATCTGATATGTTTGCATATCAGCTAGATCTAATTGTCTTCATGCACATGAGACAACAGTACTCTTACAGTCGGAGCTACGTCACGATCCCCCAAACGTTGCCACGACCAATCACAAACAGGAAAAGACAATGAATTTTCAGATTAACACCTCTGTTTTCCCACACGCTAACGAAAAAATCTTTTGTTTTCCATTGACTTCCTGTTCCGGTCCGTCTGTAAGAATGGGCTTCAGATTTTCAAACTTGTACCAAGATGAACAGTAAGAATATAATAGTAAATCTTCCAAATGAACATTAACTCACAAGCTAATGTTTTTGACCTCTTAGTCTATGTTATCATGGAACTATAAACCACAGGAAGAACAACCACTTCGTTTCCTTTGAACTATGATAGTTGCCGCGATGTTGAATGTTTATTTTGACTGTTTATTTCGTCGCATTAAAATATAAGGCAATTTACGCAAATGAACGTTAATCTCCGACTATCGGTCATTTTCGGAGTCAATCAGGCGACTTCGGGAGATCACGTGATCGAGTTGTTTCGGTTATAGCATAAAAAAACAATGGCGCCAAGACAAAAACACTGATAAATGAGCGACATTCAACGGGAAAAAAAAAACACATTGCCACTTCTGGCAACAAACAGCATACCAAACCCCATGTTTCGCAAACTTTCGCAACCTTATTTTTTCGAGGGTTGAAAAAAACAAGAAATAATCTAAAAAAATATGAAAACTCGCTAAAACTCCGACCCGCTGCATGATTTCCGGTACACTGAAGGTCTCCCTGCAGACCGACTTGTTTGCGCATGCGTTTTGAACGAAATATTTTACTGCGCAGATATGAAATATTTTTTTCAAGTTTTCTGTTCCCAGCAACGCAGTTGATATGGGCGTATCAGCGGCAACTAACATGGAGTATGACTAATGTTGTGGAAACAAAAGCGAAAGCACTGTAAGATAAACTAAGACAAAGGTTTTTATAATCCTCTTAGTTTCGTTGTTCTTCCTGTGGTTTATAGTTCCATGATGTTATGGAGCTGTGTGCAAATGCAGCTATACACAGGAAGTAATCTCTATTGTCTGCATTGTGTGCACGTTGGATTTTTCTTTTGTTTTCCACTGAAATTTAAATCCTAAAAATCTGTTTGTTCCATATTTGATCTGGAAAATGAATAAGGTCTGGGTGTCATTTGATATTTTGCTAGTTGTATTTTGGGTCCAGATTTCATGCTTCTCAGTATACTGTAAAATGACTAATTTTCACTGGGTTTAAATTTCACTGATTTCAGGCATATTCAGTGGGTTTTAAATTCACGGTTTCGTCATTTAGATAATGTGTTCTATGCTAAATTTTACATATTCACTGTGTTTTAATTTAGCACATTTTCCAGTCAGCAAAATGAGCTAAATTAAAACACAGTGAATAATTACCTCCTTTACAGTAGTTTACCTCCATGTTCAGATGTACAACTCAGAGATACATAAAATTGGTCAGTAACATTTTTGTTTGTGGGAATCAGAATTTAAATATAACCACGTAAAGATGACAAAATCTTGTCAAAATATTGTTTTAGACACAGTTGTATGGATAATGTGAGCCTACACAAGTCTAATGTCATGTAAAACTAAGGGTCAAGTAGTCATAATTTTCTTTAAATCTGTCACTTAATGGAGAAATATGGCACACACTATTATTATGTAAGATATGACAAGTATTTTGTTATGTGAAGTCTATAAATTTGAGTCTTTGTGACAATTTTGGAAAAAGAGTACCCCCCCCCCCCTTCCTTATAGTAAGACATTATATGAGCAACCAGCGCTTGCATTGGGCTGGTTAAATCCCTCTAAATGTTATCCACACTGTAAGATACTATTAGCTAATATGCCTTATAATAGTCTCAGTTTAAAATGTTGTTGGCTCACGTATGCAGGGTCATGATCTGTATCAACACATGCAACATTCTGGGACCAGATGTTTAGTTTATTCCGACGTGGAATTCAATATTACAGTACTAACTATACATTCTTTTATTTTTCTTAGGTTTCTGTGTTGATAATACAGACTTTATCTCCTGCTCAACAGGCCTATCTCCAGCTCTCCTGCCAGTCACAAAATCGCACTCTTAGTCATCATGGTAGACCGTAAACTGTTATCACCTCTCCAGTACCGTTTTAAAATTGGACCACGTTATACTGATCTAAAACCATTGGGTTTCGGTGGTAATGGTCTTGTATGTTCTGCTGTTGATAGCGAATGTGACAAACATGTTGCAGTAAAACGAATTGCATTCAGTGATCGAAGAAGCTGCAGGCTTGCTCTGAGGGAGATAAAAATTATCCGGCGTTTACAGCATGATAATATTGTTCGATTGTACGAAATACTCGGTACTCATGGTGATATTATCGATCTGTATACAGTTCCAAACATCAATGAATTCCGAATTGTCTACCTAGTGCAGGAATTACTTGACACCGATCTACACAAAGTTATACAGAGCCAGACTTTGAGCAGTGAACATATACGGTTGTTTATGTACCAGTTACTTCGTGCCCTGAAGTATATTCATAGTGCCAATGTATTACATCGTGACCTTAAACCAAGCAATTTGTTGATTAATTTGGAAGATATGACTTTAAAGATCGGTGATTTTGGTTTAGCCCGGATTATTGATCCAACTTACTCTCATAAAGTAAGTATATATGCTGTGGCATAATGGCCTGAAGAAAGAATTCTGTTCGGGCACAGTAAACTATATTGCACAACTAGTATATGATGTTCTAGATAAAAATTAATATTTTTCATTTACTGATCTTCATATGGTTGGCCACAACCTGCGCAAATTAGATTTGCTAGGATTAATTGTATTATTTATCATTTTTTGAGTTCACCCAACAGTATTGTAATTAATGCTATATACGAAAGTGTCACATACTGATAATTACATTTACCGTATTTATCTGAAAGATTGCCCTAGGCACTGTTTTAGACAATGGGACATATTTTGGGAGACCTCCAGAACCAGAAAATTGCCCACGGCAATGTTTTGGCACTTTTTTGTCAATATTGTTCTGTGCAATCAACTGTTTTCTTGTCCACATCCGGCGTCAACACAGATAGGCTTTCTCATACAGTAGTTTGATTCACACTTGGTACTGTAAAAACTGTTAATTCCCAAACTCTACTAATACTATTCGTGAACCAGTTTCAAAAAAATTTGAAAAAAAAAATTTATTTCAATTTGTATTTTTTTTATAATCGTGCTCTAACTTTTTATGCAAAACATACAACGGAAATCATTATTGTCAAACAATTTAAAACAAAAACAAAAAAAACAGATTGTTAAATGTGACATACTGTGTGCTTCATGCTTCACCTCATACCGGATATCAAAACACATCGTACCAGCGTTGTTTCGACAAAATGTGAACTTCAATGCGGTTTGAATTAGTAAGCATCACTCTAATAGCTTGAATGACTTGGGTGGGATACTAGTATTCTTGATTGGTTGAAAGTTCATCAATATATGGTTGTCATGAGTGATCCGATGCATGAATTCAGTACAATAATTTTGAATTTCTGATTACATCTAAACAAGGAACTGGCATTATATATTTTTTGGGGAAACAGTACCTAGTTTTTTGAATGTCTAACTTGAACATAACTTGGATGTCACAGGATTTTTTGGCAGAATAGCGTACTTTCTACAAAACTCCTTCGGACATTACTGTCATTGTGTGTGAAATTCTTGCTAAATCTGCCAATGCGGATTTGTATTCACACTCTCGAAAAAAAACAATTATTTTTACGACTGAGTTTTTTTCTGGTATTTATTTGTTTTTGCGACGCCAAGAAATCTGATTATCTCCCAGTGCAGAAACATCACCCATAGACAATCTTTTGCAGTGGGTGATCTTTCAGATAAATATGGTAGTATAATGAATATGACAAATTTAAATAGATGTCTATAACAGTGCATCAATGGATAGGACAAAGTTTCTTGTGTATCATGTAATATCACTCAGTCACTATGACCAGTGATCATTAACTGCTGCCCTCTGCTCATATTATGCATTCACTTTCTTCATTTCAATATAAATTTTGAATATGTAATAAATTGCTTTTAATCATTTGTTGATGATAACAAGCAGGACTACCGGGTACTTTATGTATAGTACTTACTTAGCTAAATATTTTGTTCTGTCAACAGGGATTCTTGAGTGAAAATATTTCTACTAGGTGGTACCGATCACCAGAACTGATGCTTACACCCAACGATTACACTAAAGCTATAGACATGTGGTCCTGTGGTTGCATATTGGCTGAAATGCTGCTGGGGAAACCTATATTTCCTGGTGCTAACGAGGCTGAACAAATGACGCTAGTTATAGAGGCTATATCCGTGCACGAGGACAACATTGAAAAAGTACTCAATACAGTGCCTAAGAATGTACTGAAAAATTACCATGGCCAGCCTAAGTGGCCTCTCAGGGAAAGATTTCCGAACATTGACAGAGATGGTGAGTTACTTATGTTACATTTCAGTGTATAAAAACAGGCAAACAATGTTCTTCCCTAGCATTTTCATCTCAAAAATAAATTGCTTGAATTGAGAGAAAACCTTGGTAAACTTTAGAGGGAACACTAACGAATGTTATAAAAAATATCTAGAAATTTGGTTTCATGGGCATATAAACATGATGATACTGGGTCCAGAGATGTTTCCAACTAAAATAATAACCTTGAGATAATGCTTACATTATTCATAGCTAATTTTCAGTTTAAAAAAATAGAAGGGTGTATAGAAGAATTTGTGTCATATAAAATTGATGAAAAAGTTTCTATACAAAAACTTGGGGAATACATGTATAGGGTGAATGTTATCTGTGAAAGACATTTTACAAAACAAATGTACAAACTACTAGTATATTCCATTTTTGCATATGTGTAAACACAATGTATAACACATGAATGTAAGTATGGAGCTACATGTACACCAACAGGAACATTTCAAAGTTGATTTTTTATCTGCTGATTTCTGGAAAATTCTCATGTGATGAAAGTTTGAAAGATGGAGCACTCATAATTAAAAAAAATTTGTATAAATTTTGAATATAATGTTATGTCTGGGTACTTAGTGATCACAGTACGTGGATACAATGCTTAGATTGTACCCTCTTCTTCGTAAACACGTGTAAATGTGTAAGATTGATAGACTTTCAGTGAACATGGAAAGGCGAGTTTATTGGCATCATATATCAGCGCAATCAGTACGTAAATGCATGTTTTTTATTGGTTAATCACAAGGCCCACTAACATGTTGATGGTTAGATTCCAAGCTGGTTTTGTATTTGGCTTGATTTGTAATTGGATTTAACATACTTGAATCATAATAATCCACTGCAATTCATTCCAGACTTTATTTTGGTAAATACTTTTCAATTTCATCTGCCAACGCCACTTAGTAAGCAACGATCATAGTTTAGTGAGTGTATGCAGTATAATGCCATCAGTGAATTAAATGTTTGATGATGCACCACTTGTAAAAGGAATACTAGTAGTTTTTACGATATTTAGTACATAACACTTGCATGGCTTCCTCCTCCCTTTGTCCGTCGTTTGGTGGCTCAGTTTCACTTTGGGGAGAAGTTGAAAGACCAAGAAAAATTGACTGGAGCGTGACTTTAACTCAGAATTGTTTTCAATTTTACTTGAATATAATTTATTTAAATTTTTTTTTTTCAAAAATGTCCATTTCAGGGCAAATTAACCAAAAACAGTATGTAAGATGTCTACATAGATAGATTTATCCATTTCATACTCAAAATGTTACTAAATCTTGTTTTTATTTAATTTTCAGCCTTGTATCTGTTAGAATGTTTTTTGACATTTGACCCAGTAGACAGAATTACAACTGATGAAGCATTAATGCATCCATATCTGCATATGTACAGCTATTCTTCAGATGAACCAATCACAAACAAGCCATTCCGCATCGAGAATGAAGTTGATGACCTTTCACCTACTACGTTAAAGCAGATCATATTCACCGAAAGTTTCCCAACGAAGCAATATTGTGATAATGCTGAAAATATGGACAACCTTAGCACTTTGGAAGACCTCAGTATTAACGACTTTCCAGACAATAATGAATCGGATATCAAAGAAGAAGATTTTCTTAACCGAAGTTTTACTGAAGTGGATATGATGAATTATAGTTTTGATAATGAAAAGTTGTTGTCACCTGCTCAGCTGCAAGAGGAGTTCAACAGCAAGATCCAAAATGAAAATATATCATTCGAGAAAAAGTTAGCTCTCGATTGCGAGAGTGAGTGCAGTGAGAAATCTGATGAAGATGTAAAAGATACAGCTTCTGAAGATAACAACAGTCTGAAGGATGAGTTAGAGCTGGAAGAGAAATTAGCGATGGAGGTTGCTGAAAAAGAGAAAATGGTTCTTGAAGAGACGACTGTGGAGAAGAAACATAAATGTAAGCTAAATGTAGCATCTATTGGGAAGTCTTTAGATAATATATCTGTTGAGGAGAACAGCGAAAAAGTGGAGTCAGAAAACTCAGGAAAAGAAGATGAAGAAAATTATGCAGAGATGCCAAACAAAACTATTAGGAAGAAAGAAATAGAGAGAGAGACTAAGAAAGATATGGGAAAATCGGAAGACGTGAATCATGGAGGGAAATCTGTCAAACGAAAAGTCAAAATGAATTGCAATCATAAAAATGGGAAAGAAGAACATGAGAAGGAGAAAACGCTTCAACATTGCTTAGAAATTGACAAGCTGAGGAAAGAGGAGATATATCACTACGTGGACCACAATTGCCTTGATTTGAAGAACAAAAGTCGCATTCGGCATAAATCTACTGAAAATCTAAAACTTGGGGAGGAGAAAAGTGTCGGGTATACATCTCCGAAAGTTCAACATAGAATGAATGAAAAGTTGAAACTCGAGCAGGAGAAAAATGTTGCTATGAGGCTGAACTTATTGGGAATGCAGAAAGGAGGTTTGGATGATTTTAAACAACAACTGCATATAGAACTTCCAGTTTTAGAGAGCACTGACTCAAATTCTCCTCGATCACCAAAGACAAACTCGCCAAGGGGAGAAAAAAGTGTTAGACCCAAGAAGTACAACACCAAACCAAAAGGAAAGTAAAATTCAGTAGTGCTACTGAATTGACGACCCATCAATATCAATTATTTTTATTTAACCAAGCAGATTGTTATTTATAGATTAGATATTTATTGGTTTTTTTATTATTTTTTAAAGTCAAACTCAAAAAAGCAAAGCAAGAAAGGAAAACCAAAGTCAATAGAGATGTATTATCTTCGGTAGTAGCATAGACCCTCTTTTTAGAGGGTCTATGGTAGTAGGTAGTGCTACGGAATTAATTTGAAGACCTATCAATTTCCAGTATTGTTGTAAACCAACATGTTTTTTATATTTAAGAAGATATTTATTGTTTTTTTTTATCATTTTTTTAAGACAACATGACTGTAGAAATGGGTCTCCTATGTGTGATGAGTTTACTTACAAAAAAATACATACATTGCCTTACCATGATATGTCAACAAAGTACAATATAATGTGAGAATGTATTATACTTACATTTGCTTCTGAATTTAAGATGGTATTAGATATACAACACCTACATCCTAATATATTACTTGCCATTATTTTGTCGGTGTCACAATATCATTTCTTTTTTTCATCCATAAAACAACAAAATTTCTTGATTGGAATAATTGATAAGAATGTTGGAATTTGGAATGCCAAGATAATAGAAAGTAAAAAAATATATTTTTGAATAATCAAAATTTTACAGAAGTCACATGTAGTGAATACTATATATTAAGGCATTGAAATTAAAAAAAAACACTCATGAAAAGCACTGCATGTCCACTTAAAAAAATCGTTTGTGTTTAGCAATTACACAACTTTTGTCTTTTGTTGTCCCAGTGGGCAAACAGTTTCCATATTAGGTTGCCTCAGTGGACTAACAGTTTCCATATTTGTTCAATCCAGTGGGCAAACAGTTTCCATATTAGGTTGCCTCAGTGGACTAACAGTTTCCATATTTGTTCAATCCAGTGGGCAAACAGTTTCCATATTTGGTCAATCCAGTGGGCAAACAGTTTCCATATTTTGTTGTCCTGTAACAGAAGTTGTTACTGACAACTCTGCCAACAAGTATTTTGAGTTTTCAGGTTGCTTCCATACCATTTCTGTACTATTCCCCTGTGCATTCAAAGCGTGTTAGGTACAGGTACATCTATTTGAGTCTGAGTAGTAGTTTAGTTTCAAATAAGTAGTTTCTACAATTTCTAGGAAGCATATCTTATATTACTGTATAATACTTAAATAATGTGTTCATGGTCCAAATAAGTCAATGTGTTGCCTTTATAGAAGATGAGCTTTCAAATGAGCAAATACAGGAATCACCACAGCTTTGGCCCCAATGTAATACAAATTTGTGTTACCATGACAACTATTTTTGGTAAAATTTATTGGCATTTTTACATTTTGTTTGAAATAATGTATTTACTTATGGCCTTGAATAGCGAGACCCCATAAATATATACCTTGTAAAGAAGTGTTTAGGAATTGTATTCTTCTATAACATAGTTATTTATAACTTTACAAAGCATTAATTATTTATCAACGTGTGTAATTTGTACAATAAAAAATAATCATGAACAAGTGACTGATTCAGCAGTGATGTTAAAATATTTTTTTTCAGTGAATTGCATTCATAATTTTTTTTCACTGGAATTTGATGAAAAAAAATAAATGTGATGTTGATTCTGATCTGTTGAAGTTTCAGAATTCTATTTTTGTTGTTGTCTTCTCTGTTAACACTGAACTGAGAGACAGCAACACATTGTTCCAACACATAAATGGCAATTTTATGAGAATATTGATTGTATTGCCCAAATATGCAGTAGAGGTCGGTCTTGTATTCCCAGGGTTTTCCTGTACTGTCTGAGTGTATTAAATAACATGCCATATTTATATTATTGTATTTAATTCTGTTCATTTTATGCACTGCAAATTTGAAAGGACGTTTTAGCAATATTGAAAATGGTGAAATGTCAGAAATAATGCTTTAACATTCATAAGCTTTTTAATCCCAAATTTATGTTGAGTTAACAGTATTATTATTTATATGCATGGAGAGAAACATGTCACTGAACCTTTTTTTTGTATTCACAACCGAGGTATTTATGTGCTTACACGTGAAATTTGAAAACTAATTTATTTTGTTATTTTTAGTTGGAGTGCTAGATAATCATTTGACTGTAATTTGAAGTTGAATCACGTTTTTTTTTCCCCCTGTTTTAGAAAAAAAAAAGTTTTTTTTTTTAAGAAAATGCTTTTTTGCATACCGTATTTGTTCTATCAGAAGTGATCTGTTCATTTTGACTGTTGTCTCGGACATGTGCATTCAATAGTTATTTACAATTTTAATTCATTAAAATGCACACACTGTGGAGATGACCACCGTCCTTGTCCAATTACAGCGCAAACTTGGTATACCGATATTTCCATTAAGATAAACTTATTTTTCTGACTTGTGCCTTTATTGGGTACTTCTGATGGAGCAAATATGTTTTCTAGATTTTTGTTCAATGTCTAATTGTAACTGAAACAAAAAACCTAATGAACAAATTCTTTTTATTTTGTTTTCTTCACAAAGAGCATTATTTGACTTGTATTGTATAAATTCTATGTACAATAAAAATCAATTATTAGACAATTTTGGCTACTGTTCTTTACCATGGTTTGGTAAGACCTTGTGATAGAGGTGCTATGGAATAAATTAGACTGTAGACCACAGATGTAAAAACAAAGTATTATAAACTTTAATGAAGTAGTAAAAAAACAAAGATATTCTTGTTTCTGGTTATCATGTGCATGTCAATAATTTTTTCTGTTTTTTTCAATTCAAAATAAAAGCATGTAGACTTTTCAAATAATTCAGGCTAAAAAAATGGAACTCGTCAGTGGAGATATTTAATTTTTTTACCCTATGTTAGCTGCAATCTATCTGAGATAGAGAATGATATCTCCTCATAGTAACTAATAATAGAAATATTTTAAATACTGACAAAATGGCAAGAATTCTCTGATTATAACCACCATTTTCTCAAAAAATATGCTGATGACCCCAAATCCCGATTAACCTGGAGTACATTTTTTTTTATGAGTAGGCTATGTTTTACAGTGAAAGAACCCCTTTCCTCTGAGGCATCTTCAACCATGTAGACATGATCAATTATATTTTTATCGATTGAAGCTGTGATTTTTAAGCTCTGCTGTCATATGAGTGATTGTCTGTCGGCGTCCATCATCATCCGTGTCAACTTTTTACCTTTTCGGCTTCTTGAAAACTACAAACCTTATTGCTTTGATACTTGGTGTACATGTACCTTGGGTAGACATATTAGATTTGTTCATTTCATATTGATATCGTCAATTCTCTAATTTTGATGGATATTTTTGTCATTTTTGGTAAAAAATTATATTTTCAACTTTAACCACGAGTCCTATTGCCAAAAATGTACCATGGCATCACTGTTTTTGCTTTATTGATCGGGAAAACAATAAAACTTGGACTCATATTTTGTATAACCTAAAATAAAATGTTATGTTTAGTAAAAAATTAAATGTAAAACATCATGCCCGCCCGGTACAAGCTTCCTTGACCTAACCACATATTTCATTTTGAGGGTACTTGTGGTTCTTATCTTTTTGACAGACAGACATACTACCTACAGTGTAACAGATCTTCAAAGCCGCCTAACTTAGTGTTTAAATTTAACTTTCAAACATCTTGTATATGTTCTGCTTGTCCAACCTCAAAATCAAAATTTATGGTTTGTACATTGATCAGGGAATGTTGTACATACCCTATGTACCTTGAAGATTTGCAAAGTGTGAATGCAACTTTAAACATTTTTGAGTTTATTTTTAAACTCGGATAACATTATTTCCCTAGGAATTATATCATTATTATAATTATATCAAAAATTATATCATCAGAACACCGTTCCTATAAATCACGCCCTCTAAAGACGGAATGTTTCGTGTATCTTCGGGGGCGGACATCCGGGCATTTTCACCGCCTGGCAACCCTCGGCGGTGAAAACAAAGGCCCAAAACTCGCAGAAAACTGTACTTTGGGATGATTGTTGAGACTCCTCGGAACAGTGTAACAAGATTAGCCCTACGTGTGTAACATATATAAATTTGGTTGTTCAGGATTACTTCAAAGTTGAGTTTGTGTTGTTTTCTCGAATTTTCACCGGCTCGACCGGCGTTCCACAGCAGCGCGCACAGAGCCCATAGAAATGCATGTACAGTGGTGCGCGTCGTAGCAACGTGGAACGTCTGGTGACGTAGCTCCGCCCCCGAGGTAGTTGTTCGTCATTGAGCGCCGTGTAAATAAATAGTAGCAGAGAAGTGCGCCCCAAGTGTTCATAAATGTTATTCCCCCTGGCCCTCAGAGGTCAAGACTCTGTAACTTATGCTTTTGTCAGAATTTACCATACACTATCCTTGAAGGAATTCATACTTTTACTTGCGGCGGTCTCAGCTTTTACCGAGATTATTCTACAGTTATGACTAGGAGATAACAGCAATACTTTTCCGGGTCGACCCAAGTGAATTGTAGCGTCGTTGCTGACTTCCAAACTTTGTTACTTGCCGTGATTTTTAAAGGAAACTTTTCAGCACACGAATGTCGACGATGTGGCAAGATCTCAAGCTGCCCTTTGCGACCACCGCATTTTTAATTACGTTTTCATTTGTTTTTGGTAAAGACACAATTTACACCAACCACTATGCTGTTCATGTTGAAGGCGGGCATCGTGAAGCAGACCTTTTAGCTGAAAAATATGGATACATCAACTCGGGACAGGTAGGAATCGTTAAAGTTTGGACCGGGATGGTCACTTCCTGTGAGCAAAGAGGGGTCCTGTTGACGTGTCTAACGAGCAATACATTTCCTTGTGAAAAGGTTCCTACTCGGGTTTCATTTTATGGGTAGCATTTAGGGATGAAAGACAGTTATTAAAAGTCGTCAACGGTGCCATCCGCGGTTCCCCTTTTTTGGGATTGTGTGGAGATTTTGCTGATTATTCGATCGCGTCTTAGTATTTAATGACGATCACTCCTAATTTGCATAATACAGAAAGTGACCATTGTATGGTAAATAGTGTGGATGCTGTTGACGTTTTAACATATAATTATGCAATAAGTATTTAATGATTTTTATGGTAAACCATAGTTCTATGTTTTGATTTTTTGCTGTTGAGTCATAATATATGACGTATATTTTCAATTATAAGATTTCCTCAAGGGATGGTGGCACTGAATTTTGTTATGACACATCAAAACAATAGATGACACATAGTGGTGAACCCTTCAGAACAGGAAATATTTTTTTTTATAATTTATGGTTAAATTAATAACTGACAAGCGTACTGTCTTTGCTATGCTCTTTTTGAGAATAAATAACCTAGTATTATTTAAACTGACCAAAGATTGTTTTTTTGGACTAAATAAATATATTTCACTGCTAAAATCATTTGCAATTAGCATTTTGCCGCCACAAATGTTTTCAACTACATGGATTCCATTAGAGGTTCTTTGAACTAAAGGTTAAAGGTCATAAGACCATGAATCTTCCATACTGGGACTTTGACCATATGAACAACGCCATTGTAATTATTATATCAAGAGTTTAATCATTTTCACAATAATTTTTTCACCATGTAGTTTAAATAAGATTTACAATAATTAATAATCTAATAACTATATTGAAAATCATTTAAAATAAGTACATCACACTGAATCTGTTTTTACATGGAACTATAAACCCCAGGAAGAACAACCACTTCGTTTCCTTTGAACTATGATAGTTTCCGTGATGTCTAATGTTTATTTTGACTGTTTATTTCGTCGCATTAAAAAATAAGCCGATTTACGCAAATGAACGTTTATCTCCGACTATCGGTCATTTTCGGAGTTAATCGGGCGACTTCGGGAGATCACGTGATCGAGTTGTTTCGGTTATAGCATAAAAAAACAATGGCCCCAAGACAAAAACACTGATAAATGAGCAACATTCAACGGGGAAAAAAAACACATTGCCACTTCTGGCGATCGAAGGGAAACACGGAATAAGTCGGGATATCTCGACAACAAACAGCATACCAAACCCCATGTTTCGCAACCTTCTTTTTTCGAGGGTTGAAAAAAACAAGAAGTAATCAAAAACAACATTGAAAATTATGAAAACTCGCTAAAACTCCGACCCGTTGCATGATTTCCGGTACACTGAAGGTCACACTGCAGACCGACTTGTTTGCGCATGCGTAGTGAACGGAATATTTTACTGCGCAGATATGAAATTTGTTTTCAAGTTTTCCGTTTCCAGCAAAGCAGTTGATATGGGCGTATCAGCGGCAACTAACATGGAGTATGACTAATGTTGTGGAAACAAAAGCGAAAGCACTGTAAGATAAACTAAGACAAAGGTTTTTTTAATCCTCTTAGTTTCGTTGTTCTTCCTGGGGTTTATACTTCCATGGTTTTTAGAATTAACTCTTTGAATGTCTGTCAACTTTTGGAACTTATTCACAAAATCGAAGCCTAATTTTGTTCATAATTCTTTTTTAAAGAATATTGATCAAATCTTCTGGGCAATAGGAAATTATGTGCAGTTAGTCCAAAATGTGTGAAATTTTGGCAGAAGAATGCTAGCACTTAAAAAATAACAGCTGTCCAAATAATTACCTCATTATCCCTAAAGCAAAGAATAATGGGGAGGGGGGCACCCATTTGAAAACTGGGGGGTCCACGAAAATATTATCCATGAACCAACTTCCTCCACCATTCATTTATTTCATAATGGGAGCATGTTCATTATAAAGGAGCTACTACTAATTTTAGAACAAAGCTGTTGATAATCCTAAGACAAACAAAGGCAATAGGTAAAACAAAGGGATGAGGTTGGCTGGCTAAGCTGCATAGATTGAACCACACCTGTGACATTTAAACTTGTATCAAAATTGATGCTATCCATAATACTATTTAATATTTAATATTGAAAATTTATCATATTGCACTAAGGCAGTGTTTTAAAATCATCTAATTAATTCATGTCCAACTGCTTAAGTTAAACCATGGAGGCTTTGTTTTTGATCTTGACATTTTGTTTTTACCCATCACAAAGCTGCCTAATTTTTCTGTATATACCTAACACTGAAGGTGCAATTTGAAATAATAAATGAATGAATTAATTACAGTGACAGAACAGATCACAGATTAAACAGACAATTTAATACGTACAATCTTGGGTCCTAATTTGTACAATTGTTTGTAGGATTCTATGAATTGATTGCTGTCACCTTGTAAATGAATGTTGTTGATGTTACTCGGTAGTCGACTAATAATGACTTCCATCTTGGCAGAATAACGCCATCCACTGCAAATTCCCACTGGTCATAAAAGCAGTAAAAATCAATCATGCATGGCCACTTGACTGTCTTAATTAATCTACTCAACAGATAGGTAAAAAGAAATTAAATTCATTATTCACTAATAATAGTATTAGATTATTATATTAAAGTAGATTACTGGATACTGGTAAACCTATGGTAATAATTGTTGAATGATTTCTTGCTGTCATTTTCAATTTATTATACCCTCAGCTTCTTGAAAATATACAGTAGGGAACAGTATAATGGCGCTTGCCAATGTCACGTCATGTAACTGAAAGCCTTTTCTTCAACTTAAGTAAAACGAATCAATCATTCAGCCTCGACATGGATTTCCGCTTATAACTTTGATTGTTCCATCCTGCATTTACTTGTTGGTATAAATTGTAGTAGTTTAAATTTTAATTTAATCCAGATTTGAGTTGCTAGAAATTATATTTATTGAAAAAGGCAATTTGTTGGTGTGTTGTGTATAATAGTGTTGGCGTGTAGCCTAGACTTTCTTATACTAGTACCACACATGTAGAAATGTGAGCATTGCTACATAGCACGTACATACCAGGAGGTGATATAAAACAGTCTATCTTGCATACAACCCAATGTCGAAGTGTGTTGTTTACATGGCGATGCTTCCCTGGGACCCAATATTGTTCACGTATCTTTGCAGCTGTAGTAAACAAAGTAGACTAGACAGTAATATTTACTAATTCATAATCCAATCATCAATTTTCAAACAGTTCTGGTATTTTTTATTTCTCTTTACAGATTGGTTCCTTAGACGATCATTATTTATTTCAACATCCAAAAATTAGCAAGAGATCTGCTATACCAAGTGATGGTCACCATTCACTTCTAACAGAGCCTAAGGTGAGTACTGTAGAACCATTTATTTTAACTGACATTTAATTTCACTATTGGATGTTTTGAGCATGTTCACTATGTTTTAATTTCACAAATTTGACAAGAAAACAAAGAGGTTTATTGTTATTTTGCATGTTCACGTAGATTTAATTTAGCGAATTTCACTCATCAGCGAAAAATAGCGAAATTAAAACCTAGAGTAGTGAATGCATTTACACTAACAGTATTTCAACTTTGAATCTATACTAAATGTGAAGATATATACAGAGATCCAATATACATTCTCTTTGAGTACCATAATTTTTCCCTCCAGATTTCTAAAAAAAAAATTTAATTTTGGACCACAGGAACATAATCTCCTAATCATGGCTGCCTGTCCTGATCAGAATTTTTTTTAAAAATATTGAAAACACTGCACTTTTAATTTGTGAATGGTGACAAAAGTTGACTTTGGTGCTCATAGGGTTAATGATATGCAAATTACCTAATTAATATGCACATACGGTATATAGAACTATTTTGTGAATAATGACGAAAGTTGACTTTAGTGCTCAAAGGGTTAATGATATGCAAATTACCTAATTAATATGCACATGCCTGCGTTCATAGTTGTTCATTCCTTCAAAGATTTATGGAGATTGAAACCAAGTTGAAGATTAAATTTTTGCAAACATTATTACTGTAAAATCTGTATTAGAAGCCGCGGTTTCTATTAAAATGGTACAATGCAACCAAGGAAATGCGGCTTCTATTAGAGCATCTACACATATGAGAAATGATGGTTTTTTGGTTCTCAATTATTCAAAAAGAATGGGTGCGACTTCTATTAGGGATGCGGCTTCTAATACAGATTTTACGGTACTGGAAATAAAAAAAAGTTTTTCGAGAATAAATAGAGTATGAACCCTGTATAATTATTGATATGAAAATATTGTTAAAATATTTCAAAAAGTTTCCAGTATAATAATAGCTTTCCCATTGCATACAAGAGGTTTCTCCCACAATGCTTTGCATATATGCCCAGTAACATGCTCAATAGTGCAACATTTAGTTCTCTCCCATAATGCATTGCTTATATGTGCTTATATGGTAAATAGGGCCAAATTTGATTTCAGCTTGAACTGTCTTAAAGCAAATGTCTGGTCTTATGTGTTTATTTCAGTGACTTGGCTCAGGTCTGAAAATGTTTAAAAATTGAAATATATTATTTAACTCAACATGCATGTTGTTTCAATAGGTCAGCCCTGCATGCCTGGGGCTTGACTTCTGCTTTAGTAGTTATTCTACTTGTTACGCAGATAATAGGAGGTTTTACACATTGTTATGTGCAGTAGCAGCAAGACATGTGGGGTTTCTAAAGGGCTGTCAATCATTGCAAGTATAACTGACTCAGGGTAATGTAAGTAAGTAATGTTTGCATAACAATGGAAACCCGAACGTTCCTGGAGTGGGGACTCAAATGCCAGCAGTTTTCTTCATTTTTCACGCTTGAGTTTGAAATTATTCATTATCTAACACTCTTTATGAGCTCTATGATATCAGTGGTTAACATGTTTGGCCATTTTTAGTGTATATTTATAATAATGCAGCAAATCTACAGTGTTTTATTAACCAAGACTGTTTTTCGCGTTTTTCTTGAATTGAAGTTTCGATTGAGTACGACTCATCGGGACCGCCGCCAAATCAAGTGCATTCGGACTAGGACATTCAAACTCGCAGTTATCGTTCAAAAGATAATGATGGTGCGAATATGTCTGGGTTTTTAAAGAAAATGCTTTGTCACAGAATAATAGTCTGTTAAAGGTGCCAAGTATGAAATAATTTGAGGACAAAAAAACAAACCTGCATAGAAATCGGAATAATAGGTCTTTTGATTATCGGAGACGCATTTCAATGGACTTGATTACGGACAAGGCATGACGTAAATTTCACCAGGAAATTCCGCAGTGTGCTCTCGCAATCGAGGACTTAGTCATTTTTACAAGATTCGCCATTTTTGATGTCACATGATAATTATGTAAACAATGACTGTCCAGTTTGTGCGAACTTGTACCTCTATACTTAGTCTTTTGAAATATATAAGCTAAATTACTCTTCTGAACAAGACAACAGACAGAGAATGATTTATTCGAAAACGTCACAAAACCCTTCTCGCTACCTTAAGGGGGATGAGGAATCAGCACCAGTTATGAATGACTTTCTGTGCCTTGGTTTTGATAATCGATGTCCCGTTAATTGAACTATAGCTTCATCCCCACTAATATTTTGCATGTAATTATGTGACATTTGTTGCTGATAATTAAGTTGAATTACACACCTTAAATAATTTTGAGAAAATGATCATCAGTTACTCAAATATCTTATCCATTATTTGTGATGTCATTCTGAAAAGAAAATGAAATATCTGAAAAATGTTTTGTTTAATGAATATGTACTTACCATGATTGTTCTATTACTAACATATACACTAACCTAAATGACAGGTAGAATACTGTAAAATATATTACCGGTATTTTAGCTGCAATTATTTTTTTATGAAAAGATATTTTGGGTGAAGTTTACCTTTCCTATATATTTTCTGGATCATCTTTTCAGTTAAAACAATGAAAATAAACAAGTGAAAATAAAGTACGTCGGTCGATACTGCAGCTGTACTGTCTTTGTGCAGGTATCCTCGTAATAACCTCATAGTACGATTATTGTTCAGGATACTTATTCTGGAAAATATCAGAAGCTACTTGAAAAGATCTGTACCATTGATTCAAAAAGTCTGTCCCTTTCTTTTTTAAAGGGTGGTGGTTATCGCGCTGCACATGTGCGACATTTGTGTTGATAAATATTGATTTTCCCATAATCCAATGTGCTTTTCTAATGGAAATCACAAGTATGAGGTTTGACCTGGGCACAACTCGCACTAATTACCGCTGGTGACACCTTCGCGACGACTACCGCTCTTTAAGTTACCCCTTCCCTTCCTTATTCATTTGTTCATTCATTGCTCATAAGTTTTATTTATTACTTAATACTAGGTACATTGGATAGAACAGCAGAAAGAATTGACTCGAGTTAAAAGAGATAATGACAATAGGTTTACTGATCCCAGATGGGGCAGACAATGGTACTTGGTAAGTCAACTCCTAATTTTTAGCTCCGCTGTCGACTTTGTCGAGCGGAGCTTATCATATGAGTGATTGTCCGTCGTCGTCGTCCGTCGTCGTCGTCCGTCGTCCGTGTCAATGTTTTACTTTTTCGACTTCTTCTTGAAAACTACAAGCCTGAATGCTTTGATACTTGGTGTATATGTACCTTGGGTAGACCTCTCTCAGATTTGTTCATTTCATGATGATATCTTCAATTCTCTAATTTTGGTGAATATTTTTGTCATTTTTAGTAAAAAGTGATATTTTCGACTTCTTGTTGAAAACCGCAAGTGCAATTGCTTTGATATTACATATATAGGTACTACATTTGGACCTCTCTCAGATTTGTTCATTTTGTAATGATATCTTTAATTCTCTAATTTTGGTGAATATTTTTGTCATTTTTGGTAAAAAGTGATATTTTCGACTTCTTGTTGAAAACCGCAAGTCCAATTGCTTTGATATTTACGTATATAGGTACTACATGTCGACCTCTCTCAGATTTGTTCATTTTGTAATGATATCTTCAATTCTCTAATTTTGGTGAATATTTTTGTAATTTTTGGTAAAAAGTGATATTTTCGACCTCTTGTTGAAAACCACAAGTCCAATTGCTTTGATATTACATATATAGGTACTACATGTGGACCTCTCTCAGATTTGTTCATTTTGTAATGATATCTTTAATTCTCTAATTTTGGTGAATATTTTTGTAATTTTTGGTAAAAAGTGATATTTTCGACTTCTTGTTGAAAACCGCAAGTCCAATTGCTTTGATATTACATATATAGGTACTACATGTGGACCTCTCTCAGATTTGTTCATTTTGTAATGATATCTTTAATTCTCTAATTTCGGTGAATATTTTTGTAATTTTTGGTAAAAAGTGATATTTTTAACTTCTTGTTAAAAACCACAAGTCCAATTGCTTTGATATTACATATATAGGTACTACATGTGGACCTCTCTCAGATTTGTTCATTTCATGATGATATCTTTAATTCTCTAATTTTGATAAATATTTTTGTAATTTTTGGTAAAAAGTGATATTTTCGACTTCTTGTTGAAAACCGCAAGTCCAATTGCTTTGATATATTATACATATAGGTACTACATGTGGACCTCTCTCAAATTTGTTCATTTTCTAATGATATCTTCTGTTCTTTAATTGCCATGTGCATTGCTAACAGCGGAGCTATCTCAGCCGACAGGCTGCTTGTTTATATGTACATTCCTTTCATATTTTGGTTGCATTAGACCAATGCACTCTCTTATCCCAGAGTTCTTAGCGTAGGCAGGCTAACACCTCTGCCACACATGACTTTTTACGCTATGATTTGCCACATATTATTCAAGACGTACCCAGTTGGCAAGGAAACTATTACGGTAAATCTTTTTCTTCCCATACTTTTCCCATAACTTCCATCTGTTTTGGTTTCAATTTCGCGTCAGAATACCTTTTAAAGTTCCCACGGACTCCACCATATTTAAATATAGTTCAGGTTTTACCATACCAATGACCTTTGATTTGCATACATGCATAATTAAGCTGTGGCTGAGTTGATTTGAAGAAGCGCTATCTTGTGTGGAGAGTGTTGCTGAACTTCAATTTTGGTGAAGTATATCAACGCCATATTTTCTAATAAAAGATCAACATTTCGACGTTGACCTATAAAAAAAAACAATTCAAGTTCAAAATCAAATCACTCAATTTTTGCAACAGTGTTCGGTTTGATCCATGCCTTTCCTGCATTATGCATCTTGCAGTGAATGGAATATCACCCAGCCTGTATCACCTATTGCCTTGATTAAACTTTTTTTTTTGGATCAATTAAAAAATTATATGCCACATACTTCGTACTATTATTATTATTTTTGGTCCATGTCATAATTACGGTACAGAAAAAATGGAGAAAAAAATGGATCACCTGAAATTTTCTTTTCTAAACATGCATCAGAAACGCCATGGATAAAAATCTAGCAATAACCTAAACTGCAGTACATGTCCTTACTCTGGCTTTTCAGTGATTTTTTGTGACTCAAGTAAATGCCCTTGCAACATGTTTTTTCAATGCCAAAACAGTTATAAATATGTTTGTCGCTATTATAGATATTGTGTGAACAATGTGGATAATAAACACATTATGGAATACTCAGTAGCATTCTTAGTGAATTTCCTGTATAAAGATAGTGTAACCATGCCAACATTTATATTAACTAGACAGTTTCTCAATATATCTCCACTGGAATTCAGATTATATAAACATTGACTCGCAGCGAAGAGAAAATATCCCTGCAAGAAGTCTACTATTATAAATAATCCCTATAACTATTAGTATCTCAAAGCAAATAATTGTAAGGTAGTTTTTTTTGTTTTTTGTTTTATATAACTCAACTTTGTGACATCAATATTGGCATATACATGTAAGTGCTTTAAATACCATAATTTTGACTGCCAAAATTTGATTTATCATTTTGTATATTATCTCTGTATTTTATATTTTTCAATAAAATCTCCATTAATTTTTTCACTAAATGGACATAATTTCCCGAAAGATTTGAAAAAGTATGGAAATAATTTTGCAGGTGAATTATTAAGTTTTATCTGAATAGACAAGTAAAAGTTGACTTCAGCATCAAATAAAGGAATTAATCATTTGAATGCCAGAAGTCCACTTTTACTTGTCTATTCAGATAAAACTTAATATTGTGTTATTTCCTAAGTGTCTTTATTTTATTGTGCACAAATTGATTGTAACAAAAACAGTAGAAGAAATGATGAATTTTACCCGGTAGCTCTAAATCCATTTATGGTAATATATTTGCTCTATAACATCACCAATGATAGCTCTTATCAGCCAAAAATCACATTTGATTTGATATTGAATGATTAGAATATTACTCATTATATTACCGGTACTGTACATTTTTATTTAAACAAAATGTACATGTCTAAGGGAAAAACATGTACATAAGTTTTTTTTTTTTTTTTTTTTTTTGAACCAGCGAAAGTTTATGGAGACATGTACATGTTCCTGTACAATATAAGCTAACAACTAACCAATAACAAAAAAAACATAAAATGGTTCAACAGTCCCTGTTGTTTTAATAGTATACACTAGCACTTTTTTGGCTTGCAAACATAAACCAATGCACATCATTTTTTATGGTACAAAATGACCAACTGGCAGCCATTTTGTTTTTGTGAATTATTTTTTGAACATCTTTTGTCTAATTTCATTCAACATTAGTATAGAGAATCAAGTGTAACTCGATCCTTTCAGGGAAAATGGTGGGTATTTTGTCCCCAAGAATGACAACAAATTGTACATGGTGATGCATGTCAGTTTTTTGACGCCTGATTCAGAGAGGCAGTCACTTGCAGAATGATTTATTGATCATGTTTTGATTGATTGGCTCATTGCTGGTAAAAAGACTAAGTTTGATACAATACGTGATGCTATGTAAGGACTTGGTATAATGATGAAAACAAATCACAAATCCCCAACAATTCATCATTTCTAAAATATACTTTAATTACCTTTTAAATATTTTTACCAAGTGCTTTGACATCAACATGCACCTCAAGTTGCTTTACTTTCACTTGGTAACTTTGTTTTTATTTGCTATGTCTTATATTAAACACATGAAAACAAAAACTTACTTACTTTCATCATTTCACAGAATCGAGATGATGATTTGAACATGAATGTTATAGAGGCATGGGATTTAGGTTATACCGGTAAAAATATTGTGGTGAGCATATTAGACGATGGACTGGAGACAGATCATCCTGATCTAGTTGATAACTATGTAAGTATGACACGACCACTGTGATTGGAGGAAAGCAACCATGTGATGTAGTGACCTTTGACTCAGTAGATTATTACCAAAACATGTTTGTCATAATGTAGTTTTGTAAATTGTTTGTGTCAAAAGGTATCTGTTGTATTTTTCCCATTCATGTTCGATTGTCTTGTCATTTATTATGAAACGTGCAAAATTTGTTAAGAAGGTAAAGAAATATTTAGATAAATAAAATATTGTTGCATGACAACATCAATTAATATGTGGGTATAAAATTACCATTTGGAATTTGAAAATTAATAATATAAATTCTGAAATTCATTAAGGTACAGTCAAACCTGTGTATAGCGACCACCCTCAGGACGTTAAAATGGTTTTTATACGAAGGTTATATTATTTTTAATGGATCGCCAATTCAGACATATATTTATCCAGAGAATAATCAAATGGTACTGGTACACATTACCGTAGTTTGAGTGGATCAAAATCAAATAAGTTTGACTTATTAAAATTGTTTTATAACTAGAATGCTGATTATTATTTTGGTCACTATAGGCACTATAATCTTATATGCAGGTTGCTCATACGTTATGCCTTAGGACTGCATAAAAGTGGTCACTATAGGCAGGAGGTCTTTATATAGCTGTGGTCACTTACAAGTTTGACTGTAGATTTAAAAATAAATAGTGTTTGGCATGAAATCTATATGTACGTTTTCATATTTTAGGATAGAGAAGCAAGTACGGATATCAACGATAATGATTCTGATCCTAAGCCAAGATTCACATATTCCAATGAAAATAAGTAAGTCTAAGATGTAACATAATCCATCCATTACAAATAAGGGTCTGAACTCTCAGAAGAAATATTAAATTTGAGTGGTTGAATAATTAGAGTGAATTTTAGTCAGTGGTAATGTGATTTTAGAATTAAAGGTGTCAATTTTAAATAACAAATGTAAACAAAACAGGGAAAGACTTAAATGTATAAAATGAGATCTTCTCTACAGTCTATCGTGTAATTAATTTCATTTTTTAGCTCCGCTGTCGACTTTGTCGAGCGGAGCTTATCATATGAGTGATTGTTCGTTGTCGTCCGTGTCAATGTTTTACTTTTTCGACTTCTTCTTGAAAACTACAAGCCTGAATGCTTTGATACTTGGTGTATTTGTACCTTGGGTAACCCTCTCTCAGATTTGTTCATTTCATGATCATATCTTCAATTCTCTAATTTTGGTGAATAGTTTTGTCATTTTTGGTAAAAAGTGATATTTTCGACTTCTTGTTAATAACCGCAGGTCCAATTGCTTTGATATTACATATATAAGTACTACATGTAGACCTCTCTCAGATTTGTTCATTTTGTAATGATATCTTTAATTCTCTAATTTTGGTGAATATTTTTGTCATTTTTGGTAAAAAGTGATATTTTTGACTTCTTGTTAAAAAATGCAAGTCCAATTGCTTTGATATTACATATATAAGTACTACCGTAAAAACTTGATTAATTCGCGGTCTCTATTAGTTTGCGCACCCATTTTATTTTCGAACACTAATTTTTAAATGTATCCTTTTAATTCGCGCCGTTCAAAAACATGTTTAAAATTGTATCCTATTTGTGGGCCAGAATAAAGTGGATAACTCAGAATATATTGCATGAAGACATTAAAAATATACATATAATTTTATGTTATCAGTACTTGGTGTCGCCGCAATCGCAGATGATCTCCGTCATCACAGCCTTTCAGTTAGCAAGCAGTTTAGGTTCGGTAAAGATTTGATGTGAAAAAAATCATTCCCTCACGACACTACAGATGTTGGGCAAGATTATTACTTAGTCGATAAATATCCATCGGTCAGCACATCGATTACGAATTTCCGTGATGGAAAGCTTAGTACAGGGCTTTTTCGTCGCTGGTCCACAGGGTTGCATCGACCATGTGCCTGCCATTATTCTATTACGTCATTTAAGTGAACCGCCCTATGGTGCGTAAATTGACATTTTTGATTGGTCGGGCGATTGACCTCGTGTCACATTTTCATTATACCGGATTCAGTAAAAAACAGAGTTAAGCGGTCATGTTCTATAAATCTAACCTTGTACACATAATCTTGTACTGACGTGTTTTTTCTCCAAAAAAGACGTTCTCTTTCATTTAACCCCCAGTTAACTCTTCGCGTTCATGGTATTTGTGAGAGTTGAAAGATTCTTTGAACAAATGAACTATATTGATTTGCGTCAAGCTGGGTGGCCCGAATTTAAATATCAGTGCACGAACTCTGGATGTCATTGCCCAGTGCCGCACGTAATTCAAACGCGTGGTTATTAGAGTTCAGTCGAAATGTACGTGAATAATGCGATCGAAGTCCGCTGCCCAGAATTTATTATATTATAGTAAAATTTTATTTGACGTATGGTATGTTTATGTTTGCGTAATTATTATGAATGCAACACATAAGTCGGTGATATTGAAATATTCACAGACCCAATACCCTGGGTCAGTGCCCTAACAATAGTGTAAAAAAAAATAATTATCATGAAAGCAATACATAACGAAGTACAGAGCCGGTACAATATTGTAAACAAATTTGCGTGATTAGAAAAGCAGTACACTAAGTAAATGACGTTCAAGTTGATATATTCAAGCCAGTACAGAGTTGCATACAAGTTGCGTAATTACAGTACCTTCAGATATAATAACGATTTTACTAGTTTGACGCGGGGCACGAAAAAAAAAAAAGGTTGCTAAGGTAACGTGCCAGTTCAGCTCGTGACTTGGGGTCAAAATTCGGTCAACACACACTTGATGTCAGCATCGCCGCGCAGCAAGTTTCGCAAAAAAGTACTTCAGTTCAATTGTGTCCCAAAATGATGTCGCTGATCACTCAGTTGTCGCAGCGTGTGTTGTGTCATGTCCATGATGCACCCAGTTTCGACTTTGGCTTGCTTTTCCTTCTTAGTGATGCGACCTCTCACCAATGTATTAAAACACTTTTAATTTATACTTTGCATGATTATATTTGGTCAACGCGAAACATTATTTTTTCTAAACATTTTCTGAGACCATTTTTATCAACGCAGGGTTATTTTTCCCGACAAGATGGGCTTCGTAATATCTGCCATAACATCGCTCGAGAGGCTGCTTGTCTTTAACTTTTTGCCTTTTGCTTGATTTTGAAGGCATGGTACTCGATGTGCTGGTGAAGTTGCTATGAAAGCTAACAATGATGTATGCGGTGTGGGGGTTGCGTATGATTCAAAGATTGGAGGTAATCTTTTCTCTTTCAAGAAATGTTTTGTATATATACTTGTAGGACACTTTAACTGTGCTTTCCTGTTAAGCCAATTTTCATGTCTAAAATTGTTCAAAGCAAATTAAACGAATATTACTATACTTGTATATACTAAGAGCAGTCTCTGTTTTACCAATCCACAACTGTGTTGTAATGTTATTTTACTCAGGTATTCGTATGTTGGACGGAGTAGTAACTGATGCCGTGGAAGCTGCATCACTCAGCTTCAACAAGCAACACATTGATATTTATAGTGCAAGTTGGGGTCCAGACGATGATGGAAGAACTGTCGATGGACCAGGAAACTTAGCTAAAAAGGCATTCAAGGATGGTGTGACAGAGGTATCATTCTGTGATTCATCGTACCAAGCTGTGAACTAACTGATTGTTAACAGTTTTTTAAAACATTGACTTCCACTGTGATTGTTACTAATGATTTGACGAGCTCATTCTTTTTAATTGGCTCACACAATTATAATTTTCCCAATTTTCTTCTCATGTGCAATGATTAAATCAATATCATCAAAATGATGCCTTCTTTTTTTCTGTAGGGGCGTGGCGGCAAAGGTAATATCTTTGTGTGGGCATCAGGAAATGGTGGTCACAATTCTGATAATTGTAACTGTGATGGATACCAGGACTCTATCTATACTATGAGTATTAGCAGTGTTGATGAGTTTGGAAATATACCGTGGTATTTGGAGCAATGCTCGTCTACATTAGCTACCACCTATAGCAGTGGTGAACAAGGAGGGAGTCAAATCGTAAGTAATTCCACCAATGAAAAACAATATGATGTGTAGATATTCACATTCTGTATTTGCTCTATCAGTAATGTATGCGCTTATGTAAATTAAAGATGTGTATCTATGGTCAAAATAAGTCATATTTAAATGATTCAGTATACAGCAAATCTACTTTTTAGTCCCCGTTTCAGGCGCAGCGTAATTTCTTATTTCCGGTTTCCGTCTGTGATGTTTCCTTTACATCTCTAACATTTTCTCAGAAATTCTGCACCAGATATCGATGAAACTTGGCAGGTCTCTGTTGAATATGCACATAATTTTTTTTTTCCAGATCTGAAAATCCTACGTGGGTCTTTTTCTTGATTTTCATCCAAAATTACCTCTCCCAACAACACTGACTGTGACAGAACAACTGAGCATGTTCAGAATAAATGATTAGCTTAGATTGTAATGCTAGGTCATGACCTTGATCTGAATCAGTGACAGAAATGGACCACAGTCTGGATCTGGGTCACAAAGTTGAAGATCAGTGAAAACACTTAGCAGTTACTCTTTATAAATCTTGGCCAGGCACGTTGACACAGTGGTCTAAATATAGGTTCAGTTGTCAGGATACAAATAGACATCAAAATGACTGCGATGTGCGCCTAAGCAATAACTGAAATACAAAATATAACCCAAACAAGAAAATTGGGCGACACATAGGAAAGAAAATAGCAATAACCAGACGTTTCAGGTCAGAATCATTTATCAATGACAGCAAAAATGTGAGAGTCTGATGCCCTCTAAAAACTGCTCAACTAAATCAAGGGACCAATCGAAAATAGAGAGCCTGAAAGTTAGCATAAGGGAAAAGCATTGAAATCAAAAGTGATCCCAGTTGGAGTTAATGTGCCTAATTTAAATATCACACGTTGTTTTGTGATGTGGCGAGTATATTTATTACCATTAATCTGAATGAGGGGGAGAACAAAAATGCCTGGCAACAGAATATTGTAACTTTTTGTTATTAACCGTACGTATTATTATAACATGAGTATTTTATAATTATTTGGTTTATATGTGCTTGTGTTGGAGATACGATTCTAATAGGGCAAATACAGCAATGTGAAAAGTGGTTTACTGTATTCGATTTATTTGAAGTGCATGTGATTATGTAAATGACATAGGCGTGTTATGACCAAAATATGTCATATTTTATTAAACTATAATGGAATGACATTATCATTGAAATAACTCACAATAAACTCACATACTCAAAGCAAGGATATCAAAGCCGCAACCGATGTAACAATTAAGTTCATCAAAAGTGTCTTCTTTCAAGTAAAAAGTTATTTGCTATACATATTCAAAGTATATACAAATCTCTAAAAAACCATGACTATTTCTTTCACCGATACATGCACAATACCGTACGAATCTTCACCGTGTTTTCATTCTTGATAGAGTTCAACAGATCTCCAACATGAGTGTACAGATAGCCATACTGGTACATCTGCTTCAGCACCACTTGCAGCTGGCCTGATAGCATTGGTATTGGAAGCTAAGTAAGTTTTAGTAAAAAAGTTTTTTCATGGCTTGCAGCCACTAATGAGTGAGACCATTTGTATCTATGTGATAAATGCAGGATATACAATGATTGCTATTGCACGCTTATGTGTTTGTATTATGACTCTTTATTATTGAGAAGTGAATTTCATGCGACTCTAAGATTGTATAAGAAATATGGTAACCAATTTGAATATTTGTAATTGTTATTCAGCAATAGAAATATGTTCATAGTTAGAAAACATGCTGATTTTAGAATTCAACGGAAATAAAAGAACACTAAAGACAAGAATATTTGTTTGCCCTGCAGTACTTCACACAAGCCTTTACTTTTTTGTTGGAATTAGTTAATTTTTATCATTTTGATTTCAAATACTAGTAATCTGTATTAGGTCCACGAAATATATTTATGCCATTGTGTATTTCAGTTTTTAATTTATTTTTTTTTGTCAATTTCAGAAACAATAAAAAAAATTAAAAGCATAATCTTCAAATAAAAATAAATAAAACATTTATATTTGGAAATCAAATTGACTAAAAACATTTCACATATTTAAATTTTCTCAGTTCTGCGTTGACTTGGCGAGATGTACAGCATATCGTTGTCATGACATCAAGACGAGGTAATTTGATCGATAAAGACCCTGGTTGGGTAACCAACGGTGCTGGTTATGAAGGTGAGACCTAATGACCACTCTCTGAATAACATTTATTATACAACTCTACTGATCTATCTTCTGTCCTCTCTACACATAAACCCAAAAATTGAAGACATTGTTGCTGTAATCTACTGGTACTATATATAAACCGATTTACTTCATGAGACAAATTTCCGTGAATTTCACTGGTCAGGAAAAATCGTGAAATAATGTAGCCGTAAAAATTACACTAAAGGAAGTCTCTTTGACTACTATAAAATTTTCATAAATTTTCTCAAATTCACTCACATTTTGAAATACATGTAGTGAAAATTCTGAATTAAAATTGAGCAGTTTACTCCAATAAAATGTACGAGATATTCTTTATTTTCTGTTGCATTACTTACTGAGTACCGTATTTGTCTTCAATTAGGCGCCACTTTGTTACACTTTCATGTCATGGTGGCGCTTATTTGTGGTTAAATTTGAGCAACTTTGTTTCAAATGGCGCTTATTTCAAGCACTTCAAGTTCTAGTACCGGTAACTGTGTTACAAGCCATTGTTTTTGCTCCATTCTGGTGATAGATTATTGACAATATTTTACATTACAGTCTGACGCTTAGTCACTGTAGCCTTTATTTTAAATACTGAGTAAATGACCCGTTTTCAGACAGTTTAGAAAGTTATACAAAAAATATCATTCTTTAGAAAACATTCACAGTTTGCCGTACAATCAACAGAAAAATAAAACAAACACAAATTCAACGCTTAGTAGTCAATGATCACGGTAGCAAAATCCGGTCATGCTGCATTCCACGGTTACGATTATTACTCAGTAGTAGTTGTAATAACGTACAAAAAATAAAATGCAAGTAAAATTCAACTTAATTTCATCGTAAGCGAATGATTCTGGTCGCATGTAAACGCTCGGCGCGATTCGATGTCTGCCATGCTTCCTGTCTAGGACTTGACCTGGAACGCGTTTTTTGACCTGATAGGTCAAGTCGTTAATTAACCAATCAAAATGCTGGATGATGCCAACGTGATCAAATTACCATAGCTCATTTAAATAATGTATGAACGCAATGCGGAAGTGATTTGCCGATGTTTGCGATATTTTGGCTTTGATTTTGGTGGGAAAAACGGCATGATTTTTTTTTTCAAATCAAGAAATTAGTTATTTTTGGAAAGTAAACTGAGCATTTAAAGAATAATTTAACACTGTTTACTGTGACAACAGCGCATTTGAAACAGAACATTTTCGCGTTGTTTTAATTTCGTTTATATGGACTTACTGCGAAATTAAAAACCACGCTGATATTTTCTACAGTAGACTAAAAAGACATGTTTCAAGAGACTATAGACCGATTTCTTAAAAATTGTTAGAAACAAAACCAATTTTTTTTACATAAAAGCCATTCGAACAGTAACAGCGAGGGACTTCCGCGATCGCGTCCATCGCTACGAACCGGTAACCGGTAGTCGATCCGCCGGCGCCCAATTCACGATTATTACGTGCCAAAATTTCAACTTTGTCTGGCGCTTAATTGAGGTGTAAAATACAAAGTTTTTGTGGCACTGGCGCCTAAATGAAGGTGGCGCTTAACTGAAGACAAATACGGTAGATTATTAAATTAAAA
This sequence comes from Saccoglossus kowalevskii, assembly GCF_978046115.1. Taxonomy (NCBI): domain Eukaryota; kingdom Metazoa; phylum Hemichordata; class Enteropneusta; family Harrimaniidae; genus Saccoglossus; species Saccoglossus kowalevskii. The sequence continues at coordinate 20,814,838 of NC_140653.1, read as the reverse complement.
CTGCTGCTTTATTAACATTTTCTCAAAAGTGCAAAAATCAGTAATAAATTCAATTAATGTTTTCTTTAGGAATCTAATTTTATTTAACCCTCTGAGCACCATGATTTTTCTCGCCAAATTTTTTGCAATCATTTTGCCGATAAAATTTTTTTTTTTTATATAATTTGTTCGATTATTTTGGACCAAATGGACACAATTTCATATTTACTGCAGATTATGATAACAATTTGGGGGGGAAAATGATGTGGGTTTTATTTTGTAGAAGGTGGCAAAAGTTGCCTCTTGTGCTCAAATGATTATTGACCAATCAGTGTAAGTAATTAAATCTGTCAACAAGAATTCAATTTTCAATGAATTTCACATAAATTTCAGCTATTATAAAATGATCCAGAGTTTGTAATTTGTAGAACCTGTGATAAATTTATACATACCCAAGAATATATTTATATAATTTTTATAACTTCAGAAAATCTCCAATGTGAATAATACCAACCAGTCCTGTTTGTATCCGTCCTGAATTCTTATTTGTTATCTAATACTGTAGAATACTTTATTTTTGCTTGGAATTTATTTTCGCTATTGTTGCTGAAGGGTTGATACCGTGAATATAAAATTCAGCGAATATACTTTTTTTCCTATATTTCACATTAAACTCATCAAAAATCAGTAAAAATAAATTCCATACAAAATGCCCAAAAAGCCTTTTCAGCGAAAATTAATTCCAGCGAAAATAAAGTATTCCACAGTATCTAAATTTTCAACAGGTAAGGTTGTGATAGTTACACTATGTTTTTTTTCTTCTATTTTTACCTTGCCCGTACCATCAAAGATGGAAGGGAAAGGTATATTAAGGGAAAAATTTTGTCCGGCGTTGTCGTCGTCGTCGTCGTCGTTAATAATTGTTATTGTGTGCATAATAACTTTACTAATTCTATTCCAAACTTTATCAAACTTGGTCACCTTATTCATCAGTATAAAGTCTTCCCTGAGTTTGAACAACAGATGTCCTGTATGAAAATATCATGCAAAAATTGAGAAAATCTGATAAAATATTTTGACTGTTTCTACTTGACTGATCACTGGTGATACACATCAAAGGTCACTGATCTCAGTGGAAATATGCATTGTTGTATGTGTTCAATGAAGCAAATGATTTATCTTGTAATAATATCCTTGGTAATGTATCTCAGAATCCCATACTGGGTTTCAAAACCAACTCATGGAGAGATTGCACAGTCTGATACACATTTGCAAACCTACCAATAAAATCTTTATAGAAAACAAGATGTCAGAAAATCAATATAAGCACTGCTATGAACTGGGTGCCAAACTTTGATCAAGATCTGAAGCTAATAGAAAATCTGTTTAGTCAAAAGTTATCAAATCAAAAACAATACATAAAAAATACATTAAAAGCAAAACATTTCATCCACATTTTAAAAAGAAAATTATTCTAAAATATATGTATTCTGTATTTGACAAACAGTTCATTCGACAAATAAAAACTCACAGGAATATGTTTCAGCTATTAGAATAGAATGATAGAGTTTTTATAATACTAGTTTAAAAACGCACTTCAGAGATTGCAGTGTTTGAAGATGTAGATTCTCAGGAGGCAACAGTACTGTTGACTTCTCCCTCCACTGGACACCAACTATTTAAGTTGATTTGCATACAAAGCAGAGCTTGCAACATGATAGCTATTCATAAAGGGTGTTTTTTTTTACTTTTCATATAATACAGTAGTCACACAATGAGGCAGTTCACATTTGTCTCAGTGAATCATTCATTTTTGACAGACACCTGTACAAAATACTTGAACTAAAGCCAGCTAAATTTTTCTGTTATCTTGCATGTTTTATGAATCTATTCACATCTAAATGCATCACTTTTTTTTTTGCAATGAGACATTTGTTTTTATACTAAAATATCTGAATTACTTTGAATAAAGCTGGAAATTATGTCCCTTAAAATAATTAAACAAATAAGGCACCAATGTTTTTGTAAGATATTTACATCTTTTAAGGACATTCGGTAGACTGATTCCCCACTGTTGGTTCAACCCCAAAACTTGTTTGTATTCAAAATTAATTATGACAATGCATATTTGTATTGAAACAAACTATGATAAAGGGAATTATATTATACAACAAAGGGCAAGGTCACCAGAGTTCAACTATGTTTTATTTGATGTGATATTCATGGTTGTTTATATTACAGTGAGTCACTGGTATGGCTTTGGATTGATGGATGCTGGCGCCATGGTGAGATTAGCCGAGAAATGGAAAGAAGTTCCCACTCAAAATGAATGTGAAACACCAGTAGACACCATTGCTAAGTAAGACGATAATTCAAGATTAATCCTACAAATATTTGTTTATGAATAATTAACTGAAATTGTGAATTGTGCTGAACACATGTTGAATTACATAGATATATTATTAATTCTGGGCATCGAAAGATGGCTATGGCAGTGGTTTCGAAAGATTACCAAAGCCATATTCTTTGATGGTCATCTGATTGGTTAATTTTTGTTTTCAATCACTGTTGTAAATGTTGATTGTAATGATCACCATTACACATTGTGAAGAAATTCAACAGTAATGCAAAATCTATGATAGAATGGGGAGTGAGGTCATAGAGTGATTAACCAATCACAATGCACAAAAAACAAAACAAATTATATCTGAGGGACTGTCGACAGTCTGAATGTTGATTTGACAGTGACCATGAGGATGCTCATTGTGTTACCAAGGCAACAAAGATAAATGCTGACCATTATTATGATGATTCAATTCATTTATAATTATTGTGCACAAAAAGTTGTGCCCTCTAATTGATTGTGCCACCCACCTTGCCTTTCCCCAAATTTTCTCAATAACAAAATAAATAATCATTTTGAATGCATATTATGAATATCTATTACTTAATTTTTGTTTAATTACACTAAATGTGTATAATGATGAAATTGCTCTTTCAGAAAAATTTCTGGCAGTGGAAAAATCATTGTCACCATGACGACAGATTTCTGTGATACACAGACTGAAAAAGTCAACTATCTAGAACATGTGCAGGTGAAAATGTTCCTTGACTTCAGTAGAGATGGTGATCTCTCTATTGATCTAATTTCTCCCGCTGGTACGCGATCAAATCTTCTATCTCCACGGAAGTATGACCACTCAGAAAATGCATTCGAAAATTGGATTGCTATGACAACTCATTTTTGGGGTGAGAAGGCACAAGGAACATGGACTTTGGAGATTCAGAACAAAGGATCATCATTCAATACAGGTAATTTTTTACATGCCTAACTTGCATATGAGGTATCATAGTACGATGGCACTGAACTCATGTATTGAGTATTACTAAACCTTGCCTGTTCTGTGTTGTTGTGTCCTTAAGTAAAGCACCTTATTTCTTGTGTGCTTTTCTCCACACAAGTGTAAATGGGTGTATGGTAGGGTAATGGTTGCTATGTGTTTATCTCTGATTCTCTCTACCCAGGAGTAAATGGGTCCCTGTAAGGGCAATGGTTCCTGTGTTTAGCTCTGATTCTCTTCTCCAGGAGTAAATGGGTCCCTGTAAGGGCAATGGTTCCTCTATTTAGTTCTGATTCTCTTCTCCAGGAGTAAATGGGTCCCTGTAAGGGCAATGGTTCCTGTGTTTAGTTCTTATTCTCTTCTCCAGGAGTAAATGGGTCCCTGTAAGGGCAATGGTTCCTGTGTTTAGTTCTTATTCTCTTCTCCAGGAGTAAATGGGTCCCTGTAAAGGCAATGGTTCCTGTGTTTAGTTCTTATTCTCTTCTCTAGGAGTAAATGGGTCCCTGTAAGGGTAATGGTTCCTGTGTTTAGTTCTTATTCTCTTCTCCAGGAGTAAATGGGTCCCTGTAAGGGCAATGGTTCCTTTGTTTAGTTCTGATTCTCTTCTCCAGGAGTAAATGGGTCCCTGTGAGGGCAATGGTTCCTCTGTTTAGTTCTGATTCTCTTCTCCAGGAGTAAATGGGTCCCTGTAAGGGCAATGGTTCCTCTGTTTAGTTCTGATTCTCTTCTCCAGGAGTAAATGGGTCCCTGTAAGGGTAATGGTTCCTCTGTTTAGTTCTGATTCTCTTCTCTAGGAGTAAATGGGTCCCTGTAAGGGTAATGGTTCCTGTGTTTAGTTCTGATTCTCTTCTCCAGGAGTAAATGGGTCCCTGTAAGGGCAATGGTTCCTCTGTTTAGTTCTGATTCTCTTCTCCAGGAGTAAATGGGTCCCTGTAAGGGCAATGGTTCCTCTGTTTAGTTCTGATTCTCTTCTCTTGGAGTAAATGGGTCCCTGTAAGGGCAATGGTTCCTGTGTTTAGTTCTGATTCTCTTCTCCAGGAGTAAATGGGTCCCTGTAAGGGTAATGGTTCCTCTGTTTAGTTCTGATTCTCTTCTCCAGGAGTAAATGGGTCCCTGTAAGGGCAATGGTTCCTGTGTTTAGTTCTGATTCTCTTCTCCAGGAGTAAATGGTTCCTGTGTTTAGTTCTGATTCTCTTCTCCAGGAGTAAATGGGTCCCTGTAAGGGTAATGGTTCCTGTGTTTAGTTCTGATTCTCTTCTCCAGGAGTAAATGGGTCCCTGTAAGGGCAATGGTTCCTGTGTTTAGTTCTGATTCTCTTCTCCAGGAGTAAATGGGTCCCTGTAAGGGCAATGGTTCCTCTGTTTAGTCAACTATCTAGAACATGTGCAGGTGAAAATGTTCCTTGACTTCAGTAGAGATGGTGATCTCTCTATTGATCTAATTTCTCCCGCTGGTACGCGATCAAATCTTCTATCTCCACGGAAGTATGACCACTCAGAAAATGCATTCGAAAATTGGATTGCTATGACAACTCATTTTTGGGGTGAGAAGGCACAAGGAACATGGACTTTGGAGATTCAGAACAAAGGATCATCATTCAATACAGGTAATTTTTTACATGCCTAACTTGCATATGAGGTATCATAGTACGATGGCACTGAACTCATGTATTGAGTATTACTAAACCTTGCCTGTTCTGTGTTGTTGTGTCCTTAAGTAAAGCACCTTATTTCTTGTGTGCTTTTCTCCACACAAGTGTAAATGGGTGTATGGTAGGGTAATGGTTGCTATGTGTTTATCTCTGATTCTCTCTACCCAGGAGTAAATGGGTCCCTGTAAGGGCAATGGTTCCTGTGTTTAGCTCTGATTCTCTTCTCCAGGAGTAAATGGGTCCCTGTAAGGGCAATGGTTCCTCTATTTAGTTCTGATTCTCTTCTCCAGGAGTAAATGGGTCCCTGTAAGGGCAATGGTTCCTGTGTTTAGTTCTTATTCTCTTCTCCAGGAGTAAATGGGTCCCTGTAAGGGCAATGGTTCCTGTGTTTAGTTCTTATTCTCTTCTCCAGGAGTAAATGGGTCCCTGTAAAGGCAATGGTTCCTGTGTTTAGTTCTTATTCTCTTCTCTAGGAGTAAATGGGTCCCTGTAAGGGTAATGGTTCCTGTGTTTAGTTCTTATTCTCTTCTCCAGGAGTAAATGGGTCCCTGTAAGGGCAATGGTTCCTTTGTTTAGTTCTGATTCTCTTCTCCAGGAGTAAATGGGTCCCTGTGAGGGCAATGGTTCCTCTGTTTAGTTCTGATTCTCTTCTCCAGGAGTAAATGGGTCCCTGTAAGGGCAATGGTTCCTCTGTTTAGTTCTGATTCTCTTCTCCAGGAGTAAATGGGTCCCTGTAAGGGTAATGGTTCCTCTGTTTAGTTCTGATTCTCTTCTCTAGGAGTAAATGGGTCCCTGTAAGGGTAATGGTTCCTGTGTTTAGTTCTGATTCTCTTCTCCAGGAGTAAATGGGTCCCTGTAAGGGCAATGGTTCCTCTGTTTAGTTCTGATTCTCTTCTCCAGGAGTAAATGGGTCCCTGTAAGGGCAATGGTTCCTCTGTTTAGTTCTGATTCTCTTCTCTTGGAGTAAATGGGTCCCTGTAAGGGCAATGGTTCCTGTGTTTAGTTCTGATTCTCTTCTCCAGGAGTAAATGGGTCCCTGTAAGGGTAATGGTTCCTCTGTTTAGTTCTGATTCTCTTCTCCAGGAGTAAATGGGTCCCTGTAAGGGCAATGGTTCCTGTGTTTAGTTCTGATTCTCTTCTCCAGGAGTAAATGGTTCCTGTGTTTAGTTCTGATTCTCTTCTCCAGGAGTAAATGGGTCCCTGTAAGGGTAATGGTTCCTGTGTTTAGTTCTGATTCTCTTCTCCAGGAGTAAATGGGTCCCTGTAAGGGCAATGGTTCCTGTGTTTAGTTCTGATTCTCTTCTCCAGGAGTAAATGGGTCCCTGTAAGGGCAATGGTTCCTCTGTTTAGTTCTGATTCTCTTCTCTAGGAGTAAATGGGTCCCTGTAAGGGCAATGGTTCCTCTGTTTAGTTCTGATTCTCTTCTCCAGGAGTAAATGGGTCCCTGTAAGGGCAATGGTTCCTCTGTTTAGTTCTGATTCTCTTCTCCAGGAGTAAATGGTTCCTGTGTTTAGTTCTGATTCTCTTCTCCAGGAGTAAATGGGTCCCTGTAAGGGCAATGGTTCCTCTGTTTAGTTCTGATTCTCTTCTCCAGGAGTAAATGGGTCCCTGTAAGGACAATGGTTCCTGTGTTTAGTTCTGATTCTCTTCTCCAGGAGTAAATGGGTCCCTGTAAGGGTAATGGTTCCTGTGTTTAGTTCTGATTCTCTTCTCCAGGAGTAAATGGGTCCCTGTAAGGGCAATGGTTCCTCTGTTTAGTTCTGATTCTCTTCTCCAGGAGTAAATGGGTCCCTGTAAGGGCAATGGTTCCTCTGTTTAGTTCTGATTCTCTTCTCTAGGAGTAAATGGGTCCCTGTAAGGGCAATGGTTCCTCTGTTTAGTTCTGATTCTCTTCTCCAGGAGTAAATGGTTCCTGTGTTTAGTTCTGATTCTCTTCTCCAGGAGTAAATGGGTCCCTGTAAGGGCAATGGTTCTTCTGTTTAGTTCTGATTCTCTTCTCCAATAGTAAATGGGTCCCTGTAAGGGCAATGGTTCCTCTGTTTAGTTCTGATTCTCTTCTCCAGGAGTAAATGAGTTTATGGTAGGAATAAATGGTTACTGTGTTTAGCTCTGATTCTCTTCTCCAGGAGTAAATGGGTCCCTGTAAGGGCAATGGTTCCTGTGTTTAGTTCTGATTCTCTTCTCCAGGAGTAAATGGGTCCCTGTAAGGGTAATGGTTCCTGTCTTTAATTCTGATTCTATTTTCCAGGAGTAAATGGGTCCCTGTAAGGGCAACGGTTCCTCTGTTTAGTTCTGATTCTCTTCTCCAGGAGTAAATGGGTCCCTGTAAGGGCAATGGTTCCTGTGTTTAGTTCTGATTCTCTTGTCCAGGAGTAAATGGGTCCCTGTAAGGGCAATGGTTCCTCTGTTTAGTTCTGATTCTCTTCTCCAGGAGTAAATGGGTTCCTGTAAGGGTAATGGTTCCTCTGTTTAGTTCTGATTCTCTTCTCTAGGAGTAAATGGGTACCTGTAAGGGCAATGGTTCCTCTGTTTAGTTCTGATTCTCTTCTCCAGGAGTAAATGGTTCCTGTGTTTAGTTCTGATTCTCTTCTCCAGGAGTAAATGGGTCCCTGTAAGGGCAATGGTTCTTCTGTTTAGTTCTGATTCTCTTCTCCAATAGTAAATGGGTCCCTGTAAGGGCAGTGGTTCCTCTGTTTAGTTCTGATTCTCTTCTCCAGGAGTAAATGAGTTTATGGTAGGAATAAATGGTTACTGTGTTTAGCTCTGATTCTCTTCTCCAGGAGTAAATGGGTCCCTGTAAGGGCAATGGTTCCTGTGTTTAGTTCTGATTCTCTTCTCCATGAGTAAATGGGTCCCTGTAAGGGTAATGGTTCCTGTCTTTAATTCTGATTCTCTTTTCCAGGAGTAAATGGGTCCCTGTAAAGATAATGGTTCCTGTGTTTAGTTCTGATTCTCTTCTCCAGGAGTAAATGGGTCCCTGTAAGGGCAATGGTTCCTCTGTTTAGTTCTGATTCTCTTCTCCAGGAGTAAATGGGTCCCTGTAAGGGCAATGGTTCCTCTGTTTAGTTCTGATTCTCTTCTCCAGGAGTAAATGGGTCCCTGTAAGGGTAATGGTTCCTGTGTTTAGTTCTGATTCTCTTCTCCAGGAGTAAATGGTTCCTGTGTTTAGTTCTGATTCTCTTCTCCAGGAGTAAATGGTTCCTGTGTTTAGTTCTGATTCTCTTCTCCAGGTGTAAATGGGTCCCTGTAAGGACAATGGTTCCTCTGTTTAGTTCTGATTCTCTTCTCCAGGAGTAAATGGGTCTCTGTAAGGTCAATGGTTCCTCTGTTTAGTTCTGATTCTCTTCTCCAGGAGTAAATGGGTCCCTGTAAGGGTAATGGTTCCTCTGTTTAGTTCTGATTCTCTTCTCTAGGAGTAAATGGGTCCCTGTAAGGGTAATGGTTCCTGTGTTTAGTTCTGATTCTCTTCTCCTGGAGTAAATGGGTCCCTGTAAGGGCAATGGTTCCTCTGTTTAGTTCTGATTCTCTTCTCCAGGAGTAAATGGGTCCCTGTAAGGGCAATGGTTCCTGTGTTTAGTTCTGATTCTCTTCTCCAGGAGTAAATGGGTCCCTGTAAGGGCAATGGTTTCTCTGTTTAGTTCTGATTCTCTTCTCCAGGAGTAAATGGGTCCCTGTAAGGGCAATGGTTCCTGTGTTTAGTTCTGATTCTCTTCTCCAGGAGTAAATGGTTCCTGTGTTTAGTTCTGATTCTCTTCTCCACGAGTAAATAGGTCCCTGTAAGGGCAATGGTTTCTGTGTTTAGTTCTGATTCTCTTCTCCAGGAGTAAATGGGTCCCTGTAAGGGCAATGGTTCCTCTGTTTAGTTCTGATTCTCTTCTCTAGGAGTAAATGGGTCCCTGTAAGGGCAATGGTTCCTCTGTTTAGTTCTGATTCTCTTCTCCAGGAGTAAATGGTTCCTGTGTTTAGTTCTGATTCTCTTCTCCAGGAGTAAATGGGTCCCTGTAAGGGCAATGGTTCCTCTGTTTAGTTCTGATTCTCTTCTCTAGGAGTAAATGGGTCCCTGTAAGGGCAATGGTTTCTCTGTTTAGTTCTGATTCTCTTCTCCAGGAGTAAATGGTTCCTGTGTTTAGTTCTGATTCTCTTCTCCAGGAGTAAATGGGTCCCTGTAAGGGCAATGGTTCCTGTGTTTAGTTCTGATTCTCTTCTACAGGAGTAAATGGTTCCTGTAAGGGTAATGGTTCCTCTGTTTCGTTCTGATTCTCTTCTCTAGGAGTAAATGGGTCCCTGTAAGGGTAATGGTTCCTGTGTTTAGTTCTGATTCTCTTCTCCAGGAGTAAATGGTTCCTGTGTTTAGTTCTGATTCTCTTCTCCAGGAGTAAATGGGTCCCTGTAAGGGCAATGGTTCCTCTGTTTAGTTCTGATTCTCTTCTCTAGGAGTAAATGGGTCCCTGTAAGGGTAATGGTTCCTCTGTTTAGTTCTGATTCTCTTCTCTAGGAGTAAATGGGTCCCTGTAATGGTAATGGTTCCTGTGTTTAGTTCTGATTCTCTTCTCCAGGAGTAAATGGTTCCTGTGTTTAGTTCTGATTCTCTTCTCCAGGAGTAAATGGGTCCCTGTAAGGGCAATGGTTCCTGTGTTTAGTTCTGATTCTCTTCTCCATGAGTAAATGGGTCCCTGTAAGGGTAATGGTTCCTGTCTTTAATTCTGATTCTCTTTTCCAGGAGTAAATGGGTCCCTGTAAGGGCAACGGTTCCTCTGTTTAGTTCTGATTCTCTTCTCCAGGAGTAAATGGGTCCCTGTAAGGGCAATGGTTCCTGTGTTTAGTTCTGATTCTCTTGTCCAGGAGTAAATGGGTCCCTGTAAGGGCAATGGTTCCTCTGTTTAGTTCTGATTCTCTTCTCCAGGAGTAAATGGGTTCCTGTAAGGGTAATGGTTCCTCTGTTTAGTTCTGATTCTCTTCTCTAGGAGTAAATGGGTCCCTGTAAAGATAATGGTTCCTGTGTTTAGTTCTGATTCTCTTCTCCAGGAGTAAATGGGTCCCTGTAAGGGCAATGGTTCCTCTGTTTAGTTCTGATTCTCTTCTCCAGGAGTAAATGGGTCCCTGTAAGGGCAATGTTTCCTCTGTTTAGTTCTGATTCTCTTCTCCAGGAGTAAATGGGTCCCTGTAAGGGTAATGGTTCCTGTGTTTAGTTCTGATTCTCTTCTCCAGGAGTAAATGGTTCCTGTGTTTAGTTCTGATTCTCTTCTCCAGGAGTAAATGGTTCCTGTGTTTAGTTCTGATTCTCTTCTCCAGGTGTAAATGGGTCCCTGTAAGGACAATGGTTCCTCTGTTTAGTTCTGATTCTCTTCTCCAGGAGTAAATGGTTCCTGTGTTTAGTTCTGATTCTCTTCTCCAGGAGTAAATGGGTCCCTGTAAGGGCAATGGTTCCTCTGTTTAGTTCTGATTCTCTTCTCTAGGAGTAAATGGGTCCCTGTAAGGGCAATGGTTTCTCTGTTTAGTTCTGATTCTCTTCTCCAGGAGTAAATGGTTCCTGTGTTTAGTTCTGATTCTCTTCTCCAGGAGTAAATGGGTCCCTGTAAGGGCAATGGTTCCTGTGTTTAGTTCTGATTCTCTTCTACAGGAGTAAATGGTTCCTGTAAGGGTAATGGTTCCTCTGTTTCGTTCTGATTCTCTTCTCTAGGAGTAAATGGGTCCCTGTAAGGGTAATGGTTCCTGTGTTTAGTTCTGATTCTCTTCTCCAGGAGTAAATGGTTCCTGTGTTTAGTTCTGATTCTCTTCTCCAGGAGTAAATGGGTCCCTGTAAGGGCAATGGTTCCTCTGTTTAGTTCTGATTCTCTTCTCTAGGAGTAAATGGGTCCCTGTAAGGGTAATGGTTCCTCTGTTTAGTTCTGATTCTCTTCTCTAGGAGTAAATGGGTCCCTGTAATGGTAATGGTTCCTGTGTTTAGTTCTGATTCTCTTCTCCAGGAGTAAATGGTTCCTGTGTTTAGTTCTGATTCTCTTCTCCAGGAGTAAATGGGTCCCTGTAAGGGCAATGGTTCCTGTGTTTAGTTCTGATTCTCTTCTCCATGAGTAAATGGGTCCCTGTAAGGGTAATGGTTCCTGTCTTTAATTCTGATTCTCTTTTCCAGGAGTAAATGGGTCCCTGTAAGGGCAACGGTTCCTCTGTTTAGTTCTGATTCTCTTCTCCAGGAGTAAATGGGTCCCTGTAAGGGCAATGGTTCCTGTGTTTAGTTCTGATTCTCTTGTCCAGGAGTAAATGGGTCCCTGTAAGGGCAATGGTTCCTCTGTTTAGTTCTGATTCTCTTCTCCAGGAGTAAATGGGTTCCTGTAAGGGTAATGGTTCCTCTGTTTAGTTCTGATTCTCTTCTCTAGGAGTAAATGGGTCCCTGTAAAGATAATGGTTCCTGTGTTTAGTTCTGATTCTCTTCTCCAGGAGTAAATGGGTCCCTGTAAGGGCAATGGTTCCTCTGTTTAGTTCTGATTCTCTTCTCCAGGAGTAAATGGGTCCCTGTAAGGGCAATGGTTCCTCTGTTTAGTTCTGATTCTCTTCTCCAGGAGTAAATGGGTCCCTGTAAGGGTAATGGTTCCTGTGTTTAGTTCTGATTCTCTTCTCCAGGAGTAAATGGTTCCTGTGTTTAGTTCTGATTCTCTTCTCCAGGAGTAAATGGTTCCTGTGTTTAGTTCTGATTCTCTTCTCCAGGTGTAAATGGGTCCCTGTAAGGACAATGGTTCCTCTGTTTAGTTCTGATTCTCTTCTCCAGGAGTAAATGGGTCTCTGTAAGGTCAATGGTTCCTCTGTTTAGTTCTGATTCTCTTCTCCAGGAGTAAATGGGTCCCTGTAAGGGTAATGGTTCCTCTGTTTAGTTCTGATTCTCTTCTCTAGGAGTAAATGGGTCCCTGTAAGGGTAATGGTTCCTGTGTTTAGTTCTGATTCTCTTCTCCTGGAGTAAATGGGTCCCTGTAAGGGCAATGGTTCCTCTGTTTAGTTCTGATTCTCTTCTCCAGGAGTAAATGGGTCCCTGTAAGGGCAATGGTTCCTGTGTTTAGTTCTGATTCTCTTCTCCAGGAGTAAATGGGTCCCTGTAAGGGCAATGGTTTCTCTGTTTAGTTCTGATTCTCTTCTCCAGGAGTAAATGGGTCCCTGTAAGGGCAATGGTTCCTGTGTTTAGTTCTGATTCTCTTCTCCAGGAGTAAATGGTTCCTGTGTTTAGTTCTGATTCTCTTCTCCACGAGTAAATAGGTCCCTGTAAGGGCAATGGTTTCTGTGTTTAGTTCTGATTCTCTTCTCCAGGAGTAAATGGGTCCCTGTAAGGGCAATGGTTCCTCTGTTTAGTTCTGATTCTCTTCTCTAGGAGTAAATGGGTCCCTGTAAGGGCAATGGTTCCTCTGTTTAGTTCTGATTCTCTTCTCCAGGAGTAAATGGTTCCTGTGTTTAGTTCTGATTCTCTTCTCCAGGAGTAAATGGGTCCCTGTAAGGGCAATGGTTCCTCTGTTTAGTTCTGATTCTCTTCTCTAGGAGTAAATGGGTCCCTGTAAGGGCAATGGTTTCTCTGTTTAGTTCTGATTCTCTTCTCCAGGAGTAAATGGTTCCTGTGTTTAGTTCTGATTCTCTTCTCCAGGAGTAAATGGGTCCCTGTAAGGGCAATGGTTCCTGTGTTTAGTTCTGATTCTCTTCTACAGGAGTAAATGGTTCCTGTAAGGGTAATGGTTCCTCTGTTTCGTTCTGATTCTCTTCTCTAGGAGTAAATGGGTCCCTGTAAGGGTAATGGTTCCTGTGTTTAGTTCTGATTCTCTTCTCCAGGAGTAAATGGTTCCTGTGTTTAGTTCTGATTCTCTTCTCCAGGAGTAAATGGGTCCCTGTAAGGGCAATGGTTCCTCTGTTTAGTTCTGATTCTCTTCTCTAGGAGTAAATGGGTCCCTGTAAGGGTAATGGTTCCTCTGTTTAGTTCTGATTCTCTTCTCTAGGAGTAAATGGGTCCCTGTAATGGTAATGGTTCCTGTGTTTAGTTCTGATTCTCTTCTCCAGGAGTAAATGGTTCCTGTGTTTAGTTCTGATTCTCTTCTCCAGGAGTAAATGGGTCCCTGTAAGGGCAATGGTTCCTGTGTTTAGTTCTGATTCTCTTCTCCAGGAGTAAATGGGTCCGTGTAAGGGCAATGGTTCCTCTGTTTAGTTCTGATTCTCTTCTCTAGGAGTAAATGGGTCCCTGTAAGGGCAATGGTTCCTCTGTTTAGTTCTGATTCTCTTCTCCAGGAGTAAATGGGTCCCTGTAAGGGTAATGGTTCCTCTGTTTAGTTCTGATTCTCTTCTCTAGGAGTAAATGGGTCCCTGTAAGGGCAATGGTTCCTCTGTTTAATTCTGATTCTCTTCTCCAGGAGTAAATGGGTCCCTGTAAGGGCAATGGTTCCTCTGTTTAGTTCTGATTCTCTTCTCCAGGAGTAAATGGGTCCCTGTAAGGGTAATGGTTCCTGTGTTTAGTTCTGATTCTCTTCTCCAGGAGTAAATGGGTCCCTGTAAGGGCAATGGTTCCTCTGTTTAGTTCTGATTCTCTTCTACAGGAGTAAATGGGTCCCTGTAAGGGCAATGGTTCCTCTGTTTAGTTCTGATTCTCTTCTCTAGGAGTAAATGGTCCCTGTAAGGGCAATGGTTCCTGTGTTTAGTTCTGATTCTCTTCTCCTGGAGTAAATGGGTCCCTGTAAGGGTAATGGTTCCTGTGTTTAGTTCTGATTCTCTTCTCCAGGAGTAAATGGGTCCCTGTAAGGGCAATGGTTCCTGTGTTTAGTTCTGATTCTCTTCTCCTGGAGTAAATGGTTCCTGTGTTTAGTTCTGATTCTCTTCTCCAGGAGTAAATGGGTCCCTGTAAGGGCAATGGTTCCTCTGTTTAGTTCTGATTCTCTTCTCCAATAGTAAATGGGTCCCTGTAAGGGCAATGGTTCCTCTGTTTAGTTCTGATTCTCTTCTCCAGGAGTAAATGAGTTTATGGTAGGAATAAATATGGTTACTGTGTTTAGCGCTGATTCTCTTCTCCAGGAGTAAATGGGTCCCTGTAAGGGTAATGGTTCCTCTGTTTAGTTCTGATTCTCTTCTCTAGGAGTAAATGGGTCCCTGTAAGGGTAATGGTTCCTGTGTTTAGTTCTGATTCTCTTCTCCAGGAGTAAATGGGTCCCTGTAAGGGCAATGGTTCCTCTGTTTAGTTCTGATTCTCTTCTCCAGGAGTAAATGGGTCCCTGTAAGGGCAATGGTTCCTGTGTTTAGTTCTGATTCTCTTCTCCAGGAGTAAATGGGTCCCTGTAAGGGCAATGGTTCCTGTGTTTAGTTCTGATTCTCTTCTCCAGGAGTAAATGGGTCCCTGTAAGGGCAATGGTTCCTGTGTTTAGTTCTTATTCTCTTCTCTAGGAGTAAATGGGTCCGTGTAAGGGTAATGGTTCCTGTGTTTAGTTCTGATTCTCTTCTCCAGGAGTAAATGGGTCCCTGTAAGGGCCTTGGTTCCTGTGTTTAGTTCTGATTCTCTTCTCCAGGAGTAAATGGGTCCCTGTAAGGGTAATGGTTCCTGTGTTTAGTTCTGATTCTCTTCTCCAGGAGTAAATGAGTCCCTGTAAGGGTAATGGTTCCTCTGTTTAGTTCTGATTCTCTTCTCCAGGAGTAAATGGGTCCCTGTAAGGGCAATGGTTCCTGTGTTTAGTTCTGATTCTCTTCTCCAGGAGTAAATGGGTCCCTGTAAGGGTAATGGTTCCTGTGTTTAGTTCTGATTCTCTTCTCCAGGAGTAAATGGGTCCCTGTAAGGGCAATGGTTCCTCTGTTTAGTTCTGATTCTCTTCTCCAGGAGTAAATGGGTCCCTTTAAGGGCAATGGTTCCTCTGTTTAGTTCTGATTCTCTTCTCCAGGAGTAAATGGTTCCTCTGTTTAGTTCTGATTCTCTTCTCCAGGAGTAAATGGGTCCTTGTAAGGGCAATGGTTCCTCTGTTTAGTTCTGATTCTCTTCTCCAGGAGTAAATGGTTCCTCTGTTTAGTTCTGATTCTCTTCTCCAGGAGTAAATGGTTCCTGTGTTTAGTTCTGATTCTCTTCTCTAGGAGTAAATGGGTCCCTGTAAGGGCAATGGTTCCTGTGTTTAGTTCTGATTCTCTTCTCCAGGAGTAAATGGTTCCTGTGATTAGTTCTGATTCACTTCTCCAGGAGTAAATGGGTCCCTGTAAGGGCAATGGTTCCTCTGTTTAGTTCTGATTCTCTTCTCCAATAGTAAATGGGTCCCTGTAAGGGCAATGGTTCCTCTGTTTAGTTCTGATTCTCTTCTCCAGGAGTAAATGAGTTTATGGTAGGAATAAATGGTTACTGTGTTTAGCTCTGATTCTCTTCTCCAGAAGTAAATGGGTCCCTGTAAGGGCAATGGTTCCTGTGTTTAGTTCTGATTCTCTTCTCCAGGAGTAAATGGGTCCCTGTAAGGGTAATGGTTCCTGTCTTTAATTCTGATTCTCTTCTCCAGGAGTAAATGGGTCCCTGTAAGGGCAACGGTTCCTCTGTTTAGTTCTGATTCTCTTCTCCAGGAGTAAATGGGTCCCTCTAAGGGCAATGGTTCCTCTGTTTAGTTCTGATTCTCTTCTCCAGGAGTAAATGGGTCCCTGTAAGGGCAATGGTTCCTGTGTTTAGTTCTGATTCTCTTCTCCAGGAGTAAATGAGTTTCTGTAAGAGTAATGACTGCTATGTGTTTAGCTCTGATTCTCTTCTCCAGGAGTAAATGAGTTTCTGTAAGGGTAATGACTGCTATGTATTTAGCTCTGATTCTCTTCTCCAGGAGTAAACGAGTTTCTGTAAGGGTAATGACTGCTATGTGTTTAGCTCTGATTCTCTTCTCCGGGAGTAAATGAGTTTCTGTAAGGGTAATGGTTCCTGTGTTTAGCACTGATTCTCTTCTCCAGGAGTAAATGAGTTTCTGTAAGGGTAATGACTGCTATGTGTTTTGCTTTTCTACACATTGAGCTGTTCTCTAGGGAGTTGACAATGCTTTAAATTTTGATTCGCACATGTACATGTATGGCCTAGTGACTAGCGGTAATAATGTAAAAAACAGTTTGCAGAACATACAAGGTGTAGCCACAACTCTACTACTGTAGAGTATTTTATTTTTGCTTGGAATTAATTTTCGCTATTTTCGCTGAAGGAATGATTCAGTGAAAATAAAATTAATTATTTACCTACACAATACAACATGTAAGGTTGTGAGTTGGATTATTAGTACTATCCATGTCTGATAAACAAGCTTTGTCATTTTATTTTTCCATATTAGGGAGATTACTTAAATGGAATTTACTTCTGTATGGTACTGCAAATGAAGTGAATCCTGAGCTTAGACCTGGAACAAGTAGAACACATTCCAAACATAGTATGCCTACCAAAAACCCACAGCCCAGAGATGAAAATGGCAGTGATGTTGATGATTATTCTTCTTATGATAATGAATATTCATTCAATGATAATTGTCATCCTGAATGTCTTGATAATGAGTGCGATGGTCCCGATGCCACTGATTGTTGGAATTGTGCACATTATAAAGACAGGAACACCTTGTAAGTACAACTCAAATTGCGTTTTGCAACCCAATGGTCCCTGTGTGATGATTCATCCAGTGTTGGTCTTCTGTTTGTTTGTAGAGCGTAAAATAGTTATGCTTTTCGATTAAGTGTCAAGAAGTTATTAAACCGATCTCATTAACATATGAATGGATTTTTTTCGTGTGATAATGGAGGACATGCAACATGATGAATTATGTGACAATTGTTTTATTAAGAAGTTCAATAAAGATTGTGTTAGAATCTTTAACTCGGCAATTGACACCCCTTAAAACATGCCAAGCAAAATATTCACTTCTAATTATGCAAATTTTCATTAAGGTTGTATACCTGACTGGTGTCATTTACTTTATTAAGTGTATGTGCTACTAATAGAGAAAGTATTATAATAATATAATATAATTATAACCTCAATAATGGGTCACTAATAGTTTTTTGCCGTTTTGATGCAGATGGATATTCATTTAAAATTGGTTTATTTGAAGGCAAAATAAGTCTTGGATTTCCTGTACATGCTTTATGATTCTCATATCATATCAATATGCTAAACAAATAATAAACTAGATAACAAATACACAAGATAAATACTATGTGAATTCAAATTAAATCTGTACTGTGTGTGACTCAAACCACTGATACTTTGATGTAGTATTGAGGAATAATTGTAAACTCGTAGTAGCTGCTGACATAGAAAGTAAAGCAAGTTTGTTGTTACCATGCCGTTTGTTTGGTGTTATTTACTTGCGATACTTTGTAAGAGTTTTGATTTTATAGGAATGTTATTGTTGATAATTTCTCTTCTATAGGGAATGTGTTAAAAGATGTCCACGTGGTTACTATGCACCGGATCTTCATCATCGTTGTCGTTATTGTGATAGCACTTGTAATACGTGTAATGGACCATCATCAGCTGATTGTCTGACATGTGCTGATGGGATGTTTTTAGTGGAAGATCGTGGCGTTTGCAAATCAGAGTGTGGTGAAGGTTACTTTGAAGGTAAAACATTTTGTTTTTCATCCTGGAAGCTTGGAAATTTACTAAAATATAATATGGAATGAAGTTGATTATAAAACACTTTTTTGTTAAAAAGGTCAGTCTCTACAATATATTGGCTCTGCCGTAGAATGATCGAATCTGTCGTTTTATGTCCTCATTATCCATAAAATTATCAGTAATGACATATCATAATAAACATGCCTGTAACCAATTTTAAGCTTAAAGTCGCCAAGATATACGGGTGGAATTACACTGCTTCTAAAAGCACTCTTCTGAAGAATAAAGTACATATATTCAGACTTTTTAGTATGGTAAATAATATAAAATATCGAGCCATATTCATATCAAGCATTAACAAGGGTTCGCAAACCACGAATAGACAGAAACAGAAAACAAAGTAGAAGTTGAGTACAGTACTAAACAATTAAAATGCGAATAATATAACCAGGTAGACCCCGGTCAATCAACTTTCTAAACAAGGACCAATGGTTGACACGGTCAAATGCATGCATATACAGGGACATTAAAAGAATAATAGTAGTTAATAATCTCTTTCATAGCATAAATACACATGTCCATAGAGTGTCCAGGCTTAAACCCAAATTGAGCATCATCCATGTTTAGGAAACCATGAATCTGTTTAAAGGGGCACCTTCCAGTTAAGATTAATTTTACAACAAATTTACTTTCTGGATTAAAATAACAATGGATAACAAAAGATAGATTAACATTGTAAACAACATAAACAATAGTGTCCCATGATTCTTTGGTGCAATCCAAGGGATTGAGCGGTTCCCCTTTAAGATAAGTTTCTAAAATCTTAGAGGAGACTATGGAAATGGCAATAGGCCTGTAGTTATCGTTACAGGTCAATTCACCTGATTTGTTTTTCACTATAGGAATCAGGATTGTTTTCATAAAAAAATGTGGATCAGCATCAAATTAAAAACAAGCGGAAACGCATACATACTTACTTCTTCTATTCTGTGGAGCAGATTGCTTTCAGAGTAGGCATTGCAAGCAGTAGCAAATAAACAGGGACTTGCAATTTGGTCTCCTTCCGTCCGTCCGTCTGTTCGTTCGTTCGTTCGTTCGTTCGTTCGTTTCTTCGTCCGTCAGGAGTAATATTTCAGAACCCTGTGGACGAAATCTGTTCATTCTTTTCTGGTGCCTAGTACTTCATCTGGGACATGTGCAGTGGTTTACTGATTCAACCCCAAATTGCTGACTGGCAGCCGTTTTGTCAGTTTTTGTTCAAATTTGATACATACATTATACATGTTAGGATTCATGTCTGACGTTTTGTTTCATGATCCGATCAATCAGATTCGGAGAGGAAGATGTGTGTGGCTTGTCATCCACGCTGCACAAGATGCCTATACAGTGCAGACTACTGTTTATCATGTAAAACGGGGATGAAGCTCCAAGGTAGTGAGTGTATAGTGAGTTGTCCAGCACAAATGTACCAGACGGAAGAAAATACTTGCCGAAGTTGCCACGAGTCGTGTGATAGTTGCACTGGGTCCTTTGAAACAGATTGCTTAAGCTGTGCCATTGGTTATTTACATCAAGATGGATTATGTATCAATAGTAATGTTTGTGAAGATGGTTACTATAAGGCTTGGGAAGCTGAATGTTTGAGGTCAGTATTAAAAATCTGGTAAATTACGTAGTGTTTTTTTTATGGTAAAAAACTCTCAAATCCTCCGTCTGACAGTAAAAACTTTATTTTTCCTCAAATTAATTTTTGCTAAAAGGTCTTTTTAGCTCTGCTGTCGACTTAGTCGAACAGAGTCTATCATATGAGTGATTGTCCGTCAGCATCAGTCGTTCGTGTGAACTTTTTACTTTTTCGACTTCTTGAAAACTGCAAGAATTATTGCTTTGATACTTGGTGTATATGTACCTTGGGCAGACCCCTCTTAGATTTGTTCATTTCGTTATATTTTAAATTCTCAATTTTGATGAATATTTTTGTCATTTTGGGTAAAAAAAATTATATTTTCAACTTCTTGTTGTTGATTGCTTTGATATTATACATATAGGTACCTCAAGTAGATCTCTCTCAGATTTGTTCATTTCGTGATATCTTCAATTATCTAATTGAAATGTGCATTGCAGCGAGTGGCCCTGACAAACATGCATATTTCACAGATCAAAAATCCATCTTTCATCATCAGTTCATAACAATGAATATAAGAGAACTGAATGTATGCCACATTTTTAATGATTAATAAGTATCAAGTATTAAGATATTCTTGAAACCCTAGAGAAATGTGAGGTCAGACAAAGACATGATTGCCACAGGGAATATCGTATCATTTCCACTGGGGATAATTTTCAATAGTTTGACTGTTCCACTTTTCAGTTGCCATTCCACATGTGAGACATGTAATGGACCAAGTGAGGAAGACTGTCTCTCCTGTAAACAGCGAAAAACCAGTTTTCATCTTCAAGACGGTAGATGTATTGCAAACTGCCCCAGAGGTAGGTTTAATTTCATGAGGGGCAGATTTTGGTGAATTTTGTTATTTGCAAAAATTGTGAAAATTTGTGCTGGTGCAAATTTCTCTGGGGTAAGTAATCAGCTCAAATGGGTTGACATATTTACCATTAACTTTTGAACGTCAGAGTTAATTATTAAGCTGCTTCAACTGTGAGAGACAAATCAGTAAAAATCAAGTAATTTTGTATCATTCAAAAATGGTTCTCCCCAGGTATATTTTTAACAGTTTGGATAATTTACATAACAATTAAATTAGCATAATAAAGATTATGCAAATTTAAATTGTAATTATATCTATTGTTATGCTAACATCAATTTATGTAATAAAGACAACTGTGATGAAGTTTCAGGTTAATTTTTAGCTCCGCTGTCAACTTTGTCGAGCGGAGCTTATCATATGAGTGATTGTCCGTCGTCGTCGTCCGTGTCAATGTTTTACTTTTTCGACTTCTTGTTGAAAACTACAAGCCTGAATGCTTTGATACTTGGTGTATATGTACCTTGGGTAGACCTCTCTTAGGTTTGTTCATTTCATGATCATATCTTCAATTCTCTAATTTTGGTGAAGTTTGGATTTTAATGAAACTTTTAAAGGGTACCATCACATTTCAATGAACCTAGGACTATACACCATATTAGTTTTTGGTAAATATTTATGCTTCTTAATCACCTAATTAACATAATTAATTAATACTGATATCTCAAGTATTGATCATCACATTTGAATAAAATTTGGTACATAAATGCTCTAGGACAATAGACAGCCTGATTAATTTTGGGTTAAAATCTGTTTATATTAATTCTCTAATTAGCTTAATAATTAATAATTTTTTGGTTCTAATCACGTTTCAATGAAACTTGGTACATTGTACAGACCTTATTAGTTTTACACTTAAATCTGTTCATATTAGTTACCTTATTTGCATAATTAGTTTTTCGCGTTTCCATCAATATATCAAGTTCAAGTAATTTTGAATTAATTTTTAATGTGTCTCCAATACTCTCAGCACACGGGAGTTCTTTCTAAGCTTTCTTTGATTGTAGCTTTGGTTCAGTTTAAATAAAATTTGATTGCTGCATGAATGTAAAATTGTTGACAATGATAATTCAAATATGACAAGTTGAGTATGCGTAGTGTGGAGTTCAGGATCACAAACATGAAAGAGTGTGCATGTATTGTTATCTAGCAGTTGAAATAAATTTGTTACATATTCATATTTTGTTCTTCATCAGGTTGTATGAAGAAAAAAATTATATATTTTCATAAACTTTCAAAGGCAAACCTATATGCCACAAAACGTAAGCTTGAACAAAATACAGATTTATTCTAGTGCCAACAAAGTGCCATCACAATCATAAACAAATGTACTGACAATAATAAGATTATGAAATAGCATGATGTCAATGTCCTTGATAGTGAACAAGAACATCACACTGCTGAATTAAGTTTTATCATGAAGTGGCCAATTCCCAACTATTTATGCTGAAGGACTGCTTTTGCATTGATGGAACGTAAATCATGCGTATATTACCATTGTTAGGGTCCGAAACCGTGTCTTAGTTAGCATTGGCTACTGTGATGAGTTAATCTATGGTTGTTTGGTATGTCTCTTCTCAACCTCTAAATATTGCTGACACATACTTGAGACTGTTTACATTTCGTGTGTTGGACACGACAGGCTTTCACTGCAGGATTTACAATTCTTTCAGCTAATAATTTGTCATTTTTCTGGTATTTATAAATAACTGTCAGTGTTCATGAAAATTAGTTCCAATAGCTTTTTTGACTTGAGAAAATCAACATATTTGTAGTTGGATGTGCTAAAAAAGGTGGTTTATATTGAGGTATTCTCTAGTTTTCTATTTGTTTTGTTGTGTTGACAAATATGAATAATGGTGGGGATCGGCTTCATTTTATGGTAATCAGCTTTTGGTTCTAAACATTTGAATTGAAACTGATTATTTGTTATCAAGTTTATAGCAATAAATCAAGCCACTATAGAATTTATTTCATAATTTTTTTCACAAAACCAATATACTTAGGATATTCATTATTTACATGCATATTTAATAATGCTCATCTATTAGTCATTATTTTGTTTTTACCATGGGCAAAGTTTCAATAGTTTCACTGTGTTATTGTACTGATCTTGTCTATTATAATATGATACAACAACAGAATAGACTGCTAAGTTCATAGAAATGGTGTGTTTTTTTTTGTTGAATGGGAGATCTTGGCATTTATAGGGTCATCGTGCATGACAGCTGTGGTCAATTTTTTTTCTTTTTGGTGAAGTGCACTAAATACCAAATACAGTAGGATGAAAGGGCAGGGGCTGTGCATGTGTTGTCAGTCCAAATCAACCTTTAATGTACAAATATATATTCCAATGACTTCAAATTTATTAACTGAAATGGTGACTGTAGTTGTAATAGTTTAACAATCATATGTCGCAACTAATATCAGTATTCTCCCCAAATTTTCATTTTGTAACGTACCAATGACTTCTGTATTGTTTCTTATAAATTTTAAGCATGCCATTTCACTTGTCCAGCATGCTAAAATAGCTTTTATAAAGTCTAAATTTATGAATCGTATATTTAAAATAGTGTCTGAATTAACCAGATTCTGAGTGTTTACAACAAGGTACATTATGTATATTGATTTATCAAAGTACAGTCTATAAGATGATTGAAAAATGAATTGAGGAAAAAAAAGAGGAAAGAAGTGGGAAAACAGGTACCAACGAGACGGATACATACTTCCAACTCAGACCAATTTGGCTTTTATATACAAATAATTTAATGTTCAATATATTTGTATATGTATTGTCTAATACTCCAAGATGTATTATGTAGAAATTTTTTTATAAGGAAATTTCATTAAAATATCTTTTTATGAAAATGCAAAGCTAATTAATGTGTATGATTAGGGAGGGAGTAACCTATAGGGAAGTTGTATTTTTAATGTCTTTTGAACACCCATACATTACCTCAACTCTTAACACACCCACCAACAGGAACATGTTCTGGGAAAAGAAAATGTCTGCTTTATGGTATAATATGATAAGAACTGGCGTCTAGTGAGAAGAAGAAGCAGTTTTTGAGCGTATCTTCCAATTATAATCTTTCATCCTTTAATGTTAGTAATACTTCCTCCATAATCCCCTCACGTCTATGAGGGTGCCTCTGTTCTTGTCCTCATCTTTACTTATAACTTAAGCCTCTCTGACATACTAACTGACTGATGTCAATTATATTTAAAATATTTGCCAGATAAAGCTTTGAATATCAACTACCTACACCATGTAAGCCGTAGTGTTACAACATATGTACTTATTGTTTTTATGAGTCACTGGTTTTTTTTTGGTTATCTTTAAGTTCTGGTAATTTATGTTATATATTTTAAGAATCGCTGTGAACATCCATCTACTTTGTCCTATGATCCACTGCCAGCGCTTTGAACATACCTGATATTACTGTGCATAATAATTTTCAAACTGAGTATCAGTGTCAATAATTTTCAACTTATTCTTTGTAGTATTTACCTGAGACTTATTTTGTCAGATAACTCTACACTATATAGGTATGTGTCGGTTTGTGGCAGCCACATGTGAATGTTAAGGTACGATCTGACCATCTGTATTCCTACGCCATCATGGTCTGTAGTTTTTATTTCCTTACATGTTTATGTGGTGAGAATTGTACTTATTTAAACTGCATGATTTAGGTGTAAACTTGGGAGTGCTTTAAGATGTTTATTTTCTGAGTGACAATAAATCTAATGCCTTTATTTTCTCTGCAACATCTGTGTCTGGTTGTTGATGATACCAATGGTAGGAAACGTTCTATTACATTGACCTGATATTGTCAAGGACATTTCATTATTGATGCTACATAGTAGACTGCCTTCACCACACATTAGAAACATTTTGGCTTATGATATTAAAAACTTGTTTTTCCTCTCCTGCTTTAATGTTCTTGTCTCATTTTTCATGATTTATAGATGTGGAATCAACACCTGGCTTTTGTGTCTGACTCGAGTGAAACGTCAAACTAGTAAAATAATTTGTATTTGGTAATAATTATTCCATGAAGTGTTATACTCTGGGGGGGGGGGGGTTACTTCATATAATGGAAGTAATAATTAATTAATTAAATATAGTGAATTAGAATTAACAGTGTCAAGTAATTATCAATGAAATATTGAGAGCCTTCAGCATAATTCATCAGGAGATGGTGCTGAAAATAAATGTTTGTTTTATAAATTAGAGCCTTTCCTGGGTTCAAAATATGACCCTGTTTCACACAGAATAGATATTTGTTTTGGGAGATAATACAATATATGATATGAGATGGTATTTTTACAATTACTGTAGAATACTTTATTTTTCTTGGAATTTATTTTTGCTGAAGAAATGATTAAGTGAAAATAAAATCTGGTAAATATAACTTTTTCCTATATTTTACATTCAACTTGTCAAAAATCAGTGAAAATAAATTCATTACAACACCCAAAAAATCTTTTCAGCGAAAATTAATTCTAGCTAAAATAAAGTATTTTACAGTAATGCAATGGGAACACTTGTGTCATTCCTGTTCTATATGCGCAGTAGATGTAAAAATTTGAATTTGTTTGTTACTGTAAAGAGTTGAATTTTCATTGCTTTTTTTTGGATATTTTTCTCATTTGAGAGGGTTAGTGAAAGTTGCTTAGGAACCCTAGTTTCATAAATGAAATAGTTTACTCCTACAATAATTCATGGTTTTACTGACTGCAATTCATAAAAATTTGATTCTCACAAAATTAAAGCAATTTACCGTAACATGTAATGTCAGCGAGGTTGTTGGCTTTGTCTTTCAACTTTGCATGAAACCTTTATGCTGTGAACTGTTTCTACTGCTCCATGATTATCTCTTGATCATCTTTAACATGCTGCTGTGACCCACTGTACCGGTACTTCATGAACCAGTCCTATTCATAATGTTTGCTATACATCCCTGTCTGAGCCTGATCCCTTTTTCCGCCCAGTATCATGTCTGGTCATCACAACTATAAATAAATTTCACCATGCTGCATTGTTTTGTTAGTCCCCGTTCGGACATAGTCCGAAAACGGGGACTTATGTTTTGCCCTGTGTGCGTTCGTGATCACCTGTATCTCGAACATGCATGGACCGATTAAGTTCAAACTTCACTCATACATCACACATTATATGGGGCATATGCACATGCATTTTTTTCATGATCCGATTAACGATAGCCGAATAGCGGCCATTTTAAGGCCGAAATGCATCAAAATCGCATTTTTTCACCATTCCGGACCCGGATCTCAGTTATGCATGGACGGATTTTGTTCAAATTTTGGTATATACATTAAACATAATAGGACCTTGATGCACATCATTTTTTTTTGGGGATCAGGTTTGAAATGGCCGACTGGCGGCCATTTTGTTTTAAAGAATTCAGTTCTGGATCCGTATCTGAGACATGCATGGATTGATCAAGTTCAAACTTCACACACACAAGGTACATCATGTCACAAATATGTATGTGCATTTGTTTCATGATCTCATTAACGATAGCCAAATGGCGACCACTTTAAGGCCGAAAATGCATTGAAATCGCACATTTTCACCATTCCGGACCTGGATCTCAGTTATGCATGGACGGATTTTGTTCAAATTTGGTACATACATTAAACATAATAGAACCTTGATGCACATCATTTTTTTTCCGGATCAAGTTCGAAATGGCCGACTGGCGGCCATTTTGTTTTAAAGAAGTCAGTTCTGGATCCGTATCCGAGACATGTCTGGATTGATCAAGTTCAAACTTCACACACACAAGGTACGTCATGTCATAAATATGTACGTGCATTTGTTTCATGATCTCATTAACGATAGCCAAATGGCGGCCGCTTTAAGGCCGAAAATGCATTGAAATCGCACATTTTCACCATTCCGGACCTGGATCTCAGTTTTGCATGGACGGATTTTGTTCAAATTTGGTACATACATTAAACATAATAGGACCTTGATGCACCTCATTTTTTTTTTCGGATCAAGTTCGAAATGGCCGACTGGCGGCCATTTTGTTTTAAAGAATTCAGTTCTGGATCCGTATCCGAGACATGTCTGGATTGATCAAGTTCAAACTTCACACACACATGGTACATCATGTCACAAATAGATATGTGCATTTGTTTCATGATCCGCTTAACAAGAGCTGAATGATGGCCATTTAAAGGCCGAAAATGCATCAAAATCACGTATTTTCACAATTCCGGAACCGGATCTCAGTCATGCATGGATGGATTTTGTTCAGATTTAGTACAATGTGTTGTACATGTACAGGTGCATTTCGGTCATGATCTGCTTTGAATGTATATGTCACTCAAATATGAACGGAACGGGGACGTGTCATTGACAATGACTTGTGTTTTTTTTGCTTTTGCATCTCACCGAACGAAACTATCGTTAGCCTGTATAGTAAGAACATGTATATGTATAGCTCGTCATTCAGAGCTGTGTTGAAGGAGTAACATCAAAAATCATATATAATTTTGTCACGCAGTGCCCATAAATTTTAGCAATTGGAAATGCTTGGTATTAAGATTTGTTATTAGCATTGCACTTTTAAATTGTTTACCTAAACATCCCACACACATTGCAGTGACTTGAGATGTCAGATGTTTTCAGCTATTTGCTAGAAACATGTGCCTCGTTATCTCCCAAATGTTATTTCACATGATCATAACACTGGCTTCTTTTTGATTCCTTTATAGTTAACCTGTCTGTGTTCTATGGTATATATGTACTTGTATGTCTGTTCTACAGGTATTGGGGGGAAAAACACTCCATGGGTTTCAAACAAACTTGGTATATTGATGTACTTGGATAATGTCCTTTCTTGATAAGTTTTTGGTTGGAATTAATTACCTAATTAGTAAATTAGCCAATTTTTAGCTGTTTCACAGGTATATCAAACACTCATCAGATTTCAAGAAAACTTGCTATGTACTGTAGGTGTCTTGAGGTAATCCATGAGCACATGGTTTCTTTCTAAACTTCTTTTATTAGAAACCATAAACTTGTGTTTTGAAACCACCCACTTAAAGGTTATACGCACTATATCTCACAAATAAGAAGTGTAGAGTATGCACAACACAGGCAAGATATGGCCTTTAACTATGATTGATTTAGTCAGGCACAACCTTATGATCTACTGTAAAAGCATTGTCAAATGTTCAGGTGGGAACAATTGTTTTTTGCCAATCAGACACTGCACACATGCACCAAAAATAAATAAGCATTTCCACTCATTTTGCTATCATATCAACAACATTCCTAATTCTGTTGCACTTTGCTCTACCAGTCTCTTTGACCATTTCTGCTAAAAGGTTGCGCAAGTTGTGATAAAATAACTCAGTAGAAAGATACACCCACGGATGCCCTTTTGATAAGTACGATTAACACACGTACAAGAATAGGGTGCTTGTCTACCATACAGCTTTGTTCATGTTACTGTGAAAAAGGTTAGAATCTTATCTCTTGCAAATAATTGCTCTTCCCGTTATAGCTATCTGAAGTCTATTTTTTGATTATCACTTGTCCAGACTATTTAAAGCAAGTCAAAGTCTTGTTTTTTGTTGTTACATCAGCGCAGACAAACGGATATATTAGTAATCTGTTTTTGGTGCTTCTGTTTAGATCTAGGCGACAACCAAACATAAGGAGCAGATGGACTGCAAAAACTCAATGAATCATTTTGTGGAAAAATTAGGCCTTAGTTTCTAAGGATAGTGATCGCTCCACTTGCCTATGACTCCCGAAAATCAAAGACCCAGAAGAGATAATTATCACACTCCCAATCCATACTATTTTGAAGAGATTTTAATAGCGTAGTTCCCCTAATAACTCTCATTACCTTGTTCAAAAGAGCCATTTAATCTCCCAAGGCATTTCCAAACAGCAAGGCTAAAATATCTGTAAGGTAACAAAATAGTGTTTTTTTTTATTCCAAATAATTTTCCTAAGACCTATGTATTTTATGTACTATATCAGCATACTAGATTTTTCCTGTGATCTTTTATTCCTTATCATTCATTGACCTGATTCCCTAAGTTCAAATATTAGTTGGTTTGTGATGGATATCAGCAGCACATATCATACAGCATTATAGATCATTGGCACTGGCGAGATCAAATTTCATTACCTTTTTGGACTGGTAGATTCACCTTTGCAGCTTGTTGTATAGATCAGTCTCCTCTATATTGACATGATACAGGTAATAGTTTGTGACAACATGTTGTCATCCCAAGGATAGATGCTGTGTGTCTGCTGGCTTTGTGGTTATCACACGTCATGGTCACCAGTATTGCCAGGTGATCATTTTTATTGCTTTTATTTAACTTGTTACCTTTATGTGTTCAGCATTGATTTTACACTTTCTAGATAAACATGTCAGCAACAGGGCTTTGAACTACACAAATATTGCCATTGAACTTGAGGCATGTGTCTTGAATGCACAGGGTTTGCTATGGTGCACTTCTATAAATACAGATATTCCCTACATTATTTCTATATGCAGATTTGGCATTGAAACTTGGTCTCTTTGAAATTCAAGCCCCGGTATTTTGTGAATTTTTCATAGCAGTTAATTATCAGTCACAATACGTCATGCTTGATCTGAGAACTTGGACATACAATATTGTGACTTTTTGAAATGTTAGTGAATTTTGGACTCTGCAGATGAATGTTATTTGTTGTATCTCATGACAATTATCCTGATTGCTTCAGGCTTTTAATTTCTTAGAACACAAAAATATTTGCACTTTGATACTATTTTTGTCAGATCAGATTTGATATAAATATTCCAATAAAGGGTATGTCATTTGAACATGTAGCTTTTCATCCACCTTATTGGTTAACAGGTTTCATTCATCAACTGTCCATCGTTTCTGACCTGTGATATTTGCTTGGTTTTACACGTCAGCATTTTATCAGAGCCGTGCCATTGTTTCTCCAACTAATTAACAGAAGGTTGTCTTTTGTCTGTTTATATGGTTGTGGCTGAATGCGTTCCAAAGTTCTTTCCGGTTTGTGACAGCCAAGCACGAACAGCACCCTTCGCTATTGGTTATTGTTTAAATGGACTATATTCGGGGTCCAGTCCTATCGTAGCTCAACCCCAAGAGTTTATTGGAGCCATACTAGGTTCAAGCTAACTGCATTTACACAGTCAATTTTGCCAGCACAAGCTGTTGGGCTCTGATGTGATGCTGACATGTAAACGAGGTATATATTTCAATCATGGTATTATTTTGTTATATTGATTTAGTTAATGAAAACATCCAATGTTTTTTTTTCTGTCAATTGTTACATCCTTAGAGCTTTCAGGTAATGCTTGTACAGAACATACTTGTAAGTTTAACAAAATAATTTGCTGCCCCAGCGCTTGCATTCATAAAGTTAATAACCAATAGAAATTAATGACTGCGACAAAAATTATTTGAGTGTGACAAATTTGATGGCTCAGTATTGGTGCGCAAATTGGATACACACTATGATCACCTGCAGTGGTTACGACAGTGTTGCCGACTGTGTTGACGTTTTACTAGGGTGTTATGACATCATTGCTGTTTTCTTTGTTTTTTTGGGTAGAACTTGGTAATACGCATGCTGTAAAAGCACTTTGACACACTGATCACTAGAGGAAATTTGTTTTCATTTGCTATCATGTATTAATGTGTACTGGTATACCTTATTTGACTATTAGAAATGGATATGTTTACGTAAATTCCATGTAAGAGATGACAGTATTAGGTTGGAATGCACTTTATGCATCTCCAAGACATGCAACATAAGCATTTCAACATACATACATACGTTTCTAATGACACTTTTAGTTTAGCAAACATAGTAATAATGGTTTTGGCTTAAGTCAATCAGTTAATTGCCTTTTTGTTAACAATCGAAGAAATTACATATATTATGTCCAGCTGGCAATGACATAAATTATTCAATGGATTTTTAGCTCCGCTGTCGACTTTGTCGAGCGGAGCTTATCATATGAGTGATTGTCCGTCGTCGTCGTCGTCGGCGTCCGTCGTCCGTGTCAATGTTTTACTTTTTCGACTTCTTCTTGAAAACTACAAGCCTGAATGCTTTGATACTTGGTGTATATGTACCTTGGGTAGACCTCTCTTAGGTTTGTTCATTTCATGTTGATATCTTCAATTCTCTAATTTTGGTGAATATTTTTGTCATTTTTGGTAGAAAGTGATATTTTCGACTTCTTGTTAAAAACCGCAAGTGCAATTGCTTTGATATTACATATATAGGTACTACATGTGGACCTCTCTCAGATTTGTTCATTTTGTAATGATATCTTTAATTCTCTAATTTTGGTGAATATTTTTGTCATTTTTGATAAAAAGTGATATTTTCGACTTCTTGTTAAAAATCGCAAGTCCAATTGCTTTGATACTACATATATAGGTACTACATGTGGACCTCTCTCAGATTTGTTCATTTCTTGATGATATCTTCAATTCTCTAATTTTGGTGAATATTTTTGTAATTTTTGGTAAAAAGTGATATTTTCGACTTCTTGTTAAAAACCAAGAGTTCAATTGCATTGATATTACATATATAGATACTACATGTAGACCTTTCTCAGATTTGTTCATTTTGTGATGATATCTTCAATTCTCTAATTTTGGTGAGTATTTTTGTCATTTTTGGTAAAAAGTGATATTTTCGACTTCTTGTTAAAAACTGTAAGTCCGATTGCTTTGATATTATATATATAGGTACTACATGTGGACCTCTCTCAGATTTGTTCATTTTGTGATGATATCTTCAATTCTCTAATTTTGGTGAATATTTTTGTAATTTTTGGTAAAAAGTGATATTTTCGACTTCTTGTTAAAAACCAAAAGTTCATTTGCTTTGATATTACATATATAGATACTACATGTAGACCTTTCTCAGATTTGTTCATTTCCTGATGATATCTTCAATTCTCTAATTTTGGTGAATATTTTTGTCATTTTTGGTAGAAAGTGATATTTTCGACTTCTTGTTAAAAACTGCAAGTCCGATTGCTTTGATACTATACATATTGTTCATTTTCTAATGATGTCTTCTGTTCTTTAATTGAAATGTGCATTGCTAACAGCGGAGCTATCTCAGCCGACAGGCTGCTTGTTCGACTTCTTCATGAAAACTACAAGCCTGAATGCTTTGATACTTGGTGTATATGTACCTTGGGTAGACCTCTCTTAGGTTTGTTCATTTATTTTGATATCTTCAATTCTCTAATTTTGGTGAATATTTTTGTCATTTTTGGTAAAAAGTGATATTTTCGACTTCTTGTTAAAAACTGTAAGTCCGATTGCTTTGATATTACATATATAGGTACTACATGTGGACCTTGCTCAGATTTGTTCATTTTATGATGATATCTTCAATTCTCTAATTTTGGTGAATATTTTTGTAATTTTTGGTAAAAAATGATATTTTCGACTTCTTGTTAAAAAACAAAAATTCAATTGCTTTGATATTACATATATAGATACTACATGTAGACCTTTCTCAGATTTGTTCATTTTGTGATGATATCTTCAATTCTCTAATTTTGGTGAATATTTTTGTAATTTTTGGTAAAAAGTGATATTTTCGACTTCTTGTTAAAAAACAAAAATTCAATTGCTTTGATATTACATATATAGATACTACATGTAGACCTTTCTCAGATTTGTTCATTTTGTGATGATATCTTCAATTCTCTAATTTTGGTGAATATTTTTGTAATTTTTGGTAAAAAGTGATATTTTCGACTTCTTGTTAAAAACCAAAAATTCAATTGCTTTGATATTACATATATAGATACTACATGTAGACCTTTCTCAGATTTGTTCATTTCGTGATGATATCTTCAATTCTCTAATTTTGGTGAATATTTTTGTCATTTTTGGTAGAAAGTGATATTTTCGACTTCTTGTTAAAAGCCCAATTTACTTGCCCCAGGCAAGTGTGAATTGGAGGTGTGACTATGCTAATGAGTGTTGCTAATCACTTATATAGCCTATGACGCATCCTGTTTCAGCGATCCAACATCATGTGACTTTGATTGACAGTAGTTATTTAAGATTAGTAGCGCATCCCTTTCCTTGGTTCGTGTTTTTGACTTTTATCCGCCAAAATCTCAGCTCGTACACTATTTATTGTCATAAATACTACACACAGTCACTGCTGTGATATTCATAGTCACATGCATCCACTTTGGCACGACATAATCGACCTGTAAGTTCGAGAAAACACGTTTTTACGGGAGCTTGGCTGGAGCTGTTCACTACAATGTGACAAGCAAGGAAATAATTCCTATTGTTTAAGGTAGCGAGAAGGGAAATTTTCACTTTTTTCTTGATTTTTCAAAAATTGATAAAACGGTTACTTTAGACCTTGATACATCACCCCAGGTTTACAAAAGATCGAAATTGCGAAATAACGTTGCTCAAATTAGTGTTTTAAAACACTAGCAGAAAAGACTACAACTGCCGTTTCGTGGATATTTGCATAGTGTTTATCTTTGGAAGGAATTAAATGATAAAATCTTATCTGTATACTCTGTTGTTGACGATTCTGATATAACAGGTGATAAGCTTCCAGTTGCAAACAATGCGTGTTTATCTAACGTCCATTGTCAGCATTATTGTCAGTCGAGACTTCGTCGGAGAAACATGGTCATACAGTACTCATTTCGCCCAACCTTCCGCTTTTACATCGACCGTTTATCGCTTAATTTCCGACCACGCGGTCTTGTCCGACCGGAAACCGACCGCATTTTAATCGCGTTTTTTTTTCGCTCGCTCGCTCATTGAAAACATTGACCGCTCGCCCAAACACTGATCACTGGCACATGAGTGGTCGAAATGGTGGTTTTGATAGTGAAGTGTGAACATACAACTAGTATTAACTATTATTACATTCTGAACGACACCTCAAATCTAATAGCTGTATTACACTTGTATCGTGAAAGCAACTGAACTGGGACCTCTTGTTACGTGTTTTGGGTGCTTGTTCTAGATGTAATATTTTTATTTTTATTTTAATGAGACAGTTACGTGAAAAAAGCCTAGGTAACTCCTTTTGACAGAGCAGAGAAACGAGGAAATGTTAGTGATTAATTCCAAAAATAACTATATCGAATCCACATCGGTCCACGTCTGGTAAATTTGACATTCAATTTTTAAAATTAAGTCACGATCATTGAATGAGCTCGGTCTATACCGTATACGTACCGCAAAAGTGTTCCCACAAAAAATATTTTCGACTAAAAACGGCCACATGCCCTGAAAAAATCGAACAGAGCTTGACATGTATGAATAATTTATTGGGCTTAAAAGAAAAACGTGTCAAATTTAGTTATAGCCATAACTATTTGGTGGCCAGTCGATGAACAATTCAAAGTCCTTCAGGGCTGAAAATCATCGACGCTCCTCTGGTTTACTTTATTTCACAACTTGCAGAGAAAACTGATTCGCGTGAGCTCTAATGTATCTTAGCCTAGTATTTTCTTTTTGAACTAAGGTCAAATTCCATCAGTTTGTCAAAATATATGTTTTTCAGCGAATAATTTTGAAGCCTGTCGCAGCACAAACAACTATGTGAATCGACGCCGGTGATTGGATTGTACGACGACCCTTCAATGAGCGTCAAATATGCTTTGTTACAACATCATTGATTGGCTGAGAGTCACCTGATCGGAGCACGAACTGGGTCACAGAACCATATTTGTCCGTATTATCAACAGGACTTTGCAAAATAACCACACCCACATTTTCAATCTTTTTTAGCGCGGAAGTTGCCAACAAATGTAAAAAAAATCGTGAATTTCATGGATTTGAATAAAATAAAGCAAGCGATTGATAAGGATGATTCTTAATATTTTCCCCGATGCTCTTCGAATTTTTATTTTTTTTTATTTCAAGGTAAGAAATGGCTAGTTGAAGTTGCATCGTCTTCAATGCGGTTGTTTCACCGCGAACAACTCTAGCTCTGTTTTGGGCATGGTTTAGTTTTGCGATGTAAAATAAAATATATATTAAAATAATAATACTTGATTAATTATTTGGGGTTTCAGCCCACAAATTACGGACATGATCTCCATGAATTACGGTCAATGTTTGTCTTCTCTCGGCTGATTGTCACGGTGTTGATCGACGCCCTTCCTAAACTCAGTATGGAGAAACCAATGGGGATCGACATTCCAAACAAACAATCGAAATTATCAACGAAAGACAAGATTTTTCTAGATATTTACAAACATACTGTCATGATAAACATATGTAAAATTAACAAATACACAAAGAGGTGTAATATTAGGTTTTATTTTAGGCTTAGAAATATTTTCTTTCACTCAGCCCATGCATGTAACTGCCATTTAGCTTTACGGTCCTTCAGCATCGGGGGAAAACAACAATAATTATACAAAACACATTGCAAAGACTCAACAATCAGGAAAGAAACCCCAGACAACCATGTCGTACTTGTGTTGAAATACATTTTGTATTTCACGTCAGAATATTGTTTAAAATAAAATATTCAGTCCAAGCCAAATCGAGGTCAAAGGGTCAGGTTGCGTGCATATAATTATATATAGATAAAACAAAAAGTATTTGAACTTTTGTCAGCTGTTCAACATCTATAAAAACCAGAAAGACAATTATAAGACAATGTGAACCTCGGAAATTATTCTGTTAGTCCGAATTTTAAATGCGCGCGAACGAGCAGGTGGGCGGTGATATTTCGGGGTTTGCTCGGTCGAAAAAAAAGCGGAAATTGTCCGGTTGAATTCAACAAGCGGTCGCAAAAGCGAGAGAAAAAGGTGATTGGAAAGCGGAAGCGGGCGGGAGGTTGTGCGAAAGGAGTACTGTAACTTTGCACAACTTTCTTTTAAATCGTTTTATTTTCCAAGTCAATATTCTATTTTACTAATACATTTTTTTTCTAACGCAATGGCGAAGAAAGGAAAGAAAGCGTTGACAGACGAGGCAAAGAAAAATCTGCCACTCAGTGTCGCACTCTGACACAGCAATTTTTTTTAAAACATCGGCCATTTTGTTTCACCATGAAAACCGTTTTATTAGATGTCTTATCTGAGACACTTGAAGGATTAGCTTGTTTGTAAACTGTCAGCGTGTACAGTGGGACAGTAATGTTTGTCAGAGGATTATCCCTCGTTGTTCGTTTGCATAACAATGGAAAACCCGAACGTTCCTGGAGTACGGACTCAAATGCCAGCAGTTTTCTTCATTTTTCACGCTCGAGTTTGAAATTATTCATTATCTGACACTCTTTATGAGTTCTATGATATCAGTGGTTAATATGTTTGGTCATTTTTAGTGTATATTTATAATAATGCAGCAAATCTACAGTGTTTTATTAACCAAAACTGTTTTTCGCGTTTTTCTTGAGTTGAAGTTTTGATCGAGAACGACTCATTGGGACCGCCGCCAAATCAAGTGCGTTCGGACTAGGACATTCAAACTCGCAGTTATCGTTCAAAAGATAATGATGGTGCGAAATATGTCTGGGTTTTTAAAGTAAATGCTTTGTCACAGAATAATAGTCTGTTAAACGTGCCAAGTATGAAATAATTTGGGGACAAAAAAACAAACCTGCATAGAAATCGGAATAATAGGTCTTTTGATTATCGGAGACGCATTTCAATGGACTTGATTACGGACAATGCATAACTTAAATTTCACCAGGAAATTCCGCAGTGTGCTTTCGCAATCGCGTACTTAGTCATTTTTACAAGGTCCGCCATTTTTGATGTCACGTGATAATTATGTAAACAATGTCTGTCCAGTTTGTGCGAACTTGCACCTCTATACTTAGTCTTTTGATATATATAACCTAAATTACTGTTCTGAACGAGACAACAGACAGAGAATGTTTTATTTAAAAACGTCACAAAACCTTCTCGCTACCTTAAGAGCGTATTTATAGTATACCTGGGCCTTTAAAAACTGTAAGTTCGATTGCTTTGATACTATACATATTGTTCATTTTCTGATGATGTCTTCAGTTCTTTAATTGAAAAGTGCATTGCTAACAGCGGAGCTATCTCGGCCGATAGGCTGCTTGTTAGAAGTAAAAATTAAACAGTTAACAGTAATTTTTGTAAATGTTCACTAATTATTTTCAGATTTTTCCAAAAATTTTCTTCTAAGCCTGTTGCCTATAGGAAATTATGCTTATTTTGTCAAAAATTTGAAAGCAGAACGTCCCTTGATGCATCACACTAATACCAAAGTGTCTGAGTGAACACAACAAGTTTCTGGTTGCCAGGGGACACTTTTTCCTGTAGTTCATGCAATCATTACTTCTCACGAAATAACAGCAATTTACATTATTGAAGCAGTGAAAGAGCACAACGAAATACCCGGTAGTGATAATTTCTCGCATTACCGGTAATAGTTAATTGCTTCACCTTCAATTACATTGTTTTTTTCAGGCGAGTTTTTGGATGGTGATGATTGTACGCCTTGTCACATGACCTGTGCAACATGTCATGGAACTAGAGAAGATCAGTGCTACGAATGTGAATATGGACTGTAAGTATGATTCTATGTACTAATATGTACCGTATAATCTCTTGAATAGGGTCAGTCTGTTTTAGGTGAATTATCAAAGCTCATTTAAATATGTTAATTCGGCGACTTAATGGTGAACGCAACATGGAAGAGAATTACCGATGTTGTTTTAATCATTTGGCTTTGATTTCAATACGAAAGTTGCATGATTTTTTTTTTTTAAATCAAGAAATTATTTGTTTTCAAAAGATAAACTGATCATTGAAAAAGAATTTAACACTTTTTATGGGGATTAACAGCTCATTGTCGAAATGCAGTTTACACATTCACATTCATTCTTGAAAAGGCATCAATGACTACAGGAAAACCTAAATTAGACTCTAATCTAGGTGTCAGGAAAGATTGAAATGTTTGAAGAATGACGCCTATTCAAGAGATTATACGGTATATGTATTATACCAGAGGTACATTACTTGGGGTTTGTAACTACGGTGACATGATACCAAGATCCCGTCACAATCTCGCTCTCGCACAAGCGTTCCAACTCAGAAAAAATGCGTATGCGCATGCCCGAGGTAACTAGGATACTGGAATGTCCAGGTGGATCAAAATAGCTGCCCACGATATGACGGATTACGAGAACTATATTTTCTGTACATTTTCGATGTATTACATTTTTCACTATGATAGTGACAAGAAAAGTTTATTTTTTTCATTACAAACCTTGAACATTGATATGCGTCATGTCAGGTCGTAGCCTCAGTCTCGCTATCTACGAGAAGAGACTTGAATGGGATCTTGACATGATGTCACCATACAGTACTATTGCGAGTTGCAAACCCCAAGTAATGTACCTCTGATTATACTAATTATGTCTTGTGTGATAAATCAGTACCAGGTGTATTCACAAAAATAAACATCTGCTAGTCAGTCCTTTTGAACCAAATCGTTAAGCAAAAACCATGCATCAATAACCTAGCTTTCTAATTTTGAATAAGAACTGCCCATGTATGTTTGAGAAAAACTTGATCACACATTGTATTGTTTTGAGTGTTAATTTGAACAAAAATGTCCATCAAATTTCATCTTCATCCAGTCTTGGATACAAAAAGTCCATGTCATTCTAAGAAATGTTGTTCAACAGACACACTCAAAGACGGACAGATATTATCCAGAATGAAGACGGAGGTGCAGTTTTCTTAAACGTTAATGATACTTTTGCATTCTTATTATCACTAGGTTTCTGAAGAATAATTCCACTTGTGTGGGTGAATGTGGTGAGAAGAATTATGGCTTGAATGGTGAATGTCGTAGCTGTCATAGTTCGTGTCTTCGATGTCGAGGAGGTCAACCAACTGACTGTACTCAATGTTAGTATCATATGTAGACTTTTAGTTTATTATTAATTGGGGTTTACTGTAAACTTTTAATTTTGTGAGACAACTTTTTGCAAGTCGGCAAAAATCTTGAGATTGTATAGCTGTGAGAATTTCACTGGGCTTCTAAAACTAGCAATTAATTTTGCAAAATAATGCTACCACAAATGCCATTTTATCGTCATCAAATCAAATTCTTAACTCTGAACTCTATTGTGTTTGTCATATTTTATTGTATGAACTAGCGTGATTTGTATGTTCTGAGAGGTTAGATGTGAAAGATGCTGGTGATAGTTTCTACTTTTAATTTGTGGTTAGATTCCATGAAGATGTTCCTCTGTTCTAAATTACTGTTCTGCTATTTGTGTATATTCTCATAAAACGCCTCATTTGATGATAGTCGTCTCTAAATATGTAGAAAAAATGTGTTGTCTCTGCAGAAAATTCTTTTCTGTGTGTACAATACCTCTCTGACCCTTAGTTGTTTTGGTCATATATAACTGTCATAATATAACGTGTACACAAATCAAAGTGTGCTAGGTATTCTATTGTGTAAAACAGTAGCTCTCTTAGACCCCATTACCTAAAATAGGCATTTGAGTTGATGTTTCACAAAATTGTGCAAATACTGGTAAACCAATGTGCACATCCACTGCCTGGCCTGGCCTGGGCTGAGGTGTTGGTCACATGGTCTGTTTATATTGTGCACCTCATTTGCATAATGTTTGATGGCAATGAACCAATGTTCAAACCACAGAATTCAAAACGTGTTCATTTTCAGAGCTGCTCAGAAGTTAAAAATATATCATTGCTTTGACTGAGCTCTACTAATAAGACAACTAATAAACAGACTGGCAACGTGGGTTTTTCTTTTGATCTAACATGTGTCTTGTGTTCACTGTTGCGATAACGTTTTAATCTTATAGGCAACTTGGGGAGATAGGAAAATGTCCATCAAGTTGTGCGTTAATGCATGATTTGTTATAACAGGAAGTGATGCGAAAGGTCTGGCCGAAGTTTCATATTTTTCTTACGTTAGTGATTCTCGCGGGTCCAAAGACATTCATAAAACAGGTCTGGGTAACAATAAAACAAAGTATACAATTCAGTTGCAGATCAAACTAAATAGCAGTGGAAATAAATCAGGTGGAAGTGAGTAATAAGCGTTCTCTCGCACGACGTTCCTACACACATCGCATCAGTACTATTTCGAGATTGTTATATTCATTTCGATTTAGTTGACTAGTACATTTTTTGCCCTGACGTATCGTATTTTCAACGGCTTTTTAATACATGATCGGCAAAATGGAATAACATAAGACCAGCTTTGTTGTAAACATGGCGACGCGAACTATCTTAGAAAAATCAAGTAATTATCGGGAAAAAATGCCGTGTTCTGGTAAAAGTCATTTCTTTTTCTTGGTTATACATTCAAGAACATTACTATGAAGATAGTCAATACATTCAAATAATCGTTACTTTCCTAAATTATGGTCAATTTTGACTAAAAAATATACATTATTCAGCAACTCAACGCAAAACTCTCTTGTTTCCGGGTGATCAGATCTGAATTTAATGCAGAGAATGGGTGAAATGCATGCGAGATCAGAGATTACCAATGTGTGTAATCGCCATTCGTCAAAATTCAGCAAAGCGTGAGCCACCAGCATAGCCAATACGTGTGTGCATCAGGGATTATGCCGATTGACACCTTTAAACAGTAACGATGCCAGTCTGTTTATTAGTTGTCTGAGACAGAGTAACTATATCATTGCTTTGACTGAGTAACTTGTCATAACTATGATACATGTATATGTTTTACTCTTTCTAGACTGATGTCAAGGTCAAAGTCTCAAATTATTCATGAAGTTGTTTCATTCATCTTTCATGGACAATGCCAGAATGTATTTTTAATATGGCTTAACTGAGTCAATACAAAAATAGTTAAGATTGTGCTTGATTGGCAACCAATCAGACCAATCAGAGAGCAGATTGTTTTTTTAGCAGTTATCAGTATTAAATTCTTCTCAGTCCATACGGTTCATCCTAACTGTCAATTCTTCCATCGTCTTTGACATCATTCCCCTTCTCTTTCTCTCAAGGTAAGGATTCTAAATATTTACTTGAGGGAATTTGTGTTGATCATTGTTCCACTGGTTACTATGGTGATGAAGAGACCGGTAATTGTTTGCCATGTGATGAATCTTGTTTTACCTGCATTGGTCCACGCTATAATGAGTGTATTGAGTGTCCGGATTCTGAAGCATCAATTGAGGGAAAGTGTCAACATCTTCCTGATTGTCATGGTGATTGCAAGTCTTGTGATCAAGGTAAGATTTGGAAACCAATAGATCAGTCAAACTGTGTTATATCATGAAGAACTATGGGTATTTTTCTGGGCAAAATCAAATGTTTTTACTATTGAACAAAAACTTAAATTTTGATTACTAAAAATGTTGTGAAAATGTTGTCTTCTTCAACAGAAACAGCAGATGAAAGAATTTGCAGTGAAAATAAAATAATATCTAGTATAGCCAGTAGAGTTTGGTTTACTAATTTATATTTCATCTGTTTTACTGCAGTCATTCAGAAGTAATATTGTTTATCTCCATCAAATCTCTGATTTCTTATTTTTTGTTTAGTTTCTCCCCCATATACTTATTTAAATACTGCAAGGCAATAACAAATGGTACTGCAAGTTTATAGATATCAGTCAAAAATAGCTTGAAAGATGTAAACCTCTCTAAAACATCACAGCTATCACATCAAAATATTAAGGCAATTAGCAGCACTATTAAACAACAATACATACCGGTAATATATACTGGAGAGAGAGTATGACAAATGAAAAAACAAAACTGAGAACATACATTAAACTATAAAGGAATTACAATCTGGAAAATTACCTTAATGTTTTGGATAATAATCAAAAAATATCAATAGCTAGATTCAAGACAAGTAGTCATAATCCAGCCATTGAAAAAGGCAGACATACCAATCCAAAAACCCCATTAGAAAATAGAATTTGTAAACAATGCCCATTACAGGAAGTTGAAGACGAATTACACTTTCTTGTATTTTGCCCACGATATCAAACAGATAGAAATGATTTTTTTCCAGTATTTTATGCCCCAAAGAAATGATTACTGACCTGCAAAAATTCACATATTTAATGAAAAGTAATGACAGAATTATAATTAAACTTTTAGGGGAATTTCTGCATAAATCATTCATTTTAAGAAATGAGCTTTCTTTGGATATAATGCCTTTCTCTATTTTTTTTATGTTTTTTACTTTGCTATTATTTTAATCACTTATATATTTATTGCTGTAAACCAATATAAAATATATACTTCTGAGGATGCAATAAAGTTATTATTATTGGATGACATTGAAACCAAATTATGATCAAATTGCTGAAAATCCATTGTATGGTTAAACCTAGCATTCATGGATTATGCAGTAAGAATTAAATAGGAAATGCGTTTATTGTTTCTCTGTGTTATTTATTTCAGATGATCCAAACTTGTGTAATTCTTGCTACAACAGTTTTTTTCTTTACGAAAATCGGTGCGTGTCAATAACTGAATGTCCAAGTAACACCTATGCTAATGAAGACACGAATGAGTGTCATGCATGCCATCAGCAATGTCACTCATGCTTCGATAAACACCACACTTCTTGTTTGAGCTGTTCTGGGGATTATTTTTTGACACTCGATTCTACATGTGAATCAGTTTGTCCACCACAGACGTATTTTGACTATGACAACAACATATGCGGTGAATGCCACCCATCATGTGCAGAATGCATTGGTTCTGATGTAGATGACTGCACAAGTTGTGATGACAAAAGGTGGCTAAGTGGTGAGTTTGCATGATGCATTATCTATGTGGTGTGGTGGGAGAAAGTTTATGTTTAAGCGACCAGATTTATTTCTAATAGTACACTTTTATGACCCCTAAAGGTCACACATCCTGGTACTTTTATGACCCCTAATGGTCACACATCCTGGTACTTTTATGACCCCAAAGGCCACACATCCTGGCATTTTTTTTAGTATCACAAACGTGCACAATTAGGGCATTTTAATTTGTCTTTTTGTTTTTGTTTAACAGAAACATTTTACCTAAATAGCTAAAACAAAAATATTCTGTTCTGGGCTCCACCTTATTACCTGTATCACACTCAAAGAATCTATTCATGTAACTTAGGAATAAATGGCTCCACAAAAGTAGGACATTCTGATTAAAATGCTCATGGCTCAAATTGGATTGAATGCTAGGGGTTTATATTGGAAAACTAAGTGCTTCTGGGTTGAATGCTACGAGATCTCAGTGGCAAAACTAAGGGCTTCTGGGTT
This sequence comes from Saccoglossus kowalevskii, assembly GCF_978046115.1. Taxonomy (NCBI): domain Eukaryota; kingdom Metazoa; phylum Hemichordata; class Enteropneusta; family Harrimaniidae; genus Saccoglossus; species Saccoglossus kowalevskii. The sequence continues at coordinate 20,772,451 of NC_140653.1, read as the reverse complement.
GAATTCTACAGGGTATCACTGGCAAAACTAAGTGCTTCTGGGTTGAATTCTACAGGGTATCACTGGCAAAACTAAGTGCTTCTGGGTTGAGTGCTATGGGTCTCTGGCAAAACTAAGTGCTTCTGGGTTGAATTTTACAGGGTATCACTGGCAAAACTAAGTGCTTCTGGGTTGAGCGCTACGGGTCTCTGGCAAAACTAAGTGCTATGGGTCTCTGGCAAAACTAAGTCCTTCTGGGTGACTTTTTTGCTGATATGTAATTTTTATTAGCAATATAATAATTTCACATGTTTGATTACTGTAAGCCGTTATTCAACTGGAGATTTGTTGTAACCCCATATTTTATAGGATATATGTGTGTATATGAATGTGAAGACAACCAGTACCTTGATGAATCCAGCTTATGTATGCCTTGTCACAGATCATGCGAGACCTGCGACGGACCGTCAGACTTTGACTGTAAAACATGTCATCAAAACTATGATATACGTGATGGCAACTGTCTTTCCCGCTGTTCATTTGGAGAGTATGAAAGCCGTGAGTAACACTATTTTTAATCAATTATTAGGACTTCTGTATGCACAAACCATAAATATGGTAGATTGAGGGAGATCATTAATACACGCATTCTTGAACAATAGGTACGTACAAACAATTTTTTCTGTTTTTTTCTCTAGATGATACTTGTGAATTGTGTCACCCTACCTGTGGCAGCTGCACTGGTGGCAGCAGTACAGATTGTCTCAGCTGTGAATTTGGAAAATTCTTGAAAGAAGATGGTTCATGCGAAAGACTATGTGGTGCTGGTTACTATGAGGACTATTCCAGTGGAACGTGTCAGAAATGTCATGTGACCTGTAAGACGTGCCTTGGTAATACTGACACTGATTGCTTAGAATGCAACGATGGTAAATATACAGTATAGTGATTTCTATCTATTTGATTATACTAATTAGAATAAATACCTTGTTTGTTTCTATTTAATTGTTTTTAACCCTGCAAACTGTGATTGACCATATCAATCCTGCAAACTGTGATTGACCATATCAATCCTGCAAACTGTGATTGGCCATACCAACCCTGCAAACTGTGATTGGCCATACCAATCCTGCTAACTGTGATTGGCCATACCAACCCTGCTAACTGTGATTGGCCATACCAACCCTGCAAACTGTGATTGGCCATACCAATCCTGCAAACTGTGATTGGCCATACCAACCCTGCAAACTGTGACTGGCCATACCAACCCTGCTAACTGTGATTGGCCATACCAACCCTGCAAACTGTGATTGGCCATACCAACCCTGCAAACTGTGATTGGCCATACCAACCCTGCAAACTGTGATTGGCCATACCAACCCTGCAAACTGTGATTGGCCATACCAACCCTGCTAACTGTGATTGGCCATGCCAACCCTGCAAACTGTGATTGGCCATGCCAACCCTGCAAACTGTGATTGGCCATGCCAACCCTGCAAACTGTGATTGGCCATGCCAACCCGGCAAACTGTGATTGGCCATGCCAACCCTGCAAACTGTGATTGGCCATGCCAATCCTGCAAACTGTGACTGGCCATGCCAACCCTGCAAACTGTGATTGGCCATACCAATCCTGCAAACTGTGATTGGCCATACCAATCCTGCTAACTGTGATTGGCCATACCAACCCTGCTAACTGTGATTGGCCATACCAACCCTGCTAACTGTGATTGGCCATACCAAACCTGCAAACTGTGATTGGCCATACCAAACCTGCAAACTGTGATTGGCCATACCAACCCTGCTAACTGTGATTGGCCATACCAACCCTGCTAACTGTGATTGGCCATACCAACCTTGATGCTCAGGGATAGATAGCAGACAGTTTTCCTTTCATTCTTTGCCTTTATTTATGTTCTCATTGTATTATGAACTTCAATACTTTTATCAGATTGCTTTCACATTGAGCATTCACAGACATTTTCTATTTCTACTTCATATGCCTCCAACACTATCCAGAAGTTTATTCCAAGATTTTTTTTGTTTAATTTGAATATTCATTGTTTATTTCAACCATAGGTGACATACTCTATGAAGGTGTCAGCTGTGTCAAACACTGCCCTATTGGTTTCTATGCTCAAAATATGATGGTACCAGAGAGTATTTCAGAATGTCAACCATGTGCTTTAGAATGTGAAGATTGCACTCAACATAGGGACAACTGTGTGAGCTGTCAGCACAGTACTTTCTTATATAATGGGACTTGTGTTGATGCATGTCCTATGTAAGTTAACACTCTTGCCCAATTGAATCATTTAATTGTATACTGTATTTGTTTTATTAGAAGTACATCTCTAAAGAAAATGTTTTTACTAATTTGGCTGTATTAGAAGTGCACCCGAATACATGTATAAACTGAAAGTTGCATTTGTTGTATGTTGAGTCATAAAATATTATTATTTTGACCTTATAGAAACACCTCGGCAATTTACATAAGCACATACACTATTAATAGAACAAATACAGTATCATGTGCTGGACCATGAACAAATTGCTTACTTAACTGTAGTTTCATTTACATATTAAATGCATGCTACTACTGTAAAATCCTTTTATTTTTCACTTAATTTATTTTCGCTATTTTTGCTGAAGGAATGATTCAGTGAAAATAAAATTCAGCGAATATACTTTTTTTTCTATATTTTACATTCAACTTGTCAAATATCAGTGAAAATAAATTCCATACAGAACACCCAAAAAGTCTTTTCAGCGAAAATTGATTCCAGCTGAGTATTGGGTAATTGCATCAATTGGGTATTCCCAATTTACAGTTATTTCCTTGAAAATTCTTCTATTCATTACTATAGTAATTTTCATCATTGTAGATTCTGAGAAGTACATGAGATAAAGATGTTCATTGTTAACTTTTTTTTCTTTGGTCTTAGGTATTATACTGAGGATGGTAATGAGTGTGTGCGGACTGAAGCAGGTTGTCCATCATTTTGCAAACAATGTAATCAGATTGGTGACTGCGAAGGTAATATACTGTATGCTGTTTAACACTAACACCGTTCAATAATGCAGTTTTAAAAATAGAATGCTTTTTAAATGCCATAATTTTCACAAATTCATGTGTATTTTCCATAATTTCTTTGTTAATTCAGATCCAAATGGACTTTATGTATCATTTCCCCAAACTCTAGATTAAATCTTCCCATAATGATGTAACATGGTGATGGTTGTGGCAATGGATTTATGGGTTGAAGTTTCAGTTGCAGAAAGCATGAATGTTTTTTTATGGAAATTTTATTATCTAAGGCGTTTGCCCTGAAAGATTATTGTGCCTCATTCAAATCTGAAGAATACACTTTCTTAGGATATAGAAGTCATTCGGTAATGTCCACTACCCATGAGTCTTTGCAAGTCAATCTTAGGCTGCCATGCATCCATCAACATGTGATTTACTATAAAATACAGTCACGCCATCATGAAATTCACTGTACAAGGACAAATTTGCACAGGTTTATTAAGTGAATGGTGACAAAAGTTTACTTTGATGTTTAAAGGGTTAATAATATGCAAATTACTCAATTAATATGCATATACGGTATATAGAACTATTTTGTGAGTGGTGATTAAAGAGTTAATGATATGCAAATTACCTAATTAATATGCACATAGTATATAGAACTATTTTGTGAATAGTGACAAAAGTTGACTGCTGCTCAAAGGGTCAATGATATGCAAATTACCTAATTAATATGCATATACGGTATATAGAACTATTTTGTGAATGGTGCTCAAAGGGTTAATGGTATGCAAATTACTTAATTAAATATGCATATACGGTATATAGAACTATTTTGTGAATGGTAACAAAAGTTGACTTTGGTGCTCAAAGGGTCAATGATATGCAAATTACCTAATTAATATGCACATACGGTATGTAGAGCTATTTTGTGAATAGGAACAAAAGTTGACTTTCGTACTCAAGAGGTTAATGATATGCAAATTACCTAATTAATATGCACATACGGTATATAGAACTATTTTGTGAATGGTAACAAAAGTTGACTTTGGTGCTCAAAGGGTCAATGATATGCACATACGGTATGTAGAGCTATTTTGTGAATAGGAACAAAAGTTGACTTTGGTGCTCAAAGGGTTAATGATATGCAAATTACCTAATTAATATGCACATACTGTATAAACCCTCCAGGAAAATGGTGAATTGACGAAAATGGGGGGGGGGGGGCTTACAAACGGATAAAAGTTAAAACTTCTCCAGAGTAATAATTTATGCAAATTTACTCATAAACACATCGTCGTGTGTATGATACTAGAGTGTCTTCTTCGACTATCATCGTTCAAATTAACTTGAGGATCGGTCGTTACGCCCCGGGGTCACAAATCACTCTTGGGTGCGTTTACTAAGTGGAACAGCATTCGACCCTGCATTTCACGGAAATATTGGTCTGTACGTTTTGGGGTAACGAAAGTATATTCTAAACGAAATTTCAAATAAAAACTAACACAACTGCATTGCCTTCATGGTTGCGCAATCCGGTCATGCTGCGTTTCACAATTGTTGATTATTACTCAGTATAGTGATTATAATAACGTACAAAAAAATAAATTTGTTGAATTGTTATAATTATTAAATTGCAAATAAAATTTAACTTAGTTTCATTGTAAGCAAATGATTCCGGTCGCATATATATGCTCGATGCTGTCAGGTATCTGCCATGTTCTTTCTAGTGCACAAGTTGTCCTAATAGGTCAAATCCCTAATTAACCAATCAAAATGCTGGATGATGCCAAAGTGTTCAAATTACCATAGCTCATTTGAATATGTTAATGTTGAATGCAACGCGAAAAAGATTTGATGTTGTAGTATGATATTTTGGCTTAGATTTTGATATGGAAACGGTATGATTTATTTTTTCAAATAAAAAATAGTTCTTTTCAAAAGATAAACTGAGCATTAGAAGAATAATTCAACATTGTTTACAGTGATAACTACCATTGTCGAAACGAAGCTTGCCCATTCACACTAGTCACAATAAACACGCTCTTAAAAACTTAAATAGACTATTTTAAGCGTCAGGAAAGATTGAAATGTCTAAAAAATGACGCCAAAATATGCAAAAAACAACTTTAACTTTGGTAAAAGTGATTTTTTTTGACTTCTTGTTAAAAACCGTAAGTCTGATTGCTTTGATATTATTTATATAGGTACTACATGTGGACCTCTCTCAGATTTGTTCATTTCATGATCATATCTTCAATTCTATAATTTTGATGAATATTTTTGTAATTTTTGGTAAAAAGTGATATTTTCGACTTCTTGTTAAAAACTGCAAGTTCAATTGCTTTGATATTACATATATAGGTATAACATGTGGACCTCTCTCAGAATTGTTCATTTTGTGATGATATCAATTCTCTAATTTGATGAATATTTTTGTCATTTTTGGTAAAAAGTGATATTTTCGACTTCTTTAAACAACCGTAAGTTCAATTGCTTTGATATAACTTATATAAGTATTACATGTGGACCTCTCTCAGATGTGTAATCAGATAAATGACTTATACTCTAGCAGGGGTTTATACTCGGACAACTACGGTAGAACTATTTTGTGAATGGTGACAAAAGTTGACTTTGGTGCTCATAGGGTTAATGATATGCAAATTACCTAATTAATATGCACATACGGTATATAGAACTATTTTGTGAATTGTGACAAAAGTTGACTTTAGTGCTCAAAGGGTTAATGATATGCAAATTACCTAATTAATATGCACATACGGTAGAACTATTTTGTGAATGGTGACAAAAGTTATCTTTGATGTTCAAAGTTATATATTTACTCTCATTAGAAGCCCTTCGTTCACAAGATGTCATCTAAACTAGTAACATACAGATTCTTTTGCTCTGGTTATTCCCCAGAATGTGACAATGGTTTCAGAATTCACAATGGCCTCTGTTATTTAAATGATGAAACTTGTCTTAATGGTCAGTATGATGTCTGGATTGATAATAAATTGAATTGTCACGACTGCCATGATGGATGTGCTACCTGTGTTGGTCCTTCCCAGTATGATTGCACAAGCTGCAATGGAAAAAAGATCTTGGAAGGTGGTAAATGTGTGGCTCATTGTCTAAACAGTGAATACCATGATACAAGAAGTGGACGGTGTGAAGGTAACTAGTCCTGTTATATTTATCACTTGAGGAGGTTTTTAGTCTCTGTTCGGATTCACAAGGACTTATATTTCGACCTCTGTGCATGTGTATCCACCTGTATATTGGACTTGCCTAGTCTGATCACATTCAAACTGCACAGATATATGGCATCATGTCCATTTTTGTGCTAAAAAGTTGTCAAAATCAAGCATTTATTCAATTCCACAGTTGTTTATGAATGGATTTTGTTGATACATACAGATTCTCAGATTGGTTTCAAAATGGCCGACTGGTGGCCATTTTGTTTCAAGAAATGCTGTTCTAAGTCGTGTGTTTATTGAACAATTCAAATAATTATGGCAAATGTTGTTTGTATCTGTTTTCACTTGAAAAATAAAAATGAATCGCTATTAATTGAATGAAACAAAAATTATACACACAAGAAAAAAATATTTTCCATTTGTATTCTATTGATAGATCTCTTGAAAAAAGAACCATATGCTTTTTTTGCAGCACCACAGGATCGCCCATGTGCTGAAATAATGCCCAGGTGCTGAAATAATGTCCAGCTGCTGAAATAATGCCCAGGTGCTGAAATAATGCCCAGGTGCTGAAATAATGCCCAGGTGCTGAAATAATGCCCAGGTGCTGAAACAATGCCCATGGGCTGAAACAATGCCCATGGGCTGAAACAATGCCCAGGTGCTGAAACAATGCCCAGGTGCTGAAACAATGCCCATGGACTATCTTTTGTAGTGGACGATCTTTCAGAGAATTATGGTACATGTTATCAGAACCACATAACTTACTTTGTGAATTGGTACGAACGAACTGTGAATCATTTCATCTTATGACTTGTTGAATAATTTATTACAGCATGCCATTCTTCTTGTTGGGAATGTGAGGGGCCAGCGGCAAGCCAGTGTACAGAATGTAATTTCCATTTCTTCTTTGATGAGGATACTAAGACATGTAGATCCAACTGCCCAACTGGGATGTTCGAGATTGGTGTTCAGTGTATGCCTTGCCATGAATCTTGTTCTACATGTGATGGTGATACTGAAATTGATTGTTTGAGCTGTGAGCTGCCTCTCTATCATAAAGGTAAGAGATTTCTGTTGGGCTCAATAACTTCTGACACTCTCTCACCATCTAGCTGACAGCTCAGTGGTTGTCAGCAGTTAGAATATGATTTGTATTAAAACATCTGGCAGTGTTCCACAAGGATCTGACAAGAATGCCCACCAACCTTTAATTAGTCGCTGTTTGGACGCAGTCCGAAAACAGGGACTTATGTTTTGACCTTTGTGCGTGCATGCGTGCATATGTCGGTCCGTCTAGACCTGTATCTTGGACATACCTGGACCAATCACAATCAAACTTCACACATACATCACACATAATATTATACATATGCACATCAATTTGTTTCATGATCTGATTCAAGATTGCAGAATGGCAGCCATTTTTATGGATGGATTTTGTTTAAACTTGGTACATACGTTCGAAATTATGGGACCTTGATGCACATCTGTCGGCCATTTTGTTTTAATGAATGCAGTTCTAGTGATATATATATATCTCTGCCACGCTTTGACTGATTATGATCAAAATTTATATATTGGTTTTACATCATGTTATAGATATTCAAAATGGCCGACTGGTGGCCATTTTGTTTCAATCAATGCTGTTCCAGAGCAATTTTTCTCAATATGGACAAGTACTCATTTGACGATCAAGATGTCAATCATTTTAATGTTAACAAATCATCATAATCAAGCATCATCTTCTTGATCCATACTGACATGTTTATGTTCCAACTATATTACTATAAACAAAACAATATATCTTAAATTTGATAACTAACGAGGACTGTGCCATGCATGGCTTGTTTACAATTTTTTCATGAACTGAGAAATAGAAAATGACTGTTCAAAGTCTGCAAACAATTACCAAGCTCTTGTACCTGGCAATTGTGAATATTTCAATTAATCTCCTTGTATTTTTGTCTTCAATATAAAGCAATTTTTGTTTTCATACTTACTTCTTAAAATTAAATTAAATCCACAGTCAAACTCCAGCTATGTGCAAAAAATAAAGACAATTATCATTTCTCCTATAAAATAAATTTATATTGTGTGAATGCACTCGATAAATTAGATAATTTCTTCTTGTTAAGACTATAGCTGCCTGACCGAGTGCCCTGATGGTTACTATGGTGACCGCGTGGAAGATGTTGATGGTAAAGATGTACAAGAGTGTCGTCGATGTCACTATAACTGTAAAACATGTCAAGGTCCAATGGATGATGATTGTACTTCATGTCAAGAACATTTAGTCTGGAATCGGCATAGCTGTCGCACAGATTGCGGTCCTGGGTAGGCTACAATAAGTATAACTGCGTGAATGAATGAATTACTATAATAGTAAAACATTTAAATTTAGAAAATGTATGCAAGTTTGAACAAGTTTTCTAGGTCCTGTTAGTGTCATTATATACAAGATTCACACAGACCCTTCCACTTTGTTTGAAGAACCTCAGTGTTGAAATTTCCTCAACATAAAAATTCTTTCTGCAAATTATTAATTATTTTTCTTTATATAGATTTTTTGTTTCAGATGGAAAATGTGAACGATGCGACATGAGTTGTGAAAAATGTAGTGGTTCCACAAAATCTGAGTGTCTAAGTTGTGCTGATGGGAAAGTACTTGAACGTGGTGAATGCAAAGACAAATGTGAATCGAATTACTATTATGAGAACAACGAATGTATTCAGTGCCATCCATCTTGTGAAAAATGTACTGGTGAGTATGTGAGATATAGAATGTAATCAGTGTCGTCCATCTTGTGAGAAATGTACTGGTGATTATGTGAGATATAGAATGTAATCAGTGCCATCCATTTTGTGAGAAATGTACTGGTACTGATTGTAATCAGTGCCATACAACTTGTGAGAAATGTTCTGGTAAGTATGAGAGATATAGGATGTAATCAGTGCCATCCATCTTGTGAGAAATGTACTGGTGAGTATGAGAGATATAGAATGTAATCAGTGCCATCCATCTTGTGAGAAATGTACTGGTGAGTATGTGAGATATAGAATGTATTCAGTGCCATCCATCTTGTGAGAAATGTACTGGTGATTATGTGAGATATAGAATGTAATCAGTGCCATCCAACTTGTGAGAAATGTACTGGTGAGTATGAGAGATATAGAATGTAATCAGTGCCATCCATCTTGTGAAAAATGTACTGGTGAGTATGAGAGATATAGCTTGTAATCAGTGCCATACAACTTGTGAGAAATGTACTGGTGAGTATGTGAGATATAGAATGTAATCAGTGCCATCCATCTTGTGAGAAATGTACTGGTGAGTATGAGAGATATAGAATGTAATCAGTGCCATCCATCTTGTGAGAAATGTACTGGTGAGTATGAGAGATATAGAATGTAATCAGTGCCATCCATCTTGTGAGAAATGTACTGGTGAGTATGTGAGATATAGAATGTATTCAGCGCCATCCATCTTGTGAGAAATGTACTGGTGAGTATGAGAGATATAGATTGTAATCAGTGCCATCCATCTTGTGAGAAATGTACTGGTGAGTATGAGAGATATAGAATGTAATCAGTGCCATCCATCTTGTGAGAAATGTACTGGTGAGTATGAGAGATATAGAATGTATTCAGTGCCATCCATCTTGTGAGAAATGTACTGGTGAGTATGTGAGATATAGAATGTATTCAGTGCCATCCATCTTGTGAGAAATGTACTGGTGAGTATGTGAGATATAGAATGTAATCAGTGCCATACAACTTGTGAGAAATGTACTGGTGAGTATGAGAGATATAGAATGTAATCAGTGCCATCCATCTTGTGAGAAATGTACTGGTGAGTATGAGAGATATAGAATGTAATCAGTGCCATCCATCTTGTGAGAAATGTACTGGTGAGTATGAGAGATATAGAATGTATTCAGTGCCATCCATCTTGTGAGAAATGTACTGGTGAGTATGTGAGATATAGAATGTATTCAGTGCCATCCATCTTGTGAGAAATGTACTGGTGAGTATGTGAGATATAGAATGTATTCAGTGCCATCCATCTTGTGAGAAATGTACTGGTGAGTATGTGAGATATAGAATGTATTCAGCGCCATCCATCTTGTGAGAAATGTACTGGTGAGTATGTGAGATATTGAATGTTATAAGTGCCATCCATCTTGTGAGAAATGTTCTGGTGAGTATGTGGGATATAGAATGTAATCAGTGCCATCCATCTTGTGAGAAATGTACTGGTGAGTCTGTGAGTTGTAGAATGTAATCAATGCCATCCATCTTGTGAGAAATGTACTGGTGATTGTGTGAGATATAGAATGTATTCAGTGCCATCCATCTTGTGAGAAATGTACTGGTGATTATGTGAGATATAGAATGTATTCAGTGCCATCCATCTTGTGAGAAATGTACTGGTGAGTATGTGAGATATAGAATGTATTCAGCGCCATCCATCTTGTGAGAAATGTACTGGTGAGTATGTGAGATATAGAATGTATTCAGTGCCATCCATCTTGTGAGAAATGTACTGGTGAGTATGTGAGATATAGAATGTATTCAGTGCCATCCATCTTGTGAGAAATGTACTGGTGAGTATGTGAGATATAGAATGTATTCAGTGCCGTCCATCTTGTGAGAAATGTACTGGTGAGTATGCAAGATATAGAATGTATTCAGTGCCATCCATCTTGTGAGAAATGTACTGGTGAGTATGTGAGATATAGAATGTATTCAGCGCCATCCATCTTGTGAGAAATGTACTGGTGAGTATGTGAGATATTGAATGTTATAAGCGCCATCCATCTTGTGAGAAATGTACTGGTGATTATGTGAGATATAGAATGTATTCAGTGCCATCCATCTTGTGAGAAATGTACTGGTGAGTATGTGAGATATAGAATGTATTCAGCGCCATCCATCTTGTGAGAAATGTACTGGTGAGTATGAGAGATATAGGATGTAATCAGTGCCATCCATCTTGTGAGAAATGTACTGGTGAGTATGAGAGATATAGAATGTAATCAGTGCCATCCATCTTGTGAGAAATGTACTGGTGAGTATGTGAGATATAGAATGTATTCAGTGCCATCCATCTTGTGAGAAATGTACTGGTGAGTATGTGAGATATAGAATGTATTCAGTGCCATCCATCTTGTGAGAAATGTACTGGTGAGTATGTGAGATATAGAATGTATTCAGCGCCATCCATTTTGTGAGAAATGTACTGGTGAGTATGTGAGATATTGAATGTTATAAGCGCCATCCATCTTGTGAGAAATGTACTGGTACTGATTGTAATCAGTGCCATACAACTTGTGAGAAATGTTCTGGTGAGTATGAGAGATATAGGATGTAATCAGTGCCATCCATCTTGTGAGAAATGTACTGGTGAGTATGAGAGATATAGAATGTAATCAGTGCCATCCATCTTGTGAGAAATGTACTGGTGAGTATGAGAGATATAGAATGTATTCAGTGCCATCCATCTTGTGAGAAATGTACTGGTGAGTATGTGAGATATAGAATGTATTCAGTGCCATCCATCTTGTGAGAAATGTACTGGTGAGTATGTGAGATATAGAATGTATTCAGTGCCATCCATCTTGTGAGAAATGTACTGGTGAGTATGTGAGATATAGAATGTAATCAGTGCCATCCATCTTGTGAGAAATGTACTGGTGAGTATGTGAGATATTGAATGTTATAAGCGCCATCCATCTTGTGAGAAATGTACTGGTGAGTATGTGGGATATAGAATGTATTCAGCGCCATCCATCTTGTGAGAAATGTACTGGTGAGTATGTGAGATATTGAATGTTATAAGCGCCATCCATCTTGTGAGAAATGTACTGGTGATTATGTGAGATATAGAATGTATTCAGTGCCATCCATCTTGTGAGAAATGTACTGGTGAGTATGTGAGATATAGAATGTATTCAGCGCCATCCATCTTGTGAGAAATGTACTGGTGAGTATGTGAGATATAGAATGTATTCAGCGCCATCCATCTTGTGAGAAATGTACTGGTGAGTATGTGAGATATTGAATGTTATAAGCGCCATCCATCTTGTGAGAAATGTACTGGTGAGTATGTGGGATATAGAATGTAATCAGTGCCATCCATCTTGTGAGAAATGTACTGGTGAGTATGGTGAGATATTGAATGTCATAAGCGCCATCCATCTTGTGAGAAATGTACTGGTGAGTATGTGGGATATAGAATGTAATCAGTGCCATCCATCTTGTGAGAAATGTACTGGTGAGTATGTGAGATATAGAATGTATTCAGCGCCATCCATCTTGTGAGAAATGTACTGGTGAGTATGAGAGATATAGATTGTAATCAGTGCCATCCATCTTGTGAGAAATGTACTGGTGAGTATGAGAGATATAGATTGTAATCAGTGCCATACAACTTGTGAGAAATGTACTGGTGAGTATGTGAGATATTGAATGTTATAAGCGCCATCCATCTTGTGAGAAATGTACTGGTACTGATTGTAATCAGTGCCATACAACTTGTGAGAAATGTTCTGGTAAGTATGAGAGATATAGAATGTAATCAGTGCCATCCATCTTGTGAGAAATGTACTGGTGAGTATGAGAGATATAGAATGTAATCAGTGCCATCCATCTTGTGAGAAATGTACTGGTGAGTATGTGAGATATAGAATGTATTCAGTGCCATCCATCTTGTGAGAAATGTACTGGTGAGTATGTGAGATATAGAATGTATTCAGTGCCATCCATCTTGTGAGAAATGTACTGGTGAGTATGTGAGATATAGAATGTATTCAGCGCCATCCATCTTGTGAGAAATGTACTGGTGAGTATGTGAGATATTGAATGTTATAAGCGCCATCCATCTTGTGAGAAATGTACTGGTACTGATTGTAATCAGTGCCATACAACTTGTGAGAAATGTTCTGGTGAGTATGAGAGATATAGGATGTAATCAGTGCCATCCATCTTGTGAGAAATGTACTGGTGAGTATGAGAGATATAGAATGTAATCAGTGCCATCCATCTTGTGAGAAATGTACTGGTGAGTATGAGAGATATAGAATGTATTCAGTGCCATCCATCTTGTGAGAAATGTACTGGTGAGTATGTGAGATATAGAATGTATTCAGTGCCATCCATCTTGTGAGAAATGTACTGGTGAGTATGTGAGATATAGAATGTAATCAGTGCCATCCATCTTGTGAGAAATGTACTGGTGAGTATGTGAGATATAGAAGGTGTATATAAAATTAAATAGTAAATAACAATGTTTTTTTTCTCTATATTTTGCAGGTCCAGGTCCCCAAGACTGTTCAAAATGTTCTCTTAATGCCCAATTAGTTGAGAATGTATGCTACCCACGATGCCAGGCTGGATATTACTATAATGATGGTGGTGGCACAAAACACAATGTTCCTGATGATGACCATATAGGTGGCCTAAATGCTGCTTATAATGTTCTAAGTAACCAAACTATCCCGGTATGTATGAAATCACAGTTGTTGCCCATAAATTAACTTGTACACTTTTTCAACAATTTTGATCAAGTTCTGGAATAGAAAGGTGACTACTGGGATAAAAAAAAAATTATAGAAAAATCTGGTATATATTACTACAGCTGAATATTATTACTTCATTTCACTTGGAGTATTGCAGTATACTGATATCAATTCATCAATCTTTTTAATTATCTTAAAAGAAATATTTTAAAATTGTTTATCCGCTTGTATTCACAAACTACATTGATTATGCAGAAGAATTAAATGTTAGACGTGCAGACAATGTCAGTATTGAAATAATAATAATGCCTATCCTTTTTGATAATAATAATAATAAAATTGATTTTTATTTCTTGACCAGCAATGCAGGAAATGTCATGAAACATGCAAGGAATGCATTGGGGGTGGTGCTAAGAATTGCCTAGAATGTAATATTCCTAAACAGCTCAACAAAGTCACTCATCAGTGTGTTGAGTGTTGTGATCCTAACAGTGTGACAGTTCCAGATAATAATTGTTGTGTCTGTGATAATGGTAAGACTATTTTCATTTCATGTACTTTTGCTTCATCTTCATAAATATTAATAAATTTCACAATTCAACTGAAACAAGAGGTTTTTATTGGCCAATTGCATAACATTGAAACGTTTTCAAATGACGTTATTTTGCACTGTGCTCATTGATTGGCTGTTTTAGTCAACTCTCATTAACATTTATAAATATTTATGAAGACCTTTGTTGGGCGAGGTCTTCAAGTCAACTTTTTGTCACTTTTTCATTATCTGTGAAATTAATTATCAAATCAATTTTTTAATGTTTATTTATTTCAATAATTGAGGTCAAGACCTAAAGCCAATGAGAAATAATGTTTATTTGGTCCAAAAATATTAGAAAAATGTGCAAAATGTTGAATCCAAATTTTGACCGCAAAATTATGGCTTTCAAATTATTAAAAAATACAATTCTCCGAAAAATTGTTCAAATACGTTTAAAAGTGATCAAAAATAAATGTGTAAACCAATACAGCACAGCAATGGAATTTCCATTATCCTTTGGTAACAACACTCAAATTACTATAACTGTAATTTGAGGGACCCCAAGAAAAAAATGAGTCCATCAGTCAGTCCATGCTTTAAAATAATTGATTTGATTGTAGGAAAAAAAAAAAAAATACTTTTGCTATAAATAAAAGGTGATCAATGAAATAGAGCAGTCAAATTGATGGAGCTTTTGTGATAGTAGTACCATAGACTTACAATAATGCTGTACCGCCATTTTTTCTCACAATACCAATATTGTCGGGCTTTTATAAAAAATATTGTGATAAATTCCAATCTTTATCTGTTCTCTCCAGGTACATGTATTTTGAGCCCTGCAAGACGCCAGTATACCCCAATAGTAGAGACTAAGAACGTTGCCGGTATGATTGGAGGCGTTATTGTATGTATCGTAACTGTGTTTTTTATAGTGTTTGGAGTTCTACAGTGCAGATCAAAGAGAGCATTGTGTTTTGCTCGTAACTATCACAGATTGCCAACGCACTATGAGTCAAAAACTGACGAAGTATCCATCTCAAGAAAAGAGTACCTAGATGAGGATGTGGAGATTTACACAAAAAATGATTTGTAGATCGGATTATATTTGGAAACAAGATAACATTGCACTTCTAGCCATGAGGTGGTCATACTCGCATGCTAGTCAGTTTAATTTAATTCACTCTTTCCAGGGTTGTCCCCACAGCGTTATAGAGTATTGAACCCCTACTGAATGAGCGATAAAGCTCAATTTTCATAACCTGGTGTTATGCAAATTAGCTGCAATGCTATTTTTTTTTAAAAAGAACATTGCTTTTCCAGATTCTTAAACAACCTACTAGGATTAATTTCCCGACCCTCCAGAACATATTCGAATCTTGGTGTGAAGAAGACAAATCTGGGTTTCAAATGATGTGACTTAAACTTTTAATTTTTTTGTTGCATCTTGTTTTTTAAATTTAGCATGTATATCAGTTAATGCTGAATAGTGTGCTTGTATGTATACTGAGTTACGTGTAATACAAATATCTAATATCAATTCAATTTTTCTCTTTTATTTTATTTTACTATTATCATGTTTCATCTCAGTGTCTGTTCAAATTTGTCATTCTTCATATGATTGTTTATATTCGTCAGCTGCCCACTCAAACACCGCCACGAATGCATAAGTACAATACAAGAAATGCATATATAGCAATAACATAACCATTATACCTGTACGGCCGTACCCAATATGTAATCAAATTGCACTAAATTCAAAGTGTAATTGACATTTTCAGCAATAAATGGGGGTTCTGACAGTTGTTTTTTTTGGTTCATCTGTTTGATCCATATCGGTGCACATCAATATGCTGTGTATCTACCTCATTTTGCTATAGCAGGATCCGTGGCGGTGTTTGAGTTGGCAGCTGACGACCAAAGGTTAATAACACCCACACTTGACAGGGCTAAATTTTACTATGCAAGTCAACTTACAAAAAAATTTTAAATGCAGACACAACTATGCAGCACATTCATAAAACAGCCACTTCTCTCCACGGTTTGTAACATCCACAAATTTGCATATTGAGTTGAAGCATTTATCCATGACTTGGTTCGTTGAATGAACCTGTCAAGGGACACGCTTCTTTCTGATTGACTTGCCAATCAGGCACACTCTGTAACTTAACAGATTAAAAAGCCTTTTCTGACAAATATCATATCTTATGTTTGATGTATAAATAAGAATTTTACTTTAGTATTCATAAAAAAAAAAAAAAAATTGTTTTTTCTTTAAATGAAAGTTTTTTTTTCAAAATCTTTTTGTCAGTGCGTATGTAGTACATTTTGTTTTTAGTTTGTACCGTAGTTTAACAATTTTGAATCAAGCAATATAAAATTATTACAAGACTTTAAAAGCAATATCGAATATAGTCATCCATATATCATTGCATTATATAAAAATGTTGTAATTTTATTTTTAGTTAGTGCTGTAGTTTAATCGTTTTGACTTGAGCAATATCAGACTTAGCAATTCCAAATATGGTCATCCATACAAAAACTTTTGTAATTTCTGCTAATTTTGTTTTATATAGAGATACATTTGTTTTATCGAAAACAAATCAGTCATGTACTTAATATCAATATTATCTATGCAGTATGATATGACAAGAAATTTTAATAAGTGATTCTTATCACCAAAGAATTAATGCAATAAATCACTGCACTGCACTGTACATCAGTCACAAATTTGTATCAAATATTGGATTTGTTTTTTATCCATGCAGATTGAAAAATATGTCATCACAAGAATACCAGAAAGTATGCACAAAGGCAGTACAATGCTTGTATTGACCGACACATAGCAGAGATCGATTTGACCCTGCAGAGCAATGCGTACTTTGCGGAATTCTTGTTTGTAGTAAAAATTTGACAGTCGAACAAAAACATTTTGAATGTGACATCAATAATCTGGATTGCATGAATGTTGTTTATATAGTACCCCCCCCCCCCCCAATATGGGAAAATTTAAAAGAACGCAGACATGTCCTGGAATGAAGGCAGATATTGCATTTTAAAGAATGGTAAATTTGTTTGTTTTTGGTGCTATGTATAAATAATAGTGATTTTCGCTATGAAATTTTACAGAAAGTTTTTTACATAAGGTGACAAACAGAATATCGACAAGGGTTACTGACATTGCTATATTGTTCTGAACACCAAAACATCAACATTGCTAGCAAAGTTGCTGACTGCTTTGTTATGCGCACCTGGAGATTGTTGAATGATTAGAACTGGTTAGTTGTAACCACTTTTACAAGGGTGCACCAGACACACCATTGACGTGGCAAACCAATCAGCAACTTAGCTGGCAATGTTGCTGTTTCAGCAACAATATGGCGGCGACAGTAACCCCTTTAATTGCAAAAAGCCCATTTTTACTATCTTTCACAAAGCTGCATACCATTTTTCAAAAAAAAATTAAGTCCATTTAATTCAAAATTAACTAAAAAATAGTGATAAATGATAGTGATAGCGATAAAACAATTTAGAATCTTTTTGGTAGTCTCCACCTAATTCATCTCTCTGAAACAATTTTTCAACTATTATGATAATGAATGACCTAAACTGTGCGCAGGTCAATGTAACAGCGCCATCAAGTTTAGATTGGACAAAACCCAAAACCTATCTTGCTAACTGACTGTCTGAAAAATTCCCAGTATTGCTGTAAAGTACTCAAAAATAGTTATTCTAATGAGAGCACGATTGGTACATTTCCACAGCTCAAATTGTTCTAAAAAATAACCCTCCAAGAAACTTCAAATGATCTGCATGTAATGAAAACTGACTCAAATTATATTAAAATATATGTTAGTTGCAAGAAAATACAAGTGATTTTAAAAGAAAATTATCACTTATGTTTTAATTAGCTATGCAAATCTCTGATGCATTTATTATATGTTCATCCGTTACACGTATTTGCTCTTTTAAAATCACAATGCACTTAAATTACATCAGAGTTTTGGTGTCAATAAAATCCAGCCAATACAAAATGTTTGATTCATGTGTCTCTATTAGAAGTGCATTTCTAATGGAGCAAATACGGTGTCTTGCATGTTTTCACAAAACTCTTCATCAGTTGCAGTTATAAAAATAAATCAGGCCCAAAGAAATTAAGATGTTCCTTGATCTCTTGCTGCTGTTGTTGTTGTCCGGAGCTCCCTACCACTTTTTTTTATTTTTTTTTAAATGGGTGTAAACTTAGTCGTCATAAACAAATATCATTTACTTTCAGTAATTTACCAAACAAATTTTAAGTTACCTTCATGGGCAGTAAAAAAGAAAGGACCATCATTAGGTAACTGTATGATAGAGGGCAGCATTCATTTCAAATGCAACACTGCTCTAACATTGTATATTTATTCAGAGAAGGTAAATTTTTCTCAATGGTGCTTATTAGTCATAAATTAAATTGATTTTCCTAGATTGTTTTATGTACTTTAAGGGGTTTGTCTACATTGCTAATAAAATGGCTTTTATGAAGTTATTTGTGTGTTTTGTTAATGCAGGTTGGACGAGTTTGAGATGTATACAAAATTGAGCATTTATGACACAACAGATAAAGAGATAAGAAACACGTTTATTTGGCAAAACAGGGGGGGGGGCACGCTGCTGGGACCATACAAACAGTCTGAAATGCATAGCTGAAATCTGCCTAACAATGAGTGCTACCTAACTTGCCTAGACTAGTCCCACAGCGAGCCCCCCAGTGAGACGGTTAGCAGTGTCAAACTACTACCGCAGAAAAGATATAGTAAAGTACAGCAAATCTGAAAAGCTCAAAAACAGTAAATACTGACTTGTAAAACGTTAGCATTAATGTTAGTATATTAATATGAGAAATGAACAGCGGAAGCTGTAGGTCGATTATTGTAGCTGAAAGCTACGTGAAGTAAGTAGGTTATGTAGCTGTGAGCTACGTGAGGTAACAGTGTTATTGATAGAAGCTGCGGAAGCTGCAACTACCTGGCAGAGGACAGCGGAAGCTGTCCGGAACTGGTAGAAAACAGCGCACGGTACGAGGTTTTACCCAGAATTCAACACGTTCTGTACCAACGCATATTGCTATGCGCAGAACTGAAATTCTGGCATCGTTCTGCGCAAAAACCGTTTTAGCGCTTGAGTTGTTTCCGGGTTAGCCTTCCATGTGCTTATCGTGCGATTTATTGTACCAATATCACATTTTCTGAACGTATTCCTACACAATCATGCTAAGAGTATCCAAAAGAGTCAAGCAGGCAAGTTTAGCCGCAAAATTACGTGGGAAATTGGCTTCAACTGCTCACTCGATCGCCGATGCTGTCCGTCGGCACACAAGGTCGTTCGCTTTCTGATCTTTCTTCCGAGATTTTGACTCGAATATTCGGGTTTTGTTGCTTTTTTAATGACAGTGATGACTATAGTTCACAGTTTGAGAAAGTTAAAACGATGTGCTCACTTCGAATGGTTTGTAGGCGATTTTATGCTATCGCGTCGAATGATTTGTTCGTTATGGGAATGACGGCAAGCTCTATTGCCAGCCGTGCTTTTCACAGATTTAAGCTGATGAAGGCGAGATCGCTCGTTGCTAATAAAATACGGCAACTTTCCAATTTGATCATTCAAAAAGGGCCATCTCAAGTAAGACAAGTGGTGAGAAATTTGCTGGAAAATTTAAAGGGTCACGAATGGGATGATTCAAAGAAATATTTGGAAGTCTCTCTTGCAGTTCTATTTAGCACGAAAAGATCAGCAATTTCTAAGAAAGCCACTGGGAGTCGAGCCTACATCAGTAAAATCTTAAATCAGCACCAGGCAGTAGGTGAAAAGTTGTCTGGATTTGATGAGAGTGCCCTTTGGCAATTACGATTAAATAAAGATAAAACATTTGCCAAATCAGTATTATCTGTATCATTTTTCAAGGAAGCCATTACATCAGATATTCTGCCTCCTTCTGTTAAATTGGCTTTATTAGCAGCACCATCTTCCCAGAAATTAGATCAGACTACAAATGACACTAAATTATGGAATGATTCTGAAGCAGAACACATATTTATCCATCTAGGGGGCGGTCTATCTGAATCTGACAATGATGGTTTAGAGAAATCTCTGAGAACACAAGAAAATGTTTCAAGAATTCTCAAATTAACCACTTTGTGAAATAATTTGAAACTGTTCCACACTATGGTGTCAGAAACTGCCTCTCAAAATAAAAAGGGCTGGTTTGTTCATGATATTGAAGGCCTGGTTTGGAGAAGTGTCCTCAACATATTGACTGAAAAGAAATTGGATTATGACCTTGATGATGAAAATGAGAGACAGAAGTTAGAAATAGTTGTAGGTGAGGGTGGCCACACTTTCCAAGATTTCAAGGGAGTGTCCCAAAATTTCAAAGTATTTGCCATCAGTGGTGCTATACGTCTGATAAAATATAATGGTAATGAAGTATGGAGAAATCCAAATCCAGTCTTCTGATGCAAGCCACATTCCATTTGCCATTATAAATGCCCCAGAGAGTGATGCACTGATAGAAGTTGATATTCTTCCTGTTCTGGCATGCACTGAAAAATTTGCCCAACATGTTATAAAGGGGATGAAATACTGTAGAAAACTGGAACGAGATGAAAAGTATAAAAGTTTGGTCTTGCAGAGAAAGAATACCATTTTTTTCTGCAATTTATGTTTGGCTACAGTTCATAAATGTCACAATCCAAATCATGAATGGGATATGTCTATCACTCTTGCGGATATGAATTCATGGGCAGAAGAAAAAAGTAATGGTCAGAGTAATCATCCTCTTATAAAGTATGACCCCATAAATGAATACACTATGGATCACCTTCATGCTAAATTGAGAAACGTGGGTAAACTGATTGACGAGCTCTTCAACGAGGCTCAAAAGATCAACCAACAACTGGAATTTATACAAAAGTTTGCAAAGTTATCTGAAGATCAAAAACATAATGTGAAGCAATATGAAACAAAACTGGTCGACCAATTTGATACCAAGGTTGACATTAATGAAGCAAATCATTCAGCAAAGTTACTTCAAGTTACTAAAAAGGATGATCTTAACAAACTTGATAAGAAACTTGAAGCAGCTTCACTAGCATTTGAAATTAAATACACTGAACACATTGAAGTGAATTTGTTGGATTCTGCTGAATCACATTTTGAAATTTTATTTGGCACACACAAGGAATACAAATGCACACTATGTGCATCACATCTCCATGTTGTATATAAAATCAAGCCAGGTATCACCCGTCACATGCAAACTGTCCATGGTAAGTTCAGCACAAAAGATCTGAAACAAAACACAAGATGCATTACTAATCTCAATATTTAATATCAAAAATCTGTCATAATAATAAATTATTATTTACACTTGGTAAAACTATTTCAAAGTCAGCCTAAATTGTCAAATTTGTAATGACACTATTTTCTATAAAGTCTTTGACTGTAAAAAATGGGGCATGTGGAGGGGGCCTGGCACATTTTCTTTGAAAATCATTTGTTATTAAACTAATCTCAATATTTAATATAAAAAATCTGTCATAATAATAAATTATTATTTACACTTGGTAAAACTATTCTAAAGTCAGCCTAAATTGTCAAATTTGTAATGACACTATTTTCTAGGTATTAATTCTTCAACTTCAAACACATCAATGTGTGTCACGTTTACTGGAGAAATGGGGCAAGTGGAGGGGGCGTGGCACATTTTTTTTGAAAATCATTTGTTATTAACTATATTTAGTATATTCTCACTTTAATATTACATAATTTATTATGAATAATATGTCAGAAAATAATATTGAGAGAAACGAATGAAATGCATTGGTATCAAAAACAGATACATGGAAAATGTTCATTTTATCCCTATACCCACAGTATCTCAATAGTGTATATATTATCTCAATAGTGAATATATGGTATGCAAATTAATGACAAAATACATTATGACACTTTATTCACTACTCCTATGAGGGACATAACGTGTATATGGTCGATCTACATATCGTTGTAAAGCTCTCGAAATCCCCAACAAAATTACGTTTTTCATTTTCACGACCAGCATTTTTGCAACAAAAAAGGCGCCAACAATTGAAGAAATCGAACGTTATTTTCTAAAAATTGCTTTTTTTGTGTGTAAAACGTAAAAAAAAGGAACTTACCGAACGTAACTTTGTGAGCCGCCATGTTGACAATCCATAGGAGGCACTCTCGCGGTAATTCTAACATAACACTGAGAGGAGTAGGCCAAAAACCACCAAAAATGCAGTAATTTCGCATAATCAATTATAGTCTATAACTATTTATTGAAATGGTTAAAACGATCCGGGTAAAAAACTTTAAATACATCAAAAAAATGAGAATTCCAGTATCAAGTTGGGAATGAGGCTGGTGGGTCAATTGAGGTCATAGAATGGTTATAGCGTGTATGCTAGTTTTTCTTTCAATTTGAAATTGCGCCCTCGTGCGGAGATAAAGTGTATATTGGATGGTACAAAACGCATTGAACTCTGGGATATCACATTTGCCGTGCAGCGGAGGCTGTAAACTACGATGTGTTTAGTAAATGAATATTAATAATAAATACATACGAATAAAATACATAAATAATAATTTAAAAAGCTGGAAGCCAAATCTTGGGGGAGAAAGAGTATATGATAAATATACAAAGCCCCCAAATGAAATGACCCCAAGATAGAGAAATTTATAATGAATTAGATTAGAAACTACTGACTAATGTAGAATGTGCAGATCTGACTGACATCCCTGAAGTATGAATGTACCTCAAGTAGCTATCTGAAGACCATCTGCCTAGTGCCTTAATCATGTGATCTTGGATACCGGCATTTGCTGCAGACGTAGCTGCCCCTATACGGAAGGAATGGCCTGTAAATTGAAATGAACTGAGACCCAATGAGCAGACAAGTCTGCGTAAATACTGCAGGAAAACAGAACGCGTCAGTGGTAAGTTGTCTTCAGTTACAAACAGAGGGTCCCCTAAACTAGGTCTAGGACGCAAAGCCACTCTGAGAGACAAATATCGCTTCAGACTCTGTACTGGACACATGCGGTCATTTCTGAATAATCTAATTACCACTCCTTCACGAAATTGATCTGACTTTGATGACTTCAACCGTAGAAAAACTTGAGCATCACCTTGAAAACTGACATCCTCAATACATAAATGAAATTCTCTATTAAACGCTCCATAGGACCTGACTGTGAATTCACCGCAGCGCAGGAAACCGAAAAAAGCTACTAACACAACAGTTTGCATGAGGATATCAATGAACTGGGTAAATACTCCTAACTCAAGAGTATTAAACATTAAATAAATAATATCAGCTGTGAAAGCACAGCGTGGCCTAGTGCCTCGTCCCTGATTACGTTTAATCGCTCTGAGTAACAAATTTACCCATACTAATGGCACACCGACAGTTACCTGCCATGGATTAGGTACACCTGCTTCAATGTATCTGAAACGAATCCCAGCAAGGTATAGTCTTTATCGTAGATTCTTTGAGTTGTAGATATTTGTAACAATGAATAATAAAAAGTAGTAATAAGTCCTCTGATACTGCTGGTAAATTACCGAAAGAGCATGACTCGGCGTGCATGTTCACAAAACGAATGAAAAGGTTTAAACCTGAGTTATAAGCTTGCCTTGTACTAGGCGCTAATGTACAACTCCACAGTTCACGCACATTTTGCCCTAAATCTGCATTACTTTGTAATATGGTGGACACGGTGTCTTGTGCTTGTGTGCTTCTGGTGCAAGGTGCCTGAATTCCTGAAACTGGAAACGAGATAATGCATCAGCTACAGTGTTCTGTCTTCCCGGAATGAATTGTGCAAGAACAATAAAATTGTGCTGCATGGCGGTCAGTGTCAGTCGACGTAGTAGAGTATTTATAGCATGACAGTGAGATGATGCCCTTCCCTTTTTGATGACTTGAACTGTGGCTTGATTGTCACAGTTAAAACGAATACGTTGCTGAGACCAGAACTTTCCCCATAACATTGAAGCCACAACAATGGGATACAACTCGAGGAATGCCATTGACCAATCATCTCGTTGCTCTATCATCAACTGTGAAGGCCAAACCTCACAGAACCAGTGTCCCTGGAAATAACCTCCAAACCCTTTAGTTGATGAGGCATCTGTGAAAATGTGGAGGTCAGAAGCACTAATTATGTCACTGTTCAGAAATAAGTGGATACCATTCCAAGATTCCAAAAATAGCCCCCACATATGCAACTCTAAACGGCAAGCTTTATTCAATGTGACGTGGTGATGCAACTTAGATACAGAGGAAGCTAGTCTCAGCATATAAGTGATGAATGATCTTCCTGGCAGGATCACCCTAGCCGCGAAGTTAAGATGACCCAGCAAAGAAAGTAATTGTCGTTTGGTGATTGTTTTCTGTGAAGAAAATTCAGAAATCTTAGCAATAGTTCTGATTTTCTTGTTATCAGGTAGGTAGGCAAGCATGTCCTTAGAATTAATCATGAGTCCTAAATACTCAATTTCTTGTACTGGCCCGAGAGTCTTGTGCATTGCCAAGGGAATGTTTAACGATTTGAAAATCATTGTCATTATAGCCATCGAACGAGCAGCAGTCTCTTCCAACTTGTCTACAGTAAGAAAGTCATCTAGCAAATGTAGGATAAATTTCACTTGAAATCGGTGCTCTGCTATCCAACAGATACAAATGTAGCTTGTGACAATGTATCAAAAATTTTCGGACTTGATCTGGCCCCGAATACCAAACGGACGAAAAAATAATAACTATTTTTCCATTTAACACCATGTAAGTGCCATACTGATGGGTGTAGAGGTAACTGCTTGAAGGCATCAGCGATATCGAATTTGCACATGAATGCATTGCCATCTAATCGTTTAACTTCTTCAAAGACATCATCAATTCTGGTGTATGACATAGAATACGCGTCCTTGTCAATGAGCTCATTAAGACTAGGCACTTGTGGTTTATCATGTGGTGCAGACATGTCCACAATCAGTCGCAGTTTCTTGGAATATTTGCCCTCAACCAGACCCAAAGGATTAATCCGGTAAACTGGAAATGGAGGTGAATCAAAAGGACCGATTACATATCCTTTGTCTAACTCAGTCTGCAATAAACGTGTAACAGGTTCCGGATTTCTCTGAGCAGACAAATTGTTCAAGCATTCATAGGAAACAGTTGGTGCGTCCTCAATGCCAGTCTTAAAGCCATGACGAAGGCCTGAACATAATTGGCTGACAAAGTCTGAATCTGGGTGATTAGTCAAATATTCTTCCAATAAATCAACTTTAACCGGTGTGCTAGGTGTAGGCAGTCACTGAGTGGTACCAGGATTAACAGCAATGGATTTAGGAGCCCTGGCTGCATTGAATGACCTGGGGCAACTATATACTGGGTGGCTGGATTTGCATGAAGTACAGGCATGCAAAAAAGGGCATGGATATCTAGAACACCCTTTACCGTCAGTATTATAGTTATTACACACTTCTTTACCATTTAAATAAGTCTTGGGGCGTCCTCTAACGTCGACAGTTGAATTAGCCTGTTGTTGGTTGGGTGTAAAAAATTGCTTACCTGGACAAAAGTCTGACGAATGAATTGTACTACCACAAATTGAGCACGCATTAGCTTTACGTCCGGCGGTGAGGCGCATAAAAATATCCGCATCTCGGATCGACCAGTCAATTTTGATGTTTCTTTGCAGTAACCAAGCTGCTGCACGAGTGGCAAATTCGACATGGTACTCGTAGAATAGGCTACCCCCGAAGCTAATGGCCATGTCCGTTATGTCGTCTCGGTAACAGTCTAGTTCTTCACGTCTATGTGGGAAAACTTCACATATAATGGATTTATATCTGCCAAACGCAACCAAGAACTCGTTATGAGTTAACACTTTGTTGAGTCGGGGATCGGGATTACCCTTCAGTCGTATTTCATTTCCCATGGCGTCCAAAATAGAACGACTCTCTATACTTTCATGTGCGGGTATCCGTAACGTTGCTAGGTTGACATATTTACCTTGGGTTATATTGTTCCTCATCAGTAACTGCAACTATTCTTGGCAGGTCGTGTGACGCAATCCCAAATCTCCTCCTCGCAGGTGGTGTAAAATCTGAGGCGTAAGGAGGTCCATAAACAGGCGTGCTTGTAGGCCCACGATCAGTGTGAACACGATCGACCCCACACGATGGGGCGGCTGCCATGTTGTTTCCCGCCTGTCTGGTATCCGATGTTTGATTTGAGTTGCGACAGCGTGCTGGTTGAAATAAATCCATTTCGCCTGGAAATAAATTGTCCGTGTTGAAAGTCGTATTTCTTCTGTTTACACCAGTTGATTCCTACTCAGTCAGTGTTGGGGGTTCGGGATCTGAATCTAATTTTGTCGCAGCATTCGTCACGCTAATGTTGGTAGCGTATGGGCCCCTTTGTTGCTGGCTATTTAGCTTGTACAAGTTGATCGCTTCTTTCTTGCTCATGGTCTTCGGTAAGAGTATGCCAATGTCCTGAAGTCTTTGTCGAATTTGCCGTACTGTCCAATTTTTGGGGTTTGTGGTGTCCAAGGCTCGCAAATTCGATGTTCTCGACGTTGATGCGTTGATTCCGTCGTTAGTTGTCCTTGATGTATTGGGTGATAAAATCATCCGGCCACGGCCTCTGGAATTTCTTCCCCGTCTCCGAAGAGAGTTTTCATTTCTGACTGGACTTGGTATTGGCGAAGGAGCACGGCGTTTCCGGCTTCGACTCCTGCCTCTATCAGTGGTAGAACTTTCCATTTCAGAAGCGAAAGTATATAAAATACAAGAAGTCAAATAGACTGCTTCAAGCACGTGAACAGCTTGAAGAAACTGTTGACGTAGCAATATAAAGACGCTCATGAATATGCAAATAGTTGTGTCAATAAATATCGTCTAATATAAACATTAGACTCCCATAAAAACAGAAAAATTAGCTGAATTTTGTCAAATAAAATGGCTACCAGTTGACCATTGTCTGCATACCTAACTAACAAGTGTACATTTGAGATCCTTAATTTTCAGGGCATGTTCTATGGAAAGGATTAGATACTCTGAGTAGACGAATTTTGTGATATAAGCAAATTATGGCTGCCAGATGGCCATCTTCAATTAAATCGCACCTAATCTGAAAAATAATGCAATGGATAAATGCTTGGACCACTGATTTACAGTATAAACTAAATTATTTAGGTTAGAATCTAGCAAGTAGTACTTGGCTAACCTTTAGAAGATTCATTGATTAGCTAATCTGTTCAAGATGATATTGAGATATCTGAAAACTTGCAAAAAAAAGACAGGACACCACAATCAATTCATATTTGGAGACTTTAATTGGGTTAAACAAAGTGCAATGCACAGCAAGATTATATTACATGAATATACACAATACATAAATTCTTAACATAAATAAAAGACAAGAGAACTATGTAAAAATTCTGGCACAAGTAAACGATTGTTTGCATCTGACTTGTGGAAATACAGTTGTTTTTAATTATGGTGTTTGACTTGTATGTGAAGAGAGTACAATGTGTAAAACATGATGAAACTTGATTATGGAGAATATAAACAGCTTGATACATGACAATTTTATAGTTGTAAGTGTATTTGAAATGTATTTACACTGTGGTCATTTTGCAATACCATCTATGCTCTATTAGAAGCACATGTAAACCAAAATTTGCATTTATATTGAATTATTAAAATATCACTTATTTTGATCCTGAAGCACCACTGCAATTTGCAGAGCAAAGACGATAGCAATCAACACAATATTTTGTAAAACCACTGTTATAATTTACTGGGTAACCAGCCTGGTTGCTGGAATAGTAATCATTTTTCAATAACAAAAATAATCACAAATAAACACAATTTTTATTTAGTTTCAAACAATTTTAAAGAATAAGCTATATTGGACATGGTCAACAAAAACGGTATATGGTGGTGTTTATGTTAAGCTCAATGGATATAAATAAAAAACAAACAGTAATATCGGAATTGGCTTCCATTAAAGCAACTTGAATCAGTACACTGAAGGAAATGATTATATTGGCAGTTAAAAATGGTCTTGCTGTAATCATGCCACAAGTCTTTTGGTATTAAAAATGATCAGTGTGGCAGTACCATTATTCATTGGTGCTATCTTTATATCCATATTAAGGAACAAATTTAAACATTTTACATTTACACATATTCCTAGAAAATAACAGAAGGGTTTAGAAATCGATCAACACAGGGAATGCAAGGCACAAATTCGCCATCTGACCTTTGCAGTTAATCAAACTTGGCACAAGTATGGGTATGCCATTTATGTTTTTTGTAACAAAAATATCCTTTCTAGAAACTTTAAAGTTTAATAGTTGGGGAAAAAAATATCAGAATTGTTACGCTTACACTGCAAGGTGAAATAGGTGTTGTTGAATATGTATATAAAGTGCAGCACCATTATTTTATATTTCATTCATGTCTTGAATTCAGTATAAATATGCATTAAAATATGATAACTCAATCATTTAATTGAACTCTTCGACATATTTCATTGGTGAATTGAGTGCAGGTACATTTCCCTCCAAGATCAGCTGTGCGATACTGCAATAATAAGGTAACAATAATCAATACCCAGTATTCAACCATTTGTATCAACATGCACAATACTTTTTTGATTTGTGCTGTAAAATTTCAACCATGATTACTGTACATCATATGACTATTCTAGAAGTCAATGCTGTACTGAGTATTAAGACAAGCCATCGTCAGGTGACAGTCAATGCATACATAATGAGTGGTTATGGTATGTAATGGCACCTTGATCTACACATTTAGTTTGCCATAACAAGTTTACCCAATAGTTTACATGGTATATATACAACAAGATAGGGAGCTAGATTGGTGTTGCATACTTGATGAAAACAGTTCCGGTCATTTGAAACTGATGACTCAGAGAGAAAGGCAAACATACCAAGATAAATGACATTTAATAGCTTCCATTCCCTAGAAGTCAAGACACAATGCTAACACCTCCCTGAAGACTTTTACTTACATCAGGATCTTTAACAACATCCATCGCAGCCTTTTCTATTCTATCAGCATAATCATTGAATTGCATATGCCTTAGCATCATAACGGCACTTAACAATAATGCTGTGGGATTAGCCTTGTCCTGACCTGCGATGTCCGGAGCTGTTCCATGTACCTTATATGTAAAGAAAAAATTTTATTTATACAACACTTGAGCAGTGTTCAAACATGATTAGATCTTAGCTTCTGGGTAAAAGTTAATTATTCAAATCAATTTGACTGACTCTAAGAAACACTTCAACTCATACATCTCATCGAGCGATACAGTAAGTTACACACAAGATGTTTTCGGACTTGTGACATCTTTTATTTATAATGCGCAAACTCACTATTTTCAACTTACAGATTCAAATATAGCAACACCACCAGCACCAATATTTCCACTGGGAGTTACACCTAAACCACCAACAAGACCAGCACATAAATCACTGTAAAGCAATGTATAGCAATGTATAACAATTCATAATCATAATCAAATCTATAATAGAACAATATAATTTTAATTAATATGGTAGCGTACATGAACCAACAATAGAAAAAGCATGTACTTTAAATTACTTTAATTTCGCTGAAGGGGTGATTCAGTGAAAACAAGTCATTGTTAATGACAATAGTCTCCGTCTCAAAAAGGTAATATGGGCCGAAAACATAGTTCATCATTTAGAGTGAATAACTGGCTGGTCTAGTATCAACTGAAATTAGATGTACTTAATAAATACATCTAGTAAATATGTAATATAGGGTCAGGAATTAAACAGGATATCCTATTGAAGCATTTTTTGTATCCGAACTGAAATACGACTTCGGACGGAAGGTCGGACGGATGGACAGATGGAGACCGAATTATAAGTTCCTGTTTCAAACTTCGTTCGAGCAGGGCCTAATAAAATGCAGTGAACATATGTTTTTTTTCTATACTTTACATTCAATGCATCAAAAATCAGTGAAAATAAACTTACTACAAAACACCGAAAAAGTCTTTTCAGCAACAATAAATTCCAACTAAAATATTTCAGAGTATTGTGCAAGAAATATTAGACCGACCTACCTACCTGTTCCTATCTTAAATACGATTTATAGATATTATTCTAATATACAAAGGAATACTGTATTCAAAACATATGTACTGAGGTAACTTAATTTCAGTAGAGATCAAGTAGTCAAGCATTAAAAAAAGACAAAAAGTTAGCATTTCTACCTGAGAATATCACCATAGAGATTTGGCATGACTAAAACATCATATTCTGTGGGATCTTGGACCATCTGAAACAAGAATCACAAACATTGACATGCACCATGATTATCTGTACTCTGTGCTTATTGCACTGGATGCTAGTTACCTCCCCATGGATTCATGTCCTTCAAATACCCAGACTTTTTCCTCATAATTTTATCAAGTCGAAAATGTTAAAAGTAAATGCCTCACTTGAACTTGTATTCTTTCAGAGTTAAATTGAATCACTCTAAGGCATTGCAATAATGTTTTTTTTTTCAAAAATGAAGCAGTTAGTAAAAATATTTTCGGCACATACGGTTTCATCATTCATAAACAGAGGGTGCTGTGCAGTGGAAAAAAATTAAAATACATTTTCCTATATAGATTGCATTCAATTTGTGCTAAACCAGTGAAAATAATTACTTATATCAGTCTCAAAAGCTTTTGTCAGAAAAAATTCAAGCTAAAAGTAATTCACAGTACAGTAAGTTACAATCCTAGTTTCAAGAAATCCTGATCAGAGAAGCAGTTATGCTGTTGGATCACAGAACAAAATGCAGTTCCAAATACAAGAATCACTTGACTCAAACATGACTAAATATAACTGTTCATGAACATACTTGTAAACAGACTGTGTCTAAATACATTTCATTAAATTTGATGCCCCTATATTTTTCAGCAACTTCCCTGCAACATCTTAGAAATAAGCCATCAGACATTCTCCTAAAAACAATAATAAAGAGCATGGAAATTACCCAAAGCAGACAATTCATGTCATGTTTTTTTAATTTTGGGGTACATGACTTATTAGTTCTATGCATAATAATATTCTGCTTTTCAAGTTTTGACATTGATGTCTAAGGGGAGTTCAATTGTGACACAAGGCCTGTGAAACACGGCAATACTATATACAGTACATATAAAATAATAAAACAGTTTTGGCGTAAATGCATAGAATCAAATAATTTTCACTTTTCACTGTAACGCAAAAGACATTGAACAAATTCAATCACTAGACTCAGTAAATAAATCTGAAATTACACTCACATGATATTTGCTTTATGTACGGCAGTCACAGTGTTCCTATTATTTAATCTGGCATATTCAAAGGCAAATTCAGCTACTCTTCTAGAGGCTGGTTCAGTAATGAGTTTAATACTTTGTACAACACCTTCCACAATCTAGGAATAATAAAGGCAGAATGTAAGATTCACAAAATACATTCTTCAGAAAATTGCAAGTACCGGATTCTGCCGTAAATTTGCCCATCGGTTTCACAGCTGGTGGGCCCTTATTTGGGGTTCAAAATTTCAAAAAATGATCATCAAATTTGGGGGGGGGGGGGGCGCTTATATTTTCAACCTCGACAGTTGGACCTCCCAAAACGAAAGAAACTATTGCAGAAGCTAATCTACAATTTACGAAAACTATGGATGATGCCAACGTGTTCAAATTACCATAGCTCATTTAAATATGTTAATGGTATTGAACATAGCACGGATGAGATTTGCTGATGTTGTTGTACGATCTTTTAGCTTGGATTATGATGGGAAAGCGACATGATTTGTTTTTAAATAAAAAAATTAGTTGCTTTCAAAAGATAAACTGAGCATTTAAAGAATAATTTAACATTGTTTACAGCGATAATGGCTCATTGTTGTAACGAAGCTTACCCATTCATGCTAGTTGCAATAAACATCAATACTTTTGAATAGGCGTCAATGACTACAGCGAAACTTTTAGGCATTGGAAAAAATTAAAATAACACCTTGAAAAACTGCCCGTTCTGGGCTAAATTAAGATTCAGTTCATTCATGCATTGATCTGAATTCACTAACATAGCAAGTAGCTATTTCAAAGTGTTTTACAGTGTGTTTTGTGATACTTACTGTATGTTCAATGCCACTGTATTCTCCCTCTGTATTTTCTCTGATTGTAACGATATCAACATCCTCATAGGGTGTTTTGTAGCCTTCAATTGATTTACATGGTCTTACATTGGCATATAAATCAAATTCTCTGTCAAGTAGCAAGAATCCCAAGAAAATATCAGTTTGACCATCATTGAAAATAAAATATGATGAGATATGAAGATGGGTGGAGTGTGGCAGAATCTATTGTTAAAATTCAGAATGTATACAATTATGAAATTTATCAAAACAGACAGTTTTGATTGGGCCAGCCATGTATGAGATATGGCTCCATGGAACTGCATTTGTTTAAACAAGATGACCGTCAGTCAGCCATTTTGGATTTGTATGCTGATGTACTTATAAATATGGTATAAAACTAAACTTACTTTCGAAGTGCTAAGTTCAGGCTCATATGTCCTTTACCAATGGGTGTAGCTAGTGGTCCTTTCAGACCTACACAATTTTTATTCATGGATTCTACAGCTTTGGATGGAATACCAAATTTACCGTCTGGACCTTTCACTGGAGTAACATCCACACTTTCCCATTCAATAGGCACCTAATGATATTTAATTGTCACAACACTGAACATGTACCAGTCAAAAATGAATTCTATTCTCATCATATAAATGTGTGTTTCATAAAAAAATTATATAAATGATTTTGCATCACCTACATTATTTTTATTAGAATTAAAATTAAATTGCATTGCAAATTACCTGTAGTGAAAGTCAGCTAAAAATAACACAGTGGAGAAAGAATAATTGAAATATTGGTGTTCCTAAGAAATATTTAAATCAAGATCAGTCAGGAAAATACTGACATTTGGAGGCATTGTAGAAAAGTAGAGGCACGGACTCAGTGCTACTAGTTTTGCACATACCTACTTTTTCCTTCCTTATCTTTCACAAATTAAAAAACCAAAGAAATTTTTGTTTGTTTTCAGCAATGTGCCATATAAACCAAAGTTTTTTTATCAACAAGAATATAGAGAAGCAACTGTAAAACAGGTTTCTGGCTTACATATTTTTTAATTTAAGGTTTACTGTACATGATATATCGATCCAATAAGAAATAAGTGATGGGTATATTACCTCTGCAGCTTTAAATATTTGCTGTACTGCCGCTGATATTTCAGGTCCAATGCCATCACCTGGTATAAGAGTTATAACACGAGCCTGATAAAAAAAATATACTTGACTGAGTAAAGAATTAAATTTAAAGCATAACTACTGACAATTATACACTTATCTAGAGGAAACAATAATATAGCTTGACATGGTCACATGAGGGCACCCTCCACTAAACACGGCAACTTCAATAATAGTGCCTGAGAACAGTAGACTATTGATATATATTTCAATTTGGTAATACTATCAAATATATAGTTTGGAAAAAACTAATAATTACAGATGTGGAAATCTGTATTTAAGTCGGTGTGCTAAGCTGCAATCACAAGCACAATAAAGAATCTGGAAACTTGGTGGCAAACTGTGGACAAAATTAATTATTGATCAGGCCAGATAAACGAAAAAAGCTCAACTGATATTCACAGTAGTCGGTCAAAAAGAATACAAATGAATTTTTCTAACATTGAATTTTGATTCCAATACATTTACAGAATTCTGTAAGAAAATTAATTCACCAATGATGAATCACTAATTAATTTTTTTTATATTAATAACCATAATTATGTCCTCCTCGACCAAGTTCATAACAAATAGATAATAATTTACAAGGTGCAGCACTGTAATTGTGATAGCATTATAATGTATACAATAATACCTCTGATGAATATGACTTCCTGCCAGCTAGGACTTGTCCAAAACCGGTCATCTAAAAAATAATAGAACACAAATTAACTCAATGTCGCAGTGGTTTTTAGCTTGTATGTTTTTAGAGGGAAGACACTTAGTCCCAACCAATAAATTATCCAAAAGACAAATTTTGTTCACATGATGAAAGGAATATTGTGCCTTTTGGGCAAAAATAAAAATGTGAAATTACATGTAGTTACGTCGCCATTGATTTCCACAATACTTTGACAATGATGAAACAGAAATAATAACAAAATACTTACGCAATACAATAAGCACATATTATTACAATATTATTTACATTTACAATCAGCTTTTATGGTGTAAAAATTATGAGGGTATGTGGGAAAACAGTCAAAGTCAGGAACTTTATCATTAACTTTGTTGAATGTTTTGGATCATTCACTAACTCTTGATGCAAAGTGATTTATGCAATGTTTTTCTGCATGATTTGAGGAGGAGAAGTGTTAAATGAAGGGAATACATTTGTTGTGTGCATGTTTTTATTATTCACAGTTTCTAAGCAGGAACATAATCCCACAAATGTTCACATACTATAGAAGCACAACAAAACCCATAAGGCTTGATTTATCAAGTGGTGACAGCTTGGGATGTAGTTACGTTTTTTTTTTTTTATCATGTTTTATAGTCATCTAGCAAACAATAACCAACTGCCCCTTTGACTTCCCATTTTTACAAAGGCATCACAACATGTGATACATGATGTGTAAATGTGTATTTTGAAGAAGTAGAAAAATAACAGACATTCTGTTACATGATCTTAGAAGAGTTCAATTTAATTGTTTGCTTTAATCTGCTTTAGACTGAATTGAAATTGTAATTTTCTTCATACTTTTCAATAACACAAGTGAGTATAAAAAATGACAACAGACAATTTGATTGGGAAACAGATGGTTATTATATGTGGCTTGGTTGCCATAGATCTTGTTACGCATCCAGCCACACACAAAATTATGGGATAGTTTATGTATCAGCCGGAACGCAGCCAAGCGTTTTGACCGTTATTCGACACGATTATTAAATTTGAATAGCGCCACCAACTGCATGAAATCCTGTTTTTATATAAATGCGGAAGTTGTGGTAATTTCCCGCGGTATTTTCTTTTTGTGCTATTTTAGAATCTTGGGCAAAAATCATAATTTAAAACGATGAACTAATATGCAGGTCTCAAATGCAACATTGTCTTATAGGTTTTCGATCAAAAATCAACGATATGTATTAAAATATCATGCAATTTACAATGACCTTCGGATTCACCGTTCAAAATCAAAACATTAAGTTTGGCGTTTTTTGTAAGTGTCGCATTTTTTTTATAAAAACATTTTCATTTTCTGTTTTGACTAGGACAAAAAATATGTTTCAATTCATAATTTAATATAAAAATGTAAGTGCTACACTCAGCGGGCGTTGCAATTTTGACCTTTGCACTGGCGTGTATGACAAGCCACTTTCTGTCTACTGATGGCGTTGGCGTAGCATGACATGATTATAGAGCGGTCTCTGAATGCATATTTGAGATCAATCTTTCAGTGTTTGGCTGTCTTCTGGCCGAATTTAATCCGAAGCCTTACTAAAGAGACCAGTATTGCCTACTAATCGTATTGTGATGTTTTGAGGTCAAGTTGAGGGTTTCAGTGTATTTTGTTTTATTCGTCCTCATATATGGGTTAACATACACGGTGATGTGTGTACACATGGTACACGTTTATTTTCTTGAGTTCAAATTTCTTAATCTCGAATTTTTGTCGAGTATATTGTAAACTTCAAAAAATGTTTGCGTTAGCTCTGACTACTCAGCGCTTGTTTCTGGAGTGTGGAGCTTGAGCTTAATGTCCGGCTAATATAAAGTTACATTTTTAGAGTTACCAAAAACAGTAATTTTCATAAATTTTAATAAACTTTATTGCCATACTAGGCAACCGGCCCATCACAATCTCAAGTTTACATTTCTTGAAAACAACAATAATACATAAATGAACTGTAATATAAAATACTGCCCATCAAGTGGTTAATTTTAGTGCCTCTGACCTTAACTTAAAAGCTTGACACAGGAATTTTGACAAATTACAAAGTGTAATGGGTACCTCACTTGTTATTAATTTTATGAAAGTGTGGTGTCCCTGGTCATGTAATGACCAACGCGGCAATAGCTCGTCTCTGTAGGCTTGGTATATGGGACATTCGAAAATTAGATGTAATTCATCTTCAATTATTCCGCTATTGCATAATACACATTTCCTTTCAAATCGATCTACATTATGCATATGGCCAGATTCTATTGCTAATTGGTGACTCGAGCAACGAAACCTTGATAAAGATTTCCTATGTTTGTTCACACTTACACTGATAATACATTTTTCTACAGTATAGTGTCGTTTTACCTGGCAGAACAAATTTAGGCGGCTCATAGTTGAGCATTCTTCCCACCATTCCTGTTGCCACATGTCCCTAATTCTATGTGCAAAATTTGCAAGGAATGCAATTTCATTTCCCACCCCTTGATTGATCCACACTATCCCAAATCCATACCTATTCAAAACATCTCGAATATGCGTTACCACGTTCATCTTCCCGTACTAAAAGAAGATACGATTGCTTAGCAATCTTACTTTCTTCCATACATACATAATAATTTTTAACCACCATTTGATACATTTAATATATGTACTAGTAAAAACTGGGTAACGTCCTAGTTCAGCTAAATTTGGGGTACCCCCTTTAACTCCCAGAAATCTTTTACAGTATTTATAAAAAGGATTTAAAAATACATGTATAATGAAATAACAATGTCTTCTGTCATACGGATACATTGAAAGTGTATGAAAAAATGAAATTCCTAATCACAAAGCCCCATTTCGAAAATCCAGTAAAACACATGCTATATCACAATTATGATCGAGTCAATGTTACGTCTTCCAGTGTTAGTATTTGAAAATCCATCTCTTACAGTTTCACCCTGAAAGGTTGTTAGGATGAAACAGTAGCAAATTTGAACACTGTTAATTTTTGATCCGAATTAGACGTCCTAATGAGTGTACACAAATTAGAATCATTTTTTTAAATGACATTTATCCTTATAACCTTGTAAACTGGAGGTTGTTTTGAATTTATTACATTCGTTCTATCATCATTTGCATAGCTGTCTATTTCTATCTGTTCTTTCATTTACTGTTCGTTATATTAATTGTCCCGTGTATTATTAATGGCCTGCTACATAATCTTGGCACTAATTCCATGGGAGCACCCAGGAAACATGTCGTTGCTAGTGTTAAAATTGTGTAATCACTAACACTGAATGTGTGTTAGTTACTATGCAGATTCTAAAAAGTTTGGCTTTATGATCAATTTACTGACTGAATTATTATGTTAACATATATGGCAGAAACATAAAAACGCATATTACGATTGAGGAATGGGTGTGCTCTGTAAAGTGGAAACAATATATGGCGGATGTCGTGTAGGGAAATTTACAAGTACAAGAACACAAAACAAATGACTGAAAACAATCGACAAAACAAGTACAACACATCATAGTCAAATCAGAAAAAAAGAGATATATGAACTTCATGATATTTATCAAGTAAAAGTAAAAGTACATTATAGCGTGAAATCATGCATCATTAGTAAAAAAAATCAAAACCTAGAGTACAAGTAAATGAAGATACATTCTACCATTTTACTTTCGTAGATTCGGAAGTGTCACATTTTCTTATAAGCAGAACGATTTTTTAGAAAATCACTGAGCTTAAAGTCGACATATTTGGCTTTCTAACGATGTCTTACTTATCGTGCAACACCATCTACATGCGAAGATATAGCGTTATGAATAATAAAAACTCGCTCCGATGACCCATTTTCCTCTCGCTAACGACGAGGACAAATGATGTGTGGAGATTCTAAAAATACTGCTGGCCCGAATCAAGCGCACAATTTAGCACATAAGAACTAGATTTCATCATATATGGCAGAAAATTTCAAATTTTCAAAGACTACGGTGTTCAAAATAACAGTTTTGCTGGCCTATCGGAAATACGTAATTCTATAGCCAACATCTAAAATTTGACACGTGACATATGTCTAATAAGCGCCCTCTATGACAGTGGGCTGCGTTCCGGCTGTATAATCAGAAAATTACACCAATCGTAAAACACTATGTATGGATTGTCCCACAATGCACTTTGATAGTTTACAGAGGTCTTTCACCTATATTTTTACATCATTGCTTAATTATTATGGATAATGTGAAAACTAAGTTTGATGAGCTTCCCAGTAGAAATTATGTATGGAACGTTTTATGCTGTAGACCTTGTAACATTACCTAAGAGTAGACCTATGTCATTTATGTCAAAGCATGCTGCTAAGG
The DNA here is from genome assembly GCF_978046115.1 of Saccoglossus kowalevskii. Classification (NCBI taxonomy): domain Eukaryota; kingdom Metazoa; phylum Hemichordata; class Enteropneusta; family Harrimaniidae; genus Saccoglossus; species Saccoglossus kowalevskii. The sequence continues at coordinate 20,733,711 of NC_140653.1, read as the reverse complement.
ATTTATAAGATGAGACTATTTAACAGGTGTGATATGCAATGAAAAAAAAACTAATATTTCTATAAATACTATTGCAAATGAGAATATGTATAAGATCTTTTTGTTTCTAACAGAAACATTTTACTCAAGCAGCTTGAACAAATAATCAAGTCCAGGAAATTGTGTTGAAATATATCAATAAAATAAACTTATGTTTTAATTCTATACCAACAGGACATGTGACCTTAAGAGGTCATGAAAGTGGTTTATTTAACCTTTCTGAGCATCCATAGCATTTTGTGACACCAATGGTTAGAAATATATTTGATTGCTGTGCATGCCAATGTGATTTTCATATCATTAACATATCACCACACGCAGATATCAAATAGCATACCCTTATTTTATAAATCTTAGGCGACACTAATAGAGCAAATACAACTGGCTGTGGAGCACTCCAACCAAAAATCAAAGCAAGTACCACCACCACACTAATCCCGACCCGCGTCCAGGATCAAGAACTTCAACAAAAATTTGACAAGATTTAACTGATTATGAAAAATTGAAAATGATTTATCAAGCAGTGCAACAGGTTAAAAGACTACTTGAACAGCCAGAGACAAGAATACTATGGTAATAAAATCAATTGTGCCTTGGATATTACTGCACTAGTCAGTACAGTACATTATTATACATCCGACACAAAAAAACAACAAAATTTATCAAACTGTAAATCGTATGTTACGGTAGTGTTTAAATGTTTTTCGTACTTGGAAATTATGCGTCACGTTTACATCACATTCGAAAACTAAAAACTTTATTTACTTCAGACACAGAAGCTTTATCAGTGTGTGACACAAACATTCACACAGTTTGAAACACTCTTTATTGCTATCTCAGGCCGTTACCTCTCATTAAATTATTACTACAAGCAGGTGAAATATGTATAATAATTCTCGGGGGCGGACATCCGGGCATTTTCACCGCTTAGCAACCCTCGCGGTGAAAACAAAGGCCAAAAACTCACAGAAAACGGTACTTTGGGATGATTGTTGAGACTCCTCTGAACAGTGTAACAAGATTAGCCCTACGTGTGTAACATGTATAAATTTGGTTGTTCGGGAATACTTCAAAGTTGAGTTTGTGTTGTTTTTTCGAATTTTCACTGGCTTGACCGGCGTTCCACAGCAGCGCGCACAGAGCCCATAGAAATGCATGTACAGTGGTGTGCGTCGTAGCAACGTGGAACGTCTTGTGACGTAGCTCAGCCCCCGAGGATAAGGTTATCACGGGAATACTGCAAAGTATGCACTCAGGCTGTACAGTAATGCACCTCTGCTCTTTGTCAATCAATACGATCACAGTACTGCATTCGTGCATACTTCTCGTAATAACCTCATATTCTTTCTCAACATGTTATCATGTGGCATATTCCCTCATCAGGAACTGCATATATGTGGTGACATTTTTTACAATGACAAAAATTAGTCATTTAATTTTCTCATCTCTTGTCCACTACATACTCTGTGACATCAGTTCTGTATACAATACAAAGACAAACCACAGAAAAATTGCATGTACGTAACGGTCTCTACACATGGTTAAAACCGTTTTTCTTGTGATCATGAACTGACAGTACCGGTAGTGTACATGTACGGTACAGGAAGCGGGTCGTATCAGTGAAACCAACCGTTTCTTGACATATTTTGACGATAATTTTGGTACGGTATTAAACAGTCATGCCACACGTGTCAATAGTATCAATATTCAAGCAGTTAATTAAGAAAGTGCAATAATTTCACTATAATTTTGTACGTTACCATCTTTCGTAGTGCACGAGTCGCCATGATTGCAGAATACATTAGCTGCGCATCTTGTACTGCGCATGCCATTTCTTACGTGTTAGGGACAGACCATTTATATTTACACGAGGACGGGGCAGATTACAGACCGTGTTCCAAGTTCGGATTTAGAAGGGCCGACCGGGGTATGCTCCCGACTTATTTTCTAGTTTTAGGGTATTATTATTATTAATGTTAATCGTTATTGCAGGATATAAAATAGAAAAGGTCGTGCATCCAATATTTATAAAAAATAAAATTATATACAAAACAACCAAACTAAGAGTTTTCAGAACGATATGTTTGACTCATGTATCATCACAGAGTTTTGGTAGTGTCGGGTCAAAATTTAAATTTAAACTCGTACTATAATTAACAGTTATTTTTGGATATAGCTCACACAACGCTTTAGCTAGATATAGATTTTATTCAAGTGACGTTTAGACACCTATTTAAAACCACAGTCTCTCTGTGATAGAAAAATTGTGATAAAACCTATATAGTGTGTGAGTTGCTAGGTGGCACTCCAAATAAAGGGCAGAATGGAGCAATAATTATTTAGGTTTTGTCTTTAAAGTAGATCGTCTATTTTAAAGTAGACACCTACCCGGAATTTACTAGTATTCATTTTGAAATCAATTGTACTCCAGGGTAATATATCTTTGGGGGCGGAGCTACGTCACAAGACGTTCCACGTTGCTAAGGCGCGCACCACTGTACATGTATTTCTATGGGGCCTGTGTGCGCTGCTGTGGAACGCCGGTCGAGCCTGTGAAAATTCGAGAAAACAACACAAACTCAACTTTGAAGTAATTCTGAACAACCAAATTTACATATGTTACACATATAGGGCTAATCTTGTTACACTGTTCAGGGGGTCTCAACAACCATCCAAAAGTACCGTTTTCTACGAGTTTTTGGCCTTTGTTTTCACCGCGAGGGTTGCCAAGCGGTGACAAACGCCCGGATGTCCGCCCCGAGGGTAGCCCGACAAGCTCGCGTGGGTTGCGCCCTCCGCTGTGCTCCAAACCCAAGACAGTTGAGACAGTTAGTGGGGCTGATGCTGTTCGGCCGGCGAGGGCGCCTCTCACGCCTACATGTTAGACCTCCGACCACTAATAAATTTATTAGGTTAGACCAGTCTAATTTTTGAGAAAATGATAATTGTATTTTAGTTATAGTTGCTATTTTGTTGTATTATAATTATAACTCTTTTACCATAAGTTCCGAAAAGAAGACTTCCGAAGATTTACTCTATTCATGTTCCGCCCATTATAAATTTGCATATCTCGATCTGTGCCCCTTGAAAGAAAACACTCAAGCATTTAAAGACATGATTCCAGGGCAAACCCTAAAAAACATAATTCCGGTATCCGGAATTGCGTTAAAATACTATTTAAAATTACTCCGTGTTGTAATTGTATAATGCCTAAACGCTGTATATTATGTTTGCAAGCATTCCGCTTAGAAATAGTAAGATATTTATCACGCTTTCTAAAAATGTTAGGATTGAAAAATTTACAAATATGGTATCACGAGCAACAAAGGCACACTTAAATGGGCTATAAAACAGTCTGTGCATTTTTCACTACACTTTATCTTTATAAAGAGTATGCCTTGTTTAGGCCAGACTTTTATTATCCCTTGTTTCGCGAACCCGCCGAATGAACAGGAGCCGAAAATGAAACAAAAATATAATTTCATTTCAGCGTAATTTCTCGCGCCGGCGGACTTGTAAGCGCAAAAAAATGCTAAAAAAATATTATTTTATATTTATTTTTTTACCGCCCGCCGCATAACAAATCAATGTTGCATTTTTGTGGGAGTATCATGATCAAAGTACCGAAGTCTCGCGCAGATGAGAAACAAGGTTATACATGGAATAACATTTTATTTCATTTCTTCTCTCCGATCAATGATCTCACTTACAATTCTTTGAGAATCACACAAATCTAATGAAAAAAAAAAAAAAAATTTTTTTTTTTTCCGCTCTCCTCAAAATAAAAAAAAATGCCTTATAAAAACTCGCGAAACAAGGAATAAAAAAGTCTGGCCTTAATACGTTTAAATTTATGTTTCTTATTAACAGTAGCATTATGTATAACAGTACTACCAATTATAACCATTATGGCCATTGATGCATATATTGGGTCATGCTAAAAACGTACAGATCTCGTCATCTATTTATTGACGTTCTTTTGTATACAATTAATTTGCTCACGTTATGCATTTGCAACCTTGGCTTTTCAAATTCTCGACTCATTACTGCCGTTGATGGCGTGTTGGACACAGTCCAGTCGATGCTCAGAAAGTGCGGCTAACTGTAAATTTACAGCCTTAGTTATCTGTGCATTGGCGCTTCTTTGTATAACTGTACATGGCTCATACTGTAATTTTAAAGCCCTGGGCATTTATTTTTATTAACAATGTGATCGAAATGTATATCCCTGTGAAATATTATAATAATATTTGGAGAGACACAAACAAATGACGTAATCCTCAATTGATGAGTTTACTCACTAAACTGAATAAATGGATGAATGGGCCATAAGATTGGTGATTTCTCTTTGAACTTCACTTTTGTGAAGTAATAAGTTAATGAGCGTCGATTTTCAATAAATATCGGTTAGACTCTCCAGCTCCGGTAAAATTTAAATCAATACATAAATTTAAAATAGCTGAAAACATTTTGCATCTACTTTTTCGGTTGACACACATGTTTTACCACTTTCTGCATCAGTTACTGGGGATTTTCAATTTAAATTTTGAACTGAAAACTGTAAATTTGAATCGATAACTAAAAAAATATTGAAAACTATTGGTTTGGATTGTGTCAGATTGTTTTTAAAATGTCGTTGCTGTCAGGGCACAGCACTTCACGTGTTTATCATAACAAGTAGACAACAAACAAACAAATGACGCATTCATTATTCAGATCACAGTCCCTCTATCGGATAGAGGGACTGTAAACAATATTGATTTTTCAGGATTTTGTGTAACAAAACGACTATTACTTGCACATTGACAAGTAACCCGCGCCATACAAAGCGTTGCACTACTAACACTGTTCAACCACGGTTCCTAGAACCGTGGTTCAAGTGACAGTTCCCATGAGAATTTTAAACTGAAAACTGCTCGTGCATTACAAGTAAAATGAAGCATTCCTGTTTAACACGTCGGTTTTCTTGTTCATTCACTGTATTTGAACACAGTCACTGTGATTTGAAAAAATACAAACTGGGGCCCTCAAATCACCGTCGACATAGGATAATGACGTTCACCACGTCCATCTTTCACGTTCGGCAAGACAGACATGACCACGACGTATGTCAGTTACTGCAAAGCATGCTCGTGCTCATCCCAATGAGCATCGAGTAAACGAATGTTTTACTTTTATCATATAGTAACTAAACAGGATGACAAGTTTCCGCTCTATTTTTTGTTCTTTCTTTACTAGTTCATCTTTCATCAGATTAGTATATGTTGTCACACATATACTCGTATCTCTGCACATTTGATGATACAACTTCTTGACCTACTGTAACTGCGTATTTTTGTTAAGTTGCACTGTTTTGTCTATGGACATGATATAGTTTTCTTTAATGGTGTACATAGCAGTTTGTTGTTTAGTTGATTTAACAGCTTCCAACTTTGTGAATTTCTTTATTTTGGCATGTAAGGTCGTATTGTACTGCTTTTTGTTGGTCTTCTAGTTCTTGAATTGCATGATTTGAAAATTTGCATCAATATGGCAGCCAATTCTGTGTACTCTAATGTTGCAATATTGTTCAACTTTGGTGATTTTCAAATTCGTAATTAAATTTTAGATGGTGTATGATCAACCTTCTTGGAGCACTGTCTTGGGGGACTTTTCCCCAGGGCGCTGTGTCTTATAGAGTACTCGACTGACCGACTAAGACGAGAGTTGAAACGTATTTCGTTGTGTGTGTCTATTTGACTGTAACAGTTTAAGCGACGTTCCCGGTCCCGTACCTCAAGGGGACGCGATAGAGAGACGAGGATTCCCCCCTGGCACGTGTGGAGAACCCCATCGGAGAAGAATTCCCCCCTGATATGTGAGTGGAGATCCCGGGCAGGTGTTTAACACACTTTGACATCCTGTGAAGAAAAGTGAAATGGCGAAGGTGTGTCTTTCTTGCGAACCGAACTAGCAGCTCGATGGCACAGACGACTCAGAAACTGCGCTTGACGACTAACGACTTTACTCGAATCATACCAATGAACAACGCTTAAGACATGAAGACTTCGGAGCCCCTTCGGAAGGACGAGTATCGAATAGGACTGAATAATCAATACTTGAGCGACATTAAAGACAAGATGATGATAAAGAACGACTTGGACTAACGTGACAAAAAGAGGAGATGCTATATAGACTTTGAATTAGAACTTTAGCTATTTGTGTATTGTCATGTGTAGAGAACCGCTTGCTGGGCACTGTAACTGACACTGTGTAACGTTGAACTCTTTTCCAGAATCCCAACACTATTGTTTAGTATGTAACGTATTTCTTGCTTGCTTTTCCTATCGTTTTTCTGAACGTTTTTTTTTTGTGATGTTGAATTGTATGTTGTGTAAGCGCCCAGATCTTGTTTTGAACTGATATTTAGTGACTTGCGAGATCCTTTATAATGATTTAAGCGTGTTTCAGTGGACAAGTATTTGCAACACAGTGTTTTGAGTTTTTTAATGTCTTTTTGAGATGAGAGGTGGTGCGCTTGTATGCGTGTTGTTTGATAACGCAAGCTTTTGTTCATGATTGACAGGATTATATGTAACTAAGGTGAGGGTTCTCCGAACCTGCCTATTCACATAGTTCATACCCACCATAGACTCCGGTCAGTCAAAATGACTATTTTGAACTGTAGGCATTAATCAGCGATTCTGCCGGTGACGGAGAGATAGAATCCAGGTCAGGGGAAGCCCCATGACCTCAAGATTCTTTTACCCCTTACGTCACGAACCCACGTGACTGAGGCCACCTGGCAGCGCCACAGGTAGCCGTCCATCACTCTGGTTCCTTTCTCTCCGCCTCGAGGACTTAGACCAACGCGACGGAAAGAGTGGGGAGCTTGGGGGGACCCGGAGTCTATGGTGGGTATGAACTATGTGAATAGGCGGGTTCGGAGAACCCTCGCCTAAATTCACTACGTTCCATTACCCACCATAGACTCCGGTCAGTCAAAATGACTATTTTGAACTGTAGGCAGACACCGATAGGTGGCGGGTTTTTCCGAGCAAACAGAAAAAAAAAGGAGAATGATGAAAGACTTTTCCCCAGTCCGGGATGAACAAGTCATTGTCAATGACACGTCCCCGTTCCGTTCATATTTGAGTGACATATACATTCAAAGCAGATCATGACCGAAATGCACCTGCATATGTACAACACATTGTACTAAATCTGAACAAAATCCATGCATGCATGACTGAGATCCGGTTCTGGAATTGTGAAAATACGTGATTTTAATGCATTTTCGGCCTTAAAATGGCCATCATTCAGCTATTGCTAAGCGGATCATGAAACAAATGCACATATCTATTTGTGACATGATGCACCATGTGTGTGTGAAGTTTGAACTTGATCAATCCAGACATGTCTTGGATACGGATCCAGAACTGAATTCTTTAAGAAAATGGCCGCCAGTCGGCCATTTCGAACTTGATCCGAAAAAAAAAATGACGTGCATCAAGGTCCTATTATGTTTAATGTAAGTACCGAATTTGAACAAAATCCGTCCATGCATAACTGAGATCCGGGTTCGGAATGGTGAAAATGTGCGATTTCAATGCATTTTCGGCCTTAAAGCGGCCGCCATTTGGCTATCGTTAATGGGATCATGAAACAAATGCACATACATATTTGTGACATGATGTACCTTGTGTGTGTGAAGTTTGAACTTGATCAATCCAGACATGTCTCGGATACGGATCCAGAACTGAATTCTTTAAAACAAAATGGCCGCCAGTCGGCCATTTCGAACTTGATCTGAAAAAAAAAATGACGTGCATCAAGGTCCTATTATGTTTAATGTATGTACCAAATTTGAATGAAATCCGTCCATGCATAACTGAGATCTGGGTCCGGAATGGTGAAAATGTGCGATTTCAATGCATTTTCGGCCTTAAAGCGGCCGCCATTTGGCTATCGTTAATGGGATCATGAAACAAATGCACATACATATTTGTGACATGATGTACCTTGTGTGTGTGAAGTTTGAACTTGATCAATCCAGACATGTCTCGGATACGGATCCAGAACTGAATTCTTTAAAACAAAATGGCCGCCAGTCGGCCATTTCGAACTTGATCTGAAAAAAAAAATGACGTGCATCAAGGTCCTATTATGTTTAATGTATGTACCGAATGAAATCCGTCAATGCATAACTGAGATCTGGGTCCGGAATGGTGAAAATGTGCGATTTCAATGCATTTTCGGCCTTAAAGCGGCCGCCATTTGGCTATCGTTAATGGGATCATGAAACAAATGCACATACATATTTGTGACATGATGTACCTTGTGTGTGTGAAGTTTGAACTTGATCAATCCAGACATGTCTCTGATACGGATCCAGAACTGAATTCTTTAAAACAAAATGGCCGCCAGTCGGCCATTTCGAACTTGATCCGAAAAAAAAAATGACGTGCATCAAGGTCCTATTATGTTTAATGTATGTACCAAATTTGAACGAAATCCGTCCATGCATAACTGAGATCCGGGTCCGGAATCGTGAAAATGTGCCATTTTGATGCATTTTCGGCCTTAAAATGGCCGCTATTCGGCTATCGTTAATCGGATCATGAAAAAAATGCATGTGCATATGTCCCATATAATGTGTGATGTATGAGTGAAGTTTGAACATAATCGGTCCATGCATGTTCGAGATACAGGTGATCACGGACGCACGGACGCACGGACGCACGGACGCACGGACGCACGCACAAAGGGCAAAACATAAGTCCCCGTTTTCGGACTCCGTCCGAACGGGGACTAAAAACACACTCAAAAACCTAAGTTAAGACCCAAGAAGGGTGGCGTCTTACCTTGCCTGTGCTGTCCCCGAAGCAAGAAGCCAATGCTGCTGTGGTGACAGGGTTCGGTGTGCCCGAGAAAGCTAGACCCCAACCGAATTCGGGGGTGATAAGCTTGAAGTAGGACCGAAACAGTTTGTATGAGGACGTAGGTCGACCGAAGCGAAACCTGGGAGCTTCCGGGAAGTGCTAGTGGAACAGACAATCTGCCCGCAAAAATGCAGAGACTGACTTATTGCCTATGCGCAGAGGCCCCTGTGGTCGTTCGGGCTGGGTCAGCAAACAAGGCCTGACCCGCTACGACGGGGCCTAATCTGAAGAGACCCTGCTCAATAGATTGGGTGTCTCTTAGGTAGTAGTTGATGAAGACGTTTCGCGTTCTCCAGAAGCCTGCCCTCAGAATGTGTTTGAGGGGGCCCTGATGCTAGCGCTAGTGAGTTAGCAATCGCACGGACCTCATGTTCTCGTACTTGGTGTCTCTGCAAGGTCTGTGTTGAGGAGGATAGCGTATTATAGACCTCCAGTACAGTCGCAGTAATCCACCTGGAGATGGAAGTCGGGGAAGCCGGCTTATCCTGTTTGCCAGGGCCGTAACACAAAAACATGTGTTTGGTTCCCCGTCTAGAAAACCTGGTACGGTTCTCGTGGCAACTCAGCGCTCGGATCGGGCAGAGAAACAATTCCTCCTGATCCTCTGGACTGACAATATTTGCCAGCCGGGGGATGACGATCGGTTGAGGATCGTGTCCTGGGATTTGGTTCTTGGCGAAAAACCCGATTTGTGTCTTTAGTACAACTTGATCATCCATAAAAGTGGCACAACCTTCCGCGAAGGACAGTGCACGCCTAGCTCTGACCGGCGCCTACCTGAGGCAAGGGCCAGTAGGAAGACTATTTTCCACATCAAAAATTTGAGTGGTGCTGATTGGAGAGCCTCAAATGGCGGTCTGCTTAGAGCAGAAAACACAGCCGATGAGCCCCAGTTGGGCGGCTCCCTTGTATGAGGTCTTGGCATCTGGAAAGCAGTAAATAGTCTCCTAATAATAGGACAATCGGCTAGTTTTTGTTCCCGTACGTTCTGAGTGGTGGGGGACAAGACCGACCTGTAGCCAAGGCTCGCTGCGTAGGGGACAAACCCACTTCGTCAAACAGGTGGACGAAGGAGCCTGCTACCTGGCCAATAGAGGGATGGTATGGATCAATCTCCCTTCCTCTACACCAATCAGTGTATGCTTGCGGCCTAGAAATGTAGGCCGCATAGGTGGAATTCCTGTTCGCCCTGGCCAGGATGTTGGCAGGCCGCTCAGATAAGGCTTTCATATGTGCGGGTCTACTGTGAGCCTCTATGCGTGTGTAAATGATACCTGCTGGGCTTGTTGGTAGTGCGTCGTCTGGTTGGGACGACAGGTCCGGTAAGTCTGGAAGCACTGCTGACGCTTCGACTAGCATTTCCAACAGAAGTGGAAACTAGGCCTTACTTGGCCAATTGGGTGCAACCCATGATATTATACGGGTGTGCCCCCGTCGAAGTTTTCTCCGGTGCCCGGTGAACTAGCGGGAAGGGAGGAAAGGCGTACACAACTAAGTGGGTCCAAGGGCTAGCAAAGCGACCCTGGCCCAGGCTCCTGGAGTCAGCAAGAGTGTTACGTACATCCGGAGCTTTGCGTTCTGGGGTGCGACAAAATGGTCCAACCTTGGACAGTCCCACGGCCGAAACAGCCTAGAGGCTACCCACTGGGGTATCAGCTACTCCGTGTTCTGGAGACAGAGCCGCCCTGAAAGGGCGTCGCCAGACTGTTCCTCACCCCTGGAAGGTGGTGTGCGGCTAGCTCCACATTGTATTCCAGGCACCAAAGGAAGATTTTGCTCTGCTAGGACTGACAACGATGGGGAATGCATCCCCCCTCCTTCTTGAAAGAGACCACCGCCGCGTTGCCTGTGCGGAGCAGGACTCTGTGGTCTCAAACTATGGGTAGAAAGCGTGGTAGTGCTAAGTACACTGCTCTCAGTTCGAGCCGGTTGATATGGTAGTCCCAAAATTAATGCGGGGGCCATATCCTTGGGCTTGTTGGCCCAATAGATGCGCTCCCCAACTCTAGGGGGAGGTATCTGTTGCCAGAGCCATACCTGCGGTGAGCGGGCCCAAGGGGCTCCCCTGTCCGAGGTTGGCCAGTGATGACCACCAGGGCAGGGCTTCCTTCACTTGGTCCGAGATCGAAACCCGCCTATCTAGTTCCCATAGGAGTGCTCGGCATTATAACAAGCGTTATACCGGGCGGCTGCGTAGTGCAGCCTGGGGAACGACCCTTCGAACCGAGGTCATCATTTCGATGATCTGTATTAGTTCACGGAGGGACACCGAGGGAACGCTGACTAGGCATTCGGCTAGGCTGCTTAGCGCTAAGCAATATGCTTGAAATAGCTAAGCCAATCTTACCTCTGTGTCAAAACTCCATGCCCAGGGACACCAACTGTACGTTGGGTCGAGGTGGGACTTGTCGATTTACTAATGAGCCCGACTGGTGGAGTAAATCTGTTAGCCTGACGCGTTTGGCTATTACCCCTTGCCCGGGTTGTTGGTAACCGGGAGTCTGGGTACGGATTGAGGTGTACCGACATCTGGTGAAGCAGCAGCACTACCTGTTTCATCACTTTGGTGAACATGTAGGGCGCTGTGCCTAACCCGAATGGGGGGCACCCGAAATTTGAATACTTGGCCCAGCTGGGCGATTCAAAGGAGATGGCAACTCACTGGGTGCATCGGTACGTGCAGGTAGGCCCCGCTTAAGTCCAGCAGGGCTAGCCCGTCAAAACGGTGGATGGAGAGAAGAACCCTGAATGGTGTCTCCATGTGAAACCGATCAAGGAGCACGTACTGATACAGTCTGCCGAGGTCCAAAACTGGACGCTTGCCACTTGTAGATTTGGTACTACACATTTGGATAGAAGCCTGGCCTTAGTTCCGGCTGATGTACCCTGTGTATGGCGTCTTTCCCCAGCAAACTGCTACTTCTTGTCTGATTGCTTCCGCCTTGCGGGAGTCGCCTGGCAGTGCCCAACAGAGGGGACACTGACGGGGGGAAATGGAGATTTCAGCGGTATCTCGTAAACGGATGTCACCACCTGGAAAGGTCCAGGGATCGGTCATCCACCGTCCCCAAACCGTGTGGCCATGTGTTCGGCAGTTGCGGGGGGGGGGGGGGGGGCTCCCTTCCCCCATGAGGTGAGTTCCCCAAAGCCTGAAGTAGTCACTAAGTTGTGACCTGGCCATTCACCGAACACATGCCTGTCCCCCCCGGTTGCAGAGGCGAGCGTCAAACATGCCTCCCCTGCTGCCGGGTAGATGTCCGCCCAGGGAGGGTGAGGAGCCACCACCTGGCTCTTACCTCCCTGGGGGCACGCCACTACCCTCCCCTCCCATGGAAGGGTATAAGCGCTTGCCTCCTGGCTGACTCTGGATAGCGAACGACGCCCTAGGGCGTGGTGTTTTCTGTGCTTGGGGTGCCCTCCGTTTGCCCATGGCAGAACCAACTGGCTAGCGGATTCGATCTGAACCCTCTGGTTCATTGCACTCCGAAGCTCCGAGACTGTACCCACCATTCCCTGAACAAAGAGGGTGGAGGATGTCCAGTCTACGTCACTGAGGTGGGGGACGTACCCCGGCTCAGCTTGTCGGCAAAAACACCTGCGTCTAAGGCCGCGTCCCGTAGCACGGTAGTGGCCCTGGCCAAGAGAGCCAGGCGACACTAGGGGGTGTCGCATGCTAGATGTGCGGTGACCCACCAGTAAAAATGTCGCCTGGTCTAGGAGGCTGGTGCGTTCTGCCTCCAAGGTCTCCAGAGTGCTGGTCACGCATAATAATGTGCTCAAGCAACTATGCCCTCAGGGCTGGATGGGTCGTCTTCAAAGCCACCCATGGAACGCGGCTATCCCCCTTTGCCCGGTTTGACAAATTCGTGGTACCGGGATCTGGGGAAGGAGGCTTGGAATCCAGTTGGGGGCGTTTTGGTCTCATCCCACGCTATGGGGTCTGATCCCGAAACCACACCGACCGGGTAGCTTTTGGTCCAGTGGGAAGTGTTGCCTAATGTTATTTCCACTCGGGGGCCTTAAGCATTACATCCTCCGCGGCTGACCAATGCCGCCCATCAACACTGTTTGCATGCTCTGCGCCCCACTCCGCACTCAGGCGGACAGGGAGAGACTTGCCGACGGGGTTGCTTTGGATCCCGATGCCTGTGATCCCATAAGCGTTGAAGCAGCCTTAGGTGGTCGCTCTAGGATCAAGGGTGGGGGTATATACATTGTATCACTGGGATCGATGATACTCCGCCTCACCCCAAAGCGTGGCTCACCAAGTCATATAGATGGAAGACTCTGAGGGACCGCCTGGAGTACCGGCTGTATCCGACGCGAGCGAACTGCATCTCCATTCACTTTAAATATGTGAGAGGGAGCGTGTTCGACTGTGCATCTCATGACAGGGTCGGTTCCCTCTGGGGATGCCCGTGGGTCGGAAGAAAGGAGTCAAAACCCACAGCGGGGACCAGACACAAGGAAAAATTCATTACCGTTGTACCGCTACTGCGTGACGAACCCTAGCTGGCTGAAAGTAGGGGGGGTCAATGTGTGCCCTGCCCTGAAAGCCCTGCCCCGAGATCGGAGACTTGGCTGCCAGCACCCCGTAGGCATTCAGTGCCCGAGGATCCAGAGAAGGACCGGTGCAATTAGCCTGAGCCTCGGCCACCCCCCAAAATAGTGGGAGAGCCGTGCCTTGGAACGGGGGTTCCCCGGAAGAGATCTGTTTGAATGCAATTATGCTTTCGTGTCTCACCTGCTTGCCCACCGAGGGGACACAGTGGAGACAGCTCGCTCCGACTGCGTCTGATCTACCCGGCCTGCCAGGGACGCAATTGCCCCACCAGTCCTTCGACCAAAGCCCTCAACTCGGAGGCAAACCCGGCGCCGTGCGAGGAAGGGTCCACAAAGAGACCCGCAACGGGCCCCATAGGAGGGAAGCCTCCAGGGGCACAGCCTCGCTGCAGCCGGTAAAATCGGGTAAAACACCACCTGAAAAAACAGACTGTGAGGATGCCCTCCGATCAGCGGGGGAGACCAAGAAAAATATCGGTACCTCCGCCGTCGGGCCTCTTACTCGACGTCCCGGTACATGAAGCACCGGTAGCCAAGCGTGAGGACTTTCCACTCATGCAAAACACGCAACTCACTTTAACCGATCTGTTTACTGGACGCCCGACCTTGCTGTGACGCAGTCAGTCTCAGCGATTTTGATGGCTCTGAAAGAAAATCTCAGGCCAAAGAACTCCAGTGAAAAAACACGCTTTTATGCAAAAACCCCGAAACCCGCACGTAGCTACAACAAAGTATCTCGGATGCGGGTTCTATGCTGGTAAATTCTGAATATAACCACTGCACGGTCGACTCGAAACACGAGGAGACCAGAAAGAAAACGGCAGCGAGCCCTGGTGCGGTCATTACATCTATATATTGCTAAATACATTGAAAATAAAAGACGACATGCATGAGGGAAACAAATTACAGTTGTAAAAGGTGCCGCCATGAAAACCAACTGGTTACATAGTGGCGCCGGATTTTGATTTTTTTTGCTGTGAAAAATACTACACACAAAGGGGAAAACGACACAAGGATAAAAATGACTAGGAATACTTATCCTACCAGCTACAATGTCGGATGCCGAGCAGCGGCAACAACCCAAGCCATAAATCCGGACAGGAAAAAAGACAGGCGATCCAGCAGAGCTCACTAGATTTCATCTCCACTCGAGGCGGAGAGAAATTAAGAGTGATGGACGGCTACCTGTGGCGCTGCCAGGTGGCCTCGGTCACGTGGGTTCGTGACGCAAGGGGTAAAAGAATCTTGAGGTCATGGGGCTTCCCCTGACCTGGATTCTATCTCTCAGTCACCGGCAGAATCGCTGATTAATGCCTACAGTTCAAAATAGTCATTTTGACTGACCGGAGTCTATGGTGGGTAATGGAACGTAGTGAATTCAGTAGTGTCTATCGTTTTAGCCTTTTTCCGTCTTTTTGCCAGAGGAGTAATGTGTTATGATAGCGTCTTTGCATTCCGTTTCCACGTCGTATGACTTTTGTTTAGATTAAGTTTATAAGCGTATATGACACAGGAGTTTGATTAATAGATTTTTATTCATTGTTTATTAGTTACCGCTTTGCAATGCTTTAACCGAGAGACGCATCCTTGGTAATCACGTGATCATGCTGTTGACTGCAGCGATTGGCTGATCGCTTGGTTACACTGCCACGTCTTAATTTTTTTTGACCTTTTGATATAGAGTTTGTAACCTTAGTAACGGGTGTCAGTGCAGCGAAGGGTTACCTCAGCGGACCATTTTGAGAAAAGCGAGTCAATTGGTAGCCTTTCCCTTGTTTTTTGATTCATAACCGTTGATATTTGTGACTTTATAATCATTGTATTTAGACTTATAATCAGTTTATTAATCAGTGTATTTTACTCTTTTGATTTATACCTTTATTAGTATTGTATTTAACCCGTATAACGATGAGTAGCGTACGGTATCTTTGATTTATGAACGTGTTATGCCAGGAGGCATGGCTCAGTTTGAGTGAAGGGATGTGTGATGAATTTGTTTTTGCGTATCTGTTGACTGACTTAATTAGTTGATTACGAGTGAATGGCTGTGTTATGTCTGTCATCGTTTAGGCCATGTGAGGTTCCGGACAGAACTCGACTCAGTGATTTGGAACTAATTACAAGATAACCGTCGCTATTCGGACTACTATTTCTGACAGTTGGTATTCGCAATTACTAATATAGTGAACGATTAATCAAAAGATATGACGTGTTCAGTGCTTAGTGTGATTGGCTTTATGATTGAAGGTTACGCCCCAGTCTTTTTACTGCTTTGTAATTGGTTAAGGTTTTGAAAATGAATAAAGAGTTGTTTTAGTTGGTCTTGGCGAGTACACCAGAACAGACGCAGTTCTGGAGAGTCTTGGGACGAGTCTTGACCCAGTCTTGGGCTAGTCTTGACGCAGTCTTGGGACAGAGTCTTGGGTCAGTCTTGCGATAGTCTTGGGGACTTTTCCCCAGGGCGATGTGTCTTATAGATGAATCACTGTCAGAGGTTTCTGGATATTTCTATGTGGATACTGTCTTTATTTCGATCTAGGTTAGTTGTCGCCTTTAATTGCAATCTATCTCGTATATGCTCTCTCATTCAGCATCCATGTGAGATATGAATTGAATAAAGAGTGGTCTATTATGGTACACTTTGATGGTGGCTTACTATGTTTGTTAAATGTACTTGGGTGGTCTTGTCTTGCTCCTTATCTGCATAGAAAGGCTTTTTCTTATGGATATGCTAGTTTCAGACATTGAAACCACATTTTCCTTCATAACATTGCTTGAATGTAGGCTTATGAATGATTTGTTGAATTTGATAAAAATCCTATCATTTTTATTAATATCGAATTTGTTCAAATTGATCTTAACTGTTCCTCTTCATTTCTTTACAGAGATTTATTACTATAATCATTACTATTGGTGTACTTTGCTATCATATTCATAGATATGCCATAATTGTAACCTTAGTATATTAATGATTCCTTTGTTCACACTCCTTGGCTGTAATGGCTGTTGTAATATGCATTTACGTCATACTGATATGCCATTTGTGCAATATTTTTATGTTATTTCCATGGGATGAATATAAGAACTCTTATCATACGCTGCACAAACATTGTAGTTCTTTAATTCAATTAATAAAAGCTTGTGCACAGTAATTATAAAGATAAGTAGCGATAACTCGTAATTGTATTCGCATCATCGTTTTCACAGGGGATGTAAATTTAGCGGCTACTGGACAATGTTTCTGTTTATTGTGTATCTTTTGATTCATTTATATCTTCTAAGCAATCAGACATTAATAGTAAATGTCAACTCCTAATTGAAATATTAAATGTCACAAATAGCAGATATCAACAACTTTTATTGAACGCCTACTTTTAAATACAACTGGATATGGCCATAGCAAATAAAGCATGATAAATTCACGCAAAAATTTACTGCAAATGGACGCAAGGTGATGGACGTTTCGGCCTATTAAAGTAGAGTTCAATGGTAAGATGATCTTAGAAACGTAATAGACTATATATTAAATATTTCTGTAAACAACTGTATGCCAACATCACTTAATAGAATATATATTTAATATTTCTAGTCGCATTTTTGAATAATTTCATTAAATAGTTTAATTACTGTCTAGTTTTAAAAAAAAATTACGGGAGGATAAATATTTTAATCTTCTTGAATTAGAACTTCAATTCTCAACATACAAAACATATCACATATGTACATGTAGGTAATGCAGTTATGGGGTATGACTGTTTGTTATATTTTTTTTTTTTGCTGTCAACTATAGTGCTCCTTTCGATAGTCGAATCTTAATGCCTGGTGTGTATTTTATAATAACTTGTTTCGCCGTTTTTGTGACCTTGCTGTACCATATAAGACATTTAAATACATGTACTTGTATTTTTACTTAAATTAAAACCAAGTAAATATATACAACTAAAAAAACAATGGATATCTAAATGTCCATGTAAAATTGCACATGTTTTGTTTACTGGCCCAAAAAAATCACAATTTTCCACTCCAGTATAAAACTGAATATCTTTAAACAAAGCTTTACTGCCAACACTTATTGTTATGAAATACCTGATATCAACACGTATAACAAAAGGTGTGAATTTCACAATGACAGAAAATCATTATGTCCTCTTATGCCCATTACGTATATTAACAATATAAACGATGCTTTCTTATACGTTTACTTGATCAAATTGGGAGATATTTCTGTATGGCTTCACTAATGTCTGCAACATTACTTGTAACGCTAATTTCAAATACTGAAGATCGTTTATTATACACTAGAGTATCACGGGTCGAAACATACGCCCTGGTCGAAACACTTGGCCGAAACATCCGCCTGGTCGAAACACTTGGCCGAAACATCAGCCCTGGTCGAAACAAAACACTGCCGAAACGTACGGCATCCATTTTTTTTCACATCTGTTTTTACGCTCACATAAATGTTATCCTTGATCAGAAAATGCTAATAATTGGTTATGATTTAACCACAATATTATATTATATTATATAATATATTAATTCATCTGCATTCATCTACAATTTGATTATTACTTTTACAGTTTTGACTGATCTTCAAATAGCTTCCCAGCCTTCTCTAGCAGCATAATGTTTCCAGTGAATTTCAGCTTTCCACTTGCAAATGCCTGAAAAAAAAAATTCAATCAGTCCTATTGAACTTTAAAAACACGTTATGCTGAGTATTACATCAAATTATGCAAATTTTATAAATAAGTATATAATAAAAAAACATTTGAGGTCAGTGAAATTTCATCAATAGGTTATCACATGAGCCAGATAACTCATAGTTTACCCCACATAAGATGAATTTTAAACATCAGAATGGGTGCAAATAGATTTTGAATGACTGCAAACAGCTTAAATAATCCAAACACAGCTGGAATGGGCCAAAAAACAATTTGAACAAGACAAAAATTATTTGAATGAGTGGCAAACACAGTTTGAATGAGTGGCAAACACAGTTTGAATGAGTGGCAAACACAGTTTGAACGAGTGCAAACACAGTTTGAACGAGTGAAAACACAGTTTGAACGAGTGCAAACACAGTTTGAAGGAGTGCAAACACAGTTTGAACGAGTGCAAACACAGTTTGAACAAGTGCAAACACAGTTTGAACGAGTGCAAACACAGTTTGAACGAGTGCAAACACAGTTTGAACGAGTGCAAACACAGTTTGAACGAGTGCAAACACAGTTTGAACGAGTGCAAACACAGTTTGAACGAGTGCAAACACAGTTTGAACGAGTGCAAACACAGTTTGAACGAGTGCAAACACAGTTTGAACGAGTGCAAACACAGTTTGAACGAGTGCAAACAAGGTTGGAACGAGTGCAAAAATGGTTTGAATGAGTGCGAGCACAGTTTGAATGAGTGCGAGTACAGTTTGATGAGTGCGAGTACAGTTTGATGAGTGCGAGTACAGTTTGATGAGTGCGAGCACAGTTTGAATGAGTGCGAGCACAGTTTGAATGAGTGCGAGCACAGTTTGAATGAGTGCGAGCACAGTTTGAATGAGTGCGAGCACAGTTGAATGAGTGCGAGCACAGTTTGAATGAGTGCGAGCACAGTTTGAATGAGTGCGAGCACAGTTTGAATGAGTGCAAGCACAGTTTGAATGAGTGCAAGCACAGTTTGAATGAGTGTTAGCACAGTTTGAATGAGTGCTAGCACAGTTTGAATAAGTGCAAGCACAGGTCGAATGAGTGTAAAAACACAGTTTGAATGAGTGTAAACACAGTTTGAATGAGTGCAAACGCGGTTTTGAATGAGCGCAAATACAGTTTGAATGAATGTAAACACAGATGTTGATTATTTTTCTTCGACATTACCTCCTGTGAGTTTAAATTACCGCTAACCATATCCAGGTAATTATCATCAGATATAGTCAGTGTAGCCGCTGGTTTATCTTGTTTTGGCTTGCCAGAGTAAACAGATCCAGAACCATTCTTCAAATCCATGGCTGTGAGAGATATTCTATTTCAATTACTTGCAAACAAACAATGTATTTTACTCCTGTTGCATACAACACATTAATGGAACAGTGAGCACAAATTTGTTGCATTGTCAGAAACATATTACAAATATTGTATTGTTTGTAAATTGGTTCAAAGGTACACGAAAGAAAAAAATATGATTAAGGTAAATGCGATTCAAGAATGAAAATAATCAGATTTTATCCATTTTGCAAAAAAATACACTCAAATCAATAAAAGGAATTCGATTATTAAAAAGTTTTGGGGGTCACCAGTCTTTTTGAGAAAATTTGGGTTGTATTTTCACAAATGGTGGCCATTTTGTCAGTTAGCCATTGGCAACATGAAATTATATTCATTTGGTTAAAAATCAACAGGAAATTATAGTTTCAGTTATAAAATTCTGCGAAAAATGATTTTATCATCACAAACATAATAGAAATACATTTATTCATGAGTTCAAAAATTGCACTGCATGTAAAAATAAAAGTACACAAATATTAAACCAACAAATTTAAATCAAAGAAAAAAAGATAAATAGATAAAAGCAAATTACTTATTAAAGTTTAGACTTACTCCATTGAGAGAGTGTTTTTCCATTTTCATCAGTGATTGTATAGAGAAAGACAGCATTTATTTTGTTCACCATGTCCGTGGTGACTCTTTTACCCATCTCGGTGAACACCACATCGCTTTTCAGAGGTGTTTTATAACTCTAAATCAAAAATTTATATGAATTGAAATTTAAAACAAGCAGTCCGTCGGCTGAGATAGCTCCGCTGTTGGCAAAGCGCATTTCAATTAAAGAACTGAAGATATCATTAGAAAATGAACAATATGTATAGTATCAAAGCAATCGGACTTGCTGTTTTCAACAAGAATTCGAAAATATCACTTCTTACCAAAATTAACAAAAATATTCATCAAAATTAGATAATTGAAGATATCATCACGAAATGAACAAATCTGAGAGAGGTTTACCTAAGGTACCTATATGTATAGTAGGTATCAAAGCAATCAGACTTGCAGTTTTGAACAAGAAGTCGAAAATATCACTTTTTACCAAAAATTACCAAAATATTCACCAAAATTAGAGAATTGAAGATATCATAACAAAATAAACAAATCTGAGAGAGGTCCACATGTAGTATATATATATAACAGCAAAGCAATCAGACTTACGGTTTTCAACAAGAAGTCGAAAATATCACTTTTTACCAAAAATGTCAAAAATATTCACCAAAATTAGAGAATTGAAGATATCATCATAATATGAACATATTTAAGAAAGGTCTACCCAAGGTACATTTACACTAAGTATCAAAGCATTCAAGCAGTGGACAATCACTCATATCATAAGCTCAGCTCGACAACGGAGCTAAAAATGTGTTATATCATTTTCTTGATGGATAAGGAACAGAAAAATAATTGAGAGATGTCATTGTTGATATGAAAATTCATTCTCAGTTTTTCAATTATGCACATGTGCGACTTTGGAATAACAAATGTACAGCTTTGGAAAGTTTTTATTAAATTTCATTAGCTAAAACACAGAGTGATCAACAAACCTGATTCTACTTGTAGTGATGGCAAATTAGTCTTGAATACCAAATGTGTCGAACCAGAAAATTAGGAAGTCGCATGATCTCCGAAGAATGAAAAAGACATTTGCTTTACTGAGAATGTCACCATTAAATCGTACCTTATACCCAAAGATCATAAAAAAGAGAATTAAATATAGATTATGTCAATTTATACCGGATTTACATTGTGGTTCCTAGTTGCAGATCGTAAAGGTTTGGTAGCAGAGGTATCAGTATCACTTTCAATTTCATTCAACACTAAATACGGTCTCTGAAAATTCTCTACAAAGAAATATCAATATTTGAATGCTGAAATGCAAGATTACATTATCAAGGCACTAAAACTGCACCATCTGTTAGCTCTTAGTATTTATAGAAATAGAAAATTCATGATTACTTTTATAATAATTATTCAAATTATATATATAAACAATTGAGAACAATCAGTATTTAACCTTTGACTCTTTGGGTGCAAAGGTCAACATATGTCACCATTCACAAAATTGAACCCATTTATCAAAACATGTAGGCAATGTAGAATTCTGTCTAGTTGGTCTAAAATTAACAAAGATATTCTACAAAAAAAATTTCAAAATGTTCATTGACTTCAAAATGTTTGTGTGAAACGTATCATAGATAGTTGACATGGTTCACTAGGTCACCTGTACATTTTTTTTACATCATTGAAACTAGAATTTACTTGATGTGAAAATTTGTTCTAATCATAATAAGTCAATACAATGTTGCTTACAAAAGAAAAAGCTAAAGAAATGATACAAGAAAGTCATGATCAATTGATGGGATTGAGTGAAAATGTTCTACTAACATTTATATTATTTGCGAACCTACCTGGAAAGGTAAAATTGGTGAAATCTGTAATCTTGTTCCAATTATCCCGTACTGCATACAAATTAAATTTACCATTTTATCAAAAAGCATTAATCAAAATAATACAGATAATTGCACGTAACTGCAACAACCACAGCCAAAGCCATAACAAATATTGTCATTACACTAGTTCATAGTTTGCGCCCTCTAGTGTTCATAAAACAATAAAAGCAAAAGCAACTCAAAACTACTATGCAGCAGGCATGACATCCTGGTAAAATGTAATGTTTTTATAAAGTGACCTGATAAACTGTTACCATAACTACTATATTTTAGGAATGCATGTGTTCACTAAACTTACAGAGGTATTTCTAGGTCAAATAAGTAATATTTCAACAAGCAGCCTCTAGGGTGAGATAGCTCCACTGTTGCACTTTTCAATTAAAGAATTGAAGAAATCCTCACAAAATGAACAAATATAAGAGAGGTCCACCTGTAGTACTTTTATGTATACTATCAAATCAATCAGACTTGAGGTTTTTAACAAGAAGTCCAAAATATCACTTTTTACCAAAAATGACAAAAATATTCATCAAAATTACAGAATTGAAGATATCATCAATAAATGAACAAATCTAAGTGAGGTCTACTCAAGGTACACCTACACTAAGTATCAAAGCAATCAGGTGGTGGACAACCACTCATATTATAAACTTCGCTTGATAAATTCAACAGTGGAGCTAATAATTCAGAATACAAAATTTTTTGCTGATTTGTGATTTGGGGTTTACCAGTGTTTCTATTGGAGCAGGACTTCTAATGGAGAAAAGACAACTGTTTGTCTTCATGTATTTGTATTGGAAGAATAATATCAACCATAAATTTTGAGCCACCCACCAATGACAGAATACATTTGGTTCAATCTAACATTTTTATCTTGATAGGAGAAATGTAATATTATAATATGATCCATACTAAGACTCCAGGCTTGGTGATATTTTGAGTTGTAACTTACCATCTTCTGGTAACATTGGTACACCTTTCTTTCTGACGACAGCCCCATGTGACCTGCTCCACTTTACTACAAATAAAAATATTGTGAGAAAATTATAGCTTACAGTAATGACGAGAATTCCATCAATACAGTAATGACGAGAATTCCATCAATACAGTAATGAAGAGAATTCCATCAATACAGTAATGAAGAGAATTCCATAAATACAGTAATGAAGAGAATTCCATCAATACAGTAATGAAGAGAATTCCATCAATACAGTAATGACGAGAATTCCATCAATACAGTAATGAAGAGAATTCCATCAATACAGTAATGAAGAGAATTCCATCAATACAGTAATGACGAGAATTCCATCAATACAGTAATGACGAGAATTCCATCAATACAGTAATGACGAGAATTCCATCAATACAGTAATGAAGAGAATTCCATCAATACAGTAATGAAGAGAATTCCATCAATACAGTAATGAAGAGAATTCCATCAATACAGTAATGAAGAGAATTCCATCAATACAGTAATGACGAGAATTCCATCAATACAGTAATGACGAGAATTCCATCAATACAGTAATGAGGAGAATTCCATCAATCCAAGTAATGACGAGAATTCCATCAATCCAAGTAATGACGAGAATTCCAGCTTACAGTAATGAAGCAAATTCCCATTGAGGTTGCAGATTGGCATCCTCCCAACACCAATCTGAGGTATATTGTGCAATAAGTGTTTGAAACTTGAAACATTTTGAAGTTAGACATTAGTAAATATTTTATGAATATAACAAATCATTTTAATTATTTCTTTACTAAATAATGATAAATAAAACTTTATAGACATTGTAGAATTAAACTGGTCCTAAAATTGTGGACAAACACAAATTTAACCTATTAACCTAAATTAAAAAAATGTTTCTTGTACAAACACTAGTTTAAAAAAGCAGCAGAGCGCTATTTTAGCCAAATTTTACTAGTAAAGCCTTATATTGCACAGGTCTGTGCTGTGACTACACAACAGAGAATTCCATCGCACAGTATCGGAGGGAATTCCATCGCACAGTAACGGAGGGAATTCCATCCCACAGTAACTGAGGGAATTCCAGCTTACCGTAACGAGGGGAATTCCAGCTTACCGTAAGGAGGAAAATTTCAGCTTCCCATAACGAAGGGAATTCCAGCTTACCGTAACGAGAGGAATTCCAGCTTACCGTAACGATGGGAATTCCAGCTTACAGTAACGAGGGGAATTCCATCTCACAGTAACAAAGGAAACTCCATCTCACAGTAACAAAGGGAATACCATCTCACAGTAACAAAGGGAATTCCATCTCACAGTAACAACTCTAATTCCATCTTACAGTAACAAATAGAATTCCATCTTACAGTAACAAAGGGAATTCCATCTTACAGTAACAAAGGGAATTCCATCTTACAGTAACAAAGGGAATTCCATCTTACAGTAACAAAGGGAATTCCATCTTACAGTAACAAAGGGAATTCCATCTTACAGTAACAAAGGGAATTCCATCTTACAGTAACAAAGGGAATTCCATCTTACAGTAACAAAGGAATTCCATCTCACAGTAACAAAGGGAATTCAATCTTACAGTAACAAAGGGAATTCCATCTTACAGTAACAAAAGGAATTCCATCTTACAGTAACAAAGGGAATTCCATCTTACAGTAACAAAGGGAATTCCATCTCACAGTAACAAAGGAATTCCATCTCACACTAACAAAGGAAACTCCATCTCACAGTAACAAAGGGAATTCCATCTTACAGTAACAAATAGAATTCCATCTTACAGTAACAAAGGGAATTCCATCTTACAGTAACAAAGGGAATTCCATCTTACAGTAACAAAAGGAATTCCATCTTACAGTAACAAAGGGAATTCCATCTTACAGTAACAAAGGGAATTCCATCTTACAGTAACAAAGGGAATTCCATCTTACAGTAACAAAGGGAATTCCATCTTACAGTAACAAAGGGAATTCCATCTTACAGTAACAAAGGGAATTCCATCTCACAGTAACAAAGGGAATTCCATCTTACAGTAACAAAGGGAATTCCATCTTACAGTAACAAAGGGAATTCCATCTTACAGTAACAAAGGGAATTCCATCTTACAGTAACAGAGGGAATTCCATCTTACAGTAACAAAAGGAATTCCATCTTACAGTAACAAAAGGAATTCCATCTTACAGTAACAAAGGGAATTCCATCTTACAGTAACAAAGATAATTCCATCTTACAGTAACAAAGATAATTCCATCTTACAGTAACAAAGGGAATTCCATCTTACAGTAACAAAAAGAATTCCATCTTACAGTAACAAAAGGAATTCCATCTTACAGTAACAAAGGGAATTCCATCTTACAGTAACAGAGGGAATTCCATCTTACAGTAACAGAGGGAATTCCATCTTACAGTAACAAAAGGAATTCCATCTTACAGTAACAAAAGGAATTCCATCTTACAGTAACAAAAGGAATTCCATCTTACAGTAACAAAAGGAATTCCATCTTACAGTAACAAAGGGAATTCCATCTTACAGTAACAAAGATAATTCCATCTTACAGTAACAAAGATAATTCCATCTTACAGTAACAAAGGGAATTCCATCTTACAGTAACAAAAGGAATTCCATCTTACAGTAACAAAAGGAATTCCATCTTACAGTAACAAAGGGAATTCCATCTTACAGTAACAAAGGGAATTCCATCTTACAGTAACAAAGGGAATTCCATCTTACAGTAACAAAGGGAATTCCATCTTACAGTAACAAAGGGAATTCCATCTTACAGTAACAAAGGAAACTCCATCTCACAGTAACAAAGGGAATTTCATCTCACAGTAACAAAGGGAATTCCATCTCACAGTAACAAAGGGAATTCCATCTTACAGTAACAAAGGGAATTCCATCTTACAGTAACAAAGGGAATTCCATCTTACAGTAACAAAGGGAATTCCATCTTACAGTAACAAAGGGAATTCCATCTTACAGTAACAAAGGGAATTCCATCTTACAGTAACAAAGGGAATTCCATCTTACAGTAACAAAGGGAATTCCATCTCACAGTAACAAAGGGAATTCCATCTTACAGTAACAAAGGGAATTCCATCTTACAGTAACAAAGGGAATTCCATCTTACAGTAACAGAGGGAATTCCATCTTACAGTAACAGAGGGAATTCCATCTTACAGTAACAAAAGGAATTCCATCTTACAGTAACAAAAGGAATTCCATCTTACAGTAACAAAGGGAATTCCATCTTACAGTAACAAAGATAATTCCATCTTACAGTAACAAAGATAATTCCATCTTACAGTAACAAAGGGAATTCCATCTTACAGTAACAAAAAGAATTCCATCTTACAGTAACAAAAGGAATTCCATCTTACAGTAACAGAGGGAATTCCATCTTACAGTAACAGAGGGAATTCCATCTTACAGTAACAGAGGGAATTCCATCTTACAGTAACAAAAGGAATTCCATCTTACAGTAACAAAAGGAATTCCATCTTACAGTAACAAAAGGAATTCCATCTTACAGTAACAAAGGGAATTCCATCTTACAGTAACAAAGATAATTCCATCTTACAGTAACAAAGATAATTCCATCTTACAGTAACAAAGGGAATTCCATCTTACAGTAACAAAAAGAATTCCATCTTACAGTAACAAAAGGAATTCCATCTTACAGTAACAAAGGGAATTCCATCTTACAGTAACAAAGGGAATTCCATCTTACAGTAACAAAGGGAATTCCATCTTACAGTAACAAAGGGAATTCCATCTTACAGTAACAAAGGGAATTCCATCTTACAGTAACAAAGGGAATTCCATCTTACAGTAACAAAGGGAATTCCATCTTACAGTAACAAAGGGAATTCCATCTTACAGTAACAAAGGGAATTCCATCTTACAGTAACAAAAGGAATTCCATCTTACAGTAACAAAAGGAATTCCATCTTACAGTAACAAAGGGAATTCCATCTTACAGTAACAAAAGGAATTCCATCTTACAGTAACAAGGGGAATTCCATCTTACAGTAACAAGGGGAATTCCATCTTACAGTAACAAAAGGAATTCCATCTTACAGTAACAAAAGGAATTCCATCTTACAGTAACAAAAGGAATTCCATCTTACAGTAACAAAAGGAATTCCATCTTACAGTAACAAAAGGAATTCCATCTTACAGTAACAAAAGGAATTCCATCTTACAGTAACAAAAGGAATTCCATCTTATAGTAACAAAAGGAATTCCATCTTACAGTAACAAAGGGAATTCCATCTTATAGTAACAAAAGGAATTCCATCTTACAGTAACAAAAGGAATTCCATCTTACAGTAACAAAAGGAATTCCATCTTACAGTAACAAAGGGAATTCCATCTTACAGTAACAAAGATAATTCCATCTTACAGTAACAAAGATAATTCCATCTTACAGTAACAAAGGGAATTCCATCTTACAGTAACAAAAAGAATTCCATCTTACAGTAACAAAAGGAATTCTATTTTACAGTAACAAAGGAAATTCCATCTTACAGTAACAAAGGGAATTCCATCTTACAGTAACAAAGGGAATTCCATCTTACAGTAACAAAGGGAATTCCATCTTACAGTAACAAAGGGAATTCCATCTTACAGTAACAAAAGGAATTCCATCTTACAGTAACAAAAGGAATTCCATCTTTTAGTAACAAAAGGAATTCCATCTTACAGTAACAAAAGGAATTCCATCTTACAGTAACAAAAGGAATTCCATCTTACAGTAACAAAAGGAATTCCATCTTACAGTAACAAAAGGAATTCCATCTTATAGTAACAAAAGGAATTCCATCTTACAGTAACAAAAGGAATTCCATCTTATAGTAACAAAAGGAATTCCATCATTGAATCAAAGAAATTTCTTGGAAAGACTCACATTTAGCTATCCATCCAGCACCCACTTCAAAGAGTGATCCAGTCTCATCACAACTCTCATGACATAAATATAAAACCACTGGCGCCACATAATCAGGCTTCAGTTGTGCTACAACTTCTGGTCAAAACAAAACAAAAATGGATCAGGACTTGACAGAAAGTCGATTAACAAGCCTATGTATGTTATGAAAGTGGCATTTACAGGTTGTTTAATACATACCATCTGGTACTACTGGTGTCATCATTCTGGATGCGGCAAATGGCGCTATAGCATTGCAATTGATATTGTATTTGATTCCTTCATCGGATAATGTATAACTGAGTCCAACCAGCCCAAGCTTAGCTGTAAAATAAGAGGAAACATGTGAATGTGGAGTTTATAATTTGATCAATTGAAAATTTGAAAATCAATTTATGAACAGTAATACTAGTTCAGACAATAGGAAACAGAACTGGTTCAGACAATAGGAATCAGTACTAGTTCAGACATTAGGAAACAGAACTGGTTCAGACAATAGGAAACAGAACTGGTCCAGAAAATAGGAACCAGTAGTGACCCAGACAATAGTAACAAGTCCTGGTCTAGACAATAGTAACAAGTCCTGGTCTAGACAAAAAGAACCAGTACTGCTCAAGACAAAAGGAACCAGTACTAGGCCAAACAATAAGAACCAATTCTGGTCCAGACAATAGTACTGGTTCAGACAATATGAACCAGTTTTGGTCCAGACAATAGTACTGGTTCAGACAATATGAACCTGTACTGGTCCAGATAAAAGAAACCAGTACTAGTTCAGACAATAGGAACCAGTACTGGTCCAGACAAAAGAAACCAGTACTAGTTCAGACAATAGGAACCAGTACTGGTCCAGACAACATTACTGGTCTAGACAATAGGAAACAGTACTCATCCAGACAAAAGATACCAGTACTAGTTCAGACAAAAGAAACTGGTACTAGTTCAGACAATAGAAACCAGTACTGGTCCAGACAAAAGATACCGGTACTAGTTCAGACTAAGAGAAACTGTACTGGTACAGAAAGAAGAAAATAATACTGGTACAGACAATAGGATCTAGTACTGGTCCAGACAATAAGAACCACTACTAGTATTGATAAAAAACAGAATCTGGTACACTGGTCCAGGCAATAGGAAACGGTACTGGTCCAGAAAATAGGAATCAGTACTGGTCTAGACAAGGGGAGCCAGTACTAGTTCAGATAATAGGAACCAGTACTAGTTCAGAGAACAGGGACCAGTACGGATCCAGACAACAGGGACCTGTACAGGTCCAGACAACAGGGACCAGTACGGGTCCAGACAACAGGGACCAGTACGGGTCCAGACAACAGGGACCAGTACGGGTCCAGACAACAGGGACCAGTACGGGTCCAGACAACAGGGACCAGTACGGGTCCAGACAACAGGGACCAGTACGGGTCCAGACAGTAGGCACTAGTATGGGTGCAGACATTAAAAACCAGTACTGGTACAGACAATAGTAACCGACAATGGGCCAGGACTTGGATGCTGTCAATATTACCTGTAGAATAACTAGCTTGACCAATGTTGCCATAGATACCAGCACTTGATGATGTCATAATAATTCTTCCATACTTTTGTTTTTTCATATGTGGCCAAGCTGCCCTAGTGACCTGGAATGCACCACGACTGTGAACTCGATGTACAAGATCTAATAATGTAAGAAAAATGGTAAATTCCATTGTAAATTCCTCACACCTGAATACCGTATACTCAATATATGTATGTACATATGACTTTAACCTTTTCACCACCAGACTTTTTTTTCAATTGTTTTGCACTTTTTTCTTTATTCTTCAATATTTCTGGAAATGAAGACCAATTTTAGAGCCAACAAAAAATTAGGGTTTTTGTTCCAATCTTCTGAAGGACAGTGCAGACTGTAAACAGGATTATTTTGTGAATTTGTGATGAAAAAAAGGGAGCTGGTGGTGAAAAGATTGATTTAAATTACCAAATTAAATCACATTCATGAATTTCTTCTGAAGAAAGCAGTATTTATCACATTTGCTGAACTTTATCGTAATTTATAAACATTTCAAGATATGACGCGAGTCCCAAATGATTCAACAGTAAACAAAACAGCAGACATTTTGAATCAGAACAAAAAAACAAATGATAATGTATAATGTAGTTGTAGAAATTGATCAGTGCGATCAGTCAATGTATGACAGAGACATTATGGTCCTGTTATATAAACGTTCAATCCAAGTATCAAGACAGACAGTAGCTGCATCCATATATAACCAAGATCTGGGTCCAGAATGGCAGAAATGCTTGATTTTGATACATTTTTACATAAGAATGGCTGCCATTCGGCCATCTTGAATCTGATGGTGAAAAAATACATGTGCATATTTGTGACAAGATGCAGAAATTTTAACATGATTAGTCAACTCATGTCATGCAACATCCATTAAAACAAAATATCTGCCAGTTGGCCATTTTGAAATTAATTTTATGTTTGTATCAAGTTTGCATATACACGACGAGATCTGGTTCCAGACTTAAAGAAATGCTTGATTTGGATGGATTTTAACATTAAAATGGCTGCCATTCAGCCATCATGAAACGAATGATAGTACGTATGTATCCCAAGATTGATTTTAGGATCCCCAAACAGTGATGGCAGTCAAGGCTTGGAAAGCGCTTTATCACATATCAAATACATGGTTATAAAAAACCTTCATCTGTATCTACATTTGTTTTTTCATTTTGAGTTTTCATTAAATTTTTCCTTTTTTTTTTTCAGCAGTTCAAGCTAAAGTCTGACACGCCATATTTTAACTAATACATGCAGGGACAATAAATATGAATTTTATTCCGAGCCTAATAGAAAACGGCTCAACTATTTATGTTAGTGTATTAACTAATAATAGAGTAAACGTGGTAGTAAATTTTATTCAGCTTTACCTACCCCAGTCTGTATCACTTGTTCTTGCAAATAAATTATCTCTCAATATCCCGGCATTGTTGACAATGATATCTATAGAGGAAACAGAATAGTGAAATCGCAGAGATATATCTTGGCAAAGTTGACAATGATATTTATGGAGAAAACAGAACTGTGAAATTGCAGTGATATATCCCAGAAATGTTAACAATGTTATCTATACAGAAACACAGTGATATATCTTGGTATTGTTCACAACAATATCTATACAGCAAACAAAATTGTAAATTCACAGTGATATATTCCAGCAATGTTGACAATGATATCTATAGAAGAAACAGAATAGTGAAATCGCAGAGATATATCTTGGCAAAGTTGACAATGATATTTATGGAGAAAACAGAATTGTGAAATTGCAGTGATATATTCCAGTAATGTTAACAATGTTATCTATCCAGAAAACAGAATTGTGAAAGCACAGTGATGTATCTTGGTATTGTTCACAATAATATCTATAGAGAAAACAGAATTATGGAATGACAGTGACATTTCCTGACATTGTTGACAATGATATCTATACAGAAAACAGAATTGTGAAATCGCAGTGATGTATCCCTTCATTGAAAATAGAATCACAAAATGTAAATATTCACACAGCATGAAAGGCTTGTACCTTTCATCAAATTATTAAGATGTATAATAATGAGGTTATCACAAGAATACCGCGAAGTATGCACTCAGTCAGTACTGGATTGCATCAACCGACCACCGCTTAACATCAGTCATTATATGATCACCATACTGCCACCATGAATACAATAAAGTATTCTCATAATAACACAGTATATTTTGAAAAATAATATATAATACAAGTAAATGTGCACCCCCAAAAATATCAAGACAGGATATTAGAACAATGGCCAAACTAAGTTGCTATAGTCTAGAAATTGAAGTTTAGAGACATACACGTCTGAAACACCAGATGATGAAAGAATTTGTAAAATATGTAAAACAACAGAAGATGAAATAAATTAAATAATACACTGTCGATTATATTCAAATGAAAGACAGGAACTTTATGAATAATTCAACAGAAGGTAGAATAATTTCTCAACATAGAACTACATGGACAAATTCAAAATGACTTTAAACATGACAGAGCCATCCCTGTTTAAAAACTTGTTATCAAATACATAAACAACGCTTTATACTAAACAAGCAGCCTGTCAGCTGAGATAGCTCCGCTGTTAGCAGTGCACATGGCAATTAAAGAACAGAAGATATCATTAGAAAATGAAAAAATCTGAGAGAGGTCCACATGTAGTACCTATATATGTATTATCAAAGCAATTGGACTTGCGGTTTTCAACAAGAAGTCGAAAATATCAATTTTTACCAAAAATTACAAAAATATTCATCAAAATTAGAGAATTAAATATATCATCATGAAATGAACAAATCTGAGAGAGGTCTACATGTAGTACCTATATATGTAATATCAAAGCAATTGGACTTGAGGTTTTTAACAAGAAGTCGAAAATATCACTTTTACCAAAAATGACAGAAATATTCACCAAAATTAGAAAATTGAAGATATCAATACAAAATGAACAAATCTGAGAGAGGTCCACATGTAGTACCTATATATGTAATATCAAAGCAATTGGACTTGCGGTTTTTAACAAGAAGTCGAAAATATCACTTCTCACCAAAAATTACAAAAATATTCAACAAAATTAGAGAATTGAAGATATCATTATGAAATGAACAAACCTGAGAGATGTCCACATGTAGTACCTATATATGTAATATCAAAGCAATTGGACTTGCGGTTTTCAACAAGAAGTCGAAAATATCACTTTTTACCAAAAATGACAAAAATATTCACCAAAATTAGAGAATTAAAGATATCATTACAAAATGAACAAATCTGAGAGAGGTCTACCCAAGGTACATATACACCAAGTATCAAAGCATTCAGGCTTGTAGTTTTCAAGAACAAGTCGAAAAAGTAACACATTGACACGGACGACGGACGACGATGAACGACGATGGACAATCACTCATATGATAAGCTCCGCTCGACAAAGTCTACAGCGGAGCTAAAAACAAGCACTAACATAACTACTCAGTTATTCACACCATATTAATTAAAAAATTCTTAATTATTTACAAACCAAAGAATAATTGTAATTACTTTATGATTATTATAAAGATTGTTATTATCATTATAGTGGTTTGCTGTTGATTCTTCTGCAAAAGTATTGGATTGTTTGAACATAGCAAGAAAAGAGAATTGAAAACTTCAAATCAAAAAATCATTCGCTGCAGGAAATTTTGATTACTAGTACTACACATTTGCAGTTACTTAAAATAATTATTATTTAATTCTCACCAATTCGTCCAAAATTTTCCAGTGCAGTCTGTACCAATCTGGCTCCATTTTCAACAGAATCTATAAATAAATAAATAGTTAATAAATCAAGACAGTATAGTATTTTTATTACAGAACAGTCAATTTATAATAATCAATAAAATTGATAATGATAATAGCAACTATAGAACAAGAAACCATATCTGTTTTTTTTTAATCATTGTAGGTTTGTCATATACTTCAAAAATTAACAAATAAATTATTGCATGATGCATAATGTACAAAATATTGACAGGAAATAATGTTTGAAGCGTTAATGAGAGTAACTCTGGAAAAATTACATTGTGGCATGTAATTTATTTGGGAAAGGATAATTTTATAGTTATTGAGAGAAAATGTTAAATAAGGCAAAAAACTAAATTATTTCAGCACACATATCAGTTAAAAAGGTATGGTAACATTTTTTTATGGTTTCTGTCAAAATATTGTAATAGATGAAATTAAAAAAAAAACATTAGAAAAAAAAGCTTGATAACCACACCATTTTTTTCATCATCATGGGATAAAAAAATAGTATAGCATCTGAATAATAATCAGTAGATCCAAATTCAGATTCTATCTTGTGTTGAACACTAAATAGGGCTGACCCCTACACCATAATGTGCCAGACTCAATAGGAAGGCTATGGGATTTATTAACTAACGATGGTGACTTTGGGAGAATCTTTGTTAATGTCTGCAGGTGCTCATGTTCAACTGGGCCTGGTTAACGCCAGGATAGCACATTAAATTACCATAATGCCATAAATTATGATAGGAAAATAGCCACACAGCCCTATCACATAGTCACAAAATGGAATATGGTCGCTGTAACAGATTTTAATGCATTCTGACTATACTAATTATGATTACATATTCTAATCGTCAGCTTTGGATAAATAATTTTTAATTTATTCAGTCAGTCAAAATTAAATACAAATATAATATAATTTATATGCATAATATATTCAAAATTTCAGTTGAAGCTATTAATAAATATTGCCAATTATTTTTTCACCAAACAGTCCTGTTAAAATATACTTATTTTTGTGACCAATATTTATCAAAGCTTTTTTTTATTCTGTACTGACTGGTATACAAAAAAGTACAATCATGCATTCACACCAACAATATTGACTCAGAAATGGTTAGAATTCAAAAATATGTCTGCATGGTCATCAGAATATCATCAGCACTGGACCCATGATTGGTAGGTCTCAAGTTCAAATCCCACAAAGGGCACAACGTACACCAAAAAATGGAGTAACCTGCAAACCTGGTTGAATGTGTCACAGACTCTTGCAAGAACAATAAATAATGAGGGCAAACATCAGATACATGCAGTATGTGGTACTGTTGCCGAAAACAAAACTACATTAAAAAAGAAAAGAGGCAACTACTAGTATATGTCCTAACTACTTACCATAATTTGCAACAGCATTTCCTCCTTTAGACCTTATTTCATCCACCACTATATCAGCAGCTTTGGTACTTTTCCCTCCACCATTAAGATCCCCACCCAAGTCATTAACTGTGTGGTAAAGTAAAAAGGAATTTAAAAAGGAATATGAACAGTTATTATTTTTCAACCTGTTGGATAATGCTTACCCTGGACTAAGTCCTGATATTAAAGTAATTTGGAGAATTCACACGTTTTCTTTAATCTCCGAAATCAAGCTTCAAAACTGAAGATAGCAATGAAATCCAAAACATGTAATCAATATGCATATTTAGCTATTTAACATGCACAGATTTGTAACAAAAACTAATCAGGTCTTTCAACTGTATGATATATAAATATTATATGTGTTCTGATTTTATTGAATGGTTCTTGCAGTATACTGCAGATATAACAGCTGTAACATTTTGCCTTATAACCCCCACCCCGTTCCATGTTTTGCTAAAATTAAAAAGGAAATGAGAATATTATCTGTCCTTCTTACCAACAACTGCAGCGCCACGACTCGCAAACATAAGAGCATATTGGCGACCAAGACCTACAAGTTATAAATTGTAAATAATATTAATGAACAAAGTTCTGCAGTATATAACTATGTATGGAGGTAAAAAGAGTTTTTCTTTTTACCTCCATGAACTATGGGACCTCGAAATTTGAATCATTGAACTACTGGTATACTCGTCTCGGCAATGAATCAGCCAGGTCAAAGGTCAGGTCCGAGGTTCGCTCAAAAATCCCGAAGTTTTTTTGGGAGTTTTTTCTTCTGACATCGCCTTTACCTCTCTTGTGAAATACTAGTACGACATTTCTAAAGACGTTAAACAATATGCCATCATAAAGATGCAACATTGTAATCAGCCGAGTAACATTGAACATGGCCGTCGGAAAACGTGTGGTCGATATGACGTCACATCTTAAGTTTACGTTGTGGGACATATAATCACTGCGCTTTCCGAGATTTCTAAGATCTCTACGATATTCGGGACCTCAGATACCACATATATTCTAGCGCATACTCGGGAGAAGCGGATCGCCAAACATCCCCGGGAATCATCGTACTTTTAACGTTTTGTTTACATTCGTGTAAATACGCACTAGGTCGACATTCACGTATTGTCAGCTGATTATTTTTGTATTAATATACATGCGAACCTTACCATTTCCTGCACCAGTAACCAATGCAACTCGTCCGTCGAACCGCAGAGCAGCGGGAGCAGCCATGGTAATTGCACGCTGTCACAGAGTCTTGGTCTGTCCAATGTATTGCACCACATTTACATCACAACTTGAGTTCAAAGATCACTTCCTTTTACAGCATGCGCAGCTTACGTTAGATGTGTTGATGTTTATTCAGTTTTCACGTAGTAAATATAAAATAACTACATTACTTTATCTGTTCGATAAATTAATCAGGGCAATCCTAGTTTATGGAAGTGATGTATGGAGTCATGAATGCTCGCACAATTCTGCCATCGAAGATGTTCATACCACCTACCTCACATTCATTCAAGGTGTTTCCATAAATACACTAGCCTGACTTGTAGGCGTGAGTGGCGCCCTCGCCGGCCTAACGGCGTCAGAGACTGTGTTGAGTTTGGAGCACCGTGGAAGGCGCAACTCATGCGACTTTGTCAGGCTATAAATACACCAATAATGGGTATAAATACACCAATACATGTAATGGGTATTTATTGAGAATTTGGTGGATTCCCGTTGTACACAATCATATTGAAACAACTATTTAAATATTACAGACGTGTATAAACTAAAGACAATTTACTTCTCAAAGAAGCAGCACTAGTAAATTAACAAATAAATAAATATATATATAATGATTCGTCAAAATGAAAACCCAACTAACAAAAAAATAGATCAAATTGTAATTATGAACACAAACATTTCGAACGCAAAGTAAGGAAAATAAAATAAATAAACAAGCACTCTACATACAGAAACTTCAAAAAAAATTGGAATTACAAAAAAATACATACATGTGATAGACATAGACATTATTGAACTGCGCGAAGAGCTCGGCATATTTAGATTAGGGAGTCACAGTTTAAAAATTGAATCTGACCGGTACACGAAACCAAAAACAACAGTTGAAAAGAAGACGTATGACCTATGTAATACAGAGGAAATTGAAAATGAATTCCGTCTAATAATGTCATGTCCAAACTACGAACAACAGAGAAACTTTCACTGTAAATTTATCTATATATTATAAGTCTTCGCAGTACACAGATTAATACGGCACAATTTATTAAACATTCAAATAGCAACACCTCGTGGTAGGCGTATAAGTATAGATTTATTGTAATGATATTTTCGTATGTTTAATCTTGTAATTTGTGAATGTAACTTTGTAATTTTTGACCACTTCTTATAGTTCTAGTTACCTTACTGTTATACTTTCCAAAGTCAGCGTTGTGTCAATAAATACATAAACAGAAATAGATACAAGCAGGATACTAAGTATCGCCACGGTTACTCGTAACTAGTTACTAGTAACCGTGGTATCGCTGTAACTAATTTTATTACACATCTGTCACCGTAACGCCTTAAATTACAGTGTAATTTCGCGGTATTGCACTGGGTATTTTCATCCTATCATATTAGGAAACGCGAATTCCAAATATAGAACGATTACGCGCATAAGCGTCTTCTAATAATAATAAAAAAAACATGCCTACCAGGGCCTGACCGGACCCCACACAAAAAAGTTCGCTAAATCTGTTCTGAACGTTTTGGATTTCGGCATTGCCATGATGCATTCCTAGGAGGAAAAGATGTATAATACTGCAAAGTATGCACTCAGACAGTACGCAGGCGCATAGACTTTCGCTGCGCGTCAGTCGATACTTTTCCGCTGTACTGTCTTCGTGTATATGTTGCAGCATCCTCGCAATAACCTCATAGCACGTGTACGTAAAAACAAGGTAACATACCACGGACACCATTTTACAACCATCAGAGGGCGCACCCGCAAATTAAAAACAGATAACAACAAGTCAGGTGATAATTCAACCTTTGACCTGTTCCTGTTCGACCCTTTACAACACCAACGTCTCGTCCTACCCACGCACATTATCATGTCGGAGCTCAGATTCGATGATCGCGTTGTTCTCGTCACTGGAGCTGGCAATGGTTTGTATAACTAATTACTTACACACAACATGCAAACATACGTCTTTGTTTATTCTACGATCAGCTGGGCAGATTTGATTGCCGTTGGCGTGGACTCGAACGGGCCTGGGTCATCGGACTTTATGTCGCCTGATCGTTGAATCACACAGTGCATTAGTAAGCGATTCATATCGAATTTACTTTCATTTGCATTTGGTATATAGAGGGGGGCAAGGGTTATTTTCGTTCAACGTAATTGCAATATTTTTTTGTTCGTACAACGTAAATTGAAAAAATAAATTCCGTAATTCTGTAATCACAGGCTAGACGTACAACGTAATCAATCAAATATTTTTTTCGTACGCTGTAATAATGTGTCATTTTTCTCGGTACGTACAAGAATTTACATCCAAATAAAAAAATCGTAAAGAATAATCCAGGGAAATTACATTTTAGAAACTGTAAAACGACTAGATGACACAATTCACTGCAAAATTGAATGTCAAGACGTAAAAGGCCCTCTAACCGAATGAAGAGCATTACGAGGGTAATATGCGCATGTGTCTCTACACATGGCGCAGAAATGACGGAGAATTTGAGTCGGAGAGCTCTTCGGACCATTCAATGTTCCATTTTTTATCACTGTAAACTGTAAAAACGTCTTTTTTTCCTTGTAAATTGTAAAAAGCCCTTTTTATTTCCCGTAAAACTGTACCAGCTACCCCCCCCCCTTGCCGCCCCTCTATATATAACTGCATAATTAAAACAATTGACAATCATAATAAATTGCGATTTTACAATGTATCACTGATCGTGATTACCATGGAACTATAGTAGTATTAGCTCCATGTGATTACCACAAGTCAACGTCCATCGATGAATTTAACCTTTGCTCTGTCTGGGCAAAGTCCCAAAAAGTCAAAATCACAAAGGCCAATAAACTGAGATCTTCACATTTACTTCTTTATGATTATTCTGATCATAGAAATGGACCATTAAAGCAACAATAGGTGTAATTTTTGTTTTTGTTTATATACGACCCACACAAAGATGCCCGAATCTTACCGAAATATTGTTTTAGACACATTTGCATGGGCAGAGTGACCCTATACAAGACTAAAGTCACATAAAATATGATGTGAAAACTATGGGTCGAGTAGTTGCCATTTCATTGAAATTGGTCATGTGATGGGAACTGTAGAAAAACATGATGCACGATGCACAGTATTGGGGGAAATGACGCATAAAATACTCAATTAGAGGCCTTCTGATTTTTCACCTAGGGCTTCCCGTAAGTTGTCATCTTGTAGGTTCGCTTGACAAAATTAGATTTCAATAGATGTGCCCTCTGGAGACCTGGACATAACCCCATAACCATTGTTTTTTACTTGCAAGTAATTTAGTTTACAATGTTGATTTATAGCGTGTCAACATTTCGGTAATTGCTGTTACAAATTGGCACTATATAACGACACAAGAAATGTTATATTAGAAATAAAGAGAAAAAAAGTACATTACATTATCCACAGTTACAACAGTTGTCGTTTTTTGTAACCCCCCCCCCCCCTGTATCTGTTGTCTATTTTATACAGGACTGGGTAAAGAATATGCTCTGATGTTTGCTGAAAGAGGAGCATCAGTTGTTGGTAAGCACTTTTATTTTTGTGTAATCTCTTCTAATAATAAACACCATTCTCATGAGCCAAGATCCATTTTAATCGCTCATATGGAAATATCTCTTCTGACAAGATAGATTTGCCATCAGTACCACTAATGGCACTGACATGTAACGGTACATATTAAACATCATAATTTTGTTGGCCTGCAAAATTTTTTGACATAATTTTCCATTGGCTACAATTCTTTAGAAATTATGAATTTAAAATTTGTGAACGGTTGAAAAAGTAGATTTTAATACTCAAAAGATTAGCTTAAAAAAGTTTATTCCAATATCAACCTTTGATTTTGTAGTGTTTTACATGCTTCCATATTCACCATAATTTGTATACCACACAGACACAGAGGGATTCTTGCATGTATTTCACTTTCTGATTGCCAGAAAATATTTAACCTCATTTTTTTAATTGATATGGTTGAATTTGTAAAATCTAATGACTTCATACCTAGGTTCGAAAATGTTAAAGGCCAAGTTGGTTAAAATTCAGATGTCTTGTAGGATCAGTCACCAATCAGAACTTTTTTTCAGACCACTGTAAGTAAGGTATGCTATAATTGGTTGACAAAGGAGAGCTGCCTGAATGTGGTCTTGCCTGCATTTTTTTTTATTTTCAAAAAATAAATTTTTCTAGAATGTCTTTCAAATGTGCCACAAAAAACATATTCAGATTTCTGGTGAATGAGTACATCAGCTCACATCTGGGTTCTTTGTCAGAATTTCAGAATAAAACAAAGAAAAAAAAATCAAATACTGTAACAAAATAAAAATAAAAGCACTGTTTTAAAAAATAAACAGACAAAAAATGAGTGCACAAAAAAGGTCAAAAGGTCACACATCCTGGTACTTTCTGGAGGTACAAAATCACTATCAAAGAGAAATTCTCAATAACCCCTTCTCAAAGAAATGTAGGCAGTTGTCACTCAAGTTCAGAACCATTTATTTATTAACCCCATAAAATACCAGGATGTATGACCTTTCAGGGTCATGCATATAACTCCTATTTTGATAATAAATTTACATGAAAATTTAACTTTTTTTACATTTGCTGTTACGTACAGTGAATGATCTAGGAGGCGATATCAAAGGTGAAGGGAAGAGTAGTCGTGCTGCTGATGTGGTTGTAAATGAAATCAGATCAAAGGGAGGCAAAGCTGTGGCAAACTATGGTATGTGTGATTCAGTTGAAATCTATCGTGGTTTTTAATTTTAATTTGAAGAGATAGCATTCTATAACTTGGTCAAATTTTGTTGTTTTAACAGATTCTGTTGAAGATGGTGAGAAAGTTGTGAAGACTGCTTTGGATAACTTTGGAAGAATTGGTATGTTGTATTTTTTACTTGTGTGTGACTAGAAAATAATGGGAACCTTTGCATTCTAATAATAACCCTATCTTTGTTGAGAGCCTATGCAGTTAACCTGTCTAAGCTTTTTATGCATATGTTTATTTTATATTTATCCATTGGAATGCATGATGATGAATACAATGCACAAAGAAACAAGATAAAAAAGTAGAAAATCCAAGAATATGGAAGGTCATTAAGTGACATCAATATCTATGAGGTGTTGCTGTCTAGATGTGTGTTGGTTCCACTTAGATCAAGAACCAATCAAATTTCAATAAAACTATGTACATATGTTTGCTCTGGGATAATGCACAGACATGATTTCTTTTGTTACATGCATGTTTTTCATATGTATTGTAATGACCAAATAAATTTGTAATAATTTCTTATAGACGTGGTTGTCAATAATGCCGGTATTCTCAGAGACCGTTCATTTGCAAGAACAAGTGACCTTGATTGGGGTGAGTAACATTGTTATAAATGTCTAAGAAATTTTAATTATTTTGAATATTATGAGGTTAATACGAGAATGTCGCCAAGTATGGGCGAAGACAGTACAGAAATCATATTGACCAACGTGTAACGATCGTTAATGCGACTCTATTGCCTGAGAGCTTACTTTATGGCATTATCGTGATAACCTTATTATAATATAGATTTAGTAATAATGTAGATTATAGGCCGAAACGTCGAAAAACATTTTGTGCTGTGCAAGCGTTTGCATAAGTGATGGGATTCTATTTCCATCGCATGCTATAATTGCATAACTGACAAATCTGACTGACTGCGAGAGCGAAAATTCCCAAATTTTATAAGTAAACTTTCCGCTTGCTATAGTAGGAAACACATGCTTAGGTTTTGTGCATGTCTGCAGTGACTACTTGACAAGAGCCACCCCTTCACAAACAAATAATGGCATTGTTCGTGATGCTTGTTTAAATGAAAATGTAAGGCCCATGCTGGTTGGCCAAAATGTAATAACATCACAGTGTTCCAACCAATAGGAAATCACTTTATATAATATTTAGCTATTGCAATCATATGTCTGTCAGCAGTCATAAATATCATGGTTATGATAGTGAGCATAACCTAATGTTGAGCAAGTACCTTCCATGTTTTGTTTGTAACGCCCATGCTGGTTGGCCAAAATGTAATAACATCACAGTGTTCCAACCAATAGGAAATCACTTTATATAATATTTAGCTATTGCAATCATAACCTAATTCCATTTCTATCTTTGTGTAGATTTGATCCATAGGGTCCATCTGCGGGGGTCATTTCAGGTCACGAGAGCAGCTTGGCCACACATGAAGAAACAAAAATATGGTAGAATTATTATGACTTCCTCTGGGGCTGGTTTGTATGGTAACTTTGGTCAGGCCAATTACAGCGCAGGTAGGATTGTTATCGGTGAAAGGTTTATTTTATTTCTTTAATACCTTGTCAGTATCATTATGAAATGTGAAAGATGAAAAGCAAGATATACATTGTATGAGGGAAAATGTTGGTCTTCCTCATTGTTATTGTTGTCGTCGTTGTTGATTCTGTCATGAAACTTTTCTTGTTGTTACAATAACTCAAACAGTTGCTACCAATTTCTTTCAAACTTTGATTTTATATTAACCAGTTTGGATTCTCTGCCACGTTAGATAATACATGTTCCATGTACCTATGTATATTTTTCATTAAATTTAACTTAAAATTGTCTTCTTTTTGTGGTTACAATTTTTATCTGATCATCTTCAAATTTGTGAATTTCGTAAATCGCTATCAAATGTCAATCAAATTCAATTTTGGTGTAACTAAGTGCAATTTTCAAGATATGTGGAGAACATTTTTCCTGCATATTTCACATGTATAAGTTAATATGTTGCACAATAGTTCCACAACAATACGATCTTGAAAGCAACTGATTTCAATTGAAAATCGTTTTAATAAACTACAACCTAAAAGTTTCAGCACTGATTTCATCATAGAGGGCATACTTTACTTTGAATTCATAATAAAAAAAAGGGAATCATTTATGAGTGGTTTACTTTCATTTTCCAGCAAAGCTGGGTCTTATTGGATTAGCCAACACTCTTGCAATAGAAGGTGAAAAATACAATATACATACCAACACCGTTGTGCCGATGGCCGGATCAAGGTTGACTGCAACCGTCATGCCTCAATGTAAGTTGTATGCATTTTGTAATTTTTCTCAATAAATATATAAATGAATCATTTTGTTAAACTGGTTCAATGTATTCGATTTCACTATATTTTTATATCATTAAACTTCCTGGATTTTGTAATTTTACATGTTTCTCATGGATTTAATTTAATGGATTAAAACGAAAATATAAAATTAAAACTAATTGTATTTACAGTATCATTACTTATTAAGTGCCAAACTCAACTTTTATCCATTTTCAACAAGATAAATATAATTTTTTCCGTATTTTTCAGAAATTTTGATCAAAATCTGTAGCAAATGGAAAATTATGTCCATTTTGTTCAAAATTAAGGAAGAAATTATTGAAAAATATGTAAAGAAAGAAATGACGGCACTCAATAGTGTTGAATTATTCTTATGATGACGACATTTTTATAACTCACAAATTACCTTGCATTCAAGAGGTGGGAAGATAATTCAGGTGCAACCATTACAGTCAGGAGATGTAGCCTTGCTATTTAGTGAGTGCCCTTGGCATTGCTCAATTATTATAAAGCATTTGGTGTTCAAATCATCATCTATGTGTAATGTTAGGTTCAAGCGCTGTTCATATTTGCATTATCATAACAT
This sequence comes from Saccoglossus kowalevskii, assembly GCF_978046115.1. NCBI lineage: Eukaryota > Metazoa > Hemichordata > Enteropneusta > Harrimaniidae > Saccoglossus > Saccoglossus kowalevskii. Next base: position 20,690,077 of record NC_140653.1, on the reverse strand, counting down.
CTTTTCCGTTGATGCAATTGTAACAGAAGTTTTTGTTTTCGCCTGAATATGACTCCTATTTTGAATACTTATATCATATTTTTCATAAATTAGAAGTGTCCCATATGCTTTATATAATGATCAAACTAAATAATGTGTGTTTCTATCTTGGTTTAACATTCTCTTATATCTGGTGAATTGGATAATTAGTCCATGTTTGAATGAAGTCTTTGTCCGCCCATCCGTCCGTCCGAAGTCATATTTCAGAGCCCTGTGGGCCAAATCGGTTCATTCTTTGTATGGGCCTAGTACTTTATCTGGGACATATACACATGCATGGGTTTACTGATTCAATCCAAGATGGCTGACTGGCAGCCATTTTGTTTTGTTTTCAAATATGGTATCTTATGCATCTTTTGTCAGTTTTTGTTCAAATATTGTACATACATTATACATGTTAGGATACATATCTATGAGGATTCATTTCACCATTGAATTAAAGTGGCCGACTTGCAGCCATTTTGTTTTTTTTGAAAACGTGGTATCTTATGCATGCTTTGTCAGCTTTTGTTCAAATTTGGCACATACATTATAGATTAAACATACATGTACCTGTAGTATAAATAATAAATTATATTTTAATTTAATTTTCAGATATGATTGATGCATTGAAGCCAGAGTACATCGCTCCATTAGTAGTGTTTATGTGTCATGAAAGCTGTGATGAAAACCATACAATATTTGAATGTGGTGCTGGATGGGCGGCACAGGGTGAGGAGTTACTGTAAATTACTTTACTTTCGATTGAAATTTATTTTTTGCTATTTTCTCTGAAGGGGTGATTCAGTTAAAATAAATTTCTATATTTTACATTCAACTCGATAACTCATTAGTGAAAATAAACTGCATGCGAAAAAAACAAATTGTTTTTTTAGCAAAAATTAATTCCAGCTTAAATAAAGTATTTTACAGTATCATTCTAACTTTGTAACACTGTCATTGTTGTCACGATGGAGATTGACTATGGAGTTTGCGGTATTCAGAAAAAATTGATGTCATTTCCATCAAATATTCAAATACTAATAACAAAACATAAAAAAAATTATATTTCATTTAAAAAAATTAGAAATTTATTATTAAAGGCTAGTGGTCATCACTAGTTTGCCCACTGACTGATTTTGTAGGAATCATAAGTCAAAATGGAATCCCCAAATTCAAGTTGAGTGAACTTGGTGATTGCTGGATAGGTGATATGATATTTTGACTCTAGTTTTCCTGCGTTTTCACCAAATTATTACAAACTTCCTAACTATAGTGAGACGTTTTTCAGGATAACTAATATATCAATGTATGATTTTTGCATCAACGACGCACCCGTGAATTAGCACAACTAGTGGTGTAACAGCAAATGTTTGTGCGCAATGTCATATTGGCATCAGCAGGCCACACTGATCATCGTGCGGTGTATGTTAAAAATTCATGTCGAACAATGTATTTTACACACCTTGTATATGTGGCTATGGAACCCATGTCGAACATGATGCAGCGAGACGACTAACACACTTTAAATAGTTGCTACAGAAAACGTCCTTTAAAATTTTTTTTTTTTATTTCAGTTGTGTTTCTGTTTGATGATCTCTCAATGTTCTTTTTTTTCTGATTTTTTTATTTCTAACCATTTCTCACTCTCTTGGGATTGAGTTAATTGTTAATAAAGATTGATTGATTGATTGACTAGAAGATAGAATCTGTGATTATACATGCAGTCTCAAAATGTATTTATTGAGAAAATACTAATTTGCTGGAAATGCTTAGTGATTTTAAAATCATGACAGAATAGTATTTTTATCCTTTCTAAAGTACGACTCCAACGAAGCAAAGGTGCAATTTATAAAAAGAAGAACTTAGCAGCAACCCCAGAGCAGGGTGAGTTTTACCGGAATTTTTTTTTTGTCGCCATCCATCTTTAACAAGTTAATCAAAATAAAAAGAAATTTAAAAATATTACAAATAACATTTTTGTCAATTTTCAGTTCGAGACAGTTGGAACAATATCACTGACTTCACAGATGCTGACATTCCAACTACAATCCAAGGTATTAAACGGTTTATTGTCTTTTAAAGACCCTGTCAGTCTTCACAGGGAAGTCATTTATTATCTTTAATAAATATTGTGTTTGGTGTGTTCTAATAGGTCATCTTGTACAACATGCTGCCCAGTTATCAAATCATATCAGCATATCTTTGCAACAACAAAATGTCCATTTATATTTGAACTTGAATCTTTACTAGAACATAGTTAAACTACTGAAACTTGCCCTGAAATTATTACAGTCAGAGCATCATATTGTGTTTGATATGAATCTCAGTTGTGACCATGGAAACTACTTCCTTTATGTAAATACACTCAAAGTACTCTGTGCATCAATACTTATAATTATACAGAAATGAAAAATTCAGAAGTCTCTTTGAAGATCTGCTGACCCACAGTCCCTCTCTCCCCGGTCTGGCAACGGTGTGAATTGGCCTCCTTCCCTGACAAAGGCATGTTGTGGGTATGCGCGGCACATTGTCATGTGATCCGTGCACAGTCGGTCACTATTTTTGACATCGTCAGTGCTATTTGTTTTTTTACAACTTAGTTGTTTATTCCAGAATTCAAGCTTTTCCACATATAAGGGTATATTTTAGCCGGCGAGTAGTTTTTTAATTTATCTATTTTACCATCAGCGACACATTTTCGCAACAAATTTTCATACCTTTACCCAGAAATGTTTCGTGTTTGACTTTTGGAGTAATTGAAATAAACTCTATTTTATTTACCCTTCTTCTCAGCGTGAAAACCAATATTTGTCTTTGATTTTGACATTTTACGATAGAAACATCATTAAAAATTGGTGAGCTGATTTGTTATTTGTCACACCTGCATTTTATTAATGTTAAATTGGGCGATTTTTATCGATGCTCTTTTTGATTGTAAATGCAAATGGTGATGTTTTAAAATGTTAAAAGGACAATGTGCGCGATTCAGTGCTACAAAAATCTATTTATTTGCAAAAATTTAAGCATTGTTATATACTGGTGTATCGAATAATGTCATTAGTTGTTGTATAGTTGACATGCATTGTTATGAACCCCCCCAAGAATCAGAAATATCACAGGTTTTTCGATCGGCCAAGTTAACATGACTGACGCCATTTTGACAAGATTTGTTTAGCGACTTCAGCATGTTGGTACACACCATTTTTTCCCTTTTAAAACTAGGTAAATTTGACGATTTTAATGAATGTTCTGACGGTATCGTAATCTGTCTGACTTACTGATTTCCTTGGACCAGGTGTGAACGGTTTGATTACCAACAACACGATTAGAGACAAAAGAATTTACATTACTATTTTGTTTTTGTTTCAGAGAGTACTGGCTTAGCAATGCAAGCTCTATCGGTGGATGAAAACAATGAAAGATCCATAAAACCCAACAATACATCAGCTGTCAATGTTGTAAGTGCCAAATATGTATTAAATCGCAAAGAATTTTGAAGATATAGTGGTTCTTGTTGGGTACATGTTTGTGTTGCAAAATTAATTATCATGACATATGTTATATGTTTCTAGAATTCCAAAGACAAATTACATTTTAACCTTTTGACGTTAACCCTTAGAGCACCAAGGTCAAAATTTGTCACATTTAATAGAATTTTGGCATATTTTTTTTCAAAATTTTGATTAAGATTTGTCTATTTGGTTCAAAATTACTAAGGAATTATAACAAATTATGAATTGCTCTAAATGTTGCCTCAAAATGTTGGCAGGAAAGTGGTGTCACTCAAAGAGTTTCTTTTGATGAAAAAAATCAAATCCAAATTAAATTTTAATTTTGTTTGTAGCACATTGAAAATATTCAATAACTGAACTCTGTGTATTGTGTTTTTGTTTTGTCTTTAAGAGTCAAGCCATTGGACATACACAGAAGTCACCCAACTTTACTTATGGACCTGACAATATTATTCTATATGCACTTGGAGGTAATTGAAAATAAACATTTTCAAATATAAATGTATAATTCAAATTGTTATTAGGAAGTTGTACACACAATTGTTTCTGTTTAAGTGATAGCATAAATATGAAAGAAAGTGTATTAGGCTTGAATTCTGTTTATTACCCATTTCAGATGAAGTCTGTCCATGCACTCAAAGCCATTTCTCAGACAAGCTATGACCAAATTTGTTCAAACATAAACATTATGACAATTAAATCAAATATGGCTGACCGGTGACCATTTTGGATTTAAAATTTGGTGAATTCCGATGTATAAACGTGTTCGAAAATGTTTCTCGGAGATGGACAGATCAATTTTATTCAAACTTATCAAGATCATGCATATCAGGTTACAGGTGCACATAATTTTTTTTTTTGAGATTCGAACAAAAATGGCCGACTGCCAGCCATTATATTTTTATTCAATTCTGATTCAAGTTAAAAGTTTGTATACAAGTACTAGACTCGCAGATAATACTGTAAGATTTGTTAGTTCGTGATTCAATCAAATTTGACAAATATATGTCCATTTTGTATAAAATCCTTAAATCTTAGTTTATCAACTTGTTCAAAACTGTTTCTCTGAAATGGCTGAGACAATTTCATTCAAACTCAAACATATTAGGTTGACAGTGCAAGCCACAATATTTTTGTTTGCAGTGCCTGCAATGGAAGAACTGTTGCAGTTAGTCTTTATAGCAAAAGATATATTAGCATCTTTCACACTTTATCGTCCTTAATGCACTCTAGTTAAACCTTTTTGTACTCATTTGTTTGTGTTCAGTATACAACAGAATACATCACTATAGCCAATAATAATCCCCATAATTGTGAATCACTATTAGTGATGGACTTTGTATTTAATATAGAACAGACAGTGCATTCTCAATGCTTGTTCATTATTCTTTGAACCCCTTGTATATCAAAGTGAATTTTTGTCACCTTACACAAAATAAACATAATTTTCATTTTAAAATTACTATTAATATATTTTATTTTTCATGAAAATTTAATATTTCTTTTTTTTTTCTTTGAGTTCTGACACAAAACCTAAATATAATCTGTGATAACCACAAATATGAATATTTATTCTTAGGGTAAAATCTGATGATTTTTGACTTACTATTACAGTTGGGGTCTCAACCAAAGATGAGGACTATTTGAAATTCTTATTTGAAGGCAGTGATGAATTCTGTGTATTGCCAACATTTGCTGTGATTCCTGCATTTGCTGCTATGACAGGTGGATTTACCAATGTTCCTGGCCTTGATATAGATCCCACCAAGGTACAAACCGATAAATTATTACTACCATAAATTTGTTTAATACGTTCTTTTTATGGCTTTCGAATGGATTAAATTTTAGTTAAAAAGAAGACGACCATAGCATATCGTTGTTTACAAACAAACATCTATGCGTGCATTGTTATTGTCGAATGGGACTCACGTGTGCCCAGGTGACGACACCTCCCCTTAAGTCACTTTGACTGTCATGATGTTACTGATCATTATGTCTTGTGATAAATTATTCATGAGGACATTCATAAAATAAAAATAAAAAAAAAGTAAAAAAATAAAACAGCAACAGAAATATTTATAAATGTTGTAGTGTAAACTTAATTCTCTGTGACTTCCATATCTAAAACACATTGACTATGTACAAGTATGTAAAGATCACATGAGCGCCTTGAGTTTCATATAAACGTCATTTAACGCTTTTAACACAAATACATGCATATTAATAAGCTTGATTTGCATACTAATTAACTACTTTTAGCCTAATTATTACAAATGCTTGGTTTGATTAGTTTCAACCATAAATCTGCATATAATAATTAATATCTTAACTTGCATACTAATTAACCGCTTTTGGCATATTGATATTCAGTGCTAGGTTTGATTAGTTCTACATGTACCTAATTACCTAAGCCTAATTACCTAAGTCATCAATTGCACTGACCTCTGATAAGTCTCTGATTGATAAGATAATAATTGTCTATACTTAAATGACTAGCTGTAACCAGTTTGGCAGTTTGAGGTTTTTGCCTGCTGACCCCGAAAATAATAATTTAATAAAGCTGAATGTAGACTCAATATAAATCACTCATGTATTTACAGTATGATTATTAATATAATCTGTGTGAATGCTCAATTATGACATGCATTAACCAAGCTTGCATCCCTTTTTCATATTTTGACACCTCCCATGCCACATTGTGCTTCATGCAATATTTGCTCACATTTCGTCTTTCAGTCAGATTTACATTAATTAACACCAGACTGTTCATTTGCTTATCTGTGCTTGTGTCCCCTTCAAGCATCAGTTTGTTTTGCCGCTCCGTACGATGCACATCGTTTCAGCGGACCTCCCACTCACCCGTTTATGCACAGGTTTCTATATAACCACTTTCTAAACAATTACCAATCTCACTCAAGTGTAACTCATGTTTATCTGCTCATGAACAACCTTAGCAATAAACAGGTAAGGGGGTTTCCACCACAGACCAAGCAGACTTTACATGGGTACCCACGCTGTTTACACCCCTGGGGTTGTGAGTCTATCTGCAGGCTCTCGCCAGGGGGGACGCCAGCCATGACGCCCACCTGTACAGTCTCTGCTGGTGGAAGGTTGACCCCAGGCAGGTACCACGCGCTCAGCATCATGATGCAATTCACATGTGAGTCACATCATAGAGCTGTTCACTGCGGCATCCGCAACTCGCTCCTCGCCAAAACCATGTGTCTTGTGTCATTTATTGAAACATTAATCTTGTTTTCTGCTTTAGATTCTCCATGGAGAACAGTATTTGGAACTCCATAAACCATTGGCCACAGAAGGAACGTTGCATTCTGAATCCACCGTGGTTGATATATTAGACAAGGGATCTGGTGCTTTGATTATTCTCAATAGTATGTATTCTGTCATTAAAGTGAATGACTATTTTATCAATCTAATTTCTAATTTCTTACCTGTTTTGTAAAATATATTACAGGGACTATGCATGTTTTGTCAAATATATAACAGGGACTATGTCATGTTTTGTCAAATATATAACAAGAACTATGTCATGTTTTGTCAAATATATAACAGGGACTATTCCATGTTTTGTTATATTTAATGATTGTTTTATAATGCTGTGTTTTCACATAATTTCAGTTAAAACATTTGATGAAGGGAATGAACTTGTAGCAACCACCCAGTTTGGCAGCTTTGTTGTTGGTGCTGGTGGATTTGGTGGGAAGAGAAATTCAGATAAAGCCATGGTAAATAAATTGAATTAAAATAATTTGTTATTACCATGTAGTCCTTGGCTAAGATTCACCCAATATCACATACATAGGTGAATAAACCTCTTATTGTGGCATTCCCATTTGTGGCCTACTCACCCACTTTAGGGTCAATCTATTTTTGACATGTACCCAAGACCTGAAATTAGTCTGGAGCTAGAACCACTATGCTGCTTGAAAGAAATTTCATATTGCTCACAAAATAAGATCAACAGTTTCATTCAGCGTATGGACACAAGTGTATACATAGAGTGAACTGGTCAACGTTGAGTAGTATTCTTAATTTTGAGAAAGTTATTTGTATTTTAGTGATGTAAACATTATGTCGTCACATTTTAGCTTAACTATATATTGATATATCAGAAAATTGACGGTTACAGAACATAAATTGACGGTTACAGAACATAAATTGACGGTTACAGAACATAAATTGACTGTTACAGAACATAAATTGACGGTTACAAAACAAATTGATGGTTACAGAACATAAATTGATGGTTACAGAACATACATTGATGGTTACAGAACATAAATTGACGGTTACAGAACATAAATTGATGGTTACAGAACATATATTGATGGTTACAGAACATAAATTGATGGTTACAGAACATAAATTTATGGTTACAGAACATAAATTGACGGTTACAGAACATAAATTGACGGTTACAGAACATAAATTTATGGTTACAGAACATAAATTTACGGTTACAGAACATAAATTGATGGTTACAGAACATACATTGATGGTTACAGAACATAAATTGATGGTTACAGAACATACATTGATGGTTACAGAAGATAAATTTATGGTTACAGAACATACATTGATGGTTACAGAACATAAATTTATGGTTACAGAACATAAATTGATGGTTACAGAACATAAATTTATGGTTACAGAACATGAATTGATGGTTACAGAACATACATTGACGGTTACAGAACATAAATTTATGGTTACAGAACATACATTGATGGTTACAGAACATAAATTTATGGTTACAGAACATAAATTGATGGTTACAGAACATAAATTGACGGTTATAGAACATAAATTGATGGTTACAGAACATAAATTGACGGTTACAGAACATAAATCGACGGTTACAGAACATAAATTGACGGTTACAGAACATAAATTGATGGTTACAGAACATAAATTGACGGTTACAGAACATAAATTGATGGTTACAGAACATAAATTGACGGTTATAGAACATAAATTGATGGTTACAGAACATAAATTGATGGTTACAGAACATAAATTGACGGTTATAGAACATAAATTGATGGTTACAGAACATAAATTGACGGTTACAGAACATAAATCGACGGTTACAGAACATAAATTGATGGTTACAGAACATAAATTGACGGTTATAGAACATAAATTGACGGTTACAGAACATAAATTGACGGTTACAGAACATAAATTGATGGTTACAGAACATAAATTGATGGTTACAGAACATAAATTGACGGTTACAGAACATAAATTGATGGTTACAGAACATAAATTGACGGTTATAGCACATAAATTGACGGTTATAGAACATAAATTGACGGTTACAGAACATAAATTGATGGTTACAGAACATAAACGCATAAACATAAATTCTATGCCATAATCATTGCATGACCATGATTTACCTTAAATATTTTGTGATAATAACCATTTTCCATTCATTGCGAGATCTCACCTTATGCGTGAATTTGAATGTAAATACATGACAAAGGTCATAGCATCAAAGTGACATAAAAACAAATGCAAAACAATTTTTGAGCTATTTCCACATAATGTGTTATACCAGAGGTACATTACTTGGGGTTTGCAACTACCGGTACGGTGACATGATACCAAGATCCCGTTACAATCTCGCTCTTGCATGAGCGTTCCAACTCAGAAAAATGCGAATGCGCATGCCCAAGGTAACTAGGATACTGGGATGTCCAGGTGGATCAAAGTAGCTGTTCATGATATGACGGATTACGATAACTATGTTACATTTTTTCACTATGAATGTGGTAATACATGTTTTATTGTTTTATTACAAACTGCCTATGTCGATGTCAGAAGGTAGTAGCATCAGTCTTGCTATCTACGAGAAGAGACTTGAATGGGATCTTGGCATGATGTCACCATACAGTACTATGTGTGTTCCAAACCCCAAGTAATGTACCTCTGATAAAACACATTTGATGAAGTAAAGATGACAATGTGATACTCCTACCTGAAAGATAGGAATTTTGACATTGAACTAGAAAAAGAGAAATTTAAGTTTGAAATCAAATCATTTGATGTTTGCGATATCAGAGGTACATTACTTGGGGTTTGCAACTCACATAGTACTGTATGGTGACATTATGTCAAGATCCCATTCATGTCTCTTCTCGTAGATAGTGATACTGAGGCTACAACCTTCTGACATGACATATATCAATGTTCAAGGTTTGTAATGAAAAAATAAAACTTTTCTTGCCACTATCATAGTGAAAAATGTAATACATCGAAAATGTACAGAAAATATAGTTCTCGTAATCCGTCATATTGTGGGCAGCTATTTTGATGCACCTGGACATCCCAGTATCCTAGTTACCTCGGGCATGCGCGTTCGCATTTTTCTGAGTTGGAACGCTTATGCGAGAGCGAAATTGTAACAGGATCTTGGTTTCATGTCACCGTAGTTGCAAACCCCAAGTAATGTACCTCTGGCGATATACATCATCTTTTACGCATTACGTGAGATCCCGCAGTGAACAGAAATTCCCTATTGACTCGGAACATCACCATGAAATGAACAGAAATTCCCCTATTGACTCAGAACATCACCATGGAATGAATGTTATATTTACAGCAAACTGTTAAGGCACCATCTAGAAAACCAGATGCTATGATCTCTGAAAAGACCAGCATTGACCAAGCAGCATTGTATAGGCTCAGTGGTGACAAAAATCCACTGCACATTGATCCAAGTTTTGCAGCAATGGGTGGATTCTCTACTCCTATACTGCATGGTTTATGTACATTTGGATACGCAACCAGACATGTACTCAAGCAGTATACAGGAAATGACGTCACCAAATTTAAAGCTATTAAGGTGAGAGGTAATGCGATTAACAACTGGGCAAGGTTGCTGTGGAGTGTGAATGAAGGGTTGCCGTGGAGTGTGAATGAAGGGTTGCTGTGGAGTGTGAATGAAGAATTGCTGTGGAGTGTGAATGAAGGGTTGCTGTGGAGTGTGAATGAAGGGTTACTGTGGAGTGTGAATGAAGGGTTGCTGTGGAGTGTGAATGAAGGGTTGCTGTGGAGTGTGAATGAAGGGTTACTGTGGAGTGTGAATGAAGGGTTGCTGTGGAGTGTGAATGAAGGGTTGCTGTGGAGTGTGAACGAAGGGTTGCTGTGGAGTGTGAATGAAGGGTTGCTGTGGAGTGTGAATGAAGGGTTGCTGTGGAGTGTGAATGAAGGGTTGCTGTGGAGTGTGAATGAAGGGTTGCTGTGGAGTGTGAATGAAGGGTTACTGTGGAGTGTGAATGAAGGGTTGCTGTGGAGTGTGAATGAAGGGTTACTGTGGAGTGTGAATGAAGGGTTACTGTGGAGTGTGAATGAAGGGTTGCTGTGGAGTGTGAATGAAGGGTTGCTGTGGAGTGTGAATGAAGGGTTGCTGTGGAGTGTGAATGAAGGGTTGCTGTGGAGTGTGAATGAAGGGTAGCTGTGGAGTGTGAATGAAGGGTTGCTGTGGAGTGTGAATGAAGGGTTACTGTGGAGTGTGAATGAAGGGTTGCTGTGGGGTGTGAATGAAGGGTTGCTGTAGAGTGTGAATGAAGGGTTGCTGTGGAGTGTGAATGAAGGGTTGCTGTGGAGTGTGAATGAAGGGTTGCTGTGGAGTGTGAATGAAGGGTTGCTGTGGAGTGTGAATGAAGGGTTGCTGTAGAGTGTGAATGAAGGGTTGCTGTGGAGTGTGAATGAAGGGTTGCTGTGAAGTGTGAATGAAGGGTTGCTGTAGAGTGTGAATGAAGGGTTGCTGTGGAGTGTGAATGAAGGGTTGCTGTGGAGTGTGAATGAAGGGTTGCTGTGGAGTGTGAATGAAGGGTTACTGTGGAGTGTGAATGAAGGGTTACTGTGGAGTGTGAATGAAGGGTTGCTGTGGAGTGTGAATGAAGGGTTGCTGTGGAGTGTGAATGGAGGGTTACTGTGGAGTGTGAATGAAGGGTTGCTGTGGAGTGTGAATGAAGGGTTGCTGTGGAGTGTGAATGAAGGGTTGCTGTGGAGTGTGAATGAAGGGTTACTGTGGAGTGTGAATGAAGGGTTGCTGTGGAGTGTGAATGAAGGGTAGCTGTGGAGTGTGAATGAAGGGTTGCTGTGGAGTGTGAATGAAGGGTTACTGTGGAGTGTGAATGAAGGGTTGCTGTGGGGTGTGAATGAAGGGTTGCTGTGGAGTGTGAATGAAGGGTTGCTGTGGAGTGTGAATGAAGGGTTGCTGTGGAGTGTGAATGAAGGGTTGCTGTGGAGTGTGAATGAAGGGTTGCTGTGGGGTGTGAATGAAGGGTTGCTGTGGAGTGTGAATGAAGGGTTGCTGTGAAGTGTGAATGAAGGGTTGCTGTGGAGTGTGAATGAAGGGTTGCTGTGGAGTGTGAATGAAGGGTTGCTGTGGAGTGTGAGGAAGGGTTGCTGTGGAGTGTGAATGAAGGGTTGCTGTGGAGTATGAATGAAGGGTTTCTGTGGAGTGTGAATGAAGGGTTGCTGTAGAGTGTGAATGAAGGGTTGCTGTCGAGTGTGAATGAAGGGTTGCTGTGGAGTGTGAATAAAGGGTTGCTGTGGGGTATGAATGAAGGGTTGCTGTAGAGTGTGAATGAAGGGTGCTGTGGAGTGAATGAAGGGTTGCTGTGGAGTGTGAATGAAGGGTTGCTGTGGGGTGTGAATGAAGGGTTGCTGTGGGGTGTGAATGAAGGGTTGCTGTGGAGTGTTAATGAAGGGTCACTGTGGAGTGTGAATGAAGGGTTGCTGTGGAGTGTGAATGAAGGGTTGCTGTGGAGTGTGAATGAAGGGTTACTGTGGAGTGTGAATGAAGGGTTGCTGTGGAGTGTGAATGAAGGGTTGCTGTGGAGTGTGAATGAAGGGTTACTGTGGGGTGTGAATGAAGGGTTGCTGTGGGGTGTGAATGAAGGGTTGCTGTGGAGTGTGAATGAAGGGTTTCTGTGGAGTGTGAATGAAGGGTTGCTGTGGAGTGTGAATGAAGGGTTGCTGTATAGTGTGAATGAAGGGTTGCTGTATAGTGTGAATGAAGGGTTGCTGTGAAGTGTGAATGAAGGGTTGCTGTGGAGTGTGAATGAAGGGTTGCTGTGGAGTGTGAAGGAAGGGTTGCTGTGGAGTGTGAGGAAGGGTTGCTGTGGAGTGTGAATGAAGAATTGCTGTGGAGTGTGAAGGAAAGGTTGCTGTGGAGTGTGAATGAAGGGTTTCTTTGGAGTGTGAATGAAGGGTTGCTGTGGAGTGTGAATGAAGGGTTACTGTGGAGTGTGAATGAAGGGTTGCTGTGGGGTGTGAATGAAGGGTTGCTGTGGAGTGTGAATGAAGGGTTGCTGTGGAGTGTGAATGAAGGGTTGCTGTGGAGTGTGAATGAAGGGTTGCTGTGGAGTGTGAATGAAGGGTTGCTGTGGAGTGTGAATGAAGAATTGCTGTGGAGTGTGAAGGAAAGGTTTCTGTGGAGTGTGAATGAAGGGTTGCTGTGGAGTGTGAATGAAGGGTTGCTGTATTGTGTGAATGAAGGGTTGCTGTGGAGTGTTAATGAAGGGTTGCTGTGGAGTGTGAATGAAGGGTTGATGTGGAGTGTGAATGAAGGGTTGCTGTGGAGTGTGAATGAAGGGTTGCTGTGGAGTGTGAATGAAGGGTAGCTGTGGAGTGTGAATGAAGGGTTGCTGTGGGGTGTGAATGAAGGGTTGCTGTGGAGTGTGAATGAAGGGTTGCTGTGGAGTGTGAATGAAGGGTTGCTGTGGAGTGTGAATGAAGGGTTGCTGTGGAGTGTGAATGAAGGGTTGCTGTGGAGTGTGAATGAAGGGTTGCTGTGGGGTGTGAATGAAGGGTTGCTGTGGAGTGTGAATGAAGGGTTGCTGTGGAGTGTGAATGAAGGGTTGCTGTGGAGTGTGAATGAAGGGTTGCTGTGGAGTGTGAATGAAGGGTTGCTGTGGGGTGTGAATGAAGGGTTGCTGTGGAGTGTGAATGAAGGGTTGCCGTGTAGTGTGAATGAAGGGTTGCTGTGGAGTGTGAATGAAGGGTTGCTGTGGGGTGTGAATGAAGGGTTGCTGTGGAGTGTGAATGAAGGGTTGGTGTGGAGTGTGAATGAAGGGTTGGTGTGGAGTGTGAATGAAGGGTTTCTGTGGAGTGTGAATGAAGGGTTGGTGTGGAGTGTAAATGAAGGGTTGCTGTGGAGTGAATGAAGGGTTGCTGTGGAGTGTAAATGAAGAGTTTCTGTAGAGTGTGCAACAGGTGCATGGTAAATTACTGAAATGTGCAAGACAGGTTAAAGCAGTGTGCAGCAGGTATGCGATTTGGCCTACAGTAGTGCAAGGAAGGTGATGGGGGAGTGTAGGTAGAGTTGCAGGGATTAGCTATACTAGAAGCTTCACAGAACTATAGAAGTGATGTGCAAAATGGATGACTGGATTGTGTAAGACATGATATAGAAGTGTACGTGTTAACATGTGTACAACATGAGCCACAAGAGAGCGAGTCATGAGTGTGTGCAACAGGTGTGGAAGAAGAGTTGCAGGAATGTACTTGTACACTAGGTACACACAAAGTTTCACAGAACTATATAAGAGATGTGCAAGAAGGATCATTGGAGTGTGCAACACGGGTATAGCAATTTAGTTACAGAAGTTTGCAAGGAGATTATGAAATGTACTAGAGGTGATGAAGAGGAGTCAAACAGGGAGAGACTGCATCAATGATGGGAGGGATATCCTGAAGTTCTGCGAGGGTTGCTAAAGCTCTCATGAACTAATAGCTATTAAGTTATTTTAGTGTTGATGGCTTCATACTTGAGAAATTGCTGTGATTTTTTTTATTATGTGACCTTCTGTTCTGTAGGTACGCTTTGCTAAGACGGTGCTACCTGGTCAGACTATTAAGACAGAGATGTGGAAAGAAGGCAACAGAATTCATATGCAGTGTAAGGTATGATCATTAGTGATACTGAACAGTGTTAGTGTGGTAGGTTTCTCACTGCGGCTATTTATCAGTGTCATTTCTGTGATGGTCTCAGTATATTGTGGACAAGCCATACAACTATTAAGGAAGTTTAGCCTGAATTGAAGATTTTATGGCATGTTCATCATACTTGTATGGGTTAATGCCGTTATTAATTGGCATCACTGGAAAATTGTTTGACATACAAGAGTCCAAAAAAGTCTTGAAAAATAGTCAAAAGTGACCTTTTAACACTGGTTTCTATGGTAACAACGCTCAATGACATAGGATAAAAAAGTATATTAATATTATAACATAAAACCTAATCTTGTGGAAACATTTTTAAAAAATTACACAATTTGCTAATGAGTTTCCATGGTGATAATAGTTTCCATGATATACAGTGGGAGGTTATCTCCCATAATGCATTGCATAGGTGTGCAGTGACATGCTCAGTAGTGCAAAATTTAGTTATCTCCCACAATGCATTGCATATATGTGCAGTGATATGCTCAGTAGTGCAAACTTTGAATTCAGTTCAGAAATGTTGACTTGATTTATGGGATTCACACTTGATTTAAGTTAATTTAATTGTAGATTCCATCATGTTACAGGTTGGTGAGACTGGTGAGGTCTGCTTATCTGGTGCTTACATTGATTTGATTGGGACTGCTGCAGCTGGAACATCTGCTACCTCACAGGTAATACCTGATAATAATATGTGTTTAACAGTGTCCACTATAGATGCACGAGTAGTCTGGCAAAGTCAGGACTGCTTTTTTGTTTTACAAAAAGAAATAATTAATTGTTTTATAAAATCCTTTTAACATCATCGCAAAACCTAACGGGACCACAAAAGAAATACCGACTGGACACATCTGTGGGCATTTAACTGCTCTTAATTATTCATGATGCATTGATTTTTCATGAGTGGGTGTATGAAAGTAAACATGACCTTTTAAAGGTTGGGTCACACTGCAAATGGCGGGCTAGTCACGGAAACATGTGAATGTTCTGCTAGCAGTCGTATCTTGTAGTTTAGAACTGATAGTCAGTGCTAGTCAACAACTTTTAATTATCATAGTCACTGAAGTGATTCGACTCCGGTTTTCACTCCAACGCAGAGGGTTGCCTGTAGATTGACAATTAATTATTTTTTTTTGTAAAACGTAAAGAATTCCCGACTTTGCCAGTCTAATGCATGAGGTTCCCACTATTCTGTATTTGCTAGGTATGGTTTTTTTACCAATTTTCTATCTATACCTAATTGGTATGCATATAATCTATAGGTGAACTTGTCTTGCTTTCAACATCAAGTTGTTGTGCAATGTCATGATTTCCCTTTGCATTTCATATTACATACTAATCAATCTATTAATTCACTCTGATATTATTTTCCGGTATTTCAGGTAACAAGTAGTAGTCCTATTGATATGATCTTTCAAGAAATGGGAAAGCGTATGAATGATTTTCCAGATTTGATCAAGAAAGTTAAAGGAGTGTATTTATACAGGATGACTGATGGAAAGAATCCAGTGGCTGAATACAGTAAGATGTTAATATTAATAAATAAATCAGTAATTTTCCTGAACTCTCTCTAATGCAGGTGCAAGTACCTTTCATTTGTCAATAATTGGTATTCGCCATCATTTTGAATGTAAACATTGCATGCACTCTAAATATACAAATGTATTAGCTGTCAGTGAGTGACCACTGATATCACTTGGAATTATGGATTGACCATTGACCACTGAGTTACAACTATAATCACATGTCATCATGGAGTAGTTTTTGAATGACCACTGGCATTTTGGAGTGACCAATAACCACTGACATCACCTGTCATTATAGAGTGATCACTGAGTGACCATTTACTATTGAGTGACCAATGACATCCTTTGTCATTATGGAGAGACCATTGACCACTGAGTGACCACTGACATCACTTGTCATAATAGAGTGATCACTGAGTAACTATTGACTATTGAGTGACCAATGACATCCTTTGTCATTATGGAGAGACCATTGACCACTGAGTGACCACTGACATCACTTGTCATAATAGAGTGATCACTGAGTAACTATTGACTATTGAGTGACCAATGACATCCTTTGTCATTATCAAGTGACACTTAAGTGACTATTGACCACTGAGTGACCACTTGCATCTTTTGTCATTATCAAGTGACACTTAAGTGACTATTGACCACTGAGTGACCACTTGCATCTTTTGTCATTATCAAGTGACACTTAAGTGACAATTGACCACTGAGTGACCACTTGCATCTTTTGTCATTATCAAGTGACACTTAAGTGACTATTGACCACTGAGTGACCACTTGCATCTTTTGTCATTATCAAGTGACACTTAAGTGACTATTGACCACTGAGTGACCACTTGCATCTTTTGTCATTATCAAGTGACACTTAAGTGACTATTGACCACTTAGTGACCACTTGCATCTTTTGTCATTATCAAGTGACACTTAAGTGACTATTGACCACTGAGTGGCCATGTGTAATTATGACATCACTTAATGTTGTTGAATGGTCAATAAGATACCTTATTGCTTATTAGCTGTTGATTTGAAGACTGGTAATGGAGAAGTATATAAAGGATCACCAAAACAGGGTAAACCTGATGTCACGGTAACCATGGCAGAACAGCATTTCACAGATCTGATGACACAAAAACTTAACCCTCAACAGGTTAGTACTATAATAGTATTATGCGATGTGGTTTAAAAAAAAACTAATCATTGATTCTAGCATTAGCTATTGAATCACATATCTCATATGTTATTCATATCTTGTATTGTTGCAGGCATTCTTTCAAGGAAAGCTAAAAGTATCTGGTAATGTCGGGTTGCTGATGAAAGCAGGACAGCTGTTCCAGAAACATGCTCCTAAGCTATAAAACCAAATTGAAGAAGAAAGGAAGATAAATATTGTCAGTGGAAACATAAAATAAAAACTGTCGTACAGATTACTTATTTGGCAGCAATTTATAAGAAATCAATAACGATTGGTTTTTACTTACTACCCGGTATACTTACTTGTGACAGAACAAACTCTAATCAATGAATTCACTTGATTGCTCTAAAGTTAGTTCTGAAATATCTGTAATGTATTTTGTTGAATATGATTATGAATATTCTTGCTGGAAATATGCACCTTTTTTTATAATCGGTCTGTTGGCGCTCATCAATAAAGATTATGTTCTTGAGAAATCTTATTATATTCTGAATGAACGACAAAAAACCAATCACAGCTGTGAATTTGAATGACATCATAGATTTTGATGTAAAACAACTTCTTTGAAGGGCGTACCTTATAGAAATGGTGTATTAATATTGAATTGAGTTTAACTTTTGAAGTTATAGATGAAAGAATTTCCTCAATTTTTCACAACAGTGGATATGATGTCACACTTTACCCATAATCCTTTGCTGGAAAATCAAGATGGTGGACTACGGTACATAAATTGCTAAAAACTTGAATATCTAGAGAATGAAAAGTGATGTATAAAAAAAACCCTGTAAATTGCATTTTCTTACATTTGCCAAGCTTTTTCATCTGGGAGCGTTATGTTGAGATTGAGGATGAACTTGGTTAACTAGTAAAATACAGAAAATTTACAAAACTTTTACAAATGTTTTGTAGCAAATTTATTTCCATGGAAACTGTGACCCTACTCATTTGAATTGATAATTAGAAACAGTTTTAGTATCTCAGGTTTTTTTAGACTTTTAAATCACAGGCAAGAGCTTCCTGTGAAATAAAATTCCTCCACCAAATATGTGTGTTACAAGTGTGTCAGTTGCATGGAATGATATTTGCAACAAATATATCTAAGTGATAATATTACGGGGCAGTCCAAATGAAGAAGTTAGTATTGTATATGAATAATTGCAAACATATCGATGAATAAATTAAATTTGATAAATATATGAAAGAATATTCACTATCCAAATAAACGCTATTTTATTAATGCTCTACCTTGTGTTTTATTAATATAATTGGATTGCTAATCAGCTTGTTATCATGGACAACGATCTCATTTATTGCGTTCACACAGGTGGAAAAATAGCAGATTGTAGAATAACAGGAAATCTTATCGTCAGTTCATTGTCGTGTCTGAAATGGCTTACTGAAATGACTATAAGTTATGAATATAATAGTAAATCTTCCAAATGCACAATGGCGTTCAGGGTGCTGAGCCCAAACTAAGTGTTTGCGCACATTTTGTTAGCTCGTGCTAAGGATCTGGACTAGGGTCTCAAAGGCAAATCAGATTTAACCCTTACTTACTGTTTCTTGATCTGTGCTAAGTGTTTGCGCACATTTTGTTAGCTCGTGCTAAGGATCTGAACTTGGGTCTCAAAGGCAAATCAGATTTAACCCTTACTGTTTCTTGATCTGTGCTAAGTGTTTGTGCACATTTTGTTAGCTCGTGCTAAGGATCTGAACTTGGGTCTCAAAGGCAAATCAGATTTAACCCTTACTTACTGTTTCTTGATCTGTGCTAAGTGTTTGCGCACATTTTGTTAGCTCGTGCTAAGGATCTGAACTTGGGTCTCAAAGGCAAATCAGATTTAACCCTTACTTACTGTTTCTTGATCTGTGCTAAGTGTTTGTGCACATTTTGTTAGCTCGTGCTAAGGATCTGAACTTGGGTCTCAAAGGCAAATCAGATTTAACTCTTACTTACTGTTTTTTGATCTGTGCTAAGCGTTTGCGCACATTTTCTTAGCACGACAAAAGTATTTGGTCTTGTATCCTGTGATAAGAAACTGTACGTGAACAAAACTATTGATTTGAAATATGCGTTCTATAATGGGATTTAGGACTTTGGTGAGTTATACGAAGACTGACTTACTTATGAACTCAATATAATTACGATCTGTCCACATCTTCCATTGTCTAATTGACACAGTTAAATTAAAACTGAACGGGGACTTTGTCGTTAACAATATCTTTAATATATAAAATCTCTTAATTCAAACTTAGATGAATCATTGCAGCTAAATAAAACAAAATTAATTTCAGCAGAATGCATTGATATTTTGCATTGGTTTTTGTCTATATGGCATACAAATAAAACAACATGTTAGTTTGAATCTGATGCACAAGGCAAAGTGAGGTGCATCTAGTTCCCCTAATATTCAATACATGTCCAAGCATGAACGATATCTGTCAATACGCGATTGAGATCTGGTTTCGAAAATCTAGAAACTGACGCCATTTGAACTACTTTAATTGAACCACAAAACAAATGCACGTGTATACTGTAAAACGTTTTGAATTCTCGCGTTTCACAATAAAGTGCGCCCTCGGCGGATGACATGGAAAGACCATTGTGTCAACACAGGTGGCGCTATTCAACATTGTGGCGATCTGCGTGTCAACGATGGAAAGACGCATTTCTCACTTCCGGTGTCGGATGGCATTAATGGCGCCACCAACGGAGAATTTTAGCGAATTTGAGACAATATTTGAATTAACAGAACAACAACTTCATTGTGAGAATATATATGCGATATCTTGAATTAGCTAAAACAACACGTTAACTAAAAACACATGTTTTACAGTATATATGAATGTGTTATTTGAACGTGGTCAGCAAGGGTATGTCTAAGACATGCATAAAACAGACGTGCATAAGTAAAATTATTACTTTTTATTTTGTTTCTGAAAATGAGATATACATTGCATTAAAATAGAACAAATTTTCAACCACTTTATTGTAAAAATAAGAACGAACCATCATATTCACATCGCAGATCACCTGCTGAATGGGCCTACATGCCTCACTGGCACAACAAATTAGTATAAAAGCTAAATGAACTACATAATATATTTGCGACAGAATTCCTTTGTTAACATCTTTGTGTCCTTCATTTCATATAGAAAAGGTGAATACAATAAGCAAATTATCTAATTTGAATAATGTGGCTCAGATGGATGGTTGTTAAATATTTTGGCACTGTTGTTTATTCAAAAGTTAATGTTCTATTTTTTTTATTCTGATAGTATGTGAAGGCACAGATATGCCCAAATTGCGAGAAATATATATGTTCCAAAAGCATTTCCGAGTACGTTGTCTACTACATTATAACAAGGTTCAAGCATCGACAGACACGTTTTTTTTCTGTTGGTGGCGTGCTTATGAATGTCTGATTTGTAAAGGAAACATAAACCCAAACAACATAATGACCTCTTAAGACAACAGATTCTATGAAGTCATACTTTACCCATAATCCTTTGTTGAAAATCAAGATGGCTGACTACATAATACTGCTGAAAAGTTGAATATCCAGAGAATAAAAAGTGATATAAAAAACTGTAAATTGCATTCTCCTACATTTGTGGAGCTTTTTCTTTAGGGGTCATTATGTTGTTTGGCTCGGTGTTTCCTTTAATATAGTTATAAGCGACGCAAAGGCTGGGTATACGCTTATTTGTTAAAAACGTCCACTGTGGCCGCCTGTCGTATGCGCAGGTGACGACTCCCCCACTTTAAAAAGAATAATTTCAGAGCGCAACTTTAAAGCGCCGAGGCTATGTGACGCCCGTGGCGCTTTAAAACGAATAAAAATTTCGCTACGCAACGGATGGCAATTCTATAATGGGGCGTGCATAACATACGCGCGGAACCGTCCTCGTCTTGGTCGGCGATTTGTCCAGGCTCGTCTTATTGCCAACGTCAAATCTCCGCAACGACACTTTGATCAAAGATGGGTTACGGATCAATGTGTAAGCCAACAACCATCGGTTTCGTGCAGTCTTGTTTGTTCGTCTTCCGGATGTCATTCTAGAGAGTTGTAAATCTACAGAAATGAAAGGGATGTTGAGTCAACGGACGTTTGTCTTGATACGTTTCAAACCAAGATTTCAAATCACTCCAAAATCATTTGTCAAGTGACACACAGCAAAGAAAATATTTAGAACAAGTGACACTGAAATCCTAAGGATGGGCGGGAAAAATAATAATTGGCAAACATATATTTGCTAGAACAAATGCAAATAGGGACAGTTAAGACAAGAATGCAAACAATGTTTGTTTTAGAGAAATGTTTCTATGTTCACTCCATAATTAAAGGCAGAACAGACTCATTTATCGTACTATATTTACGTAATCGGTAAGTAGGATGAATTAGTCCGTCCCCTGACGATAATAAATTGCGCGACTCGTTCACAATTACACGGAAATTTAAGTGCCTTTAATGTGTTTTAATCTTAAATGAAAATATATTTTTATATCGCATGTTATCGAACCAGCTCATCTGTCAGATAAAAAAAAATCCCGAGACTTACCTCTTCTCTCATATAGGAATCTATCATGGTGAGTTTCAACGAGTAAACGGCAGAAAGCTACCAATACTGGGTGTACATGGGCCTCTTCAACTGCCAGAAATCCTACATATGCTCTATAACCTATATAAGACATTCCATACGCCGCATATTAAATATAAACATGCATTAGTTCATGCAAGTAATTAGAAAAAAACCACCGAAATACTAAATTCAATAACGGAATTATTAAAAGCACGTTACTATCATTGATATAGTTCTCTGTCCAATATTTAGTGTATTTGACGCTCAATCATTGATGTGAAGCATAATAATGTCATGATTGGGGAGGGGGTTTGCGATACTATCAAAATACAATGAATACGTACATACGTACATTTTTCAAATGTCCCCTTTACAACGACTTAAGAGCCAATTTATTGCCAATTTCTCTGTGTACTTATCCCAATATTGAAAAACTAGTGTCTCTTCTCTCAACATCCCAACCTTGTATTATTCATATATAGCTATATACTAGTTACAGGTATTCAAAAGAGGAGATAATTATGAGACAAGTTAAATGTAATATCTTAGTGATTTATTCATTCTTTACATGTAAATTGATTTATCAATATTTCTTTTCATTTATTTTTTGTGGTGTTGTAATTAGTAGTATGTGTTGTTTTTTTCTCTGTAAAAACACCTGTACCTATGTATTTTTAAATATTGTACGATGGGTCGCGGCCCAGTACAGAATAAAGATTGATTGATTTATTGATTCTAGCATGTATGTATTAGAATCGGCCTAGGGCTATCTTGCACTTGATACAGTTTATCTGATGCCTATAGTTGTAATAGTTCATTTATAAAGTTATATAATTTGCATATCACTAGAATACTTTAATTGCTTTTAGGAAATATGCTTGACATAACACCTAAACTGGCCTGATCTAGTCGGTATTCAGTTTTGTATACTTCTCAAAGCGCACTCAAACTTCTGACACAGGTCAACACCAAATTATATATTGAATATAGAATTTATCTGTATGTAGGCATCGTTATGTTACCTGGATCGAGAAGTTCTATGCCTCTTTGTAAGATGCTGTGGTCAAGACGTCCAAGGTAAATTAAACCAAACACCATTCCACGAAACAATCTTGACATGCACGATATGATACCCAGGATTATGTTGAAATAAAACATTACAAACGAAGTGACATGGAACATCCGCCTGTTGAAATAAGAATGTGGACGGATATCCAATTTGTTTGATATATTTAGTTTTTTTTTTAGAAGCGTTTTGTCTCGGTAACAAATGAGAAAAAAACGTTGCTTTTGAAGCACACACAATAGTATCGAGGTCGGTGAAACACATTCACGCCCGCCAGAGTATTTTTTCCGCCCAATCAACCATCAGTTGCCGAAAGAGGGCGTGGTTTGCGACGATGGTGAAACACCAATACGCATGTGCAATGAGTGTCATTGTAGATTTCAAAATCACCACTCACTTATATGCGCATGCGTCATGGAGATTAAAATTTTTCACCGAACGAATACTAAATTGCATGCTGCGAAGAAACAACATTTATGTGCCATGATATTCATTAACAGAGAACACTGTCGAAAATGACAAATTTTCATTCATATTGTACATTTACTTGTAGCTAGACTAGTTTAGTGTTGCAATGCATTATGGGTATCTCGGAATACCCATATCTTTGTGGTAGTAGCAAATATTCATGTTGTGGGGAACCGCCGTTAAACATATTGAACTAAATCAATCTTATTTTATTTGGAATTTCGGTATATTAATTTTCATGAAAAAGCTGGTACACATATTTCATAACCATTACCTGTTATCGAGGCCAAGTATAGTACCGTGATCCTGTAAGAAAAAGAACTTGGCCCACGCGAGTTGAAGAATATATACTACTCCTCCAAAAACGCAGCTAGGCCTATGAAACAATCACAATGCTATTACTACACGAATATATTCGACACAGACAAAAAATAACAATTGAACCGTCTTGAATTGTCAAGGCATAATTCAATTTTGAGGAGAGATTTACGCAATATACAAAACCGTGTGAATGGGCGATGCTATTGAACTAGCGATGCATACACGTGAAAGCGCATGCGTAATAAATGCGTCAACGAAATCATTTTAGAAAGATAATGTTTGCATTCCAATTAAGTAACAACTCACCAAATAACATCTAATTGTCGAATAAAAACCGAATCTGTCTTAAATTTTATAGGCAGGATAATCTGATAATAAACCATTACTATACCAACAGCAATAGTGATTTGAAACACGATAAAGGCTGAAATAGACACAAGACTATTATCAGTCGACCGCTGCCATGGAAAAATATTAATACTTTATTTCTTACACAGATTTTTTTATTAAAGGCAATGTTACCTAATAACTAAGTAACTAAATACTACCGATAACACCCGAGGGAATCGAAACGATTACTCGGCGTAGTCGCCGATGACGGTTACAGAGAGTGTGAAATAACAATAATATGATTGCTACCCAGATAAGCATTTGCTTGATGTTCATAATAGTGCAACAATTTTTGAATTTTTATTTCAAACAGTAGGAGATTACACATTAACATTAACTTTGGTTTCTACACACCCTCCCCGGGAATGGTCCCGTAGTATATTTTTCAGAGTGAACGCAATCTAGACGTCGCTTTTGTCCCCAACCAACCCCGTTTTTTACTGCTTCTACGTAACGGTTCTAACTTCGTTCCACACTGTATAGGACAATTGAATTGATAGGCGATGCACTGTACCACTAAGAATAACCACATTTAAACCCTGTTTTCACCGATGTCGTTCACCAGAATAGATCCAAGGTCTGCACTGACAGGTTTGCCAGAATAATATTCTCTCCCAAGCTGATTCACCTGCATTTCTACGATTCGGTTTTTATTTGCGCTAATTCTGCAAGAAATTCCAATTCTAGCTGCAGGTAAAGTGGGCGGCAATAACCGTTGACTTCGTTCGCTAGTTTTTATATAAACAGAAACATTGTTGCACTACATCTATCCTGGAATCCAGTCATTCCCAGGTGAATCACTAAGAATGGCCTGGTGAATCACTATGTAACTATGTAGTCAACACTGATTGTGACGTCACTGATTGGCTGTCTCCATGACTTCAAGCGAACCTAAATGCGGCCTTAATTTATAGTTGTGTATATTCTAAACTGTATTTGAAATAATATTGCAGTGGTTTAATTTTGTTTTAATTATAACTGTAGCTTGGATAGGCATTTGAAGTGCTTGCAATTAAACACCATGGAGGCTATTCATGGAGGGGAATAAATAACGAACGAACATATTTAACATCCGGGTACTTTTCAAAGCTATGACGTTTTAGTATCTGATCGCATTCGCCATTGTACATAGCCGTTCATGCTGCCAAGCATTGTGTACTACTAGTTTAAACTCAACTTTTATATGCACAATGTGCTTTTTAAAACGTGGGTTAGAGCATTATGCGTTTGAACCACAGTATTCTGAGAGTGAATGCCCAATTGCGTTAAAGTACCGTACTTCCCCCGATCGTAAGTCCCTCTCGAGTATGAAGCCCATTCCTATATTTTTACTTGGTATTTATCGAGTTGAGAGCATTCACGATTATAATATGCGTGTAAAAGGTGGGTTTCATTTCATAATAATCGTGATTGGCATGGTAGTTTGGTTCATGCTTTTAGTTTTATGAGAAAACTCGCATTAATTTCAGAGTGCATGGCGAACGTACACAACGTGGTTCGCATGCTTTCTGTTCTGTCATTTACTCAGGATGAACCCCGATGTTGCAATTCCGGAGTAATCCCTATTTCTTTGAGTAGTAGCTTTCGAAAAGCCAAAAATGTGATCGTTAAGTCGTGTACCTGGTTATTGGGCATGGTTTACTTTGAGAACGATGTGACATGTTGGCGACCGAGAAAGGTGTTTAAATTCTTCCTCCACACTCAGTTTACCCACGGTTACTATTAACCGTCATTTATATTTCGGAAATTGCGAATCCCCAGTTTTTAGGGAAAAATCATCGTTTTTTCGTTGCAATCAGTGCTACAGATCGCATTTTAACATTGCGGTAATTCACTTCCGCATTGCGTTAAAAAATCATCGTCAATAATCGGAAAATTTCATCATTACGACACATCATTTTGATTGGTTAATGAAATACATGACCTGTTATGTCAAAGGAAGTTGTTCCAGGTCAAATCGTGCTGAAAAACCTCATGGTGGAAAATTGCTTGCGTCGAGAGTTTGCGTACGATCGAAAACATACCAAAACGAAGATAATGATAAATGCCTTCGTCCACTGTTTCCTCACAGACCCTACCCGTTATTTCACCGTAAATTCAGACGGTATGTAAATCGTATTGTAATAAAATATGTGTGTTTTTGTGAACATGTTTGTTTCTTCATTGTAAGTGTCGTTCAAATCAATGACTCATTTAAAAAAAAATAAGTATTATTTTCCCGAGCCCGGCACAGGGAGCCCAGGAACTATAATCAACTGTAATACGCAGTCTCTATGAGCGGGGGGGGGGGGGGGGTGTATCGGCTGGTATCTAGTGTAAGAAATAGACAAGGGATGAAGGCTCCAGCCAACTCACATTTTTTAAACTCAAAAAAACAGACGAAAAGAATGAAAAATAAAATTTAAAAAAAATACCAGGTTGAAGAATATTAGTTGCTCCTTCAAATTTCACCAAAGCCTTACCTACATTTTACCGATATCTGCAGAATAAATCAAGAAAACTACACAAATTTACTCCATTTAGGAATTCCTAACGGTTTGCCCGAACGCAAGGCACAGTTGGAGGCGTGGCCTGTTCAGCATTTGTCAACAACCAATCACAAGACTGGTTATATTTCAACTAAATTGAGAAAATCAGGTAAGACAATATAGAATTGTGTATATAAATGATTATGCATAGTTGAGAATTTCAAACTCTGGCAGCAAAGAAAGGAAATGCAGTTTTGGCGTTTGAGGGCGTGCACGCATGCGCAGATTGACACAACCTGAAGGCTGGTATCACAGAGAATAGAAATTGTCAAATTTCGTCATAAATGCGTAAAATCTGGAAAAATATATGATTTATATGTAATCGGACAACATTTTGCGATAGTTCAGTGTCTTATAAGCACTCGTACCTGGTTTGGACAAGGTATTTTGTATTTTGAGGTGTGATTTTCGGCTGCTAGAAAAATGTGTGCACATTTTGTTTCCTCCCTTGTCTTATATATAGTGCAAGCTGATCGGCCGGAAACAAGTATTAGTGATTTTCGTGGTTTCGGAGCGTGATGATTAAATTTAATAACATATGCTTGCTTTACATTACTAAACTGTTTTAATTCTATAATTTATATTATTTTGAGCAAGGACAAGGTCCTGTACCGGGACATAGTCGTTCGGTCCCATAGACGTCCATGCATTGAGAAGAATAGATCGTCAGGCCCCTGTGGGTGTACTGTGAAGATTCAGATCAGTCCAATCTGATTAAAATCTGATGTAGTGTACGGGCTTTAATTATTTTGGCTATAAACTTATTTTAATTTTATTTTTTATTACTTTTGTTATTAATGCCCTTTTATTTTATTTTATTTTATTTTATTTTATTTTATTTTATTATTTTACTTTGATTTTGTGATTTTTTTAATTCCGCCCTACCTACATCTGAGCCGATGCCTACGTAACGAGATTTCAACGAGACCCACTATCGACGATTTTAGTCAACGAATCACAGACCTCTTTCTATAGCGCACATGATGACGTCACCGGGCGGAGTCGGGTGGCAAACACTCAAATAAAATGGCGGATTATACCGACGTTAGCGATCGAGAATAACACGGCTTTACGGTAAGTTTATCATTGTCAAATGCAACGAAAGTCATTTTTATGTTAATATTGTGGCTCGAATGGTTCGACTTTAGATCGTTATTTTGCATAGTTATTCTGGGAGTGACGATTTTGTTTCCACCGTTTCGACCGAACACCAGTGTCTTTTTCCAGTCGCCTGCCCTGGAGACGGGTGATGTTTTGTTGAAGATCGGGCCAACATCGTCTACGGTATTGAAGCCGTAGCTGTAAATATTCGTCAAATTGTATCAACATTTTGTACATTATACAATAACTCTTTATTAAAGTAATTGAGCTGATTTGGACTGGAATAACATATTTTTTATTTGGAACACATCGCAATTGATCAGGAAATATTTGTTTGCTCCAATTTTCTGCGTCGATGCCGTGGGCCGGTGACCGTTATACAATTTAAAATCAGTTTGCATTGTTTACTATAGCTGTTTACAGTGTTCTAATCATTACGATTTACTTATTTTTTTGCTTCCATTCTAGATAATTATGCTCAGTGATGTAAAATTGAAGCGATGACTGAATGAACGAACCTTGGCTGGCGAAGATGTATCTGGAAGTGTACACATTTGTTGGAAGTGAAAAAAATATTCAATGTAATGACAAACATTGTAAAAGATTGCCCGTAGAGTATCGCTACACTGAAAAGTAAGCAACCGACAGCCTGTATAAAAGGGGGGCTGTGATTGGATGTTACTTACGCGAGATTTGAACGGGACTTACATAGGCGTCGGATCAGATGTAGGTAGGGCAGAATTAAAAAAAATCACAAAATCAAAGTAAAATAAAAAGGCATTAATAACAAAAGTAATAAAAAATAAAATTAAAATAAGTTTATAGCCAAAATAATTAAAGCCCGTACACTACATCAGATTTTAATCAGATTGAGATCAGTCCAGTGTGAGTGATGAGAGTATATCGTCGACGATGCCCCTTGTTCGGATGATAGTTTTATTTCAAATTACACGGAAGTCTGTGAACAATCTGCTTAGTGTTCCTGTGACACTTGTCCCATGATTTGCCAGTGCAGCCCCGTGAATACATGGATGAAAATGTTTCCACCTACGAACTCAAGATTGCTTACTCCAGCATCTATACTTTGAATAATTTGCACGCCGCACAGTGCGGTACTGGAAACAGCATTTATTAGACAGTTAGACAAAAAAACAAAACAAAATGCCTGTCTCGATCAATAGCACATCCATAATGTTTGTATGTTGATAGCTTGTAAATAACATTAACGTAAAAGTCGAAACAACCTAGACTAGAAGTCAATTCACCAGTCCAGCCAACTATGACTCCCTAAGTTGCTTATATTTAATCAGATACTATTTCGTCATCATGCTTTGTTACCTTACCTGTTTATACCTCATGAGGGCGTTTTTTTTATGGCAAGATGGCGCGAACGGAAGTCCTTCGCAGGTTTATGGTTTCTCATATTTAAATCATCATAACTCTGAAGATAATCATTTTTTTTATTTTTATTTTCAAATTTATAATCAATATACATAACTTGATAAATACAAACACCAAAATAGGCCCTATTTAGTTCCCCTTTAAGTACACACCACTCGGACCGATTCACAAGTCAATTGTTCGTAGATTTTTTCTTACGATCATACACGGCATCCAGTCTCCACTACACTGGGTTTCATGGAGGATATTTATGTCTATTCATAAAACATTCGTCCCGAAAAATCCTGACGATTCATTCAAATCCAAAGAAGATGCTTTCATTGTTCTGGAAACAACTTGGTAGCGCCATTACCCATGATTCTTTGCGTGTATTACAATCATTGGCCGATTTACAGCCATGAACGCAAAAGATAGATCCCATCATATTTGGTAACGTTTACAATTACAATGATTCGTTTGCTGAAACAAATTTTTAAAAATGCAAACACAAGTAGTATACATGTACCATTATCGTCAGACACGGTGCGTTAAATTGTGAAAGTATGCCAGATGTTGAAAACGGAACAAGAAGAACATTATACTGTTTTTTGATCTGCCACTGAAACCCGGTATCGGTCACTGGTGTTTGAACTAGTATTACATTTTGTTATGTCGAAAATGTTGTTAAAGTTTGTACTCACCCCAAAAAATGAATCCAATTTGATATCCAGAATACTTAAGACAACATATCTGGAACAAAATTAAACAACAGCTTGTTTAAAGGCAATACCGAGATATTTCATTTATTTAAACACACACTCGAATATTCAGTCGAGATGCTTACCAACAAACTAGATGGTGAACTTTTGTTTTCTGGTAAAAACGATTTGTCGCCTCTGAACATGCGCAGAAGATGATTCCTATATAGTGAGAAATAAATCATTACTTGTCACGTGTCACGTGTCACATTGTGTTTTCTGACGCCGCCATATTGTCAACATCGCCAGCTACGATGCTCGGAAGGTGCAACTTCTTTAAAAAGTTACTTCAGAAAAGATTACCAAATATTATCCACTATATAACATTATCAGATAATTTACTGATTGTTTCGCTTCGACTGGCAGATTTGTAACACGTATAGGCGCCCTCTACTGACTGACGTGAAGTGTAGTCGGTGGGCATGGACAGATCACGTGATAATAATTACCATATATAGTAATGAAATGTGACATCAGTCGATGTTAGCATTCAATGCGTGAATATGGATATCTTACCTGTATGTGACTAACGAATGTGCTATGAACCCGACAACAATCAGTGATGAAAACCCCATTGACACGTACAAAATTGCTGGGAAAATAAAAACAGAATTAATTATTTACGTCGCCTTTGCTTCCAATTCATAAAAGCTTTGTATATATATATTTATTTTTAATTCAAATCAAAACAAGAATCCGCGGTCAAGTTGGTTCTGAGGATGCTGAAAAGTCGAGAAAACAGCCCGAACTCAATGTGACAATCCACATTGCACATGTAGGGGGTAATCTTTTTACACTTTTTAGGACAACTAGCCCAAAGTATAGTTTTTTTGACAGTTTTCGACCGTTGTTTTCACTGGCTGTGGTCGCCAGGCGGTGAAAATACCCGGATGTTCGCTCCCGAGAATACGTCAAGTCACAGTCCCTCTATCACAGAGGGACTGTGGTCAAGTGAAGCTCATAACTGACATCTGATCCATGCATAGTTTTAAAGCGGGGAGTCGTCATCTGCGCATGCGTCAGATGGCCATAGCGTGTCATTGTTTACAACCAAGCGTCTACCCATGAGCCTTTGCGTTTTTATCGTGTGTTGTTATCGTCGCTTGGGACTCAATTCCCGCGCGTGCGCAGGTGACGACCCTTCCGTTTTAATTACCGTCAATTCGGTACACAATTTCTTTCCACATATAGAACTGGTTAGTGTAATTGCTCTCCTCCATATAAAAACTCAACGAGTTGAGTTGAGTGTGCACATCATTAGATAATTTGCGTAGGCTCGGTATCTCCATCAATGAAAACTGAAAAAACAATATAAATGTTTTATAATCTTACATAACGAATAATGAACGGACAGCTCTTGTGCTCCCATACCATCATCGTCGAAATGGTCGTAAAATATCAAAAAGAAGGTGAATGAAAAGAAGACTGTCGTGACAAAGTGGATATATAAGGAGGATATATAAGTGGAGTACATTATTCTGTATATGATTCATACAAACATCTCCGAGGACACAACAAAGTGTACACTGAAGCCAAGTATTCATTTTCTGGGTGTTTCTAGTGTCTAAGTCAATGTTCTTTTATAAGACAATCACGTGGCACCCTGACGTCACCATGGCGCTCAGAATAAGCATAAATCTGATTGGTTATAACTTCATAACTTGCCAAATAAGGAATGACGCGGCGTTCCTAAAAATGTGACGATGGCACGGCACGGACAAAAGAAAGATCTAGGCATAAATTGAAACAACAGAACTTTCACCCAGTGACGTCATGTCAATGTCGCGGTAGCCCGACTTTTTAAAAAAAGATTTAGTGTAGAATAATTTCAGGACACATAACTTCTATACATATCGTATTATCTGAAGTTTCCTACACAGTCTATTATTATTACATATACATTATACGATAATGTAATATCATTTCAACAAATATACCCTTCTCACATAATATTGACAAAGACGAGGATATGCAGACATGGCCGAGTCACACAAATTCTTGTCTATATGTTCTTGCATTGACCTCAATCAGGTTATTACGAGGATACCTCAAGGTATGCACGAAGGCAGTACAGCGGATGCATCGACCGACGCGCAGCGGAGGTCGATGCGACGGCGTACTGTCTGAGTGCATACTTTGAGGTATCCTCGTAATAACCTTATTATTATACATCTTTTCCTTCCAAGGATACGTCATGGGAATTCCGAAATGCAATCCAAAATGTTTAGAACAGAATTAGCGAACTTCTTTGTGTGGAGTCCCGTCAAACCCTGGTGGCAGCCATGTTTTTTTTAATTATTAGAGAACGCTTACGCGCGTAATCATTCCATATTTGGAATTCGTATTTCCTTATATGGAGGGTGAAAGTACTCCGAAAAATACCGCAAAATTACGGCACGCTGTAACTTATGGCGTTACGGCGACAGATGTATAATACTTGTTTTTATCTATAATTGACTTATATAAATAAAACTTACCCGATATATCAATATTAGAGCCACTAGAAAGGTACCAAGTATTCTAGTGGAGTATCGAAATCCGGGGACTGACTTGTAGTGAAGCAATTTTCCTTCATTGCGTGCATTCTCGAAGCTTTCCTTGGATAGTTTCGTCCACGCTGTGTGTCGTTTCCTTGTAGTTCAATAATTAAATAACTTACAATTAGTTATTAGTTGAAATTCAACAAACATGCATGCTCCGCTTAATCTCATAGTTATTTTAAAGTTCGTTATTGTGAATCGTGTTCCTAGCTCATCTATCCCGCGAGTGAAAGATCACGTGTTCAATGTAGGATTTAGATCATCCTACAAAAACAATTTTATTTTAGACGAAGTGAATCGCGTCGGTCTACGTACGTTGGTAATTTCGCAAGCTGAAAACTCTCAAAAGGTAGCATATAATACAGAAATAACCGGCGTTGAAGCTATCTACATTGTATTTGTAGAAATGTTATAATCCAAAGTGTGTCTATTTTCAATAACAATGGGCTTTTGAAATATTTTCTAATATAGAAAATATAGAAAAATGTTTCGAGATACAATGAGTACGAAATGTCATTTTCACACATAACCATTGTATACAAAAGGGGTTATTATCCATAATGCATTGAATATATGTGCAGTAAAATGCTCAGTAGTGCAAAAGCTGCATTCGGTTCATCGTGGTATAAAACACGTGTAATCTACACACCTGGGTTTGTTCAATAACCATCTAACGTAAACTCCACATGAAGTAAACTTGACCGGAATATCCGCTTTCAGCTGTCAGGTCGAAAATTACAAATATGATATGAACGTGATGCAATAAAGATTTACTATAATATGTAATGTACACCAATCATGTATAACATTCGAAGCAAATTGGCACATTTTTATCCACCCTAGTCCGGTAACATTGCTACAGTAAGAAGCTCGAAAGAAAGATGACAAAAAATAAATCGTACTGTTACTATTGATGCTGCTGGAAAAATGCCTATATACCTTAAGAAACGGAGAACAAACTTTTTCTAAATTCTAGTTTAATGCAGAGTTCTGAGGTTAAAATGAAATATATAAGAAATACTTACCTTTTGGTTTTTGGGAATAGTCAACTTAAATATTTCCTGGACACTTGCCACTACAAACTGTATCCAAGTAATGAAACAGCAAACAATCCATGGTATATTAGACACCCAGAATGAAATGTGATCTTCAGAAATGACACCTAAAGGATCGCCAAACTGTATCAAATATTAGTATCACTCTGTTATGTCTCTAATATATATTAATAAAGTAACTGTATCAGTGCGTGCACGAAAATGAAATTACTCCGAGAAAAGAAAACAGCAAGTCTCTTACAGAACTTCTGCAAAGAATAATTTCCGTAATGTATATGGTTCCACCGTATGTTACGTACAACACTCCAAGTATTGAACCCAGTAGACGGTTACTTGAGCCAACCGCTGCAAATATTGGATAGTATAAAGCCACAACAAATAACACATTCAGAGCCGACACGTACACTGCAAGAATAAGCAATGATGTAACGTTATTTTCAAGTTCATTATTGTGAGTCGTTTTCCTAGCTCATCTATCCCGCGAGTGAAAGATCACGTGTTCAATGTAGGATTTAAATTATCCTACAAAAACAATTTTATTTTAGACGAAGTGAATCGCGTCGCTGTAACGTTTATTATTAAAACGGGAGGGTCGTCACCTACGCACGCACGGGAATTAACGGGAAACAACACACGCTAATAGCGCAAAGGTTCATGGGTAGACGCTTGTTTGTAAACAATGACACGCTATGACCATCTGACGCATGCGCAGGTGACGAATCCCCCGCTTTAAAGTGAATTTCTTTGTTCTGTTTTTTTCCGCTAGTGCAGGGTCGACAGAAGTAGAATACGGTCAATATTTTTTTGCTTGCTCAATAATGTGTTATCATAACGTCACACACTCCGTATTTGTACGCACTAGTAAGTCGGCCATGCTTCAGTAATGAATAAAAATTAGATGTATGATGTAAAAGACAATATAACCTTTATGATTATGATTAGTTATGTTAATTATATATTCAGGCAGGTTTGTGTCTCAGACCACTATAGTAGTCTGAGTCTGTATGTATGTGTCATTAGCAAAATGGATTAAAATATTTTTTTTTTTAGTTTTGTTGTTCGATATTTCAGACCAGCTTTTTATTGATCATGGAGACACACAACGTTAAAACAGGGTGGATGTCACCAACGCAGTGTGTCGTTGTTTACGAAAACTGTAGATAGTGCCTTTAGTACAAAACACGTATTATTTATCTTCAAAAAAATACGTTTTTTTCTATAATAAAACTTTTATACATAACGATATTACAGATAGTCGACAATGTCCATTTCATCACTGCGATGCTAAACAATGGTTTGGAAACCCAGGAATAGAAATCTTATATTCACCAGTATATCCAGCAGATTTAAATCGGATTTAGAGAGTTAAGTTTTCAGACATATTGCCTGAAAATGTTGCCATTGTCGTTCACTACGCTGTTATCGCGATAAATCTCGGCACCTTCTAATTTACACCAAAATCCAAACGAGTACAGAAAGAACAAACGTTTAATGTAGGAGTGATATGAACTGTTTATATTGATAATATTGACCAATACCTTCGTAGTGTAGCCATGAATTACTACAACAAAATTTAATTCAAAAGTCACAAAATTAACGTACAATATACAGTTGCATTAGTCGCTGTTTTCCATGTAATAACTAAATGCCTTATTCTTGTATTTGTTGTTAAATATCGATCTATAACCGTCACATTATATATGCATATGTGTTCGTGAAACCTTACAAAAACAACTCCAGGGTAAAACACACTAGAGCTAGGAAATATCCAGTAGCATATCACGCCACGCAGTCTAGACAATCGCACGTGTCATACCCTTTGTTATTGTAATGAATTGTGCTTTGTCACAGCTCGATTGAAATCGACTCTATCAAATTGTTCATCCAATGGGATGCAGAAACTAAATTCTCCATATATAGTCATATGGTCCAAAATACATTAAATGACATTTAACATTTTCCAAAATTCCAAAAAGATGATTGAATAGCAAATTCTCACACAATAAAAAAAACACGATTCAAATTTGTATATGTTTATATGTTTTGAATATACTATTTTGATATTCTACCTACCTGATGCCCAACTAGGTAATCCTGTGATGATGAAATAATGAGTACCAGATAGTAAATGTAATACACTGAAAGCAGTCAAACCAAATGCTGACATATACACAATGCGTCTTTCGTGGTCATCTAATAAATTCACCGGGCTGTTAATAGAAGCAGAAACAATTGATCACGCTCAACATCGAACTACAAAAGAACTGCATTTCCCGTTTATTATTTTAAGAACATTTGTGCTTTTAATAATATCTTATTCCAGACATAACAACGTTTGCTACAACGTTACATCTAATTTTCTATACAAATGAATAAATTAATATTTTCACTCATGACATTTAATATTAATCAGGCTAGATTAATATCTAGATTAATATATTTTAAGAGCTGTTTAATACTCCAATGTAAGTGCAGGTAATTAGATGTTATGCACATGGTTGATTACATGTCACTCTCCCAAATAACTATGTAGTTTTAGAAATGTATACATTTGGGCCAGAGGCCTATTATATTGAATAATAAATATATTATAAACAATACAGGTTGACTTACACCGGTAAACTTGGTCTTCCATTAAATATGTTAAGCCATCTATATTTTCTTTTTTCCAGAAATGACAATAACACAAGTATTACGACCTGCCATAGAAATCAGTTGATAATAATAATAATAATAATAATACTAGTAATAAAAAACACCGGGAATACACTCATATTGCATGCATTACCTATGCAGAAACTTCGATAAATTGTGCAAGTAATTAGCATCCTGGGATGTTCTTTGTGGAGGCTGCATCCCATAATTACGCCAATCAGTGTAGATGCAATCATTGCTGTTTTAGAAAAATATCTAAGAAATGAAAATTCTCAACATTCAATGAAGGGTCAATAGCAAAGGTTAGGATATTTTGATTAAACATGCAGATATGGGAAAATATGCAAATAAGCTACTTAATATGCACGTTCATGGCTCAATTACTGACAACGTCTTCACATTAACCCGAGGTAACCATGTGCCAAATTTGACATGGCCCTAAAACTAATCTTGTCTGTGTATTACTCCAAGGTACCTTTGTACTAAATTTGATCAAATCCGCTTGGAAGTTTTTTGAGATGTTGCATACACATGCTGAAATGAGATCATTAATATGCAATTTAGCTACTTAATATGCAAGGACATGTTCCCCAAACCAAACATATCTGCACATTATTCAAAGATACCTATGTACTAGAGTAGATTGGCACGAGAGGGAGCCCGTCCGATCTGGATGGAACGTTTCAAAGACAGTCGAAGCAACAACGCCTCTTATCGAATACATATGAAATCATGACAGCAATAATTTTCAACGAAACTTAGAAACATTACATAGAGATATGCAGGCCCTGAAATAAATTGCATTTATTGCAAAACAATTCAAGCACCAACCATTTCAGCGCTCCCAGTTTCTTGCAAGAGTGAGTTTTACGCGTCATTTTATTGCGTTATTATTTACTGCGCATGCACACACAATTCTCGAAATGCATACTAATTAACTTGTCACTGGTAAAGGTTATTGAACATTATGCGCAAGTAAAAGCAATATTACTATTTTGGCGCAGTTTCACTGAAAAGAAGTTTTACTCAAGAATATTAATTTGCGCAAATGACAAGATTGTTCAGCAAATCGTGTCATGCAACTCTCCCTGCTATGTACCAAATTCGATCCGCTCAGAAGTTTTCAAGATTTTACATAATTAGACACACAGACAGACACATCAAACTTATTTTTACCCATGTGTGTATCAAGGCTTAATTATCGTATTATTACACCAATTCTGAGGTACAAGGGTTCTGGGAATTCGCCACCTTTTCACTGAATAAAACACACAGAGAACGGAATCGTGTCACAAAGGTTGGCTCGCCGCGCCTTTCAGCACCCACGACATACCAATATCTCTTTATTCACTTCTCCAACTCTTAGCCAATTACAGAGGAATTTAAGAGCTTAAGGCGCAGCCTCCATACATTCAATTCGCATATAGCTAATCACACAAAGTATTTAACACGTCATAATATCTGATTAATTGCCCCATATGACGGGAAATAACTTCTACATGAACCCGTTGGTTCGACGCCACAAGCATTAGAACAACATTCCATAGTTGACAATTATATCCGCCAGTTGTCCCACTCACTAATCCCCTATGAACGTGATCATGACAGGTTATGTGCAGGTGTGAATTATCCAGGGGTCATCAGTGACGTCGCTACAATTGCCAAAAGCGGGCTCACATCCAAATACATAGAAATATAAATCATGACATGTGCTTCACACACACGAGGGTTAAAAGCATAGGTAAACTGCTAGTTTATTTCTTAGGTTGGTCGTAGTTATGTAGTAGGGAGGGGGAATATGTCGAACAAGCGCTTTCCGGCTCTTATATAAACTTCAAAAGGTGCTGGAAAGATAACTCTCAGCTTATATGTGACTTCCGTCAATCGATGCTTTTATCATGATTTATATTTCAGTCAGTTTGACAGTGGTTGCCATGACATATACTGATAAATGTTAATGACAAGACCAGATGGCGAGCTGGTCGAGATCAACCAAAAACATCTTATGACTCTGCAGTTTTTAAGATACAAGACAGTAGCTGTAATTCTAAACCAATGTTGTTTGCGATTTTAACTAAGGTGGTATCTTTGTGGAATGTTAGTGCGAGATTATTACCCCATCAATATTAGTTAGCGTTGACAATGTATAGAAATGTTTTCTCTAGACAGCTTGACGAGTAATTAATTGATTATGATGTGTAAAACTTTCATGTGATTGGTTGTTTGTTGGAAGGCAAGGCCTTGGAGTCCCTTATACTGATTGTAATTGGTTAAGGGGTGACAAGAAATAAAGATGGATTTAATGCTGTCTCGGGTGAAAACCAGGGACTTGGCAGAGGATCGTTTTGGGAACATGAACGAAGCTTGTGTGTGTCTTTTGTTAGCCTAGCGTGGAAACGACCGAATCCCGGTTACCTAAGTGAAAGGTTTTTAACCATCAAAAATACCTATCACACTTTTATATATTTGAATTGGTTACTTGTTCATTACCGAATAAAGTTGCTGTTATGACTTCTTAAAGCTATGAATACTCGTTTTTCGCATCTGACAATACTTTTCATTTCAAAATTCAGACGTAACATAGGTCAATATTTTGTTAACGCAGTTTTCCCCTGGAATAATATTTGAGGTAGTATCAAGAGAATAGAATATACATGTACTTTTATGACACTTCATAAACTAATGATTTTGTCCTTTCCCAAACATCATAATTCTTTTTTTTCTTTGAAGACGAACATAAATCTACAATCAATTAATTAACGAAGCAAGCAACGAACGAACGAACACTTAATATAAATCTACAATTCGCATTAAGTTAAAGTTCTATTGCCGACTAACCATTCCCTTACAATGCGTTAAACACTCACCATAGAAGAACCGTACCAGATAACGTAAGCAGCCTGTGAGGTTCCCATGAAACATCTAAAAAGAAAACATAATTAATCATTAATTTCAGTGTATGTGTGTTTTGCATGAGAAGTGCAAACTTTACATCGAAATTTACCGTAAACGCTAAGCCACACTGTAATAGTGAATACTTCACTAAGTTAAGGTAGCGAGACTATGATTTGCATACTTGTTTTCATCTTCAAATTGTGACTAAATGACTACAAAAAGATCCAGGAAAGTATATATTTTTAGAATCGTCAGACTTCAAGCTTTTCAAAAGTGTATTTTTCATGCCCATATCTGCATTCTATGACGCGTTACTTAATCAGAGGTAAACAATTACTTTTTATGTAAAAAAATAAGAAGTTTTAAGAAGAAGTTTTTTTTTCTCACTTTTTCTAGTTGTTCAACAGTCTGGTAAATTGAATGTGTCTTGTCAGTTTTATTCAAGCAACGCGTTTTAAAAAGTAGTGTGCTAAATTTCAGTTTCCGTTTTAGTCGCATTGCCCCCAACTCAAACAACAACACGTTGGTAAATAATCCACGAAATAGTTTGTCTGGACACATTCACGTTCCTCTCATTGTCACCTTGAAGCGGTGAAAATTTGGTGTAAATCCGACGACAATAAGTATACGTTATTAAATTAAAATTAAAAATAAAATTTCAAGAATTACGTGTCTTGGCATTTAGAATAGGTTGATATGCATTACACCTACTTACTCCCTACCCTTAATAATTTAATTAAATCAAATTTAACGTAGCTTCTTCAAATCCTCCAGATGGAGTAGCTAGCGCCTTCAAACCTGACATTCATGTTCCACAATGTGACCACATAACCCGGAAGGTCAAAGGTCACATAATAACTAAATACGTAATCATAAGACGTATCATCATAAATTATCGTTCTCAGTGTCGATATGGATAATAATATTGTTGACATCTGGCACAGGTTGGCATCCAGACTCCTGCTGTCGAGTTGGTTACACTTTTCCACGTGTGCACTAACCTTAGAAAAGTTTGAAGGAGGAGTGTTTTGTTTTATTATTGAAACGTTAGGTATACTGACACAAGAATCACATCTAAAATCCTCAAAATGTGTATAATTTCATAGATATGCAATAATTAATAATATAATGCAAGAGAATTAGTGAACATATATATAAAGTAGCTACTATGGAATAATTTATTTTCGCTTGGAATCAATTTTCGCTGATGGAATGACTCAGTGAAAATAAAATCCAGTGAATAAACCCTTTTTCTATATTTTACATTCAAATCGTCAAACATCAGTGAAAACTAACTCCATACAAAACACCCAAAAAGTCTATTCAGCACAAAATAATTCCAGATAAAAAATAAAGTGTTTTACAGTCATCTTATTTTTGATATAGTCATAATATCTCACTGACTAGTCATAGTATTTAATTGATATAGTCGTAATATCTCACTGACTAGTCATAGTATTTAATTGATATAGTCATAATATCTCACTGACTAGTCATAGTATTTCATTGATATAGTCATATTATTTCACTGACTAGTCATAGTATTTAATTGATATAATCATAATATCTCACTGACTAGTCATAGTATTTCATTGATATAGTCATAATATCTCACTGACTAGTCATAGTATTTCATTGATATAGTCATAATATCTCACTGACTAGTCATAGTATTTCATTGATATAGTCATAATATCTCACTGACTAGTCATAGTAATTCATTGATATAGTCATAGTATTTCACTGACTAGTCATAGTATTTAATTGATATAATCATAATATCTCACTGACTAGTCATAGTATTTCATTGATATAGTCATAATATCTCACTGACTAGTCATAGTATTTCATTGATATAATCATAAGATCTCACTGACTAGTCATAGTATTTAATTGATATACTCATAATATCTCACCGGCTAGTCATAGTATTTCACTGACTAGTCATAGTATTTAATTGATATAGTCGTAATATCTCACCGACCAGTCATAATATTTCATTGACATAGTCATAGTAATTCATTGATATAATCATAATATCTCACTGACTAGTCATAGTATTTCACTGACTAGTCATAGTATTTAATTGATATAGTCATAATATCTCACCGACCAGTCATAGTATTTCATTGACATAGTCATAGTAATTCATTGATATAATCATAATATCTCACCGACCAGTCATAATATTTCATTGACATAGTCATAGTATTTCATTGATATAATCATAATATCTCACTGACTAGTCATAGTATTTCACTGACTAGTCATAGTATTTAATTGATATAGTCGTAATATCTCACCGACCAGTCATAGTATTTCATTGACATAGTCATAGTAATTCATTGATATAGTCATAATATCTCACTGACTAGTCATAGTATTTAATTGATATAGTCGTAATATCTCACTGACTAGTCATAGTATTTAATTGATATAGTCATAATATCTCACTGACTAGTCATAGTATTTCATTGATATAGTCATATTATTTCACT
This sequence comes from Saccoglossus kowalevskii, assembly GCF_978046115.1. NCBI lineage: Eukaryota > Metazoa > Hemichordata > Enteropneusta > Harrimaniidae > Saccoglossus > Saccoglossus kowalevskii. The sequence continues at coordinate 20,648,595 of NC_140653.1, read as the reverse complement.
GACTAGTCATAGCATTTAATTGATATAATCATAATATCTCACTGACTAGTCATAGTATTTCATTGATATAGTCATAATATCTCACTGACTAGTCATAGTATTTCATTGATATAGTCATAATATCTCACTGACTAGTCATAGTATTTCATTGATATAGTCATAATATCTCACTGACTAGTCATAGTAATTCATTGATATAGTCATAGTATTTCACTGACTAGTCATAGTATTTAATTGATATAATCATAATATCTCACTGACTAGTCATAGTATTTCATTGATATAGTCATAATATCTCACTGACTAGTCATAGTATTTCATTGATATAATCATAAGATCTCACTGACTAGTCATAGTATTTAATTGATATACTCATAATATCTCACCGGCTAGTCATAGTATTTCACTGACTAGTCATAGTATTTAATTGATATAGTCGTAATATCTCACCGACCAGTCATAATATTTCATTGACATAGTCATAGTAATTCATTGATATAATCATAATATCTCACTGACTAGTCATAGTATTTCACTGACTAGTCATAGTATTTAATTGATATAGTCGTAATATCTCACCGACCAGTCATAGTATTTCATTGACATAGTCATAGTAATTCATTGATATAATCATAATATCTCACCGACCAGTCATAATATTTCATTGACATAGTCATAGTATTTCATTGATATAATCATAATATCTCACTGACTAGTCATAGTATTTCACTGACTAGTCATAGTATTTAATTGATATAGTCGTAATATCTCACCGACCAGTCATAGTATTTCATTGACATAGTCATAGTAATTCATTGATATAGTCATAATATCTCACTGACTAGTCATAGTATTTCATTGATATAATCATAATATCTCACTGACTAGTCATAGTATTTCATTGATATAGTCATAATATCTCACCGGCTAGTCATAGTATTTAATTGATATAATCATAATATCTCACTGACTAGTCATAGTATTTCATTGATATAACCATAATATCTCACTGACTAGTCATAGTATTTCATTGACATAGTCATAGTAATTCATTGATATAATCATAATATCTCACTGACTAGTCATAGTATTTCACTGACTAGTCATAGTATTTAATTGATATAGTCGTAATATCTCACCGACCAGTCATAGTATTTCATTGACATAGTCATAGTAATTCATTGATATAATCATAATATCTCACTGACTAGTCATAGTATTTCATTGATGTAATCATAATATCTCACTGACTAGTCATAGTATTTCATTGATATAATCATAATATCTCACTGACTAGTCATAGTATTTCATTGATATAGTCATAATATCTCACCGGCTAGTCATAGTATTTAATTGATATACTCATAATATCTCACCGACCAGTCATAGTATTTCATTGACATAGTCATAGTAATTCATTGATATAATCATAATATCTCACTGACTAGTCATAGTATTTCACTGACTAGTCATAGTATTTCATTGATATACTCATAATATCCCGATGTTGGAATATTAACAATTGCGAAGAATGTGTTATTTGTGTTATTCACACGCATTATATTCCTGAACTCAACATTGGAAAATATGCCAAATTGATAGTCATTCAAACTATAATATCTGCGCATTTGTTAGCATTTGTTATTTGAAGATCGTTCTAGGAAATTAAATTATTATTGTGCTTATCGAAACGTGAACACTTCAATATTTACTGCCTATTATGCTTTAGTACAATTAGTTAATTAATTACAAAAATAGAAACTGCAATGACAAGGTAACAAACCATATTGGATATATATACAGACAATATTGCTATCGTCAGTGTGACTCTTGTGATTCTTCTATCAACCGTATCTGTCTCTCAGAATGGAAGACAGACAATTGAGATTATAAACGTTTCATACATTTCAAGGGTGATATTTACATTAAGCGTGTTCTCCCATTATCCTTAACTCTCCATCTAGGTAAAGCATACTAATTAAGGTCATTAAGAAAAAGAAACAAAAATATAACAGATATGTTCTCAAAATTACGTCATTGGAAAACGATTTACTGGTGCATGCTTTTCGAGGTGCCAGCCCGTCTAGATTGTTTTTCCTCTTGTTTGTTCTCGCAGTACAGTCGCTTACGGTTGTGCGAGTAGGCAAGTATTTCTCTTGGTCGTTTTTTGTGTGTATTATTTTCGCCCTTTTTTGTATTATGTAAATGTTACGTGTTATGTCAAAATTCAAAGGTGTGTCTCATATTGTTAGGGGCATCAAAGAAAATCATAACAGAAAGGATATTGTTCTATTACAGGAAACTCACTCAAGCCAATGTGTTGAAAATATTTGGAAATTTGATTGGGGAGGAGAGCTGTTTTTATCTCATGATTTAGCCCATAGTTACTGCTATTCTGTTAAATAAGGCTAGTGATTCGAAGGTGGGCGGAATTTTATAACAAATAGTTATGCTTCAAACGCCGCGAGAGACAAGAAAGTGTTTTTCACTGAGCTCAACTATAAAACTAATTCTAACTTTCCCCGTTCAAATTATATTATCGTTGAAGTTTTTACCGTACCTCGACACCCGATTATTGATAGACGTAGAAGTGGATAATAAAGGGCCTGCTAGAAGAACAAGTCATAACTGGATGGATAATTTGAAATTAGTCGAACTTTATAACAACTTTAACCTATCAAACTTTCGATTCACTTGCGTGGATTATTTTTGGTTCCAGAGAGTTTACTTAACTCGGTCAAAAACTGTAACATCGCACCAAGCATTCATATTGACCAGGGCCGTCCAGTCTACGGCCGTCGGGCCTCAGCACTAATTGTTTCAACCTTTAATATCCGACATTCATAATGAGTGCTCCACGATTCTTTGTGGGCCTATTGGCGGAAGGTTCAGGACCGTTTCTTGGTTCCAGTCCGTCCCTGGTACTGACCATAGGATGATCACCATGAGTTTGAACAAACCGATTCTGGAAGAGGGTCGGGATTTTGGAAGTTAAATAACAGCTTCCGACTTGATGAAGCTTATGTGGAAGAAATCAATGCTTTGATTTTGGAAATACAGAGAGAAAGTGTCTTTTTAAAATACATCAATGCTTTGATTTTGGAAATACAAAGAGAAAGTGTCTTTTTAAAAAACAATGCTCAACAGACTTTTGAAAATCTGAAGATTAAAATCAGCGGGAGAAAAATTATTTACAGCAAAATCAAGCCACAGTCACTCTACTGGTAGAGTGACTGTGATCATGCAAAAGAATGTGTGCATTATAGAGAATTGTCTAAACAAGGAATTGGAAGAACACATCGATGAAACACTCGATAATGTTATTGTGATATAAATTGAAAGTGAAAATACTTTTAGATCAGCAGGAACCACCAAACTGCTCGAAATACTCTTGTTGTACCGGCGCTACTAGTAGCAGCAGATAACAGTGCAGTTGCCGATACGTAAATTACATGGAACAATAAAGATTTGATTATCGATGGAAAATCTTTGTTTTATCACAACTGGTTAAACCACGGGGTTAAGTACGTAGGTGATCTAACCAATGATAATGGGGAGATTTTGTCACATATTCAGTTCCAAAATAAATTGAATATCAATGTTGATTTTATTACGTATTACGGTTTAATAACTGCTATCCCGAAAAATGGAAATTGCAATTAAACCGAAGTAATTTACTCATGCATACAAGACCTATTTGTGACAATTTCAAACGATATGCAAATTTCAAATGTGGCGACTACTATACTGCATTACAAACTTCTAAATTTGAGAGAGTCACTTCTGTGAGCACGTTTGCCAAAAAGAGATATGCAGATAATGTTGACCGGAAGAAACCATGGCAACAATTAAGCAGATAACATTCCAAGAAAAAGTGCGGGGGTTTCATTATAAAATACTACACCGCGTTCTGGCCACAAATACTTTTCTACACAGAAACAAGAAAACTTACTGTGATAAAAAAACAAGATTTAGAACACATGTTGTGGGAATGTGAGAAGAGTCAGTTCTATTTTGACAAATATTTCTTTCAAAAACATCAGCATTAGTATGAAGGATGTGATGTGATAAAAGATGGGGAAATTTATAAAATATTTGTAAACGCTATTAATTGCATTCTTTACTTTTATCAAAATAACATGCACCTTTTGATCTTGTTCATATCTCTGTCTGTCTCCGTCCAGGTTCCTGTCTTTGTCTCTTGTGTGTGTGTGTGTGTGTAAATAATCATACATTAGTAATTATTGTGATGACTTTATTTGCTAGTGTTTATTTTGATTGATAATTAAGCCTGTTGTATATCTGCATAATTTTTCGATATTAATAATTACAATATAATATTTTACAAATGAATTAGTAATTATTGTGATGACTTCATTTGCATATGATTTGCTAGTGTCTGCTTTGAATGATAATTAAGTCTGCTGTATATTATTTTTCAATATAAGTTCAACTTTATCAATTGTGAAACGCTTTAATTTGATTGAGTACGTGAGCGTGGACAATAATGAGCTTTTGCTCAATTAATTTTAAATATTTAAATTTGAATGCAAATTGCTGATCAGTATTTCATAAATATGTTTTCACTGTACATCGGATGAGAGATATCCAATTATTGTAAATAATAACTATGCCTAATAGTGAATGAAGTAGCTCTTATCCCGACAGATTACTGAATGGCAGTCATACTATCTCAATCTCGCGTTATCGATAGTTGGGCGCACTGTGGTACTTCTCTAGAGCCCATCTTACTGAAACAAATATATGAATTTGCTCACTGTAAACTGAAAATGTGCCTTTGTCTTTTACATCAGGTATTTATTACATGTACCATTGGAGCACCGCCAGGCATGCCGTTACTGTTTCTAATATTGATGAATTCATCGATGATTCGATGAGTGAGCGACGCATTTTACTCATGGCTACCATAAGAACTCCCGTTAAGTATTATCGTTGTTAGCTTCAACCGGGGCTGAATCCCCTGGATTGCACCATAACATCACTATTGTTCTTGTAGTTTAAACAACTAATCTGTCTATTGTTTTCTATTGTTTTTTTAATCCAGTAAGAATATGAGCCTTAATTTTATTTAAAAAAAACGCCATTCGTGCGACCGCCGGCGGCACCCAGTCACAAACATACAGTTATTCGCACGGGTTACAAACACTGAATAAATTAGTAGAAGACATTTGGAAAATAGCGGATAAAGGGATGTCAATAAATTATCCTTATTGTGGCATTAAAAGCGTGTAACTTGAAACAAACAATGTATTTATTTTACACGCGTGGGACCCATATTAAACTGCGTGCTGTTAAGAACTGCTCGCCAGACTGCCATGTTTGTTACTTTCGTTCGCATGCGTGCATAATAAAACATCACCATACGTACGTTTCAAAGATTTTCATTACTACAAATAAGTAACACCTTTACTGAATATGCAATGTTTATAATTGTCCCACTAATCGCCATGGTGACGAACCATAAATACACACGTGAACAAATAAGAGAACTTTGACAAATACCGTAATTATAATTTTACATAGTTTTTTGATCATGTGCAAGAAATAAGAACTAAATTCGTGTATATATTATAACTATATCAATGAGATAATATCAGTGAGATACTATGAGAACGTCATTGATGTCAGTCAGATTTGGCTATATTAAAGGATGGTGGTAGTCGCGCTGCGCATGTGCGACATTTGTTTTAATAAACATGGATTTTCCCACAATCCAATACACTCTTCAAATGGCAATCACAAGAGTATGAGGTTTGACCTGGATGCGACTTGAACTAACTACCGCCGGTGACTCCTTCGATACCTTCCAATCACCTAAAAACATATCTAATTAAAGCTCGGTAACGTCTCAGTTTGTACTCGTCGATCTGCGCAACAGTCAAAGTCGCCATCTTTGTTTATATGAGACCCATATGCGTGGTGCCACGACTACCGCCTTTTAATATACTATGACCATGTCAATGAGAAATGGTGAAACATTATGACTAAGTCAGTGAAATATTATAATAAAAAATTAAATATTCGAATTATTTAGTTTGCATAATTGCCATAACGGTCGTCTTAGCACGAACATGATTGGGCTAATGGGATATAGGGATGTAGATGAACATTATTTTCAGAATGTAAACCAGTATGGCTGATTGACAGCCATTAAGCGTGTCCAAACTGATGGTTGTTGAACATTATTTATTTAGACCAAGTTGATATTGATATCGAAACCTGTACTTATATATCGTAATGTTACATGTCAGGGATGCTAAATAACTGAAGAGGACTGAAACTGAAAATGAAAGCAGTTTTATTACTATGTGATTGGTAAGTCGGAATCATTACACACGCTTCACATAATAAGCAAACAAACAAACAAATAAATAACTTGGAAGGAAGTGGCATTGTTTAACTGACCCAGTTCCAGTAATGGTCCGATTAGCGGGTGAATGTTCCATTCCGATTTGTATTCCCGGGTCCATTGTCGACCACATTCCGATTTTTTCCGATTGGTTGTTTTCAAATAGCCCCCGTTTTTCAAAGTCAGATTTTCTTCTTTGACAGTAATCCTTATCATCGGGGTTGTGTCGGATGCAGTCTAAGTCTTTCCCAATCTCAACTACAAATACACTATAGAAAGTGCTTGAAAGGTCAACCATCCCGGACACCGTTACGTAAAGTAGGACTACGAAAAAATAGTCCGTCAGATACGTTTTAAGACCTCCCAACATAAACCACATAATGATACCTGAAATGAGAATAAAGTCGACTTACAATCCATCATTTTATCATTTTATAATCATTTTGAAAGTCGCGAGTTTAATTATTCCGCGAAAATGTACGGTAATTGTATATTTATTGTCAACAACGAGTCAACAGAAAAAAACAATAATCTGGAACCCATCTGAAAGGAAGGAAATAATAATAACATTATAATAACTGTTAGTTTAAAATAATTTTAGTATTTACTTGAAAGTAAATAAATGAATAGATTATACTGTCTTTCATTTTTGTTGAAATGTTGATTTCATTAAAGAATATTTTTCGTTCAGTATCATATTTCTGAAAAGTCAATAGAAAGTGTTTCTCATCTTCGATTAAATTGTCATTACATATTTGGCATGTCCTGTGTTTACTAGATTTGTTGGTTGTGTGTGTCTACCTTTTTTAGTCCCCGTTCGGACGTAGTCCGAAAACGGGGACTTATGTTTTGCCCTGTGTGCGTGCGTGCGTGCGTGCGTGCGTGCGTCCGTGCGTGCGTGCGTCCGTGATCACCTGTATCTCGAACATGCATGGACCTATTAAGTTCAAACTTCACTCATACATCACACATTATATGGGACATATGCACATGCATTTTTTTCATGATCCGATTAACGATAGCCGAATAACGGCCATTTTAAGGACGAAAATGCATCAAAATCGCACATTTTCACCATTCCGGACCCGGATCTCAGTTATGCATGGACGGATTTCGTTCAAATTTGGTACATACATTAAACATAATAGGACCTTGATGCACGTCATTTTTTTTTGGATCGTGTTTGAAATGGCCGACTGGCGGCCATTTTGTTTTAAAGAATTCAGTTCTGGATCCGTATCTGAGACATGCTTGGATTGATCAAGTTCAAACTTCACACACACAAGGTACATCATGTCACAAATACGTATGTGCATTTGTTTCATGATCTCATTAACGATAGCCAAATGGGGGCCGCTTTAAGGCCAAAAATGCATTGAAATCGCACATTTTCACCATTCCGGACCCGGATCTCAGTTATGCATGGACGGATTTTGTTCAAATTTGGTACATACATTAAACATAATAGGACCTTGATGCACGTCATTTTTTTTTTTGGATCGGGTTTGAAATGGCCGACTGGCGGCCATTTTGTTTTAAAGAATTCAGTTCTGGATCCGTATCTGAGACATGCTTGGATTGATCGAGTTCAAACTTCACACACACAAGGTACATCATGTCACAAATATGTATGTGCATTTGTTTCATGATCTCATTAACGATAGCGAAATGGCGGCCGCTTTAAGGCCGAAAATGCATTGAAATCGCACATTTTCACCATTCCGGACCCGGATCTCAGTTATGCATGGACGGATTTCGTTCAAATTTGGTACATATATTAAACATAATAGGACCTTGATGCACGTCATTTTTTTTTTGGATCGGGTTTGAAATGGCCGACTGGCGGCCATTTTGTTTTAAAGAATTCAGTTCTGGATCCGTATCTGAGACATGTTTGTATTGATCGAGTTCAAACTTCACACACACAAGGTACATCATGTCACAAATATGTATGTGCATTTGTTTGCACATTTTCACCATTCCGGACCCGGATCTCAGTTATGCATGGACGGATTTCGTTCAAATTTGGTACATACATTAAACATAATAGGACCTTGATGCACGTCATTTTTTTTTGGATCGTGTTTGAAATGGCCGACTGGCGGCCATTTTGTTTTAAAGAATTCAGTTCTGGATCCGTATCTGAGACATGCTTGGATTGATCGAGTTCAAACTTCACACACACAAGGTACATCATGTCACAAATACGTATGTGCATTTGTTTCATGATCTCATTAACGATAGCCAAATGGCGGCCGCTTTAAGGCCGAAAATGCATTGAAATCGCACATTTTCACCATTCCGGACCCGGATCTCAGTTATGCATGGACGGATTTCGTTCAAATTTGGTACATACATTAAACATAATAGGACCTTGATGGACGTCATGTTTTTTTTCGGATCAAGTTCGAAATGGCCGACTGGCGGCCATTTTTGTTTTAAAGAATTCAGTTCTGGATCCGTATCCGAGACATGTCTGGATTGATCAAGTTCAAACCCCACACACACAAGGTACATCATGTCACAAATATGTATGTGCATTTGTTTCATGATCTCATTAACGATAGCCAAATGGCGGCCGCTTTAAGGCCGAAAATGCATTGAAATCGCACATTTTCACCATTCCGAACCCGGATCTCAGTTATGCATGGACGGATTTTGTTCAAATTTGGTACATACATTAAACATAATAGGACCTTGATGCACGTCTTTTTTTTCGGATCAAGTTCGAAATGGCCGACTGGCGGCCATTTTGTTAAAGAATTCAGTTCTGGATCCGTATCCAAGACATGTCTGGATTGATCAAGTTCAAACTTCACACACACATGGTACATCATGTCACAAATAGATATGTGCATTTGTTTCATGATCCGCTTAACAATAGCTGAATGATGGCCATTTTAAGGCCGAAAATGCATCAAAATCACGTATTTTCACAATTCCGGAACCAGATCTCAGTCATGCATGGATGGATTTTGTTCAGATTTAGTACAATGTGTTGTACATTTGCAGGTGCATTTCGGTCATGATCTGCTTTGAATGTATATGTCACTCAAATATGAACGGAACGGGGACGTGTCATTGACAATGACTTGTCTATTTCCAGATTGGGGTTGCTAATTCTCGTAATCTAGCTTTTCAAATATGTTTCTAAATTCTAAATTATAGTCTCTTTAAATTTGACATGAGCTATCAGTTTACTTTTTTCGTTTGAAATAATTTCTTCACATAAATTCATTAATTTACTTTTTTCTACTAAGAGATTTTTCTTGAATGAAATTTAGCGAGTTTTTTGTTGTTGTAAAATTGATGTATTGCATTTAAAGCGGGGGAGTCATCACCTGCGCATGCGTCAGATGGCAATAGCGTGTCATTGTTTACAAACAGGCGTCAACCATGAGCCTTTGCGTTTTTAGCATGTGTTGTTATCATCGCTTGGGACTCAATTTCCGCGCATGCGCAGGTGACGACCCTCCCGCTTTAACCATTTATATTTTATATTATTGGGTAGTTCATAATGTGAATTGATTTGTCTGCTTTACTTCCCAAGTGTGACATTGCGTCGTTGAAATTCACATATGATTTAATAACAAATCCTAGAACATGATTTGATTTGATTGTTTCATAATTAAAATTATATTATTTCCTCAATATGTATGAACTGAAAATGACAACCTGTATATAGATTCCCGTTCAGTTTCCACTTTGAACAGTACTCATTCACTGTATTTGACATTGTCTGCAGACCAGCCTGGGAGGTGAAGATGAGTGATACATTGTCATCATACAGATTTGAGTTAACTATTGTATTACTTAGTAACAAATTGTCTTAAATCATTAACAAAAATATTAAAATGAGTGGTGTTTATGTCACCTCTAAGCCTATGAGTCTATTCCAAGGATTCTTACAACGGAATTCGATTTAATTCGACAGTTCAACATGAGTAGCGTGCAGCATTTTGTTTTGTCAGATTTCAAAATACAATACTAGTATATAAACATTGTGCGGACGCTTTGTAAATGTACTTGAGCAGTGGGCTAAAGCTGCGTTTTATTCTTACGTCGCACGATTACTTTTACTACTGATAATATAAACAAAAATAAACGCCAAAACATCGTGTCTGTTAAATGAAAATTAATAATTTCATCTCCTCTGTTGACTAATTATTGCCGTGTTCACGAGCTGCTTGGTCATTGTCTTGCATTTTGTAGTATAATGAGCAGATGAAATTTGGGCCCGTTGTTTTAATCCTGGTTTCTCGTTCACAAGTGTCGAGGAGTGGAGCGAAACGACCCGATGGAGACCGGGTCAATCTGTTCACACGTGCTTTTCAACAGTGGGTTGAAATGAACGCAGGGTCATGCTCAGCGTTTTGCTACACCTTATTAAGGAAGATGTGACGGACGAGTAACTTACGTAATGTTTTTTACAGAAAAAGTCCTATTTTAGTCAAATTATATGTAAGTTGCTTTTACACTGTGTCCATTGCAATCGGATGTTAATATCGTCATAATGGCAGATTAAATACCGCGTTTATTTTTAAATATTTTACACGACGACTACTACTTATATCCCAAGTAAACTATATTCTGTTAAGTTATATTGTCTGTAGTGAGATGAATGTAGGACAGGTTCACGGTCATGTTGTAGTAGTGCAAACAAAAATAGCTGTATCATTAATTTAAAATTCAAAGTCAAAGTCGGCATCATAATATGACCACCGGATGAGTGAGAACAAATAGAAAATACATATTGAAACAAAAAGGTTACGTTAATGAACTCACCTGGACTTTAAAAACTCGTCCAAGACATCCGAACACGCTACGTATTAATATTGTTCCAATAATTGATATAACGGATCACTGTAGTGAAACGCGCCTGTCAAGAGAATAAAACATATTTAATTATTGATGAGCTAATTATTATTATTATATGGGTATATGCAGCAAGTTTCAGGACAGGTTGTCATAGGCAACAGTGAATGCTATTGTTTGGGCCACATTATTGCAAGTTATTGTTACATGTGTGGTTTTCGATTGTAACCCGGGCAATTTGAGGGTACAACCTTCCAATTGTCTAGAGGGTTATTGGCGCCATTTTGGGGTGGGTGGGGTAAGGCGTTAGCTCACTGTATTTTTCATCAAGCATGACATGTTTAGAGTATATAATAATGTTGCGTTGCATACATTGATGTTACGTGAAACGTAGAGCAAAATACTACTGAATCAAAAATTTAGCTAGTAAATATATTTCATAAAATACCCTCACTTATCTGTTATAATGTAAGAACGATAGTGTATGTGGTATGAACTTAAAGGCTGTAGACCGTCGCACATGTTAACGTTTTGTGCGCGTGCGCATGCGCAGTGACTGGTTAGCAATATTTGTGTATCGAGCGCGAGCGTGCTTATTCTCCGGAGGATTGGCGGGATTTAGTAGACATGACGCCATAGTGATGTCATACTTCTAAAGTAGCAATAAAACACAATTTATGCATATCGAAAAGGCTTATGTAACTAAAAAAATATTTTTATTTTTAAGTAAATATTACATATTCCAAAAACACTTTCAGTAATAGTTGACATAGATTTCGAGATTTTATAAATATTTTCTTGTAGGCAGGTGAGTACTGACACGAGTTACACAAGACAGTTCCTACACCAGGAACATTGAATTATGAATTTACAGTTACAGAAGTTCTGGACCGAGGATCCGGCGCTCCTTTTATACTGAACGGCAAGTTCAAGATATATTTATACCAGTGTTATTGAATACTAAATGTGTTCAGAATGCACCAATCATCGTTTTTGTCGATGTTACCAATATCTAGACCCTGTCAGGCATTCATATTTTGCAAATAAAGCTGCAAGCAGCAGTGTGAGTGTGCCAAGTTCTATGACGTTATTGGTAACTGCAGCATCAAAACAAAGGTCACAGGTCAGGATACAGGTTGCCGATTATTAAATATTTCGCAATATAAAACGTCTAATTATTAACATATTAATAATAATATTATCAATACTGCATTCAGTCACTTGTATTGAAATTAGTTTAGCATTATTGTTTGTGAAATTGTGAAAAGCATTACCATTTGTTGCTTCAATTTCGTTGATACGCTTCTGAGTTGGGCCTTCAACAACACCGAATTTACCATGGAAGCCAGCACCTGGAATTCCAGGTATCCCGTGCAAAATTGTCTAGTTCGAATGTGCTGCTACGTCAGCGCGTTAACCCTGCTTTACTCGGGTTCTGTTTGCAAATCATTGGAAATGGTGTGACTGACTCCAATGATGCTAGTATGGATCCCCCCAAGTAAACACATCGATGACGAAATTTAATATATACAATATAGTGTCAACCATTTGAATATGTTAACTCACTACGTTTCGTTACCCGAACTCTTAGTATTAGAGTAGTGACAAATAACAGTACTCAATCAAAATATATACATGTATGTAACTGGAATTGTTATCGTTTGAAAATGTCACCAACGCATACCTACACTTTATCAGAGACCAAGAAATGACCGCATCATTTATAATGAACATGATTGTAGTTCCCATGACACGATTACATCGACATTATCTATTATATCATTTAAATTAGTATTCACGAATTGCCACTACTAAGATTATCGCCTTGATAGAACTCTCTCATCTACTAGATATAATCTTCTCACCGTGTATTAACATACTTCCTAGCAAAAATAGGAAACGCGCATTTTTCTCAAGTTTGCGAAATACAATGAATGACAGACTGGAATAGAAATGACATATGAAACATATAAATTACATAACCCACTTTTCATAAACTCGTTAAAAGAACTCGACACTGCCACCAACGTCTAATAAACAATTTGTCCTTTCACCACACCTTTTTTTACTCACAAAATAATTACATTAACCATTATTCCTATTATTTTTTATCTCACATACATTATCATCAAATGTACCAATTATCGTTTCAATCAACCGTGTTATTTAGAACATTGGACGCGATGGCAGGAAAGTATGGTCTTGTGGTCGAAATCTCGGCGGCCATTTATGTCTAAAATATGTTGCACATACTCTGGTGATGTTCACTGTAAAAATAAATACACTACTCCGTTCAACTTTCGTCACGTGTTAGCACATGGTCGTGAGTGAATTGGGCGTAGGTGTATTTTTGTTGCGTTATCATAAGGTTTATATTTATATTTCATGATAATTATATTTTTACATTAAAAACAAAATCCTGAAACTTAGCTTCGAAAATTCATTGATAATTATCTAATTTATAGAATAACATTAGACATATTGATATTATGGTTCATGCTGTAAGTCAGACGTGTGATAGTGTTAACGACCTGATTGCTTCAAATCAATTGGTAATGTTTTTAATGGCAGCGGGTGGCTTTGGTGAGAATCGAAACAGTGATAAGACTAAGATACTGTCTATTGGAATGTTGTTACCAATACAGGTGTGTGTTTTGCCGAGTTGTAAAAGAATATGCGAGGGCTTTCTTTTAGATGTATAGAGATCAGAATATGGCCCAATTTTGCGCATAACCTACAGAATGGACCCGAAAAGCGAATAACCAACACTGAATTCCCCCTGGATCAAAAGACGAACCAAGAGTCTGACCCTAGGCCTACTATCTTGGGACATTGCTTCATACACCTTTTGGGTCAGTGTATTTTCCCCGACATCAATAATATCTAAAAACTCTAGGACAATTATATAAATGCACGTGATAGAAACAATATGTGAACAATATGTGATCAAACTTATGTTAACTGGGAACCAGCACAGAGACCACCGGACACAATGAAGCATGCACAGATTAGCGCCGATCAAGTAACCTTGTTTCAAGATAGATTGCCAGTAGACGAGAACATCTTAAAGCGGGAGGGCCGTCACCTGCGCACGCGCGGAAATTGAGTCCCAAACGACGATAACAACACACACTAAAAACGCAAAGACTTATGGGTAGACGCTTGTTTGTAAACAATGACACGCTATGGCCATCTGACGCATGCGCAGGTGACGACTCCCCCGCTTTAAATCTAGATTCTGAATATGCCGATAATTGGAGACATGCAACGGTCCTCAGCACGAATGTGAACTACTTAAAGCAGTCAAAATTATTTTTCTCTCGAAGTTGTGAGAATATTAATATTTAAAACTGAGATGTGGGAAGAAGGAAACGTATACGATGTTCATATAGTACGATACAAGGTAGAATATGCATGGTTTCCACGTGACATTAGCGTTTATAGTAATTGTATGGAAAGAAAAAATATCCATTAGATGAAAATAGTCACCGAGACCTATGGCCACCGAGATCTCGTTGAGAGCGAGAATGCCACAAAACTTGTTTTTGGTCCTTGAATAGTGTTCTATTCTATCCTGTTATCTAGTTGACTGTTCTTCTGGTCTATATAATAATATTTGAAAGAATAATACACTATTAAAAACAAATATTTAGTCTCGTGGCTCTCTCGCGTCTAACGAGATCTCGCTGGTTATTTGCATATAATTAGTTTTCGTGGATTACATTAGTTTTCAAGATACATAACTAAAGAATAGTTTTGGCATGTCAACATAGTTATTCGTACGATTTTAGTGGATTTTACGAAAGTCAATTTCCATTACTTCATCTCACCCTTGTTGTTATTAGATTTAATGATGCAGATGACATTTGTAGCGTCAAACGTGCAACTCATCCTAGTGATATTGTTGTTTGCAAATGTCGATAGGCGATAGATTCTGGTGAGATGTGTATATTAGTTGCATATGTTGATTTAAAATTCAACCACATTTAAAGTCGGAGGGTCGTCACCTGCGCAGGTGCGGGAATTTAGTCCAATCGATGATAACAACCCACGCTAAAAACGCAAAGGCTCATGGGTAGACGCTTGTTTGTAAACAATGGCACGCTATGGCCATCCGACGCATGCGCAGGTGACGATTCCCCCGCTTTAAGTAACGAGGTTATAATTACAATGTATATATAACACAAATACTATTGTCACATTGATGTTGCTATGAAAATGTAATCAATCAATTTATTAGACTATTGTTTTTAATGTATTGCAACTGTGGTCTGTCAAGACTAAACCAAGAGAGTTTTCTTCTGTTCCCTGAACTTTTTGTTTCAATAATATGCATATTATTCCCAAAGAACATTGCTATGACCCCAGTCGTCCGTTGCTGGGAATACAGCTGTGTGCAGCAATTTATTATGCTTTCGCGTGTACTTGTAGAAAATAGACTTTCATTAACTTGGAAATAACATGCCGAAACATAGATCGACAAGCGTACATCGTGTTGGGAAAATACATGTTCATGAAAATAATACAACTATGTACAACCAAATTATATTACAAAACGTGGTCAAATCAGTAAAATATAATTACCCCCGAAATATACAACCAAAAGTTGATGTCAGGAGTTTCGAAGAGTGACCACATCCTGCTTCACATTATCACCCGTCGTGTATATTCATAGAATCATAATCAAATTGTTTCTGTCATACATGTGATGTCTACACAGGATAAGTAACAGCACAATCGTATTAACTTAACCGCATTATTCATGCCAACAAAATAAAATTGTGACAATTGATATATCAAGGTTCTCTGAGTTTGACATGAATGCCAAACTGAGTCCATGTGATATAATCGTGCCATGAGTATTTTGTGGAATTGCATTCAGATCGCTGATATTAACATGACCAACAGGGGCATAAAGGAAATAGTTGAAGGAAGTTGGTGCTTGTAGACAATTTTCCACATTAAAGTCTTCTAATGCCTTTTTATCGTGGAACTCTTCAGATAGTATAAACAACTGTTGTCGCACGTAGTTTCACAATATAAATAACAATTTTAAACGTTGTTGTCCATTATTGTTTCAAGGTCAATAAAGTAATAAATTATAACTGTTTTTTGTCCATTGCACTGTACTGGTAACATAATTTCAAAGGTCAGAATAGGTGAACAATCCATCAGTATTGCACTTCACTGGTGACATGGTATATATGTATAGTATATAGTATATGCTAAGTTAATTGAAACATCGAGTTACAATTAGGGCGTGGTTTCGAAAAGGTGGGCGTGGTTTCTAAAAGATGGGCGTGGCCATTTTGTAACTTGATTTCGTAACTCGAACAACTCAGCATCTCTAATGTAATAATCACCAAATGTGATTCCAGTACTTGAACCCTCCCGTGCCTCACAAATAATGACATACGTATCACACAAACATTTTAAAAATAATGAGTATGTATGAAACCCATTGTGTTGTAGTTTATTATCGACCATTAATTCCTCTCTGGGATTGTATTTGTTTCATTTAAAAAAGTAAAGTAAATACAATGTAGTTAATATTTTAAATAAAAATTACAATATTATACTAGACGTACGTCGCAGGCACCGCCGTATTTCGGCAATTGGGCGGCTATGGTTCATGAAATCACGTGACATTGCAGGTCACAGGTCAATGGTATTGCCTATCTAACAGTACTTGATCGATTTTCTTGCAACATGGGGTACATACGGTCAGCAATCGTTACGCTGTTTCTAGCTGTAGTTTTAGCCACTTACCTAGGTCGCGAAGACCCGTACCACCCATACGAACACAAGGGCCCCTACCTCACACCTGGGTGGGGTACCTCGCATCGATTTTCAACGGATCGCGGTTATGAACTTCACCTGTACGGTTTACTGAAAAGCGGATCGTCAGCGGCGAAAGTAAACTTCCTGCTGATACACGGGACTTCGCATCATGCAGGATGGTACGCCGAATTCGCACCGATTTTATCCAGCTCAGCAGACGCCAACGTATTTGGCTTGGATTTGCACGGGCATGGGCTCAGCGGAGGGGTCAGAGGTTAGCATAGAGCCATTAGTTCAAAAGTTCATGCGTCTGTCGGTATATAGTGTATAAAGATTTGAAGGTCATTTACATCAACGGTAAACTTTATGCGTTGTAGCTTGCAAAAATAAGGATAAGTTATACCCAATGCACACTTTTTTCTTTTTTATTCTTTTTGTCCCAATGTCATGAACCCAATTTGAAAATAGAAAAATAACGTTTAAAGCGCGATGGTCGTCGCGCAGCGCGTGTTCGAATTTCATGTAAATAAACAATGTATTTTACACGCGTTGTATACGTCGCCATGAGTCCCATATCGAACAGGACGCGGTGTGACGACTGTCGCCCTTTAATGTCTTCAATTTGTGATAATCAATTTATATACACGCAATACTTAAAGCGGGGGAGTCGTTACCTGCGCACGCGTCAAATGGCCATAGCGTGTCATTATCACGTTTTTAGCGTGAGTCGCTTGGGACTCAATTCCCACGCGTGCGCAGGTGATGACCCTCCCGCTTTAAAATTTAACCTATAATTCACTGTGTTTTTCTATTTTTTGTACAGGAAGTTTTGATTTTGACAATTTTCTTTTTGACTGTGAGGACGCTGCCAGATTCATACAGAAGCAGACTGGTAGTAAAATCCCAATCGTCATCACAGGTAACACGTGACCAGATTCTAGAAATATATGGATGGCGGTTTAGTGACATTATCAACTTGTTCGAATAATTTTGGAGTGTATGTTTTATGTTGCATTGACATCAAGTTGATGAGATCCACAACCACAACAAAATCTTCATTCAAAACACGAATATTTCGTTTTTATTGGAAGCGCGACCACAAAAATACCTTTCACTTTTTGACGAACTGTGGGCTTCCCCGATAGAGGGCGCGAGTTTCATTACAGTATAGTTACGCTATTTTTCAGGTTTTAGTCAGGGCGGTGAAACCGTTTTCCAGGCTTTGCAGAAACACGATATCTTCGCTGGCGCAGTATCTATGAATATTTTTCTGCCCTCAGAGGTTAATATGAACAAAGTCATTGGGTTGATTAAGTCACCGATAGGAGCACTCTTGGAAATATTATTTCAAGATTGGATCAAGGTATGACGTGATTGATTGATTGATTGATGTGTATGTGCGCTATTAGCGGCGAATAGCTTAATCGGATCATTTTGTTTCGATGCATGGTTAGTCATTGTTTTTTTCACTCAAATTATTGCTATGCAATCGTGGTATGATGTTACATGTTGTAACCCTGTGTCTCTCTTTTTATTGTTGGTAGATTCCGTTGAAGAAAGTGATTGATTTTAAAAGCGTCACAAACTATCATCGTGACCCAACACCTTATGAGCACAGGGTAAGTCGGATTGTGGACATGCACGAAATGTTGAGGGCGCTCGTTTGTGGTGGTGATATTTTGATTCATCAATGAAACTTTTACTGTATTTTGTAATTCGCTAGTCACTAGGCTCGGATTAGGTTGCCTATATTGCATGTAATTTAGAAGGGCAGTTATTCTCGTATCCACAATACAAGGGACTACTCGTCTACCCCTGGGAATATCACTATGCTATGTCGCGTGTTATAGGAACGGTGCTTACAGCTTAATTGTGGTAAAGTAGTACATGAAATCAAAGTACCGAAAATTTTATTATGATCGTCTACAACCGTGGTACAAATTTGATAAATCATGGACATTTTTTTGGTTAGAGAACACAAACCACACGCATTATAACGCAGTGTATATATGTGTGCGCAATGTTTTGATCATTGTTTTATTATTAATAAATTTCTCGTGACATCTTAAACATGAAACGTTATTGTTTGTTTTATTTTTCAGATGAGAAATCCGTTAATGGTGTGGTACTATGGTTTTAAAAGTTATCGGACAGTCTGGAATTATAAACCGCCTACTCCGCCATCAGCCAATAAGAAGCCAGTGTTAGTCACGTGTGGACAGAAAGATACTGTAAGTATGGCAATTCTATTAAATGCAAGAAAACACGTATAGAAGTGCCAAATCTGTATACTACGCTTATTTTGAACAAACACACATGCAATCATGGTGCAACAATGAATAGTACATCATGAGTAACCCCACACGTTAAAGGACGGTAGTTGTCGCATGCGCGAGATATATGGGTCTCCTATAAACAAAGATGGCGACTTTGACTGTTGCACAGATCAACGAGTACAAACTGAGACGCTACCGAGCTTTAATTAGATAATTTTTTTAGGTGCTTGAAGGTATCGAAGAAGTCACCGGTGGTAATTAATGCAAGTCACGACCAGGCCAATCCTCATACTTGAGATTTCCATTAGAAGAGTGCATTGAATGATGGGAAAATCCATGTTTATCAACACAAATGTCGTACATGCGCAGCACGACGACTACCGCCCTTTAAAAACATACTAGTATTGTCAAGTGCTTCATAATGCGTTGCAGATGAAATAATATTTATGCACTGAAGGAATTAATTCACTAGATAATTGTCAAATCTCTGCGAAAATGTTTCTAACTTTGGACGAAGATGATCTGTTTATGTTAATATGGATTATTTATTTTGTTTTATAGGTCGTTCCGGCGTCATTTTGTGAAGTCTGCTATAATCTTATTGGCGGACCAAAAGATTTTTACATCATTCCAGGTGTTGGACATCAACCTATCATTGACGCTCCACACCACTTTGCAGAGACGCTCTCCTCCTGGGTCGACAAACGTGTTATTCAAAAAAACGTGGTTGGAAGTTGGACACCGCCAAAAATTAGCACATAAATCGACTTCATGTAGACATCATACATATTGGGGGAACTTTGCCGCATTGGACATGGGTTTATATAATTGCAATAAAATGTTATTCAGTGCAATATACCCCGGTAAATACACGCTGCCAAGTATCTGTACGACGCATAACACAAGACAAACTGAACACGCCACCTCAGTCACCAACTCGCAGTATCAAACAATAATATTAAATATTAAAATATAATATAAATATTACATATAAACAATATTACTTGTTCGTTATGTTGAGTCTTTACACCAGTGTAGTAAATAGGAAATACTACACTCGTTTAATAACTGCCGATATTCCGACGGTACTCGTAGATTATCTAGTTTTATCATATACCCCGTATTGCCCGGCCTCGTAACGCTATCACGTATCAAAACAAAACGCGTCGCGAGTTTGAGGTTACTGCGTGGTAAGATTGTAATGAAACCTATAAGGTCTATGATAAAACTGTTATGGACTGGATACGGCTTTTTCTGCCCTCGGTCGTACAGCTTACGTGCCCGGGTCACGTGCCCTCGCAAGCACTGGCGCTCTCGCCGCGCGACCTCTGGCCGAAAAAGCCGTATCCAGTCCATATAGATATAATTGTCTAATTGTCGTTATAACGTGAAGTCAAAAACAGAGAGAAAAAAAAATCAGAAACAGTCAAGTCATAATCTGCCGTGCTTGAATTGTACTGGGAGTCTTATTCAGAAACAAAAAAGTAGAAAACCCTGTGTTATTTATTTATATTTCCCCAATTACAGTCTCTCTATCACATGTTCCAGTGAAAAGGCGATTCAATAATATTGTATAACCCCATGGCAAATCCGAATATTACATGACCAAACATAACTAGATGGGGGGGGGGGCGAGATCTGCTCACCAACCTTGTGCCGCAGGCGCGAATTTACTAGGGGGCCCCAGGCATGTTGGAAATCTGGACCCTCTGAAACGCTATTTCCTGCATTTTGAGGGGCAAATTTTGCTGACATAACGGGTTTCAGCTTGATTTGGGGCCGACCCCCTCACCCGTGCCGCTGCCACTGTCAATGTTACCGTTGTTTCTGATCGCTCAAGAATTGCCATGGAAAAAAAATCGCGTTGGTCCGAAATTTAAATCTCCAAAGACCACGTGAAGTCCTTTTTTGTCAGAAATGACGTTAATGATGACGTCGATACCGTGCAAAGTATGTGGCATCTTTAACCAAATGATATTTCTACCAAGTGAAAAAAATGTTGTGATATAGCCGCCCCAGTCTCGGAAAAAAAAACATCCCAGAAAACAAAAATATTACACGTAATCGCATCCGGGGATTTATGCCGCTCGGACAATCATCAATCCCCAAATGTATGTGAAAGTAGTAGCGTAAACGCCCATCTCTATACACCGGAAACTATTCGTATACTTGAATGCAGTGTTTAATTCATGTGATGTATCTTTCACTTTTTACTACATGTATAATAAGATATATTCTGCAGTTCAACGAATTATTTTTCCGTAAGTTCTCTAAGACATCTGAATTTGTATTTCGGTCGTTAGGAAATTTTCTAATATCTTATATATCTCACGATTACATTTCCCCAAAATGTTATTGATGAATTTTGAAAAAAAAAACAAATCCACAAACATTTTATTGAAAATAGCAAAATACAAATACATGATTCTGAAAAAAAAATAGCTCTGAACTGCGACAAAAAAACAATCGACTATTTTCCGGTCGAAGATACGGCGTTTCGCATTATTTTGCGGAAACACACATGCGTGATATTGTGCTTGCGGATGTACAATCGACGTCAGTGCGACGTGACAATAAAATTCCCCTTTACCGAATATCAGCAGACTTACAAGTATGTATATGTGGCTATAGAAAATCAAGCGTCATGCTTGCATACCAGTCTCGCCAATACATTGACTACCGTAGATGCGTCCCGTCCCGTATGGTCGTGTAAAACTGCTTTTTTTAATTACTAGAGCGCCACCAATGAAAGAACATTTTGTATAAAAACAAATGCAGCATTAAGTGTTGTTGTTAGAGGGGGTGATTCATGTCGTATAATTGCAATATTGTCAGGTATGTTGGAAATGCATTCAGAGCTACAGCTACCACTTAAACTGCATTACAAGCACACAAAGCAAAAATTACACATTTTGTAAGCTGGTTCATTAAAATACAACTTATTAACACAGACACACCCCTCTATCATTTACATAGGCACTACACCTAGAGCAAATAAATAAAGTGTTCTTGTTATCATGGTTGTATTTGAACTGGGCAACTTTTGTCAACTTATTTCATATTTATCAATTAATAAAAGTTACCTTAGTTAAAATAAAAAAAAAAGATGCTTGGAGAATGCAAATGACTCTTTCCTATATTTTCAAGCAGAGGAGCATTTCGGGACAGCGGAATACAGTGTGGCCTGTAACAGGGCAGATTTGTAGTGACCACGAGTCAAAATGAAATCTCCAAATTGCGTGATCAAATAGAAGCACTGTGCAGTTTTCAACACTAAGAATACTACTGAGATTTCATTTTAAGCGAATCAAAAATTAAACAAATAATTATTTTATTATACAAAAAAAATACAGAAATTACTTTATTTACAAAATCAAGAATAAACTGAGAAATGACAAAATAAAAACATAGAACCCTTGATAGATGTGAACACTATAGGGCACCAGTCGTGATTGCATGTTGTGAATTAAATTCAGTTATGATTGTCAAAGAACATTAAAAAAATAAACTAAGAACTAATAAAATGAAAAAAATCAAATAAAATGATAATGATGACTTAAAAGTGTATAATTATAACACTAGGTATGGGTGAAATGTGACGCATCTTTTTCACTGTCTTTGTTGCCATAATAATGATTATGAGATCAAACACGACAAAGTCATTTGATCTGGAAAAACATCAGTAGGCACATATCAAGTGTTCAAACACCAAATATTCCAAGAGCTGACACTGAAAATAAAAGCTCTTCTGATTGGCTGTTCTGGACTAGTTTCAAAAGTTGGTAGTTTTTTGAAAAATTCAAATACATCAAGTTCATTTTATTGATCCACAGTCATCACAACAAACACATTATTTTGTATGTGATGTACACGTCACATGTCACCCATAATTGATATGACACAAAGTGATGCTTTACTAAGAGAAATAAACAAATAAACTTAATGATTCATCCAGTAAATAGCTTGAACTTTACCAAATTTATAATCTATGACATGTCTTTAACAAAACTGAACTTGAAATAATGACCATTTAAAAGAATAAATATGAAAACAATCAGAAAATAAATCATTTTATGAAAAAATGTCACTGGAAGACAAATTATTAAAATTTAGCACCGTCTAGTGAAAAGTTAATTCATTCATGATTTTAATTCTACTATCATAATATATACACTGGACGAGATATGATATCATTTTAATTATTTACATTGTCATGCCCAACAAACTGACTTCTAGTTTTGTGAATGAATTGAAACGCTGTCAACAGCTTCTAATCACAAAACTCGTGTGAGTACGTCCGCTTCGTCAGTTTGTGTTATTGAATAAATATCTTACTTTTTTTAAAAATAACATGGAATGGAATTCATCTGCTATGACAATACTGAAGACAGTATTATCTTGTCTAATTGTCACTAAAAATATATTATACTTAGAGCTCTATGAGCAACATTTTTTGCTCCAGTAAAACTAAAAATGACCTTCGTGGTAGAAAATGTAAATTCTTCAAGTATAATGTTTAGAATATGCACATGTAAACTGCTTTTAGACAGATGGAAGATTTATTATTGTTGTGGAAAAACTTCTCAATTTATAACACAACAATGGTTCTGAAAAATGTTTGCTTACAACGTTTATTTATTATTTTCTGAAATTGTCAGTAAATTTATTTTTTCTTGAAAATTCTTTAATAAAAAAGTGTGATGTGCATGTTTATAACTGATGCATGGGACTGCCAAAAACATAAATAATTGGGAGGAGGGGGCAAAAAATGTAGCTCACAGCTTTTTATAAGAGTTATTATTTCGCTCCAACTTGGTAGTGATTTTTAGTTTATGATTTACTTGCTATGGCTTCCCTGATTTGTTTGTCAAGTTCTGTAATGATTCTATCTTGGTGCGAGTAAACACCTGTTCTGAGTAACGTGTCTCTCTCTTCAACCAATCGTCCGATGTGTTCGTCAAGACTGGAATCTAAATCATCATGCTGTACAACTTTTAATATATGTTCTTCAGCTGGTTTGGCTTCTGCCTGCTGTTTCTGTTGTTGAAGTTCTTGCTGAAATCTGTGAAAAGCAGAAATATTGGTTTATTGTCAACAGTTGTTAAAAACACTTTATTCAATCATGACACATTTGCTGAAAGATTACTGTAATTTTTTTGTACATGTAAAAAAAAAAAACGGAATATAATGCTTGGAGCTGACATAATTACACCCCCATCTGAAAGTATGCCATACTCGGAAATAAGCAAGAGGGTAACCCGCCCAACATTCAATATTGATGATACAGGAACAGACACACTAACAATTATGCCAATATAAACACATCATTCAGGGCTGTTCTAGTGGAGTACCTATACTAGACTGGCCCCAGCTGTGGCAATTTTATAATTTTTTTTTCTCTTAAATCGTGGTTCGATGTGAAATTACTATGACTGATCTATTCCGAGGCATATTAATTGCTATTAATTATTCATGAGATGCAGTGACATTTTGGAACCTGGAGTTAAACACTACCAGAAGAGGAAAGTAGAGGTGCGTCAGGTCACACATGTGTTATAATTGCTAAGAACAGGTCAGATCAAAAGCTGTCTTTTTATTGGTTGGTAGCTTACAATTCATGAGCATATCACCTCAAAAATGCAGTGACAACTATAGAGGGCCAGTCATGGAAATTTCACATCAGCGTGAGAGATTCTACAAAGCCCTTTCTTTAAGGAATTATCAAATAAAATTGTCTACCCAAGTCTAGGAAGCTGTATCAGGATAGTCAGATATAGTTATTTCACTGATGGCATAGATTAGTTGGCAACCCTGGGTTGATATGCATTTTAATAGTGACAATATTCTCACACATGAGTATATCTTATTTTAGCTGAAATTTTCAATCAACATTCTAGTCTAGTCTTGTCTTGTCTTTACACCTAGTCACAGGATGGTGAACATTCTATAGTTAGTCCTACTGGTATATTACCAAGAGTGTTTGTGGCAGAGCTCAGGAGATAATGTGGGCAAACGTTCTCCTTGCGCGAGGGTACAATTTTCAAGCTATATTGTGTAATATTTTTATTAAGAGTTTCTCAAGTTAAAATACGACAGATTTACTAGTTAAAATAGTCACAGCAATCAACGCTAAACAAAATAAAACCAAATACCAATACAACCTTTCACTGCCTAGCAGCGATTCGTACAAATGACAATGGTCAATACTAACTTCACTAGATCACAAAATACCCCAAATGGTTCTATGCTTGCCCATGTAGCACATTTGTTTAAAAGTTAAGGCATGACGTACTGCAGCATGACAACTTACTTGCTGAGTTCACCTTTGATTTCTTCCAACTCTTTTTTTTCAGACTTGACGACTTCCTTTTCCTCGGCTGCCAAGTATCTCAGTCGCATGTGTTCTAATTCTTGCTGCTGTCGTTTGAGTCGTGTCCTGGCTTCTGCTTGTTCCTTTTGTTTCAGCCTTGCTAGTTCTTTCAAGGCTCTACCCCACTGCTGTTTGTAGTGCAGTTTTGATTTTGTAATTGCATCCAGCTTTCGCTCTAGTTCAACCTAAAATAATCAGAAATACCACTGATATTATGCCAGCCAACAACAACTTATGCTGCCTTCCACAAAAATCTACTATTGATTAAAATCTATAATGCAATTCTTGAGCCATGGACATCCATGTATGGAAATGTTATCGGCGATTCTCTCCGGAACTATGTTCATTGCACCTGATGTGTTAGATGAATTGGTTTCACAATGCTTTTCAATACTATTCTACGGCAAGGTTGAAAAAGCGCGACCTCTCGTCTGCAGTCAATATCATACATATACAATGTACCCATTACCGGTAGTTGCAAAATTAGCAATAAAATTTGAGGAAATCAAACATTTTCCAATTGAAAGAGAAAGACCAAACTGATCCACCAACCAGGAGACTGAAGTCACATGGGAAAAATGCAAACGAAACTATAAAAATATTGTGATTTCTTTTGAGATACTTCTAATGTATTAGAATACATACTTTTGTAATAGTGTTTTGTAATGTCACCTGTGTGTATAGTTATTAAAAGTAAAAAGTAGTGTTGTTGTCACTGATGAAATAAACAATGAGTAAATAGGTAAATCATGGAAGTTCTCTGGTTTCTTTGATGTTTGGTGTGTTTGTGAATGAAGACAGTTGAGAGGACAAACCTTTTCTAATGTCAGAAGATTGATTTCTGACTGTAGCCTAACTTCAGGTTTGGTGTTTATCTGCCCTCTGTACACCTGGAAGTCCTTCTCTTTTTCTTCAATTTTCCTTTCTGACATTGTTAACTGCTCTTGGAGTCTTTGTTTTTGTTCTTCCAAATCACGGACTTTAGACCTTAGATGTTTAGTTTAAATAAAATTTTAGAATATTCCTGGGTTTAAATGATGAACATCGAAGAACAAGATTTTATGAAAGAACTTGAGATTGAGAAATAGTCTGCCACAGACACTACAAAATGACACTACAAAATTTGACAAACATCAATTTTTTTTCATTAGTGAGCCTTACACTAAAATTTCCTTCCATTCTGATAAATTATGAATTAGCATTTAGTAATAAAAAATTCATCAAAAATTCACAAATAAAATTAAAGAAACGTGTCAACAAAATTTTGCAGCTAAAACAATTTTCTAAATCATTGGTCGAAATAAGGTATGAAAACTTCAAGGAAAGCACAGTTATTCTTGTGAATATTAACATAAACATGTTTACATGTACATGGTCGAATATAAAACAAAATAGATTACAATACCTTTCCATTTCAACTTGATGGATACAGTCTTCTTTCATTCGATGCGATGCATCTTTGATCTCTGCTAGTTTTCTTTCATAATCTCTTTGTAAATCAGACTTTAGTCTCATCACCTCAGATTCATTGGCAGCCAGCTGTCTCTCTCGTCTCTCTACGTCTGTAATCGCCAGTCTTAACTGATCTTCTAATCTACCGTACTCGTCAACCTACATAATAATTTGCAAGATTAAAATGATTCACTGTGTACAGCGCCCTCTGGAGTTATCAATGCAAAACAATTCATGGAATGCAGAGTTGGTTTTGACCATGCTGGACAAAACACAAAATATAAAAATAAATAAAATGAAATCAACTAACAAAGATTACAAAGAGAAATACACTTGTTTTGGATTGTGGTGTGAAAGATGGGTTGATCACTAAATCTCGCACATTGACTAACATTGAAAGTAACCAAGTCGTGTGTACCTTTTTCCGGACGAGAAGCTCTCTTTCCTTGTCTCGTCTCTTCCATTCTTCGGCCAGTGCTTTCATGTGCAGCACTTCTTTGTCCTTCAACTAAAACAAAAAAGAGGATAAAACGATCAGACAGTGAACAAGCCAAACATGCAGTTTCAACATAAAAAATGCTCATAGTCTTGAAAGTCGCACTTGTATTGATTATGTGTCCTGCCAAGTAACACATCCACGAAGTGCTCCACTGGGAAGTAGCCTGGTGAGGGTGCTCTAACAAAAATCCATTCTCAGGAGTTGCCAAGGGATACAAGGTTCAAAATAAATTCAAGGTTGTCACTATTTTCAGTCCATGGCATCACATAACAAAATAAATGAGTTTTTTTCTAGTTTCTGTTAAAACAATGTAAAAATGAAGAAAAAAAAAATGGCAAAAAAATACTATGTATCACTGCATCATTTTTTTTTAGAATATCTTTAGACCAGAAACTCTTTTCTCTTTTTCTGCCTCAAGTGCAAATGGCTTTTAATTAAAAAAAATAACTAACAGTAAAAGGTTTTAATTCTTCTTTATACTAAGAAACTGCAAATAAGATAGCAGAGCGAGAACAGCTTAGCCAATAATGTCTCCAATGATCGACAATCGTCAACTACCAAGCACTTACCTGTTGTTCATACAATTCTTCCTGTGCCTCCTTCCACATCTCTAACTCCATTGCTGTTTTATACTCCAATGTCTCTCTGGCATCCTTAGCTTTCTCTACATCATCACGTTTAGGCTCCTTAGGTTTGATTTCAGTTGTACTACTCTGAACACGTACAAATAATACATTTTGAGAATTGTGTTCAGAAACATTTGACAGCCATTTTGCATTCTGTTATCAGTGTCTTAGTACACAGAAATGACTAAGAATTACTGTAAATCAAATGTTTTACACTACTGTAAATTCTGGCAGTAACGCTGATTTTTATGAAATTTGCTATTCAATAGACTTCATTTTTGAAACAAAACATAATGGGGCATGAACCATATTTAGTGTTCGCAAGTTATCTGTGTTGGATCCTGACATTATTACATTAGGTATATTACACATATAGTGTTCATTACCTAAAAGGTGTCCAACAAAACTTACGCTACAATATAGCTTTAAACAATAATAACACAATATGGCACTATATATTTGATTTATTTTTACCTGAGATGGTTCCGTACTTAGTAAGACTTCTCTGGTGTTAATTGGTCCATAGTCCTCCAATCCAACTACCAAATGAAGTTCAGCAATCTTACGTTGTTTACCGTCAGTTGACTCAACGGGTACCCTTTCGCTGTAGATCTGTCTCCAACCCTGGGGAGAACCTTCAAACTTACTCTATTTAAAGACAAATAAAATTAAATGCATTAAAAATTATAGTAGAGAGGACAATCGAATGTCCAAAAGCAATTAGAGAGATCTCTTTGTGAAGTACAAATTTCTATGATTTTCGTTTACCAAAAAAACACAGTTTCTCATTCGCTAAGGCAGGGGTTTTTCTAGAAGAGGGGGCACTGCAATTCAGCGGCGCCACCAAGTGGGGGGAGATAGGGTTCTCCCTACCAGGGTGTCGAGTTTTTGATAATTCTAAGTTGAAATGGAGCACTCTATGGCTTCCTTGAGGCCAAAATCACTATCAGACAGGTCATAGTTGAAGACTGTGGCCACATGTGAGCCCTGGTCATTATGAATTTTATGGTTGCCAGAGGATCTGCATGGGTACATGGCCATAGCATGAGGGCGCTGCGCCCCTGTTCCCTTGTTAAAAAAAAAAACCTGTAAATTGGTATCCCAAATGGAGATATTGATACAACATAAAGGAAATAAGACTTACAGCTACTCTAGCTTTCTCTGCATTCAGAATATGAACCATTGAAAATCTTGCAATTCCGAGGAGAGCATCCTGCGTCATTTTATCTCTATGCCATACTTCAACCAATAGTGGAATTCTATCAAAAAAGCAAAAACATATATCATCGATTTTGAAGTCGCAAATCTGTGAGGTACCATTTTCTGACCAACACTCTTAAATGTTGAGATTGTGAATTGGGAATGAAAAATTAACTGAATATGAATTTAAACGAGCTGTCTTAAATAAGTGACATTGTAAACAATAGATATTCATTCTTTGCTCATCCAGTACTCTCAAACTAAAATGTGTAGAAAGGTCAAGATATCTACTTTTAATATTTCTTATTTTTTGGTGGTTCACATTTTTGCAAAGTACAAGGAAACAAGAAAAAAACACCCTCATGCAGTATTAAAGTATGCTCTTACTGCAGTGCTAAATTACTTTTTTTTTGAAAGTTCAATTACATATTTTCATGCAATTTGCCACACCTATCAATCACCTTCAATTTTTTCAGTAACACACTTATATTGTATTCACCTGAAAATGATTTTTAATTATAAAATATTTCTAGAAATTTCCTGAACTTCAAATTCAAAACTGGATGATTTGCTCAGTCAAATGTTTAGTTTTGCGGATTTTGATGAAATCAATAATGATGAAATCAATATTTTTTTAAATTGAGGTACCTGAGAAATGTCTCTTTCAGTTGTTGTGATGCTGTAGCAAAGTCAAAAGCGCAGAAAGAATGAGGAAGAAGTACTTCGGTGTTTCGTCTCACTTCCACTGGTGGGTGCGTCATGATTGGAGCTGAACTACCAAAGAATGGGTATGTATACCTGAAAATAACAAAAATGTGCATCTTTATGGCAAGAAACATTACTGTGATGCCCTGCATACTTAGTCGACTGTACTTAATATGATACTAATTTTTGTAATCTTACATAGGGCCCAAAATGTTGGAAATATTTTTGCAAAATTCGAAAAAGAAATGTGTGCCTCACCTGAGAAATATATTTACAGCAGTTGGTGTGTCAACATCTTTGATACTTCTTAAATCAATGGAGAAAGAATAATGATGGGCCGCAGCATCCACGGCAAGGACGGGATGGGAGGAGGTACTGTTACTTTCTGGTTCTAATCCTACACCAATATTTGCTTTTGGTCTTTCACCTATAACATAGAATAAAGCAGATATTCTATTATTAATATAATAGATGACATCAGTAGAAACCATACAAAGATTTTATTCCTACAGTTAGAGAGCTCTGCATTTTTACACAAGACTAAATTGACTGGAATGTACAGTTTCTATGTAAATCAGCTAATTTGCATATTACATTTGAAATAAGTTTAACAGTTTTTAATTTTTTCAAAACAAAGATACTAATGCAGTATACTTACATTGTTGTAAGTCCTAGTTTTTTTTGCTCAAAATATGCACAAAGATATGTACATTCATACATTTTAGAGAAATATTGTCCACTCACTTAAAATGCAAAAGATATTACGAGTATGTGGGTGATACTCACTTATAAAAGTGTGACTAGGCAAGTATATGATCTTTTATATACAAGTAAACAACAAAAGTATTTATACACACCATCTTTTCTTCTTTTGACGTCTTTATCTTCCAGCGTTAAACTACTTAATTCATCACTAGTGGTTTTGCTATCATCTATCGGTGTATAGCTTCCAAGACTATTCGGTGGGGAAGTAGCCTGGTGAGGGCGCTCTAACTTCTCAGGAGGGGAATGATTGAGCTTTGTGGGTTGTTCTTGTTGTGATTTTTGAGGGGTTGTTATTTTCTCTGCTTTCTGGTCCATTGACTGCTTTTCTGGGGTTTGAGGAGTTGGCATCTGTAAAAAAAAAAAATATGTGTATGAGTAATTTCGTTTCTAATGATCAAAATTTGTATTACCGGGTATTTTCAATTATTAAACAGATGTAAATTACTGGGTACTGTAAAACTATGCAGTGTTTTCTCAAATAAGTACAGCAGCTATTTAGCCTATTCCAGGGGACTTCAAATTAAACTGATCAGTTTCCCTTGCAGCATTGCAATATTCCTAAGTATATTTCCAGTGATATTTGTTTGCACTCTCAAGTGTGAAGTATAGATTTCGAGGATACTACATTACCGATAATTTGGTTTTACAAAAGTGACAATTAACTTCTGACACTGTAAAATAATCTATATTGGTTTCTTCAAAAATGTATGCATGGCGTTTCTGTGGCCAAACATGATAGAATTATCCAGCTTTAAACATAGAGCAATCTGATTTAGTTTTGTGAAATACGATAAACATTTCTACTGTAAATGATGCGCACCATGGTCACATTAGAAAGTGTACTTACAATAACAGGAGCTTTTAACGAGATTTCCTCTCTTCTTAATGAAACTGACACTCCAACAACAGGTGCTAAATCAATGGGCACCGGTGGTAACTGTTGTTGCGTACGCTGTGGTGGGATAAGTCGAAAAGCGCCCTCTATGGCCACTGGCTGGGTATCAAGCAGAGGGATGTTGTCTTTTTTCATCAATCCGGCTAACGGTATAGTCGCATTTCCTAGCGACTGGTCACCCACACACAAATATGCCTGAGAACAAATTTAGACAATAACATATTAACATACACACATGTTATTATCGTTTCAAAACAATTCCAGTAGTGTAGCAGCATTTAGCACAATGGTATCATTCAAAGAGACGTGGAAACTTTAGTATAGTAATCCTTTGAGCAGCAAAATTACTTAGTTACAATTGCATTCATGGAAATTGTTTCTATGGACAAAATAAGTAATGTATTTCTATGATTCAGGATACAATGTATGCGATTTTTAGTTTATATACGGAAATAACTCATAGTCCCAGTTTTTATCTTTTTGTGTGATTACACTGAGGCTTTGCGCAAGCTCACCATACATGTTCACGAAATTACAATAATACATACATCTTGATTGAGCACTGAGAAGGTATTACATCACCGAACCTCACCTGTAGACTGGGTTGACTAACAAAATACAACTGAAGTGCGGCAGGACTGCTGCGAAGTCTAACGGACGCCCTTTCAGCAGGAAAGGTGGGATTTAACAAATCGTGGAATACTTCATTCGTAACATCATTGCCGAACATATTGTAGTAAAAGAAAAATCCGCTGTCTCTGGCTGGTAATGACATTGATGATGGAACCAGCTGAAGAATAAATATAAGTGAGTAAGACAAGTAGCATAAGAAGCTTTTTTTTGGAATTCAAGTAGAAATGTCAAAATAAGGGCAAAATACCGATTGCCTCTGCCTCAAGTTCCATATTAACACGACACCTGCTGATAGTCAATACGGATGATGAATGGACAGAAACAGCATCAGTAGGTGTCTGACTAATAGTTTTAAACTTCTTAAACTCCTGCCCACTTACTAATTCTGCTATTGTAGAATACTTTATTTTCGCTTGGAATTAATTTTTGCTATTTTCACTGAAGGAATGATTCAGTGAAAATAAAGTCCATCTTTTTTCCGATATTTTACATTAAAATTGTCAAAAATCAGTGAAAATAAATTCCATACAAAACGCCCAAAAGTCTTTTCGACGAAGATTAATTCCAGCGAAAATAAAGTATTTTACAGTATCACACAATTTTGAGACAGAAAAACATGGTTAAATATCACAAGTTACGGAAATCATGGTCATTTGTTAAATTCCATCTGGGTTCATCCAGATATGGTGACTTTTGTTTACAATGCATTTACAATGGAACTATCACGTAATGAATATTTTCGGTAGATGAAAATTTTACAATTCACACTGGTCATTACGTAATACTATTAATTATTCATGAAATAGTGATCGTATTTATATAACTAGTGTTGTGTAGAAAACTTTTGTGGAATTAATCCACAACAAATCACTGTAAAATTACGTCAAAATAACACAGTCAGGTTAAAACTGACATAATCAACGCACATTATGTACATTGATCTGTTTTATGTGCTGAGCGGTGTGAAATTATTACATCAGTTCTATTTTTAGTAAGGTCTCATGATTGTAACAGATGCTATAAAACAGTTACAAAATGCTAGTACTCTTTTATTTTAGGATGCTGTTGTACCAGTGAAAAATATCTATGGTAATTATTTTAGTACGAGACTGAGAGACCTTTATTTGGAGTTATAAATATACACACAAATGAATTCTGTAAACACTTTTATTTCGCAAAGAAAATTTTTCGTGAATTTTGTAGCAGTGAAAATTTGTCTGAGTTTTAACGACTTGAAGTGTTACTTTTGTAAAATAATGTCTTTTTGATTCGCAAAAAAACCCTGAAATTGAGAAAATTCTTCGCGGTGAAAATTAGATTGTTTATTGTATCACATAAGATGATCTGAATGAATGATTAACACATTGATTTCATATATTACGACAGAATACCACTTCCATGACATCCAAAATAAATACCTGTGTCAGGTTTGCAGCAAATCCAATAGTAACGGACATCACAAACATGTCAGAACATTTATGCTCAGGCCCGATTTGATAATAGCCTTCTAAATCATTCAAAACTGGTTGTAACATTTTCACATCAAGCTCTTCATCAGAGTCAGGCTGACCTAAAAAGAAACACATTGTAACTGGAGAATCATGGATTTCACTTTCTAAACCAAAGCAATTTAAAGAGGCGCTGTTATCAAAAACGTACAAATGTGTGTTCTACTACTCTCTTTATCCATTCTCAAAGACTCAACTGATTTCTGCCTTTGGTAGCCTGTTTAAGAGTCCAGAGGGTATCATTTCACACCTCAATCCAGGGGATTATGCGTTTTTTTTCAAATACGCTATATATTACTCATAGTTTTTTATTTATTTATTTATATATTTCATTTGAAAACATTTCCTCAAGCCAAAATTTAACAAATTCCATAAATGCTGCAAAACACAAACAGTAGGCCAGCACTAAAGCACAATGGCGAGAAGGAACCAAACCGGTACTTTCTGTGGAGCGTTTAGCATGAGAAATTGATGAATGCAATTTTCTCAAAATGGTTCCAATTGCAGAAAAAAGAAGTAGAACAAACGTTTTCTGGTGAGTGAGGTCACAATGATCTGTTCGTCTTTCTGTTGTTTTGAATACATGTATCGCTATCAGTAACCAAACGTTCCCCAAACTTGCTGCCCAATAACTTGCTGTAATTAATTCTTCATTATGATGACACAGAGAAAAAGAAAGATCTTTATTTGTCAAGTGCTATGAAGAAGCATAAGCCTAATCAACTGGAGTACCTTGTGCTTTTCTGGGAGGAGCCCCTCTGGCTTTGAAGCTTTCTTCTTGCTGATTGTCATTTTCAAGTGTAATACTAATTCGCACTTCTGGTTTTAGTCTAGCATACTTAGTGTTAAGTAAAGGGTACCAACGTGATTGCTGCAAACCAATAAAATCAACAATAAGTGTTAAACAATAAACTCATCAAGCTATTAGTAAATAATAATTGTATGTTAATGGCTGCACCGAATGATGCAATACAAACGATGGACTGTCTATGAGTGAACACAATATAGAAATAACAATATATATTGTATAATGTTTTACAATAAGACAACTTGCAGTGACTTACAAGTCAACTATATGACCATTTCCAGTCATGGCTGTTAAAATTGCATTGACTAGGCAGAGTCAACATCAAAATTATCGAATCTAAAGGAAATTCACACATGTATCGTGTTCGGGCCTGCATTCTGAGTTTGGATTTTCAAGTCAGCAGCACCCATTTTTCTAATGTTGTTACCCTTGAATTACAACATAAGTTCTTAATTTAAATGTTTAAAAAAAAAAAAAAACATCAGAAAGCTGAGAAGAGTTATGTATCTTGGAACACTTACAACAGGTGCTTTGGCCAGTATGTCTTCCTGGAATGCAGCAGTCCTCAAATCTAACATAACATAGCCAACATTTTCTCGTGCATTTGTAAGTGTATCGACTGCATAACACTGTAATTTAATGGGCGTTCTCTGCAACCTGTGTTGATGCAATGCCTTTTTACTCAATTCCCAGGCCAGCTCTGTAGAGAACTCTGGCGTCTCAATGTGATCCACAGGATCAGTAGACAACAGTTCTCCATCAAACTTGGTTTCAACAATCAATTTGTTTTTGCCTCTCTTTGGAAATCTTCTTCCTGTTCAGAAATATTGGGTATTTTAGATGTAAATTATAAGCTTTTATATAAATGTAAACACACAAAAAAATGGAATTGTTTGTGAACAAATCACAGATATTGGAGTTAGTGTCTTTCCATGGAGACATGTATGGTGGGTACAAATATTTTTTTCAAAAAGTCGTAAAGATTTAAAATTGTTTAGGAAAAAAAAATCTTGAATGTAATGATCAACAGATGATTGGCTGTGGTAGGACTGTGTACATTTAAAAAAGGAGTGGACATTGGCGACAGACAAACAGGTTGGCACATGTTCATTTCAATTCAAATAAAACTGTGTTCATTCATAGAGCTCCATATTTCAATGATCACGAATTTAAAATCCTGTCAAAGTTGGATCGAAATCATTCATCTTTTGCTTGTTTTTATTATTTTTTTTATTTTTCCTTTAGATTAATATTTTCAATCTTTATCAAATCAAAATCAACTCAAGAGTGAACAAGGAAATATGTATTGTACGAACGTGTTCGTGTCCATTTCAGAAATACAGTTTATTGACCGTTGAAAGTAAATAAACATGTACTCATATTTCAGACATTTTACGTTTTTGATTAACAATGTAGTACAATCCTTCTCCTGCCATGCCTCACGACTTCAACCATCCAAAAAACATTTCTAACTTCCAAATTCATTACTACATGTAGTAAAACGTCACGTAAAGTCATTTAGCAAAGATCTTATAAGTCGTTTAGTTAAGGTTAACTTTACATTTTTTCACACTCTCTATGACATGCAGGCTTTTCCCAGTGCTTTACTAAACCCTAAAAAACAGGTAATCTGGGAAACGATTCCTTGTAAATATCAGAACAGGTACCACGGCAATGGAAATAAACATGGGTGGTTCAAGTGAACAACAAGAGCGTACACGAAAACACAAACGTAAATCTAAAATCACACTCGAAATGAAGGAAGTTAATGACTTACCGTCAAGTATGGAGACGACAACCAGATACTGTTCCTTCCCAACCATTATCACAGCAAATTGTGAGCCTGGTAAGAAAAAGTTCAAGACTTATTCGCGAATGACCCACTTCGACCGGTAGATTTTGAAAACAGACCAGACAGCCGCGCGTACGTCGGGTTAAAGGTTATGGGTCAACCGGAAGTCGTGATCACACATCGGCAGATCGATGACGTCATGTGTATTCTTGTCGAAACACGTGAATTGAGAGTATCACCTGTTTTTTCGTGAAAAAAATGTTTACATAATTTTCTTAAAATTGTTTCGGTGATGATAAGTGTAAATCTTTACGATAACAACGTAATTTAAGAGGTTGCTATTGTTGTTTAGAATGTCCCGCCCATGGCAACCGAACTCAGAGAGCATGCGTGATGAGAGTGGAACCATCTTGGACTTTTCACTCATTTGTGTCGCGCATTTGTAAGAACTGAGACGATCAAGTTCGGGGACAGGACGTTCAATTTCACAATTGTGTGTACATCTTTGGAATATGTTATTGGATATCATAGTATATTTTTCCATTCTAATCTACAAATTGTGATTTTAAAAAAAAGAAATCGCCTGCTTTCGGCGTACCTTTTTTATGTTGCGGAGCGATCCATGTCAACCGTGAGTTCCTTTTCCGTCGTGTCACGGAGGTTCGATCACTGAACAAAAAATCTGTATTTCTTGAATTATTTGCACATATCAGGAGTTTCTAACAAATCGCTGCCTTCAGATGCTTCGTTGGAATGTATGTCTTCGATTAGTTGTTCCCCTAGGATGTCTGAACTCGGATTTACTGTCTGATCGGAAATAACCTGGGTCATGTCGACTTGATGTGTACACAGATTTTGGCCAGCGCCAGTGTGTAGAACAAGGAATCAGAAACAACTCACCTCTGTCGCAAAGGAGATATTAGTTTACACCGGTGAAAATATTGTTTTTTATTAGAAACTTGTTTAGATTATCAAAATGCAGAGTAACAGGGATAAAGATAAAGAACGCCAGGATGACAGGAGGAAACCGCGAACGAGCGGAGCGAGGATGCATTCCGCCGGTCGGGGAAGCAACTCCAGTAACTCTGGTGTTCTCATGGTTGGCCCCAACTTCAGAGTGGGCAAAAAAATTGGATGTGGGAATTTCGGGGAACTACGTTTAGGTAAGTTGGTGTAGATTGAACAGGCTTTTCTACTTATATAGTTGTTGACAAATATATTACAGACAAGAACAACTGTGGCATCTTATAATTCCGAAGTTTAAAGTGACTGATGTTTATATTTAACATCCGTCGATAGTTAATTATTGATTTATTTATTTCCTGTATTTTGTGTCCGTCTTTTACAGGTAAAAATTTATACAACAACGAACATGTGGCAATAAAACTGGTAAGTGCCCTGTAAATTTGAATAAATACTGCAGTGTAAAAGCATATGTACGTGAACTGCTAATCATTTGTTTTAATGATTGGTGTTAATTGTTTACAACCATGTTCATGATGGACAATAGTCTATTGAATCCCTCCAATTTGGTTTTCTTCAGGAACCTATGAAATCAAGAGCACCCCAGCTACATCTGGAATATAGGTTTTATAAGATGCTGGGACAAGCAGGTATATGTGTATTCTATTCTTCCAATCTCTGACGTACTTCACCACACACGTGCATTGTACGCAATAACCATATTTTACAATTGCCTCATCTACACAGTATATCATTGGAGCCCAACAGCTCAAGTTGGCTTGAGCCAGCAAAATTAGCACGTAGACACGCTCAACTAAAGCCGGCTTATAGCAGGTTTGGTTCCATTAAACCCTCAGCGTTGAACCTGGATAGCCCTGACATGGCCCAACCATCAATATAAGAACCCCCCAGTCAAGGGTGCCGTTCCAGCTTGACTTTAACGAACCACACCGAATTTTATGTACAGTAGCTAGTAAAGAGAGATGTCAGTCGTTTTCAAAATGGTGTCAACCATGAAATGTCTAAATGCGATATAATTGTCAGTGTTTCTGTGCTGAATGGATGCATATATATATATATATATCTATGATTTTCATAACTTTGGTTAAAGAAAATACAAAATGGCTGACCATAGGTGATTTTGGTCTGCCATTTTGAGTTTCACATGCATTTGTTTCTGCATATGTTTCTATATAATTCATCTCATATAGAAATCATATCACTAAAGTGTTTGTAAAACAAGCATTGGCCATTTGCTGGCTGGCTATATATCGTACAACGCTTTAGATCACACCTGTGATGTACTAGTATTTGTTTATTATATTGAAGGGAAGTTTAGACATGGTCTTTCTTAGCTAAATATGCCATACACAAACTATTATAAAATGGCTCTCTCTCCCAACGCCAGTGGCAGTTTTGATTTCATATTTATGTGCATTCTTTTGGTCTACATGTTATTAGTAAGGTGAATTGCAGCCTATAGCTATTATGCGTGGATAAACAGTTTGAGTACATAGACCATGTCACTCTCCTATTCATATTGGCAGGCATGGTTTCAAACTAATTTCCTGTGAGTGCCTGCATACCAATTTGTGTCTGTGTGTGTAAAAGAGAACCACCCAAGCCCCAATAGTAAATGCATAATTATTTGGTTTACTTATGTAAGCGATGTGAATACAAAGTAGGTTGGTTCTGTATTGACAATACAGTTAACCGCGTGTTGCAAATGCTATAATAAATATAACATATTTAATATTTTACTGCCATTTATTTTATTCCCTTCCTCATAAAAAAATACTTTAAATTAAAAACAAATATTTTATGTTTGGGTGATTTTCTTTATTAGTATAGGAAACGCACATACTATAAAAAAAACTTGACATGTCAGAGGGCTCTGTTAAAAAAACAAAAAAAATGTTGAACCAGAATTGGGTTTAATTTTTTTATGCATTGCTATACATGTGAGAGTTGAAAATATGTGCAGTATTGATTTTAAATTACTGTAAAATACTTTATTTTAGCTTGCAATTAATTTTCGCTGAAGGAATGATTCAGTAAAAATAAAATCCAGCGAATATACCTTTTTTCTTATATTTTACATTCAACTCATCAAAAAACAGTGGAAATAAATTAAAAATCTGTACAGAAAAATTAATCCCAGCTAAAATAAAGTATTTTACAGTATGCTCTGTTTTTATTTACTATTCAATACAATAGCTATGAATGACAATAAGTATCTTCATGGTTGAGCGAGTTCTTTATACCTTCCTTTCAAAAAAGACAACTTCCTCATCTGAGTATTGTTCTCTACTTAGCTGATGTCTCTTGTAGTATAACTTCATAGAATGGCTGATACACACCTGTTGGATTGAACCATATAGTTTTTCCATCATGATTTAAAATGGTACTGTTTTTGTACACATTAGAACAATGTCTTGTATCACGCGGTTTGTTGTAATATTTATTTCTGTGTAACTGTGTCACTTACCTTGCATTTGTATCATCTTTTTCTAGTCTTTTCTAACATCCCAGGATGTCTGTTAATCGGAAATGAAAATTGTATTCTTTTGTATAACTATCAATTTAAAGCGTATGCTTGATTATTATATGGTTAGAGGATGTGTTTTGAAGATTTAAAGTCTCCTTGGCTCTGCCTATTCTAATCACAAATACTGTCGACTGGTTTAATGAACTTGCTGAGAAAATCCTGCAATTTTGACTTACTGCAAATTTCACTGACGTTTGTTAGTTTGAGACATGTGTTTATCACAAATGCCTGCAAGTGATTGTAATGTGGCAGTTTCTAGCAATGACAATTTAATGATTTGTAGGATTTGTTGTATACCTTACTCGTACTATCGCTTCATTTCAGAATAGCCGAGTCTGATCTCTAATAGAATAATAAGATGCTTCTCTAATAGAAGTGCACATAAACCAAAAATTGTGTTTTGTATTGTGTCCTTGATCTTGAAATTGTCTTATTTTGACCACACACATTTCAGATGTGAGAGCGTGTTCCACTAATAGATCCATTCCTGTACTATAATTCACATTTGAAATGTTAAACATACCGGTAGTCAATGCTAGTTATAGTACAAGTCTTTCCCATGTGTTTATCGTAGCTAGGCGTCCAGTTTTACTTTTGTATGTAACCCAGTTTTCATTAATTTCATTATGAATACACCTCATTTTTGTGGAGCTCTCAGATTATTTGTTATTGACGAGTTCTTTTATTTATGAAATGATTTGGCTGATTTTCCGCCTTGTTTAACTTCATAGTGATAAGTAGTGCTGTTCCTGGTGTGTATAAACAACTGGTGTTTGTATCCGCGGAGGTGTGTCTGCACCCATTCTTTCCTACCTAACCTAAATATGTTTTCTCTTGTCACCATTGTAATATATTGAGCTCCAAAGCTACCCAGTACAAAGGTATACTAATTTGAATAAAAATACCTCATTTGCGTAATCTTAATTGGGCTGCTTGACAGGTTCTTGTGATCCAAAGAGAGATAGATATGTGAGAAGGAGAAAAGTGCATTGTGTTTATGACACCTGATTTTATATTAAATTCACCGTCATGTGTTTATAAATGCTAAAGGTATGCACAATTTCTTTTGTCTGATGTTTTTCATTGCCTTTTGTGAAATTATGTAATAATCTGCTGGTTTTAATCTCAAAATTGTTATTTGAGTGGCAGCAATTGCATATTCTGATTAGTTGTGTGTGCATTAATGTAAATGACTGATTTGTGTTTATGGTCAACGTAAGTCATATTTCAGTTATCCAGATTAGAGATGCTCTTATGATTGTGACCATAGATATTTACTGTCATTCGGTACATGTGCTTTTTCCATAAGCATGTCAATAATTTTCCCAAAATGGAATTTTAAATCTTGCTGTGTGATAATTAATTGTAGCGTCATGGCTTCAGTCCACACATTCTAGTCAGAAAAAAAAAAATGTAATATCGTATTTTCTGAAACATCGTACATTGTAAAAGATCACCCTTGGGTGATGGTATATCTTTTAGTGTTGTAAAACGAAATATAATGCAGTAGTAAAAATAAGAGTGCAAATTAATAGGATAGAAATAGAAATTGTTTTATTTGTGTTGTAATAATAGAATAATTTTTGTTTGATAGTGGTTCGTTTTTTTTTATTGGGGGGGGGGGGGGTGAAAATAGTTAAAGACAGACGTAACAATTGCCATGATGTGATCTAGCATTGGCAGGTTTAAGCGAGAATTTCACACACAGTTCTGATTTTCTATTTTATTCCGTAAATACCGAAAATATCACTGCATTCTTCTATCAATCCTTTGAGTGCCTGGTATTTTCTTCACCCAAAAACTTAGTACAAATATTTTAATAATTTGTAAAATCGTCGCTAAATTTCATCATCATTTTGAAATGTACAGACAGTTTCAGATATTGCTTTTAGTTTTTGTTCAAAAGGTTTTGTATGGGGAGTATCAGACTGTACAAAATCATTATGTTGATGATGCCGAAAGTTTACAGTGGCAACCATATTACCATATACCATAGTGATGAACTTCCAATCTTTCAACAACATGGCGCCCAAGTCATTAGTTTTGTTTACGTTACACGAAGTACGGGCTAAGATTTAAGCTGATTTAGGCTTATCTAGCATATTTGCATTTCGGCTAGACCCAATTGCGTCCACGCACAGGGAGTGCCAGTCATTAGCATGGGCTAAGGGGTGCCATTAGTCGGTGACCTTTGGTAAGCCGCTATTTACGAACGAAAAATGTTTCGTTCTAATTTTGAAGAGATGTGCACAGGAACGAGATAGAAGACAGACCCAACTTATTTTGATGCACAGAAACAGTATACAAGGGGCGTAACAGAATACAGAGTTTTATTAATGCATGTCGTAGACAGCGAACCAAATTTATTTTGTCTACGATTGGAGCTGCTGTACGCTCTACTACAGTGACCCGATTAGTGTGGAAGCGAGCGCGGAGTAATGACTGGTGGAATAGTGTCGTTATACGAACATGGGACAATTTTCATACCCAAAGGTCGCTGCAGGGGGCGCTTAGCCCTGGGCTAAGCATTCACGCATACTTCGTTAGCTCGTGCTAAGGTCTAGACCACGTCTTAAATTCAGATCAGATTTAACCCGTACTTAGCATTCCTTAGTGTTCACGCACGTTTTCTTAGCACGGGCCAAGGAATTTGACCTCTTAGCTCGTGCAAAGGAGCTGTGCGTGAACGCAACTATTGAGTGCTGCTTTCTAATTCTGTGTACATTGGATTAGGAAATGTTGTGATTTATGCATCGTATTGAAACACTGTTCTATGCCACATTGCCTGTAGTTTATGTCAAGAATGAAAACAGATTAAAGTTCACATTGTTTCAGATAAATACATTACAATTTTGATTCCCCCTATGCACACCTGGGCAATATTAATATATATGTATGTTCTGCAAAGGACTTCCTTGTCAGCATGGTTTTATGGCAGTCATTTGGCATTGGCAAACATGTGTTTTAGCTTGTATGCATACAAAATACCTGCTGGGGGTTAAAGTGTGGGTCAGCTGTCAAAACACTGTCACATGTGTTGGTGTGTTGACCTCAATTAGCTATTGATTGAGTTTGGTGCATGAACTAAAAAATTTAGAAGATATCATCTTATTGATGACATCATTAATTATTAAAATGCAGATTAAGGCGTGTTTTCAAATTCATGGTATTTTAGGTACCTAACTGTCAACATGCCGTTATTTGTGTATTTGACGTCTTCATTCTTCGACCTGTTCATCTGTGCGCCAAATCTCGGGTAATTGATGGGAAATCTCAGCTTATCAGTCTGTTATTGATGGGATGTGATGTCATTATAGGTGAACTGATTCAGCAACCGACAGTTGATCGTCTGGCTGTCTGCTGCCTTAAAGTTAATGATGTTCTTTCTGATGAGATATCTGTTTTGAAAAAATATTGAAGTGAAACTTGATTGCATCTTTGAAATGTATGTGACCTCGTTCTCTGCACCTATGAGTTTACAGACTTGCTGTCTACCCATACTGTAAAACAATTTATTTTTACTGGCATTTAATTTTATTATTTTGATATTTTGAGCATAATCATTGGGTTTTATGTTTCTGAATTGGGCAAGAAAACAGTGAGTTCTATTGTTGTTATATGTTCACGTGGAGATATTTCATGAAAATAAAACCAAGTGAATAATTAATTATCCAAAACTGCCATGATTATCCAAAGATGCCATAAAAAAGCGCTAAATATAAGTTATGAAAATTTACAACATGGAATGTTAAGAATATTAATTGTAAATGCTAAATTTAATGGTGATCTTTGTTATTTTAGTTATGAAATTATCAACATAGCATCTTTTAATGTTGTTCTTTCTTAGTCAAGTGCTATTATTGTTAGCTATTCTGTGAATAATTTCAATATTGTATCATCTTCTCAACACCTTTTGTTATATAGAATCAGGGAATATGCCCGTTATTGACACACGTTTAAGGTTGACCCAAAGATTTTCGATTGTACTCGCATTTACTTGCTTTGTGTGTTTTTTGTATTGTTATTATAGTGCCGAACGCACAGGGGCATACTTTCATATTTAACTAGAAATGAAATGACCTTTCGATCGTCGTAATTTTTGTTCAAATCGGCCAATTTTGCAGTGACTTAATATTCCCTGCTTTCATCTCTGATATATTATGAATAATGAGCAAATTTATAGTAGTATATTAGTCTCGTTATTTTGCAAAACTTTTTCTATAAAGGTCAAATTGTAGTGTTGGCGTCAACAGTGTTTTTTTTGTGTGGTCGCTTCGT
This sequence comes from Saccoglossus kowalevskii, assembly GCF_978046115.1. Classification (NCBI taxonomy): domain Eukaryota; kingdom Metazoa; phylum Hemichordata; class Enteropneusta; family Harrimaniidae; genus Saccoglossus; species Saccoglossus kowalevskii. The sequence goes on along the minus strand of NC_140653.1, from coordinate 20,604,311 downwards.
AGTTTTTGTGGTAAATGAACTTGAAAAATTGATATACTCACTCAACTGAGTTATTGAAGTCATATAATATTTAGTAGGAAGCTGATATTTTAGTAGAGTTTAAATTTTATTTATGCAGAAACATGGAGAATAAACATAAATAACATTTGTGGAGAGCAATTTAACCGAAAAAAGAAAAGAAAATGAATTACGACCCAACTAATACTACTCCTTGTGTACATCCCGCACTATTATTTGATGAAATAATTATGGATATCGCGTTATTACGTTGTAGTTATGTTAGTTCAATCGGTTGTTTATTGGATTAAATAGTTAAGCCCCAAAACAAACATGGCACGCATTGGACCAAAGGAAAAGCCATGTTGCTAGTCTGTCATATAGTAGTTTTAGATTGTACAAAGAATAGTAGGAAGATCACGTTAGTTGTTCTAGGAAACAAAATCAGACATCAGAGCATGCAAATATAGTTAAACTTGCTGTTTATTTCTTTTTGAATAATTTATGCATAATAATGACCTGCTTTGCATATAATTTATCTCAGTTATCTGTATGCTTCCTGCTTAATTTTGATGGAACTAATGGTACTCTGACTATGCGAGGAATTAGCACAGCTACTTATTGTACATTGGCGTGATAATTCGCATACTACTTAAATTTCTTAAATTAAAGATGTTCTAAATGTAATGAAAAAATTGGTTGTATTTTCTGCTAGGAAATGAGTTGGATGTCTGTCCGTCATAGTGTACTGTTTATACTAAGAATATCATAGCAAGAGCTTTTAAAGGTCTTACCAATTTACAGTATTACATGCAAATTTGATGCATAGTTTAGAATAGAAACATTTGAGGTATTTTGCTCTGTCTAGTTAAGCTTGTGACTGTTGCCAATTGTACGGACCACTGTCACTCAGCGGGACAGTTAATACAAAAATTACAGCCAAAAATGGGCGTTTGTACTTTTGTGCATTGCTAACATTTACCTGTTTAATGCCAATCGTATGATTGCTCACGATCAGTATTATATGGTCTGACTTGTGCATATTTGATTGTACGTCTGGAGAAATCAAATAAGGTTACTAGAAAATTTAACATTTACTGTGATATCGTTATCCAGTTAATTTAGTTGTTATTTGTCAAATTATAGTTGAATAACAACTCGTAGCACATGCCCTTTCATAGTCATCAGTCAGGCTTTTTAAAGACGGTGATTATTTCTGTGCACGTGTTTGAATTACATGTACTGTAAAATGACTAATTTTCACTGGGTTTAAATTTCACTGATTTACCATTTCAGGCATATTCAGTAGGTTTTAAATTCACGGTTTCGTCATTTAGATAATGTGTTCTATGCTAAATTTTACATATTCACTGGGTTTTAATTTAGCGCATTTTTCCAGTCAGCGAAATAAGCTAAATTAAAAACCAGTGAATAATTACCCTCTTTACAGTATTTTACGTTGCTGTATACGCCTCATGGAACCCAAATATGACATGGCTACCATCTTTCCTCAACATCTGATTGTTTCGCGGAATATATATAATCTGAAGTTTTTGATTTGAATGAATTTGTCAAAATGGCTATCAAATGGTTTTTTAAAGAGTTTTTTTTTAAAGGAATAGTCGTGATGTATGCCACCTGGACTGGTGAGATATGTTGTTGATAGTATTAATATCTCTGGAAATATTTGAATTGAATTACATACACAAACTCTTTAAGAAGAAACAGCTTGTTATACTATGCATGCTCTACTAACTAGACCATTAGAATACAGCTTGTCATTTCAGCAGTTATTTAAAAACCTGGATAAGTATGCATGGTACTCCTCGTATGTATATATCAACCGACTCCAATCTCTATGAATGTCAATTTGATGGATTTCCGCATCAAAGGAACTTGACTTCATCGTAAATAGTAACAAATTTGCTAATGACAACTGATTCACATGTACATGCTTTTTATGTGATCTACCGTGAACTTAAAAAATACAAAATACAGTCTATGTACAGTTTATATAATGGTCTATGCCTAGCGTTTATGTCATTATTCTTTATTGATCTGTGTTGTTGATTTCACTCAATTGCTTGATATTATTTATGAACATCAAATTGGGCAGATATTGTTTTAATCTCTGATTTATTGAAAGTTGTTCCAGTATTAGCATCAAATAAATTACTTGTATATTATTATTGATGAGTGACTTGTTCTCCCAGTTAGGATATTGTAGTAAATAATTCAGTTATCATGTCTGTCCTTCTCTTGAATTAATGATGTCTGTTTTGTAATTTCTGTATTGACTTCAAATGTCATCACATGCAGTTTATATTTTTCATATTGCTTATGTCTATATTTGAATTTTGAAGGTGAATTTTGATGGTATGCTACCTTATATTTGAGCATTAAAAAAATTGTTATCGTGGGTGGTAGTTAATCTATATTCTAGTCCCTTATACTTGTACACTGAGCAGAGAATAATTAACCAATTTTTGTTTAGTGAGAAGTAATATAAAAAGACTGTTAGTCTTCGTTCAGACGCAGTCACACATACATTATACATAATGATGATAATGATGTGCACATCAATTTGTTTCATGATCTAATTCAAGATGGCTGAATGGCGGCCATTTTTGTGCTAAAAAATCATCAAAACCAAGCATTTCTTGACTGTTTACAGATGGATTTTGTTCAAACTTGGTATATATGTTGGACATTATTAGGACCTTGGTGCACATCATTTTGTTTTTCAGATAAGATTCAAAATGGCCACCACCACACCACACACACAGTTACTACCTATGATATCATTCAATAAAATAAACTCAATAACGGTTTTAATACATATATTCATATAAAATCAAATAAATGTGTTTTTTTTTTTTTACACACAATAAAAACAAAAATATTGCAATTGTCATGCAAGATTGAATGAAAACTGCAGTTTGAACTGAAAATATATTCAAATATCTTATAAACACAAGCTTGTGAAAAGTAATAGAACATGGCTATTGTCAATAATGCAAAGATCCAACTCTTTGCTGGTCCTCGCGTTCTGTTGTACGTGTTCGATGACCTGATCGGCGATAATTGCCCATACTAACTCACAGTCAAAATTTTAGCAGGTCGAAATGAATGGATCCTTCAGAAATTCGATCTCCTGTTCAGAAATTGTGATTTCTCTGTTAGAAACTCTATACGCAAGTGCGTTGATGTTTCTGATATTTCTGTAACTTTCTGCATGATTCAATGTTTATCAATAAAAATAATCATCTGATACTGTGTCTTTGATAGTAATATTCATGAGCTACAACTGACAGGTATTGCTGCCCAGAAGTGTTTTTTGAAACACACCGATTGGTTTCCACTTGTTGTATGGCACAAAATTATAATGAGATTGAAATAATATGCTAATAAGGGGGCTCCCATAGTTAACCACAGAGATTTTCGCTCACTGAAAAAAAATTTCTACATGCATAAAAACTATACACAAATCAACCAATTTATTTTGACTATAATGCACTAAGTCGTCTTAAATTTAACCTATTTTAAATGTACCGGTAATGTTATCCAGAATTGTTATTTTTTATTACGAAAACGATCAAATGACTGGTGCATAAACATTTTCTGGTGAATCTGTACTTCAGGATATATACCACCGAACATAAAAACATTAATTTGCATAAGTGACACATGATGAGTTTTGAGTTTGTAAGCAGTTTTCCTATACCAGACTAACTCCACTGTCGACAATTACTGATTGTCCGTCGTCGTTCGTCATTGTCAACTTTACAATTTCAACTTCTTCTTCGAAACTGCAAGTCAGAATGTTTTCAAATTTGATATGCAAGTACCTTGGATGGTTCTTTCTCAGATTTGTTAATTTCATGTCAAAATCTCAAATTCTCTATTTTTGGTGAATATTTTTGTCATTTTTGGTAAAAAGTGATATTTACAACTTCTTGTAGAAAAAGTCTGATTACTTTGATATTACATATATAGGTACTATATGTGGACCTCTCTCAGATTTGTTCATTTCGTGATGATATCTTCAATTCTCTAATTTTGATGAATATTTTTGTCATTTTTGGTAAAAAGTGATATTTTTGACTTCTTGTTAAAAACCGCAAGTCCAATTACTTTGATATTACATATATAGGTACTACATGTGGACCTGTCTCAGATTTGTTCATTCATTTCACGTTCTGTAGGTCATATTAATTTCGCCAAAGCATAATTTGGGAGAAAATCATGAAATTTTGTCAGTGATTTTCACAGAATTTCATACTTTAGCTATTAAATATTCAAATTGTGAAAATTATTAATAACAAAAATATAACTTCACTGTAGATATATAATCTTGTATTTTACTTCAGCCGCTATAACAGTTTTTGACAATTATGCTTTTGAATGTATACCCTACTGACGTGAGTGTTTCTTTGCTTCACAAAATACAAAACTCACCTATAGAGTAATTACACATTGCATTTGTGTCTGCTGAAGGATCAGTGATGTGGAATTGATACCTTGCTTTCTACCCCAAGCGATATATTAGTATCTTTGGGTAGCATGAGTACAAACTGTGGCATATTCTGATTACGGTAGTCTCTGCTGTATCAGGTACTTTGGGTACTTCTGTCTCTGATTTGTTTTTTACATGACAACATTTCTCAAAACCCATGATATGTTCACAATAATGTAATTTATGGTAATATCTTCTTCTATTAGAGATGTGCTTCTAATGGAGCAAATATAGTAGTATACCATGTTTTATTAATTTTCTGTTTCCAAAGATGTATTACCCTTGTGTGCAATCTGTAAACAGACAAGATACAGGCAATGTAACAGGTATTTACACTGCAATCTTACAGATCTAGAATTTCTAAATGTACTTGACTGTAGTCACTCACAAATTGACTGATATACATAACAACACTTCTAAAGTATTATTTCAAGATTGAGTGCTACAAAAATATTATTTTTATTTGATTTGATTTTGAATCGTGGCTCATAACTTGAATAAACAGGACCTGCAAAAAATGTTTTCCTCTACTCAGTATAATATCCATTCTCTGACACATTAGATTAGATCTGCAATTGTGCATTGTACATGTTTGTAGCATCATGGGAGATTTTCACCTCAATTTTGTCAGATGATAATAAGGTGTAATTACTATGGTGTACTGATGGTAAATATAACCTTTATCGTCTTTGTAATCTAGACTTGTCGGCTGTGTGCGTAAATTAAGATGTATCATTATAAATTAGTATCGGCTTTAGGTTGCATTTCATGATATCCAGTTTTTTACAATCTTTGGGAAAAGTTCTTCGTAGCGTTGCTGAGCACTTTGTACTAAGCTGTGGGTCCCTAGCTCTTCTTGTGTTGGTCCATTCATTGTGATGGTATTTTAGTCATTTCTGATACATTTGGTGTCATTAAATTTGTTAGTTTCAGACATTAAGACACAGGATCTGTGGTTCCTCTCATAGACTTGCGTAACACAAACATGCGACACCAAATGGCATTGTAAATAAAAGTCATTATGGGTCATGTGATGTAATATACCATGTCATGTTTGTTAAATATATTGTTCTAATGTGCACTGCTACTGGTGCTTCAGTTAAATATATTAAACATGAAAAACATGAGTATTAGTAAATTTTGTGGTATGTTTCTTAACTGGGTTTTTTCCTAAGCAGTCCCATAATGCAAATTAGTTATATTTATACATGTATGTAGAATGAAGTATAAAATTAATCCAAATTATTTTGTTTCGTTTTTCAGTGCTAGTCAAAACTAATTAGCTTCAAACTGAGAATGTGAGTTTAGAAATGCTAATTTTGTTGTATATCTGCCTGGTTTGAGGGTATGAACCTGAACTGTAGTAAATGCATGGTTGATTGCAGTTTGCTGTAAGCAATCTGTCATAAATTTGCTTCTGATTTTGATGATCACTCCGAGAAACATCCCTGTTGAAGGATTTTTCAAAAAAAGTGATTAATAGAGTAAGTACTCTTGTGCAATTTCCTATCGTCGGAACTGGCACATAGTGACCTCCCACAGAGTAGCCTTTTAGAAGAGAGTTCTGTCTCTGTTGTCAGTAAAGTAAATTTATGTGTTTAATGTGGTGATTATTATGTCATCCACTCGAACTTCAAGTTGAGGTGGGGGGTGCCAAGTTTCAAGGTCAAATTTGATAAAATTCACCAAGGCAATTATTAGAGACTTTAATAAAGTTTAAACTCTGCTATTTTAAGATTCAGGTCCAGTTGTTCAGTACCTGTACCATTATATGCTTACGATGATTTGCATAATAATATTCTTGGGTGTTTTTTATTGATCTTTACATTCATGTAAACTTTCCCATCTTAGCAACTGTTGTCACAACAACTATTGATTGTTGAAAGAGACAAAGGTGGACAAGCAAGTAATTGGTTGCCATGGTGCACTGCTTCATCATTGGTTTTCTGATAGCACCTAATTTCAATACTGTAGAATACTTTATGGGTGATTTTTTGGGTGTTTTGTTTGGAATTTATTTTCACTGATATTTGATAAGTTGAATGTAAAATATAGGACAAAAGGTATATTCGCTAGATTTTATTTTCACTGAATTATTCCTTGTGGACCGTGATAGGTGGTACATTAAATACAATCACCTTTGTCCTTTTGATTTTTGTTCAATTTGTGAATATTCTGATTCATATATTCTAGAAACTGCAAAGACTCTTTATAAGAGTTTTATCAGGCTGTTCCGTCAAGAACAGTGCACCCCTAAAGTTGATATTATGTTCTCAGTTTACAGGTACGTAAACCCACCGCTGCCACCATATGTAAACTGAGAACAGACTTCTCAAGGTAGAGTGAACCAAGTGAGTATTGGTCACCAGATCCGGGAGGAGAATAACACACTGGAGAGGAGCACTTGTATCCAAGGTGTTTATTGCTCAACTGCTAGGCCTGGAACTGAGTCTAAATACTCACAAGATGTTCCATACAATGTATCAATATCATTATGCAAATAACTAAACTAAACGTCGTAGCCTCAAATCATTACAGTACCATATGCACACACATTTGCTTTTGACGCAACTAGTTTTGCCTAATTCACTGGCATATCACTGACGCAACACTAACTTGTATATTGATATAGTGATCTTTTTTTGTGTAAATAACCAGTGTTTTTTACACATACCCGGTAGATGTTGCAGGGGAAAGAACATGCATTGCATTGCATTGTTTGTTTTGCAGAGGCACAGTTGCTTGCAAGATGGCTTTTATTTCTACCTAGAAAGTCGGTGTTAAAAAGATTGTCCTTTGATTGCCTTGAGATGTGTTTCTTTCCTTATCCTGCTTTCTTCATTTTTAATCTGTTTCTTTCCTAATCTTACTTGCGGCAAACAATAGATCAGAGATAGTGTAGATGAAAGTCGCCATGGTGATGGTTGTTCATGTGTTGATTTTTATCATTATTGGCTGTTGATTACAAACTCGGTCTTTATGACCAGGACCAATATTTGCAGGTATTGATAGAACGGTTTTCTTCTTACCAGAGCAGGAAAAATAAACAACCATGCTACAGAATACATGGTGCTTTTTCATTTTCTGTA